>NC_142849.1:17502500-18752500 GCF_061612785.1 Hesperophylax consimilis
GTTTGAGAGCAAATTTGGTATTAGACACGTGCGTTCCCTAATACGCTGCTTTTGTTATCGAATGTGATTTTAGTATGTTAATCAGCATATATCCTAAACAAACACGTTCTTTGATCGATGAAAAGGGACGATAAAGCTTTCACCATCGACATTGTGCGTTTGAGATTATGGCATGTTTAATTTTCTCAGAAACCGCTTTCCTCCATTAAAAATACGCATACTACCCTAAAAAATAATTATTATAGCTTGTCATTAACAAAACCTTTAAGATTTTAAAATTTGAGTAAATTTTTTTCTGGCTTGTTAGAACGAAACCGTTTCATGACTTTCTCAAAGTCGGTGTGGCGAACGCAACGGACGCAGGAAAAGCTCGATTACATATTTCTTTTTTTTTCAAAACCGCTTACGTGTTAAAATATTACAAGGTCTGCACAAACCTAACAAATTTTTGCGGGTACTTGTTAGAACGAATTTTCAAGTTGTTTTTGTAGCGTACAAAATTCGACTGAGTTTAGTTTGGCATTTCTGAGCGGAAGACTGACAAAAGATGAGTTGATAATTCCACACATGGAAGAATGGGCCACCAATCCAAAATTATACGCATACCCGCGTATAAAACAAGCTAGGCTGTTTTCAATTTTCTGGTAATGTTTGAAATATACACACGAATCTCACAAATACCAAATACCAAGCACTGTTTGTGGTATATTTATAGTTTATGGTATATTTATACCGTCGATATTAAATAAACTAATCATATCTTTTACAGTGATAAAATCATATATAAGGTCTATGATTTAAGATTTTCATGGCCAAAAGTTTTTTGTTATTGGTTTTTGGGGTGTTTTGCCGTGTTCGCAACACGACATAACACTCCAAAAACAAATAAAAAAAATATATAAGGTCTGTACAGACCTTGTTGCACCACTTACTGCCTTCCGGATGTCGCTCGTCGGAGGTTCAAGGTATATTTTTTTTAATATCTATTATTTGTTATGGATCTTACAATCACGAAACTGGGTACATTTTAGCACACTCCCGATTTATGGAAGTTGAAGTATATAAATATTATCAAATCGTTCTATAACTGAAATGCTTATTTTTTGAGAATTTGAATATCGCAGAAGAGTCCCAACTAGAGTCTAGAGTCAGTGGAACTAAGGTTTTTTTATGGCATAGCAGTTGAGGTATGTTGTGAGATTGAAGTAAGTGTAAAAGAGAAAGGCGAAGAAGTCTCTGGCTATTCAGATCTGGGCACCAAACATGGCTAAATCCTTATCAAGCAACAACGTTTCTATTCTGAATTATTTTTTTGTTTTTGTGTTTCACCAGGGCGATACTGACATTATCAACCGCCCTGGAAAAGTGTCTCCTTATGATTAAAAATGTATTTTTAAAATTATTTCTGATTCTTAAAAATCTGATTTAAAAAAAATATATATGGCAATAACAGCTCTTACACAATTATATTTCAGGAATATATGAAACATTACAATAGTAATAATTACAATAACACATTTTTAATTCTATCTCATTTTGATTAAGCTGTATTGTTCTAAAAATAAAACTTTACTTTACTTTCGATTACGGAGAAACTCTACAAACTCTTTCCAATGGTAATTTTTCCAAATCCTTGGGATACGTTCAACAACACCACAATCTAACGAAATTTTATTGTTTTCATACAGCGATTTTAAATAAATCCGCAGAAACGGGAATTTCCCATCTCGTTTTTTCCACCCTCTCGTTTTCTTGTTTCTAATATTAGTCATTTTGAATGTGTGTTAGATTTATGGGCTGCCTCTCTCGCGAGATTTGTAATAATTCAACTTGTTTGGGACAAGAGCTGATGGAAAAGGGGCTGGGAGGGAGAAAGGAAAATAATACCGAAATTTGAGCTTGTGCAGGAAACTTGAGACTTTCGTGGTAATTATCGTAACTGAAGAAAAGTAATGTTTTAAGAAAAAAATCTTAGTTATTAATAAAATAAAATTCGAAAGCACACAGCTATATATTTAATAAAATATACTATACGATGTACAAAATTGTAGTTGTATAAAGATTTCCAATTTTATTTTTCAGAATTTTTACTGATTTTCTTTTTCAATAGGATTTCTGCAGTATATGAGCACAAGGATGAAAAAAAGCTTTATTAAAATTTATTTGAACGTCGTAGGATAGTTGGCGAAGGTTCTAACCACAAATTCACCGATGTGTCTTGGGAACACTGGTGCAGTGGATCTACGACTTGAACCCAGGACCCTTGGCTTGTTGGGGCACAGCTTTACCAACTGAGTTAATGGGACCCTATCTCCTTCGGTCATATTTAACTGTATCGTACATCAAATAATAAATACCAAAATTGTCTTAATTTTCTCACCGCAAATTTTATTACTTGCGATCATGCATTAAGATAGCACACCATAAAAATGTGCGGCGAGAAAATGAAGATAATGTTGGTAGTAATTTTATTATTCGCAGTATGATACAGTTAAATATGACCGAAGGTGACAGGGTCATATTAGCTCGGTTTGTAGAGCGGTGCCCCCGCAAGGCAAGGGTACTGGGTTTAAGTCCTAGATGTGACCTATCTTTTTCTGATTTTCACCTAAGTTTTATAATTTTTAGGTTTTACTCATTAAGTTATTCCAAAAATAAAAAAAGAATATAAAATGGCAAGGAAGCATGCGAAGCCAGGAAATTGTTTTTGGGCGTATTATCTCAATTTAGAAGTGATATTTTAAAACTTCTATCGGTCCTTCTTACTATTACTTATTTAAATAACATATTTATATTGAAACAAAACAATACGTCGGTTACACTTTTATGAAAACATTTACAGGTATTCAATATATATTATCATATTTGGTAGGTATTGCGACATATTTTCTGGAAATGTCTAGATTCTACCATTTTACATCTAGATTTTACCATTTTACAGCAATATTTTTTTAGTTAAAATATTTTTTTTAATGATTTTATTGTTTTAGTTTTCTCGTATTAAACTTACTTAGAATAATAAATGAGATAAAAAGAATTTGGCATTCTCAGACTATAAAAATATTACCATTCGTTATTTCGGCTACTGGCATTATAACTACTTCTCTCATTCAAAATTTAGGCGTATTAGATCTATCAAAAAATTATATTTGAAAATGCAAAAATCAGTCCTTTTAAATACATGAAGGATAACTAAAAAAATTTTAAGTATTTATGTTGAGGGATCAGTAGGATTTATAGGCCCTGTTAGGAGTTCTACCGAGCCAAACCCTCTGATATGAAAATATCTGGAGTCGGTGAATTATTTTCCCATTTGATCTCTGGTGAGTTGACGTGTTGTTCTTGTATTGTTTTGTATTTATTTTGCTTATATAATGCACTTGCACAGTGTTGATTGATTAGATGATCATTTGCGGAAAAGTGTGTGGAAGGGTTAAGTTTTTCCTATGGAGAAGATTTAACCCGGACTAATTTAATGTATGCAGGAGTAGTGCAATGCAATAAATCCCATATTTGAAATAATATACATACTTAGAATTAGAACAATAATAATAATATATAGGTGATTCCGTAGGCACAAAAAAGCGGAATTTAATAAGCCGCAAGTAATTATTTTTTTAAGTCTAAGTCATAGGAATACCTTAAATGTATAAACTTAGTTGTTAACCGCCCTTGTGGTGATTTTCTCACGAAAATGGCGCTATACAAATAATGCAATCATTATTATTTTCGTTCGTTGCGTTGAAGTGTATTTTTAACAATACAAGAAATATTTTGAGAAAAAACATATTTCCCTACACGGACAAAAATAAGTACGACTTGTTTTATCAGGATGTTAAGAATGTGACTGTATCATCATTTTCTAATAAAATATTATTCAATTAGAATATTATCTATTAAGTGTTTTTTTTTTTTTAAGTTTGTCAACGGTGATTCATATCAAAGCTCTGGCAAATACAAGTACATTTAACTTGGTTGATACTATCAATAATTACAGACAAACACAGCATTGATGATATAATGGATAATATGCTTAATAGTATATTACAACAAGAATATACACTGACAAAGTATGATTGTTAAGTAACTTGGCGATCTGTTAGATTGAACATAAAATCACTAATCACTTTTGATATAGTTTAGGCACTTAGCACACTTTACTTTGACAGCTTCTGATTATTTTTATTTCGTACACTTTTAATTTAATTTAATGGAGAATTTGGCTATTATTAATGTAGTTGATGTTTAAATTCTGTACCTTTTGATCACTTTTATACTGTAGTTTGTTTACTTTTGACTGCGATTTATTAATTTTTTTGCGGAGCTAAGTACGTAAATTATTACGGAGATAATTGTTACATGACTTTCAAAGTGTTCACGTACGTGGCCTTGTCCGAGATGAGACAATATTATTATCTTTCAGAATACGTGTTCCGACTTCCTCATAACATATTCGTGTTTAAATTTGTCAAATTATTCGTTATAGGCCTCCAGTCCCGTTCTTAACAAGAAAACTAATGATTTGTCCAGATTCTTAATAAATTAACAATATTTTATTTCAGTAAGTTTTCTTCGTGTATGCGCTGTGCCAACCCTATAAGCGTGGTGTGCTGCGGAAACACAAAGCTTACGCCTACAGTCTACATCTACAGCCTATCACATGAACTCGACTCACAGAAGCGAGTGGTTAATTTTTGATGTAGAATATTCAAATTCCGAGTCACTCTCCGAGGATGTTATCGCGCCTAGTTCTCCTCTCCCGACACCAATCCGCCACGGAGGCGGAGCAGGGATACGCTTTTAAACGCATCTCGCCATCTCGGACAAATGTTATTCGGGAAATCATATTATGATTTATTTATTTATTTTGTAAGAAACAAACAGCTTTTATATAATATACAATGATAGATATAAATATACAAGTTAACTGGAGTCAAGCCACAGAAGTTTCTGATGTTAAAGTTCATTAGAAATGAAGTTTTAGTATCTTAAAATTAATTTGGTGTTAAAGGAAGGGGAGAGGAAGAGGAAAATAGGAAGAGGATAGGAGATGCTGCCGATACATTCCATACTCTCATATTAATAATCGATCGTACGCATTACTTCATATCTTTTTTTTATTTAGGTTATTACCAAAAATGTCAATGCTGTAAAATTTTGTATTATATTGTGCACATAAACGAGGAATTAAGGAATTTTTTCGAATGTTTGTTCTGCACGAGGGTAGATAAAATAAATCAGATTGTCGGGTTGATCTAGACCGAATATGAAGATTTATTAAATTGGTAAGTTCTGGTGAGTCCAGACCATTATTTAGGATTTTAAATAATAAGATTTGATAAAAAATTAGACGTCGTGTTTGGGGGGAATTAAAATTATGAAATTTAATGGATTCGGTATAATACTATACATATTATGAGAAATTATTGAAAACAGTGTGCCATGGTTTCTTTAATAGAGTGCCTCATTTTGTTCAAATTTTAGATGTTACTAGACAGACACTTAAATCAGAGCTTAAATCTATTATATATAGAATTCTGATAATAAACACTATAATACCCTACACACATGGATGTCTTTGTGATTTTTTTGATTAACACTTATTTGTAATTTTATCTGTATAACTGTTAAATATGTAAATTTTATCAAAACTTAAAAAAAAATTGCATTCAAATTGAAATAAAACACGATAAATATATTTATAACTCAATTGCTATTTTCGGAATGCACGAATCAAATGTTAATTATTTATGATATAATTTTTTTTTGTTTTTGCTAGCAATATCAATATTAATTTAACGAAAAATTCCAAAAAATATTTTTAAATACGAGTATATAAATTGTATAGCTGAATAAGGTTTAAAATCATGCATAAAAGATCATACTCTTAAAATCTTCAGAAAAGATCATACTCGTAAATATAAAAATACGAAACCTTTTTACATCAATGAATGAATAAAAAATGTACAATGTATTGGAATAACTTTTGATGCCCATACATACACATCAAATTTATATTTTATCTTTGAAGTTATTAAAAAAATTGAATATACAGACTTCTGGAAAATTTATCACGGAATGTAATTAAAAATTCGGTTAATAAAATCAAGTTGTAAATACATTCGTGTAGAACTTTGCAATAAATCACAGAGAAGTCAGCTTTAAGTATATGAGAATTAATTTGAGAATTGACAAGCAATTCTCTGTGAGATCGTTAAAAATGATCTAAGTATCAGAAAAAAAAAATAATAAAAAAATTCAGCATAATTTCATTCACTTCGTCGTGTCTGCATTTTTTCATGGAATACTTATTCAAGTCCATGTTACATGAATTATTAAAAAAAAATACATAGCCTTAAATTCGACACACTTCTTCCCTAAACTAATGGCACCGTGGCACAGATACCGTGCCTAAACACGAGTATATGGGGTTGAGTTACATGTACATTCTTATTAAATCCACGCTCTTTTATTAGTGTTGTAAAACAACAAAGTTTAACCAACCGTTCGATTGTCTGAAATAGATCTTAAACTTCTGACTATTAAACATCCAACCAATTTGTCCCAATGTTCGCCGAATTATTATTTTCTGAATAACATTTTTTAAGGTAAAGATTTATGGCCAACACTTGGGAATTCTCGGCTTTATTTTTTATCCTCAAACTATTCATCGGCAACAGCTATTTAATAATGGTCCGTTTATCAATTTCGTACCGAGTGGGAATGAAAATTCTTACTCGTGAATTCACACGAATGACTAAATCATAGAATCCTCGCAGTTTGTAAAGTAGCAACAAAAATGTGAAAAACAATAATCATAGATTTAAAAAAAATGTTAATAGGTATCAGTTGTGTTGCTTCAATGGTGCTATTCAGATATTTTCAGATTGTGTAATCAAATCGTAAAGGTCACAGATTCCTCTTTTGGTCACCGTCAAAGAGATTAAGGAAAAGTAGTTTTTTTTTTACTTGCTTTTTTTAATTTTATAATAGTAGGTACGAATTTTTGGTCTAGGGGCAATGATTTCCTTTTTAAAGACTGATGAGTCTTGACAATCAAGATGTACAGCAGCTGTTGTCAATGAAAATGTTTTTTTTCTCATTATTTAAGACTATGGACCGATGGAAAACTGAAATATTTATGAATAATTCGCATCTTAAATACTATTTATAATTTACTGTTAACCAAATTTTTAAATTCGACTTTGACTATGATTGTATTTTTTTATTATTATTTCCATGATACACACCACTTAATAATGTCAACTCTGGGGTGATTAACAAAGCAATAATAATTGGTACATACTAATGTAGACCTAACCTAACCTAAACTAACTAATTAAATAACCATCACGCCGTTTCCCCGCAGGATTAGTCAGAAAGGATGGACCGCCACACAAATCGGCCTTAGCACACACTCCTTGCTTCCAGTCTCATACAAAGCCTTATTTTGTTTTTACTCCTTACATTGTTCGACTCAAGGTCCGGTTCATTTGATCATGCCATACTTCCTCGGGCATCCCTGACACATTCATGCATTATGTTTTCCTTAGACTCCTTTGTTCATTCGCTCTACTTGCAAATACCATCTTAGCGTCCCTTTCGTCATCTTACTCACTTCGCTTGCACCAGCCTTTATTTTTTTTGCGAATCTCTCACACAATCATAGATAATTTTAACACACAGGTACCCATTTCAAGGATCTCATTTTCGAAGCATTCATTCTACTTTTATCTTTTCTATGCCAGTTCCAAGCCTCATTGCCATATCACAGGATGGTTACTAGTTCTCCATTGTGGACTGCTAGCTTCGCTTATTCTGACATTTTTTTTGCTAGCGCCAATCGCGATCAGTTCTCTGTTAATGGAGCTTTCTGCATTTTCCTTTCTTTCCATATCTCTGTCAGACTTTCCATTTATCGTAAACATACTACCCAAATCCCCAAGTTCATTCTACTGCTATTTATCAATCACAAGAATATTACATACTAATTTCGGATTATCTTTTTCAAACACCGTAATTTTGGACTCATGAAATTACCTTGCATATTCAATATATTTTTTCTTTTATTTCCGTTCGTATTATTTCCATCAATATTGAATAATACAGCAACTGAATAATACAGGCTAATTAAAAGTCTTGTGATTCCCACATTACATACTTGATCTACCACAACCTGTCTCCAATCTATTGGCATAAAATTTTATAAAAATACTGTTTAAAAATTTTGCACAACGATGTGAGAATTTTGCGGCTATTCCCTTTAAAATACCTAGTAACCTAGTTACTCAACTATGAAATATTAAGATACGGAGTCATGATAAAATTTAAATTTAAATCATTGAAAAATATTAAACAAATTTAATGTTATGAAATAAAATATTTCTCCCAAGTAAATGAACAGATCTCGCCAACGGCCTAAATTGCAAAAAGATCAGGGTAGGTACTGTATTTAAAAATTAACAATTCTATTCGCCATTAACCTTTTTATCTTTATTTTTTAAAGAAAGACAAACAACCCCGGGTTACGAATAACCTGATAATATTTTAAACTCTCTTCCAACCATCATCATTTATTTGTTTACATTATACGCCCAAACGAGCTTTTACAAACATTCACGGAGAAATATGAGTATGGATGATTTATTAAAATCCTGTTTAATAGGTGACTGCAGGCCAATTTCTAATTAACTCCTAGTACTTTCATAATATTTCGGAATACGTGTTCGTGCAGCTGCCTTTATCCTGTTATTATATACGCCTGCAGAATCATATTTGGATACCGAAGATACAGCAGTGCATCGACAATGTTCACAGAATTAAGACTAAATGGATTTTCCGGCCTTATGAGACACCGGGTCACTGGAGCCAGAATGCGGCTAATGGCCTCCGCCAACACGTTGGTGACCGCAGCCTACCAGCACCAAGCGCCACTCCTGAGTGAGCGTTGGGCCCAAGATCACTCAAGACCACGCCCTGCATAGTTGTTAACTACTTTGTTGTTAATTTATTCTTCGTCATATATTTTTTCAATTTCACATACTTAATGTACTATATATATATATAAGGGACGTGTGGGATTGCACTAACCTCCCCCATCCTGGAGTAAACATCGTTATTATTATTATGTTATGACGAAATGTATGCTAAATAAATTATGGCTGTCTACGACACCATTGACAATAATTAAATAATTTTACCATTATAAACGAGAAATTTTGCTTGTTCAAAGATGGAGGACTTGCTAGCTGAATAATTATTGATCAAATTACAGCTGGGCGGGAACGTGGTGAATTAATCAACCCAGCTACCAACTGATTAGACAACTGATCTGACAGAATGGCTATAATGTAAAACAGAAGAAGTCCGGTTAGTGGCTAAGTTGGCATCGCGTTTGGATCCCACCCAGGCGTAATGTGTTTAATTCCTCGACTGGCTCCTCATTTTCCGCAACGTTTTCCGATTACTGTGGTGGTAGTTGTAGATTTTCAAATATTGTCAGTTTATTTGTAATTCGGGAATTTTTATCTTTCTTTATAAAAAATAATATTCATAGTTTAACCCCTTAAACTTACAACACACATTATTACAACTGTACTCTTTCATATTTTATCTGTTAAGTTTTAATAATAACAAACTATTTTCCTTAATTTAGAAACGTGATAAAGGTTTTTTAATATATATATATATATATATATATAGTTTTTTGTTTTCTCACCGTCTACTCTGTGCAAACACTGTGCAGATTTCGCTGTTTCCAACAAACTCGTATCATTGCCGAATGCTGTTGATCTCTCCGCGGTTAGCAGGGTCACGTTCCTCTGGTTAGTCCAGAACAAACTATCGCTCTTTCTTGTAGGGATTGGATGGAGCACGGCTCTTTCACTATTTGTTAGTATCACTCTGCACTAACATCATGATGTGCTGGAATAGAGATCTTTAGTGTTCGTTCGTACTATTCAGATCTCCGTTCTATTCATGGTGTTGCAAATAATTTTACTTGGATTATTTTGCCAACAATCAGAAATAAAAAAAATTATTTATACACCTTGTCATTTGTCTCATAGTACTGTAATAGTTTCTATTTGATTTTATGTTACTATTACGTGTCTTAATAATATTGTTTCATATTTAGTTTATCAGTTTAACATTTACACAATTAACACTTTTCGGATGATTTTCGATAGCATATTATGTGTATACCGTTCTTATAATCTTTGTAAACGTCCAGCAGTGCGAAATAAATAAGAATAAAAAAATATTTGTTTACATATTTATATAAACAAAGCGGTTCCATGATAACTCACATGATAACTCACCAGTAACTCACACATTGACAATTCAACACACTTTTAAAAAGTGTTATAAAGTGATTAGAAACGATGAAAATTTTTTTTTTTAACCTAACCTTACCTAACCTACTTAACCCAGTTAATAAAGTTTTTATTTCATCACTTTCCATGACTTTATATAACTTTTAAAAGATGTGATGAATTATCATTGTGATGATTTATCCGGTCACCAAATAATGCATATCACAATTAAATTCTCGTAGAACCGTGTTACTTTATAAGCTGATATTTTGTAACAGAGTTTCTAACCTAATTAAAGTAAACGTTCAGAAGGCCCTGATGAAAATAATTTCCCTAAGGGCCACAGTCATATTTTGGGATGCTGTGTGGAGGGTCTGTTTTTTAAAGAAAGAAAGGATAAGAAGTTCTTGGAAGATAACATAATAATAATGATTTATTGTCTTCTTTTCTTAGTACCATATAGAGATAAAAATATTTATAGATATTTTTTAATAATTTAACATGCATGAGGGTTGGGTAGGAATCTAGGATTCAGTGTGTACAGGAGTAATGGACATATGAATATATCCCTCTCAGTGCGACGCAAGGCGATGGGTCGAGTTACCAGTTAAAGAGGTCAAAGGATCTCTCCAAGCCAGCCTCTCCCGATCTGACACCTCACCCGATGAACCCGGGTACCCTTGCTAAATAACCAAACGCAGAGAACCATTTGAGTTAACCGATGGCAGAAGTATTGGTTATCCAATAAATGGTTCCCGGGGCGGCGGTATCCAAACCTTCCTCCCAAATTGAAAGCTTTTCAGCGAATTAGATAGCAAAGAAAACATACGAAAGAAACGGTGATCGGATAAGTCATCAAAATGACAATTCAACACACCTATAAAAAGTGATATAAAGTTATGAAAAGTGATGAAACAAAAACAAGGCAAAAATCACTTTTCATAACTTTAAAGCACTTTTTATAGATGTTTTGAATTGTCATTTTGAGGAGTTATGGGACCGAACAAAACATAGCCATTCAATTCAAAAGCACATAATTAAAGTCATATATAACAAAAATAAAACATTTTCGACCGACCTATTATACAAGGAATCTAAATTATTTAACATTCGTAAATTATTTATATTACAAACTATGAAATATCTATTTAAAAACAAAAACAATTTCAAAATAAATGAAAACAGAATGAGCAAAAGAACAAATAATATATTTTACACCCCCCAAACCAATACTAAATTAATGCAGACGCATAGCAGTTTCATTGGTCCTCGTACATTTAACATTCTACCACTACAAACTCAAATGATAAATAAAAAGATAGAACATATTAAAGAGGTAAAATTATGGCTGATTGACGCAGATATTGAAACGCTTTTACTATAAATTTATTTATCCTTTCTACAACTCACTTGCTGAAACTTTATAAATTATTGTACATAATGTTTTTCTCTTTACTTTTTATAATAACTATAAACAAAAAAAAAACTTTTTCTACTAATGTACCTATATTATACTTTAGGTACTTGAAATATAGTAATCGTTTTATATTACCCACACTCAGGCAGTCAGTGCCTTAGTGGGTTTTCATTTATTTTGTAAACTATTTGGTATTATATATTATGTTATTTTATACTATCTATTAATATGTATAATATGTGTAAAGAAATGAAAATAAATAAAGTAAAAAAAAAAAAAAAAATTATAAGGGCACCGCTCTTTTTCCTACTTGTTTTTAGTATTGTTCAGTAAATAATAAAATCTTGTCTTAAAACACTAGATTTCGACCATAAAAATTGACCTGAAAAGCTGGGGGTTTCATGAGGTTTCTTTCGAGAAAATTAGCTGTTGTTTATAAACGTCTGTCCCAGGCAAAAACGTTTTTGTTAAGGCGATGCACTACGTCGTGTAGTATTTTAAATTGAGCCGCTATCAATAACAACCCTTACGTAGATGGCGTCTAAGGTTTAAATTCCCGCTTAACACCATCCGCCTGTTTTGATTTATGCAAGAAAAAAATATGGCCAAAAAGTGCCTTTTATTTTATTTTGTGGATGTTCAGGCATAAATATTTATTTATTTTCCGATTTTATTAATAACTTAATTTGTTACATTATACAATAAATCATAACCGAAAATGGGTTCGTAAGAAGGAGATTTTGAACTTTAAAGCAGTTTTCATAGGCCTATACATTATTTTTTCTGGGTTTATAAAAAGACTTTTATAAAAAATACTCGATTATTTCAAAGGTCAAGATGTATTTTACTCGCAGTATTTAATTAAAGCATTTGAAACATATCTAGGCGACCAAATTTTCAAACAAAAAAAACAAATGACATTGCATTACTAAGTATGGCATCGCCTTGAATTTCATACATTTTTTAGAATGAAATACAAACCTTTAGTGAAATCTCTGAGTTAAAAAATGTGACCCTTTCTGTACGTAAAGTAGAATTTCAACATAAAAAACCTTCGGGTGTAATATTCGACATAAGAAGTTTTCCGGTCTACCTACGATAGGATAATAAATTAAATTATTTGTTGAACATGAATAAAAAACTATTGGTGACAATTTTTTTATTAAATAGTTGTGTAAACAAAGTGATTTACTTTCATTTGCGATATTTAAGAAGCGAAAATTTAATAAACAGTTTATTTGATTCTAAAATAATAATTTTGTTGAAAATTAAATCAGGGATCGGCAATAAAAGCGATAAAAATAAAGTTATTTTTATGTTGTTTAGTGCCACAACACAAAATATCTGCTTTATCTGAAAATATAAATTATTTAAATTTAGATATATGATTTACTATATATGCATAAAGCAATATTTATATATACCAATGTATGGGATAGTCCAGGATAGTCCGATGCTCTTTAGGGAACCCGTTTATATAGTGCGTATAGTTGTAAGTTTAGACTTGGGGTCTTCGTCTGTGTGAGTGCACTATGAAACATGTTGACAAACTACCTATATCAGAATAATAACATTTGCGGCTAATTCTAGGGATTATTCTTGTGATGATACTGATAATCAAAATGTCAATTTATCATCCAAAATGCGAATGAAAACAGTACGACAATCTATTTATTTTGGTTAAATGGTTTCACCACATAAATGCAGATTATGCAGTTCTTTCGTATGGGGCGGATTATTTTAAGCCACCCCCATTTGAAATAACTTAAGCCATGGTGATATGGATGAACATAGCCAGTACCCTTACTAGCTGTGGCGTGCGGTTTATTCGCTCTTTTCATGAAGAAAAAAAAGGTAAGTACTTATTTAATGGATTTTTTTTTCCATAACGTAGGTACGTTTAAAAAAAAAACACAAACACAATTCAACTTTTTTCAAAATGAAAAACGTTAAAACCGCTGCAATAACAGTTTTTATGTTTTTTTATCGAAAAACTTTAACGATTTTTTTTTCAGAATATATTTTCACAAAAAAATCCATTTTTTGTTCTTAAATATCATTTAAAAGGGCACAGCACCCCACTGCTAGCAAACAGCAAACATTACATTACCATGCATTGTTCTCTCACAAACAACTTCATTTAAGTACCTACCCACTACGCTTATACAAACGGTATTGCTTCAGCACACCGTATTTCCATACTACTCGTGAGTAGAACGTTGTGCAATTAATTTCTGCCGCATACTACACCAGTAAGATCTAAATGGTCATTTCAAAACATTATCTACCACGCAATATTAATTAATTTCTTGGATAACAACATTGTCTTCGCACCATGAAATTGTAATCTCTCATTCTAGTTGTAAACAGCTATAAAATAGTTTGCTTAGTTATTATTTTGCAATATTTTGGTCAATTTTAGGGAGGTGAAACAATCAAGTTTTTAGAATTTGTAAGCCAGATAAAGATTGATGGGTGATATACTAGATCAGGGTTCGGCAGAACGCAACCAAGAAGTGGCATGCGGCTTTTTGTATAGGCGTTTGTAGCACTTCAGACACTCCAATTTCACCTGCACCCAACCAGCATTATGAAATGGAGCCGCCGAACGAACTTTGATTCGACCAGCATCAGTGTTGCCAAGTCAGCCCTTTCAGAGATCTCCCCAGAATACTGGTTTATTTTTCTCAGCAATTCTCTATCACCTCTCAGATGCATTTGTTATCCTGTTTCCATGACTGAAACTAAGGGAATTTGGCTCTTCTGAATTGAAAGTCTGCCGAACGATAAAAAGACGCTGTATCTGATGGATTTGAAACAATTGAAACCCAAGCAACTGTTACGAGCGCAGTTCTTATGAGTTGTTCCGTGTTTAATTCTCCTTGCTTTAGTACATATCTTGATACAAAACCTTCGATAGAAGAAATCCTCAGAAAAAATGTACCTACCAACTATATGCATAAGATAATAGATACTGTAAAGGGCGCAATTTCCCTGTGAGAGGTCCATTGCAAAAAGGGTGCCTTAGTACATATCGGCGTTAGCTCAGGTGGTAGAGGTTGAGATCATGATCATCAGGCGTCAGGTCAGCTACGGCTTTTACACGGGGAACTGATTGCCAAACAAACCACTTCGAATTCGTCAAAGGAAACGCATTAATGGGGTACGATAGTATATTCACAAAGCACAATTACAAACAGATACACAAATGAGATGGGTCATTTACATCCTAAATATTCCTAGCGTTTCGTTAGGAACAATCTCTCTTGATAATTTAGGTTCTGGCTGGCAAGCGTGTGTGTAGGCATAATTCAAGTCACAAAAGGCACATAAAAGGTAAAGATAGTTAATCCGCTTACATGAATTTGTAGTAGGTTTCGCGTACATGTTGAACCACAAAAGGAGGGTTATCTTCCGTACTGTACGCGCTATTACGCGTACATTTCTCCATGGTGAGTAGGCACAGCAATTAGGTACAGGCTTCGAAAATACTTGTACAAAGCGGCCGTTAATTTAGGCGCGCAATCATGGCGTCCTGGTTGATAGCAAAACAGACATGTTGACAGGGCCAAGGCTAGATTGTGAGTCTGGGCGGTTGGTGATTTGAATGGCCGGCGTGTCGAGCGTAGAGCAGTTTTACCAACTTGGCCGTGCACAAGGCAGGCGCGTGCGCACAGCGACAATGGTAACAACTCACCGCTGACTAATTTGAATTCGCGGGAGTTTTGAACGTGTCCGATTCGTTACGTGACAATACCTATACTAAAATGAATTTATCTTATTCTTTTGTAATAATAATAATAATAATAAGAATTTATTCCAGAATGTATGCAGGGGTAGTTAATAAGTTTAAGTAATAAGTTTCTTATTTTGTTGGGCACATTTAACTGTCTGCCTTTTTTCATGTGTATATTCCTTGAATTCAGATATTTTATATGAATAAACGTTTCAATTCTTCATCTTCCTCATATCCCTCCCCCCATCCATTCTTACGTCCGCCCCACAACATGCTCCAATTGGAGACATCATGGTCCCACTATCACTCTGGTTCGAACTCTTGTGCGTTAGTCGTAAAATAAGCTTCTTCAATATTAAGTTTTTAAAGATTTTGTTATGTAGGAGGCCCAGAAGAAATCATTTTCCCAATAAAAGGATGCTGGGTGGAGGGTAAACGTGAGTTTAATGCTATACGTACTGTACTAAAAAGCGTAGGTACAAGCCTGACCGGTGGGCGTAGTAATATGCGTCTCAGTAAATTTATGGATTCAACAAAATGGTTGTTTTATTTTAAATTATAATATCACACCATGAAATCATTGCTACCCAAAATTTAATTCAAGGTTATCGAAAATCAATTTGAATCATTAATTCCAAAAAGGTAAGTTGGCGAAGGAAAGCAATTGGTTTCCGATGTTGCCAGATTGCCGGCGGTATTGCGGCAGGTAACACGCGGTGATTTTTCCTCCCAAATCACGTCATTGAATACTCACGCATGAATATACTCGCATATTGCGGGCTCGGCGCTCGGCGCTCGGCGCTCTCCAACCCGTAACGTCGATTGCTTTAAGTCAAAGAATGTTGCCAGGTAAAAAAAAAATAATGCCCTGGATTCCGTTTGATTTGGGTTTTTGAAAGATTTCGTAATTGTATGATGTTTATTTAGCTGATTTTTGGCAAATCGTTTGCTAGATCACTTTTTATCTGAATACAAAAAAATGCATCGAAAAAAATATTGATTGATATATTTTTGTTTCTTAGTTTAACTATTGGAATAATTAAATAGTTTTAGTATGGAGGTAGCAGAATAATTATATGTTTGTAATCAAAATTGTATGAATACGGTGTGAAGTAATTGGATTGCGGTTGCTTTAAAAATAAAGTATATTATTATCTTTATTGAATATACCTACTGGGAATATTCCTTTCGTTTCAGACAAAAAAAATTAAAGTCAATAAATGAAATCGAATGTTGATGCCTATGTTTAGGGGTTTTAAGAAAAATACTCGTAGATAACATTCCTGGAAAATACAACAATATTATATTGATCCAATATTAATATTCATATTAATTTTTCGAATAAGGGTTCTTCTATTCAGTTATCACTTTGTGATGTCATTATATATTTCATTGAAAAGACAAATAACTTAGTTTGCATCATTGTATTTTTATGTACTTATTTCGCGAACAATGTTTGCTTCATCGAAAATTAATTCACACTGTGTGCATTAACTATAACACATGTGTGCATTTGTCTTACAACAGGGAGATACTGAGAGTATCTTTGACTAAGAAGTTGGAAGTAAACTATATATTACTTCAAATTAATAAATTTGAAATAACACAAATTCGTTAAATAAATTTCACTTTAGCACGCCAGAATTTCGAGCACGCCGCAAAAGGGATATATTCATACGTTTGTCACCCCCTAATACCTTTTTCCTTCCCAGAACTTCCTCTACTTCCTTTCCTTAAAGGGAAAATTAATCCATATAGCATCCTCTAAGATGAGATAGACACTGAGGGAGTTTCCTCAGAAAACCTCTTCGGGGCCTCCAATGTGGAGCTAGTGTAAAAAAATAGAAAAAGTTGAAAAAAAATATAAATAAATATATATTGCGAAATATCCAAATAATTGTAGATGGTAGGTACCTAATTATTCTGCACCATAAATTTAAAAATAATTCCTCTATGGTTCTTGAAGCGTTTACATACAGATGTGTTTGCTTACAGCTTCACAGATTTTTTTTACCTTATTATTCGATATAACTGGTTTTGCATAATCAATGCTCATAGTAATACTAATAATGTTACAAACACGTTGGCAAAGTGTTTGTAACATTCAAGCAAAGTTGGTAAAATAAAATAATGTATTGTTAATTATTTTTACATATATGGAGTAAATAATACTCTGCATTTATAACTACACCATAGACAAAGAGCTATCAATAAATTGATTAAAAATTCAGCCTCAATATATGTTCGCCTACAGAGGCAGATTATGTCCAACTCTAAATATTATATACTATGCTTAGTTACTCATCTCACACATAATTATTTTCCATTACCGTTATTTTTTAAATTTAACACTAAAATGCCAAAATTTATGTACATTTGAAGAAATAGAGTGTCATAAATTTGTGGTATATTTGAAGAAACCTTATGAGTGTTATAAATTTGAGGTATATTTGAAGAAATCTTATGAGTGACATAAATTTGTGGTAGATTTGAAGAAATTGTATGAGTGTTACAAATTTGTGGTAGATTTGAAGAAATTGTTTGAGTGTTACAAATTTGTGGTAGATTTGAAGAAATTGTATGAGTGTTACAAATTTGTGGTAGATTTGAATAAATCCTATGAGTGTCATAAATTTGTTAGTGTAATATAATATTTCGGATGCTTTTATAATTCCCACGGCAACTGCATGGCGACCTTAACAAACGGTGTTTCATTTCTTTAATACGTTTGAAGGATACATCTCCTATGATGATGATTATAATTATTTTTATTTTTAGGAAGCATACATAATATATGTACATCGATTATCTCATTTTCAGCAGCTCCTTTTCACACACATTTATTTAGTGTCTATGAAAGAGCTACAGTATTATTGTGATAAGGAAGGTAAATTTGGTGTCGTTGCCTTGTGTAACCGTAGATATTTTAAAAGCGCATATTGCTTTAAAAAATGATAACCTAGAATTTTTTTCTATTAAATAGTGTGTATAATATAGCACTGCTCTATTTTGATAAATAAATATTTAAAAAAAATAGTAATCATCAACGACGCTAAAATACAAAAGTCGTCAAGAAGCTAGTTTTGTTTCGTCTGACTCCTAATTATCTCGAAACCTGCTGGCTTACCATAAAGAAGCCTTTCTTGGCGTTCAGGAATTTTTATTCCTTGCTTTAAGTCCTGCCCAACAGAGCCATTCTAATCTTAATATCAAACTTTAAAAAAATACCATGTGCAGTTTCCGACACATCCAATTATACATTGTATTATGGATTTTATAGGAAGTACTCCATGGCGCTAATCTGTGAGAAGCCATGAAAAAGCTCTAAGTTCCGAGGAGGTTTATGCATATTTAAGGGGCTGCATTTCGTTAATTTTGAGAATGGGAAAGTTGCCAGACTCGGTATTATTAGATTTTCTTTCTCGTAAATTTTTGCTCCTTGGAAATATTTTTAATTAAATGAACGATGAGTCTTTATTCGGTCAGTGACAAGAAACTTTTACAAAAGAAATATTTTTCATTAAAGTAACTAGCGAAAAAAGAAGTGATTTCAGTTTTTCATTTCATTTGCAATTTTTGATACGTGGTGCATCATGAGCTTTATCATCTGAAGGATGGATGATTATTTATTTAATTATTGAAGACAATATTAGAGATTTCTAAACGAAATCTGAAACATAAAAAACAGAAAAGGATACGGTCACATGTTATCCTTTTCTGATTTTTCTGTTTCAGATTTTTGTTTGAAAATTGCTAATATTGTCAACAATAACTAAATATTACAACTTTTTTTAGGTTTTCTCAATAAAGTTTTTACAAAAAAAAAAAATTAAAAATGATTATTTATTTATTTAAAAAAAGTAAGAGATTTTTTAACGTCATTAAATAATAAACCTATAAACAATACAAATAAAATGTAATAAAAGATTTTCTCATAAACATCAAATTACAACAAAAACCAATTTAATGCAATTGTATAATCGTCGCTTGCAATTTATTAACAAAAAATGTGGGAACCTACCTTTATAATATTATTATGGTAGTATCGTAATAATACTCACCGATTTCTAATGGGATGTTAATGACCAAAATATATAATATAAATTTATAAATTTATCATAGACCGGTCAGTGGTTGAGTGGGCATAGCGCTTGGGTCTCACCCGAGCGTCGCGTGTTCGATTCCTCGGCTGGCTAAGTCCTCCATCACAACACAAGCAAAATTTTCGGCTTTCTGTGGTGGTAGTAGGAGATTTTCAAACATTGTTGGGTTATTCGTAACCTGGGAATGTTTGTCTTTCTTTTAAAAAAAAAAATAATAAAAAAATAAAAACAAATATATATATATATTAATTACCGAAATTAATTCTAGCTGACGTGCAACCGGCGCGGCGTTGCTGTGAATTATCCTTAGGAGACATATACCATTACCTACTTTTCTGTAGGCCTTTTATAATATACAATTCCGTAGTACATTATGTTGATGTATCTCATAAGGTTTTGCCAGCGTCAGTAATGTAAGCGCCAGAATTTTTTTTTCGACTTGATTACAAAACATAAAATATTTTCTACTTTCTAAAAATATAATATGCATCTATTGTACATATATATAAACCTTCCAAAAAATATTTTCTAAATGAAAGTGAAAACTCTTTTAATATTAATTGCGAAGTTTATAAGAACTAAACGCATAAACAGACAGACACGGTTAGCGACATTATTTTATACTATTTAGAGATTGCATTATAGTAAGTGAATAAATATGTTTTATATTCCCTTAGCGTTGAAAACTTCTCAAAATTTTATATTATTATGTTTCTCAGTTATTAAATCTTGATTTTATTTTATTGATACTTTTTCAGTACATTATAACCCTATTTTTATAAGCAGTTTTTGAGTTGAGATTTTAAGAGGAACGGCATAAAATATGGGAAAAATCTATTGTTTGTCACGAAGTTATATCTAGTGTCAAACTTATAAAACCATTCTTATTATTGTTTACAATATTCTTCGATAGATTTCAAAAGAGCAATTGAATAGTCTCAAAGTAATTATTGAGACCCTGAGAAAATGACGTCTAAAAAAATCTTCTCACATTGATGATCCAACCTAATGAAAACATACTTTACCACTCGAGCGATTTTCGACATACTGTGCCAAGTTTGAAAAAAAGTTTTAAGCGATCCCTAGCCATAATGTGCCAAATTTATAGAACCTATAACTGTGACCATTGGTATCAAAACTGGTCAACTCCACTTTAGGTGAATTTTCAGGAAACACCAAAACAAGTGCTGGATTTGACTATTTTTCATACCACAGCCGCTTTTTAAACCGGTTTCTCTTACAAAATATGCGGATATGACTGCTTTTGAAAAATAAGAACTGTTCTTTTGATAATAATGAACACAGTTCAATACTTAGTTTATTTTTTTTAATTTTGGATCTGACCAGTTTTGATACCAAACAACTCAACTATGGCAATACCATGTTACTCACTATGAAATTCGGCCTACGTATTAAAATTTCTTCACAATTGAATTGACAGTTTCGTTTGTGAAGGGGAAAATATCATGTTAATCGCCGTTTAGCCATTTCAATACCAGAGTTCTTCCTCAGGAATAAGAGGAAAAAAAAAATTTTGATTTTGTGAAACCAATTTATTACCAACCGTATTCTGCGTATCGCCTTTGAAGGATTTTAACTCATGTCTTAATTTTTCTGCTACGCTGCAACGATTATTCCAGCGACAAAAACCGTAAATGTAATAACAAATCCCGTTTCGGTTGTTTTGCTTGGACTGGGATCCATAATATTTTTTTAATAATATATTTAAATGCACGTAATTTATAGTGTTTTATAATATAATAAATAAACATTTGTTAACTAATAACAAATAACCTTTTTAGGACTAAAATGGCAAAAAGCAAATCGGAAAAAAATCTAAACTAGTAACCAAAAAAGAAATTTAGTTTTCAAAAAATTTCATACCTACAACTATTTGACGTGTTATCAAGCATAATATATGGTCATCAATAATGGTTTAAAATTTCACGTAATTATCTACCTTGCAAAACAAAAACATTTAAAAAGTTTGAACGCAAGTCTTAGAATATGATGAAGAATCTTTTGGAAAGTTCCACAAATTTTCTGAACATCATTTGGTTAATTCACTTGGACTATTTTTCTTTTACTTACTCTCGTTTTCCCCTGAGCCATATTGAAAACTTAAGCAATCGCAGCGCCATCAATATCTGTCCACTATTAAATGTCAAACCGTGTGTATGTACCTACTCACGTATTTCACGTAGGTTCCTATGTACCTCTGTGTATATGAAGCAGAAATGGTGTTATTATGTCAATACTTGTAGTCATATCAAGAGACACGTGAGTAAACGACATCTTAAAAAATTCTCCATACCTTCAATGACGGCCCACCATAATGAATACACGTGTAATATATTATACGTGTGTTTATTTGAAAATGAATGTATCTGAATATTATATATGTATGTAAGTTTATGTATCAGTATGTGTAGATGGAGCAGAATTCCAGGGATGGTGTTTACCGTGGCTAAATACTGAATTGGACCTGCGGCATTCGAGGCATTAATTAGAACATACCACCTGGTCCCGGCCCGGAGGCTGTGGTGTCACACGTCTATTTTGGGAATATACTGATATAATATTAAATTTACCGTCACCAAAAATATCCATTTTTATGAAAATGCGCCTCTCTTACGTAAAAAATGTCAAACCAATTAACAATTTAGATTGGTGTTTTTAACAAAATAAAATTTATTTGGGTTTTCTTAATCGCCATATATACTAGGTTGATGCCCGTATCATTGTAATCGTATCGTGACGATGTAAGATAGAGTTATAATAATAATAATTTCATTATTTATAATACTTCCTTTCCCATAAAAAAGACATCAAAGATATAGAAAGAATAGCGATATCCGTTAGAGAAGGCATGGCGTCAAAACGTTTTCTCTTTTGCAGTATTTAAATACGTCAAAATAATATTATTCAACGCATTTTGCACATTCTCGCATTCCGAGTGCAGATATAAATTTATGGCTGCAGACTCGTTTGTAAACATGACGTTTGGTTGTGCATATTTATTTTATTATTATTAGAATTTGATCAAAGTATGACATCAGTCGTACATTGACCACCGAAGAGCGCACATTGAAATAACGCAGAAAAGTAAAGTTTGCTAAAGTAACGCAGAGGTTTGCAACACTGTTCATTGAAGGATATTGCAGGATCTTAATGTTCGTTCTTAAACAATTCGCGTGGCGCAGCGACGCTAAAATTGAGTGAGGTGGGAACATTGTAACGCTTTTGTAAAAGTGTTAAAATAGTGGAACAAAATATTACATTTTGGAAACAAGCCCGAACTTTTGTTTACCTGATTTGCGTAATGTAGTAATTTTTTTACGCAGCCTGGAATTCGTGCGCTATTGTAAAAAAGACTAGTAATTCTTAAGCAAATGAAAAACTAGTAAGCAGATTCAATTTTCGATGACCAAATAATGATATTACAATGCAAGTTTTTTTTAATGATAAACTAATGTTTATAAGACAAGGTTTTTATGAATAGCACAAAGGATAATAAATTATTATAAGCAATAATTAGTCGCCTGTAATATCAATACAAATTGAAAAAATCTCCCGAGTAAAAATAAATGCCACCGACGGAAATTGAACCCGTTGCCTTCTGATGTCCGGTCAGATGCTTTGAACCACTGAGCCACGTCGGTTTATTTCCAACACGCCTAATAATTCAATATGTACTAGTACTTCAGTCAACAATGACTGCCTATTATATTTTTTCCCATGGTTAAAATAAAATAAATTAGTGTGCTTTTTGTGTCATGAATCTGCATCTTTAAGCAGAATTTGTCCCCTTCGCCAGCTTTTGTTCCTGTCCATTATTTTCCACTATCCGAGTCTTCTTATTGTGCTCGAGATTTTTACTTGATCATGGATCTTTGATGTACTATCATCTCATCCGATATTCTTTTAACCTGTCTTTTGTCCCATCGCTGAAGGTGGACGTGCTGATTCTTACTTTACTTAGTTCGTTGTTCACTTTTATTATTTGTAGATTCAATATGTTTACTCTAAGACAATAAAAATAATTTCATTGCTACACTGTTTGATAGATTTTTGTTTTAATTTTGGAAGTTGTGACTAAAAACTGAAAAGGTAAAACTTGTTAGAACACCACACGAACGCGGTTCCAGTCGTACAATTACGTGCATTCAATTCAACGGTTAGCTCGAGTCTTTTACTGCTAAAGCAATAATGCCTTTTAACCGCCACAAGTTCTATATGAGCAGCTTATACTCTTGCTTCGCAGCTTATTTCAGCAGTCATCGTAATGTTTCTATGAAGTTCGTGGTTCTTACTTTAATAATTCTAACATTGCACAATACTTAGCCACCCATGGTTGAGATGGTTGAGAACAATAATGGCAATGATAATATTTAGAAGATTTTTCCTATTACATGACTTAAGTATGTAAAAAAAGTATCTTCAAAAACATATTTTAATACAATAGCGTTAATAAAGTATTGCAAAATTTATATTTTGCTTTTAAGGCTCACAAAAAAAAAAACATTTCAAAAAATTTCTGGTTTTAAATGTTTACTTAAAAAAAAATATTTGACTGAGTTTTGAACCTTCCTATCCAGGAACTGAAGTAGACAACTCTACAAACCTCGCCAAATGCCGACCGGGTGGGACTGACATTTGTTTCGTATATAAACTGCTGCAATTACACATTTTTTAAGATAAATTTGTACATGTCCACGTGTGTGTGCATGATGACCACCAAAATTTAAATTCATTGACATCGACAACAAGTCTATCTGCTGAGGCTAGCTAGATTGGAAGTAAGTTTATTTCCACTTTCAAGATTCCATTTCAAAAGGACGGGTTTTTTCAGATAATTTGAACAATTCTTCAAATTTCAAAGTTAATTTTCAAGTTTTGTAAAAGATTTTTTAAAGTTCTGTAATTATTTCAGTACTGTCAAGCAACTGGCCCATAGTGATATAATAACAGAACTTGAACAGGACTTTCGCAGAACGTTTAAATTTGATGAATTGTTCAAATACTGTAACGCAACTCATTTATTAATTAATTTATTTATTCATTCATTCAAGAAAACATAAGTGAAATTCAAGTAGACATTTTTGAAACGTTCAATAAATACAGTCTATTTTACTTAATAGATCGGTTAGGTAAAGTTAGGTTCCCGTATGCAGATTATATCAGTTATAACAAATATTCAAGCAATTCCGAATGCACTTAGAAATTAAGCCTAGAAGTAAAGTTCTAGGGTAAGTTCAGGGAAGAAGAAGGGACAGGAGTAAGATAACGTTCCCATTGTTTCTCTAAAGATGAAAACGATATCAATATCTACTCGGTTGGATTACTCCAAGACTGGAATACCAACTAATTGTTATCTTCGGTGGATTTTAATCAGTGTTTCTGGTTTTACATGCCGACTCTAGTTTGGGGAAATCTCAAAACTTTAGCAAAGTGTTTATTCTGTTAACAGTTTGACTGATAAAGTTCAGACGATGTTGCTCAAATTGCGGAGATGGAAGATTTTCGGTTGGGGAAATTTGGGATGTGAAGCATCAATAACCTTACTCGTGCCATCGAGAAGATTTTGAGAATTGTGGTAGTTTTGTTAGGTAGATTTCTTGCGAAGTACGCCATGTTTTTCTCGGTTTCTATATTTGGAGCGTTATGAAGTTATCAAAGTGTGGCAAGGTCACATCAAAAACCTTGCGGGTTGAGTAGGTGGAAAAGAGGTTTCGAAATAGGTCACGAATACATTTAGTCATAACACAATGTTATTTTATATCTAGAATTATGATTTTTATTTTTATTACTTTTGTGTTTGATATGTAGAACTCCATTTATTTTTTTAAATTTAATTAAAATCAAATTGAATAATATAATTATTAAGTTCTGCAAGGATTTTTTGTATTTTGTTATTGTTTCAGTTGTTTCGGCTTTCAAGGCTATTTTCAAACTGCGGTTTTAACCACGTTTAGACGACTTATTTATATGATTCTATTTTACCCCCTTCTAATTCAAAATGATTGATTACCGGTTAAACCGATTTACTAATAAAATAATTGTGACAATTGATTTCATATTCTGTGGGGGTATTTTGAAATCTGTTTGCTCCATTAAAGCTATCTTAATTGTTTAATAATGATGTGGTTGCCATTTATTTATTTAAATGTGTTACATTGTTAAAGTTTTTTGAACATACTTAGAAGCGGGGAATAAATAATTTATAACTTCGTGAAAGCAGAAACAGCTGTAACCATAACATAAACCAAAAAATACTTGCAGAACTTAATAATTATACTATTAAATTTGCTTTTAATTAAATTTTAAAAAAAATAGAATGATGATTATAACGAGTTTCTTTTCTTGGCTGCTAATTTTTGATAATACCGTATGAGTATGTATAGAGGATAGAGCACCACATAATATCCAAAACCTGTAGCATGCTCCTCGCCTTTTCAAAAATCATAAATATGTCATAAAATACGTACTCCTTCTACGTGATTATTAAAACTATTAGGTATTGGTATAAAAGATTCCGTTCATAGCCCGTAAACTTTATACCTACGGCTTATTTCCGACTCACTGGCTAACGACACTGAAAAATGATTTTAAAGACCAATAAATTCGAACGCTGTAAAACTATTTATTAGTGCAATATTTTTGTGTAATTTCATTTTTCGTTTATAAAAAATATATATTGTGTGTTTCCGGCACGTTTTTGAGTAAAGGACCACTATTTGGGATCAAAACGTTGCTTGAAGTTTTTTTTATGTGACACCTCAAATTATCTAATATTTAATTTATTCCGTTAACCTCTTATAAAACTGTTTCCTCCCTTCTCCCTCCCTTCCTACCCATCCTGTTATCAGTCTACATCCTTTCTCGTTCTAGCACTAATAAGGTGTTTGCTCTTTTATTTCTATCTCTTTCACTCATTGTTTTATTTTCTTCTATATATATATATGTGTCTGTATGAAAATAACTTTAGTTGATATAATAAGCCCTGACGAAGCTTAGGCTTAGCAAAACCTGGTTGGCTGTTAGTATTAATTCAAAATAGAAGTGGTGTTTTACAAAGTGTATTTTTTCGTTTAATATATAATGTCACATCACAAAGTGTTTGCTTCCTTCGATTCAATTAGGTTTTAATCAAGTGTTGTGGAACTCCAGCCTGAAATGGCTTTAGCCGTGTTTGTTTACCAGATATGTGTAGTTCAGTACTTCTCTACCTCCTCCCGTCCCCACTCCCTTCAGTCAAACAACATTATATACCAATTGGGATGGCGTAGTAGGTACCTCCGGTTTCGGACGGTTAAAAAAGTACCTAATATAAAGCCATGAACGTTTTGCTTTGAATATAGTAATGATTAAGATCTTAAACGTGCATACATTTATATATTTAAAAAGAGTTGTACAAATAAAATAACAGTGTAGTTTGAAGCAAAAAAGTCTGGGGGTAAAGTGCGGTAGCTTCGGGAGGTGATTCTACATGATGGTAGAAGTAAAAAAGCGAAAAGTGGATAATTTTTTTATAATATTTGATGTTATGCCGCAACATGGTCTTTTCGATGGTTGTTTGTACTGAATTAGGGTCAGTAAAATTAATATGTCTTTGGGCTAATCTGAGCTAATGTCTTTTTTTTTAAATTCATGATAATTTTAGTAGTTTATTCGCATTCTTCGTAACTAGTTTTTCCTGTTCCGAGGCGGACTGTAGGTTGTTGTATGGGTGTTACATAATTACTTTCCTCATCTTCGTGTATATTGATTTTCACAAAATAAAATTAAAATTAAAATAAATTTATGGTAATATTACTTCATAATTTTAATGATTTTCTCTTCTTCGTGTTTAGTTAGCTATATTTTGATGTCGTTTTAACTCTCGACTAATGAATTACTATTATTTTTCAAAATCTGAACGAACCAACTTAATAATTCGATCAAAAAGTTTTATTCTTCAATAAGTTTTGAGAGTTTAAAAAAAACATATCTACAACAAAACGTTTTTGAACTAGATAAGATACTTACACAAGTCCTCAAGTAGGTACCTACTCGCAAACAACAGACTGGGTACAATCCTAAGAGTATGGGGAGTCGAGTGGAGTGCGCGTGAGAGATTTAATTGAAGACCCTAATTCAATTATCCTCGTAGACCTTCCCAACCACACATTATTCCCTTGCCCCTAAAGTCTTCTTCTCGGCATTTCTGCTATATACACACTAGACACTAGAAACAGAGATAGAAGACTGTGTTTCTGATTTAAGCCATCAAATTTTTATATAAATGCCGTATGAGTCCCACCACCACAAGCAAGGGTTAAACTAAAAGTGCTTAACAACAGATAAATGATAATATATATGGATACTGTATGAATTGGCAATTAATTAAAATATTAATAATTTTGGTACGTGAATTCCTTTCCAGAAAATGTTGAATTCATTTATTTTTTACAATTGTTTTCCTCCGCTTCTCATCTCACTAGAGAATTCCTGTGTCGAGATAAGTAACTTTACAATTATATTCTAGGAAATAAGTAAATCATTTAACACAAACACAGATAGATCATATCAAATATGGTTCTCCTAAGGTAATTTACGACAGAAGCCACGACATGGGCAATCCAAAATCACCACATTTTTACCATTTTCTTTATCGGATTCAACGAACCTATTTTTATATTTTCACCGAGCATATTATAAAGCAACGGATGTTTATAAGAAAAACTCCATTAAGAAAGAACCCAATCAAGTATTATTCACTTGTTTTGACCTTTTAGCAGTATCAATGTAATTGACAAATTTACAGAGAGCCTTTATTATGTAGAACTGCCATATTGACATAATTTTACTTTCACTATATAATAACTTTAAAGAATACAAGAAAACTATTCCTATACATTATTTTTAAAATTAGTTGTGATGGAGGACTTGCCAGCTGATGAATTGAACACACTACGCCTGGGTAGGACCCAAACGCGATGCCAACCTAAGCCACCGACCGGTCAATGTATAATGTTGATGTTTATCTAGTTGTACTACATCATTTCCAACTGCACACCTGCGACCCTTTATACAGAATAATTTTAATTGTTTACATCAAAATGCCAGAAAATAAAATGAAAATACTAGCCTCAACGTTAATCAAACATTAATAAATAAACCCTACACGTTTTACAAAAGTTTGTCAAGTCTCCTATCCACCACCGCGTATTATCCCCACGTGGTAAGAGCATCCTTATCGACTTCATATTCCGCTCTAACACGCGGGAAAATTGTATTCCTTTGACGCAGCACCTACATCGGATTGTCACGAGGGGAATATTTTCAACCTAAAAATTCGCATGAAACTGACTTTGAATAGCTAAAAACCAGAATTTTCTGAATCAAAAATAGAAATGGATAGTTGCATTGTTATTGTTTGCAGTTTTATACAATATGTCTGGCGATTAGATAACAGAATTAATGGGTAGACATTTTTTTTTAAATTCGTAGTTTGCTTTGCAAAGCGATAAAATAATAATTGGCCTACATAGCGCTTGGTGAATTGTTTTCAAATATCGCTTTTGTAAGCTGTTTCCATTTCAATGAAGGGTTAATACATTATCAGTAAAGGGAACTACCTATATAATACTGGTTTATTGAAATAATCTACTGGTCAAAGTAATAACCTCGTTAGTGAAAGGCATTTGAATTTACTTACCGGATTGTCTTGATATAAGTTTATCAGACAAAAAAATATATTTATTTTACTTAATGAAAACTAACCGTTATTATAATAAGTAGTTCTGTGAACAATAGACCAAGGATTTAAAAAAGTGGGTTTATAATTTTTTTCTTAATTAACAAATCAAATTTCCTCTGAATTTATAAGATTTGTAGCTAGGAACTTAAATTACTAGTTTCTTATATAAACCTTATTTTAAAATATTGAATATAAAAATATTTTAATTGTTCAAAGAACGTCATTCTCTCAATGACAATTTTTTATAAACGTTCTTCGAGTAGGTTGGTAACCATGATTTTGAAAAAATGCGAATAAGAAAATGCAAATAAATACGAAGATTTCACTTTCATCGTGGCAGATAATCGAAATTAGTATTTTTGATCGTATGTTTACTGGGTTGCATAAACTAGTTAAATTTCTGCGTAAGTTGCACTTGTAAAAAAAAAATTGCATAAAATATCGGTAAAAGTGTTTAAAACAAATTACTTAGACCAGTCTTTCTTGAGGTAAGCGATAATGTCCTCTTGAAGGCTTTTAGAAAGCTCAAAGAAAATTAGGGGACGTTAACGAAATCTGGAGGGGCGACGGCAGACAAATTATATCTATAAAATCCGATGGAATCTAGCTGAATTAAATAATAATAGTTTGTTTACTTCCTTATAACCAAAGTTTTTTAAAAACAAAACTGTGTATTCGCCACTTTTTTAGTTATTTTTTAAATAAAGTAAAACAATAATGATGGAATTATATATTATTTTATATCACCGTCACTGGGTCCTCAAAGTTAGCTTGGAAAACTTTACAGAAGCTCCATTTAGGAGACCCTAAGGAAAATAATTTCGTTCAGGGCCTATGTCATCTTTACAGATGCTGTATGGAGAGTATTTATAGGAAAAGAAGGCGAAGAAGGAGAGGAAGATCTGGGAAGAAAAAGGGTTATAAGGGGTGTGTAGGAATTCGAGGGTCAGTGTGTCTTGGAGTGACGGGCGTTTGAATTCATCCCTCCCACTGTGGTGCAAGAGAGTCAATAGAGTTCTGCTGCCGATATATAATTCTTTCAACCAGTCTATACAAATCAGACCCGCCTCACAGTAGGTGGGCAGACGCTTCCGCTGCCAAGACCTAGACAACCCTCACCCCATGAAACCGGGCACCCCTGCTAATTCTGCAAACGTAGCGAACCACTCGGGGTGATCTATGGCAGAGGTGTGGGTTATCCAATGAATGGTTTCCGGGAATATTTTTTGACAATCCACCTTCAGTTCTTGCCGTGTTTGGTGGAAGGTTCTAAAATGTTTTTTTCAAAAAGCTGAGTTAAGAAATGTGAGAGGGCGCTAGATTTTTTTAATTCTCAAAATAGACAGACGGTGGTCGAAATAAATTTGGGAACCTGTGACTTACGCAGTATAAAATATTATATATTTTTCACAGAATAACACCAATGTTTCTATTTAAATATTCCTTCTCATGCTCATGTCTTAAATAATTGTATTTACTTTATGGCAGGCACGATTTCACGCTAGATTTTGTCTTACTTCAAACATTTTTCCATCTGCAGTGCTCCTGATAATGGAATCCAGCACTTATAATAAAATATTCTACTCTTTACATATCCTTCACTTACCCTCTGAAATAACGCACTTTCGCTGTTTTCTTCGTCGACGGGACAACTCAGTGAATAACAAGAATCCGGTTATTATTAGGCCCACGGCGCGGCGGAATATTCCGACAAACACTCGAATAATTTGATTAACAATATTTGAAAACTTCTCAGTTGTGCAAAATCAATTCATTACATTTCCACAAACATTCAAACATGACCTGAAACAATTCACCAACACACAAACCAAAAATTCAAACCCGTAAAAAACACAGTTTTTCAATATAATACATCTATTTTCATTACGTATATATATACGTATATATATATATATATATATATATATAAGATCCGAAGATCCATCTTCGGATCTACCGGATCTGCCCTGATGATGGACACTGCAACGCTGTCCGAAACGTCGGTTAAAGAAGGAGTTAGCGCAACACGGCATAACACCCCAAAAACAAACAACAAAAATAATTTTTATGTTTCAAAATATTCCAGTAATGTTGGCCTCACTGGGTGGCTTGCCCGTGCTGAGGCCTTCATTTTATAATATGAACATATAATCTACATATTTACATTTAAAGAGAAAATAATACATTTAAAATATAATGTTGTGTGTTTGTGAGTGATGTGTGTTTATATTGGTTTTGTGTGTTACGTGTAGGTTTTATTTTTATTTCACGCTATGACATTTTGGTAATATTGTCCTTTTTGTTCTTTAATCCATTTTGTAATTTTGTATGTGAATTTATTTTTATTTTCCTCAATTTTAATTTCAAGTTTTACAGTGTTGAATGCTTTTATAGCATGGTATTGGTAGTGTCTTTGTCCAAAGCTTGAATTGACTGTCGAAGTTTTTACGTTTTCTTTGTACGCTTGTCTAACTGGTCTGTTAGTGTTATTTTGTGTATATTTAAATTTATTTTTTTGTCAATAATGTAGTTTAGTAGTGTTTTAATGTATAATTGGCTTATATCTTGTACGTCACAGCTGATGAATGTTTGGTCTGTATCAGTCAGTCTATGTTTTTTTAGTATTACCTTTAAGATCGTTTTCTGTGCGGTTTCTATGTAATTGATAGCCGAATTTCTTGCTAAATTGATTGATAATTGATTGGCAAAGTGCAAAAATGTTGTTTTCAATTGTTTTATTTTATATATGTTTCTTATGTTTAGGAAAATGTGTATTGTTTTGAGAAGTTTACTTATGATTTGTTTGATGTGAGGTATCCATCTAAGGTTATGGTCAATTACGATTCCTAGATACTTTATTCGTTCTGTTTTTTCTAGAGGAGGGCAATCGCAGATGTTGGTGTTTAAAGTTTTTTTTTTTTTGCTTCATATTGCATCATTTTTCTTTTCTTTTCACTACATTGTGTCGACATAATATTTTAATGTTTAACTAAACTTAACTGCTACTAACCTAACATGTAATACTTCCGCCATGGGTGGAACACTGTTCTCCTTAAGAGCCTCATGGAGAAAACTGTATTTTTTCTTATTCAAAAGGCAGAAAAACGGAAAACAAAACACAGACATTTTTTTCATCATGGAACTTACTATCTATGTAAACTGTTATCATCTGTAAAATGTATGTACGAAAATAAATAAATAAATTTTTTCAATACAAATAACGAAAGTATTTATGGAGTGTTTTTTTAATATTTCGTCACAAATGTTTACTTTAAACTCCCAACCATTCAATTTACCTACTGGGGTTATTTTTTTCATGGGAGTTATTTTTACTCAAAAATTTACTCGCACAGCAGTATTAATTTTTAACTTTACGTCAGAGCGTAAAATACAAAATACATATTCCCTTACAATCTAAGTCAATAATAACCAGGTCTTTAACACACCTAATCCTATTCCTATAAAACACTCCACTCACGGACAAAGATCTTTTAAATACTTTTCCATTAAAATATATAACTGATTGACCTAATCTGAAACAACTTAAGATATTATACAGTATATATATATATTACTGATAATTCACCAATGAACAAATAGAAAAAAACAGATCACAGAATGGATAATTATTACTATATATTACTGATAATTCACCAATGAACAAATAGAAAAAAACAGATCACAGAATGGATAAAAACTGAAGGTACAATATTTTTTCACAACATACTCACTCCAAACCTTGCACATGTAATTAGCATAAATATTATGTTTTTGGTGTTACTCAATAAGCTATCCAACTATTATGATACTTATTTAATGTTATAATTATTCATTTAAAATAGAAGCATTAACACGACACTATTTTAGCCTAAAAAACCCTGAAAAGAGGTTTTAATAAGAAAATTTAATATAAATGCCATTAGCAAATCTAACTTAAATTCATTGAATTACTTTGTTCTTCCACTTCAAGAACATAATATTCCAACATTCCTTATTTACTCAGAGGCTCTCGACTAGCAAGCCGAAGGTCACGTGGTACAAATCCCGGCGTGCGCAATAAACTATAATTGATTAATTTGTTTTATTTTAAAATTTATAGATTTAAAATAATATATAGTACACTTCCGGTACGTTCCAGAGTTGAAGATACTCTCAGTATCGCCCTGGTGTAAGACCACCATTCAGAATTGAAACATTGCTTGAAATGGCTTAAGTCGTGTTTGGTTACCAGGTCGGAATGCATGGGTAATTCCCCACCTCCCTCCTCTCCATCTCCTTCTTACTTCCTTCAACCTCATAACGTACCTCAATTGGGGATGCCATAGTCTCACTGATGTCAGACAGTTGGGACTCTTGAGCGGTATTCACCAAAAAATAAAATAAAATAAACAAAAAATAATATATGAAGAATGAATTTTTGTTGTATTTACCAAAAAACATAATTTTTATTTCTGTGTAGGAGTATCTATTGATTTTTCGATTTTTCAACAGAAAATAAAAACGAGTCTACGAGAGAAGTTAATACAAAGGGAGTAATCAGATATGCAAATTGTTAATTTATATATTTTCAAACTTTTTGAGAAGGAGTAATTTTTGGTCCTACAAATAGCAAACATGTTTATTCAAATTGGACGACTGGACCCTATTTTAGACGACCTATTTGGTGTTATAAAACTTTATTTTCCGTGTTGTGTAAGCAAAAAAACTTGTTTGACCTGATTTTTTGTTTGTTTGTGGAAATAGTTTCATTTGTAGTATTTTCATTATCCAATCTAAATTTCCTCTCGATTTATTTACTTTCCCACAAAGAAATGCTCGCAAATCTTCCTCGACGGAAATAGCGAATAATGGAAAGAAACCTTTGGCCTAGTCTTTGATTAATTTATTACAACAGATGATACAAAACTATTTTAAGATAGAACAAAACAGTTTCATGGTTACGTCCACGTAGTTTTTGTATTCATTTAATTTAATTAATTTTACTAACTTTACACAGCTATAATTTTATTAGTGTCTTATGTAACCTAGATCTTACAAACTATTTTAATTTAACGTTAAGTTTTGGTTTTTTCAAACTTAAGATTTTTTGGTGGATTTTTCTAAGAAGGGAAAACGTGTAACGTCGAAACGCGTTCAAAATTTGAAGAACCTAAAACGGGTTATAGTGTGTATTGCATTTTATTATTACACTTATTATAATTACATATCAACTTTAAAAAAACTTTAGAATTTAGAATTAAGCCTTTAGAATTAAACACAATACTAATAAATAAGAAATATTACGTACATTCAAAATTATTCTAAAATAAGTTATTTACTGCAGTACTCAAATCTGACTGTTTCTCAAAACTGAAAACTAATTATAAAAAAAAACTACTGTAGGAAAAAATAAGGAGGTTCCTAAACACAGTATCTAGTTAATTACTGTAGCAGCATTCTTTTTTAGCCATCGATGCAATAGTGAAAAAATGTCAATATTACAAAATAGGGCTACGAAAATCATACTGAAGAAAAATAGATTCACGAAAAACAAGTAAATGTTAAAGGAGTTGTATATACTGTCATTTAATAAAATAAAATATTTAATGAAATAATATTTGATGAAAACATAAACGTACTTAAATTACGAAAATATGCGAGTAATTTATTCTAAAAAAAATATTTGTTCAATAATATATGTAGGTACTAAGACAAAGAAAACTATATTGCCTTTTAAATATCACAAATGCATAAATAATAAATTAATAATCAATATTTACTGATTTCCTTGAAAATGTATCTATTTTTAAGCATTACATTAATTTTTCACAAGAACAAAGATTTTATCTTTGGTGTACTCTTCCATGGATAACTTTCCAATGTGGACTGAATATACCAGTTTTTTAAAACCTTCTGTTTTCCTGTTATTTTTTTCTATAGTAACATCTCTAATAATGGTTGTGAAGAGCAATTCAGATCAGAACAGCGTCTCGGTTACTATGGCTGTAAAAACTAATAAACCGGGAACTACTCCCTATTCAGTTCTTGCTCTTTACCATAAAAACACGCATGAAATAATATCAACCACAAGGCCGGAGATAAAATTAGTTTTTAATTTTAATGTTTTTTCCGGTAATTAGAATCCTTCTGTATGAGTGAGTATGTAGAAAAAATAACAAGCCGTGCTAATGCAGAGTATACGGGGGGAAGTGGGTTAACTTCGGGAGGAGATTCTGCATGAATAAAAAGATAAATAACTATGTTCGAAAATCCAAAGTTCATTTTCCAATACGAAAAACTACATTAAAACGTTAAAATTCAGAAAATAGTTCTTAACTTTTTTACTTGTACTATCATCTAGAATCATCTCCTTAAGTTAGCGCACTTTATCCCCGGACACCCTATATTGCTTACTCCAGAAGATGTAATTCCTACATTGATTCTTTGCCCTGTAACTTGTTCATGAAAAACCACTTGAAACTTTCACTTGATTTTTTATGAAAAAGGTCCGTTTAGGCAGAACCGGTTTTTATAATAATATTTGTAAAAATAAATTAAAGAAATATTAAAACAGAATAAAAAAATTTCAGTCCAAAGTAAAAATTGTTAAAGATCGGTGTTGTCATCTTAGTTTGAACGATTTTAAGGAAGGAGTGGAAGTTATGGGAAGGAAAGGGGTAAAGAGGAGGGGGGGGGGTTTGCAAATCTGGGGGTCAGCGTGTCCAGAAGTGATGGACGTGTGAATCATCCATTCTTACTAAGTGACGAACGCAGCGAACTACTTGGGGTAACCTATGGCAGAAGTTTGGTTTATGGATGGTAATAATATGAATGGTTTACGTATATTACTTATTAATCACTAAGAACATCTAATGTTATAAATTAAAGTATTTCACCATAAATTATCACACTATGGACAAAACATTGACTGAATGGCCACAAAATTTACCGAGAGGAAAATATGGTAGATAATTTATTATATGATGAAAAATTGTCGTAGTAAATTCAGTTGAGTAAATTTAGTTAAGTTTATGAAATAAAGCATTCATTTTGCAAAATTCTTTCTCAAAATTATATTACTCCTTTTCATTCCCTTCTCTCGTTTCAGTTTTATATGGCAATGTAAAAAAGTAGGTATATATACCCGCACCAGACATTGGCTCTTACAGAGTACAGAAAAACCCACCAGTCATACCCTCGTACTTGATGAATGTTCTGATACTAGTACAGTGTACTCTTTGAAGTCTAGGTAAAGTACAGTAGTTGTTGTTCCATTGTGTATAGGAGCACGGCAGCAGTGCTCTACGAAATCCTTTCATAAATGTTATTGTTTTGTTGCATTTTTGATTGGAGCGGAGAAAAATAATGTCAGGTTAAATAGTGGTAGCGGAAAACATATTTTTTATTAGATTGTATAAGTATAATGATATAAAAGCTAACACAAAGATGAAATCATTACCCTTTATAATAGGTACATATTAAAACTTTTTAAATTTAATTAGTTTTTTGTCAAAGGCTTTTTGCTGGCTAAATTTGAAAAAAAAATCCGTACCTGTTTTTTGTTATTAACTTTTTTTTTTCAAAATCTTTTTCGGTTGAAAAAATACCAATCGTTACTGTTGTTTCTAGGAAAATCGCAATCCATGCATAATACATATAGGTTAGTGAATAACAACTGTTAGAAATCATATTACTTGGGTTCAGGTTTTGAATATTTGAATTTTTATCAAAGAGATTTTTCCAGAGTAAAAGAACAAAATAATCACCAACAAATAAACTTTTTAATAATAGTCTACGAACATAATTGTCAAATGATTATGTTACGATGAAGATGATAATATTAATCAGGATTTGATTTATTTTCAATATACCATCTAATAGCTATCTATAGAACGCATGGCTCGAATATTATAAAATTTATTAATGACCTCAAATACATATTATTAAAATTAAAAAATAAACTTTGCTTCGTCGTAGGAGATTTTAACGTTAATATTAATGAAAAAATAGAAAATAATAACAAAAATGAATACATCAATTGTATGACTGAACAAAATTTTATATCTTGCATAAATAAAAATACTAGGGAAATAAAAGAACATACTCCATCTCGTTTAGACCACATTTGGACAAATGTAAACATTAAAGATCTTCACAAAATAAAATCAATTGTTTGGAAAACTAACATAACTGATCATCACTCATGCTTACTTCTGTATAATAATAATATTAAACATAAAAAACATAATTTAATAACCAAAAAATCAACAAAAGATATGACTATTCTCTCTGAAAAATTAAAAAAGGAGAGTTGGAATAATGTTTTAAACAGTGATGATACTGAAATTTGTTCGACTAACTTCGAAAATATTATGTCACAACACATTAAAAATTCGACAACTGAGATAACAACACACATAAAATCAAAATTAAGATGTTTAAAGCCTTGGATTACCAAAGGGCTTATTATATCTATCAGAAATAAAGAAAAACAAAATAACTTAAAAAAAGTGGGTGTGTCAAGCCTACGCAAGACAGAAGTGAAACTTCTTTTGTTAAACCGTATGAACCACAATCAATTACGTATTTCACTCGTATTACACTCACGACGCAGTATACTAACCAAGCAGCTGATGCTTGGCGTGGCGCAGTTCGCTGGTGTCTGAGAGAGAGGAAAGAAGAGAAGAGAGAGAACGTTCGTGAGCGGCTCCCCCACCTCAACAAGCGCATATGGTGAGAGAGGGACAGTGAACGGTGAGCGGTGGTGGGGGTACCCGCATTTTCGTGTCGATCCTGACTCGGTTTTACTCCGTCCCCGAATTACGCGCCTAAAGAAGTTTCACTTCAATAAAAAATCCCCAAGATGAAAAAGCATATATTTTCTATAAAAAATATAAAAATAAATTAATATCTTATATTAAAAAAAGTAAGGAAGAGTATTTTAAAAATAAAATATTATCTTCAGAAAATAACCATAAACAAATGTGGAAAACTGTTAATTTCGCCATAGAAAATACAAAAAAAACACAAAACATTAAGTACATTGAACATGATAAAAAAATTATAGATGCCAATATACAGCCTAAACAATGTGCAAACATACTTAATTCCTTCTTTGCAAATGTTGGGAAAAATCTTGCGAAAAATATCCATAAGCCTTCAAACCAAGAAAACCATAAAAATAAAAATATACAGAAACATAATATACTTTCAATGTTTGAAACAACAACAGAATGTGAAATCTCGAAAATAATAGAAAATATGAAAGGAGGTTCGTCTCCCGGTTTTGATTCTATTACGACACACATGTTAAAAACTATGAAACCTCACATAATAAAACCTATCACTCATTTAATAAACTTAAGTTTAACAAATGGAATTTTTCCAATGAACTACAAAACCACAATAATCTCACCTATTTACAAATCTGGAGATCCACATCAAGCAACGAACTATCGCCCAATATGTCTAATTTCTAATATAGGAAAGATCTTTGAAAAAATAGTAAAAAAACAATTGGTAAATTTTCTAGATAATAATAAAATATTACACAAAAACCAGTTTGGCTTTATAAAATCACTCAGCACACAAGATGCTATTGCTAACGTAACTTCATACATTCACGAATCATTAGATAAAGGTAAAAAATGTGCGGGTATATTTATTGACCTTAGAAAGGCATTCGATAGCATATCCCATGAGATGCTATTAAAAAAATTGAATAATATCGGCATAAAAGGCAACGTGATTAAATGGATCACCGACTACTTAAAAAACCGTCCTCAAGTGGTAAAAATCAATCGTGTTAAAAGTGATCAAGAGATTACAAGCTTTGGAATCCCCCAAGGTACAGTGCTTGGACCAATTCTATTTACTATATATGTAAACGATATTTTTTTTCAACCTTTACATGGTCAAATCACGTCATACGCCGATGATACAGTATTAATAATAAGTGATAAGACTTGGGAAAAGTAGAATTAAAGGCCACAGAAGACATCAACACGCTCAAGAATTTTTTCGACACCAATTTACTGTCACTTAATAATGAAAAGACATTTGTAATTCCATTTGCAATCCATACAAATGATACTCCTAAAAATTTTAACATTGTCATACATAATAATACTAAAATTCACAGCCAAAACTATTGCAAATCAAACTGTACAGTACTAAAAACAACAAATGAAATTAAATATCTAGGAGTAATTATTGATAAAAATCTGAAATGGAAGGAACAAATATGTCAAGTAGTAAAAAAAATTAGAAAATTAATATATATTATATTTTTAAGAATTAGAAACTTTCTGTCGATAAAAAATCTATATTTAATTTACTATGCCTTAGTTCAATCCACTTTACAATACGCTATTATTAGTTGGGGATCCGCGTATAAATGTAACCTTCTTCCAATTGAAATTATACAAAGAACAATTATTAAAATTATATTAAAAAAATCCTTTGACTACCCAACAGAACGCCTGTTTGAAGAATTTCAAGTACCTACATTTAAAGACCTATATATTAAAAACTCATTAATCCAAATTATAAAAGAAAAAGATAAATATCAATTTTTAAATGAAAACAGAACGCGACTTAGACATGTTTTTCTATGCCCAAAACTAAATACGTCTTTTGCACAACATCATTATACTTACCAGGGAAGAACTTTTTTCAATCGTCTACCAGAAGAAATCAGAAGCATTAATGATAAAACCCAAATACTGCTCTCTGTCAAGAGACACTTTAAAAATATTCTGAAAAAAAAAACTACTGTCACTTAATTATCTCACAAATATCCTTAGTTTTCCATAACTTTCTTTCTTTATTAAAATTTATTATATTAATATATTATCCTTCACTACTATCAAAAAAAAATACTACAGCAAACATACATTTATGTACAATGAATTATCTAAGTACTAACTAACAACAACATTTATGTACACTCCCCTTCCATACACAAGCAAATGCTTTCAATGGAAGAGTAGTAAAAAAACCCAAGATGTAAAATGAATTATGTACCATGTAAACTTATTATTAAAAATAAAAAATAATTCCAAAAAAAAAAAAAAAATCTAAGTTTGTTTCTTCCACCACATACAAATGGAGCAATTTCATCTCGATTGTTTATGAACGGTATCAATGTATGCAGTAGTAGCACTAGTTGGGAAAGCTTCATAAATATTTCAGTTATATATTTCAAATTATGTGTTTATTGATTGAACCTTGAGTGTTTGTATTTTAATGATCCCTCGTGAACGGGCAGATTAAAATGTAAATAAAGCGGACTATATATAAGATATGTATACTCAATGATAAAATACGGAATAGTTTTTTGGGGAAACTCAGTAAACGCCAAAGATGTTTTTATCATCCAAAAGAGGGGCCTACGAAAAATTACAAACTCTGATCACCGGGATTCATGTAGACCAATTTTTAAAAATCTCAAACTTCTGACAGTGACGGACATATATAAAATGGAGTTATGCCTATTAGTTCGATCATCTCCAGAAAAGTTCCCACAAAAAAACTGAACACATGGTTACAAGGTTCACAGAAAACTTATTAATCCCAAAAACAAACAAAACTATATTTCAAAAAGGACCACACTACATGGCCATTAAAGTACATAATAACCTTCCACGTAGCATCAAACAAATAACCGACATACTTAAATTTAAAAACATTTCTTTTAAACAAATTTCACTACACCTTAAATGAATACCTTACATAAATTAAATACCTCTGTTTTTTTATTTTTTATTTACATACATTTGTTAACATGTAATTGTTGGGTTATGTAATAAAATGTGTGTTTGTTGGGTTAGCTGGAAGAAATAGGATATAACCTATAAGCTATACCCTTTGTACCTACTCTTTTTGTGCAATAAATATGTTTTTGAATTTTGAAAGAAATAAGTGATTTTTATTTTTATTTTTTATTTTTTTTTTTTATTTAATATTTGAAAACACATATTTTTACATAGATAAGTATACAGGATAAAAAAAGATATAAAACAATAGAAATTAAAGTAGCCTTTCCTCACCATAAAGAGACAATGCTCTTGTGTTTGGTGAGGGAATTCTAGTTCAATTATGTACATGTTAGTATTAAGGTAAATAATTTATAAAGAAACAACACAAGATTTAAACAATATTAAGATTTATATTTCTTTTTTTTGCTTCACTGTGTTTACATTAGAAGTGATGAATTTTACATGCCCTTTGTGACGTGAATTTGACATACATCTTTGGTGACGCCGGTCCAACGCACCGGGTTTTCAACGTAAAATTTTCGTAATAAGCGATACATTATGCTACTTTTATTTGATCAAATATCAACAAGATATTTTTTTAATAAAAAAATAGAGATATTATATCATAAATCATAACCGGGTAATGAATATTTACACTTATGTACACTAGAAATTACCAAGTATTTTTAATGCTTTTTTTTTAAGTATAAAATTTTTAGCAAGAATATGTTTTAAAAGCTAAATCAGCCTTTGTCAGTCTCATGACACTAGGAACTGCAAAAAAGGTTATCATTTTACCAAAAAAAACTTACAATAAAATTCTCTTAAATAATAAGAAAATTACTCTTCTTCAAGAGCCAAGCAGCTAGTGCATTTTGAAACTACACTCTCAAGACACAAATATTTTTTCAATGTATATCTTGTCTGTCGGCTAATTTATAATCACAATCAATTAATAATCGTAGTATCAAAATAAAGCCAAAAATGCATAAAGATAACTTAAAAGTGAAAATTAAAAAAAAAATAACTATAATTATTTGACTTAATATGTAACGGTGAGGGACGCGCAATGAGGAAAGTACACGAAATCACAACTAAATTAATTATAATTATTTGACTTAATATGTAATGACGTGGACTAACGGCGAGGGACGCGCAATGAGGAAAGTACATGAAATCACAACTAAATTAATTATAATTATTTGACTTAATATGTAATGACGTGGACTAACGGCGAGGGACGCGCAATGAGGAAAGTACATGAAATCACAACTAAATTAATTATAATTATTTGACTTAATATGTAATGACGTGGACTAACGGCGAGGGACGCGCAATGAGGAAAGTACATGAAATCACAACTAAATTAATTATAATTATTTGACTTAATATGTAATGACGTGGACTAACGGCGAGGGACGCGCAATGAGGAAAGTACATGAAATCACAACTAAATTAATTATAATTATTTGACTTAATATGTAACGACGTGAACTAACGGTGAGGGACGCGCAATGAGGAATGTACACGAAATCACCACTAAATTAGTTGGCGGGTAAAAAAGTCATTCGACATTTTTGATCTGGACAGACCACCAATGGTGGATTAATACATGGATAAATATGGTTAACTGGATGGTTTCGTATTGTTTTACGTTTAGTTTTATGTTTTATATTACACGCCATTGAATTGATGTCAAAGTTTTATATAGTGATAACTTTACTAAAATGATAGGTTATAAAGTACCTTTGTTCAATCCACTATTAATTAATAATAAAAATATCAACATGTTAAGAAACCAATGGTTCCTTCATCAAGAAACAAAGTACACTGGCATTAGAAGTACACAACATAAGCATAGATAAATAAGCTAAATTATAATAACAAGCAGTAATGAATTATGTGAAAATTATTACACAAAATAATTGTTATTACATTTATGTAGAGAGAATTTATTTTTTCGAAATTCTAACAGAATCAAGGTGCAACCGAGGTGACTAAATAACAATATTTTTTTATGAATACAGGCATTAGTGTGAAAATAAATCTAAATATGCTGGAAAAGTTTTTTTGTCAATATATTCATTTTATATTTTTATCAATATACTCCATCGTAAGAGGACATTTTTTCTGAATTATAAATTTTCTATTTATCTACAGACCTGTTGTATGTAAAATTTTAAAATCTTTACTATGTCGAAAGAATGGTTTGTTTCTGAAATCATCATTAATTTAACAACTTTAGTGCTCTTTAACTCTAGTATTAAAATTCCTAAATTTATTTCCTATAAACATAAATAACTTGCTTAAATTGATAATATACGGCCAGAATTTTGTGCAATGAGACCCACACTGGCAGACATCTCAGTATCGCTCTGGTGAAAGAACACCATTCATAATCGAAACGTTGCTTTAAATGGCTTTAGCCAGCTTTTTTCACTATATCTGAATAACCACTCCCATCAGATTAAAAAAATACCTCAATAAGGGATGTCATTGCCACATTGGCTACGGACGGTTGGGAGCAGTTGGGACTCTAACCCGGTAGGTATACACATAAAAAATGTCTTTTAGATTTTCGATAAATTAAACACAAAACTGATTTTTTCAAGAACGATTTTTCATTGAAACGCTTTTCTCCAATATCAATTCTTTTCCAAGCATTAGCATAAGCAACCTCTGAATTCCCTCTTTGTGGCTTTTCCAGCAATTTGAATACCTCTGCGGAACTTCTTAGCTATTTTTAGTACGAGACCAAATCTCCCACCGTACATTCTGAACGTTGGGAAACCTTTCTCACACGTCGGCAAATACTTAGTCCGTTCGCACGTTTATAAGGCCCACCCATTGGAAAACCCGTAGAAAATTCTAATCATTCGTATTTTATCCACGGAAACAATGAGAACATTCTCTGGACTCTTTGCAGGAGTGGCTCCAGAAATAAGGGTGCGGATTGAGGGTTAGGGTCGGCTTCACGCTCGAGTTGGCATGTTGTCCTTATTGAGCCTTTTCCACATCGATACACAATCACCGAAGTTTGGGATTTTCTAGACCCAAAAGCACTTAGGGTTGGGCCGCATTTATCAAACCCTAACTCAAGTTCTAGACACTTCGTAAAAAATTCGCCTTATCTACAATCTTATCGCTTTTAATCACGTAGTTATCCAACCTTTTGATGTATGTCGTCCGAAATGACTGCCACAAGAAACAAAATCGAAGTAATTCTTTTAAATCTTAAACTTTTACTTTCAAATGTTAGATGTAGCGAACAAATTCTAAGAGATAATCAGGAGGAAAATATGTCCGTATTACATCTGTACATATATGTATATCAAATATTTCTATCTTTCGTAAGCTGCCAAACTTTTCTTTGAATAATATAACATAGGAGTCAAATAGGGTTCCACAATAATTACGATGCTTCAAAGTAAAATAATAATTCGAACAGTAAAAAAAATTAATAATATTATTAATTGACGATTGAACTGAAACTCTTTGCGAGAGTTCAGAATTTTCATAGTTCGATTAAATTATTCAGGAAATCAAGAAATTTTGATATTTTTTCATCAATGGTATTTAAAATTGATTTTCTACTGTGTTGGTTTCAGAAATTAACTATCCCCAAAAAATAATGCCATTGGTTATTTTAAAGTGGCACTATTTTATTTCTTGGAAGTTTTCGCTTGGTACATTAATAAATTAAAGTTATTGAAACTATTTTTATTTTTTACGAAGTTACAACTTAAGAACCATGTCAGATTCAGATATGAATAGTTAGGTACTTCCCCAACCTCCTATTCTCCATCTCATTCCCACATTCACTACTTCCAGTTCTAAAACATAATCCAATTGGGGATGACGTAGTCCCACAGGCTAGTGTATTTTAAAATAGCAATTTGAGTTTAAAAATTAAAAGCACACAATAAATCTGAAACACCCAGTATCTCCCGCTATAGTAACTTCCCGGCCTAAATCAACAGTCTAGAGGGAGTAGGGTGTTCCTCCCTTATCTGTACTCGCAGTTTTTTCCTAGGCCCAAAGAATAACTTAAAGTTAGGAAGGTAGTAGATACCTACTAAGACCCGATAATGTTGATGTTTTATTCTCTCCGATGAACACAGCTTTCGTTAACCAACTTGAAAAAGTGTGTTGGGAAAGATAGTTGTCTGAAAAAAAGCAATGATGAGAAACAGTTGAAAAAACAAATTGCCGATGAAAAGATATTTTCATTAAAATTAATATTCTTAAATACTAACTCTCGAAAAATTAAATATGGAGTAACCTTTTTGCGGCTTTGAAAATATTATTTTTAGTTACTATTACATGTTTTACTAATATATTTTATATTCAGTTTATCAGTTTACTTTATACTATGCTTTAATTTTTTTTGTATAGTTTTATGGGCGTAAAAGCAAATTAAAAATAAAACAATAATAATTTTACAAATTAAAATTTAAAAAAATACAAATATGAGGATTTATAGGTCCAGTTAGAAGTTCTACCGAGCCGAACCCTCTGATATGAATATATCTGGAGTCGGTGAATTATTTTCGCATTTTGATCTCTGGTGAGTTGACGTGTTGTTCTTATATTGTTTTGTATTTATTATGCTTATATAATACACTTGCATAATATGGATTAACCAGATGATCATTTGTGGAAAAGTATGTGGAAGGGTTTAGTTTTTCCTGTGGTGAAGATTTATCCCGGACAAAAAGTCGGAAAAAATATTTAAATTTATTTTTTATTTTTTAAGCATACCTTAGTTAAAATAATTTAAAATTATTCAGATATTCAAAATAACGTTACCACAGTAGTTGTACCATATTCTACTTAATGTGTGGGTCGGAAAAATAAATTTGTTAATGAATTTAAAACAGAATAATATTAAAATTTTTCAACTATTAACCACGTTTATAGGGATTTAGAAAGAGGGTTTATGAACAATGGTTAAAACAGGTTAAATAACTCCTACATGATTTTATTTACAAGTATTTTGATAAGCACCTGTAGGTATGCTTAGTGCAAAATGATATAGTGAGCGAGCGAGCGAGGTAGAATGTTTTTTTTTTAAATAATGTTTCACAATCATTGATTGTAAGTTACTGTATTGTTTATTTATCATTGCACTGTAAAGGATGTGAAAGTGTAACACGGCAAAATATCCCAAAATCTTTCATGGTGACTATTTTATGGACACATTAAATTAATTTAAAATGTCATTGAATCTGTTTAATTTTCCAATCATCAGGTGAACACTGAACACGTGGCAGGGTATGACACGGAGGTACAAATTCCATCAGGAGCTGAACCGGAATACGGCTGTCAATACTGTGCATTGTTCCCGCTGGGTAATGCAGAGAGCACTAGACAGTCGCAGCCCTGTGCTGGCATGCGCCCATTGTGTGTTGGTGGAGGGGGATAGATGGCTCTGTTGTAGCCCAATGAATTACTGTCAATCACATCGCGTATGGCATCGGAAGTTCTTTGTTCTACGGCTCGATGAGAACTACAACTCTAATGTAATAATATCTCTTTGCTGAATATGTGCAATGTTGTCTATTTTGATGACTTCTCGATCGTACATTTGATCACCAATAATTTGTAAAGAAATAAAAACTTTTAATTTTTTAAACGACATGACAGTTCTAATTACCTCCATAAAATTACAATTTTATCTGTGCAGGTGGCCAAAAAAGGAAAAACAAACGAACTAACTGCTACATTATCATTTTGACAATCCTGTGCTTAGCTAATAATTGTGCGATATTTTTTTGTCGCTCATTCAAAAGAATACTTTTAGTACTGGATTTCACATAAACTATATATTTCGCACTCGTACAGTTAAAAATATGAAACAACACGATGAAATTTAATGTCAGAATATTTATTTCAAAGCACAAAGTATTTTTGCAAATTCTAAGATGTCGCAGATCATTATTGGAGAGTTTTTGCTACATCAGCACGCATCTATTCGAGTTTACAGTTAATTGATTTCAGTCTATAATTTGACGTTAATGAATCTTATAATAAACTATAAGCAAATTTTAGATAGGCTCTAATTAATTTATAATATTCCTCCCTGGGCGCGCCTAAATAACGCCTCCAGGCAAACATACTTTAGTTAAAGTCTTGAAAATGATTTTAATACGTTAAATTGTAATTTTCATTTCAGTTATTGTGCAAATCTTACTAAAAATACTGTAATTTTCGTAGAGGATTTATACTTTTTGCTTACCTACTTGAAAAAAAATTACCATTGTTCAAATATTTGCCTGTTTTTTAACCTTTTGAAAACACGATCCTAGGAATGCTGGGGTAAGTTAATTACTATCCACGTACCCTAAAGTGATGATTACAAGGACTCACCGACACTAATTCAGTGATCCCTTTCACACAAATATTCCAGGGTTTGTGTTGTAACTTCACCTTTGTAACCTTACACACTCCATTACGTGCATTGCCTTATAAGACTGTTGGGCAAGGCAAGGATAGGGAAGGGAGAAGGAAGGGAAATGAAAGGAAGGGAACGGTGGGAAGTTTTGAATAAAACACAACCCCCACACAAACGCCTGAAACTTACACATACATCCGGAGATAAATGAAAGATACCCACCGCATTATGTGGGTAAGTTATCAATGAAAAGGTCTTATAAATAAAAATATCTCAAGAAATATTACTTTGTTACTATTGAAAATGAAGTATAAAAATAAATAATTTTATTTTTGGAATAGTATAAGAATAAACAAATTGAAATATTTAATTATTGAAAATAATTATTTTTATTATTATGAAAGATTGGTTAGTATATACACGGTGTCCGGAAACTCGTAGTACAAGCGGGAAACTGGAGAATCTACACCACATGGGGAACCCAAATAAACATAAAGTTTTTTGATTTGAGCATTTTCACAAAAAAAAAACCAAAAAAATATATATTTCGGCTATTTTAGGGTTAAAGTTTGTTCTGGTGTTTAGGGTTGAACAACAGATGTTTTAACCCTGCAGAGCAGAAATATTTTATGATTACACCGGATTAAATGAAGGGTGATTTAAAAATAATGCTTCAAATCCGAGTTTCTTCATTTGTTTTACTTTCAAATAGTTTTAATTAGTTGGGTACTTTGATCTTCAGTAATAATTTATAAGAATTTGATTAAAAAAAAAAAAAAATCAACTTCTAACTCGATTTACTCGATAACGAAAGCTCAAATCAAAAAAAAAATACTACAAAATCGACTCCAAATGTGATGTAGATTCACCAGTTTCCCGCTTGTACTACGAGTTTCCGGACACCCTGTATATGCAAGTACACTCATGTTTAGATAAGTTAAATACCTGTGAACGAATTTTCTCTTGTGGTTAAATTGGTATTATTAACATTCAAGGTTAATAACTGCAACGATAATTTACCTAAAACATGTGGTTTGAGATTTTCACGGACAAAAGTATTTTAGTGCTTTATTTGTAGGGTATTATGCCGTATTACGCTACCTCCTTCTTTACCCAACGTCTCGGACAGCATTACAGTATCCATCATTAGGGCAGATGTGTAAAGTTTGTGGTGAAGTGTGTGCTTAAGTATGTAGATGTGATACCGTGTTGCATCCTCTAAGAACTGGTAATATACACCATAACTATTCGTGCTCTGTGTGTTTTGGGTCTTTCCAGGATTTCAGGAGTCGTTATCGCCAGTACTAGCCAACTTTTTTATGGATATTGGCTGTTTCTAAAATATGATGGCACTACGTCGATGATTTCTTCACAATTTGGCCACAGAACAGAGAAACTGAAAGATTTCCTGAACCATATTAGTTCACTTTACAGAACAATTGAGTTAACAATAGAGCTGGAAAACCAAGATAGAATCCCGCCTTTTCTAGACGTGGAGGTGATGCAAAAAAATATGGTAGCCTATGGCATAATACCCTAAAAATAAATTACTGCAGTTTCGAAATTAGATCATTTCTTTACCTTTAATTAATTTTAATATACGTTTTTTCGAGAATTTCTTATGTTAATTTTGATTTTGACGTTTTTCATTTGAAAATTAGAGTCTCAATACCTGAGATCAGAAAGATTATGGTATTTCTGATAACGGATATTTTAAAATTGGAAAAAAGGGTGGGGTTGATAGAAGTTTAAATTGGGAAAACCTAGTTATTCTACTAATACTTAAAATTCGTATTGCGAATCTTTAAATTATTGGTTATCTAAAAAAACTTTTAAAACAAAAAGTAAAGGCAATCTAGTAAAATGGGATTGTAGGCCTTAGCAAATGAATCAACAGATTTCCTTGTAAACTTTTAGTAATGACGGATACATTATCACGATGTCAATAATAATTAACGTTAATAATTAACTAGACTGCCTTAAAGGAATCAAAAATTCATAAAAATGGACTCGAAGTGTGCTTGATATATGTGCTTATTTGAGATACCTACACGATACAATACTACAAAATGAATTGACGCAACTAATAATCCATGGGAGGAATATTGAAAACCCGATAAAGGAAACAGCTACATTTAGAAGAAGAAACATTGCATTGCGGGTAGATATTATCGCGAAAATAAATAAAACAAAATTTCACCAAGAAAATGATTACGTATATTGTGTTATGTTTATTAAATTCACAAAAAATGGCCGAACCTGCAGACATGCTGCCTTGTGGTAACTTTACGTGACTAATTTTTTTTATATATTTTTTTTTAATTCTTGTAATACCAATGTTTATAATAAAAAAACATATGTCTGAACACATTCTCATAAAAATCCTAATTTTTCGCATTTCGTCACTGTATATTTTTTTTATAGTAAACGAAACATTTTAAATAAGAAAACTATTAAAATGGTATACTATGCATAAATTCAGTCCAAATTGCACTATGGGATTATTGGGTGGGGAACTGGGGAGGGGTTTTTAAGGCTTCTTTACAGCCCATAATTACAATTCAAAGAATGATTATAAAAATCATCCTTAGGAAACCATATAACTTCCCTACTTTCGAGATATTTCGGGAATTTAATGTACCACCTATCACAAAATTGTATAAGACAATCGTCTTTTATCAAATTTATAAATAATACTTTATATATAAAATTCACCCCTCTGATAGCATAAGAAATAAATTCAAAACTAATGGCTTAATAGCCATCCCTGTGCTTAGAACGACCACGGCTCAGCACCACTATTTGTATTTAGGTGTGAGATGGTACAATATATATTATTGTGAAAAAATATTTTTCTTATACAAATAAGGGTATTTTAAAAAATATTTAAAAAAATATTTTTCTTATACAAAATATTTTTCTTATATAAATTAAGGGTACAATATATCAGGTACACAAGTACCTGATATATTGTACCCTTAATTTCCTTACGCTTACTTAATCTGTAAAAAGATATATTATTTTAATTGTCTTTTTAAAAAAATATATTTATCTAATTTGTGTTCCTATGTATATTCTCATTTTTCTCCTAGTGTGAGTTAGAACAATCAAATTTAATATACCTAGTTGATAAACAATAGAGAACCGGAAAATGCATTACAAATACTGTTTAATTATGTACTGTTTTGATTGTGGTCTGTTGTCGAATCCAAATTGGTTGCTTGTCATATGCATTGTAAAATAAAAACACATCTCCACAAAATATAGTTTATGGTCATGCAATAAATCCGGATACGAAAGCAAGTCTAAACTAAACATAGTCTATGGTCATGAGATAAATCCGGGTACACAAACACTTCTACACCAAACGTAGTCTATGGTCATGCGATAAATCCGGGTACGAAAACACGTCTACACTAAACATGGTCTATTTTTCATGCGATAAATTCAGGTACGAAAACACGTCTACACTAAACATAGTCTATGGTCATGCGATAAATCCGGATAAGAAAACTAGGTATATATATACATAAGTATTTATTTGAAACAAATAATTAACGTGAAACCCGTGGAACTTTATTTTCAACTGTGTCATAGTAATAATACATGTTTGTTTCTCATTCCGATGGATAGTGATTCAATTCAATGTCACAACAATAAATGAGCACAAGGTAAAATCCCATTTTCCATAGAAAAGCTAAGCATTAGATTCCCGGGGTCTTGTAATCCACGTCGTAAAGGAACATTGCATAAAGCGTCTTGGTAATGTTCTCAAAATGGTGGTTTTATTCTAAAATTATGTATATGAATTGTTTTTTTATTGTTTCTATTACTTCCAGTAGTTTGGATAGGTTCCACAGTTCTCTAGAGTGCCAAAGTTTTGTATTCAGCTATTATCTCGCTCTGCTTAAAAACGTGAATGGATTTCATATTCTAAAACATAAAGACGTTAAAACTCTTTTGTATTTCAAATTAAAAAAAAAACATCAAAACATGTCACCGTGTGCGTATGATTGGTGTTTTGTTAGAAATGGCAGAATATTCAAGATATCTGAGAATTTTTATGGGTGATAAAAATGTTTGCGCTTTTTATTATGGTTGTTCTTAAATCAGTTTCATTTAATGGCACATTTAACGGTTAAATTTTACTTACTAATATTGGCTTTTTGTAAAATCGGGGAAATTCAACGATTGAAGAAATATTTAAAAGAAATTTTGAAAATTTAAAATGAATGTTCCTATCGGATTTATAATAACTTACATACGTTAGACTTCTCAAACTATTAGTTAGAAGAATTTTAACTGATTTTGTATTTTTATTCAAAATTAATAAATCTCTAATTGACATCCCTGAATTATAAGCATTCTTTTATATATATATATTTTTTTTTTTACTGTGAATGCCTCACAAGAGTCCCAACTGCTCCCGTCTGGAGCCAGTGAGACTATGGCATCCCCAATTGGGGGATGTTGTGAGGCTGAAGGTAAGCGGGAAAGGGAAAGAGGAAGGTGGGGAAGTACCTGGCTATTCAGATCTAGTCACTAAACACGGCTAAAGCCATTTGGAGCAACGTTTCAATTCTGAATGGTGGTCTTACACCAGGGCGATACTGGTAGTATCTTCCACTCTGGAACGTGCCGCAAATATACTATATATATTATTTTAATTAATTAATTGTGAAATAACACAAATTAATCAAATAAAATTTATTTGCGCACGCCGGGTTCGAACCCGCGACCTTCGGAATGGCAGTCCAATGCGTTACCACTGGACTATGCCGGCCGTCATATATGAATATACCTGCCGAACGAATTCTAACGAAAGACACTTATAATTTTAACAATAACCTCAATACTTACTACTCTATGTATTCACCAATTCCAAGAATTCATCAACAATAATTTTATGGGTTTCAAGTGCAACTAATTTCAGACCTATTTGCTTGTTATTAACTTTTATCATTTCTTGTCTTTTTTTAAAATCTTGCCTCTATACCTTCCTACTAGTATACTATACAAATGATTTGTTTTTGTGGTATTATGCCGTGTTGCGCTACCTCCTTCTTTAGCCAACGTTTTGGACAGCATTGCAGTATCCATCATAGTAGCTAATTTAATTTTTTTAATAGTTTTTTTTTTACGAAAATTTCAAAATTAATAAATTTAAAGCACGTTTAATACCCTGGAAGAATTTCGAAAATCCATTAAAAATTTTACCGTGGCGTCGATCCAATTTTTAGGTAAAAATATTTAAAATTCTTAAGGATGAAAATTCTGTATAAACGTTTACAGGTCTCTGATATCTTTTTAAGAAATGCCTTGGAAAATGGTCCCTAAACAGTAAATATTAACGAATTTTCTCTTGTAGTTAAATTGGTGTTATTAACATTCAATGAAAATAACTGCACCGATATATTTACCAAAAACATGTGCTTTGAGATTTTCACGGCCAAAAGTATTATAATAATTTATTTGTGGGGTATTATGTCGTGTTACGCTACCTCCTTCTTTAGCCAACCTTTCGGACAGCATTGCAATGTCCATCATCAGGGCAGATGTGTAATCTGATGATGGTCCCTGATGATGGAAAGTGCAATGCTGTCCGAAACGTTGTCTAAAGAAGGACATAGCGCAACACTGCTTAATACCCCAAAAACAAATCAATTTAATTCTTTTGGCCGTAAAAAGCTCAAATCATACCTGACTGTATGCATGTACGTAGATACTTGATTTATACATTGTTATTTTTTTTGTTGTTTTAAAAATAAAAACATTTTGTTGGCACTGTATTAAGCAGTAAATCATGTAAAATATATATCAAGTAAGAGCCCATCAGGGCGTTTAAATTAATAAATGAATCGGAAATATAGTATTTCACTGAACGGCTTAACCTTCAAGCCATGTGACGACATAACTAGCCACAAACCTTATATACCATTTGAGCTTCTGAATGACAGATCTGACCGGGGTCCAAACAATGTAAACGCATTTTATTAATTGTATTTTGGAAAATACAGTCATTATAATATATAGTAAAATATGAATATCTTTAGGCCAATAAGATGTATTCATTGAAGTAATTATTCTTTACAGTTTGTCTCAAATATTTATACTTCCATGGATATAAGTGTATGATTACAAATTAGCGGGATTTTTTCATTGACATTTGAAAGTTAAAAAAATATAATAGTGACAGTTTTATATTAATTACCTACCCAAAAGGATAGTGTTTTCTATAATATATGGAATAATTCAAAAATTAAGTACGTTTCAAGTCACAATGTTTTGGTTAATTTTTTTTGTTAACATTTTCATGTTGGATATTAAAATGCAATTATTTATAAATAACAATATTTATTTCAAATACAAAAATTGAAAGGCTAATTTAATTTTTCTGAATGGCATTTATTTTTAAGAACATTTCAAAATTAATAAATTTAAAGCACATTTAATACTCTAGAAGCATTTCGAAAATCCATGAGAAGTTTCACCGTGGCGTAAAAATATTTTAAGTCCTTAAGGATAAAAATTCTGTATAAACTTTTAAAGGTCTCTGATTGATGATGTAATGTTTTTATAATATTTTTGCTAACCAAAATTCGATAATGTTTTTCAGAAATGCATTGGAAAATGTTGCCTAAAAAGTAAATATGAACTAAGAGCTCAAGAATCTATTGATCGTAGATTCTGTAGTTTCAAAAATAAAAATGAGAGATTTAATGAAAAAAATGCCAGGTGATAGGACAACAATATCATGAAAAAAATATGGGTACCCCAGTTGAAATCATGTAGGTACTTAGAGGCTGACAAAAGAAGAGATAGACGAATTGTGTTTAAGAAGATAAGCAGGATATGAATGCAAGAGGTCTGCAATAGAGTGGACAGTAATCGAATTTAGTGGAGAATATTAATTTGTGATGGAAGTCGATTCCAATCTGGAATTTATCACCGTGATGATGATTACTAAACTTTATCTTTAAAGGTGTGGAAAGCGCGGTACGCTAGTTCTAGATGGAACTGAAATCCCGCGTATTTTGCGGTTTGGTGGCAAGTAAATAATTAAATTCTCTACTGCCCGAGAAATTAGAACATTTAGTATTCCTTTTTTAGCAATATAAGTTAGACTTTATTCCAGTCTTGCGAAAAAAACATTGAGATTGTAGGTACTGACAGCGTACTGTTCACATTTCAGTATAACCTACGTGAGCTGCAACAAAACTGTACACAAACACGTGAGAACCCTTGCACCTGCATAAATGCATGACTACACTAGTAATTACTTGGCGTAATTATCTTTCCTGAAATACAATAGCTATGATATCAGTAATCGTATTAACTGAGTGTTTAATACGTCAAAATAAACATTAATATTCCGTGTTAAATTGACACTAAGTAAAAATTACTTTTAAATCATAGAGCTACAGTTAGAGTTGCTACTGCGTACTAATTTCTCTTCGGAATTTTTTCCACTATTATAACGCAAAAGGCGGTACGCGTAACAGGGATTTAGTAGCTTTAATTAGGGCCTAAAATACGGAAACCATTTTTTCGCTTTATGCCTCATCTAAATATAATACATCAATGTTTCAAACTATGAAATGGCAAAAATATTCATATTAAAATAGTTAATGTGAATGATATAAATGATCTCCCTTTTGCAAGATATAATACTTCTTGAACTTAAAAATGTTTGCTACCATTTTCTTCAGTGTTAGAAAAAGCGTTCTTCAATTATTGTTATCATCATCATTACCATTGCAAATAGGTATTAATGTGCCAATGCTGCCAATACTATTGTGTCTTGATTTATGGCCAGCTTACATAACCAGCTATGTACGTACATTTCTCTTTCGTTTGCGAAACTTTGCGAGCTTGACTAACAAAATAAAACCTTAAAATCCTCTTCCGCTGAACCTACTTTGAACTTCTAGTGATTATTGAAACAAAGAGTCGTATTTTTCCTTGGATTACTCAGAACTGAAAGATCCTCCCTTCTCGGCTCCGATGAGAAAATGAGAAGATTCCTTTCAAGTCAGAAACGAATTCACCACAATTAATAAACAGCCTTTAGAAATATTCAACCTGCAGGTTTTCGACTTACCAACCTTTGTTCTCTGAAATTATAAACAGTTCGCATTGTTTTAGCCCCAGGACTGTTTAGTTGGAAAATAATGGCTTGCGTTCTAGTTGAATAAAGAACGAGGAAAGGTGATAATCAAGTTGTTTGATTTTTTTATATTCATATCAATTTTACGTTGATATAAATGATTAAATTGTAAATATTGAACACAAATGGAGTTCGGTAACAAAAAATGTCACTTCTACGTAGGTTTTGCTCGTTATTTGAATTCTTGAAAAAGGGTAGATTTTTTCTAAATCCCTGGTTTAAGAGGAAACCGGGTGGTGTTTTTTTCCATACAAACGTATTCCTCATTTCCCTCTCTGGATTTTGACACTAGAGAAAATATTTTTTTTACATAATATGAATATTGACCGCAAGCGTGTTGGTACGTTTTGATTTTTTTGATAAATTACTTTTTATAGGAGTTATAACCCTTCAAAAATTGTTAAAATTGCCTTTTTTTAACGCCATCAACAAACGTTCAGTATACAAATAAGACGATGTATTTTTAAAAAAAGCAAAACGTACAAACATAGAATGTTTTCTTCCAATACATTTGGTAAAAAAAATCTTGGAAATCGGTTCAGTTTTGGAGTAGAAAAATGAGGACTACAAAACCTCGATTTTGACAATTTTATTTAGGTATTATCAGGCTGAGGTGCATGTGTCCCTTTCTCTCAGTATTCGGGGGTGAGGGGGGGCGAAGAGGGTTTTGTTGAATACGTATACAGTCAACGAAGTGATGTGACATTCTCAATAATTATATCGATACACTAGTCCACTAGTGTTGTCATGTCCCGAGTTATCGATGTTTTTTTAAAATTATTTTTCTGTTTGGTGACTTATCTTGAGTGTGCCAATACTTACCGAGCTTATTTACTAAAGTTATTGTGACAAATTTAATTTGTTTACGTCAAATAAATTAATGGAAAAAAATTGAAAAAAAACACCTGTTACAGACAGACCCCGAGATGATCCCGTTCCGTATTGCCGAGTTGGATATGGAACACAAAAATTAATTAAAATATTTTTTGATAACTTTTGAAGGTTGTACTCAACATAATATTATCCCTTTATAGGACACTTTTTTTAAGATACAACTACCGAACCAAAAAAAAACTTTTATATTTAACTCAATATATTGTTCTAGATTTTTTTTTCAAAAAAATTATATTTTACAAGAAAATGTGTGATGGTAAGTACATACACCACTGATCGTTTGATGGAATGCTGGTACAGCGTATGTTCAGTGGTACATGCATCTACCACATGTTGTTGAATCGATTATGTTATTATAATATCATATTATACAAATGAATATTGAAATCTATGTATAAGAGGCACCATATTGTTTATTGTGCTACATATTAGGTACATACACATAACTAGTTTAGTTTTTATTTAACTTTTTTAATACGTTATATTATTACAGAAAAATGCACTTTTGGGAATACCTCCTACATCACTTGACATTTTCAATCTTCTTCAATGATCTAATATTTTTTGTTTTTAAACGCTTTATTGTAAAAAAAATACTGTTTAACATCTACACAATGAAATTATAACAATTTATGGTCCAGACCTTTCCCTCGCCGGTAAATTTCTTGGTATGCGACCGTCAATTATTTCTGGTAAAAGGCATTGGTGGTAGAAATTTTCTAACAGTGGAACGATTTTTTGCCAGATTTCATCGTCCTTCTCAATTTTTTCATACAGCAAACCTTTTGGACTCCACACAACAAAATAACAATAATTACGACGAGTAATATGTAACTGGCCTTGTACTTGGTAGAAGTAATTATGATTCCGTTTTAATGATAAAGAATGGTCTTCCAATTTACAGTAATCAATTATCTTTTGTGCAATTCCCTCTTCTGGTGACATATTTGCTATACTATAAGGGCATTTAATTTCAATTATAGAATCCTCACCGATAAGGCCATCCGGACTTGCCGCTAAAAAGTTTTTGGTTTTATCGATAAATAGCCCACAAGCGGATACCTGCAAACTTGTTTTTTTGAAAATTGCTCTATTGCTAGGCTTTCATTTTCTTTTCCATAATTTGTGGCCATAGTTCCTTTGAATTGTGAGTACAGTAAAGAGTTTAATACTCCCGTAACTGAAGTTTTTTGCCGAAGCTTATATATTTTTCCAAAGTTAGACGCCGTTATCCGCTTACGTCTTTCAATTGCCCACAGATTGTTATTGCTTTGGCCTACCGTATTCCGTTCGAGCTCTTCCTCATTCGTTGAAGATAATTCTTTGAGAAATTCCTCTTTTTTCGTTTCAAATATTTCAGGTGGCATATCTGGTTCTAATTCCAATTGACCATAATTTTCATCGGGCCCTGTAACTTTTTTTCTTTTTTCTGTCGTATTTATATTATACTTTAGTTTTTTTTTTCGACACATTTGTGTATTCTCCTTCGAACGTCGTTTTCTCTCTATAAAGTGCTTCGTGTATTTGCCGGGACTGTGGCCTTGGATTTTCTTTTGTATTCTTGAATGGGTTGCCAATTCACTATTCCACGAAGCTACTGCTCCAAAACATCTTGCTTGGTAAGATCCTCTTGTAGTAAAATTTACCCTTTTTCCACCTATAAATTTGGCGATAACGTTGTTGAATTGCTCCACAGTGTTATTTGTCACGTCAATAATAAGACTTTCTGCAATCACAAAGTACGTGATGTACCTACTGCGCCTATGCTGCCGTTTTATAAAAAAATATGGTATGAATCTCCCGATATTACTAAACCAAAATAGCGTGCATCTTACTTTACTAATAGTAATAAGATGAATGAACTATGAGCGCAGAAGATATCTATTATATAGGAATACGCACGCTCAAGTCGCGACGCGTATTGACTTATCTGTTGCAGCAGGCAGCAACCTGTATACACGCACGCACAAGTCTCATTGACTTGTGCGTGTGCAGAAGATGAGCTCGGAGCAGGCAGTCACATGTATATACCTACGCACAAGTTGCGATGTGACTGAGATGATGAGTCAACAGCAGGCGCTCTAGTTGCGACTTGCGACATGACTTTTTTATGTGTGCAGCAACCTGTATACACGCACCCACAAGTCTCATATACTTGTGCGTGTGCAGAAGATGAGCTCGGAGCAGGCAGTCACATGTATATAACTACGCACAAGTCGCGATGTGACTGAGGTGATGAGCGAACAGCAGGCGCTCTAGTTGCGAGTTGCGACGTGACTTTTTTATGTGAATACCGCACAAGAGTCCGAACTGCTCCCGTCTGGAGCCAGTGAGACTGTGGATTCCCCAATTGGCGACTTAATTGGACTAGTATTACAAAACCCTGTAAGCTGATAGCTGATTTGGCCGTAACTAAGTCGCCGCGTGTATCATTATTTCTCCAGACAATTATTTTATATTATATTTAATTAATATTCTTTTTAATGAATATTATTTTTAATATTGTGAAACAACATAAATTAATCAAAATCAATTTACTTGCGCACGCCGTGATTTGAATCCGAGACCCCCGGACTCGAAGTCGAGAGCCTTACCCCTCAACCACGGAGGCAAAATAAATGTATCTACGTACATATTTGTAGTAAGTAATAATAATAATAAAGTTAAGTACAATACAATATTAAATAATGTAGACCTCGCTATTTTATTACGAATATGTACCTAGGCACCTACTTAATTTTTGGAATAAATAAATAACAGTAAATGAAATAATAAGAACTGATCGCGATAATATGACGCGAAGTCTCTATCGGGCGCGGCGCGACGATTCGTGCTTCCAACACCTGCAGCCACGCACACACACGCATTGGGGTTCACCAATACACCGATAGCGCTTTTGCTGTCCCCGCTGAGATGAACGAAATAGAAATAATTTTTACAAATACCTATCGTTAAAATTTCTCGGCGCTCCTGCGCGCCCTTAAGGTATTTTAGCTATGCAGAAAACAAACAGCTTGTAGGGTATCTGGCATAGTCGATTGATAAAACCCTGTCTATATCCATCATCAACGGGCAGTTAGTGATATTTGCGATTACGTTCAACAATTCCTATGAAATGTTCCAACGGCCGATAGGCAAATATTAGCACGGCCACCATAAAAGTCAGTGTCAGATAAGCGTCGGTTATCTGTCAAAGTATACATTGTTTTTGAATAATGACGTTTGTTATGCAAAATTACTGCCTTTAAATGAACGGAGGTGAAGTAATGAAGCTTTAAGAATTGAAAGAAGTCATATACGCGGTCAGTTGAATTCGTTCAGGCCAATGAGGTTGTATTGGTTCTGGCTTGGAGAAACGAAAGTTGTTCAAATATCCAAGATGTAACGTCAACTCAATCTTTTAAGTGTGTGGCAACGATTAGTTTATAATACATTAGTGTTTATTTATAAGCTAAAAAATAAAATGTTACTTGACTATATGTCAAAGAATGTTATAATTAATAGTGCAGTTCATTTATATCCTGCGAGAAACTGCAACGATTTTAGGCTTCCTAAAACACATTTATTGGGAACACAAAACAATATTTATTATAAAGGTTTTAAAATGTTCAATGAACTCCCGGTAATTGTTAAGGAAGCTAAAAGTCTTGCAGTTTTTCGTGGATTATGTCTCAATGTTGTGAAATCTAAATTTTAGTATGTAAGTAGTAAATAATATTGTAGTAGTCATAGAAAATAATATATTAGGTATAAGATGTAAACTCTTATAACTAAATAAAATATACATTAAAACAAAAAAAAAAACAAAAAAATAAATAAATAAATAAAAAAAATAAAAATAAAGATACAGCCAAACACACCATTATTAAATAACATATTTTTAAGTGTCAAGTAAATGCGGATTGGCAATGCATATTAGATATACAAAAATATGACTAAGTACATAGTAAAGCAGAAAAATAGAAAAATCTCTGGCGTTATTGAATTGTGTACAGCTTTAGCGCGATTATATCCAAAATTATTTGTCTTAGTTCTTAGGTTATTTAAGAATTATTATTTTGACTTGTTTTTGCTTATTATTAAACTGGAGGACAAGGATCAATATATCTAATCACGCGGTCTTCAAAATATGTTTCGTTAATTTATCTAATCACGAAGTCTTCAAAATATATTTTGTTATGCATCTCATCACGAGGTCTTCAAAATATGTTTCCTTATCTATCTAATCAAGAGGTCGTCAAATATTTTTCATTATGCTTGCTAATCACGAGGTCTTTAAAATATTGAATGATGGTTCAGTCATTAAAAAATTCCAGGAGGACATATTTTATCTCGTTTTTATAAAATACTGTTTTCTGATATTTTCTTGTAACTTAATATTTTTGTCTTTCTTAATGATAATGCTTATCGTGATCATTATCGTAGAATGATTCCAAAAACGTGTTTAATAATATAATATTCCATTACATATTTCTCAGAACAGAAGTCTTCCCTTGTTTTATTTGAAGATTAAAGCAAGCCGGTTGTATTACCTAAGGGATTTTCTCGGTGTTTATTCCCAAATTTGTTGGTAACGACTGACTTTTGTTTTGGAAATGGATCCGCAGAATCTTTGTTCCAAATATTAATTCAGAAAACGAGACTATCATCTTAGGGTTGGAGAAGATCAGTCTGTTCATTAAATAAAATTTAGAAAGCAGTACGGTTAATGGGATAATTTCAACAGAATAATATGCTTCAAGTGTTTAAGGATCTTGTTTTCCTCTCCTAAAATTAACTAGTTTGAAAGAAAAACGGTTTTATTTGAAATCCCGGTGCCCAATATCCTGAAAGAAAAAACTTTTCTTATTTTGTTCACTCCTAAAATCATATTAATTATAAACACGTAGTCTGTTACATTGCACATAATATTGAAGGGCACCATACAAGCACAGAGGAAAAGCGTATTAGAAAAAGTTTAAATAAGCAAAGCTTTATTTCTCAAAGTGCTTGTTTTATAAAGTCCTCTGAAATAAGAAGGAATACAAAATATGAAAGAAACGTTCGTTTTCATGACCTCGTCTGCAGATGAGCGACCCGAACTAACATAACTTATTTTTGTCAATAAAGACTCAACAACGCGCCCGATACTGGTATAGTGCGGGCTCAATAGTTTTTTTTTTTTTTATATTTGAAAATGTATTTTTTTTAAATATAGAAGAATTTGAAAATGATAAATATGTGATTATAACATGAGATTCACGCAAACGAAGTATTGAATAATAGTGATAGTATTTTTTTGTGAATGGCTTATTATTGGGCGCGTTTACTTTTTGTCAAGACAATATTGTTTTTTTTTATAGTAAAGTCAAAGAGTATCGATAATAACCTTTTGTTTTACCTTCAATACCTTAAGAGAAACGGCTGCCGGGCCTTTTTCATACAAATGTTTAATTTGAATTTGAGGCCAAAATACCCGAACAAACTATAGTATTTTAAATTGTGATATATGGGCCATTTAAGAAGACAGTTTTCCATGATTTTAGAGGCATTTTTGACAGTTTTATGTCCATTGTCATTATAAAATAATAATTTTATAATACTTATTTTTTTAATACAATGAAAAATAAAATTAAAAAATAAAAAATCGCAAAAAAGCTTTTTTTCGGGTAGAAATTGTAATTTCCGATTTTGGGTAACCACGTTTATCGGTTGTTTGTAAATTGAATTTACGCCCATTAAAATGTTTTTTTTTAATAATTTTAAATTTTAAATTTAAAGCGCAAAATTATTTTTCTAAATAATTATCTCACATATTTTTTAATTATTTTTTTACAAAAGTTGCCTTTAAAATCTTTCATACTTTATAATTTAAAACACAAATAAAAAATATATTATTCAGTTTCGTTAAGTATACAAATTTTGTTTTTGAAGTGAAACTTCTTTACCCGCGTCATGCAATTTCGAGGACCGGAGTAAAACGAACTCATGACCGAAACGAAAATGCGGGACCGATTAAAGTTCATTTGATCTAGTCAAAGTTTTGAAGTAAAATATAAATGCTTCTTAGCTCATCTCGACAACTGGCGTTGGTGGTGTAATGGTCAGCGTAGTTGCTTTCCAAGCAGTTGATCCGAGTTCGATTCTCGGCCATCGCACATTATTTTTTTGTTTTTAACGCCTTTTTTTTTTTCAATGGTTGACCATAATATCAATCCACTAAGTAATATTTTAGGCCTGTAGCATACTTGAAAAGTTAAAGAATGATATAAGATTGTTTATGATGTTAACGATAAAAAAATAATCAATCCACTAAGTAATATTTTAGGCCTGTAGCATACTTGAAAAGTTAAAGAATTTTATGATATTATTAATGATAGTAACGATAAAAAAATAAAAAAAAACATAAAATTACCATAAAAAATGGGCCAACGGCACGCGGTGTTCCCAAGCGGTCACCCATCCAAGTACTGACCGCGCCCAATGTTGCTTAACTTCGGTGATCGGACGAGAACCGGTGTGTTCAACATGGTATGGTCGTTGGCAAACGCTAAACAATATTAATTTCTATTCTACCTGCCAATAAATATATGAAAATTAGTATAAAAAAGCCCTAATAATACTGAAAACATTAGCAAGGTGTGTGCGACGTTGATAAAAATAATCATTACATACGCGCTTGAAAAAGATCGTAATTACATCCATAACTTTGCAGGAATTTTTTTTTTCAATGGTTGACCATAATATCAATCCACTAAGTAATATTTTAGGCCTGTAGCATACTTGAAAAGTTAAAGAATTTTATGATATTATTAATGATAGTAACGATAAAAAAATAAAAAAAACATGAAATTACCATAAAAAATGGGCCAACGGCACGCGGTGTTCCCAAGCGGTCACCCATCCAAGTACTGACCGCGCCCAATGTTGCTTAACTTCGGTGATCGGACGAGAACCGGTGTGTTCAACATGGTATGGTCGTTGGCAAACGCTAAACAATATTAATTTCTATTCTACCTGCCAATAAATATATGAAAATTAGTATAAAAAAGCCCTAATAATACTGAAAACATTAGCAAGGTGTGTGCGACGTTGATAAAAATAATCATTACATACGCGCTTGAAAAAGATCGTAATTACATCCATAACTTTGCAGGAATTTTTTTTTTCAATGGTTGACCATAATATCAATCCACTAAGTAATATTTTAGGCCTGTAGCATACTTGAAAAGTTAAAGAATTTTATGATATTATTAATGATAGTAACGATAAAAAAATAAAAAAAAACATGAAATTACCATAAAAAATGGGCCAACGGCACGCGGTGTTCCCAAGCGGTCACCCATCCAAGTACTGACCGCGCCCAATGTTGCTTAACTTCGGTGATCGGACGAGAACCGGTGTGTTCAACATGGTATGGTCGTTGGCAAACGCTAAACAATATTAATTTCTACTCTACCTGCCAATAAATATATGAAAATTAGTATAAAAAAGCCCTAATAATACTGAAAACATTAGCAAGGTGTATGCGACGTTGATAAAAATAATCATTACATACGCGCTTGAAAAAGATCGTAATTACATCCATAACTTTGCAGGAATTTTTTGAAGTGAAACTTCTTTACGCGCGTCATGCAATTTCGAGGACCGGAGTAAAACCGACTCATGACCGTGACGAAAAAACGGGATCATTTCGCTATAGGAGCCTAGCTAATATTATATACCTAGTTTAACTCACTCTCCTAACTCATCTTCGCTGTCTACAGGCAGAGCGCACGACTGTGGTCGTGAAGAACCGAGGTTCGATCCCCGCTTTAACTAATTTTTTTTTTCTTTTTTTATAACTTTTAATTTTTTTTATCACATGCTACTTATAAATATGTCAATAGACAGAAAAAAAGAGAGAATGAAATGAAAAGAGAGAGAGAGAAGAATACTAGAAGTTTCACTTCTGTCTTGCGTAGGCTTGACACACCCATTTTTTTTTTTTATGAAAACGACCGCGCTACCGTTCCCCTAATCATCATGAAATAATTAAATTTTATAAAGGAACATGTGGGTGTATGGATATTATTTAGGATCATTTTATTGAAAAAATTGTATATTAATTCGGGTAGGTATGTATTTGCATGAAGGAAATGAATAATTATTTAACAAAAATGAGGTTGCGGTGTATAAAATGCATCGGAGATTTATTATACGTGTACAGTCACAACATAACTGTTTTCCAAATTACTTTTTTGCCAACGTGCATGTAACAACTTTATCTCAATTTAGGAAGGGGGTATGGGTACCACCGCCCGGTAAACATTCATTGGATAACCAACACCTCTGCCATAAGTTACCCCATAGGGGTCGGTAACTTAGTATGAATGGTCCAGAGGTTTTTCCAGATGTCCAGTCGTGGCGAGTCAGATCAGGAGAAACCTGTTAACCCCTTTGACTTTTTCAGCAGTACTCTCTCAACCCCTCGTGCGGAACCTCGCGCCACAGTATAGTGAGGTATTGATGCATACGTCCATCAATCATGGACACATTGACACCATTTTTATCACAAATCACAAAGGAGGGAGAGGAATCGTTCCTTTCCTTAAAAATACCCTCCAAACCATAATTGTATAGTATCTACCTTCAAAGTAATAATAATAAAATTATTACTAGGTATCCTTCAGGTAAAAACAGTACTTGTTGGTATGTCTATCATAATGTTTGTGGAGTTACTTTGTTATTTTTTTTGTAATATTATGGTTAAATGTGCTGCTGGATGATTGACTAATCATAATACTGTAGACGAACTACCCGTTGATTCCGCACAGAGAATAATGATGATTGATGACGAAATGAAGTAAGACGTACGAGTGATACGATGCTTGTTTGTGAGTTGAATGAATAGTGTTAATAATTATTTGGGTGGTTTTTAGAATTGTACAATGTACATCTTGCATTGAACGTTTATCTTAAATTTAACTTTTTGTTGCCATTTTGCCAAATAGTAACGCTTTTAGTATACTTTTGTGTTAAAATATTCTGTTTTTTTTTTGATTCGTGAAATGTAAAGGAACGATTTTTGCTTAGAAAAAACATTTTTGCATTTGCCTCCTTTTTTGTTAGGTTGATAAAATGTCACTTCTATATCTCCATTATAAAATTTAACGATAATATAACATTATTTCATTAAAATTGAATATAACATATTTTGGAACAAAACTCATACTATCAAAAAAAAGGGAAAAAAATTATCCTTACAAAAGAAAACACAAAAAAAAACATTGAAAGCTATAAACGGAATAATAAATATAAATCAGTCGAAAATAAATCTTACAAACAATAGTGGAACTACATTAAATGCTTTCCTTGAATCAAAAAAGTCGGCAAATGTTTTCAACAACTTTTTTGTAAAAGCCTGACAAAAACATGCATATGAAATTGATCAAAATTGTCAACCAGATATACACGACGATAAAATGAATAATAAAAATCAGTTTTGGTACGAAGAAAACCATTAAAAACATTAAAAAAAATATTGATAAATAGTGCTGCACCTGGATATGAAGGTGTAACTACAGAAATTAAAAAAAAAACTATAACTCGCTAACATATAATAAAATATAACAAAAGCATTGAGAGTGGAATATTCCCATCAAACAAACTACAAAAGCAATTATAACGCATTTGTAAAAATCCGGAGATTTGAAAATTTAAACAATAGTTTTTTAGAAATGCACTCAAGAAATATTGACATGTAATGACATTTTGTCATAGTTTAGGTATTTGTAGAATTTGGACTATTATAATTTATTAAAAACAATTTTCTCTTTTTTCTAAACGCGGCCAGGCTATTAAATTAAAATATATTATTCTTAAGAAAGAAAACAACAAAAAAATTACAATGAAGGACTTTCATTCCATTCAAAACCCAAAGACAGTTCAACATTCAACATTCAACATTGAACCCTCGGCCAGCGAAACCGCGTCAGACGTGCGGCCACCGCAACAATCAAGCACGCGCCCATTATCCGAGATGTACATCAAATAATCTATTTGAAAGCGAATCACGTGCCAGCCGTGATGGAATAAAATCCACCATACATTATTCTCCTTTACAGCGGCTGCAAACGCTGCGTTCCCTCCCGGCTACATCGCAATGCTTTCAGCAGTTTCTTTCAGCTTTTCCTTTCAGTCTCCAAAGGACAGCCACTGACTTCAAATGATTGAAGACTTCCCGCAGCAGGGTTTTATTATTATACTTCCATTTTTGTTATAATTTGAATCTAACTATATTCTTACTTCATTAATCAAGGCGACGGATCAACGGTGTTGCCGTGCGCTACGTGAGGGCGAGATCTTATAATATATTATGCGAAAAGGCAACGGAATAGTCACATAAAAATAATTTCGTACGAACTAAAATAATATTAGAAATAATCGCTATCTATTCAAACAGCTTAAAACATTGTACTGTTCTTCTTGAAGGTACATATTTTATAGATTATTCTACAGTCCAGTAATCATTGAAGACAATATTAGCGATTCCTAAATGAAAATTTGAAACATAAAAATCAGAATAAGTTACGGTCTAATGATACGAGCTAATGGAATCCTATCTCTTATATGACCGGAGAAGATCGGATCCCTTTAGCTCATTTGGTAGAGCGGTGCCGTGGCAAGTTCATGATCCTGGGTTCAAGTCCTAGATGTGACCGTATCTTTTTCTGATTTTTCTTTTATAATTTTTTGTTTAGGAATCGCTAAATGTGTTTTCAATAATTAAAATGACAAATTACATTGAAATTATGCGTGTCAGTTTTGGAAAAATATGAATGTGACAGAAAACTTAATTTCGACATTGATGTTATTTGAAAGACCATTACTTCATAAACCATAAATTATAAGAACCCAACCTCACAACCAGATTGACAACTAGTAACTCCTCAAAGAACAAATTTTATTCTCGATTTCGACAAAAGCGTGTCTTACCAACGGTTTTAATTTATCGCGGTATACGCAGATTAAGCTGAATTAATCTTAAATAATATTGCTAATTCATAAGAACTGCAGAAATGCTTCGAACATATTTTTTACAACCTTGTCCACAATAAACAAGGCAGATCACCTAAGACATCATGAAACACTTGAGAAACACCTATCAAACTTCAGATGTCTGCAAACATATTTTCAATTCCTTCAATACATGGCTGCATCCTAACTTTTAGTGCAATATTCTTAGGTTACTTGCAATGCAGTACGCAATGCACCACGGAGCACAAACTCACCTTTCAACGGGCTTCACCCCGTGCGCTGCTAGCTGCTAGCTGTGAGTTATCGCTGGTGACAATATGCAGCGCAATATATCGCGGGGCACTTTTATGCAATCGTGGGCGGGACACACCGCAGGTACAACCAACCACTATTATACATTCATGCTTGTTGGAAGCTCTTACGTATGTGCAGATGTCAGTTTTATTGTTAGAATATGTGCTAATTAAAAAAAAAAATTAAAAAAACTTTTCTCTATTTCAAATCTGAACTTTTTATTTTTTAAGCACACCACTAGAAAGTACACGTACAATGTACCTGTATATATTTTATTTTTTTCATTCATTTAAGCCCGTCCGGGCTTAACATAAAACAAGTTTAAACTAAAAACATTTCATAGTGCATTCAAATTAACATAATAATAAAATAAATGATGTATAGCATCAAAAGAAATTAAAAAATAAGATTAGAATAAAATAAATTAACGTAAAACCCATCAATACAAAAAAATTAAAACATAGAGAGAAGAGATAAAAAGGTTATTAATACCTGCTGGATTAAATAACAAAAATAGAAAGAGTTAATTGTAAGTCAAATATTAAACATAAAAAAGCAAGTTAAAAATTATCATAATATGTAAAAACCACGTGTTACGTTCGCACACGCTAAACTTCTCCGAAACCGCCCAACCGATTTCAATGAAATTTTTTAAATTCGTATATGGTTGGTTTCAGCTTGAAATATAAGATAGTTTCAACCCGATAGGTGGCGCTGTTGTAGAGATCTAAAAAAATCAGGTTTCTCATCCAATAACACATATAACCACAAATTTTAACTTCACTACATAGAAGTCGGTCTGAGGCAGGACAACGTCTGCCCGGGGCCCACTAGTATGGTATAAAAATGTAGCGAAAAAAAATTTATGATTTAAATTTTGGTATGAAATAAATTTAAATATCAACGGAACTGAATTTATTTCCAAGTCTATGTAGTCTGTGAACTGGGAAATTAATAAAATAATTGGTTTTAGATGAATGAACAAAGAACAACTCAGGAAGTCTCATGATTTGGCACGTCGGAATTAGCTTAGATGTCAGTTGCATTCATTAAGCAATAAACTAATTTTAATTAAAGTACTATATAGTTCATGTTCTTCTGTAACATTATTCGGTAAAATCCAGTATTTTCTTTAAATTACCTAATTTGGTCAATAGGTATAGATATTTAAAAAAATAAGGAACTTAATTTTTTTATTAGTATATCTATAGAAAGTACTGTACATTTTTCTCGGCTCGCTACAGGATAATAACCATGAATTGTAAAGGCAAATTCCATAAGGTCCTTTTAATGTGTTAATATATTATAATAGTTAACTTAACATTCACAAATCTAATAAAAACAAAATTTAAGTTGTCGCGTGAACAATCGTTTGCATTTAAAAAAGACTAAGTGCATCGATCCAATTTATCTGTCCATAATTGTAACACGAAGCCAATAAATATGTCCGTGTCTGAATTGTCTATTGTTCTGTCATGTACTATACAGGGCGTTAAGGGACATACTTTAACTAGTGAGTCCTGAAATTATTTTGAGTAAAAAATGTAAAAAAACCAAATTTTGGTCTTAGATAACTTTTGGCAAATTCTTTTTATATATATTTTTTTTTTTTACCAATAACTATTTTTTTAAATCTTCAAATTTCGTCACTAGTAACTAAATCTCCACCCCTCACATCGGCCTAACCTGCCTGACCACTGATTACCTGCCTACCCACTGATTTTCTATGTTTTTAATTGAAAAAAAGTCAACATAATGTCAGGAATCACTGTTTAATGTAAGTCAATTACGTCACGTAACACCCTATATATGTAACTAACCATAGCACCGTTTCCTCACAGGGGTAGGCAGAGAGGGTAGACCGCCACACACTCCTTGCTTCATTTCCTCATACTCTTCAGTTTAAATACCTCTTGAGCTGACTTATTTATTTGATTAACTTGATTGAGTCATGTCGATTTCGGTAATTTGTCTATCTAATACATAGAGCCGTCAAAATTTATTGTTTTATTTTCATTATGTTTTCGGTCTCATTTTCTTGGCAATGTCTGGTAAGGAACTATAAATCGCACACATCGTTAAGCTGTTTCTGAATACACTATATTTCATGCGAAAAAATTTCATGTGATGGTTCAAATACTTATAGTATATATAGGTACTACCGATAAATTATGCTTAAAATAGACTCCACACATGCGGAGTGCTTGAAAAATATCTTAAAGTAATGGTTCGGAAAATAAAATATGGAAATATATACTCACACGTAAGATTTGGTTTTAATACCGAAACATATTCCTCGAGTAAAATATGGAGTGGAAACAAAACTCGCTTTAAAATATGCGCTATGATACACATAAATATTTTAGTGAAATTTATGCTAGAAAACATACGGTTACACTACCCAGCCGCCGGAGTACTTATTTCAATGCTCAAATTCTTTGTCTATTATTTATTGTTGTACAGACACCATTTACTTCACCTCTACCACTATTTATGGATGTTTAAAGCGTTACTTTACAACCACTTAAAAACGGGGAGTTTTCGGATAGTTTATTTAGTACAAATTATCATACGAAGCCACGGAGACTCGATAACCTAAAATTCACGCCCAATTTATGTCTAAATGCTTCAGAGCAACCTGAAAGTAGTACTTGCATAATTACGTACAATGTACATATTAATCAATTTATTACTAAGTAGGTACCGTAATAGATTACATCAAAATTATTTCTGAAATTTAAAAATTCGAACGTCATATCACTTAAAATTCATCAAACGATAGTGTAATTACTGCTATTAAAATATAACATTTTGAATTTGATAAAAAAATACACAACAGTTTGACAAACTACAATGTAAAACTACAATAAAAAAAGAAAAAAAGGACCATTGATTTACAAATTATGTGCATGAATTTGAAAGATATCCGAAAGCTTGTACCAAATGTTAAAGTAATTTTCTCACTGAATTACAACCTATGAATACTTCAAATAGAAATAAACAAATAAGGAAATATCTTAGATAACAATGCTTATGTAAATAAAGATTTGTTTAATTGAAATCCTCTCCATTTTACAAAACCTTGACATGAATGACCAAAACAAGACAGTTGTCAAAGAAACTGTTAAAAAATTTGAAAAAATTGCCAAAGATTGCAGGGGAGATGGAGATGCCACGAAGGCCAACAAAAATCAGGGTAAATATTTACCTTAGACTAGCGTTTTTTACACGCATTTAAAAATAAACAATCATTTGATTCATCTTAATGACAATATACAACAACTTTTTGCATTTAGGATTTTGAAAAATATTGATATTTAATATTATTTACGTAAATAATAATTTACGAGAAAATTTTCCGCACGACCCACCATTTTGACACACCGAGTTTTCGCATAGTTCGCGTTTGTTTTTACGTAGTGTGGGGCACTGCCAACATAACAATTAAAAAACACAATTATAGTTTGTTTATATCATTGACAATGAAAAACATTTTTTTAAATGATGTGTTAATTTATTTATACATAAAAAATATTGTAAATAAAAAACCCGTTATTTATTAAAATAAAAGTATTAAGGGAAGGTTTTTTATATAAAAATAGCCTAATCCAACCTAACCTAACCTAACCTATCCAATAATAATCCAACCTAAACTATTCTATTATGACCCAACCTAACCTATCCTAATTTAACATATAATAATCCAACCTAACCTAACCTAACCTATCCTAATCTAACATATAATAATCCAACCTAACCTAACCTAACCCAACCTTACCTAAAATGAAAACGTTTTATTTTAAAAAAATCGTAGTAAACCGTTAAATATTAAGAAACTAAATTCATCTGATGTTTGGTATCAAAGTTGATCGCCTAACAATTAACGGGTACGTGTCTAGCGATCTCGAAAAACTGTCTATTATGCCAATTATGCTTTTCATGTTTCTTACACTGCCACTACACAAGCAAACGTGAAATATGCGAGAACTCGGTGTGTCAAAATGGTGTGTCGTACGGAAAATTTTCTCGTAAATTATTATTTACGTAAATAATATTAAATATCAATATTTTTCAAAATCCTAAATGAAAAAATTGTTGTTTATTGTCATTATGATGAATCAAATGATTGTTTATTTTTTAATTCGTGTAAAAAACGGTAGTCGTAGGTAAATAATTACCAAAATCAGTTTAAATCAGACGAAAACAAATTAACAAAAAAATCTAAGGAATCAATCGAAGATCAATCCAAAAACTATGTAGTTAAAGATGAAATTATGGAAGACTTGGATAAAACAGAAACAATCCAATGTTTTTCGACGGTCTTAACAATATTGAGTTTATTTATTTGCTTCTTGACATTTCTTCACATTAAATACGTAGGCTCCAAAAAAACGCTGGTCACTCGGAAAATACAAGAAGTAATAAAGGTTTTTGAAGAAAATTCATGTACATCGACAGATTTGTGGTCGGTACAGTGAGAAAATTATTCATCTGAAAATTAATGGTGGAATTTATTTATTTAACCGTTCACAACAAAACATTTTCTTGATATAGAAGAACTGGAATGAAAAATATTTAAAAATTATTGAAAGTCAATAAATACAAATAAAAAACAAAAAATCGTATGAAAGTTTAACCTAGTTATTGAGATATGAGAAGAAATATTATATGCATCTGCAAAAATCAAATTACTTTGATACTATTTAATAAAGTTCTCACGAATGGTTTAGCCCCTAGTTTGGTGATAATGTTATTTATTTACTAGCTTTATGAATAGACGGCATTCCTCGATTTTCAACCCAATTATGTTAGAAAACATGTTAAAAAAATTCCAAATTTAATTCGATTTTAATATGGTTCAAGTTCTTGGAAAAATTTATAAATAAAAAGTGTGAATAAACTACTTATTTTTAAAAATTATCAATCGTGAAATAAATTCTAGAGGGAGACCAAAATATTCCCATTCGCATTTAAAACAGACTTTTGCCAAGAAGAAAAAAAGTAAACCTGATTTTACAAACTACTTTCACCACTCCTAAAGTTATTTCCCCACAAAAACAAGCCGAAAGAAGCTTTTCCTCACTTTTGCATGAAGCTCACTTGAATATTTTCAGTTGGTCCGGGAGTAAGAAGAAAAATCCAATTAATTTTGAGCGTCTCTATCTAATAAAGTTGCACTCTGAGCGGAACATTATTAATTTTGTAGAAAATAAAAGGAAGCAGATAATATCTTCATTAGAAATAATTTCACTATAATTAAAGGAACTAGATAATATCTACATTAGAGATAATTTCACTTTAATTAAATGAACCAAATAAAACCTGCATTAGAGATAATTTCACCATAATTAAAGGAACCAAGTAAAATCTGAATTAGAGAAAATTTCACTATAATTAAAGGAATCAGATAATATCTTCATTAGAGATAATTTCACTATAATTAAAGGAATCAGATAATATCTGCATTGGAGATAATTTCACTATAATTAAAGAAATCAGATAATATCAACATTAGAGATAATTTCACCATAATTAAAGGAACCAAGTAAAATCTGCATTGGAGATAATTTCACCATAATTAAAGGAACCAAGTAAAATCTGCATTGGAGATAATTTCACCATAATTAAAGGAACCAAGTAAAATCTGCGTTGGAGATAATTTCACCATAATTAAAGGAACCAAGTAAAATCTGCATTGGAGATAATTTCACCATAATTAAAGGAACCAAGTAAAATCTGCATTAGAGATAATTTCAATATAATTAAAGGAATCAGATAATATCTGCATTGGAGATAATTTCTCTATAATGTGTGATAAGAATATTATATTTAATTATTGAAGACAATAGGTTTTACTCACTTATTTATTCTAAAAAAATAAAATATTATTGTTCATCAAATTTGAGTAGAGATCTGTTAAGTAGAGATATATTTGTAGAAATACGATAACCTTGAGAAAGCCATTCTAAGGATAATAGATGAGGTGAGATGTGGGAATGTCTTTTCCAAGCGCAGAAACGTAATAATGCAGCAAAATAAAGCACAAAAAAGCCCCGAGCTTTCACAGATTTGAGGATTTGAACAATAATGAGACCTCACATCAACTTTTCCACACTCACCAGTTTGGGGTGAAAGGAATTCTGCCCGAAAGCAAATAATGCAGAATGCAGTAATGCATAAAATGGCGCTTGCGGTGAATAACCTTTGGAAGAGGATGTAGCTTAACGATGGTAATATGGGAACCTGGGAATAATAATATCGGACAAATTATGAACAGACATAAATAATCTGATAGCTTTACTTCATAATATTTCGGTATAGTATTAATCCAATCGACTATAACATTTCTACGACTATATAGTAGCCACATTATGTTCCAATCGGAACTTAGCTGCTTTGAGGACAGCGGAAACATTTCCACAAACCCTACGAAACCTCGGAACAATTTTAACTTCCAAAACGGACCTTATTACGGTTCCATGATATCTCAACACAGTGAAAATTCAACACACTTTTAAAAAGTGATATAAAGTCATAAAAAACTATGAAATTTTTTTTTAAACCTAATCTAACCTAACCTAACCTAACCTAACCTTCTTAACCCAGTTAATAAAGATTTTGTTTCATCACTTTCCTTGACTTTATATAAATTTTTAAAGATGTGATGAATATTATTACAAAACAGACCAGAATTACTTACCGCACTATTATTGTAACAATTCTACAACATAAAATCCTTAAAAGAGAAATATTTTTTATTTTTTATTTTTATTTTTTAAAGAAAGACAAACATTCCCAGGTTACGAATAACCCAACAATGTTTGAAAATCTCCTACTACCACCACAGAAAGCCGAAAATGTTGCTTGTGTTGTGATGGAGGACTTAGCCAGCCGAGGAATCGAACACGCGACGCTCGGGTGAGACCCAAGCGCTATGCCCACTCAACCACTGACCGGTCAAATAAACATAACAAAGATGAACATCGATAAGTTTGTTAACAAGCAAAAATTAGTTAGCAATAGTGTTTATCAATCGTGTTTTGGTAAAATCGTTCAAGCCACATTTTTGGGAATGTTACTTTTCAGTGGTTTCGTACGGAATAGTCTACATAGTTCAACATAGTGTAACGCCCATTTATTTATATATTTTCAGCAATAGGGCGCATTATAAGACACAACTATAGATATATAAGGAAAGGAAGGGTTTCCATTTGCAATTGCAACACTACCCCCAACGATTATTGAAAATTAAAACACAAGATCGAACTGCTGTTTACTAACGTGTGTTTGAATCATCAATAAACAGTTTTATACATATTTACAGATTATTATTTAAGTTTTTCCTGCATAACAAGATAACTGGTGCTGCAATTTTTAATACTAAAAACTAAATTTAGTTATTTCGAAAAAACCGTAGACAAAATTACTCAATACTCTCTCATAATTATAAATTGAATTACCTGGTGACCGGATAATCATCAAAATGATAATTCATCACATCTTTAAAATGTTACATAAAATCATGAAAAGTGATAAAAAAAGCTTTATTAACTGGGTTAAGTTGTTTAGGTTAGCTTAGGTTCGATTAGGTTTGATTTTTTTTTCATCGTTTCTAATGACTTTATATCACTTTTTAAAAGTGTGTTGAATTGTCATTGTGTTGAGTTTATCGTGGAACCATTGATTTTGCCTAAGTTTCAATGCTGAGAGAATAATTAGAAATAAAAAAAAACAACAGCTGAAATAAAGCTGTTAATAATTCTGTAACCTAAGGCAAAAGAGCTAATGAGTAGAAAAAAAGGTGTTTTGGCATAGTACCTACCTAATAAAAAAAAAGATGATCAAATTTGATTACGCCAATGCTTTCCATCCAGGAGTTTCCGATTCTTCAGAAAATTAATTAATACATCATAGTTAAATTCTAAAAATTCCACCTTTTTGATCTTGTAGGTAAAAACGACTGAACACATTTTTAGGATTTCGTTATTTCTTAACGTCAACCCGAAAAAATTTAAAAAAGGAGAATAAATTGTTCACCGACGTCTTTTAATGAGCGGCATAGTGATCCATGCAAAGGATTCACACCAAGGCGCAGGCGTCGCGAGTTTAATCATTTGCTAAGTCTTATAAATAAATATGATTACACTTTAATTTTTCAAGTGAAATAACGGAAATCTGTGCCGTAGAAATTATTATTGCAGGTTAAGATATTTTTAGTATTGTACTCGCTCAGACCCGTGAAGAAACACGGGGTAGTCATAGATGCGCCGTTGCACACTAATATCTCATTGTAACGTGTTCCACTACCATCCCACGAGTAACAGTACGAGGGAACCTGATTTCGTAGTTCGGCATTAGATCGTTGAGAGCTTTCTATGTCTCATTGGACTAGTTGGAGGTAAAAAACACCTGGAACGTGATGATGGTCTGAATTCCCTACTTTCAGTTCGAATCTTGAAAATTGCAATTAAAATTATTTAATATTAAATTTAAAATGAACAAACACTAAAAAATTTGAAAATTATGACACTTATACTCAAAACATCATATCTAGAGCTCATTGAAGTTGATCCTTAGTTACATACAGAGTCACAACCAAAATGAGTATTTTAATTAGTGACTGGAGTTAAGAGCATTAAAATATTCGCAGGTTATTTGTAACACGGGAATTTTCTTCTTTCTGAAAATAGTGAATAAAGACTAGGCGAATAATTTTGGTTAGAAAATTATTAATACCAAGCAATAAATTTAATAAACAGTAGCTGAAGTGGTGTTAAAGACTGAGAGTGCACTAAATTTCTAGAGTCAGAGTCGGATAATGTGGTTCTTCCATCAGATCCAGAGTTAGCGCGCAACTAACAATATTGCATTACGGCTCTTTTGAAGGCAGTGCCGCAGACAGTAAATTGCATTCAGATGGGAACCGCACCAAGATTGAGGGAGAAGAGATAAGGGATGATAAACGATGTCAAAGGGATTGCGGGCATATTTCTGGCGGACTGCTCGCCTTACCGCTGCCATCGCAAAGTTAAATCGCAATTTTTGATTGCATATTCACCGTCGCCTTTATCATTATGTCGGGTTGTCGGAGTTTATGATGAGATTTGGGAATCGTCGTGGAGTCCTAGTGCAAAATCTTTTGATCAGATTTATTATATGTGAGTTAGCACATTATTATTCTGGTCATACTTAAGTTTCTTCGGTGGTATAGGAATATAAACCTCAGGATTGGATTATGAAAATAACAAAATTGGTTAGCAGTAGAAAAAAAGCCACACTTGCAGCTACACTGCTGTTCAATAACGTATTCATAATTTTTTTTCCGAAATATGCACACCGTATATATTGTTAATTATACTGGATTCTAATAGATGTTCTCATTTACGTGAAAACAATTGACCCATAAAAATGAATCCATAATATTACCTACAGTAAATTACGAATCAATTGAACTCACTCAAATGGAAAATAATACAAAGAGAAGCTGAAGACACGAAACAAAAAGTGAAACAGATCAGTCACATTCATGCTAGAGTTGCGAATATTCCATTTTTGCTTAAAATTACTTTTTGATGATATGCACTGTGGAAAATCAACAAAATTTTATCTCCAGCGATTACGGAGTTATCAAACTTATCAAATTTGCTAACCTTAATTATGTTTGGTGTTATTCGAATCAACCTGAGGTAAGTTTACAAAAAGGAAATAAAAACATTTACCATTGTGTAAAATATTAAATTAACAATAAAATAGACCACAAACGACTTGGATATCAAATAAAATAAATGTTTCAAATAAAGAGTTTTTCGCTCTCTTGAAAATTTGACTTTTTGCAGTTTCGCAACTTTGGAATGGAGGTGAAAAATATTATAACTAGCTCAACAATTAGTTATATGTTTTTGAGCAACAGCACGATATATATTTTTTTAATATGAAAACATTATCAGCAAAAATGTCTATTATTTGAATGCAGTATTTTAGTTGCGGAAGATGGCAGGCAACGTTCTTAGAAAATATGATGGTAGGTAGTATATACCTACTCGTATTAAAGGTTAGAGAATCAACCTCCAGTAAAAATATAAAAAGATAGCGGAATACCTATGACATGGTTTGTGAGTTGAAAATAACGTACACAACTAATTTATCATGCAAATAGAAATACAAAAGGAGACCAGGGAAAGCACGGGTATCGTGGCTTAAACATCTGCGGAATCAGAGGAACCCACATCCAACGGAAGATGATTATATTATAACAAATTCTAACTTTTATGTTATTTTTCATTCTGATCGTGTCCCGGCGTGCGCAAGTAAATTTTATTTGATTAATTTGTGTATTTTATAATCTATTAATTTAAAATAATAAATACCTAGTCAACTTTCGACACATTCCAGATTAGAAGATAATCTCAGTATCACCATGGTGCAAGACCATCATTCAGAATTGAAATGTTGCTTGAAACGGCTTTGATTGATATTAACCACGAGTCTTACATTTCGCTACTTCGTAAAATATTTTTTCTGCTCTAGGGCTGTCGGTGATCATTTTTTTATGTAATGCAAAACAATAATAACACGTCATATTAATATCATTAAGTGGGACTTGATGGTTTCCGTAACGTCTCAGATGAGGCACAAATAAAATCATTTAGTGGTACTTGATGGTTTCCGTAACGTCCCAGATGAGGCACAAATAAAACCATTTGGTGGTCCTTGATTGTTTTCGTAACGTCCCAGATGAGGCGCAAATAAAACCATTTGGTGGTACTTGATTGTTTCCGTAACGTCCCAGATGAGGCACAAATAAAACCATTTGGTGGTACTTGATGGTTTCCTTAACGTCCAAGATGAGGCGCAAATAAAACCATTTGTTGGTACTTGATTGTTTCCGTAACTTCCCAGATGAGGCACAAATATAACCATTTGGTGGTACTTGATGGTTCCCGTAATGTTCCAGATAAGGCACAAATAAAACCATTTTGTTGTACTTGATGGTTTCCGTAACGTCCCAGAGAAGGCACAAATAAAACCATTTGGTCGTACTTGATGGTTTCCGTAACGTCCCAAAGAAGGCACAAATAAAACCATTTGGTGGTACTTGAGGGTTTCCGTAACGTCCCAGAAAAGGCACAAATAAAACCATTTGGTGGTTCTCGATGGTTTCCGTAACGTTCTAGATGGGGAACAAATAAAACAATTTTCTTTAAAAGTCACATAAATCTAGTCACGTTTTCAGTTTACGAGCACCGTGTCTAAAGCAATGTTATGAAAAATGCTGAATTAACGAACCGACTCTTTATACTTCCCGGTTTAGCACTCTCCGCGATGGAGGTATAACTTTAGTATTATCGCCACTTCAATTTTGATTGCAATAATTACCCATGAAATTTTATTGATCTAATAATATTGTGCTTTTCAGTGATGACCGTCGATCCAGCAGTGTTTTCAACATACCTATTCGCTCCTCTAGATACATTTAATTATAGAAATTAAATCTCAAATATAAAAACTTAACTGCGACAGTAAATACTGTACTTCAAATTCACGCGGCAGCGCGCAATCATTTCGATTTACAACAATTTTACGGGCATACAAAATAATAAACTACAATCGTTAAACCGTGTTTTCAAATTTTAACAACAGTAAAACATCAGACACAGGAATTATGAAAAACAATGCGTTCTACAAGTCCTTAGTTAAAAAATTGTTTTAACAGCGTGAAATCAATGTTCATTCTCGAATTATATATATTAATTATGTATCTATATTAATTTGTTTGATGTCACCTACTATTGCGTACATATCTAATTTTACATGGTGCATTTGGTTTTCAATTTCGACTATCACCAACTATTCAGTCACAACATATAAAGCATATGAAGCGAGAATTGTTTTGTAGCGCCCTTCGTGGCAGCCGGACGCGTCATGCTGTCCTCCAACCGCTGTGTGTTTGTTTTAGTATTTTCAAGGGAAATGAGACAACATCCCTACCACAAACTATTTTTAAAATCAGTCAATCAACATTTTAAATTAACTTACCAATTAGTGGTCAGAACTTTATAGTAATGTGATTAGAGTGCACTGTGTTAAAAAGGAATAATCGAAAATTGTGCTAAAAAATTTTCTAAATTCGCTGAAGTTAAACTTGGGACGAGAATCGATACCTGTAGGTACGCCAGACGTTTTCAACGGAATTCTTCGAAACTCTGAAGGCCCTAACAAGTGCCCAGGGTAATTTATTATCCTGACCGTCGCTTCTTATTACGGGCACATTGCACCACTAATACAATCAACAGGAACAAGATTACATGGAGATGAATGATGGACTTGCCGAACGTCACAACGGTGCTGCCAAGGTTTGTTATCTATGTGAGGATACTGTGTCAGCGCTTAATTAGTAGCAGACACATACCTGGACGGATGAAAAACCTCGTGCTGGCACTGTTGGTGGACGCGGTGCACTCTTTCGCTGCAGCAGCTGATCCAGTTTCCTCATCACCTAAGATTCTTGCTGCAGAGTGTCCATCCTCTATCTTCGTCGAATGTCACAGTGGTGCTGCCAAGGTCTGGTTTCTATGAGAGGATATTGTGTAAGCGCTTTATTAGCAGCAGACACATACCTGGACGGATGACAAACCTCGTGCTGGCACTGTTCCTGTACTTCATTTTATTTAACTTGATTTCAATTTATGTTTGAATTATTTATATTTTTTGTAATACTTGCATCAACCGTAAAGCGCCCTTGAGGTGATATCTCACAAAATAACAAAACAAATCATCAACTTATCGATGTAGTTTTTCGGTTTGTAATAATATAATACAATTAATCTTAAAAAAGCAGGGGAAAATTTTTGACATATTAACATTCAGGGCCTTACCAATAAATTGTGTTGTAAATTTTACACAACCGATAAACAACTTTTTTGTATGGTAAACGGTTGATTATTAGTTGTATACAATTTTAAACCCGTTTGTTAGTAAGGAAGTCAGAATTCATCTATTACGAAAGTGATGTCGATGAGTGACTTATTACTCCGCATAAAAATTGCACTTTCGACGAATTTAATGTTTAAGAGATTTCTGTCTAACATAATCTATACCAATTTTGGAATGGAATTATTCACGAACGATAAAACTTAGCTCCGGATTGAAAGCGTACCTGCGAAATTGATGGCAAAGCAAAGATCGCATTTAATTGAAAGTGAATTCAGTAATCAGAATGATTGCAGAATTTATTTTTCAATTCTATCCAAAAACCATTACTTATCCGTCATTTATCAAAATGCCAAACCGTTTTTACTGACGCCTCACTTGGCACGACCGAAGAAAGTATTTGCTTGGCTATTATGTGACTACTGCACTCCAAATGAGTTATGGAAACCGTAATATTCCAATATAAAGATTCAATTTTTACATAACAGTAAATTTTATGTATGTTATAATAATAATAAGAAGAATTTATTCCAGAATGTATGCAGGGGTAATGCAAAGCAATACATTCCACATTTGAAATTATATACATCATTAGAGTAAGAAAAAAAATAATACATCTAATACAGTAACAAATTATTTTTATGGCATTCTCAGACTATAAAAATATTACCATTCGTTATTTCGGCTACTGGCATTATACCTAGCTCTCTCATTAAAAATTTAGGCGTATTAAATCTATCAAAAAATTTATATATAAAAATGCAAAAATCAGTCATTTTAAATACATGTACTATAACGAAAGATTTTTTGAATATTTATGTTGAGGGATCAGTAGGATTTATAGGCCCTGTTAGGAGTTCTACCGAGCCAAACCCTCTGATATGAAAATATCTGGAGTCGGTGAATTATTTTGCCATTTGATTTCTGGTGAGTTGACGTGTTGTTCTTATATTGTTTTGTATTTATTTTGCTTATATAATGCACTTGCATAATGTTGATTGACTAGATGATCATTATTCCCATGGGGAAGATTTAACCCGGACATAAAATCGGAAAAGGAAAAAAAAATTAATACAGGTGAATCCGACATGCTCAAAAAAGTGAAAAAAGATAACATATAAACACAAAAATGAGTTTAAGCAGCTGTTTATGGAGGATATTTCGACATCTCCCGTCTCCAGAGGGCCATCAGAGAGGACTCCATCCAGGCAACCGTGGCAGTGATGGTTTTGTTACTTGATTAGCGTAGTCTGCGCAATAAACTTCCCATGTGATGGCGGAGAAGCGCTCTGAAAGAGTGTACTCGTCCCTCCAGGAACATTTCCGTGGCGCTGCAGTATCTCGGTAGGCGGAATAGTTGGCGATAAGCATTAGCGACTTTTAGCTTATGCCGTTGGGATGCAGTGTAATCCACCCACAGTTCTGACGTATACAGCGAAGTGCAAAATGCATTGAAAATTATCTTTTTCACGTTTGTACTACAAAAGTGAAAACGCCTTGACAGCATACCTGCTCTAACGGATATCGCTCCTTTGCCTTTCCATATCCTCGATGGCTTTCAGGTCGTCTGTGATAATATGATATTGTAATTTCGGCTTTCTTCGATGGCGTTAATTTAATAATTTAATGAAAATACACTTTTGCAAGTAATGCTTTAAAATATTAAAACAAATCATCCATTGCGCCCGAAATAACAATGGACAGTTTTCTCCGCAAAACTCAATTCTATCAAGAATGGCACACAAATATTGTATTTGCATGCTTTTATTGAATGAATTGTGTTTTTGTAAGGACGACTCTATTCATTCCTATTCATTTTGCTTATGTTTGGGCGCAAACAAATAATTCTTCCTAATATTCAATGCGTAACTTGCAAAAAGTGTATGTTCATAAAATATTTGAATTATTTTAATCATCTATGAACCCGCAGACTACAAAGTACGTTACGTTTACTCCTTGGGATACAATAAGCGATAGTGTTAGCTTGTAAATTCGTTTTTGTTTCTTCAAACAGCATTAGACTTTTTTAGGCTGTGGAGGCTCGTAACTTTTGAGTGTTCTTAAGTGTTGTAGTTGAATCAATGTATTTAAAAAAAAAAAAATTTCTTTGTGCGCGCACTCTCTGAAGACTGAAACACTTTCATAAAAGCAGGATGAATATATCATGAAAAATAGACATGTTCAGCAAATGTTAATTATGTCGAATTTTCCAAACTTACCACTATTGCACACTAAAATTTACGAGACGTCACTGTTTTAGGAATCCTATGTAATGATTGTAATATTTATTGATTTTTGAGTTAACCTAGTTGTACCAGACGGGTTGCCTGTACAAGACTATAGATTCAGGTGCCGTTCCAAAACCGTGTTTTCCGTGCCTCCCGCACCCATTGCACGTTGGATGGAGGGAACTGAATGTGCTTTGCCTCTGCTTGAATCTGGCACCTGGCGGTCGTCAAACAGAGGTGGCTGATTCTTGAATAGGTAGGGCACCAAAAGGTTCCAAACAGAGACTTGTCAAAGAGAGGCAGCTGATAATCAGGAGAAATCAGTAGGTAAGTAAAAATACCCTTTAAAGGTTAAAATTTAGCTGATTAACTTATAAATAAAATTGCAGCTTATTCAATTACGCTGACACGGGAGCTACATTTTGCTTCCCGGCCAAAAAAGGGAGAATGTGCCAACGCTACGTAACAGTTTAAATAACTTACACAAATGTAATTTTGTCGTTTTGACAAAGGTACTCCGCGAAGGCGGTTGGTTCAAATGGGTTTTTAAAATAAATTCTATTGGTCTACCTGCATAAAATTTAAATTAAATTACTACATAATATGAGCCGAGGAGTAAGACTTAACGTTGATTAAAGTAGAATTTTAGTTAGAAGAAATACACATTTAAGAAAATTACGTGACTATACGAAAATCGATACTCATGCGGGCAAATTTACAAAATCTGTGCTAGTCTTATTTTTCCTAGGTCCCTAAATCTTTTCATTTCGTTTCTCTTCGGGTTTTCAGAATATTTTTACAGTCAAAAATATTACATCTATGACAGCAAAAATACTAAACGTAAAACATAGAATTATGAAATTGAATAAGTTTTATTATCTTCTCAGCGACAGTATTTCTCAAAATGTTTTGAGTGTACTGCGCTGGAAGATTTACACATATATAAATAAAGAGTATGATTTTCTTGATTTTTACCATGTTTTTGAATGTAAGAGGAATGGCCAACGACACAAACATCGACAAAAATGCATAAAAACATACAACACGTGACTAATACAATATACAATTTACACACACACTCACTGAATATTTATACAAATAACTTTACTGTTCTTAGATTTGCAGACTCAGACGTAGAAAATAAGCAGGGAGCAGTAGGTATTTCCTAATCTCCCGACTTCCTTTCTAAATATATAATGTTTATATATCTATTTACATTATTAAAATCTATAAACATTTATATATTTTAATAATAGATAAATTGATATTATTTTTCATTATTTTTATGTTATTATTATGTCTATTACCTATCTTCCCATAAGTACATATTTACATAAAAACAGACACACACACAAACTTCAAACTGCAGGACATCATGTATCGATATTACAAAAGGCCACCTCTGTTTCAAGTTGACAGACGGCCGTTTCCTCCTGAATGCGGTTTTCTGTGATTTACCACATTTCCACAGGTGAATGCGGAGGAATTACCAAAAATATCGGAATCTGGTTGAAATGAATGGCATTGGAGGATGGACTTTACGTCAGTTGTTTAAAACGAAAAAGTATTTGCTTTTTAGATAACATATTTCATTGTTATTTAAGTCGAGATCTCAGAGAGAAGGCAATCTTTTTTTAAGCAATTTCTATTATATGGCACGTCATATGATGTACATCTTACATTTTTAAAACACATAATTTAGGGTTTTTTAGCATCCCTAAGTATTTTTAATTTTTTAGGATGTTTTGTGTGAAAAGAATTCTTTATTTTCCATTTTCTTACATACATAGGTCATCTTCTATATGAAGCACAGTAGTTAGGGGAAGGTTTTGATAGGTAAGAAGAAGGTTTTAGGGTACCTCTGTGCCTTCTTCTTGGCAGTAACTGAGAAAGAGCTCCGGGGAAAATAAGGTTGTGATATGGGTTGCAGAAGCTTATTTGAATCTGATTTGAGAAAATTCTCTGATTCTGTATACATTTTTCGTTTGATTAATGGTTCTTTGGGAATAAATAAATGGTTGTTTCAGCTTATTTGTTTCGTACGCTGCACAAAAAGATTTCGAAAGAGGGAATTTCTAAAGTGACCAGCATTTTTTACCAAACTTTTAAAACATACTTCCCGATTTTTCACGATCTACATTTCTTACAGACGCTGTCCATTTCATATTAGGGAAATTTTATCACCTTAAGAATCTTATTAATAAAAACATATACTGTATTTAATTATTTAGGAATACCAACAGATTTTTTTACATCTGTGAATAGTAATTTTACAAATATTACAAATATAATTTTACAAATATAATCAAATGACAGATTTTCACATAAACTTCTAATTATAATAAAAAACTAAATGTGCAGTACCCGTGGACAAAAATATTTACGAAAACTCAAAATTGTGAACAATGAATAAATAATAAAATACACTAACAACAGCAATAATCACTAATATATACCTACAACTAAACTAAAGAAATGTTTATAAGATGGATGGTATGCAACTCAACAGGATTCATGGCAACAACACGATAACTTGCAGTATGTTTTTAAAAATCATAAATTTTTCAATGTTAGCTGGGAAATATGTTTTAAATGTTCTTAAATTACACTGAAACATGACAATAACATTGAAATTATTTTAAATAAGTTACACGCTCTGATTATAAAAGCGTTTTGTCTTTTATAAGTAGATCATTTACAAAGATGATAAATTGATATAATATATCTCTAGTTTTCCAGCTTGAGAAATTTTAAGGTTTATTTCTGGAATCTAATATTGTGATGCGTATTTCTCTCGACTATTTTCTACGGTATTTAGTTATCCATATTTCATAATTTATAGAAAAATAGGTATTTGTTTTCATGTTCTACTGAGGTAGAAAAATCTGACTTTTGTTTTGACTTTCAAAATAGATGTCTCTATTAATCTCAGACAAAATGGACAAACAACAAAATAAAAGCATCGGTAATTTTATGGAGATATATTATATCTTTGGAGTCTCGTCTAGTATTTAATAGCTATAGTATTTTTTTTCATTATTTCTTTAGTTTTGGTAGCGTGGGCGGTCGGGCTCTTTGGGACGCAAACTCCCCTCCCATACTGAACGGTGTTCAACGCTTCCGGGAAGATGCGCTCTAGAGCCGACGTCCATTCACGCCACTCCAGATGCTCATGAAAAAACAGCGAACGAAGCCCGTGGACATCTGTAAACCCCTTCTGAATGCAAAACTTCACATCCCGTCTCCCTGCAGCTGGCGGATCCTTAGCCCTTTGTCCAAGTCCTCTTCTTTCCAACTGCATCGCTATTTCTTCGATTGCCCGATTTGTAATGATGATGATTTAAAGTTGAATGATATCCTCTCCACTTAATAGTCCGTCAATTTCATCAATCCGAATTCCGTCAGTAATCCCATCGATGTACCCTCTTCAAATTTTACGATTTCAAATATCGAAAACGCAAACTGCTCCAGTCTTCTGGAATCCAATTTCTGTGACTTCTTCAAAAGTGATTCCAAATAACACATTTATTGAATAATTTGTCTTTTCCGTAGTTTATTCTGTTCTTATACAGCTGCGCCAAATATAATGTATGTTGGAGTGGTGTTGATATATCCAATGAGGCTATGTGAGTAGTTTTAGTTCAGGTGTTTATTGGGAAGATGACAATATAGGAAAGATGACGAAACACGCATTCTTACTATATTTATCAACTGTGCAAGCATTCCACATCCCTTGCATACATGCTCCTTCATTTAATCAACAATTAAATAAATCGAAATGTGTATACAGAAATAGAATAAAGAGGCTTCAAATTCCTGATATGTTTAACGTATTACCAAAAGGCATAAAAAGAGACATCTATTTTTATGGTCAACAGAAAAGTCAGATCTTTCTACCTCCGTAGAATATGAAAACAAACACCTATTTATCTATAAATGTTTAATCTTATGAAATATGCATAACTAAATAACGTAGAAAATAGTCGATAGAAATATGCATCACAATATTAGGTGCCAGAAATAAACCTAATTTCAATTCATCCTGCAACATGTATCAAGTAAAAATTAAAACATGAGAAATAGAAACAAAACGTACTGATAACAATGAAAGTTTTAAAAAAAATGTAAAAATAAGAGATTTCTTAAGATCAAACTGAAAAAAAGTTTTGTAAGAAGTATGGAAAAAAAACTGTAAAAAGATATTTTAAAAAAGAAGAAAGAATGTATCCGAAAACAAAACAATGATTTTGAAAGCTTATAAAATACGCTTTAAACCAAATATCATTAGAAAAAAAAATTATGAAAAATTTAAAAATGGTTAACCTTACGGTTTTTCGTCTTAACAATGAGCTAGAGTTACTGAAAACGAAAAATGAAATCCACGTTTTACTAGACAAATGTATTATAAACATTGCAGTTTCCTAATTTTTGTATCGTTTCATATAAAAATTCTCAATAAAAAATTCACAACAGGTGTACATTTTAATTCTTCCATGGTAAATTTCTTGATTTGAATACAGATATTATTAATTTATATATGTTTATTCTTGAATACACATTTTACAAATGATTTCATTGGTTTATATTGTAGTACAGAGAAAAAAGTACAGAAAAAAGGTATAAAAAATAAAGAACATAGGTTGATATAGGTAAAACTATGTGTGGGTGATATTGAATGTTACGTGAATATTATTTTTATCCAGGCTACGATATGTTTTTGAGAAAGTTTGTAGATGTATTTGTAGTCATTAATTGTTTCAAAGTAATGGGAATACTGTTAAAAAATTTGGTTGCGTAGTATTGAAAGTGTCTTTGTCCGTGTGTGGTGTGTGTTATCGGAATGTTCAGTGTTTTATTTGTTGATGACCAGGTTTTTATTATGGCTTTTGGTTGATTTTTAATATGAAAATTATTATGGATCAGATGTAGGAGAGCAGTTTTGGCGTAAAGTTGTCTTATTGACATGACGTCTAGTGTTTTGAAGATTTTGTTGGAGTCTGTGTAGAATGGTACTTGCAGTATGAGTTTTATTATTTCCTTTTGAACTTTTTGAATTGGGTCAATTGTTGTGTTTGTAGCGCTTCCCCAAGCTAAAATTCCATAAGTGGCACTGGATTGACATAGTTCAAAATATATTGATCTGAGTAGTGTTAGTGGAAAAATGTTTTTAATGGATTTTATTAGGTGCAAGACTCGTTTTAGTTTATTAGTGATGAAATTAATGTGGTCAGTCCGTTGTAAGTGTGTATCAATAATAACTCCTAGGTATTTTAATTGTTTTACCCTTCGATGTGTTCGCATTGGCAATAGGATGATGTTTGTTTACAGTCATGCAAAAACAAGTTCAAGTTAGAAGGAGGTTGACCTCTTTATGTAATACTACGTGTGATGTATTTTGTTTTGACTGTGTTAACGGTAAGAGTATTTCTGTTTAGCCATTTTATGACAATTGACAAACTTTTTTCAGCTGTTATGAATAAATTTTTCCATGTAGCTGCTTGACACAAAAGAACTGTATCATCAGCGAAGATCACGATTTTACCATCAATTTAAAATGTCACATAATTCGTTAATGTATATGAGGAATATTAGTGGGCCAAGTACACTCCCCTGTGGGACTCCGTACGTGATCAAAAGTGGTTCACTTGTCTTGTAGTCGATTTTAACATGTTGTGTTCTGTCAGACATGATACTTTACATTAATTTTAATTCTATTCCATTAATGCCAATGTTTTTTAGCTTCTTGAAAAGTTGTTTGTGCGAAATTGTATTAAAGGCTTTTATAAGTCCATGTAGATTGAAATAACTTTTTTTTGGCATCTAAATTATGTTTATTATTTATTATTATCTAAGAAAATATATATAAAGTGTGATGTTTTCTCTTTCTAACACCGTTTATATCATATTTCTCACCACGACAGTACGGGGGATACGATGATCTCTGTGGGATCATAATATTAGCTGATCCAAAATATGAAAAAATTTACTCTACGGGTAAAAGCTGTTTTTTCTGAAAACGGAACAAATTAGTGTGAGGGGTTTAGTGGTTAGGTGAATTTATATATATATATATATATACATACTGAAAGATTAATCATATTTAATAGGTAAAGACTAAACTAACTAACTAACTAACTAACCATCACGCCGTTTACCCGCAGGGGTAGGCAGAGAGGACGGACCGCCAAACAACTCGGTCTTGGCACACACTCCTTGCCTCATTCACATTCATACATCGTCTTATACATACTTTTCTATTGTTCTGACTTTTGACATGCCCCGACTCAAGTATCTGATTCACTTGGTCGTGCCATGTCTTCCTCGGGCGTCCCCGACTTCTGCAACCATTCACATTTGCATCGTATATTCTCCTTACACTCCTTTCTTTGCTCATTTGCTCTACATGCCCAAACCATCTAAGCGTCCCTTTCTTGATCTTACTCATTACGCTTACATCAGCCTTGCACTCTTTGCGGATATCGTAGATGGTTTTACCACACATACGCCTCAGGGATCTCATTTCAACAGCATTCAATCTACTTTCATCCTTTCTTTGCCAGTTCCATGCCTCACTTCCATACATCAGGGTAGGTACCAGCACTCCATTGTGGACTGCTAAGACTAAACATTTGCAAATTAAAAGAACACTACTGTTAACTCTCACTATTTCGACTCCTAGGCCCAAGACAAGTCAATAAAAAAAAAATTCAAAATGTTGAACCAACTCCATCCGAAGTAAAGAAAATTTGTGCTTCGGGCACACGGACTCGCCCATTAACATTTCTTGTTTTATCTGTTCAGTCTGTGTACATATCTATGTTATTCTTTTGTAATAAATGTATTTACTTCAACCAGTTTCGGCATTTTCTTCTGAACCACTTGCGCTTGGATACATTTAAATAAATAATTAAAATTCCACAAATTAGCATTTATTTTTCTAAACCTCAACACCATGAAGTCCATTTGCTGACAAAGTATAATAAAAACAAATTTCAAAAAGGTAAATTAGTACATAATTTGATAAAAAGAGGTTATTTTCCCCGGCCTAGAATGACAGCGGGCAATTACCATTTGAATGCGGAATTATTCCAATTGGTCTGTTTTTTCTTCCACTTCTCATTAGGGCCGTAATGTGGCGGCCGTCTTTCCGAGAAAATCTTTACAAAATTTGTTTTCTTCCGAAGTTTCACTGTCGAAATATTGAATTATTATACTAATGAAAAAATACGGTTACTGCCTTGGTGAAACGTAGCGCCGTACAACGTACAATGATAACATCTCCATGCCAAAGGTATTCAAATTGTAAGTATTTTATCTCTATTTTGCGTATTGAATTTACGTATTTTTATGTCGCTTGCTTTAAATTAAGAAATATTCACCCAAAAGCCTAAAAAATTAAAATTTATGCTCAATTAACATTCTGTTTTTTTTGTCATACAAAAAAACACCAATAGACTTCCAACATATTAGAGCTGTTTAATACTGAAACAGTATTAAACAGCTCGATGGTTATTTGTTTGTATCCTCTCTCTTTCCTAAAAGTCTACCTTGATAAGAACGGAAAAAAGAAGACAGACGCCAGTAATATTCAACTGTTATTAATACACCTATATGTCATTTGTAATCTCGTGGTTGTTGATGGTGCATCTTTTCAAATTTATTTATTTATTTATTCGAGACACAAACAGGATATTTATAAAAACATTAATTATGGTTTACAAAATAAAAAAAGTACAATTATAAATATCCCTAGACTAATGTGTCTGCAGCAATCACATTTGCACATTCACATAAGCAAACATGTAAAACAATAACAGTATTTATTTTTCCAAACATAAAACTTAATTACAAAGATTGAAGCACATAATAAGTAGAAAAATTTAAAGAGTACATATTAAAAAAAAATTCTAAACCACTAAACAAGTTTTTTATTTATTTATTTTTATTTTTTTTAAGTACAGAAATCGTGGAGATATTTCTTGAAACACGTTATATTATTTGCAAAAATATCTATGACAGTGTGTATTTTAGCAAGATCATTGTATGATCGAGACATTCTAGACATAGGATTAAAATATCAAGTGTTATTGGCAAAAATTTCGGTCCAAAATATGTTCATATTTCTAGTATATTTGGGCCTGACGTAAAAAGTGATTTGATTGACTAAGTTACTATTAACACGATTATTCACAATTTTGTAAAGCATTAAGAGGTCATTTATATTTCGTCTTTTAACTAAACTCTCTAATTTGAAATATGTAAGTCTTTGTTCATACCCATTTAGAAGATGGTAGACACCTGATCGATAAGACAAAATCCGTGTAAATTTTCTTTGGACAGATTCAAGTCGGGATATCTGTGTCGTGTAATGTGGATTCCAGACTGTTGACCCGTACTCAAGAACACTACGGATTAACGAATTGAATAGAATTATTATGCTATTAGAGTTCTTGAACAGTTTAATTGATCTTACAATAAAACCTAGTACTTTATTTGATTTATTTACAATGTATTCTATGTGTTGGTTGAACGTTAGTTTGTTGTCGAATATAATTCCTAAATCTTTGATCGATTCAACTGTTTCCAGATTGTGACCACATATGCTATATGAGTATAGAGTTTTGTTGGTGTTCTTGGTGAAATTTATAACTTTGCACTTAGCTATATTCAATTCCATTTCATTGTCAATACACCAGGCAGATAATGTGTTAAGGTCTTGTTGTAAGAGTTCACAATCTTCCATAAATTTAATTGCTTTATATATCTTGAGGTCGTCAGCGTATAGAGAAAAATTACAGTGGAGTTTACATGTAAGGTCGTTGATGAAGATTAAGAAAAGCAAGGGTCTAAGGTGTGATCCTTGTGGAACGCCCGACGTAACTAATATTGGGGAAGAGTTAAAACCGTTAACAGTAACTAATTGACTTCTATTTGATAAATATGATTCTAACCTTTTTGAGTCGGGCCGATGCATGAGTGTGTGCCAAGACCGAGTTGTTGGGCGGTCCATCCTCTCTTCCTACCCCTGCGAGAAAATGGCGTGACGGAAAATTAGTTATTTAATATTGATCAAAATACAAATTAGAAAGAGCAAAACAATGCCAATAAGTAATCAATAAATTCAATTTGCCGTCATTGAACGGAATCTCAAATTAAATGCTACACTAGCGCCTCTAGCGGCTATCGAAATAGCCACTATTTCACTGAAATTGGACGTGTTATTAATATTACTAATATCATTGTTTAAAATTGAAAAAATACAAAATAAATTTTTACGTTTTATTAATTTTAAAATTGGTATTCCTATTATTGAATGCAATTATGTCAATTTACGCAGTAAACTTAACTTATCGAAATTATATGAAAGGCGAAAAATATTTGATCTCCTTTTATTATATAAAATTGTTCATTCAAGGTTGGACTGCCCTGACACTATAAATTTGCTACCTTTACATATACCTCCAAAATATACTAGACGGAATATTTTATTCTACAACAATAACTTCGCTACGAATTCTGTGTTAGAAAGAATACATAGGTTGGGCAATGAACTAAGTGATGTCGCAGACATATTTAATTTAAACTTCAATACATTTAAAACCAAATTAGTCCACCATTTTTAAATGTAAATAATGAATGAGAAATCATTTTATCTTATTTCGATTTTCTATTGCTTGTTTTATACTGTTGTTAAAAATGAAATTTGTAATTGTTATGTACTTAAAAGCCCAATAGGGCGCCAATAAATAAATAAATAGATTACAGGGAATTTGTTATAATAAACCAACTAAATCACGTATTTGTCGTTCTATTACAGATCAGGTGTCCTAATACATACTGGGTATCTAGGTACTCTACATAGTAGTAGAAGTAAAAAAGATAAATTACTTTTTATTAATTAAAACTAGACTTTTAAATAAATAAAATATTATTATTTTCCATAGACATAATGTAATTTAATTTTCTTCTTCCTTAAATGCTTAAAACCTTAAGCAAAAATTACTTAACCATGTTGTATTGAATACTATTCTATATGAAACCTCTGAAAAGACACATACCCGAAAAATTTTGTTTGAAGGGTTTGCCAAAACACAGTCAATTTGTATTATTGTTAGTGTCAGATATGATTTGTGATTTTCACGGCCAAAACCATTATTGTGATTTATTTTGGGGTATTATGCCGTGTTTCGCTACCTCAGGTTACAGTATCCATCAGTGATGAATATGTAATGCTATCCGAAACGTTAACTAAAGAAATCACTATAATATTAGTTTGTCTAAAATAATTTTTTTCTTGATTCTTAAAATAAATTAAATCTAGATTAATTAGGAATCGATCTCCGTCATAAAAATTTACCACTCAGCTTCTCATTATTATTAAATAATAGAGACACTTGATATTTGATCCGTGAGTGCCTTGGCGTCCACTCTGTAGAAAATTTAACAATAGTGTAGATCTAGACTCTAGACTCTGTCTAGTCATAACATTAAAAGTTAGTAAAAAATTAATTGGTTAATTAAAAAAAATATAATTTTTCCTTAATTATCGAAGTTCTCTTTAACAATAGATTCGACTGAATTATTGATCAAACCTAATCATCAACTTAGTCTAGACGACGCATTTTATCATAAATATTTGTCATAATCTTTTAATAATTTTATTATTATTGTAGAAAGCAATCACTTTGTGGTTTGACATATTTAATAAAATAAAATAAAATACTTTTTGTTTTAAAACCACGAGTTTTTAATAATTTTTAGAACCGACCGGTTTCGCTTTACTCGAGCATCTTCAGGGTGCAAATTATTACTAGACAAGAAGTACAAAGTGTGAGCCTATACAGGGTGTATCGGCACGTACACGACAAACTTTAACCAGCTATTCCTTAGCATATTTGGAGTAAAAAATCTTATGTGCACTTTGCTGTCCGGTAACGTTTTTTGTTAATAAAAAATTTACTCTTCATATTTTCACCACATGTCACCACTGTTTTATCCTTTGTCAAAGTTTGAAAACCCATCTGGCAATATTTTATTCGAATATCGTTGAATAATGTACGTGTGTTGGCGCACTTTTACAATCACAACGAAATGGCACGGCACCATTCGTCTCATTTTTAACTATTATTATTTAGTGTGTGCGAAAGAGCGAAGACGATTTTCGACATACTTGCTTATAACAGCTGTTGAACACGAAAAGCAATGCCAATGACAGTGATGTAGTGTGGAAGTTTTTAATTTTTTTGTTTTTAATTGAAAAAAAAAGCTACCGGACAGCAAAGTGCCCATAAAATTTTTTACTCCAAATGTGCTAAGGAATAGCTGGTTAAAGTTTATCGGGTTAGTGCCGATACACCCTGTAGATAAAAAAAAATTGAGGGAGACAACATGATATAAATATAACAAACACAGAGAAATCATGCAATACATTTACACAAGTACAAAAGACATGGGAAAACCCGAAAGATAATTATGTAGACTAATGGACTATAATAATATATATGGAGAAACAAAGCATCATCTGACATGGTGATAAGGAGAACTTGGACATTTTTTAAGGGTTTATTGGAAACAAGTTCTCCTTATCACCATGTCAGTTGATGCTTTGTTTCTCCATATATATTATTACAATCCATTAGTCTATATAATTATCTTCCGGTTTTTCCTATGTTTTTTGTACTTGTGTAAATGTATTGTATGATTTCTCTGTGTTTGTTATATTTATATCATGTTGCTCCATCAATTTTTTTTTATATATAAGCTCACACTTTGTACTTCTTGTCTAGTAATAATTTGTACCCTGAAGATGCTTGAGTAAAGCGAAACCGGTTAAGCCAGTACCGTTTTAGACACAGCGACGACATTAAGTCTATGCGATTTCAGTCAATTCTGTAGTTTAATACTTGATTCCTAATACTAATAATTAGTTAGATTCCTACACGCCTGTTCATCGTTGGTGTGGCAAAACCGGCGTTAAGCCTGGCTTAAGACCATTTTAATCAAACAAGCGCCATGGTAATAAGTCAAGTTATATAGTCGTCACCATAACTGAAACGGTATAGGCTTTGTAAATGTTACTGTACGAACAAAACCTACTCCATTACGGTGAAATCATGACTGAACCGGCTTAAGCTTTGTGAATATGTTAGCACAGACAAAAGTTACTATTTTACTATCTTCACCGTGACTAAAATGGCATAGGCTTTGTAAATGATATTGTGCGAACAAAACCTACTCTATTATAGAAGTCAATGTGACTGAAACGATATAGGCTTTGTAAATGATACTTGTACTACAAAAGCACAAACAAAAGCTAGTATTTTTAGTTTTCAGATTGAAATGGAACTTATTTTGAAAATAATATTGCACAAAAAATTGCTCTATTACAAACAGTCGTCACAGTGCCTAAAACGGTATTAGTTTTGTTAATGATTTTGCACAAAAAAGTTACTCTATTATAATAACAGTATCACCATGGCCGAAATGGTACATATAGTAATGGTATGTAAATGATTTGTTTTATTTTTTTTGTATTTACGCCCCACACATTGCATGAAGTAAATATAAACGTATGTAATACAGTTGTGTTTGTTGTACATTGAATCAATGGTAAAGCAAGTACATGGTATTGATTTATAAAATAAATAAAATTACATAATTAGTTAGAACATTGGAAATAATATAGACAACTCTCTTCTTTAAAATAAGAAAAAAAGATTAACTAATTTAATTAAAAAGTGTAAATTTTTTTTTTGCACAAAGAAAAGCTACTCTATATGATCTTAACTACTCGACCGCAGAGATTATCATATTTGTTCATGTGAAAAGATAAGAAAGATATTTTTTTGATATGTACTCACTCAGATATAATTTGAGCCGAATAGCGATATACTCATTTGGTTTTGAGCGCCACACTTATAGTAACATTAGACTAAATAACTCCCTATTATTGGAAAGAAATATAAAAGATATTTTTGAGGTTGGTAACGATATGGGGTGAATGAAAATTACCCGTTGTTCTGTCTAACAAAGTTCAAATTGATAACTATAGTGGCCTGGAAACTATACATAATGTGGGGACATATGGCTAGTTGATTTGTAGTATTATCATAAAAGCAGGTATAATGAATTCTGCTTATCTATATAATAATTCTCAGATAAGTACCTTAAGAACTAAATAGATTTTTCAGGGGTCTGATCTGTACTGTCTTGCACGCCAAGCGCGTTCCCAACATTGGTGCGCAGTTGGAATTCACCTGGGACGCTTATACGAGTCGTTACTGTATTCAAGAACTCGGCGGTAGAATGCTTTACCAGACTCTGTGATTCCTCTCTCCTACATTATGATTCTCTTCAATACAAAGCTTCACTCTTTCCTTTCCTCAAAACGACCAAATATGACAAAGGCCGCGAAGAAAATTATTTTCAAAAGTCAATGTAAAAATAAAGCAGATTTGGTTGAATTTTGTTTTCTGCAGTAGGCTGGGAACATTTACAAATAACCGATATTATCAATAAAAAGTCAATTTTGCAAAGAAAACAAAGAAATTTGACTTTGATACAAAATAGTAAGCAACATAAAACACAATACTCTAATAATGACGATTTTTTTTAATGTGAAGTAAAGTTCCAATTGCTCCCATTCGTCTGGAGCCAGTGAGACTATGGCATCCCCAATTGGGGTATGTTGTGAAGCCAAAAGTAATGGTGAGGAGAAGGATATGGGAAAGGAAAGTGGAACCTGGCCATTCAGATCTGTTCACCAAACACGGTCAAAGCCATTTCAAGCAACGTTTCAATTCAAAATGGTGGTATTAACTAGGGCGATACTGAGAGTATCTTTCACTCTGCAACTATAGATTTATATATTATGTTATTATATTAATATTTTCATATAACATTTTTACATTAAAATAACATTTATTTGCGCACATCGGGATTTGAACCCGTGACCTCCAGCTTGCTTGTCGAGAGCCTTACCCCTAGACCACGGAGGCCGGAAGAAGAGCGCGACTATTTACGAACGACGGAGCGTGACAGGAAAGCCAAAAGGAATTCATCCTTCTTAGTAATTAAGTTATTGGTGACCCAGTCCCACCTAACAGAAAGTCTCTCATTGGTACACATTTTAAATAATTAGGGTGTTGAGAAAAAAATGTCTAAAAGTAGATATTTACACGTATTTTGCTAATTTATGTCGTGGGTCTGCAACTGTATGAAGAACTTTATTTTCGATACTACTCGTAGCGCAAAGAGATACGCACTAGTTTAGTGGTTCAGATTTTGACGTCCGCGGCCGGTGCAAAAATGGCAAAAGTCCTTAATATGTATAAAAAGTCTTAAATGAAAGAGACGGCGTGAGAAAGCGAGAAAAAATACCATATTTATCCCCTGTTATTCGAGATAATACAATGCGTGAATTTTTCTCTTGACTATTCCTCTATTCCAAATCTAGTATAAAATAATTTTATAAACATAAATTTAGCCTATATCTAGCTATTGAATATATCAGGCGAGCAGAAGTAAGCTGGCGTAAACATAAATAAAGTATTCTGTACACTAAACTTTGGAATTTTTTTTACTTAGCGTTAGCTTTCATGATAAACTTTGTGGTCTTGTATATGAGGCACTTCGTTATGAGCTTAAATTAATAAAAATTTTACTTTTGAGGTGTCATTTACATTGTCACTTAAGTTAAATCCTATCATTTGAACCCATTGAGTTATACCTATGCATAAACAGACGTTTTTTTCGGATAAGTAAGGATTTATTCTTGACTTTTTTTAGGGGGCCGCTTTACCTCCTCCTTATTTATTTATTACTTTTCTGTAAATCAACATTTTACATTTATTTCAGTTTGTAAATAAGTATTAGCCAAAATAAAACTAATTATGGATTTCCTCCTTGTGATTTTACCTCTACTGAGATGGCATAATAAAGAATAAGTAAATTAAATTTATAAGAAAGAAATAAGAATTCAAAAATTCTTACAAAACAAAAGATTATATAAAACGAAAAAAATAAAAAACAAAACATTTATCATTACATTTACAGCCATGGAGAGAAGTTGTAAATACAAATCAAATCGTAATAGAAATATAAACAATAAAGACATAACATTATTTAAAAACCATCAGAGAAATATTCTTTTATGGAACTCTTGTAGTTGGTAAGTTCGAAATTGAAAAAAAAACCCCTTGGATAGTACGCTTTTGTAATTATTGCATGGTCTGTTCAGGCAAGAATTCTGCTTAGAGTTAGTTTTGCATTGATCCATCCTGAACAAGACAGAAGAGCGTGTTGAACGCGCAGGTACATTGAATTGAATCTTATTTAGCAACTCTGAGCATTGAATATTATTGTTAACTACTATAAACAGGAATAATGCATATGATACCTCCGTACACTCAGTAAATCAATTTTGAAGTATGAAGCTGCATCTGCATAGTTATTAAATCTTATAAATGACTTGTAACAAAGATATTAGATATGCATCATAAATATATGATTTGTTCCTAAGCGGTAGAAGATATTCCTGGTTTTAAGGTTAATTTGATAATAACTGGTTGTCGTTAACTACTTAAGTTCATCCAAATCTCAACCCACCCACAGATACATAATGTAATACAGCTTTCATTATTTTTAATATTAGTACCTCAAAAGTGTTGAAATTGCTCTTAACAGTTTGGAGCCAGTGGGCTGTGACATCCCCAAATGGGGAAAGTTGGGAGGCTGAAGGAAGTGATAATATGTTGGAGGACAAGAAAATGGAAATGTTGAAGTAATATAATCAGTAACTGGTTGTTCAGATCAGGTCAAACAACGTTTCTTTTCCGAATGGTGGTTTTTCACCAGGACGACATTGAAAGTATCTACCGCTCTGTCTCCATTCAAATTAAGATTTAAAATAACTAACAAATAAATTAATGTTTTGAACTACATGATTTTTTTATTGAAACTCTTTCAAAGGTGAAATTAAAAAAAATCCTTCATTCGTAAATAATATCTGGGAAGAATGCCACCTACATTTTATAACGGGTTCTTTAAAACCAACAAAACCTTACGGGAACTCTGCGGATGATATAAGTCTAACTAGATTGTGTTATGGGTTACAAAAGGAAAATCAACCGTTTTTTAAAAGTATTTTGCATAAAAGCAACAAAAAATGCATTTATGAAAATGATGCAGTGTTGTCAACTACTTGAAAATCTGTTAATAATAAAAAATAATAATTGGAAAGGTTTTAACGGGCTGTACACGAAATACGTATGGAAGATTATAGCCGACCACCAAGTAGGCCTATTTATAATAAATCCGCAGGACTAAAGACCTACACAGCAACACAACAAGAGATCTGCAGGAAACCAGCATTCCCAATTGTTAGCGTTTCCTAGAGACAGCAATGACTCATCAAGTGCATTAGTTCCAATGAAGATGGCCCTGGTGGACTGGCACAAATGGTTCCTTTTAATATCAGTAGAAAATTTAAGGTACAAAACAAAGTAAAATAATATAGTTTACGATTTATTGTTACCTAGTGAAGCTTTTATCAGTGGAGACTGTAACCCAAAGCTTTATTTCAAGTAACAAGGTGAGAACCCTTATTTTTTCCCCCGAGACTTGCCATAGGGGTGAAAAAGAAAAATGCCTCCCAAAAAACGAAAAGGAATATCTACCGTTTATGGCGATTGTAAAAGTTTTACGGCTCGGCGTAAACCCAAATTTACCTATACGGAAAGTTTAACCCAATCTTGGAAAAATATTTTGCGGCTGAAAACGATTTTCGAAGCAATTGCTTATGTGCGTTCTGGGTCTTAAAACATTTAAGTGTTACCAATTTGAATAAAAAATATAAAAATTACACCCATTTTCATAACATTTTTCAAGAGGTATTTTTACGGAAGCTTCAAGCGCGTTATGCTTTTAAGATTGTCGATTTCAAGATGGATGAAAAAAATGTCGAGCTCGGCAGCTAATAAAATGGATTGAACCCATTTAGAGTCCCCAAAAGACGAAGACGTCAAGAACGATCCTCCATTGTTTGATAAATACCTATTTATTTACATTAAATGGTCACTTAACACAGGTCAAGTTATTTAGATCTTTAAATTGATTAAATAAAAAAATCACCTACCTATCAAAATTTTCAAAAGAGAGCGATAGTTATCAAAATTTGTTGCTACCGAAATTTGGGAAGCTTTCGAGTATCTTACAAAAGTATGCAAATATATTGGAAACCATATTAAAATTAATTGTTTTTCATAATATCATATTTGTTATGCTTACTGCTTACGATCGACGACATAATATATTTTTTTATGTTTAGTAAACTTATAGCAATGACGAAATATTGTCATTATTTCCCAAAAATAAGATCAAATGTGGTAAGTACGAAGCACTCTCCTGTTTAATGTAAATTATTAATTGACAAATTGCTCATGTATGACAAAGATAAATATTAACCGTTTTACTTATAAAGATTCCCTAATACGCTGCTGCAGCGCTGGTATAACTATACGGTATACTGCTCAGGTTAAAATATTTACTCATAATAATATTTCCGCAAGACTGGCATCACCTTGTTCCAATCCTCAAAAACACGTGATTTTGTTGCATTTCGAGTTAAGTTGCTAACTTCACGGTTCTTAAGACCCGGTCTGCTTTGAATTGTTGAGAAATTTTCGGAATACGATTGTACGTTCCGTATTTGCTTTGGTAAATCGATTTAAAATATTTCTCTGATAGTACTGCCAATAAGTATTATTATTCCTTTTTTACATTTTAATTGCGCGACTGATATTTGTCAAATCAAATTAAGTTCACTATCTCCGTCTTATACCACATTAATACATCCCCAATCCAGGGGGTCGGGCGGTTTAAAAATTTTCCAGCCACTAATACTGCGGTATTACAGCCAGTATACGCAGTACGCATGCGCGTAATTATGTGTAACTTTTTCTACTAACCTGTTCTTATCCCTCCGTATTATCTATTATGAGTAAGACGGTAAGAAAATATACGTGTATTAACACAATAAACTATTCAAAACGATTCGTCGAATACTACCCCAAGGCCGACTAGAGTTACAAGCCTGGTACCTGTCGGATTTTTAGGTGTCACGTCGAGTCAGTGTCGTGCAATATCAGAGCAACGACAGCTTGCTAATGGCGGTGATTTTTGTTGATACTCGTTGTTACTGCTGATTTGTATGTTGTTTTACCGCAAGCTATAATCAGAATGTTTGAACTATTTTAAGCAGTGAATTTTAGTTGAGAGCAGGACTGACTTAGTAATTTTGCTTGTTGCGCGCCCAGACCTCTACTCTAGTCGGCCTTGTATTTTTTCTATGATAAATGAAATCTTCTGAGGGGAAACAACTGTTTTATTCATTTGATTTTTTGTGTATTTATTATCATTTTAAAATTTTTAAGGCAATTTACTTAGAGATAGCACACGACCTAATGTGACGTGAGACAATTTAGTAGTAAACCTACGATATCTAAAGCACTACAATTGACGTACTTCTTGTTCGCCACTTTGAAACGTCTACAGCGTGTCTGTTTATATTATAACGTTATTGGCATAAAAAATAATATTTTTCACTAAGCAACAAATCTCTTATTTTGAAAAGACAACATGGCTGTTTTCATAGTGTTGAATTACCGAAACAGCAAAATTTTTCAATTTATTTATATTTGAGCATTGTAGTTGTTTGATAATCCCTTACAGAAATACAACGTAATATTCACTGAGCAGAAACTTTTACATGGAATCAAGCACTGAACAAAGCATTATAAACTGGTTGTTTTATTGTCTATTGAAAAGGCAATATTCTTTTTTCAAACACAAACCAATGTGCGAATCTGGTTTTAGTCTTTCTCCAGTGGCCACAGACAGCTTTGTTCGCGTACATTTTAAACCGTTCGGCTTTCTCATTGGTGGTTAGGCATTACAATTGAGAAAGTATTATATTTTTTATTAAGGTTTTAACGTTACAGAATGCTTTTTACTTAAATTTTTGTGTATCAGTATCGCACAAGAGTTTTAACTGCTCCCCACCTTCCGGAGCAAGCAGGAGTACGGCATCAATAAGCTAGGTAATCTGACAACCCACCACAGTAATAAATCAACAAAGTTTTGAAAAATTATGTAAGGTAATGAAAAAAAATCTTGGTAAACAGATTAAATAGAAGTAAGGTTCGTTTTTTACTTCGGTTATGACCTTAAATCTATATATCGCTTTTAAAAGGTTTGTTGATCTGTCTTCGAACCCGTTCAAAATATTGAGCGGTTTACTGGTAATATTATGTCTTGAAAAGGACTATGTATAAGAAAAAATTATTGTTTATTTCAAAATACCAAAATTATTATTTGAAAATTTACTGCATCTATTTGCTTCTAAGTCATCGGTTTTGCATTCATTATTACGACGAAGAGTTTAATAATTAAACTCTTTTATTTTATATACACATTTAATTATCTTTTTATTTTTATTTCTTGCTAGAGCAACTCCGATGAGTTACAAAATACATTGTAGAATGATAGGAACTTACAATACATAGGTGGGAGTTAATGGGTATTTTAATTATGACTATCCACAAAGTAAATGCTTATGTCGTTTACGGATATCGTAATTTAAGGCAATATTGGTACTCTGAATGTTGGTCTTTCACCAGGTCTTTTATGATGGCCTCCGTGATCGAGCGTTAAGGCTCTCGACTGCCAATTCAAATGTCGCAAATTCAAGCCCCGGCGTGCGCAAGTAAATGAAATTAGAATAATTTTTGTTATATCATAATTTATTCATTAAAAATAATATAGTAAAGTATACTTGCAGCACGTTCCAGACTGGAAGATACTCTCAGTATTTCCTTGGTTTAAGTCCTCGTTTAAACTACCATTCAGAATTAAAATTGCTTTAGCCGTGTTCATTAACCCAACTTAAATGGCCAGGTACTCCTCACTTTCCTTTTCTCTATCTCTTTCTCTACCTTCGGCTTCAGCCTCAAAGAATACCTATATAAAAAAATAAAAATGGGAATGGCATACTCTCACTAGCTTCAAAGGGCAATACTTCGAGAATCTACCACGTTGATGTATGATAGTTAAATAACTCAGGATAGTGGCAATTCAACACACTTAATGTCACAAACGAGTGATGAAATAAAACAAGGTTCGATGGTTTAGGTTAGGTAACGTTTATAGGGCATTTTCCCCTCAATTTAAATGACTTTATATCATTTTTTAAAAGTATGCTGATTTTCCACTGTCCTGACGGGGGTTAAAGATCACAGGGGCCTATCTACAAAAACATACTTTTGAGATAAACGCAACTAAATATTGGAATGTTCATATGCCCAAATGTATCCCCAACTGATATGTTCAACTGTATCCCTTAATCGGATGTATGTACGAACTAGAGCTTCGTGTCACTAACAAATATGATTATGGCATTACCGAACCAAGTTAACTCAAAACACCAGTTTTTGTAGTTAGGTCCCTGGGATACTAAGCTCCCGCTGAGTTGTAACCAGTTGGAACCGTGATGTACTCCTATATACTAAACAAAGATGAGTAAATAAAAATTTGTTCGAGGACGGCTATCTAATAGTCGTACGTATTGTTTTTACAAATACAATTCTATTCTATGCTTTATTCCACAGCAGTGTGCATAAGGCTAACTACGTTGCTAATTCTCGAAATAAATACTTAGGTGATATTGATAAGTTTAATGTTAACTTCGTGAATTTTTTTAATCATATTTAAAACTTATTCCAATCCTATTTTAAAAAGTTTGGTTGTCTCTTTGTAAACCTATCTGGGGGCCTACTCTGTATCTTTGGAGTTAACAAACCAGTAAGTTCGTGGCTTAACCCTTCCTTACCGGTGCTGTCAACTGAGTGAACATTGTCTCTAATTAATGAAATTTGTCTGTAAATATACTTAACACAGAGTTAAATTTTTGGTGGCATTCCTCCGCAAAACAAGTATTTATTGCATGTAATTACAATATATAAATGGGTATAGCACCGGAGGACGACGAATATTTTAACACCGTAATGGAAGGGTTAATACGTGTTTGGGATGTGGCTAAACCGGCCGCAGGAAAGTTTTGGAAGATACATAGTAGGCCCCCTGATCACTGTATTAAAAAATATATATATCTTGTATTTTTATTTAATACATGTATTTTTGTCAATAGTACTTTATTTTTAATATTTCTTTCTTTTGTTCTAAATTATTCATCATGTCTCATTATATCACATATACTTAAGTAAAAGCCCTACGTGCGAAAATGAATAATGATATAGTATTAAATAAATAAAAGCAAAATAATGCCGAACTTCCACATTTTGTATCGTATTAGGTACGAAGAAAATAAGCTACCATCTTGCATTGAGCCTTATTCTTTGGCATTATTTTTTCAATTTCGTTTCTTTCTGTTTTGTTTCATTCTGTTTCCAGTTTCAATACCATGTTGTTATCCTCTAGTTGCAGATTGGTTTCCAGGAATCGCCGCAATGTTTGCACTTCGGAGATTTAGAAGGTGTTGGAAACGTTTTATTTGGTCTGTCCGAGCATTTGCAAATATTGCAATATCATTGCAATATTTGCAATATTATTGTAGTATTTTCTGTAAGTCATGTTTGTATCCAGTAAAATGTCTGCCTTGCCAATCCAATTCTAGCTTTCTTTTAAATTACATGCCCAGCCTAGCACATCTGCTGTAGACGGAAATACTTATACTTACCTGGTTTCTGAAAGCAACTTTAGTACACATTAATTTGTGTGAAAAATTAATTGTCAAATAAATAAAGATTTTTTTTTTTCAAATTCATAAAACATAAAAAATTTAAACCAACTAAAAAAACCGCCATCGGAATGATGCTGACTATTATTATTCGTGATTCATGATTTTACTTTGATCTCACTAAGGTAAAATATTTTTTTAACACTTTCTAACAACTGCCGTACTTCGATTGGGTTTTTATGGACTTAAAGCGATGCACTACGTCGTGTAATATTTTAAATTGAGCCGCTATTAATAACAACCTTTAGGTAAATGGCAATAAGGTTTAAATTTCCGCTTAACACCGTCCGCCAGTTTTGATTTATGCAAGAAAAAAACATGGCAAAAAGTGCCTTTTATTTTATTTTGTGGATGTTCTGGCATAAATATTTAATTTTATAAATAATTTAATTTGCCACATTATACAATAAAATCATAACCGAAAATGGGTTCGTAAGTAGGAGATTTTGAACTTTAAAGCAGTTTTCATAGGCCTTTACATTATTATTTTCTTGGCTCATAAAAAGACTTATCTAAAAAATACTCGATTATTTCAAAAGCCAAGATGTATTATACTCGCAGTATTTAATTCAAGCATCTGAAACATTTCTAGACGACCAAATTTTCAAACCAAAAACACATGATTTTGCATTACTACGTATGGCATCGCCTTAAATAAACTGTTTCTGGAACCATGTTCGTTAGAATTTTTGTTTTTCCTGAACGAATTTGGTGATTTTTTATTATTGTATTTCAAGTTTATATGAAACCATTTTGTGTTCAAAAATTCCACTCCAAATATACAAACAATATCTAATGGATAAATAGAAAATCCTGTAAAAGCCACCGCCCCCACTCCTCCCTATTTTCTCGTTTAGCTGTACGCTTTCGTGTTTTATTTTGCATACCTTGGAATTCCTCCTTGTCCGCATGGAAGTGTGCAGTATGCATGTTGCGAGCTTTTAATTAAATTTCTCTTTCCAGTGTTGCAAGAATTATCACTCTAGTTAAATAAATACAGTATCCAACTACTGCTGCAAACACTAGCCAGGTCAAATGTGAAGAACCTGTGAACAATTAGATGATTCTTATATAGTACTACCAATGTTGCATTAAGGTTGCACATTTCATCAGGTGGTGGGATTTTCAGGTTAAATTGATTTAATCTTATCATGAATGCTTTTTTTTTTTAGTACTACATGAATTTTGATTTTGTTTACTTGATTGAATGAATGAATGAATGATCGAATGAATGAATTAATGAATTAAGTGGAAATTGATCCACTTCCCGACATCCAATCGAGCTAAATCTCGTTAGATAGACTCTACTTTATATAGGTAAGAGACGTAAAATGGCTTAGTTATGTGAGAAAAACCACTTTTATAGATAAGGAAAAATTGAAAAAATATAATTAAAACATAAAAATAAAACAAGGAATCTAATGTGCATAGTACAGGGAAAAATGAGAATACCTACGCATGTTTCAATGATCAGAATTTAATAAAATATATGTATTAAATATTCAGCAAAGCTTCTCCGATACAACCCGAAAATTTAACGTTTGGGGTTTTGTAGCAATAACATTTTTGTGTGATGTAAGTATGAAGAAAGATAGGACTTATAAAAGATGGACATCATTATTAATGTTTATACAAAGTAAGGTGAATTTTCCAAGTGATAATAAAACTTGACAAAACTAAAAAAAAATTTAAAAAAAAAACCACAACCACTGAATGATTCGATATAATATGGCGTCGCATCGAAGCATAATGCAACATCACACACATTATACTTTTCTGTGGTGCTTTTACATTTTTTGTTAATTTAACACCACGCGCCTGTTCCCCGTTATGGACCAAGAAGTGGTTGCCTTTCTGGATAGGTCGCTTCCATCAGATATTATGCCGATGGTTCTCACACGTCAATTTGTGTCGGACAGAATAGCTACAGGAGATTTTGCGCAATCACGTCGTTCGCACTGCTCTTCTTCATGTCCATTTCTAAATCAACAGAAAACGTACGACGTTTAAAAAATAACTTATGACACGATAAAATAAATCAAATACTTGATTCGGCAATGTCAGGAGTCAGAATAACACAAGGATATGTTCGAGACGATTTATAAATGTGAAAGAACCAAAGGGAGTGTGTGCCAAGACCGAGATTTTTGATAGTCCATAGTGGTTAATTAGTTTTTAACTCACTGTTCCCAAGTGACGATCCTTCTTGATATGGAGTTTCTATGTCCACGTCGCTCGCTCTCTCCATGTCTGGATCTGAAACAATAGACAACACAAATTAATTTAATGCGTCTATATTTGAATTACAGACATTTAAAAGAAATAAACTCAACGTTCGTAAATGCAGACACTTCTTGGTAGAACAGCACTTTAACCAACAGCTCGCTATTGTAGCAGGGCTCTGTTTCCCCACCCCGCGATGTCCCAAGTAACGGCTCCGGAGATGCTGCCCGCACTTTGGTCTGGAGCTGGTGCTGGTAGTCCAGCACCACCTTCTACTGGTACAAGTAGTCCGGTAATACCCGCTGCTACATCTGGAATTCCCCCTGCTCCATCCTATCCCTTTACCCCTGCCTCTTACAGTCATCGTTAAACCATATATTTAATATTACAAATACTTAATTTATATGCTGTAAAATATTGCACATACGTGCGGTGCGACCTTCAATTCATGTAGTTTGAATAAAAAAAATACGAGTTGGTTGAAATAATTGAAAAATGTTACGACCAACAATTATTGTAATTTACTGGGCTAAAAATTATCCCACCTAAATGAATTTTATATATTTTATTACAATTTCTTCGTTATGGAGCAATCTAAATGAATTAATACATTTCAAATGCACCCATGAAGTAACAGATCGATTAATTATAAGTAATATTAACTTTGAAAAATAAATATTTTCCAAAAAGCAAAGAAAAATGGCATATTATGGCGTGTTATCGCTCAAGACGTCTTGCAAACTTGGCATAATATGCTAAAAATCGCTGGATTGGGTGTTACGCAAATCAATGTTAACATATTCTTGTTCTTCTTTTTAAGCCTTCTTCTCAAATTTCTTCATTTTTGCCCAATTTGTGTTACCTTCACTTATCTGTAATGGTCTATCCTCGAGGTCATCAGCCCATCTTGTTTGTCATCGATTTACATTTTTACAAATCCAGACCACCATCCGATGATGCAAAAATTTTATGATACATTTTAAAACAGTTTTTCAGAAAATTTAAACAAAGTCTCAAAAAAATCATGGACTTATCAGCACTTTAAAAATAATCTTAAATCCCTACCACTATAAATAAGCAAAGACTTGGGTGAGATCCCGGCACTTTGCACCCCTTGGACAAGTAACCAATCAAATATATATCGAGCGGGAGAGGACAGAGCCACTAATCCACATGTTCTATGTTTGATTAAATAAGGTAGAGTTATACTGAAGCTACGGTTGATAGAACTATAATGCCACAAAGCTTCACACTCGACCGCATAATCTCTATAGGTATCTACATAGGTATATCCTGAAAACAAGTTTTAATTAAACGTTTATGATATGAAATTGCACGCACTCTGACAAAAATATATATAATATATAAGTGGCAAAACCTACCTACTATGTTTTTGCAATACTTCTTTTACTAGAAAAACACGTTTTGAAAATAATAACGGTAGGTGTTTTGAAAATAAACACTAAATAGAACAATATGATGAGCTTCGTGACACAGCTCTATGAGTTTGGTTTAAGATATCTCAGGGTTAGAATTCGGCAATGTGAAGTTCCATAGAAGACAACATTTTTGGCAAATCTTTGATATTTTAGTAGCGGAAGATGAATAAAAATAAACTAAAACTTATAAATCAAGATATATAAATCAATCCAACGATGTTTACCAGGATAGAACGGTTTTTTCATGCCATGAAACCACAAACGTAACGAACTTACACACAATTTTATAAACAAATGTATCAGAAACCTAGCTATATTGTGATGTTATTATAACGAACAATAGATTATATGGTCATTTCTATCTCATTTCTAAAAGGCTTATACTTCCTCCATTTAGCCAACTCATGCTAATTGTGAGTATGTGTATTAGTTAATGATGTTTTTATGAATTTAAATATTATGTTACGAAAACAAACAAAAAATTAAACAAGGTAACCAAATACCCTTTGCAGTGTATGTATAGGTAACTTTAATGAACGCGATGACATGTCGTGGTGAACCGGGCAGTTTATCACTGGAGGAATTTCTGCCCCGAAAAAACCTTTATTTAATTAAAAACAACAATAATAGATTTTTATTCGTTTCACGTGTCAAACAAGGCGACACGAAATTTTATCAAACATTAACGCTCTGTGCGATTTTAAAGGACTTTTAAATGATGATAAAAAGGGCAATTGATTATTTTGGAAATATGTAATTAATCTTTATCGGTATAATATAATGGAATTTTTGTTTCAAATTTTAAGTCATCCAAAATATTATTACATTTGCGCCGGCCATTCAAGTATACTTGAGCTAAGACTGGCGCATATTTACTTACACAAGTGTAGGACGAATTGCACAAGATTGATCGAGTTTCCTGACTTGCACAAGCATCGTAAAAAGTTTAAATTTTCAATCCGCATACTTAATTTTCAAAGGTCTAGAGAGATTTTTAATCAACGAACGGTCTAACTTGTACTAGTGACAGAAGTTCCGAATAAGATTCTTCGTTCAAACGCAAATAATGTGTCAGTCTTTTGAAGCTAATTTCAGTTTACTGAGAGAAAATGTGTGAATATCATTATCTTTATTCAACAAGTCAAAAAATGGAGGTGAAGGAGATGGGGAGGAGGAAGCTGAGGGAGTACCTGGCTATTCAGATCTGATCACCAAATACGGCTAAAGCCATTTCAAGCAAACTTTTCAATTCTGAATGGTGGTCTTACACCTGGGAGATAATAAGAATATATTTTAAATATACTTAAAATAATTTAAATAAATAAATTGTAAGATAACACAAAACAATCAAATTAAAATTTACTTGCGCACGCCAGTATTCTGAACCCGTGACCTTGTTCGTCGAGAGCCTCACCCCCCGACCACGGAGGAAATTTATTGCTTATATACAAAGAAAACATTTAAATTATTCGAACAAAAAGACACGTTCAATACTTTTTTACTTTTTTTTCGAATTTAGTTTATTCTATAAAAAAAAATCTAATTTGAGATTTAAAGGCCGTAACTACAAAGAAAATAAATGCTCTATAATCAAAATAAAATTTGACCGCGAATACATTCGCAGAATGAAATTAATATTATCATGAAAAAGAAATATTATGTGAACAAAAAATATGTTTTTATTAGTATCAATTTCACATTCTCTCCGACCATTTCCTTTCAACCCTTTAATTCCCTCAGGACATGAATCAAGGCCAATAACTTTACTATTCAGGCAACGGAATGAGAGTTTCTAAAGCATACGTAACTATTGTGGTGGTTTTGATCGTTGAGTGTTTGATTCCCGTCGAGATGTCTGAAAGTCTATATAAATATATTCATTTTTTTATTCATGATCTCCGTGAAACGCACCAATATACTACGGAAAATATTATATACCCGAACACAAAACTGAATTGATTAAATGAGCGAAAGAAAATGGATCACGGTATTATATCATATACTCGTACACACAGGTAAAAGACATTTTAAAGGAGCTAAATATTATGACGGTGAAGTCAATTCAATAGATTGCCAACAGGGAAAAAATCTCTCTGTATCTCAATGCATCAAGCCGTCTAACTGTGTGATACAACCTCAAAAGAAATTACTGCGATTAAAAACACGTTTAATTTTAAAAAGGAAATTTTAAAGTGGAAATGGAGTTTGTGATTGAAAATACTTGCATTTAAAAACACAAAAATGCGATTGCCTTATAATGTCAATTGTTTTTATTCACGCGATGATGTGAGATGTTCAAATTAATAAACCAATATGGGAGAAGCGACAGAATAAAATAGTCGTATTGCTTAGACACTTATAACAATATTCATTATTTTAAAATTATCTTTGAAAATAGCGCATTATGTAATCATATAACTAAAATTTGTGAAGTAAACATAATCAGTATAAATTTGTGAAGTAAAGAGAATTAGTATACATGTTGACAAACCATGTAATGCCAAATGAAAGACGGCATTATTATTGCAGTAGCAAATATATTTGTAAAGCGGATTTCCACTGAAGATGCCTGCAGATATAAGTATATCGACTTTTGTTATAATGCCATATATCCTCTCTGCATACCGCTTCGGGGAAACGGAATTATTATTAGCTACACTATTTGTGAGGTGGATTCCCACACAAGATGCCAGCAAATATAAATATATCGACTTTTGCTTCACAGCCGTATATAAATACTTACTTAAAAAAAAATAGTAGGTACAGCAGAAATAAAAAAAACTTTGGGGGATCAGGAGTCCGAGGGATCAATTGACAGAGGGATCAACTGGCAGAGGGATACACTGTCCGGGGGTTGAACTGTCCAGGGGAACAACTCTCGAGGGACAAGTGTCGGGGGGTCACGTGTCGGGGGGCATGTGTCTGGGGATCAAGCATTACGGAATCGGAAAAATAACCTACGCGCGGCATCAACTACTAAGAATACTTTTTTTGCTATTACTATTCATGATAGCTACTCACATATTTAAGATATTCCTACAACGCATCTTTGACCGATCAATGATTGAGTTGGCATCGCTTTTGGGTCACACCCAGGCGTCCTGAGTTTAAAGTCCTCCATCATGATACGAGCAACATTTTCCGCTAACTGTGGTGGTAGTAGGAGATTGTAAAATATTGTCAGGTTATTCATAACCCGGGAATGATTGTTTTACTTTTTTTTAAATTTTGAACAATTATAATGTAGCTTATTAGGTATATTGTTTTTTGTTAGATATTGAAATAATACAATAAATTTTTTTCTTCTTTTCTTTCTTACCAAATGTAGATTCCATCCTGCTTTATACCTGAAATCCAATGCTGTCTACCTAAAACATCCAAAGATTTAACGTCTCATATTACCTTATGTGTATTCTTTGCGCTTTGAACCCTTAATTTTGAGAAAGGGGTCAGTCGGCACCTACCCAGAGAAAGGTAAAACACGTTCGGGATATAAGTTTCACAATCCAGAACTATCGCCCTAGTGTCGACCTGGCAAATTGTAGAATTTTATCCCATCCGACAAGTGAGAGAGGGTATGAAATTGCTTGAAATCTACTACCCACTCTTTCTTAGGCATTGTGTTATGAAGAAAATTGTTCGAAGTAAGTTTATTATATGTTACGGATACGCTTTCAGATGTTGGTCTGAGAGCAATCCGTAAAGATTTTGATATTTTTATCATTCCTCAGAAAATACCTTCGAAATTTAATTTGTAAAACCTCTATGAATGGCAGTTTTAAATTGATTTAATTAATATATCACCAATTGTTTCGTAACGTGACGGGTTTCATCACAGAGCCAGGATTCAATTGTTAATGTTTGAATCTGCACAATTAATATTCGATCTCCGCTTGCGACGAGTGTTCAAGTACTCTTGCTCTGCCATGACGTGACAGTCAGACGTGATTGCTGTAGAAAAGTTATCAAGAACTTCTTGCCCTCGATCGTCCTCGGTCATGCAGTACGACAAACCCGCCGTATAAAATACTAACTTATTGTTTTAACGTACATGTGATCTGATACTAACTGTATAATAAGTGCAATCCACTTAATAATCATCAGAAGACCCACTGCAGTGAATACGCTTTATTATTACGCTTAAATCACCCTGCATCTAAACTTGCATCGGAAAAAACCACGTCGTCTCACACAAATATTACAATCTAAATTTTATAAAAAAAAGTTAAGAAACTTAAAATAAAAATATAGTTTTAAAAAAATATATTGTATTTGTTATAAATTGCTGCTACAACTACATATAATAAATAATTTAATATTTGTCGCGTACGAGTCAAGATTATGTGAAGATTGATGAGGGTAGACTCTAGCTGCAGCAGCTATTCCAGTTTTTTCACCAACTGAGATTCTTGCTGCAGAGTCTCCATTTTCTATCTTCGTTGAACGTCACAGCGGTGCTGCCAAGGTCTGGTATCTATGTGAGGATATTGTGTCAGCGCTTTATAAGCAGCAGACACATACCTGGACGGATGACGAACCTCGTGCTGGCACTGTTGGTGGACACGGTAGACTCTCGCTGCAGCAGCTGGTCCAGTTTCTTCACCACCTAGGATTCTTGCTGCAGAGTATCACCTATTCCTGTTCTTCATTTTACTTCACTTAACTTCACTTTATTTTTGTAATATTTATATTTTTTGTAATACCTGCATCACCTGCAGCTCCCTTGAGGTGATATCTCACAAAAGCGGCGCTATACTAATTGTCCAATATTATTATTAAAGATGTGGGAGAGAATTGCATCGCACATCATGGCTTTGAAAATTCTCTGCGTATTTCTTGAGGTGTTCCTGACTGTATCTGACATTTATGATAGTCGTCAACCTCCGAAAGAACAGTTTTAACACTTACATAATTTTGCAAATCGTTGTGGATTGGTTAAACTCTGTATGAAATATTACTAATATTTTGGCCTTGTTGTTTCGATGAAATATAAATGAAGCGTTGCCATCAAATGAACCATGACGTGCCATTTTGGTTTTTTTTTGACAGTTGAAAGGTTTCCGTTGAATTTCGATCTAAATTCGATTCAGATTTCGAACAAATTGTAATCAACAGGAGAGGATATTGTTAAACTTGTCAGCTTTTTACAATTTGACAGAAAGCTGAAAGGCACTTGGAATCCGCGTTTAAAACGGACCCTTTAAAGTCATTAAAAAGCAAAATGACCATTTGAAGACAATATTACATTTGAATTTATACTTTCATGTGTAAATTAAATTATACCAAAAATATATTTTAAAGCAAAACAACAAACATAATAGTTAAGGACCTTAGCAAAATATAACGCCAAAACATATAACGCATAAACATAGGTACCTACATCATTGGAAAGCAGTATGATCTACGCTATACTTTACGGCAATAATTTTCGTAGATATTTATTAGTTGACACATTACCATAATTTTATTGAAGTCTCCGGCGTTGCTCCGGTTTTTTGGGAGTTTTTCAAAACCAGTTGCAGACAGTATTTTTCCTCTTATTTTGAAGTTCAAGTATTTGGTGACCAGATCTGACTAATCAAGTTCTTCCCACTTTGCTCTTCACCAATTTGGGAGGCGGGTCTAAGTACCGCCGCCCCGGGAACCATTTATTGGATAACCAACACCTCTGCCATAAGTCACCCCAAGTGGTTCGCTACTTTTGTTGATTTAGCGGGATCATTAAGCGAAGTGTATTTAAGATGCGCCTGTCCACCAGCTGCGTGCGGTGCCAGATCAGGAGAGGCTGTTTGGGGAGATAATTTAATCTATCCAACTTTTCTTTCGACCCATCGCCTTGCGCCATAGGGAGAGGGATATATTCATTCGTCTGTTACTCCTGAACACACTGATTCCTAGATTCCTACCCACCCGTCATACCTTTTTTCCTTTTCAGAAAATCTTCTCCTTCCTTTCCTCAAAAAGATCATCCACACAGCATCTTTAAAGATGACGTAGGCCCTGAGGGAAATCATTTTCCTATGTGTGGTTAGTGTAAAAAAAACCCCGTTATATTTCCCTCCGCACTTAGCTTCACAACATACCCCTATAATAGAGGTTTAGCATAGCTCTATGCCACTGACTCCAAATGGTCGGGATCAGCTGGGATACTTGTGCGGAATTCACATGAAAAAATAAACTTCACGGGAAAACCTTTATTCTCTTTTTACATATAATTTAATGTGATACGTTAGGGGGAAAATTGCGAAAACAAAGTAGAATAATTTTTCACTAAGCTTGTTTATTTATACAACTTCATCCTGCAAAAAATCGTAAAAAGGATTACACCTTCTAGCACTTAGCTCTCTCTGATTGGCAATTCTGTTTGGCGACTTACCCGCTTGAAACGCACACCTGAAAAATTTAAGGCTTCGTATTATTTTTCAGCAGAAAGGAAGCTTCGAATTTTCCAGAAACACTTTGTATTCAAGTCAGGACTTGGTCGGCAAACGAACCAGCCCCCAGGGCGATCCCTATGTTTCATTATAGTGATTTAAAAATTCACGTTCCTACCTCGGCGAAAACACACAAATAAATATCTACCCCATTTTATTTATCAGTCCGGGAGTATATAAAATATTTTGATGGGTTTGAGTAATATTTTTATTTTACCACGGAGAGAGAATAATTTATTTTACGGTTTTCATATTGTATTTTCGAATAGACATAAAACCAAAAAAAGAAGCTTTAGTAGAAAATATATCAGTATTTTTTGTATGTGTGCGCATTTTTTTATGTTTGAATTTTTGTATTAAAACGCAATAGATATTTATTTCCATTTTGATTGATTGTTTAGATATCTTAAACAAGCAAACAAATCTCACACGGATATAAAAAGGTATATTAAAAAGTTCATGGGCATGCCGATTGCGTATGCATCTACCATATGGGCCTTAAGTAAATGAATACCATTGTGTTAGTGTACGCATTTGGTTATCACAAGTTTACGGCACATTCACATTTATGTTTACATATATCATTCACTCTGAAATCGGATGATAGCATTTAATGCACAAAATAAATGTCAGTCCTACCCAATTGCAATTTGGCGCAGTTGTAAGAGCGGTTGACTCCAGTCCCTGGGGAGGAAGGTTTAATCCTCGTTTTAAACATTTTTTTAGTTACATAATTTCACTTCAATTTTAAGGCAAATCCCTGGGAAGAAAGTATCAATTCTCAGTAAAACAAAAAAAAAATGCATTGTCATCGAAAACGAGTCAATCTGCCAAGTTTCAGATCGACCGGATGTCAAGAAGTGGGTTAATATCCAGTTCAAGATATGCGTTAATTCATTCATTGATGAAAACAAAATTGAAATTTGATGACATGTATTTAAAAAAAGGGTTTGTATGACCTAGCCAAAATAATGCATTGTCATCGACAACGAATCAATCTGCCAAGTTTCAGCTCGTCCGGATGTCGGGAAGTGGGTTAATATCCAGTTCAAGATATGCGTTAGTTCATTTATTGATGAAAACAAAAGTGAAATTTGATGACAAGTATTTAAAAAAAGGGTTTGTATGACCTAGCCAAAATAATGCATTGTCATCGACAACGAGTCAATCTGCCATGTTTCAGATCGACCGGATGTCGGGAAGTGGGTTAATATCCAGTTCAAGATATGCGTTAATTCATTCATTGATGAAAACAAAAGTGAAATTTGATGACATGTATTTAAAAAAATGGTTTGTATGACCTAGCCAAAATAATATTTACATAATCCCGCCATGTTTTTGATCTGTGAACTCCATTTTGTAGGTCTTGCATTTAAAAATGGCACGGTATTGGATTGTGGATTAAGCTTGGCGAGCCGTGATTATTTTTAAGCATGATGGATGTTTGGTAAAAGCACTGTCAAACTAACAGTGTGTAGAGCTCAATGCGCTTTTTTACATATTCGTAAAAAGTATTTACTGCTTTCTTTCTTTCAAATGAGCTGTTCTCTTTTTTTCAATACAGATTTTCGTGAAAAAAAAGGAATATAATTACTCTCTACAAATATCTACTTGGGCTATTAGGTATCTACGAGAGTAAACTAAGGAGTATTTTACCATCCTCTAGATAACCTGTCAAAATCACTGTCCATATGATAACACAGATGTTCAATTTTAGATTTACGATTAAATAATAATTTCTTAGCTTGTTAAGGTCATTTCATAATAATTCTCTTGTCCTAAACTAGAATATTAAAAAAATATATGTTTAAAAAAATCAACTAGTCTCTTGCAACTAATCTTCTAATAAATGTAATATTCAATAGTAATAGAGGGTAAAATAGTAAATGCAAAATCATGCATTGTCCAGTGTTTATAATATTATTATGTACTCTGAGTGTACAGTCGTATCTTCTTCAAGTTTATACCATATTATAAAAAAATGTAACTGAAGTTACCTATCAGATAAGTATATGATTTCTGTAAATATTTGTAAATAATAAATGAGATAGAGCTTAGCAAACAAATAATAATTGTAAAACGCCCTTAAGGTAATTTTTAACAGCACTTTAGCAAATTATCCAACTATTTACTGGGGAAACCAGTAAAATTTAATTATAAATAATATGTCCACAATCTTACACAAGGTTGAAAATATAAAAAAATAAGAGATTTAGAAGATACGGAATTGATGTGAACATAACTGTTACATATACTGATACAACTTCTTTAGCTTTCATGTACCTTACGATTTATTAACCAGAATTTTCGACTAATATTGTTTCAATCGGTAAGTATAATATTAATGTGGGTTCGAGGAACCATTGCTTTGATTAAAGCGTTATTTGGATGTTGAAAAGGACTCTGCCAACAGCCTTGTAATTTGCCCCATATTGTCTAAAAAGCCGAATGTATTGTCACGTAACAGATCTCTCAAAACACTTTTTAAAATCCCCACGAAACAAAAATTCAACGCAGAACTAGGCGGCGCAGAATGGTGCGCATGCATTACTGCGCACCAACGCCAAACCCCAACGGTTTTAGTGGCCGCCCGCCATCTGGTAGAGGTGTGAATAACGGTTCTTTTCCGATACCTAATATAACAAATAACACCCCAACCCAATAACATAGTATCATACCTGTTATTTAATAACATAGTATTCCAAGAATTTGGATAAGCTTGTAGATACGTAATAACGAACGGCATCGTTATTCGTTGCTGGGGCCGAGCGGCTGAGTCGATAATGAAATGTTATATTCATATTAGGGCAGGAGAGGAGCATAAAATAAATAATGTTTATAATTTTATGATTTTTATTGCTTTGCACTTTTCTAGTGACAGTTAGGTTGCATATACATTATGAAGTAGATAAAATTGTTGAATTAATTTTGAATAAATACCTCAAATAAAAAATATATATTTTTACCACTGGAGCGATTACAGAAATAAAAAATATTCTCTTTGATTGCTTGACATTCCTGCGCGAAAAAATTTCATTCCACATTAAAAATATCTTATCGCCGAATTTGAATATGGAGACACACAAAACTGATTAAATTGATATCTAGGCAATGAATCCAACAATATTTAATCATATATTTTTATCACATATTTTTATGATTTAGCTATTAAAAATTACTTAACAACTTTTTTGTAGTTATTTAAAATATTGCATTATTCAAGTAACATGGCGATACTGAAAGTACCTATCTACCATTCTTGAACTTGCCGCAAATATACCATATAATTATCAAACAATACTTCGTATATCTTTGGTGATCGGGAATTACCCAAATTACGTTCTTACCTTCTTAGAACTTGGAACTTCCAAGTTCCAAGAAGTTAACATTATTTCATAATTTTGTTATTCCGTTCCGTTCGTTATTTGAATTATTTAGTTATTCAGTTATTTTATAAGTCAACCGTTCCATGTCAGAACGGTTATAAAATAACGGGAAGTTATTCAATACTATGTTATGCGGTACTAGAGTAACAGGTATGCCATTATTTGAAGATACTATGTTATCCATACCTGTTAACGTTATATTAGGCACACCTCTACCATCTGGCACTCCAACTCTAGCCTTGGTCTCGACATCACGTACTCTCCAACACTAGCCTTGGCCGTGACATCACGTGCTCTTTCAACTCACGACTTGGCCTCGGACGCTGAGCGCTCGGCTCCGGCCTCCTCATCATAGCCCGAGCCTAGCCCGCCCACGTTTTGCGCGTGCAGACGATTACATACTTACCTTGGTTTCCACTCTACAATGTCAGGAAGTAACACCTCGCTGGCCTAGCAACTTCTGCATTCCCGGGACATATTATGTAAGCGTGTACCAAACCTTTCCCATTTTATGTGCATATTTAGAAGCCTGTAAAATACGTCTGCCAGATGAAGCCAATGTGAAAAAGAGATTTGTTCAATTAAATCATGCAGGAATAATTTAAGATGAATATTGTGTGCCCTCTTTGTGTTAAACTATGTGTGTGCTTATTGACCTGTAAATATACTCATTAATCATTCCCATTTAGGTGTTTCATTTGACGAGAGAGTGGAGTCTTGAATTGTTGAATGTCTCCCCGTGTAAAGGCATAATCTGCCAACCCTACCTGAGCTAATAATTAGAGTCCAATGATTCTACCTCTGAAGCTGTACAGCCGGCTCCAAAAACCCTGTGGCTCCAAACATTACTCTGGCGCCCTTTACACTGGTGCATAACGTGGGGACTCCAAACTTTACAGTATTTTAAGAAGTAAGCAAGTATACATACATGGAAACATAATATTGAGAAAACAAACTTTTAAAATTTTGCGTACCTTGGAGCATTAGATTTTATGATTTAAAAATAACTTTTTATGTCCGTACTATATCTGATTTAAATACAATATTTTGGCATGGACTTTGAAAATTCTATTCAAGTTCCGTTATTATTTGAGTATGTGAAAAAATTGGTCCATGATGAAATAATAAAATAACTTGAATAAATTATTCATAGAACTGGAATTTTGACTTTGAAATTTGATTTATGTATTTATTTGTTGCATCTTACATAAATCATCATTCTAATAAAATTCAAGCTCAATAAGACTCAGCCTGTATCAAAGTAAACAACTTACATTTAAGTGAAGCAAACATAGATTAATCACAAATATAAAGTAATACTACACACAAACACAAAATATTTCAAAAAGAAAGAATAAATATGTATTTAATGGGTTACCAGATGTGTAGTATAACTATAAGTAATATTTGTTCCATAACCTTAATTAATTAAATTAATTGTTTACATTCTATGAATCAACCCGTACTTAGACATTAAATATATCTTGATAGGCGGCAGATCAAGATTTCACGGAACATGTTTTTGAATGAAGTTTCGAAAATAAAACATTTCTAACTACCTTAAAAATTTGAAAATTGAAATATTTCAATTCCGTAAAGTTATTTACAAATAATACAAATTTCACTCCATTCGTCGTATTAAATATTGTCATATGTTTATTTAACACAATTTACATAAAGTAAAAAATAACCATCCTGTGAAAACCTTTAATTTAATATTGCAATACAAGTTATTGATATATTCTTTCCTGTATGCCTTAATAATTATTTTGCAGTAGTCTATCGTTGCATTGGGTGATTGGATAAATCATCACAATGATAATTCATTACATCTTTAAAAAGTTATATAAAGTCATGGAAAGTGATGAAACAAAAACTTTATTAACTGGGTTAAGTAGGTTAGGTTAGGTAAGGTTTAATTATTTTTTTCATCGTTTCTAAAGACTTAATATCACTTTTCAAAAATTGTGTTGAATTGTTACTGTGTTGAGTTATCATGGAACCGTTGCATTGTTATCTGCATGCCATATTATTTGGTTTATGTCCCTTAACATTGTTATTACTTTCAAATTTTAGCTAAGCCTTCGTAGTAAGTATTCAAAAAGAACAAGATATAATATGTAAATTGAATGAGAGAGGGAGCATGCTAAAATTAAAAAAAAAATGAAAATTAAGACAAAAATGTGAAAATATATAATAAAACACGACTCGTTTCAAATAGAGCTAAAATCTCTAGACATATGCCTCTGTATCTAAATATCTCTAAAAAGTTAAATTTAAAGAATTTATTTAAAACATCCATAACATGTTAAATAAATAAATAAAACGTCGGATATGATTTGAGATTTTCTTTTATTTTTGGGGTACTATGCCGTGTAGCGCTACTTCCTTCTTCAGCAAAAGATTCGGACAACATTAAAGTGTCCATGATCAGGCCATCACACATCTACCCTGATGATAGACACTGTAATGCTGTCCGAAACGATGAATATTTGTCCCAAAAATAAATTACTCTAGAACAAAATGTGTTTTCGGAGCAATTTTTGCAATTTTTTTTTCTATCCAGGAAATTTCCTATAATATCCATTTCGGATCTATTAATTTATCTTTAAAACAAATACATATTTTTTTAAGAACTCATTTTAAAAAAATTTATACGTGAATTAAATTTCTCAAAAGAGATGGGTTGTATTGTCAAAATATAAATATTTTTAAATAGCTTGTAACAATTTCATGTTGTTATTCTAAATAAATATAATAATTTTATTCTAAGAAAATTTTCGCATCAGTTGTTACGTACTAATATTTCTAATTGTAGTTGTTTATTCAAACATTAATCATTTTGAGCTGTAAATGGGTACCAACGCGTAAAGGTTTTTTAAAGAGCCTACTACTACCTGCCCCGATGATGAAAAAAAAGGATGAAGCACAACACGATACCCCAAAATAAATAACTATAACCACCTATCATATTTGAAAGGATGTTTGTAATGAATTAAGCTATGTTGATTGACAAAACTTTTCTCCTCGACATTTCCACCCCTACATGGTTCGGAATCATAAAATTCCCAAAATAAATGTTAAAAAGGGGATTTCCGGCACTCCTGTTCCGGGCAATTTAAATAATTGGATGAAAAATAAAACATCAACAATTTCTATCGATCTGTATCAAAAATTTCGAAAAAGGTTGTGTTGTGTAGCTTATAGTATTTTAGTACCTACTTCGTAACAACACAGTTGTCACATTATTCCCCTACGCCTTTGTAAGGACTAATACAAACAGCGCACGTACGGCCTCTCTAAGTGTCAAACTAAATATATAACACTTTGTTTCCAGGACTTCTATCAACACATCTGATACAGTGGCGGCACGTGCTTGTTTTGTTTCTACGCGTTGTTTTAGTTTGATGAGAATTCCACTGAAGAACTATTATGTCTGTTGTCGGATCATATATTGATTTGATTGGATGTATAAAGGATTGGTGTTGGAATAATTTGCAATATTTAGTTTAAGACCACAATCAGCAAGAAATAGTGAGTGGCCACTAAATATGAGTGGAAATCTGTTAAAATGTCGTCTGCGAAACGGGAGGTCTCGGGTTTAAATCGGAGGACCAAAAATATATTTAATGTATTCATTTTGTGTTTTTTAACATTTAATTATATTTTAAAAAAACACTCCATATTTGCACATTCCAGAGTGTTCAAATCCCCGCGTGCGCAGGAAAAATATATTAAAGATATAATTTAAATTTAGGTTAATTTGTGATATATCACTCATTTAAAATAATACATAGTATATTTATGGCACGTTCCAGAGTGGAAAATACTTTCAGTATCGCCCTGGTGTAAGACCACCATTTAGATTTGAAACGTTACTTGAAATGGCTTTGGCCGTGTTTGGTGGCCAGATCATAATAAACAGGTACTTCTCCACATTTCTCTTCCCCTTTTCCCCACTACCTTCAGCTTCTCAGCATACTTCAATCTGGAATACTGTAGTCTCACTGGTTCCAGATGGTTTGTAATAGATGGGACTTTTGTGCGGTTTTACATTAAAAAATTCCTCTTCCACTCCCCAATCAGTCTCACTAACTGACTGCAAATCAAACGTATGATAATGCCTTCAGAGAGCAAAACAGGTGTCTCGTTTAGCAATAATAACACAGCAGAACTTGTTTATAAATAAAATGTGTTTTGTAAATTTAGTAAAAATATAATCGAATATATAAAAGAGAAAGAATATATATATATAAATATGTCCGTCACTCCTTGACACACTGATCCTTAGATTCATACCCAACTCTCATACCTTTTACCTTCCCAGAACACCCTCTCTTTCTTTTCCTTAAAAAATCTTTTAACACATCATCCCTAAAGATGATATAGGCTCTTAGCGAAAAAAATACCTTGGGGTCTCTTGTGTCTAATTTTGTTATGTTTGACCAACTGATGAAGAACTTCAAGAATGTTTATCATGTCTGTCTACTTAAGGGTGCACGGATATAATGAATCATTAACTGAAAGGCTGAATCATGATTTTCATGGTTTTAGTTTTTCGGCCGGTAGTATAATTTCGATAATCCGAGAAGTCGGTGAATTTAAAACACATTTGTAGTCAATTTAGCAGTATGAATTTTTTTATTTGAGACTTCGTTTCCGAGTAAATGGAGCCCGATCTTGGAAACTCTTGGGCCAGATTATAAAAAAAATATCAATCACTAGCGGGTTAATACCATCTGTTTAGTGTTATTTTTTAATCAATTGGTTAAAACAATATTTAATACTATACTTTTAGTTAATTTTTAGTAAAGAACATCAGTTTTAAACATTTTAATGTAATTATTTATAATTATAAATATCCTATTTCTACTCTTGGCACAATTTTAATTTGTAGTGTTCGTTAAATGTAATAATACGTTTTCAATGAAGTAATGAAATATAGTCCCACGACATCGTGGTACTATTATCGACTATACGTTTGTTCCTATGTATTTGCTCAAATGCTAAAACCGTTCTCGGTATCCTGTAATTGTAAAATATAACTATATTATTTTGATTTTAAAAATGTAGGTAAGTAACTGACTTCACGAACAATTTGTACAATTACAACTTTTAACTTAAACATGGCCAAGATCGCCCTTAGTGGGTGAAAGCCAAATTAATAATAACTAAACTAAATATAAAAGTTCGTCAAAGCTTAGTCGTCTTCAAAAGTTTTTTTTAACTCTTGATGCAGAAAAAACGGAAAAAAGATTTTTTCAAATGCTCAGACAGATTTTTTTTTCGGCTCTCTATGTGATGGAGATTCATCAGCTATTACCAGGCAATTTTAAAGCGCAGTTTAGTGAAGAATCATCTCAAGGGCGCCAAACGATTCTGTTTTTTACACTTTGGCAATTTTATCGGTTAGCTACATTAATTATATGGTTTGTTTGATTCGCCACATTAACATCTGATTTACTGAAGAAAACCCAAATTACCACAAAATTTCCTACATTTTTTACACAATCCATCGCATGTTTAGAAAGAATGTGACAAATTTGACCTATAAAAAAAATATATATTTTGCAGCAACAAAGCGCATGAACAAATTATGAATAATTATTTTTATAAGGAAAAATTCAGTCAGGGTATTTTTGCGCTCGCCAACTCGAAAATTAGTTGACCGATATCGCTGAAAATTTCAAAGTTTGTTCTTATTAGTGCCAGGAGTGTTTTTTTGGTTTGGCTTCAATTGTAAAAGAAGTTAGAAACGCCCAAAGAATACGCAATAACTCTGCACTGGAATGAAATACGCAGTCGAATTAAAGTCGATTTTATGTAGTTTTTATCAATAACATTAATTTTTTAAACACATACATTATAAACTAAACTGACACTTCTCAAATTATACCAAATCCATTAAATTTCATAATTTTTACTCTTTCCAAACACGACGTCTAATTTTTGATCAAATCTTATTGTTTTAAATCCTAAATAATGGTCTTGACTCAACACAACTTACCAATTCAATAAATCTTCATATTCCGTCTAGATCAACCCAACAATTTGATTTATTTTATCTACCCTCGTGTAGAACAAACATTTGAAAAAATTCCCCAATTCCTCGTACCTATATGTGCACAATATAATACAAAATTTTATAGCATTGACATTTTTGGTAATAAGGTAATAGAAGTAATGCGTACGATCGATTATTAATATGAGAGTATAAAATGTATCGGGAGCATCTCCTATCCTCTTCCTATTTTCCACTTTCTCTCCCCTTCCTTTAACACTAAATTAATTTTAAGATATTAAAACTTCATTTCCAATGAACTTTAGCAAAAGAAACTTCTGTGGCTTGACTTCAGTTAACTTGTATATCTATATCTTTCATTGTATATTATGTAAAGGCAGTTTGTTTCTTATAAAATAAATAAATAAACATTGTGTTATTCAGTAGTGAATGGTGGCAGAAATCGGAAACGCCCGGGAAAGAAATTAGCAATGGCGCAACGTTGCCTGGTCCACTAGTCATTTATAAATGGGTCGGCGACAGCTGCTAGAAGAATTCAAAACGTTTTCAAAATTATTTATTAATTAATCAAATTACTATTTAAGTTTCAGAATGTACCCAAATATGTTATTTGGAAGGTATTAAATAAAACACCTAAGCATCCAGACCTATACGTAGTCTGCGGTTTTTATCTGCCTCACCAGAGGATAAAAAGGGCGTCGCAAAGGGCGGCAAAGGACGAAAAAGGTCGTCATTTTGCTACCTTATTGGCAGAGTGTCAGCTCTAAAAAACAGAGGTCGCAAGTTCAAAAGTCACCGCTGGCAAATCGAATTTTAGTTAACTTACAGCCAAACGTGGTTATACGAATACTGACTACCTTGTCAGTATAATAAAAAGTATTGAAAAGTGTAAGCGTTTTATAATTGAAGCGTTATAAAAATATTAAAAAAACACGGTTTGGGTTACCTACCTACAAATACATATGTGATGCAAATGTAACGTATATTCTCAGAAATGAGAAATTATAGAAAGTGGTCGATTTACAACCGACATTATATAACAAAAAATTTTATAATTTTGCTATATATTTTTTAATTATTTGAAAACAAAATACTTTCTATACACCACTATTCAAAAACATCGACATTTTTCGGAACCAATCTTTTCTTTGTCAGGGTAAACATAATATATTGAAAATTAAAAAATTTAAAAATACACAAATAAACGTACTTATTTGTCAAAAAATATAAAAATGATATTTAGATAATTATAATAATCTTTTCTTTGTCAGGGTAAACATAATATATTGAAAATTAAAAAAATTAAAAATACACAAATAAACGTACTTATTTGTCAAAAAATATAAAAATGATATTTAGATAATTATAGAAAAGTAAAGATAAAAATGTAATAATGAGCGGTGATTAATTAATCTATTAATTAATTATTTTGAAAAAAGTATATAAAATAAATTAAATTAACATACTATAGTTAATTATTACATTTTAATATAAAGCATAAACTTTTATAAACTAACACGTTTCATTAACATGATAGAATTAAGAAGTAAATAAGATGTCTAAATAACAAAAAATATTAAAAAAGCTTTCATGATTTTTTTTTAAGAAACGGCTGTAAAAAACTTGTTTATTAAATTGTTTTTTTTTTTTTTTTTAACACTTTTTCTAATTTTTAAAAAAATTTCCAATTGCATACGTATGTAAAAATACTAACCCTTTATTTTTTATAATTAATGTTCGTAAGGTGGTAAAATTTGCAAAAAAAATGACGCCAAAAGTTTAAACTCAGACGTCACATATCATATAGTTGTGAATCTTGTCCGAAATGGCAAACTGGTGGTTATCTGTGACGTGAGAGCTTATCAGCAACATTTAGATTTTTTCTTCGTATTTTTCAATATCGATTTGTTAATTGTACGAATATTAATAGGAATATTGAATACTGTACACGAATATTTAAATTAAGTGTAAAACTTTCATCGATTGTCTTCATTTAAACACAAACAATTGAATAATAAAAATATCGTACAGGTAGAATGTTAGAATTTTTAGTTTGTCATAGTAACAACGTTGTTGGTAATCCCAACTAAATTGTTAAATACTTAAATAATTGTGATACTCTTAAGAAATTAATGTTTCAATAGTACATAACTTGAAACGTAAAGGGGTGGAAATCGAAATAGTGATTTACTTGATAAACAGTTATATCCTGTACGTTAGGTAAAAATGTCGAGATGATGAAGCGCACATAATTCTTGGTAAGACAGGCGAATTTATTATGACGAGTAATTGTACAGAGCAGTCTTGTGTTCGTAGCTGGCACTCAAAGACAATTTCTGATCCCGACGTAGGTTTTTAACTGATGAAATGGTTGGGAAATTTGTCATTTCCCGTCCTCTGAGTGTTGCCGTGAGAAGCCATTTTTCAGGAAACCTCTTACGTTAGATAACAACCAAAAACTGTTTTATTTAGAATATTACATTTATGAGCGAAAATGGTTCAAGGTTCTTAATAAAAATGTATATTCTAGGAATCTTGGTACCACCACACAACCCATCATAAATCACGGGATATTATAATTGAAGGATTTGTGAAGCGATGGTGATCGATTTGTGATCGATTTATAAAATATTTGCCTAAGAATCACGATGCCTTTCAAAAACAAACGTGGCCGATTTTCTTTACAGTATAATAATACGTAATTTTTTTTTGAAAAATTAGAGAGTCGTCAGAAATTTAGTTTTAGAATGAATACCTTTAGTAATCTTAAAAAAATATTAAATAATGAAGTACATAACTTATATTTTGAGAAAAAATATAAATAAATAAATAGTTTTATGATAATTGATACCTTTTTACTTGTCTTCGCACAATTATCAGCTTCAATTTTGAAATTTTCCAAAGATTCTTTATTTACAAGCGGAATTCGTAAGTTGAATTAATTAATCTATTCTGTCCTGGCTTACAATGGATTCAGACTTCACGAATAATTGATTATTTATAAAATAAATAAAAATACATAAGCAAACCATAATATTTTATAAGTATAAATTCTAGAAATGCTGGAAGGCTGGCCGGTCGCTTGCAGTAATATTTCGGTGAATGAATGAAGAGTAGGGTGGATCGCCATTGTATGGAATTTTTTATTTTTTATAAATCAGTTTTCGCGGGGTGCGGAATAGATGCTCTAGGTACATACAATTAAGCATACAAAATATCAATTTAAAATTTTGATAGGAAGTACTGCCCCAAAGCAGTTGAATTATTTAAAATCTGATAAAAAAATGTCCCCTTGTAAAACAGTTTTGTGTCAATATTAATTTTACTTTTACATATCATAATGAATAAAAATTGCCGCGCCTTAAATAATAATATTAAAAAAAATGTGATAATATTTATTTTCCCGCGAAAATTTGACAAATTGCTGAGTCCAATTTCGCACCTCGCTCGCGCACCGCGCATTCCCGCGCGCAGTGACGCGGGGCCGCGGGGGTGTTGCATGCGTTATTGAAATCATCAGTAAACAATTGTAATTAGCAGCTAGTGTGTTACCAAGTTATGAAAACATGATGAAATATTTTATTCACGTCTCGCAAAGCACAGAAAAACGATTCCAGGATTTGGTAAGAAATACTAGTGAAATAGTGAAAGTGAAATAGATAGTGAAATAGATATTAGTGAAATTGTTGCTTCTAAAATAGAAAATATTTGGAAACGACCGTCTCTACCGATCGTGGAACATCGCACAATTTTGGCGCGAATAAAGGACTACCATGAAAAATATCGGGCGATTCTTAAACCATGCAAAGGTAGAAAGCATAGTGAGAGTTACCTTCAAAAACTGGATGATTTCAAAAGACGTTATTTGATATCGCTGCTTGCAAATGTTCTTCGTTCGAAAATTGTTTTTGTGCGCAAGATATAAAAGTACCTATTAAAGAAAGAAATCATTTTTTGATAGATCAAAGAGGTGACAGAAAAATGATGATTAGTTCATTAGATAGAAAAACTACTGGGCAAAATGAGAGCAATATGTTAAGAAAATTAAAGCGCAAACTTTACCAAGAAACACAACAAACATATTTAGATCAACCGTCCACATCTTGCAGTACAGTTTCAAGTTTTACTAACGTTGATCTTCCATACTTTGCTTCATCTACTTCTTCTTCTTATGTTATAAATCTAACAGACAGTGGACTATCTGTTGTATCCAGAACATTGGATCGATACAGTATTTCTGATCGGGCAGGTGCTGCCATCGTCTGCGCCACATTACAAGATATTGGATTAGTGACAACAGATAATCTAACAAACGTGATCGATCGTAATAAGATTCGACGTGCTCGTGCTAAAACTAGGACCACACTGACTGCAATCAATCAGCCCCATTTGCCTATCGTTTGACAGTCGAAAGGATAAAACATTAATCATGGAGGATGGAGGATGGACGCAGAAAATTTGTGATAGAAGAACATATCAGTCTTTTGAAAGAACCTGGCTCACAATACTTTGGCCACGACGATGCTAAAATAATAACTCACAACTTGTTTGTATATTTTGTGGCAAAATCCATTGATTTAGCGTGCATCGTGGCTATCGGATGTGTCGGGACAGCAGTTAATACTGGAACTAAGTCTGGAATTATTCGACTTTCTCGAAGGAAAGCTCCATCGTCCACTTCAGTGGTTGGTCTGTCAGTTACATGCTAACGAGTTAAGTTTAAAATACCTTTTAGAATATCTTGATGGAACACCAACAGGTCCTAGAAGCTTCAGCAGCCAACTAAAAAAGTTACTCAAGAACTGTGAACATCTTCCTGTGATAGAATTTCAAGCAATAGAATGCAACTTACCGGACATTACAAAATTCTGTGACGACCTTAGTACAGACCAGCTTTATTTATTGGAAATGTGCCAAGCAATCGCCGAAGTACAATGTAACGAAAACTTAGCTAAAAGAAACCCGAGTAAAATCTGTCATTTACGTTGATTAACAACAGCCAATTCTAATTTTTGACTTTACATTTCAACCAAGAATCCGACAGAAATCAGGTGATATTGACAGAATTTGTGCTAAGAGTGTATGCTCCGATGTGTTTCAAAATAAAAACATAACCTTCGTGTGTTTATGGGGCGAGAAACCTCCACGAAACCAGTGTCTTGTTACCTTCCAGAACATTTGAAAAAGGTGGTAGATCCCGTAATTCAAATACACTTATTAGTATGTTAAACGAGGAAGGAAAACTAATTAGAGAGTTAGCTTTGAGACGTATTCTAAGTATCCGAGAACGTACGTCACGGTTCTCTCCAATAGGAGTATTTAAGCTACCCACTTTTAATTTCAACGCAGCAGACTTTATTGACTTGATCTACTGGTAAAAACCAACAGAACCACCTCTTACAAAACTGATATCTAGCGAGACAATAATTGATGCCATTGCAGACCACGAAATTATCGAATCCAACATTTTATTTAAGTTCCGATTTACGCCCAGTCACACGCAAGCCACGGAAAGATGCATCAAAGTGGTAACGGCATCATGCTTTGCTGTTTGCGGCCCTGAAAGACGTGAAGGGTGGATACAAAACAAGCTAGAATCTTGTCGTATAATGCCAGAATTCAATTCGAAGAAGAACTATAAAGCACAATAACTTTTTTGATTTTTGACTTTATTTTTTAACATTGTTTTTTGATTTTTTGTGTAGCAATGGTACTTTTATTGTTTCTTGATTAGTAGATAATATTATTAGTAAATGAAATGTTATTTTTTTATATTTTAACTACTTTTATTGAGCAAAGATTAAACCCTTCTTTTTCTAGTTTCTCGCTGTTTTTTTTAATTTGAATTGACTTGGGGCAGTACTTGCACTTAAAATATCTCAATGCTGTCATAATGACTTTTAAAAGTATCCCCATAGAGCATCCATTCCACACCCCACTACTAAGAAAAACATAAAAACAAAAAATCGATCCACCCTAATGAAGAGCTGTAGTGCTACGCGCTGCGTACGAGTATCATCGGTCCAGCTAGTCTTCTGTCGATCAACGGTACGCGTGGCACTATTTTCAAAAATATTTCGCTTTTGTTTCGAAAACAAATCATGGCAATTATTTATTTAGTAAGTAGTAAATCTGGCTTTATTGACCATATTGGCAAAAGTCAGGTTATTATCCGAAAGTTTTCTCATAATATCAATTTCGTCATAGTGCTTAGTGTGGTCCGCTCAGATTAATCGACTTTGGGTCATTTTAGGAGACTGAAAGGTCAATCTTGGGTATCCCATGTCAATGAGGGCGGACATTGATTGGGTTAATATGTGGGTCAAATACGCAAGGCGAAGTTAACATTCTCGGGATGAAGGGGTTATTTATTTAGATAGTTCGAGGGTTTGTTATGTAATTTCGGCGTAGTATTTATGATAACTACATTTTGCGCACCATATTTCAGATTAATGATTCAAGTTTAAATTGTGTTCTTCAATATAATCACCACGCTCAACCAAAATTATCGTTGGTGGAGTTCATGAAAAAAGGGACAAGCATTTAATATAAATTATATTGAAGGTATTGCTCAGATTCATCACCATCTTAACTCATAAGAAGAAAATCTTTTTTTTTATTACGATTGAAAAAGAAAAATATTTTAATTGTGGTCAATTGCACGAAATATGGTATCATGAATTTGAAAATTTGAAAGTTTTTGTAACTGAGCAATCTTGGTTTGAAATTTTCATGTGCCAAAAAAGAAAAAAAAAGCATTAATAGTATAGAAAATTTAAACTTCTATCTTATAGGGTAGTTATAATTTTATCTTATGTTGTACATGACGGATGACAAATGAAAAAAAAAACATAAATAAGTTCAAAATAACGCAATATATTTAACATTTTTTCAGTCTGTGCTAATTTTGAACCGGAAGGACTAACTATCCAGCCCTCATGTATGTACACGGTGTCCGCGGGTAAAGTATACAAACTTTAGGAGGTGATAAGTAAAAATCATATTTTTTTCCTTCCACTATCGTAGAATCTCCTCCAGAAGAAAGTGCACATTACTCCCGGACACCCTGTATTAACAGGGTAATTGACAATTACAAACACAAACTCCAAATTCAATAAAATATTAGAACGTTTCTAATGTATACACTGATCTTCACATTCAATAACACTCAATATTGGTTTCTCAATTTTTCAAAATCGATTATCGGAGGAAAGGAGGGGGCTATTTTGAGGCCAGGTTTGGGTTAATTGAATTTACTGAAGCCTCGATAGGTAAATGAGAACAATTTGTAAATTTTAATTTAGTCTCTCTCTGATGATGTTGTAAACGAAACGGCAAAAATACAAAATAATTCATAAGAACTGTTTTGATTGTAAATTAAAACAAATTAATTAATTTGTTTTTTGCTGAAAAATTAGTCCTTCGGGGTCAAAATTGGAAAAAACTAAATTTGGAGGATTCAGAGTCTGCAGAGGTAAAATCTTTTTTTTAATTAGCCCTCCGTCATGTTCAACGAAATATACTCCGTCATGTACAATACCAAAAAAATCATGACTACCCCATTTGATGCAAGGTAATTCCGTCTTTAAGTGATAAATTTACGTATTTAGAATAAATACAGCGTAAGAGTACCAACTGCTCCCGACTATATGGAGCGAATTCATCTATGGCGTCCCTAATTATTGTTGTAAGGCTGAAGGGAGTGGGGAAATAAATAAAGAAAAAATGGGATAAAAGGATATGCTTACATCCGATCACCAAAACATGGCTAAAGCCATTTCAAATATTAATATTTTTAATAGTAGTCTTTCAAGATATTGAAACCTTCTTCTACTCTGTTTCTAATTGACTAGTTTTCTGAAAGTAATTTCGTCTCTATAATCGTAGAATCATATTTCAATTATTATTTTTTCGTTTATCAAATATGCGTGGTACGTTTTCGATCCCGCACGTATCCGGAATCTTTTCAAATATTGAAACAAGAGACAAACAAGTCTAACGTTTACCTATGAAGCAAAGCGAACGATGTTTGCAGAAATAATATCGGTCGAACGTGGCGTATGGAACTGTGTATCATATTCGTTGGAGCAAAATAAATATAGGTACTTCTAACCATTCTGTGAACAGATTTCATTAACTAGTGCAAAGCTTTATTTGCCGAGAAATAATAGTTAAATCAAGTGAGATAATTTTGATAACCCTTGAGGTGGTTTTGCACAATAACGGCGCTATACAAATGATCCAAATATTATTATTATTATCCTAATTTTTGTACATCCTTATTTGTAAACTTCCCAATTGTAGCACATCCTAATTTTTGAACACTTAATTTTTCTTACATTATAATATTTTGTGCGTGGTATAATACTATAAAATATAAAAGTATAATTATATTTAAATGAACGTGGCACCCTAGGGGCGGCTGGCTGCTTTTTTAAGCGCTTCGAGTTTATTTTGAAAATCTTGGGAAGTTCTCAATTTTTACGGTGTAGATAAAGTGAAGAATAACCGTGATAATTTTTAAGTTAGATGTATAAAAATAAAATAATTTTAGTGTCGCTAATTCGAGATTAGTGCAAGTTTTAGTACAAAATTTAAAATATTTTATGTTCAAAACTGCCACGTTGTTCTAAAAGGACACAATAACGCTGAAGCATCGGTAATAGGCTGAAGGTTCTGCCCATATGTGCGTGCAGTGTAAAAGAGTAGCGAGCAGTGTCAAATGTCAGTGCGTCAAGTGATTTATAATGGGTAATATTTGAACTATGGTGATTGTAAACAATATCCGATACGACAGGGCGACAAGTAGTAAAAGTGTTTTTATGGACCCTATATTGGCTGAAAATTTATCTATATGACCATGGGTGCGATAATAATACTATTTTCCGTAAAATTAGATATCGTGGTAGCTTTGCAGGACGCTGTAGTAAAAAACAGAGACTGTGCATCAGAAAGGAAAAATGTGACACAATACTTTGTGATGCAATTCAGAGTCCTCCTACTAGTACTCCTCAGTACACTCCTACTGTTAGTGATCGGGCAGTACTCCTAAGTTTTAAAAGCGATAGTGCGTTGAACCCTTTAGTGGCTGCAAAAGCAACCTTGTACAATCTAGTCCGTGATCCGAATGTGAAATTTAGATACAGGGGGTGTCGCGGTGGACAACAAACAAAATATTTATGCAAGGGAGAACGGTACGGTCCAAAAATTATTAATAATAACAACATTAATGATAACAATAATAATTCTCCGTCCGTACAGGGTGTTCAAGTAGTCACACCAATTGACAGAATTACCTACCGTCTAAAGCCCTCCTCGATTCTGATAATTTCCACAACCACTTAGATGCAGTTAGATTAGAACGACATGCCAACTATATGAGCAGACAGTTTGCAATTGGTTCCTGGAATGCGCGATCCCTTAACAACAAATAAGAGGTGGTGGACGATGTTTTCAGAGACCAAAAACTCCATATCCTTACCGTCACAGACACTTGGCACGAGAAAAGTGATTCGTACTCAATTAAGAGACTCCAAGCTTTAGCGTATGTGGTGCTCGATGAAGCCCGAGCGAGACCTAGTCGGGAGAAAAAATAAAACAATATCTCGCACGTGAATCACGGGGGTATCGATATAAAAGCCCATAATACTGCAAGAATTTATTCTGGTTAGGATAATCATCTTTAAAGATTTGGGATTTGCATGCATTTATTGAATTTTTTATATCTATTTGAAATTTATTAGTTGGATCTTTTTTTATAATAACGAAGTCGTCACTTTTTACGAAGTCTTCCATTTTTTCGTGGTAGGCCATTTTGTTCATTATGATCACAGTGTTTCCTTTGTCTGCCCTAGTAAGCACTAAATCCTTTTCAGCCAACGTTTTGCGAATTTTATTGGTGCATTAAATTTCTGGATGGATGACCTTTTTAATTTTATCTTTTGTTATTAGATTTTTAATTGTCTCAGCACTTTTGTACAGAAACGGTCTAGGTTGGTACGATAGAGCCGTTTCAATGTCCACTGCCACATTTTCAATAGCACTTTGTATGTTATTTAATTGATAAAATCCTGAATAAGAAACTTAAACTCATTTCGACAAATACATTTTTATTTGGTACACCTGAAACTAATAATAAAATCATAAATCCCTTTCAATGGCGTAAAATCTTTTACATATCCAATTTTTCTTCACTTAGTACAAAAAATTTGCCTACCCACATTAAGCCCGCGTTCTATACTGATAACAACTTGGGAAAATTACTTAAAAATACTAAAGATAAAGATCACAAATTTAGCCACTCAGGCATTTACCAACTATGTTGCAATGATTGTCCATCGTTCTACATAGGTAAGACAACTAGAAATATAAATATTAGAATCACGGAACATTTAAGATGTTTAAATAACAATAATTTTTCGGAGTTTGCCAATCATCTCATTTCCACCGATCACACTTTTAGTAAAGATACAGGGGTTAAAATTCTTCACCGTAGTAATAAAGGCAAAAAATTAGATAATTTAGAAGCACTTGAAATCAGAAAATCCCTCAATAATAACTCCAGTATAATAAATAACCAAATTAATCTGTCTTATAGTCCTATTCTTGACATATTTCCAGTTAACCGCTCTGTTCTTCCTGGAATTCCCGTAATTACCCCTTCCACTTTGTCCACATCTCCCTCAAACACTTAACATTGTGTAGTAGATCGGTTTTAAATATTCTCCTGACGAAGGAAGGGTTCTTCCGAAACCGGTAGAGTGAAAATAAAACTATCGTGGTCAAAAACAAATTTATGTGTTTTTACTATAAAAAGGTTTATGTTATTATAGGATAGGTTAGTATAGGTAATGTTAGGTTAGTGTAGGTTAGGTTATGTTAGTATAGGTTAGGTTTGTTTAATACGTACAGGTTAGGTTAGGTTAGGTTTGTTTAGTACAAGTTAGGTTAGGTTAGGTTATGTTTGGATAGGTTAGGTTAAGAAAGGATAAGTTAGGTTAGTATAGGTTAGGTTATGTTGGGATAGGTTAGGTAAAGTTAATATTGGTTAGGTTAGGTTAGTATAGGTTAGGTTAAGTTAATATTGGTTAGGTTAGGTTAGTATAGGTTTGGTTGGGTTAAGTTAGATTAGGTAAGAATATATTAGGTTAGGTTAAGTTATGTTAGGTTCGGTTTTTTACATTCAAAAAAATTTTAAAAATGCTTAAAAACTTTCCTTATCACCTTCATTTATTTTATTTTACTTCCAGTGTTGCGCCGAAATGGTGCCTACCTAATATGCACGAAGTCTATCGTACTAACGTATCTTCTAGCCACGCATTTAGTGTCTGGAATACCAACAAATCAAAATATCATGGACAGAAATTATTTTTAAAAAAAGGTTACCATCACAGACGATTTTCATTCAATGTAATTAAAAACTTGGAATGTTAAAATTAAAAATTTCCGAAAAACTTCGTATTGAGCGTGACCAGCGATCCCGAATATTTACCACTCTAAGTATCGCCCTGGTGTGAGACCACCATTCAGAATTGAATCGCTGCTTGAAATATTTTTCCGTGTTTGGTGATAAGATCTGAATAGCCAGGTACTTCTCCACTGTCCGCTTTACCATTTCCTTCCCCTCCCCATTACCTTCAGACTCTCAACATACTCCAAATGAAGACGCCATAGTCTCACTGGCTCTTGACGGGTGGAAACAGTTGAGACTCTTGTGTTTCACATAAATTTATTTTATATTTTTAATGAATCGTTAAAACTGAACAGCAATAGTTTGTTATATAAATACCTAGCATTTTCATTCGTTAACAAAAAATACGATTATTTTGTACTCACGTGCCTCAACTTACGTTCCGTGCTAAAAGGATAAATTTGGATTAATTTTACGTACGAGTATTTCTAATTGCAAACTCCTTCGATTGAAAAAGCTAAAATTAACCACGGTAACATTGTCGCATATCTGGTAATTTGTTTCCTGTGAACATTGACAAAAAGGCAACCAGGTGGCCCTCACAGTACCTTTAGTTATTTATTTATTTACCTAAACTGAAAGAGCTGGATGTGATAACATTTAAAATTCGAAAATGGAATATTCATAAACTGAAATTGAATTAAATATAAATCGCTCACTGTCCTAGCTGCGGTTGTGCGCATGCGGTATGTGATTACCACATAGTTGGGACAACTGCTTGAAGCCAGTGGGACAAAGCACCAATAAAGCCATTTCAAGCAACGATTTGATTTTGATTGGTTGTTTCTCACTAACGCGGTTCTCAATTTATCTATAAAAAAATAGATTTTTTTATACGCTTTAATATAATATACTTTAATATTTACTTTGATTTCGTTGTTTTTCGTATCATCTTCAACTATATCCTCACCAAGTAGCAAACTGAAATCAATTAAGGGTTTGCATTACGTAATCAATGATAAATTGTAATTTTGTAACGAAATCGATAAGGTAACATTAGATACATAAATGTAGTAATTTAAAAAAATGTATAAAGGTACAGTAATAAAGATAATATTAAACAAAAATAAAATAACTTTGACCATCCCATTTCCCATAAACATTCTGCCTTCCATTCTATGGTCCACAGACTTGTCACTATTCCGCTATCTAAAGTTAACTTCAATATTGAACTCTCTATAATCAAATCTATCGCCATAAATAACGGATATACCCATACCTTAATTGATAAAATCCTTGCAAAAAAACAACGACTCATATTTTGTAATAAATTCCTGTACAATAGTATCCCCAACATCGCAGTAAATAAAAACCATGGTTGGCGTAGAATTTTATACATTAATAATTTCTCGTCCTCGTGTGTTTTAAAATTTCCAACAGAAATTAAAGCCGCTTTTTATACCAATAATAACCTAGGTAAACTTTTAATTAACTCAAAAGATAAAGAAAATAATTTAAGTCATTCTGGCATCTATAAACTTAAATGTAACGACTGCGAAGCATTTTACATTGGTAAAACTGCAAGAAATGTTCAAACGCGGGTAGTTGAGCACTTGAGATGCTTAAACAACATAGGTTTTTCGGAATTTGCAACACATTTAATAGATAAAGATCACTCATTTGATAAGCCTTCAGGTGTAGAAGTATTACATAGAAACGGGATAGGTCTACGCCTCAACAATTTAGAAGCACTCGAGATAAAAAAATCCCTTAAAGTCAATAAAATCAATTTACTAAATAAACAATTAGATTTAACAAACAGCCCCATTTTAAATATATTTCCATTTCCTGCACCTATGTTTACCCCCTCTCTCCTACCTAAGTCTTCCACCCCCACCAAAGTTGATGTTCTCTCTCCCTCTTCCAGCTTAACTATAAGTACCCATACACCTCTGTAATTAATTTAATATGTTTTTATTAACCCTGATGAAGGTTCGGGCTGAACTGAAACCGGTTGGTTATAAATATATACAATAAAGTGGTATTTAAACAAAGTTATTTTATTTTAATTATTATAACAATAATAGTTTTAACGTAAAATATATAAAACACACAACACACACAAACACATATATCATTATAAATGCCGATTTACATTCTCTTTTGATATTTTTCTTTTAGTGTTATAATTATATTTTAATTTTTAATCTTTATTTTTTATTTTAAATTTATCTTTATTTTAATGTTGTTTTTCTTTTCTTTTATTTTTTTTAAATGTATAAATTCTTAAATTATAACATGGGGGCCTCAGCACGGGTAAACAACCCAGTGAGGCCAACATTACTAAATTGAAATATGAAATATTGTAAAAGAAAATGTATCAACAATAAAAAAATAAAAAAATAAAAACGTGCAAGTTGTTATAAAACCATTTATTCATCGTAATAATTTTATCAAAGTTTATTAGACTTGGGTCAGTTTGGGCAATCTGAAATGTTATAATATTACTAGTAATAAGCAAGGAGCTGCAAAAAATCAATTATATAAAAATTATAAATTGAAAAAATCCTCTGCAAATTTACATAAAAAAATTGGGACAAAGCATTCGATCGAAGTAAAACACAAAAATTATCTTTCAAAATATATAAATAGCCACCGTCTTAACAATACGAAACTCGTAGTAAAGTAACTAAAATCCACTAAAAAATTGCGCACAAGGCCAGTAGTTATACCAAAAATTTATTGGAAAACGAAAAAAAATTTATTTGCTAAAAATCAAAAATCTTTTTATTTTCAAAAATGCACACGGTCTAATTATTGATTAATTGCACAAGATATAATTCTTTATTTGAGATTTTTTTAAATGTAACGTTAAATATTTATGGCTTATCATTAAATGTGAGTATTTAAAAACCTATTTACAAATCATATGATTTCATAGAAATTTTTCGTTTTGATCTATAAGAGAACATGCTTTTTGGGACACGAGGTTTACTACTGTTCACAGAACTACTAGTTTACTAACTCGTACCAATTGACAAGGACAGAAAAAGCCAATCTTTCAAAATAGTTTCAAAAATGTTGTCACAAAACAAAAAAAAGTTAACCATCCTGTACGGAACAGTTTCAATTTGCCAGCGAGTTTTAATGGCTAACTTCGACATTCAGAAGTTCGAACGTCGGATTCCATATCCTGCCAGGCAAACGGTAAACGTCACGATGATTCACGGCTTTGGGGAAAATATCCACCATTTTCAAAATACACGGCTCAATTAATGCGCCACGGTATTTTTACATTAATTGCGTCACCGAAATGTACAAAATTGGAAACGTTGTTCGGCGATCATTGGACGGGAAGGCAATCGAACGGTAATTGGAGTTTTTTTGGTTTTTGCAGACTCTTCTTCGATGTTTAACGATACACACGAAACAATGTATAAGGCACCCGTTTCTATACTTGTTTTCATTCCCCGTTCAAAAGGTAAACAATCTATCTATACCTTTACTTGATTTCAGGTATGTTATTTCAGCTTGTATTTCATATCTTTTACCCATTTTCTCCTAATGCTTATTTACTTTAGAATTTTATGTGAATACCGTATAAGAACCTAACTGCTCCCCACCATTCAAAGCTAGTTGGACTATCGTATTATCTTGCAGCCCCAAACGAGGTATATTGTGAGACTGAAGGTAGTGGGGTGGAGAATAAAAAGAGGAAGGTGGGGAATTACCTACATGATCGGGTACCAAACACTGCAAAAGTCATTTTAGCAACGATTCTATTCTGAAATTTTGTTTTTTTACCAGGGCGATATTGAGAGTAACTAATTGATATTTACGTAATTTACGAGGCTTGAAAATATGACAATTTTTTTTAAGTTTTGCGTCCTTTACAACTTAACAGATCTTAAATAGGCATAAAAAAATGCTTCACAATGATTTATTACATGAGTCTTCCACTATTTTCATGAGAAACAAATTCAATTCAAATTTCAATCGAAATACAATTATAAAGGATTTTTCCTACGTTATAATAATTCTATTCTTAAAAAGTATCTTCCATAAGACATCTAACAATCACTTTTGATTCTCAATTCACATTTGATTCACGAAAATAAGTGCAAATCACTTAAAATTATGGGATTTAGCCACGGAATATGTAAACCTTAGAAATCCCCTAAATCAATTTTATACGGAAGTAAACTTTAATACGGAAGCACTATTTGGAATCGACATTACTGCAAATATGAAAATATTGTTGAATCGGTTAAAAATGCTAAGGCTGCTATCTTTCAAATGTGATCTATATTATCGTATTAGACCATACGACGTACGTCTTGAATACTTCAAGATTAATATACTTAAAATTAGAAACCAATTGACTAATCTAATATGTTTACAATAAATAACTAACAGCTATCTTGATAATGCATAATATCTTAGCAATATTGAAATAAATGTTGCCAGTTCCCATTGCTTAAGACGCCATAGCATGTTTCCCCTGAATAAATTAAAAATAATATCGTCTATTTTAGCCCTCTGACTCAGATGTGGTGACTATGCCGAGTGTGTTGAAGTAGACATTTTTGTCGACAATTTATATGGATTCAGAAAAAAAATTCTGCTGTTGCTAACAAATGCGTGGCGCTGATAATATTATGTATTATTTGCGTCTCTATTTGTGTATATTGTGGCTCCATTTATGTCTCGTTTGTCTATTAATTTTGTGTACTCTTTGTCATTTGAGTGATCTTTCACATAATAACATAATTTTGTTTTTTTCTTTTAATTTTTTTATTTTTTTAATATTTATTTAGATATATGAAAGTTAACGTATCCTAGGTCTGAGTAGAATTTTGTAATTTATGTTCATGTGAGATTTTATAATTGTTCTTAGGTAAGTGAGATAATTTGTAATTACTGAGTATAAATACATTAATAAAGAAATATCCCTTTTGACATAGATAATACTAATGACGCAAAAGCATTAATGTAAAGAAATTATGAATTCAGTACCATTTGTAAAAATAATTATATGTAACTGATACTCGATAAACGATTCTGTATATTCCGATAGAAAAATGCATTAATAATTCATAGCATGACTTTATGCATTAATCCTCTTTGCACGGTATTTTAAAATGGTTTGCTCCTCGGTGCATGTTTCATAGTTTTAGATGAAACCGTGCTCCGTTTATTTGATTAATTATGTAAGAACTTTAAATACTGTTGAAATGCTGTAAAATAGCGCAAGACTTTTCTTAAGCTCGTTACGTATGCAGTGTTAACCTTATTCGCACTATTCATGCACGTATATTCATAACTTTTGGCCAAGTTTATTAACTTAAACCTAAAACCACAATCACAAAATAATTTTCAAAGGAAACATTGCCTTAAATGGTACTCTTCAACCTTTCCATTTTTTTTTATTTTTATTAAAACACAAATAACTTTGTTTAGATCGCTTATTTAATTATATACAACCTCTATATGTTTCATGAACGATGTTCACCTCATCAGGAGTAAGTATACACTGAAGTCAAAAATTAAATATAGATTACAGTTAGAAAGAAGAAGGGAAGGTGGGGTGAGGGGTTAGAGTGGGCGGAGTTTATTAGAAATAGGAATTACAATATCGTTAATTTTTTATCTCCATCTCCTTCTCTTTCCCACACCCTTCAGTCTCACAACATATCCCAAATGCGAATGCCATCATCCCACTGACTCCAGACTTTTCCTATTTACATAAAAATGCTGCTCTCTCCTTGATTCGGTAGCTATATGAGTTATTAGTAGTAGTGACTAATTCCAAGGGGATACTTAAAATATTTAAGGAAAGCGACCCACATAAGTTAAAATAATGTGAAATGGCATTATTCTGTTCACCTTTTTTTTCCTCCGCTGCTCACATCTCACAGGGAATTCCTGTGTCGAGATGAGCAGCTAAACAATTATGTTTAATCAAATAAGTAAACTACATAATACATACATCGCGGATTATATCGAATTTGGGGTTTCCAAGGTGATTGATGACATAAGTTAAGATATGGATAATCCAAAGTCACCACTCTCAGCTAGTATTGAATATCGATAAATAAATCGACCATATTTTTGAATAGATTTAATGAACCTGTAGTTTTTTATAATTGCAATGAGCATACTATAAAGCAATGGAGCTTTATAAGAAAAACTCATTTTTCCAAAGATTCCCCGGCTGGTTTATTGAAGAAGATCCCATTCTAGTGTTGGATAATTGTTGTGATCTTTTAGCAGTACCACTGTTGTGGAAAAATTAACAGAGAGTAAATGTTATTATTCATAGACATATCAACATTAAAATTCATTACGTAATTCATACGCATTGAAATAGACAAACTAATGTCCATTGCTTTTGTCTTACTTACATGTATATTTCTTCCTTCTCTTCCATCAGACATGATTTCCAGAATTTATCTAAGAACTCCTGGTGGAAGATAGTCACACGTCTCACTATAAATGCCATCAGCTTCCTTGTTCAGTTGGCCATGTTCAAAACTTTAGCGTCGGATTTAAAGTATTTCCATTTATCTAAAGCATTTTCCTCAAGACTCAGGACCCTAGATTGTGCCAGGACCATACCATGATTGCTTCCAGTCTGTTAAAAGTTAGTTCAGTATTTTGCTCATCTCATCCATGTGCTTAGAACTTAAGTGCATAAATACTTTTTCTATCGTTTTGCAATTGCCAGACCTAACTAAATCGCACTTAGAGATTTTCCCGGAATCGGGTGGTAAGGCTAAAACGATGGTATTAAACACGTCTCATTCATATTACCTTATTACACATAGCATGTTTATTATGTCAACACACAGGTCTAATAACTAAGCCGATATGTGTCTAATATTTTTATCGATTCTCATAAAAGGTGGTTTTAACATTAGAAAGGTATATCACTTCCACTGCAGTATAATTCATTTGTTTTGTGGTAAAGTCACGCTTGACTTGTTTTAAGATGAACAATATCTTACTCGTCAAAATAATATAATTAATTTACATATAAGTTAAAATAGCGGAAGTAGATTTAAAATACATTATAAATTCTTCGGATGATAATGCCATGCCTTACTTTCATCTTACCGGCTGCGCCAATATTGTCAGTTGGTTAACTTGGTTTTTGTGTCGTTTGTTGAATTGTAACACCGATTTAAGGAATACTGTTATTGCGGGCTAAGTTTCAACAGTGGTTCCAACAAGGCTGATGTAGTAAAAAAACTGACTGAGATCGCGCTATATATGAAAGCTCGTCTATTGTCGTCTCATTCTATACTGCGTAAATCAACATATAATTCTGTGCCCATGATAGTTGACATAAGAACACTTTTAATAAAAGAAAATGAATTTTGAGTTGTTGGGTTCAATCGCATTTATATCAATAGAGTGAACTCATTGGTCAAGATTTCATCAAACATGTTGACTGTGCAACATTTCGACAATATATTTCACAGTTTTAAACTTCATTTGAAAGACCAGTCATCTAAATAGCTGTAACGAGATGCCAGACTCCTCCTCTTATCTCTACTATAATTACTTTGGATTCTTGCCAAACTTCTGAGTATCATTTTTAAAAGGATCCCCTTGCAGTGAACATGTACCGGGTAATGCATTTTTATTTCAAAAGGGTAACTTAACGAATACACTCTTTCATAGAATAGATTATGAGGATGACGTAGTGTAAATGAAGAAAATTCAAAATGTTTTCTGAGGATAATATCTTCCTTTGGTTCCAGCAGATAGATTACCGCAAACATTTCTTTCTTTAATGGCTTAACATAATCTTGAATGGAATTTCAAAACTTTTTTCACTCAATTATCTTAATATATAAAAAATCACTGATTTCGTACACGCTAATCTCCAAAACCGCCCAACCGATTTCAATGAATTTTTATGAGTGTGTATGCTTGGTTCCAGTTTGAAATAATGAATAGTTTTGACCTCTGTTGTGGTGCTGTTTTCCAGATGTAAAATAAAAAAAAAAATTATTTAAAAAAACTCGATTTTTTTTATAGATACTTTTTATAGATCAAAAAATACATACAATGACAAATTTTAACTTCCCTACATCATTGTCGGTCTGTGGCAGGATAACGTTTGCTCAACCCACTTGTATACATATATATCTATATACATATATATATCTATATTTAATTGGTCACCATGAAACAGGCAGCCGCCTAGTATGGTGATTCATTATATCTACTTTATGTAAATTTCAAAATAATGTAACATGTATTAAATAAATAAATAAATAAATAAATCCCTTCGGCACCAGTGCAAAATCACGAAACACGCTAAACGCGAGCTCCTACATATGTAGATGGTTGACATTTGTCACATGAGAACGGGTCGCTTTTACAACTCGTTCGTAAGATCAACAGCTCGACTGTGGAACCATTTGTCGGCCTATATGTCTCTTCCTCCTATATGGGAGGTAGGACACCCTCCTCCACGGTTCTCATCAAGACACATGTTCACTCCTACCTCTCCTCAAAATACCCTCCCCAGAGCATCCCCAGACATGAAAAAGGCCCTATGTTAAATTGTTTTATTCAAGGCTTTGTGTGTGGAGTTAAAGTAAAAAAAATATATATTAAAATATTTATATACATATACGTATATGTATATAAAAATATATGTGGCTGGCGGGCGGCGTGGATCTGGTATTTAACCTTCAAAATCAGAGGACCATCACTATCTACATGAGATGAGAACCATCTTAACCTATTTTTCCACCCCTTATAGCAGAAATTTGATACTTCTTGATGACTTGACGTTCAAAATAATAGGAAAATTACTGACTACATCTAAATTTGAAAAACTCTGAGTAAAGCCCTGACAACGCCATGTACTTTGGCTTGTATAATATAAAACTAATTATAATATATAATTTTTCAACCATTTTGTGTTATTTCAGCTAAGTAGCGCTTAAAAAGATGTAAAAAATCTTACAGCTTTTTAAAAAAAATATATTAATAAGATAAAAAAAATGGGGCCCCACAAAAAAACTATTTGAGCTATTCTTTAGCTTTCTATAGCTTTTTGGGGATGTGGTAATGAGACAATTAAATAGGTAGGTTGTGATGTCACAAAGTTTATTTGAGTCAGTACAGCTGTGAGATGACTCCGGACCGATGCTCACACAATTCGTGGATGTAGATCGATGGTGAATTCCCTGGGCCGAAGATCGACACCGCGTCGGTGGATTCTGCAGTGAATCCTCCATGTCAAAGATCAACACCAGGTGTAAGCGACGATGACGGTGGTGGTGTGGTCGAGGCGATAAAGTTGGTGGAGACCGGACTTGTGGATGTGTTCAACACTGGGAAGGTCGTTGAATCTTCTAGGTTCTCCAGTGTGAAGCAAGATAGCCGAAGGTATATATATATATATATATTGCAGTAATCGAGACGAGAGACTACGTAAGAGTTCCTACGATGTTTCGCTAGTAGGTTCTAATACGATGCGTTTTGCATGGGCGAACATAACCGAATTTTCTAGTAACCATCAAGTTTTATCAAATATTTGTGTTTAGTATTTTCTACCACTAACTTATAGTAAGGTTTCAATAATGTATGTATGTTTAAATAACTAAAATATTAAGATCAATTTTTTTTTTTTAAATTGTAAGAATTCGAAAAAAAACTGCAAAACTTCACGCTAAGGTCATAAAGTCATAATCACTGTGGAATAGATGTATTTTTCATAAGGTAACAACGCAAAAAATTCTTAATTTATACAACCACATACCCTGCATGTTACTTTTCTATGGAATAGGAAAAATATAGGAAAATAAATTTAAAAAATATATAAACATGTTTATATCCGCTTAATAACCCAATTTTTTTGTAGCCTTCCTCGAAAAAAACATTTTACTTTCATTTGGGTAAACCGCACGTGTTAACTTTACCCAGTGACAAATCATTTATATGTTTCTTGGAAATATTTTGTTTACGCACAATCAAAATAGGTATCAACAATTTCAGAATTCTTGATATCTTCAAATAACTAGTAATTTTTTCGGTTGGTTTATGAAATCTTTTCAACAATGTCGTTCAAAAACACAATAGGAGAATTCAACAAAAATCTTTTTTTTAAATTTCATTACCAGAAAGATTCAGAAACATAAATAACACATTAAAAAAAATTAACAAACATAAACCTTGAAAAACACACTGAAAATGAGCAATAAACACTATTTCTTAATGTTTTACTTATACCTACCTACAATAATATGATTTATTTCCAAACATGATATGAATGGTTATTTGGGCCTCACTGGATACTTAATCAGTGCTGTGGCACCCATTTAAATTTTTTAATTAAATCCAATAAAAAGATAATACAAATTAATAAATAAAAATAAAACAACAATTAAGGCGGTAGAAATATAAAAAAAAAAGGAAATTTTGATGAGGTATGATTTTACCTCCTTATATGTATATATCCTTCCTTCCCAGTGTGTATATATCCTTCATTTTTTGTTGCAAGTGAAAAACTCTAGAAAGCTTTTATTGCCTGTTATTTGTGGTGTCTTTATTCAAAGCTTGTGTTTACCATCGAAGTTTTTTTTCATATTTTGCGTTTTCTAAAATTATTTTTTTGTCAAAAACGAAGTTTAGTAGTGTATTTTTAATGTTACCCTATACCCTATATATATATTACGTCAAACACGTTAAATGTAAAAATTACTATAATAACACACATCTCATACACGCAAACACATCCTAATTATGGGGGTACATCTAATATATAACTAACTAACTAACCGTCACGCCGTTCCCCGCAGAGGTAGGCAGAGAGGACCGTCCGCCAAACAACTCGGTCTTGACACACACTCCTTGCCTCATTCACATTCATACATCGTCTCGTACATACTCTTCTTTTATTATGACTCCTGGCATAGCCCGACTTGAGTATATGAATCACTTCATCATGCCAAATGTTTCTCGGGTGTCCTCGACTTGCATTATAATATAGTTTAATAAATATATATAACATAACTTTTTATAAGAGAATAATAATTTAAAAAAATAATAAAACATTTATTTATGAAGAGTAATTATCTAATTCAAATTTATACATCATCATAATAATATCTATCTATTATGAAGGACATCCAATGGCATTTTTGTTGTTGTTTTCATTGAACGAATTTCTCAAAGGTTTTTATCTGTTATTACATAAATACCTATTCATCTGATAATATTATTACTCCAGCGTCTGGACGGTGTAGGCCCTGTGATTGGTCAAATTCAAATTGTGTTTAAATAAGACTTTAAAGATTAAGACACCATTTCATACTGAAATAGAATCGCCACATGTAATACGATATTTCTTAAAAAATATCGTTTCTGCTGATACAATTTTTGGATAATATCGAAGAAAATATGTCTTAGAAAGTTCATAATCCATTGGATTAATTACATTACAGTGAAAATTATCCACAATTACGTGATTACGTTTGACGTTTGACGAAAAAAGCAGGCGTTAATTCAATATGGCCGATTCCCGATACGCATCGCGGCTAGGTGGCCGACAGAGCGCCCCTCTGGCGGTGAAGAAACGAATCAAATGACTGGCGCGTATATTTAAATATGCAAAATTACTTGAACATCAAGCATTTAATAATAAGATTTCTTCTGGAAGTTTAGTTCTACTTTGCAATGGCATTTTTCATTATTATTTATAATTTTTTTTTTGCTTATTAATTACATCTGATTTTATATTGACATGTTTTCTAATTTCTAAAATTTCTAAATTATTTATTTGCGATGCTTTAATCCTGAGTGAAGTATTTTAAGACCTGAATTTTTATCGAAAGTGTGATTCAAAAGATGATTTGCAAACTCATATTCACTATTTCCATTTAGAACCCTGAGATATTTTTTAGTTCTGACTTCAAAGTTTCTATTGGTTCTACCTTTGTAAAATAAATTACAAATCCAGCCCAATTGAGTTTATAAACTCCTGATTTTTTTGTTTGATTTTCGCAATCTATATTATTAAGAATATATTTATTCATTCTGTTATTAGTGTAAAACGCCGGTTGAATAGTACCAGGAATGTTTATATATATCATTTTAGAAGTGTCGTTATCCACAAACAGAATTCTACGCCATTGTTTATTTATATCTTAAGAACTAGGGTAAAAATACCGTTTGAAGATAATATGTTTAATTATTTTATTTAGTATTTCAACTGTCAATTTATTAGAATAACCGTTATTAAATGTTATTTGTCTTATGAATATATTGTTTTATGGTTATATGCAAAAAAAAATTTCAGGTCTTAAAATACTTCACACAGGATATAAAGCATCACAAATAAATAATTTCGAAATTTTAGAAATAAGAGAACATGTTTATAAAAGTAGATGTAATTAACAAGAATTTTTTTTTATAAACTCTCTTTTAAATATTTTCCCACTTAACTGGTCTTTCATATTGTAATTCATAATTCTTATAAACCCAGCCTACTCTTACCCCTCCCCCCTCCTTCCACTTCTTTTTTCCAATTGTAATCTATATTTAATTTTTGACTTCGGTGTATACTTCGTTCATGAAACATGTATTGGTTGTATATAATAAAGTGAAGTTAAAAAAGTTATTTGTTTTTTAATAAAATAAAGTTTAATCGGATAACATTATTTTATCTATTTCCATTGTATATCAATGCATACGTACATAATAAAATGTAAACATTATATTTATTTATTAATTGGACAATTTGCATGGCGCCGCTTTTGTGAGATATTACCTCAGGGGCGCTATATTGTAATAATCTACCTTTATATATAGATTTTTACTCTCCTGATGAAGGTGTATATATAATCTAACTTTAAACTTTATTAGATACAGTAACAGTTTTAGGAAAAGAATTACCACCAGTTGGAGTAAAATTCACACCTTTTAATTAAACCGACTGCTAATCACATTGCACCATTACCCTCATTTTATCCATAAACACGGGTACAATTAATCAATATGTAATAATGTATTATTTCAGTCAACTTTGTTGTAACTATCTTTAATTGTTGTGACAAACTATACGATATTGATTCAACTTATAGACATTGACGGTTGTAACACATATTTAAGCACTGCAAGTCTCCTATGAGCAAATTATATTAGGTACCATAACAGTTAATATCAGTTGTAGACATGTAGTCAATAATAGTTTTTCATTTGAAATAATCCATCACAAATACGTAAAATTTCATTTATTCAAACAACTGTCATTCTTATTATGCCTAAATTGAGCATGTTATTATTCATTAACTCCTTCCTGTTCCGTATTTTAACAATATATACTCACCCTCTCTCTGTGAATGACCAAATATCTATCTATTAAATGTAACTGTTGTTAATATCACTTAAACTGGGCGCAGCCCAACTAAGTGCCGCCCGCAGGGCCTAGCAGCAAAAACCCGCGGAGCGGGTTTTTAACTGCTAGTATTACATAATGGCTTTGGAATTATTTCGTCCATAATGTCCACCACTCTAGAAATTTTCTTGTGTTGTTGTAGGTAGGTATGTAGATAATACATAAAAGATACCAAGAATCAAAACATTATGTATTAACAAAGTTTAAATCAAATATCAATCGATCTATTAAAACCCAAATTATTTCTATTATTTATCTAAACTTTTAAAAATGTCATGTTTTTGGATTTGATTATTTTTTCATCTGTGATTATTACTTTTATGTAATTATTTTTTTTCTGTTAAAATTATAATATTTTTTCATAAAGTCTCGGCATTTTTTAAGACTTGGCTGCGTATGGGGTAAATAAAGTAAAAGAAATTTTACTTTATTTACCCCACCGTACTCAAATACAAATGTGCAGCTGCGTGAGTTCATATGTAGACGTATTTATCATATATCTTAATACTTTTTGAATCAACAAAAAAAATAATCAATTACTGTCAATAATTTCCACCGATTACTGTGATCGATCGGTAACCGTTTGAAACGGAGCTAATTTAACATCAAACAGTTCCAGTCCTCCGCCATTTTATCCAAACGTCACTTGAATCGATCCGGTGATGAATTACCGCCATCAATTATTATTAGCTGCTCAGTATTTGTGTACAAATCCACGAAGTACTTATAAGCAAGTGATGTATGAAAGAGAAACAAGTGTCGCTTGGGACTTGCTAAGCCACGATTCAGGTAATCCTTGCTTAGGATATAGAAACACGAAACGGAGACGCTCAGCTGATACGGATTAGCGACGTTTTGTCATGCAAGTGTAAAGATACCAACCCTAAATGGGGTGGATAGTTTGAGGTAGGAAAACCACTTGGTAACTACTCAAATAAGCTGACGCAATAATACAAGACAGATTTTTTTTAATTTTCAGAAAGCATCTATTTGAGAGGCAAGCATGGGTACCGGTACCCCGGGAACCATTTATTAGATAATTTAAACCTCTGCCACATGTAACCCCAAGTAATTCTTGGGATGATCTATCTAATTAGCAGGTATTCCCGGGTTTACGGGGTAAGGTTTTTCTAGGTCTCGTCGTTGGATTCGTCAGCTTAATTAATGTGTGGAGGGTCAGATTGGGAGATACTGGTTATGGAAGACCTTTTGAATTCTGCAGCAGGAATTTCTCAACACATCGCAGTGGGAGGGATGGATTCATACGTCCGTCACTCCTGGACCCACTAAACCCTAGATTCCTACCAACCCCTCATACTTTTTTCCTTCCCCAAACTTCCTCTAGGTCCTTTCCTTAAAGAGACCCTCCACACAGCATACCCAAAGATAACACAGGCTCTGATGAAAACTATTTAAGAATAAATTAAATTGAAAAATAAATCCATCGCCAGTTCAAAGTATTTATTTTCAAAAACACAATACTTTGGTCATAAAATGAGGGAAGAAAAATATAATTTTACGAAATGATATTTCAGAGGAAATTGATGAATCGTCGCAGAGTCATATTATATGTCCTCAAACACATATAATATAAATATGATACAACAAACTTATTGGAATTGGAGTCTACGTATTTAAATGATACGGGTAGCTTTCATAGTTAAGATTTGCCTGATGATAGCCAACCTCCGATTGGATAGGGTACCAGGAAAAAATGAACTCATTTGAACAATTATTCGCTAGGTAAGACAAAGATAATGGGATACCACACAACTGAATTGGAAATGCATCAAAACCCCATTTTTTTATTGCACATGAGTTCCAATTAAATATTAAAACAGTCCCAATATTCCATCAAACAGGCAATATGCCTAGTTAGGAAAAATATTGGCCTGGTAAGACATGAATCAATTGTCTCAAAAAGAATTACTCGCTGGGTTATACAGAGAAAATGGGATATCACACAACTGAATTGCAAATACGTCGAAACCCTATTCTTTTTGTTATGCACAGGGGTCACAATTAAATATTTAATTAGTCCCAATAGGAACTGACAAGACATAAATAACGATTGTGTACATTTTTTTTTTTTGTATTAGGCAATTCACCTTAAAGAGAGTGCTTTCAAATAAAACGCATTGTGCACGATATTGAAAAGTTGTTGCTTTGGATTGAAAAATTAGAAATATTAATATATTACTACTTTTGTGTGTCTCACATTCATTAGGGCTGGAATACTTTGAAATTATAAAAACTTATGACATCATATAAATAACGTATTTCATCAAAACAATGTCCAGAAATCATAATAATGATGTGACGTGGTCGAGTGGTAGGTAAGTCTCTCGACTAGCAAGCTGGAGGTGGAGAATTCAAATCCCGGCGTGTGCAAGTATATTTTATTTGAATAATTTGTGTTATTTCACAATCGACTCATTTATAAAAAATATATTTGCGGCACGTTCCAGAGTGGCAGACACTCACAGTGTCGCCTTGGTTTAAGACCACCATTCAGATATGAAACCTTGCTTGAAATGGCTTTGGCCGTACTTGGTGACCAGATCTGAATAGCCGGGAACTTCCCCACCTTTCTCTTCGTCAACTCCCTCCCACTCCCTTTGGCCTCATGACATACGTACCCCAATCAGTAATACCATAGTTTCAGTGGCTCCAGATTGTCGGGTGCGGTTTTATATAAAAAAGAAATAAGTAAAAACTCTTGTCGTTGCTTTATTCACGCCAAGTTAATTTGTGCCTAGGTACCTATCGACTTCAGCGTTATTATCGATTATTGTTTAGTGTATATTTTATGCTTTGTATTGTGTTATTATTGGATAGTAGTCAGTAGGGAAACAAATGTAATATAATATTATAAATAAATAAAAAATATAATTGCCCTGGTTCGGAGCCAGCAGAAAAAAACTAACCCTAATAATTGGTCATGTTGTTTTGTTGAGGGGAGGAATATAAGGAAGATGGAGGCTAGGAATATTGCTTACCAAGCGTGATAGTTAGTTTAGGCGGTTTTAATTTGGAAAGTTTCATGTTTCGTCATAGTCCTGTCCGTATCCATTATATTGATGTCAAGCAAAGTCTGTGTCTACAAATATTTGGCACGTTGTGCCACATGTGACAGTTAACCACTAGACAGATAACGGGCTCTCTAATCTGCTACCTCAAGTTCCCTGAAGGTACATAAATATGTACCTAACATCTATAGATAAGAGAACTTGCTATCCCCACGTGAGCTCTTGACCACGTAACTTCTAACTAACGACGTTTCCCACAGTGATGGCAGAAGACATACCGCTGCATAATTCTGTCACGACATGAACATTTTAATTCAGTCACATTCATCGTTCATACATCTTCTTAAACATACTTTTGTATTACTCCTGGCCCAACTAAAGCATCTTTAAAAAAATGTATTTTTTAGTAACAATGTTTTGTTACATACGTAAATATCTATATTTATTGTATTATTTTTTCATATATTTATTTATCAATGCTTACAAGGAAAGTTTATAGAATAGCATAATAATAACGTGTTTCAGATTCAAAATAGAATATATTTACCTTTAAGATAGTAACCACTCGTATGTAAAGAGATATAGCATACAAAAATAATAAAACAAGCCATCTTTGGAAGGAGCAAGAGAAAGAAAAAAAAAGAAAAATGCTACCGTAAAAAAGAAATTAGCAAAAAGAGAAAATACTGCTTTTCTATATATATATATATATATATACATTGATAAGTTATAATAGTATAAAATTTTAAAATAAATAATGTATATATTTAATTTCCAGAGTGGAAGATACTACCAGTATCGCCCTGGTGTAAGACCACCATTCAGAATTGAAACGTTGCTCCAAATGGCTTTAGCCGTGTTTAGTGACTAGATCTGAATAGCCAGGTACTTCCCCACCTTCCTCTTCCCCTTCCCCACTTACCTTCAGCCTCACAACATCCCCCAATTGGGGATGCCATAGTCTCACTGGCTCCAGACGGGAGCAGTTGGGACTCTTGTGAGGTATTCACTATAAAAAAAATAAAAAAAAATCCATTTGATAGTGCCATGTCGTCCTAGGGCATCCCCGACTTCCTCTACCATTCACTTAAGCATCATATATTCTCACTACTTTACTTTTTTGTTCATCCTCTCTATACGCCCAAACCATCTTATCTTGTGCATTACACCTTGCATTATGTTCAAATCTCCACATTTTTAACAAGGTGTTAATCCACACTTAACTCGACTTAAATCTCTGTTTACTAACATGGTTTATATTTAATTATTTTTTGGGAGCCATCCTGTTCGACTTTTATCGCTGGCGCCACGTTGAAATCTATTTTTCGTTCACGTTACTTTTAATGAAAACGTAAATTCAAAGTTTTGCGGTTATTATCGAAGAAAAACTCCGATTTTCAATTACCCCGCTGAAATGGGTAAACACGTCTTCAATTCAATTTATTGCTTATACTGAAAAATATTAAATGAAAATTATATTCCATCGACAAAAAATAAGGCCTTTTTTCTTGTGATATAGGTTATACCTAATCATTGTTTTTAATTTTGAAAATTTTTTGGTCGATTTTCATGTTGTGATCAAACTTTTTCGATTTTTTTTTTATTTTCAAGCTGACTGTTTTCACCGTACTCTTTTTATTTTATTTGATAATGTCCACATCTCGCAAGGCATTGTGAGTTTTAAAGAAACGCCCTTTAGAGTTTTGCGCATGTTTGGCTTTTCCGTGTGGTGTTCTAAATAAGTCGTTCGATCTGGTGTTGTGTTCAGGGCATTGAAATGCAATCTTTTTCTAACAGATATGATTGATCAACAAGATTGTTCTCGATTTTGTATAAGAATAGGACATTAATTTTTTTTCTGCGTTTAAATAAAGCCGTAGGGTCCAATCGTTGATCACTAAAGCGATACGATAGATGTTTATTTGTATTGGATATTTTCCAAACGATCAATTATGTTTGATATTGAGGATTCCAAATGACTGAGGAAAACTCAAGTGGTGACCTTACATATGACATATATAGCAGAATTAATGAGTGTGCTACAGTGAAATGCTTTGTAATGCCTACAATAAAGCTGATTGGTTCATAAACTTTTTGTAAACTATTTTCAATATGGTCTTGAATTACATTTTAGAAGCTATCAGTACTAGATTGATTGATAGTAGATTGATTCTACTCGTTGTGGTGCATGTTACATGGTTTAATTTGTTAGTATAATTAATCGGCTGTTTTTTTACGTGCAAAGGTTATAAAATTACTAGTATTTAAATAAAGTTGATTGTTATTGCAATATTGTTTAATTTTGCTAACGTGTTCTTGTAACAGGTTACAATCATCTGTGGAGTCAATAAATTTTTATAATTCCATGTCACTTGCGTAAAATAGTAAAGAAGAATATATATAAATTAAACAAGAGAGGCCCTAAATGGGAGCTATGAGGTATCCCTGAGGGAAAAGTTATAATTTGTGACATGTAACCTTTTAAGGCAACAGCTTGAATTCTATTTTTAACCTAAGATGAATTCCACATATATCGATTTTCAACAGCTTATTTTACAGTATGTCGTGATTTACTTTGTCAAATGCCTTTGTAAAATCTGTGGAAATGGAATCAACCTGTTTCCCATTATCCATAGAGTTAAGAAAAAAATCAAAAAACTGTCCTAGGTTCGATTCAACAGATCTGCCTTGAAAAAAAATTGTTGGTGGGGGCTAGTAATAGTATTTTTGCATAACTTAAAAAGTTGGCCATACACGATTTTTTTCTCTGATTTTACTTAAGATACATAGTTTAGAGATAGGTCTATAATTTTCAATATTGTGTTTGTCCCCTTTTTTAAAAGCAGGTGTTACAAACGTTTATTTCCAAATTTTAGGAAATACACCTTCTTTAATTGGTTTTATAAAGCAGTGTTACAGGAGTACCTAACTAGTTTTTCAGCACAATTAACAATGAAGATTAGGTGTTATTTATCACAACCTGCACTTTTTTTCAACGTTTTTGAGGTATTTTAACACTAAAGGTGCGGTTATAGCAATTGCATTGAAATTAATTGTATTCATGGTATCATCATTCATTATTTCGACATCATTAAAGGAAGTAATACAGATTGGAAATAATCATAAAAAAATTGTTGACTATCACTTGAGGAAACTTTTTTGTGATACATCTATCTTATTGTGATTATTTGCCGTGCTGATCATCCAGATTTCTTCTTAATGAAAGAATGTAAGTACTCCGTTACAATGCGATTTTATTTAGGTAGTACAAGTATTGGTACAAGTGAACAATATAAGAGCTTAATATTGAAAAAAGGACGAGTTACAACAAACTTGCCTTTTTATACGTCTCGGTCATGCTGTCTCACTCAAATATGCCTATCTCTTTCATACCGACAGACATACGTTCACCACTTACTTGGGTACTTCAGAAGATGATTGTTTTGATTTCACGGAAGTCCAAAAATATTTCACATCTTTCCTTATATTTGACTCAGAATTATTTATATAGTTAGTATAACATTCTATTTCAGTTCTTTTTTTGTCAAGTTCTAAGTAAAGAAAAGGTATGGTAATCTGAGAGGTGTGAATACTTTTTGAACTTTCGGTGAAACTTAAAATTTTCTATATTGATTTTGATTAAGCTGGGAGTATACCACGGGGGATATTTGGGAGACAGATTTTTGGTTCCTGATGGAACATAGTGATCAATTGCTTCATAAATAATTTTGTAGAATTTATAAGTAGCTTCTTCCATACCCACTATATTAAAAATTTACAATGTGATTCTTCGGATTGATGATGCCCTAGATTGGTCTCATTAGATGCTGAAAATTTTTTGTTGTTTTGAAATCCTTTCTTATGATACTGGCAATTTCTTGGTTTCACAATACGAGATATTACAGCGACTTTTGAATGGAGAACAAAAATTTATCATTATTTTTAATGCTGAACTAATGTTTGTCACGTAACGAATCGACACGTTCAAAACTCCCGCGAATTCAAATTACCTAGCTATCAGTTGTCACCTTTGTTCGTTGTACGCATGCGTCGCATTGCGCAGGGCTACGTTGGCACTGCACAATGCGCGCGCACGCTGGCTGACGAAATTAACGGCCACTTACAATTCAACCTCGGCCTTGACAACATGTGTGCCTTGCAATTAACAAAGACGCTCCCTGTAGCGCACCTAAATTAACGGCTATTTTTGTAAAAATACTTTAAATAACCAATATCTAATTCAGTGCCAATTTACAATGGAGAAATGCACGCGCATTGGCGCGTACAGTACAGAAGATATCCCGCCACATTAGAGATTCAACATGCACGGTTGTTCCTCCTGCAATTCATGTAAGCTGATTAATAACCATTTCTCCTTATGTGCCTTTTATGATTTGAATCGTGTTAACATTCAGGCTTGCCAGCCAGAACCTTAAATACAGAGAGAGATTGTTCCTAACAAACAGCTAGAAATTATTTAGGATGTTAATAACCCTTTTCATCTGTGTATCTGTAATGTAACTGTGCTTTGTGAATATACTCTCATACTCCCATTTTGTGTTTCTTTTGACGAATATGCAGTGGTCGAATTGGCATTTGTCCCCCGTGTAAAAGCCCATTGGCTGACCTAACACCTGAAGATACGGAACTCAATTCTCTACCACCTGAGCTAAAACCGAAAAGTACAATGGTAAGTCTCCGTACAAAGGCACCTTTTCACACTGTCGCCCACGTTAGTAAAACTGCCCCTTCTTACACTGGCGCCTCACACTGTCGCGCAACATGGGGCATTTTTTTTTCTTGTCATCCCTTCATAAGCCAACAATAGACTACCTCATGTTCGTCAATTGAAATTCTATTCATGTACATTATTCATATAACAACATGTGATTTCCATCTCAGCGTCCACAAACTGTTCCACAAACCGTTTTTTTTTGCGCGCTCGCAAAAACTTGCTTCACAAAATGGTGGCCACGCGTGTTCACACTTTGCCGCGCCACGTGAACAGACACGACAACCACAAACGAACACAACAGAGTTGTTTTTGTTTCTCAACAAACATAAACATCACGAATTCGTGTTTTTTTATTTTTTTTCAAAGCCCATTTCAAAATCGTAATGTCTCCTTTCGCATAGGGAACATTACCAACAAACAAATCACCTTCCTTCAACGAGTTTAAATAAAACACGGGTTTTTCTCAACATTAATTATACATTTATTCCTAATAAATTATAGGTACACCTTTTTTTTTCTAAGTGTGCAAATCCAAGTGTTAACCTTACAACAGTGCCCACCTTTTCGACATGTGTTAACCTTACAACAAGTGACGTGAAAAAGTGAAATTAAATTCATTCATTTTCTTCAAAATTCTCAATTTCAAATCAGTAAACCTGTGGTCAATTTTTTCTCAACAAGTGAATAGTGACTAGTGAAACTAAAAAACACAGTTTTAAAAAGCAAAGTCCTGGCCATTTTTTTCTCAACAAGTGAATAGTGACTAGTAAAACTAAAAAACACAGTTTTACAAAGCAAAGTCCTGGCCAAATTTTCAAAAAAAATTCAAAACACTTCAAAAATTCCGGAACACAATCGTCTTTTCAAACATCAAGCAAACCTTCAAAATGGACTCACCCACTGTACCTACAGGAGTTACATTTGGTGTAATTACCAACATTTTCCAATCAAAAAGAGAAATATTACTCCAAGCTCTTCGTAAAAGGGACCTGTCTCCAACTGACAAATCAAGGAAGTTGCTAATAAATTACGCCTTGTACTTCAACAAGAAATACATCAGGAATTTACGTTTCCCCGGTGGAACCAGTGGAACCAAAAATAATTACACCAGCACCACCTGAGTCAAAAAACATACCAGCACCGGTCATTCCACAAAATAAAAGTTACGACCTAACATCCTAGAAAATTAAATTCAACGGTCGCACCGATGTGGAAAATTTTATTGAAAGAATAGAAGAAACTGCCCAAGTCAGAGGAATTCCCATAGAGATCCTACATCGCAACTTTATCGATCTCATTGCACCCGAATTACTCTCGTGGCATAAATCACAGAAAAAAAGGGCAGATTCTTGGTTCAAACTAAAATCAGCCCTCATCAGCAGTTTTGGAAAAAAGGAAGCACAGCACAAAATAAAATTATCGCTGTTTGCTATCAAGCAACTTTCGAATGAATCAGCTGCCAACTATATACAAAGAGCTGAATTCACAAACGCCAGGCTCTCTTCACCTGTTTCGGACGACGAGCTTTTGCCAGTTTTAATTGATGGTCTCCTCCATAAATATGAGAACATCATTACATCACAAAAAATCCTCAGCATAAACCAACTTAACGACGTATGCCTTCTATTGGAAACATACCAAAACAGAAGAAAAGACTCTAATGATGCGAACGAAGTCATCAAACCAAGCAGATCCTCTAGCATCAAACCAGAATATAATGAAAGAAAAATCTGCTCATTCTGCAAGAAAACCGGTCATTCTCAAACTACTTGTTTTAAGCAAGCTAATCTCCAAGAACCCCGGGATACCAGAGCACCTAAGAGGCATTCTTCCCAAAACCGCTCTCCACCTCGTGACAATCTACGAGAAATTTTCAAAAAATCAAGACACAATTACGAGAGACTACACGCTCCCAATAAAGTTGTCAAACCCCCACCGGACTTTTCGAAACCCCCTCCAAATTGGGTAAACAAGAAACAAAAAAACTAATATCCAACCTCTCCGGAATCCATTTCACTCCAAGGCCTAAAGAATGGATAGAGTGGTTGAGACACGTAAAATACTTCAACCAGGCCTTACATCTTTCAACTGTCAGTTGCAAAGAAGCTCAAGACGGAAGACCCTACGCTAAATTCTCCGTCAATAATGTCACCTTTTCGGGACTTGTGGATAGTGGCGCATCTATTAGATGCCTCGGCAATAATGCACACATACCTTTCGTCATTTGCGGATTTAGAATCAAAATGCATTCTACACACGTTACAACCGCAGACAACACAGCACAAACTGTAACAGGTTCTCTAGCACTACCTGTCAGTTGCGGAAACAAAACAATCACGATCAACTTCTTAGTGGTTCCTTCGATAACCCAGAACTTCATCCTCGGTGTAGACTTCTGGAAGGCCTTTAATGTCGCCCCCCAGGTATTTAACACTTGCAACAACACCTCTCACTCCACTCAAGTTAGTGAGATTCGTACAGTAATACCTTACAAAAATCTAAGTTCTGCTCAGTCACAACAATTAAAAGGAATGATCAACAAATTCAAATCAATATCTTTCGAAAAATGCGGTTTAGGACTAACTAACCTGGTCGAACACCACATCAAAACCAATGGACCACCCATCAAACAAAAGTATAACAACCTAGCCCCCCAGAAACTTAAACAATTGGAAAAAGAATTAGACGAAATGTTGAGTTTAGGCGTTGTTGTTCCTAGCAGAAGCGCCTGGATCAACCCAACTCTACTTGTATCAAAAAAGGACGGCTCTGCACGATTCTGCATCGACAATAGAAGGTTTAATGCTTTCACTGAGGCTGACGCCTATCCACTTCCATTTGTTTACGCCATCCTCGACAAACTACGAAACGCCAAGTTTATATCTTCAATTGATCTAAGCAAAGCTTTTTGGCAAATACCATTAGACGCTGCATCTTGTGAAAAAACTGCATTTGTCATACCAGGTAGAGGCATGTTTCACTTTAAAAGGTTACCATTTGGCCTCAAAAATAGCCTTGCCGAACTACAAAGGTTAATGGACAAATTATTCGGCCCAGAATCGGATAATAACTTATTCTGTTACCTAAACGACCTCATCATCATAACTGATACCTTCGAAAAACACATTGAAATGCTGGAAAAAGTTTTCCAACAACTCAAGCTCGCCGGCCTTACCATCAACTTGAAGAAATAAGAATTCTGCAAGTCCCGCTTGCGTTATTTAGGCTTTATTGTCGACGAAAAAGGTCTGAGAACAGACCTAGCTAAAGTCGAAGATATGGCAAATTTCCCCAGACCCAAAAACGCAAAAGAAGTCAAAGGTTTTCTAGGACTTGCCGGTTATTATAGAAGATTCATCAAAGACTTCTCCAACATTGCAGCACCCCTCAACAAAATCACTGGTACACGCAAAGGCATCAGTAATTTCTTATGGTCCCCTGAAACCGAAAAAGCCTTCATCACTTTGAAATCTGCTCTACAAACAGCACCTGTGCTGAACTGTCCTGATTTCACACTTCCTTTCACGCTCCATACGGACGCTTCTAATGTTGGAATCGGCGGAGTACTAACTCAGGAATTTCCCGATGGCGAACACCCTGTAGTTTACTTTTCCCGAAGCTTAAACAAACACGAAAAGAACTACGGAATAACGGAAAAAGAGTTACTGGCAGTAATGGATTCTATTCACCACTTTCGAGGATACATAGACGGTAGCAAATTTACTGTGGTTACTGACCACAGCAGCCTAAAATGGCTTATCTCCTTGAACAATCCATCCGGTAGACTCGTTCTTTGGTCATCACGTTTGTCTCAATACACTTTCGATGTCATACACCGTAAAGGCGCCGACAACATTGTACCTGACGCTCTCTCAAGAATCAAGCTTGCTATCCTAAGCACCGAACCAACTGCCCCCATCTCTTCTACTAAGGACACCTGGTATCTAAAGATATTCAACGGTTGCATTAACTCTCCTCAACAGTTTCCCAATTTTATCATAAAAGAAAGACAATTGTACCGTAATTGCAAACCTCCTTTGTCTATTCTCGAAGACCATGCTTGGAAACTGGTTGCTCCTCTTGAAGAGAGAGAACAAATAATATTCAACAACCACAGTGCCCCGGAATCCATACACCCTGGAACCTTCAAGACATATTGGAGAAGCATTAGATTCAAAACTTAATTTAAAATTAGTGTGAACTAATTTTTAATATATAAACATAAATTAATTAATTAATTTTTAAGATATAGAATGGACAAAAAGAGACATCTCTTGTCAATTTCGGATAGTATTTTCTCTGCAGGTGAATGATAAGCAAATTGCGGTCACCTTTTACATCTGTTCAGTGGATTCATCTGAGATTGTGATATTTCGTCAAAAGAGGTCTATTTAAGATAAAAATAATTAAAATATATTTTTTGACAAAATAAAATGTCACAAAATCGGCAGTGTGTATTATTACAATGAATGTGCTGATTCATCTAAAACATTAATAATTCTTCTCTCTTGTGAGCTGGTTGTTCTAATAACCTTATCTAGTGCAAATGCAAAGTGATTGCTGATTGCTGCCTGAAACCGAATCTGATGACAAAATAGAAGACCTCAATTGTGAATGCCATTGTTTTGGGTGAGTTTTTCTGTTCATTTGTATTTTGGTGACTGGGTTTGAATTGTTTTTCTCCCTACAGAGATAATTTATTAATCAACAATTATTTTTCATAGGGAAATATAATATTCCCTAGATGATCTGTGCTATCTACACGCCAGATCATCATCCATAATTTTGGTCCCACATAGCTCGGATATATTGCTAGCGAAAATTAATTAATATTTAGTGATTAAGATTTTGAAACATGATAAATGGATGTTCTATTCACGTAATTTTTTTGGTGATTTAAGAAGTACCTATCAGTACCAATTTCTAGCATACATAAATAATTTTTCTAGCATTAGAAATTTGCGTATTTTTTTTGGTAAATTTCATTAAAGCTCAAATTACTTAATATTATTTAGGTATAGTGAATTTAGTTTCGTTTTTTTACGTATTCTTTGGTAGATTCGAAACATATAATATATTGGAATTGTTGTAATTTTTGGAGAATTCTAATTTACAATACTTACAACATTATTGTATACTTTTTTTGGTAAAGAATATTTTGTCATCTCATTAAAAATGCCGAGAATTGCTGAAGAAGTTTGTGGAGATATTCAGGATAGAACGTTGACTCTTTTGACGGCAAAAAAGGAAAATCTTTTTTTGCGGATGAATGAATTGTATAATTTATCAAATAATTTAAATACCTTCGAGTCAAGAAAAAATGAATATTTCATGGCAAAGTCGGATATGATTGAGGACATGAGGGTTCAGTTTGAAACTGTTATTGATAAACTTAACGACCGTCAGTTGACTTTGGACGACTCATTTAAACCGGATTTCCAACAATTAAATGCATTTGATGATATTTATTTGAAGGTCAAACGAAGTCGATTTAACCTTCAAAACGCGTCACGCAACGATTCGCGGGATCATTGTATTATTAAATTGCCACCTTTGGAATTACCATCATTTGATGGTAAAATTGAAAATTGGCCTACTTTCTACCAAGCTTTCAAATCTAATGTACATAATAATAGACAATTAACCGACGCCCAGCGTGTTCAATATTTAATTGGTAAATTGACACACGGCGCTTTAAAGGTTATTTCAGGAATTGTACCTGGAGGTGACACATACAATATAATCTGGAATGCTTTGGTAAACAAATTTCAAAATAAACGTGCACTAGGCACACATTATTTAAATAATATTCTTGATGCAAAAAATTGTACAAATACATCTGGCAGTCTTGACTTTTTATTGAAAATTTTTCTGCATCAGTAGCAGCGATAAAACAATTAGAGATTGAAAATTTAACTGATTTTATCTTATTTCATTGTGCATTTAGAAAAATTGATTTTCAAATCGCACAGATTTTCGAGCTGTCAGTCAGGAATAAAGAGATTCCGACATATGACGATTTAGTCTCGTTTGTTCAAGATCAGGTTAAGATTTTAGAACGTTTAGGCAATTCAAATGAAGCCGGTAAAAAACTGCCCACCACGTCGTCATTTCGTTCTAATAAAAATTTTAAATCGTTCCTTGCTAGCAACGAGAATGTACCTCGGTTTACGGCTTCGCGCACAAATTGTTGTCTTGTTTGTAATAAAACTAATCATACAATTAAAGATTGCGTTAAATTTAAAAATATGAGCTCCTCACAGGCGCGTTTTGAATTTATAAAGTCAAAACATGCTTGCGTAAATTGCCTTAGTGGAGGGCATAAAATAAACGCGTGTAAATCGGTTTTAACTTGTGAGTTTTGTAAAAAACGTCATCACACTTTTTGCATTTTGGCAGTGCTGATAACAATGCTAAAACTCCATGAAGTACCCACGCACACACGTCGCCAACATCTACAGGGACATCTGAAAATTGTGATACACAATTAGAAGAACCTCCGCTAAACATAAATAACTCATGTTCCCTTTCTGTGAAAGCGACACATAATACGATTCTATTATCAACCGCGCAAGTATTCGCAAAGAGTAAAAATGGAAATAAAGTTGTTCGGTGCTTAATGGATAACGGTTCACAGAACAATTTAATTACTGTTGATTGTTGCAAGATCCTCAACTTACCAATAATTCCTTTAAACAATTCCTTTGTAAAAGGAATCGGTTCAGCATCCAAACCAATTTTGGGTTACGTTTATTTGGACATTGAGTCCCGCGTGTACCCGAATAATAAATATAATATTTATGCGCTTGTCATTGACAGTATTACAGATCAGCTACCTAATCACTATATAACCAAGGGTGATATGAGTTACTTAAAGGGTATACCTCTCGCTGACTTAACGTGGAATATTCCTGGATGCGTGGATATAGTATTAGGTGCACAACTGTTCCCATATATTTATTTAGGGAACAGGGTTGAATCTGGTAACGGCGAACCTCCGGCATTAGCAACAGCTTTCGGTTTTGTGTTAATGGGTGACTACCCTAGTAATGTGCTTAATACAAGTACGTCATTTTCGGCACTTGCGCTTAATGACAAACAAAAATACAAAAATTTTGGCTGTTAGAGGAAATACCCAACATGCAATTTCTAAGTCCGGAAGAGACGGAATGTGAGAATTTATTTATATCATCCATTTCTCGCACCGTCGACGGAAGGTATTCTGTTGCTTTACCTTTCTGTAAAGACCCGAAGCAATTGGGTAATCCCCTTGCTACTGCTCAACGCCGATTTATGGCTTTGGAGCGAAAATTTAAACATTCACCGGCTTTGCGGGAGAATTATAATAACGTTATTCATGAGTACATTGAAAACGGTTATTTAGCAAAAGTTTCAAGGTCGGATATTACCGATGACGGATATTACATTCCGCATCACGCTGTCACTCGCCCGGATAAACCTATGCCTCGGATCGTACTTGACGCTAGCGCTAAGACACATACAGGATTGTCATTAAATGACGTTATTTATACTGGTCCGAATTTGCAAGCCGATCTGTTTTTGCTTCTGTTAGACTTTCGTCTTTTTCCCATTGCTATTACTGCAGACATAAAGCAGATGTATTTGCAGATTGAGGTTCCAAGCAAGCATCGCAAATATTTGAAAATTCTATTTCGGTTCGCGGACAACGATCCCATACAAACCTTTCAATTCAATCGGGTCCCTTTCGGACTAACAGCTAGTCCATACTTGGCAATGCGCACTGTTCGACAGTTGGCCCAGGATATGAGACAACATTTTCCGGACGCTGCCAATGTGGCAGAGTCTAAGTTGTATATGGACGACCTGGTATATTCTATTGTAGATGAACCCAGTGCCGTACGTCTGTCGCGAGAATTGATCTCGTTGTTTAAGTCCGGTGCCTTTGATTTGGTAAAATGGACTAGTAATTCTTCAGTGGTACTTTAGAATCTTCCAGATTCTCACCGAAGCCCAGTGGACTTTACTGTTGGTTCTAACAATGCCGCTAAGGTGTTAGGCCTTTCGTGGGAACCAGCTGATGACAGCTTCTTCTTTACGTCTTCTTATGTTCAGGAGAAGTGCACGAAGCGAAACATACTCTCCATAGTAGCCCGCTTGTTCGATGTTCTCGGCTTGGTCGCCCCTGTCATTCTTTATGCGAAATTACTTATTAAGGAGCTATGGCTGTGCAACATTGGTTGGGATGATATACCCCCTGAGAGCGTTATTCAAAGGTTTTCGGCTCTCACACAGGAATTCTCTTTAATTTCGACAGTGAAAATTCCCCGCCATGTTGGCGTCCTAAAGGACAGTACAGTGCTCGTTGTCGCCTTCTGCGATGCGAGCATGAATGGTTATGGCTTCGTGATTTATTTGCACACCACTGATCTCTCTGGAAATATTTCAGTGAGGTTATTGTGTGCAAAATCAAAGGTTTCTCCCACGAGAGTGACAACTCTCGCTCGTTTGGAGCTTTGTGCTGCAGTTTTGATGTCAAAATTAATACGGACGGTGCAAGATAACTATCGTGCGCGTCTTTCTATTTCAGGAACATACGCGTTTTCAGATTCTACCATTGCGCTCTCCTGGATACATTCCTCACCGCATCGTTGGTCAGTGTTTGTTAGCAATCGTGTAGCTCAGTGCCAGGAAAATTTGTCTCCGGAAAATTTTTACCATGTCGCCGGTAGTGAAAACCCGAGCGATTGCCTTTCTCGTGGCATGCTACCCTCTCAACTCGTTTCACATGATTTATGGTGGAACGGCCCATCATGGATTCGCCACCCACCTTTGGAATGGCCGGTAAAACCGTTTCGCCCCACCAATACCGGTGAAATGCCTGAACACAAAGTTAATGTGCTCATTGCAATGGTTCTGGGTGAATAATCGGTTCTGGGTGAACTGGCCCAGCGTATATCCACTTGGGATAAACTACTAAGGAGTGTCGTTTATATTCTCCGATTCATAAAAAAGATATCACCTTCCTCTGGAATTGTCAATAATCTTGTGACTGCTGAAAAGGCTGTACTTCGTTCCGTGCAAAATGCTCATTTTTCAAATGATATTGCTGCACTTCAGAAAGGCAAAATCCACTCCAAAAGGCTTCAGGGTTTGTCTTTATTTCTTGATGAGGACAATTTGTTACGTATCGGGGGACGCCTTTCTAAATCGGACTTACCTTTTGAGGTTAAACATCCGATATTACTACCTAAACATGACTGTGTTGTAAATCTTATCATAGATCACTTTCATGTCATGAACTGTCATACCGGTCCAGGACTTCTTATGTCTATATTACGTCAGCGCTATTGGATATTAGATGCTAGGACGGTTATTAGGGCAAGGGTGCGGAAATGCAACTGCTGCTTCCGCTCAAATCCATCACATCCTACGCCAAAGATGGCAGATTTACCTTCATATCGTATTACTGAAGCCAAAGCCTTCGTTCATACTGGTGTTGATTACGCGGGTCCTCTACGTATTACGCTTGCTCGTCGGAGAGGACAACATTCGCAGAAGGCATATATTTGTCTGTTTGTATGTCTTGTGACTAAGTCTTATGGGTAAACCCAAACGCGCCGATAGACCACTGCAATCACTGTCAATGGATCTTATTGGACCTTTCCCAAGAAGTTATGCTGGACACATGCATATACTCAGTGTAGTGGATTTTCACCAAATATTGTTGGATTTTTCCTTTAAAAAGAGCCACCGCATCTGCAGTCGTAAGCCTTTTGGAAAAACACATATTTATACCTTACGGAACCCCTCGTACAATTATCGTGGATAACGGAAAACAATTCATCGCAACTGAATTTAAGGAGTTCCTGTCCAAATACGGCATGAAAGACATTTTTTATAACACTCTCTACACACCACAGAACAACACTGTAGAGCGTTATAACCAAAACATCAATACTGCCCTGGCTATCCTAGTTGATAAAGACCAACGCACTTGGTGTAAAATCCTGGAAAAAATTCAAGCAGCTATAAACAACACGGTAAATCTTACAACCGGCTACACCCCATTCTTCCTCAAACACGGCATGGAACAAATTGTTTACGGCTCTCTACATTGGAATATTGATTTTCCATCATCGGTCCCCTCATCTGAAGACCCTGTAGAAACGTATGCCCACCGTTTAGAAGAACTCTCTGCTATCTACAGCGAAGTAACAGACGCTTTATTACTGGCCCACCAAAAAAGTGCGGACAGATATAACCTACGCAGGAAACATGTCACTTTTAATAAAGAGGATATTGTCTGGAGAAGAAATAACACATTGTCACAAGGTGCTATGTACTTCTCTGCCAAATTGGCACCCCGCTTTATCAAAGCTAAAGTACTGAGAAAAATCTCAGATTTGGTGTACACCCTGTCCGACATTTCTGGTAAACACATAGGCAACTACCACATAAAGGACATTGTCAAGGCTGGAAATATGGAAACAATAAAAACCATAACTCCTGTCCCTACGTTTGTACCTCATTGGCAGAAACAACCACTGTCATACACTACAAACTTTGCATAAACAACTAATTATGACTTTAACTATTGATCTCACAAGCCGTCTACCATAGTGTTATTCGTTTTTTGTTGAAATTATTAGCCTTTTTAGCCATAATGTTCTTGATTTTCATAAATTAATCATCCATTATGGCTTGTTGTAAGTAAATCTTACACGACAAGGTACAATAAGTGTCAATTGTAACCTTGACCTCGGTACACTATTTCATTGTATATAAACTTTTGTTCCTATTCTTTTTCTCACGTTTCACTCTTTCTCATGTATACACCTTTTTTGAAACTGATCATTTCAGAAAAGAGACACCTCCTCAATGTCGGTTTGTATTTTTGGTACGCGCGATACTCAAAAATGTTCTCCATCCCCTGTTCCCAACACACCAAGTTTTCTTGTCAAATCATATTATATTGTTTTTTTTGCTCATGTTCTTGCAATTGTCCTTCATATTTGTTCTAATGGGTTCCATCGTACATAAAACAATGACCCTTTGCAACATACACCGAATTGAGGTGAATGTTCTACGCCTGTAATTTGTAATCATAATGCGTTTGTAAAGTCCAGTTCGGTATCGTCATTTGATTCAAGTTACACAGGTGTAACAAATATAAGTTAAAATTACCATGTTTAAAGTTTTTTCAGTTTTCTTGAAAACTTGAATGGCACTCAACTATCTCATTTGCTCTAGTCCTTTTTTCAGAATTTGATATTGACACGTCAATTCTGAAAATAGTTGTTGTAAAGAAAAACAAGTTCCGATTTGTCTTCCTCATCAATAACAATGTACCATGTATAACACCGTTCGGTCAGATTGAGTATGTAAAATCATAGGATCTCAACTTCCTGACCCAAATCTGTTATAATGTTGCGCTTTATTTTGTCTTGAATGACATTAATTTGCCTTGTCAAATACACCAAGCCAGGTCACTCATATTAAGTTATCCTGTGTCTCTAGGTGCCCCCCTTTGTATATAAAAATATATAACATGTATAGTTCACAACATTCGTGTTTGTGGCAATTGTGGTAACACCAAGTGTGTTTCCTTGCTCATTTTGTTTGGTCATTTTAAGTAGGTAAAACCCAATCAGGTCTTAAATAAACCACTACAAACCTTTATATTGTAAGCAAAGAGTAAGTAAAACCAAATTGGTCTCTTTTGCTATTTACATTTTTTTTTGTCTTGTGTAAAACATCCTTGTTGGCATATGTCTTGTATTATTGCCAACCTTCCGTGTAAACACAACATAAGTTTTTGCCATCACACATCGTGTAAACTCAACTTATGTTTGTGTCATCACATACCGTGTAAACTCAACTTATGGTTGTGTCATCACAGTATATTGTAAGCAAAGAGTAAGTAAAACCAATCGTCTCTTTCGCTATATTTGTGCGCTGTGTAAGTAATTACTACTATCACATCACATGTCTTGTACAATTGTATCTGCTTGTCATGTTACTTTTGTATTATGCTGGTACCAATAACTATCGACATCACCGTATTTGTTTATCGTGTATTTTGTGCATATGCCGTATGTATTGAAATGGAAACTTCTCACCATCAACTTGAACGTAAATTTGTCAATCCACCATGATACGAGAGATCGTTATAAAATCCACCATGATACGTGCGAACGTTATAAAATCCAACGCTATACGAGAAGTTCGTTATAATCACTTATTTTTTTTCGCCAACGCAGCGAATAGGTAATTTTGTCTCAATGTTTTGTTATAAATACCTACTGTCTTACATCCTTTCAATACTGGGCTCAAATCGTCAAATTTTTACATGATACGTGAAGACGTCATAATACTTACCGTGATTCGTGTGAACGATATAATATCAATTGGTTTTTCTTAAATAAGATTGCCACCTGTTTATACTTGAACTACCTGACGTAGATCATTTTACCCGGATATGTCTTGTCATTTTTAAACATTTGACACCTTTTTTAAACTTGCCAAACAGCAGAAAATTTCTCTCTTGGAAGAAAAGTTTTTTTTTTAAAAATAACATTGAAGCTGTGCATTCAGCAATTTTTGGTTGAACTGATGCCTGTGGACTTCTTGTAACTAAACCCAAGAACTATCTACTATCAATTGAGAAATGGACTAATCATCGGCTTCACTTTTGATTATGAGGTATCGTGTCGCAGGAGGTCAATCGGGACATGACACAAAAACACCTAACTCGTCGACTGGGAAACGAATAAGAAAACTCCCAGGTTTGTGAAATTTGAGCAAGGGTCTGTCATTTTCTCACAAACTTGTAGAAGATTAAAACGACCCCTAGTCTTTCGTCCAATACACATGAAAGACTAGAATTGTATTTTGTTGTATGTTATGTTTCATCACACTTTCTTGTAAATGTAATGAGTCGGGAAACCTGCTGTCAAATATATTTCGCTCTCTCCTGAAGATCGAATCTGGACTCTAGCCAGTTTTCAGCAGATTTCTGTACTCAAACGTCTTTTTTCTTCATCACTTTCACCATGTACATATTGTAGAAAATTATTCTCGGATTTGGAAATAGTACGATAGGCATTGGCTTATCGTCTGTCAAATAGGACAAACCTCATCCACGAATCTTTTTCTCACCCCTTCTCCCATCATCCCTTCACCCTTCAATGAAATATCTTCACTATGTTTTCTTCTTTGAAAGCCTTACGTTGTTACCGCTTTAGCGATGACATTGACTATGAAAGGTCAATTGCTTTCAAAGAAGTTATTTTTTTGTCTCATTGCACAAACATGTTCTTGTATCCGTGGATTTGTATTCAGTACTATTGCACTGAATGGACTATACAGAGTCACCTCTTGATACGAAAACATTTTTACATTTGTAAAATCTCAACTAGTTGGGAACATCTCTATCTTTCTTTCTCTGGTTTCTGGAAAGCAAATCTCTTCCTTCTACCCAAGGCACATTTGTTTCTCTCCAACCATTTTTGCATCATTGGTCTACTAGGCAGGTAAACTTCAAGAATTTTGTTCTAATAATAATTTACTCCTGGACTAAAAAGAAGCCCAGCAGCCTCTCTCATCACCAGCTGAGCCCTCTTCATTGCCGCCTTCACTACCGTCACGGAGGTCCCTTCTCTTCAGCCTCGTTATATAAAAAGCACCCGACCACACCCAACTCAATTAAATGTGAGCCGTTTGTGCAGTTGCGAACAAAGTCGTCTCACATTATAATGACACTTTCCAAACAACAACCTCCGAGCATGTCAGCTCCAGGTTAGTTGACGTTTCTGCCAAATCAACTGTTGTCTTTTGCTCCATCACGCACTGACACACGCATTGTCTTGCAAATACTAAAACACGCAGACCAACCAGTCGCCGTTCGTGCAGACTCACCAAATGCCGTTCGCGCAGACTCACCAATGGCCGTTTGTGCATACTCACCACCAATCTCCATTTGGCACCAACCCATGTTATTCGCAACTTTGCACGCTTTAATAACCAGTACAACCTTGCTTACTGCCAGCATAGATCCACTCTGGCATTTCTACAAACCTGAAGCACCTATTTTGACCTCTGTGATAGTAGAACCCCTCGGCAACAACAAAATTCCACTCCGTGTTCTTTTTCCAAGACCCTAGTGTTCATTTGAGTGTAATCTCAATGGGTCATGTGTTAGTGAAAATAACAAGTGCAACGCAATTTAAACTCCGACCACTACGCAAACAAACTACGCTTCGCAAATCTTAGCTTCCCGGACCAATGATAAACTTAGAGTAATTTTTTTTTTTCATAATGTCATGTACTATGTTATGTCTTGTCATGTCTTGTCATATGTAACTGTGTTTTGTCTTGTCTTGTCATGTCATTTGTCACTATGTTATGTCTTGTCTTGTCATGTCATATTATGTTACTATGTTTTGTCTTGTCTTGTCATATCATATGTTTCTATGCACTGTCTTATTATGTCAATATGTGTTTTATGTTTGTCATCAATTAGCACACCCAATCTCTCTCTCTCTCTCTCTCGCAAGCCATCTCTCTGAGAAACCAGTGGCATGTTTTAAGTAAAAGAGGATTCTTTAAGCCTATTGCTTCATTGCCACGTCGCTTTTTCTCGGGCGGGCGGGGATGTGTCACGTAACGAATCGACACGTTCAAAACTCCCGCGAATTCAAATTACCTAGCTATCAGTTGTCACCTTTGTTCGCTGTACGCATGCGTCGCATTGCGCAGGACTACGTTGGCACTGCACAATGCGCGCGCACGCTGGCTGACGAAATTAACGGCCACTTACAATTCAACCTCGGCCTTGACAACATGTGTGCCTTGCAATTAACAAAGACGCTCCCTGTAGCGCGTAAATTAACGGCTATTTTTGTAAAAATACTTTAAATAACCAATATTTAATTCAGTGCCAATTTACAATGGAGAACTGCACGCGCATTGGCGCGTACAGTACAGAAGATATCCCGCCACATTAGAGATTCAACATGCACGGTTGTTCCTCCTGCAATTCATGTAAGCTGATTAATAACCATTTCTCCTTATGTGCCTTTTATGATTTGAATCGTGTTAACATTCAGGCTTGCCAGCCAGAACCTTAAATACAGAGAGAGATTGTTCCTAACAAACAGCTAGAAATTATTTAGGATGTTAATAACCCTTTTCATCTGTGTATCTGTAATGTAACTGTGCTTTGTGAATATACTCTCATACTCCCATTTTGTGTTTCTTTTGACGAATATGCAGTGGTCGAATTGGCATTTGTCCCCCGTGTAAAAGCCCATTGGCTGACCTAACACCTGAAGATACGGAACTCAATTCTCTACCACCTGAGCTAAAACCGAAAAGTACACTGGTAAGTCTCCGTACAAAGGCACTTTTTCACACTGTCGCCCACGTTAGTAAAACTGTCCCTTCTTGCATGTTTTAGAGACAAGGTTTTGTATGCATAGCACAAAGGATAACATATTTTTAAGTAAAAATTATTAATCTGAAACACCTATATATTTTTTTAATATATAGCGTGTCTCGATGCTATCTAGTAGGAGATTTGGCATTAATGCTATTCGTAAAAAAATAAAGTTGGTTGTTTTCTAGTGAAAAAATCTAATAAGCAATATTTGTTCAATGAAAAATACCAGTACATATTGAATATTTTGGCGGGTTTTGAATAAGCGTAGCACAAATGGTAGAGCACCTAACTGGCAGTCAGAAGGCTACGGGTTCAATTCCCGTCGGCGGCATCTATTTTCCTCGGTAGATTTTTTTCAATTTATTTAGGTGTTTCAAGTAAAAAAAAAATGCTTTAAAATAATACGAATTCATCATTTTATTGTTTTTTATCATGAAAATAAAATCTGATTTTGTGTAGAACTTTTAGGACGGTGATTCTTTTTAACAGTTTAATACAAATTTTTGATAGTTTAGTTTGCTTATATTTTTCATTTCTATGACGTGCAAATTGCGGGTAATTTGTCTAGACACTCTAGTCGCGTCTAGTCTCCACGAAAATAATTACCTACTATATACGCACTTAGAAATCAAAAATTTTCCAAGAAAGTTATCACCACATGATTTATGAAATTTAAAAAAAATAAAAATTAAATTTTTGAAAATGACACGAACATAACATTCTAAAAAAAAAAAATTAGCAAATGTACCGGAGTTTTTAGACGTATGTGATATGTGGTACACAGATTTTTATACCGTAGACAAATATTATTTTAATTTATTTATTACATTTATAATATATCCACTTCACATGGTCTAATAATATAAACACAGAACATTTTAATTTACACTTCTAATATTTGCTACATACAATATTTTAACATTTTTCTTTGAATTTGTGCTAATCAAGGTACCATTTTAATATCACTGAGATGCTATATATTTCTGTATATCAGTTTTAGAATAAGGCCCCGGCAAGGCTGAGGTGCTGGGTTCAATACCTAGATACGACTGAATCTTTTACTTATTTTTTGTTTGAGAGATAATTTGAGGTTCTACTGATTAAGATTATTAAACAAATTATAGAAAATATACCCTGCGGTTAGATCAATTTTCTACACACCTTTTTCACTTATGTCGTTAAGATTTCAACTTTATTTTAGGGTATTGTGTCGTCTTAATGCCTCCTGTTTATTGATCTAGCATTCCATTAGGTAAGTAATTTTAGCAAATCTGCTCGTAATCCACAGGTCGAGTGATAGTACTCAAACTTTAGCTGGTGAACTCCAGTAAGTAAAGGTCGGAGGTACTCAATTTAAACTAGACATGCATTATAATAACGTTCCGCCATGCACTTAAAGGGAACTACTCTTAATGTGCCGCCCGCAAAGTTCAATATTCGGTTTATGGCTTTGCTCTGTGATGCAAACTGGCCACGAGAAGGCTTGCACTTAAAATGATGTGCTTTTAACAGTTAATTATAACGTTATTTATGAAATGTCCTGGGACCATACTGTAAAATAAATAAATTTTAAAGCATAAGTGTACATAATTCATTGTGAGGAATAACTTACTATTCTATCACGAGTTCTCTGATATTGTAAACTGTAATCTTGCAACTACAAACTTGTAAACTGTAATCTTGTAACTATACACTTGTACACCGTAATCTTGCAACTCTTGTTAACTGTAATCTTGCAACTACAAATTTGTAAACTGTAATCTTGCAACAACAAACTTATAATTTGTAATCTTGCAACTACCGACTTGTTAATTGTAATCTTGCAACTACAAGCTTGTAAACTATAATCCAGGTTGCAAACTTAATTTGATTTCGATGACAAAATGATGGAATAAGAATATTTAGGAACGGAAAGAAAAAGTATGCTGCAGCTGAGAGGATGCCACGGGATTATTGAAATACTTTTCTTTACATTAGCTCCACATTAGTCTTCTTTGGGCAACACCAACGTGTGTGGAGGGTTTTTTTTTAACGAAATGAAGGAGAGGTAGATCTGGAAAGGAAAAAAGGTAAAAACGGCCCACCACACAGTAGGTGGCAAGACGCATCCACCGCCAAGACTCAACCCATGAACCCGGGTACCCCTGTTAAGTCATTTAACGAAGCAAACCACTAAAGTTGACATATGGCAGAGGTGTTGGTTATCCAATGAATGGTTTCCGGATCAGCGGTACCCAGGGCCGGCCCTGAGCCAAGCGGCCCCTGGTGCGAGAAAAAAGTTGGCGCCCCTTGTCAAAATCAATAGAATCCAGGATGACTGATCACTGTAATCAATAATATTTGCATTATTTTTTTTGTGTAGTGCCGTTTTTATGAAAAAAAATCTAGAGGGCGATGTGTTACGACTAGAGTGTTAGGTACTATCAGAATCTTGGCTTCGTGGCAATTGGGCGCCCGAAGCGAACTTCCAGAATAGGACGGGTCTTGGCGGTACCCAAAGATATTAGAAGAACGAGATATGCTATGTTGGACGCCGGACCGTAGCCGGAGTACTACCTAATTAGGGTACTTTGAACGGTATCGGGACGTGTACGCACAGAAATCTGTTCTATGTATTAGTGCGGATACCTTAGCGCAAGCGAAGGTGTGCAGTAGTATTGGTGAACAAAACCGGCGACACTGGGCAAAACAATTGCACTCAGTACGAACTGCTCATAGCACATCTCGTTCTTCTAATATCTTTGGCGGTACCCATTACCTCCTACAAAATTGAGAACACCATATGGTGAATATTTTTTTGTTCCCTCATATGCATAAAAAATCAACGGTGCGCGTATTCGGATTGCTTTTCTGCGCGTAGCGCAGTGTAAAACTAGTTACTGTTTACCAATACTATTACTTCCCCGGTGACAGAATGATTGGAAGGACGGAGGAAGGGTATAGACAAACAATAAAGTAAAAATAAATGTGCGGCCCCCGAGCAAAACAGATATTAAATACATTTTTTCATATATTTTACTTACTTATACCAATGAAGTTTCAAATGAAACAATGTTCCTACATAATATTTAGGTATTTGGTTTTGTAAATTGGTAAGACTTGATCAATCAAAGGACTTAAGAATATCTTACATAAACGGTGATTTTTGGGGTATTATGCCGTTTTACGCTTTTTCCTTCTTTAGCCACCGTATCGGACAGTGATACAATGACCAAAGAAGGAAGAAGCGCAACACGACATAATACTCCAAAAATAAATCATGATAATGCCTTTGACCGTGATAATCTTAAATAATTATTCATACAACATCCATTAATTGTAAATTATTAAATTAGAAAAATATAATATGAAAACATAAACATACGTAAGAAAATAAACGAAAAGTAATATAATATATATGGTAAAATCATACGTAGGTACGAGTACATATTCATATTATTAACGAACGATATTAGAGTAAATTCTGGAGTTTTTGTTGGACAAGTTGTTCCTTTAACATTTTATTATTCGTCAATTTAATATTCAAAACAAAAAGCTTGTCAAACAAAAAGCAATTTCTCTTCATGAAATAGTATGGATTTGAAACCTGGAAAAGACATACACAACAGAACTATTACCCCCTAATATACATTGTGAACAAGTCGGGTCAGTAAATAAACAACCTTTAGAGAATATTTTTAATTCCATTTGTTGAACCCGCCTCAAGAAAACTATTTTCTATTTAAGCATGACGATTAACATCCAGTATTTATGCACCGAGGCGAGGCACTTTCGAATCTCGTCGCAAGGTGGCATATCGTTGATTTTTTCTCCAATGATATTTACGGCTTGTCTGCACCGCTATAGATAAGTGCCTAACGCTGGGAGTCGTTAACGAGATGCGCGAGAAAATTGACGTCGTAAAATTCGCCAGGCTACAGATTGTCTATTACAGATGTACACAGGCTGCGGGTTCATGAGAGGATAGTAACTACGCCAGCCAAAAAAATATTTTTACTTTACTCAACATTACCGAGCAGGTGAAGTTCTTACTGTTATGATTCGAAACATTATTGGTTAGTTTTAATGAATTTAGCTACCTATTTTAAGTTACCGGATATGAACAGGCAGTTATTCCCAACCTTCCCTTTCTTCTTCTCCCTACTTGTTGTTCTACTTTATAGAGCGTCATAAGTTTCTCCAAGCCATAGTTCCATTTGCTCCAGGGAGTTGAAACTCTCGTGCGATATCGCACGAAAAACCTACATGCATTAAAAACAACTTTAATGTGAGCGCGCTATTTTACAGTAAAGCGAATATAGTTTAAATTCTGCTCTGAAAGAGATAAATAATTATCACCATGGGGATATTTACAAGATAATATAAAACACATTATTGTGCGATAAATTCGCCAACGGCGTTTTATACAATTTTGTGTGAGAGTTCAATTTTTTTCAAATCATTTATATGCATAGATAGACCAGGATATCTAGAGCGGTCGATCGACAAAATAATTTATCGATAACGTCGATAACTTGCAATCGTTCCCGAGTATGACTGCAGATCACTAACATATAAACAACAGTTCATGTTGAATAAATTAAGACCACTTGGTCGCTGTGAACTGTTGTGTGTTCATTATCTATCTGCAGCTATGATGACAAGTTACCGACTGATCGATAGAACTTTTATCGACCAACCGTGCTTGATCTATAAAATGATAAACCCTGATGTGGAATGTTTAGAATGATTCAAATAGAATTTTGCGTTTTCAATCGCGTGGCAAAAGGTTATTTTAAAATATCTTCACACTATGGGAAACTAATACTTAGGTGATGTCGATATATTAATTAACTTAGAGAATTTTGTGGATCATGTAAAAGATTTATTCCTAAATAGAAGTTGTATTTTTGTAAACCAGTCAAATCGCTGTATTTTTTAATTTATGTTCTTGTTCATTTTTTTTTATTTATTTTTGGTTCTAACACATATTTTGTAATTTAATTTTATTTTTAGTATTTCTTTCTAATGTTTCAAAATTATCAGTCATTAACATTGTTCCACCTACATGTAAAAACCCTCCGGGCGTTAAAAAATAAATAAATAAAATTAAAATTAAAAAATGTCTATGCTTCTTTGTGCTATTCAAAAAAGCTAAAGTAATTGTTTAATTAGGTGAATTTATTTTAGGTTTTTCGAGTTTATTCATAAAATATTAATAGATAGACTGAATTTATGCAGTTCCAATGAAATTGCCATAAAAATAATGATAATAATATTTTGATGATTTGTATAGCGTCTTTTTTGTGCAAAATGGCCTCAAGGGCGCTGAATAAGAGATTGTGTGCGATCAACATGTCGAGACATAAATGCATTACAAATAGTATTAGGGTCGGCTCTATGCGGGCGCGATTGAAGCAGTCCGCTCCGGGCGCCGAATCGCTAGGGCGCCAAAGCGCAGATAATTCCTCACCTAACACACCGCCCTTGATATTATTTTTCATAAAAACACAAATCATTGATTACAGCGACCTCTTAGTTAGGCGTCTACTGATTAATCACAGCAACCTCCTAGCTAGGCGTGTACTGGTTGATTACAGCGACCTTCTACATAGCTAGGCGTCTACTAATTAATCACAGCAACCTCCTAGCTAGGCGTCTACTGGTTGATTACAGCGACCTCCTAGTTAGGAGTCTACTGGTTGATTATAGTGACCTCCAACTAAGCGTCTACTGGTTGATTACAGCGACCTCCTAGCTAGGCGTCTACTGATTAATCACAACAACCTTCTAGCTATGCGTCTACTGGTTGATTGCAGCAACTTCCTAGTTAGGAGTCTACTGGTTGATTATAGCGACCTCCAACTAAGCGTCTACTGGTTGATTACAGCGACCTCCTAGCTAGGCGTCTACTGATTAATCACAACAACCTTCTAGCTGTGCGTCTACTGGTTGATTGCAGCAACTTCCTAGTTAGGAGTCTACTGGTTGATTATAGCGACCTCCAACTAAGCGTCTACTGGTTGATTAAAGCGACCTCCTAGCTAGACGTCTACTGATTAATCACAGCAACCTCCTAGCTATGCGTCTACTGGTTGATTGCAGCGACCTCCTAGTTAGGAGTCTACTGGTTGATTATAGCGACCTCCAACTAAGCGTCTACTGGTTGATTACAGCACCTCCTAGCTAGGCGTCTACTGATTAATCACAGCAACCTCCTAGTTATGCGTCTACTGGTTGATTGCAGCGACCTCCTAGTTAGGAGTCTACTGGTTGATTATAGCGACCTCCAACTAAGCGTCTACTGGTTGATTACAGCGACCTCCTAGCTAGGCGTCTACTGATTAATCACAGCAACCTTCTAGCTATGCGTCTACTGGTTGATTGCAGCAACTTCCTAGTTAGGAGTCTACTGGTTGATTATAGCGACATCCAACTAAGCGTCTACTGGTTGATTACAGCGACCTCCTAGCTAGGCGTCTACTGATTAATCACAGCAACCTCCTAGCTATGCGTCTACTCCTTGATTATAGCGACCTCCAACTAAGCGTCTACTGGTTGATTACAGCGACCTTCTAGCTAGGCGTCTACTGATTAATCACAGCAACCTCCTAGCTAGGCGTCTACTGGTTGATTACAGCGATTTTCTAGTTAGGAGTCTACTGGTTGATTACAACGACCTCCTAGCTAATTGTGACAAGGGGAGCTAACATGTTACTTTTGCCAGGCCCAGTTGGTTCAGGGCCGGTCCTGAGCAACATGATTTTACTTTCTGCAATAAGTGTGGAGATTATTAGATCCACCTCAAAATATAATAAAGGTAAACAGTTACTACTGAGAGATACTTATGTTTAGTGTCTTACGTTCATCGCAATACTTTGTTCTCTCCCCTTGGCTCCATGTTTTCATCACCATGTTCTAGACCATTCTAGATTATTCTAGATTGTTCCGCACTCTAAGTTTCATGGTGCAGAGGAAGTTGAGAGGAGAGGTGGTCTATCTGCATAGAAAAATCTTTCATAAACGACTGCCACCAAGTCCCAGTCCTTCGGAACGACCCGATATTGAAAGAGAGCGGTCCATTTATTTCTACTTGTAAAGCGTCCGATTTCCTATCCCTTCTTTCAAAATATTTCACCGGGTGGTCAGTGATAAGGCATTTCCAGACACTGTTAAACTTTATTTTTATCAGTAAGTGCAAACATTTTTTAACCAAAGTTTAAAAATATTTAAACATTAAACAAAAACAAGTAATGGGAATCCACTAATGCGCTGCCCGTGTGTGGGTAATATAAAAAAAATACCAATTAGTTGGATAAATTTGATACATTTAAATGTACATATAATACAAATTAAATGAATTTACATATTCATAATATTATACAGAATTGATGATTTAGGGTATTACCTACTAATAAACGTGATTTAAATTTTAAACAAATTATAAAAAACCGTTATTGTAAAAACAACAACATACAATTAACAGCCGTAGTTAAACATTGCTTACAAGCGGAGAAAACTTGTTTAGCTGTGTTTTAGTCTTGTATCTCGAATTATTTTTGTGATAGATTGTTATTAAGTTTTGCAAACTTAAAAATGATAACGAAGTACCAACATATTTCTAGAAGTACAAGGTAGTTTATTCATTACAGAGATATTAATATTTTAATTTGGATGGGACCATTTTTGACATCAATGTATGGATTTGAACGAATTCAAAACATAATTTATGTAGTCTTTATTCAATATGTAATTAAATATTGTCGTTTTTGACAGTATATTACCATATAAATGTCATATTAATCAAATCAACTAAAATATTTGGTTTTTTAATAAGAAATACAAAAGAATTCCCAAACGTTGTCATTATCAAACAAATATGCTTGCTTACGTAAGAAGCCATCAAGAGTTTGCGTCAACTGTGTGGTTTTTATTTTATACATTACATTTGAACAAATTTGAATCGATTCAGAAAAAATACGTTTTATACAAATCGCACAATCGATTTAAATATCTTGATGTTATGTATATTTCAAAATTGTTTCATTGAGTGTAGATAGACAATATTTAAACACGATATTGCTATACAAAAATCGTAAGTAACGTTACTGACTGTCCGGATTTATTAAACGAAATTGATTTGAAAGTTCCTCCACTTTATATACGCTCGTACAATCTTTTTAATGAAAACAAATCTGTTCTGCTGTGACAAATTCATTGCTGTGAACATTTATTTTTTTGTTTTTTAAAAGAAAGTCAAACATTCCCTGGTTACGAATAACCTGACAATATTTGAAAATCTCCTACTACCACCACAGTAAGCTGAAAATGTTGCTTGTGTTGTGATGGAGGACTTAGCCAGCCGAGGAATTGAACATACTACGCCTGGGTGGGACCCAAACGCGGTTCTTAGAATTATAATAATATTTAATATATACAAGAGAAACTTTAAATTATTATGGATTTTTACGAATAATTTATCAATATCTAATTTAGGTAGTCATATTTTTTTTTTTTACATATTGTGATAATTTATCAGTAATTTTAATTTGTATAGGTAGAAGATAAGTTTTGTTTGCATGTTCTTTAAACTTCTGGCAACCGACGCGACGGTTATGACTGAAAGAATCCTGATTAAGATCGACTCTGTTACTGTAATTCAAGGTTTCTTCAGTGGGCTGGGGGTCAGCGCTTTTTTCGATTTTGGATTCATTATGATCATTTCAAAAATGATTTTGCTCAAACCTGAAAAAGGATATTAGTTACCATAATACCTAACTAAGCATAAATTATTTACAGGAACGTAGCTTACTTAGATAGGTACTATTAAATTTTGCATATTTTAACTAAATGGTATCGATAACATTGTTTTTTTCTTGAAATTGAAGCTTGCATTTTATTACGAAATAAATATTGAATCAGAAGTTGTGTGGCATTGAAATATCAATAGTTAACTGTTAAGAAACTTCAAAATGTTAACTTTTATATTACAACTGCTATGCGTATTTACTTGCTCAATTTAAATAGCCAATTACTTCTCAACCTTCCTTTTACCCATCTCTTTCCCTTCCCAACTCCCTATAGCCTCATAATATACTCTAAATATGTAGCAATTCTTCTACTGGCCCCGGACAGTAGGGGAGCAGTTGGAGCTTTTGTGTGGTATTCATGTTAACCAAAAAATATATTTATGAATTAAATGGAGACTTAAAAGCTTGTAAAATTATAAAATCACTTATTTATTCGTAAATATCGTATGAAGTATTGAATATACGATATAACATCGTTTTTCAGTAGCATGTGTGAGAATGGTATTATTTTTTCAGTTAGACAAATCAACAGTAGTCAATAAAAAGATTTACTGATCGAATAGTTATCACTTTCTGAACATCCTATAACCAAACGCCACCACTTTTGTCATACGTGCCCACTCTTCAGAACAAATGTACCGGGATCGAGGCCGTAACGCGAATACATCTGATGTTATTTCCTTCAAAACGTTTCGGATAATACACACACATATTTTAGACATGAGAACATTTGGAAAATCGCCCGAAATTCTTCTTGGCGGGACTTGAAATTGGTTTTCCACATTCAATAAATATGATTTAACCTTTGTATAGACATCTTCCATATCAAATGGTAGGGGCAATTTTGAATCGAAAAGCTCGTCAATTTTCAAAGTTAACCTTTTTGCCCAATATCTTTTTAAAATAAAAAAGAGTGGGCTTTTTACCAAAATCTACCAAGAAATAATGTCAACCGAAACAACATTATAAAAAAAAATATGTATATATTATGGTTGGAATAAAAACATTGAACATTAAACTCTGGCGTCATGATACATTATATTTCAACACCTTTTAGAGATTTTCTTGTTCAACGAGATGATTGTCCAAGAAAGAAAAAAGCTGCGTAAATGAGTCGTTGTATTGCGACACGAATGAGTTACCATTTGTTAACATGGCGGCAAAGCTGTGCAAATGCCAAAACTCACCGTTAGAGTTTTTTTGCAGCATCGGTAAACAGATGTCTGCTTTAAAGTTATGATTACAAAGTCATGTATAATTCATAAAACTGTGACCTAAATTTTAAAAACTGTTGAATGAACTTTCGTAATAAAATTTTGGTTGCATTCTAGTTCGATGGAGACTAGAAATTGAAGAAAACACATGGTGTGACCCAAATGGGATGAAAAATAGAGATCATTGGCAAATTAAAAAAAATATATTTACTGAAATTATACTTTAATTTATTTTGATACTTCTCAGAATTAAAATTAAAAATAATGGGAATTGAATTGATTGAAAATACCCGCAATTCAGATCTGATCAACTGACAGAGCTAATGCCGCATCTATCAAGGAAAGTTTATATTCTGAACGTTGGCTATTATTTATCAAAGTGGAAGTTACCTAATGAAATTTACCTCTGGGACGAATAGCAGTGAAAATATTAAATCATATATTTTTTTTATTTCACTCAAAAGAAATAGGTTAACAACTGTTTTTTCCACGTCGCAATGCCGCCGTGTCGCCGTGCCGCCATGCCGCTGGGTTTTGAACACGCTTTCTTTGAGGCAGATAAATAAGGGTAACCGAACAACCCAACACAATGACAATTCAACAAACCTGTAAAAAGTGATTTATAGTCATGAAAAGCGATAAAACAAAAACTACAGTTTCATAACTAGGGAGTCAAATCACGGAACCCACTTCTGATCAGTATCGTTTTACCCACGTCCTTGAAGTGATTTTGCATAAAACGGCGCTAAACAAATCATCCAGATAATATTATTATTAAAAGTACAAATATTACTTCAATTGCATATTTTATGTGAATCCCGCACAACTGAGTTCCAACTGCTTCCTGCTAACCGGAGCCAGTGAGACTATGGCATCACCAATAATTGTGCTACTCGGTGAAAAATGAGTATTGCTAATTTTTAAGGAATATTATGAAGAAATATATTCGGATTTTCACTAACACGTGTTCCAAAATCTTGATAATATGTTAGTAATTTAATCAGGAAACTTGTTGATTCATTCGCTAAGGCCTGCAATTCCGTTTTTAACCAGATCGCCAATATCATTGAAGAAGAAAATAATACTAATAAATCTAAATGAAACGTGAAAGAGGACAAGACACAGAAAACTAAAAAATACAACGGAAAAAAACTAGGAATAATTATAACTAGGAATCGAACCGATGATCATTTGATTTAAACCACTCGACCATTGGGATCTATATTTGTTGATCTCGTATTTCGGATTCAGAATTCACGATATCCTCTTCACCAATAATTTGAAGATATTATTATTATTATTATGTAATGAGCAGGCAGCATTCAGCTGATGCGCTCATATCTGATTTCACAACAAGTTTGACAGTAATTGAGTTGTTTTAAGTTTGATCTAAGTCATTTCTTCTCTCCAAATGTGAATCCAATAGAGCTTTGAATTGATTTATATTTGATGCATCAATGACATGTTGTGGGAGTTTGTTCCAAGCATCCATTACTCTATTTGCAAGGAAGTGTTTTCTAGGATTAGATGCAAAAGGCGTTTTGGTAATATTTTTTGAGTGTCTACGGAGATTTACATTTTTATTAGTAGTGAAGATTTCTTGGATGCTAGGGCAACTGTAATGTCCAGATAAAATTTTGAAAGTCTCGATCAAGTCACCCCTTTCTCTTTCTTGTAAGGTTGGTAATCTTAGTTTCTTAATCAATTAGCAATATTCATTTTTCTCCGGGTATTTTGTAAGGCTAAAAGGTAATGGGAGAGGAAGGAAATGGGGAAGAGAAAGTTGAGGAAATACCTGGCTTTTCAGATCTGGTCATTTTGGCAGATCAAGCCATTTTGAGAAACGTTTTGATTCTGAACGATGGTCTTTCACCAGGCCTGTACTGAAAATATCTACGGTTCTAGAACAACAATCAATAGTATTGAATATTTTATTTGTTGTTTTTGTGTTTAATTCGTAGAAATCTATTTTTTTTTTAAATTTAATATAAATCAAATTTAATAAAATTATTATTAAGTTCTGCAAGTATTTTTTGATTTTTATTATTGTTACTGCTGTTTCGGTTTTCAAGGCCATTTTGAAACTGTGGTTATAACCACGTTTAGACGACTTATTTATATTATTCCATTTTACTCCCTCGCAATTTAAATGTTATGATGTCTAAATTATTACTGGAAATCGATTTACTGATAAAATAATTGTGACAATTCATATTCTTTGGGGTATTTTAAAGTCTGCTGTCCCCACATTAATAATAAATAAAATTTAATTGTAAAATTATTAAATTTGATTTAATTAAATTTAAAAAAAAAAACAATAATAATTATAGTATACGAGCACGATACATATGGATACCATATTTTACTCTGTTCTGTGACGCGTTAACGTTACATTTATATGTTTTAATTTTCCACCAAATAAGTTCACATTTTTTTCTCGCCGAGGCTTGAACCAGCGTCTTCTTGATTTTGAAACATGCAATAGTGACTGGAAATAGAAAGCTTACGAAATATTGATAAGTTCTGCTTATACATATTACTTTTCAAACATTTAAATTAATTTATCCAAAGAACAATGGAAAGACTGAAATTTTAATGCATTTAATATATTTTTTTACGTAATTACAACTAGGCACATAATTTTTTTTATTATCTTTTTATCGACTATATAAATATTATGATTCAGAACAGAACACTATCATTATTTTAACCCTTCTAGCGTTTCAGGGTCATATATGACCGGGCGTCCATATTTGATAATAGCTTTTTATCTTTTTTTATATCTTGCAGACATTCGTAATTTTTTTGACGTTTCAAAGAAAAATAACAACTTTTTCCAGTTTATCTTAAATATTTATACTGAATGTCATTACTTTCGTAACAATCGGTTTTACTTTAAAAAAATAGTTCTATTTTTTTATTATACGAATGAGAAAAAGTTATGTAACAGTTTTCTTACAAATTCCCCAAACAAAACTAATACCTATGTTTTAGAAATATCTAGTATCTACTACCAATTTTTCTACGATTGGAGTAAAAATTAAGTAAAATCGTGGTTAGCGTTTTTGAGAACATTTTCAAAATTGTATTTCTAAGAAATAGTAATGTTTATTTTAAATGCATACACCTTAAAGATAGTGTAATCTACTTTTTTATACATTATTTGTATTAAGAAATAATATGTATAAAGCGCAATTGAAATACACAGAAAACATTGCAAACTGAACAAAAGAGTTGAAAGTACTGAAAAAATAGTTTATCATAACTTTACTTACTCAATATTCCAAAGTTTCGGAGAGAATTGGTTTAAATCTACGGAACACAGAATTTCTAGAACGGCGCGATGCGTCTCGCTATTTTTTGTGGTCGTCACAGCTTCGAGTATCCCTTAAATGCATGACTTTTTTTATTTAAAAAAAATATATATTTTTGCATTCATTTTATTAATTAAAAATGGGGAAAAATAATTAAAAAAATATTTATCAATAAATTTTGTTTATTTTGAGAAAAACGTTATTATATCATATGTGAAACACTATGCATCCATGTCTTAAAAAATGCTCTTACCTAATGTTACAAAAATAATTTTCATTGAATAAAGCGAACTAATTTATGACTTATACTTAAAAAAAGAAGACAAATAAAAACATGGGAAAGTATTAATTTAAATGAAATGCCGTAAAACAGTTTTTGTTCTTATTAAAACATAGAGGGACGTTGTACTTTTTGTAGTGGCAGTACGTCAGACCATTGCAGGTAGGAAGTCGACACCTCTGCCTCTTTTCGTGCCATGTTGACCAATGAGATACCTCATCGCTTCTTATGTCTTTTGGTGGGACATTTAATTTTGGGCCTTTTTTCTTCTTTTGTAAAACGGGCTCTAAACTTCCACTTGGCCGACCAGTTCGTTTGTTGGTAAACTTAGAGTCAACGGTGCATAAAGATCGAGCAATTAGGGTTTTAAATTGGGCGAGACGCACAGTATTTTTTGTATTGGCATGTTTTTGATCTTGTACTCTTCTATATAGAAACCAAGAATTTACTATAGTCATATCAACTAAGTGGTATAACACCCTCATATACCATCTATTGCTTCTCATCGCAATTTTATGGCATCCCATGACACTGTCCAGTAAGTCAACTCCTCCCATATGTCTGTTGAACTCTATTACAGCAAATAGGCAGTTAACTGTGGCCTTAGTTTTCTTTTTTTTTTGTCATAACGTTCAACAGTTTTCATTGGAAGTTCCCCTGCAAAAGACGATAGTAACGTGACCACCTTGTTATCCTTCCAAACAACATTAGACATTTCAACGCCTTGATACGATCCATTAAATTCCGAGCTTGTTCCTCGTGGAGCATTTTTCATTATTTTTTCATCTGGTAGCTTACATTCAGGGATTTTATTTCTCCTAACTGTCCCAAGAGATGCAAATCAGCCGCAGTAATATTTGCAGGTCTTGAAACACCTTTTTGCAGAGCGTAGAGATTTGACTGTTCTAGTATTTTATTGATAATAGCATCTGTAAAAAAATATTTAAAAAAATCGAATGGGGTTTCCAATTCCATCATATCCGAGGGCAATTGCCTGTTTCCTGTAAATTCCATGTCGGAGTCTTCAAGCTGCTGGTTTTTTTTCTCCACAAAATTGACGATTTCACAACTTTTGAAGTAGACGAAACGGGCGTTGTCGTTGTAATATCAGTTTGGCCACTAGATAAAACATTAGGTAGATTATCACCGTCAACATTATTTGGTAGATGATTCTCAACCGGATATCTTCAGGTTCACTTCATCTGAATCGTAATTTTCTACGGCGCAATAATTTTCATCAGCTATACTGTCATCATCCGTAAAATCCATTCCATCTTCACTGTCAGATAAGCGATTAATTATTTCGTCCAACTCCTTTTCGGATAAACCCCTCTTTGCCATTTTGAAAGAACGTTATGCTATAATTAGTAATGACTAAATACAAATGTCAAAATATGGTCTCAGTGCATAGTGTTACATATATGATATAATAACGTTTTGTCATATTTAGACTGTCAAAATACATAATACACATTAAATTTATATTTAAAACACATAAACATACCTTATTATTTGTGAAATAATATAATTACGATCCAACTCGTCGAAAAAACACTATATTTTGATTTAATACTGTACATCAAAATGCACACAATCTGTAACCTCCAACCGTCAAGTTTAAAATCAAAATTTCAAATTATTGTGTATCATCTATTGTAATTTTTCGACAGCATTATTATGCAGAAATAATGTAAAAACAATACTGTAATACCAATACCCACCAACAGATGTCAAAATGAATAAGAAATAAAAAAAAGCTAATTATATCAGATGTGTTACACTATGCAGTTAAGGGTTTTAACAGCTGACAGATGGTGGCACATGTTCATTGTTTACGCAACTATCAGGCACGCACTGCTCTACAAGTTAGTGTAAACTTCTCAAGCTAATCACAATACGCAATAAATAACAAACAGTGGGGTGTTCAACAGGGATGCCAAACCTTTGTAACCAAAGTAATTCCTCGAATGTGCATTTTAAATAAGTAAATTGTGAAAAAACACAAACTGTCAACAATAATTCATAAACTAGGTAGACATAGAAATGCTTTCAGGTTTTTACTGCCGAAAAAATTTTTTTTTACGTATTATGTCGTGTTGGGCTACCTCCTTCTTTAGCCAACGTTTTGGACAGCATTACAGTGTCCATCACATCTACCCTGATGATGGAAACTGTAATGCTGTCAGAAAGGTTGGATTAAGAAGGAGGTAATAATACCCCAAAAATAAATCATTATAGTAAATAAAAATTGTGCGCACGTAGGTGCCGCGTTTGAAGTTTGCTAAGTTTTTGTTATTTTTTTACAATACATAACACCACATCCATGGACAATATCACATTATCATATTACTTATCGTGGTTGATCTTCTATAACAATAGCAATGCAGCAAACAATTCTGTTATTACTCGCGCAATCACAACATACACCCATTACGAAAAATTACTACATTTAGACATCTTTCATGATTCCTTTCTAACATACAAAACTAACTTATTAAATTTCTTAGCATGACATATTTCAAAAATATTTTCACATAATTTTTCAAAACTCCTATTTATTAACAGTCAATTACGATTCGTGAGCTTATTATAATTCTTGTTTTCAATTCATTTATTATTTTTATTATTATCCACACACTTCCTTCCTTTTATAACAATCTCAGGCGAGATTACGTAATGATATTTTATGGACATACGTAATAGGTACTACAACTATGTAATAACTAAAAATATCTAATTGTATCTAATTGTACTGTATATGTCTTAACAAATAAATAAATAAATAAAATCCGTAACATATCAAAATAAAACAAACAATACTATGGAATTTAACGTGTTATTTCCATCGTAATCTAACTATCAATTTGGGAGACGGTTTTGAAACCACTTATACAACCAACATCTCTGATTTAGCAGGTGTGCCTGGTTTTATGGGGAAGGTGTTTTCAGAACGCGCCAGCCCACGAGCTCTGTGGCATGCCAGATCGGGACAGGCTGGTACGGGGACACCTTTTGACTTCTCCAACTGGTCTCTGTTGACCCATCGCCTTGCAGAAGGATAGATTCATAAGTCTATCACTCCTGGACAGACTGATCAATAGATTCTTACCTTTTTTCTTTCCCAGAACTTCCTTTTCTTTTTTTCGTAAAAAATTTACACAACATCGCCAAAAATGACAAAGTCCTTTAGGGAAATTGTTTTCCTCAGGGCCTCCTGTGTGGGGTTAGTTAAAAAAGCGCCAAATAAATTTTGGAAAATTATCGCACATACTCCATGTTGATTGTTATGAACGCTTTTTGGAAATAATGAACATCGAAAACCAAGAAAACTAAAACATGAAATATATTATTATGCCTTATTAGTATAATAACTCGACTCGCAGTTAAACAAAGGTTGCACATCCATACTACATACTGCTAACTACCAAAATATCTCTGAATGACTGAAGGATTTTAGTTGCTGTGAAGAGCTGCAAAGCTTACGAAGAATGTCCAACATACTGGAACTTGAGTTATAATTACACCCCTAACTTGTACATAGTATCTACTGCACATTCGACGTGTGAGTCGCTGATTATACTCGCATCGTTCTGCTGAGGCACAGATTTAAGATAATAATTACAACTCAACAGAGACGCACTCGTGATATTTTATTTTTTCTTTCTTTCACAATGATTTTAAATACCTCTCTTTACACAAGTCATATTACTGCACTGTTTATGAGATTATTGTGTAAGTTATGTGAATGTACCTATAATGCGTAAAATAAATAAATAAGTCCATAGCAGGAGATTTTAAAATAATGATCAATTTGTTAAATTCACAAAATATATATAAACAGCACTTGGTTTCAACTTAATTACTACAAGAAATAACTATTTTTGTAGTGAGATATGGTAAAAAATGCATTAAAGTTCCAATTTTTTCAATCAAAATTATGTTTGAAAAATAAATAAATAAAATAATTGGATATGTTTATCCGATACACTATCTATGTAACAAGCCAATTTTATTAGAAACTTTATTTCCATTTAAAAAGGTAAATGCCAACAAAATATGGGAAAAATTAGTTGCAAGGTGATATCGATGAAATATGACGTATAATAAATAGATCCCAATCAGTGGCGGCTCGTGACCTAGAGTGGTGATCTAGAGTGCTAATATTACCAAAAATGGTATAATTGATGTTATTGTAGCTGAATACGTTTTTTTTTTCTTTTTTGAAAATTCGATTTTTTGTATGAAGATTTTCAGGAAATTTCAGTTTTTCGGTTCCTGAAAATCTTCATACAAAAAATCGAATTTTCGAAATAAAGTAAAAAATCGTTTTCAGCTTCAACATCAATAATGTCATTTGTTTTAATATTAGCACTCTAGTATAACCAAAAGTCACAAGCCGCCACTGGTCCCAATGATCAAGTTGGCTAAGACGCCTGTCCCGGTAAGATAGAAGATCCTGGGTTCGATTCCTTGTTGTGACTGTTGACTTTTTATTTTTCTGTGTCTTGTACTGTTTTTGGTTTTATTTAGTTTTATTAGTATTTTCTTCTTCTTCAATGATAAACCCTAAAAATCTATTTTGTGCATGCTTACTTGATGTTTAGTGATTTATTTATTTAGTATTATGCCGTATTGTACTACCTTCTTCTTCAGCCAACGTTTCGGACAGCATTACAGTGTCCATAATCAGCGCAAATGCTATATTGTGTAGCTAGCTCCAATCCTCTAAGAGCTATTACAGTATAATTCAAAATTGTTTTCTGCGTTTAGTTTTGGTGTACCCTTCAATTATCGCATACGAAGATCTGTTGAACATCTTTATTAATATTAATATGATATTTGTAAATTTCAGTGGCCTCCGTAACTGGGCTGCTCTATGCGTTTTGGGTCTTCCCTAGACTTATTTTCAGGTCTTCTCGGTACAAATCTAAAGTAATAGACTTTTCCAATTCAATGCTCGACAAAATGAAATCCAGTCCATTTAATTTAGTTATTTTTATCAATAATTGTCTTTTTACTTCAATTCTATCTTTTTTCAAAACAGTTGTTTTATTGTTATTGTTAGTTTTAATAATTAAAATAATTTTAATTTAATTTTTCGGGTCTCCCGAAAACGCATCAAGTAGGTACGTCACCAATCACCTGTCTTTAAAGGCTTATTTAATTTTTAACCGGCGATGTATTTTGTAAGGGAGTTGAGACGTTTTTTATTCCCAAGATTACTTGCTTTTATAACAACAGGTAAAATGCAAGCATCTCGTCACTAATGTTATCTTATTGAACCTGTTGGCACCTAGCATCGTGCTACCTACCTTTATATCCTTTATAAAATTATTGTGGCCTATCGACCTCTCCCCTCCTCTCCTCTCCTATGCCGACGTTAGTTGAGTTAAAATATTCATCCTGTCAACATCGTTTGATTACGGAGCCCCCTTTATCGACCGTGTCGAAAATCAAAGCCATCGTGAGCTCGCGCATGGTGAAATTTGTGAATTGTTGTGAACCAGCGCAAAGAAGGATTTGAAAACCGTGGAAGAATAGAAAAGGGTAAGTCGGCATTCCGAACCATTCCAATTCTTATTATTCCGCGTTGCGACGGTGCTATATCCGTCCCCAACATTAGTCATTCGAGCCTGATAATTTATATTAATTGAAAAAATTGTGGTTAATTTAATTATTTCAAGGTTAAATTGTTCATAAAAGTTGATCTATGTGTAAAATTCGCGTCAGCCGTGCTGTTCGCGAAAATTGCCTGTAGGTAGTAAAAAATACTTAACTGGTGACAAATTTGTTAATATTTAAAATAAATTGTTGTATTCACTCGGCATTTTTGTGCAGATTAATTTCTCAATACAATGGCTGAGAAAAAAGTACTTTTGTTGCAATCCCGACGTGAGCGAATAGTATCTCGTATTCGTATTACGCAAGAGCTCATAGCGAGCACTTATGATGATAGTAAGAAAAAAGATACGTTTCTTGCTAGATGTGAAAAGTTAAAAGATTGGTTACAAGAATTTGAATCAGTTCAAAACGAGATTGAGGAACAATTACTGTCATTAGACAAGATTACAGAAATGTCAGAACTAGGAAACATTGCGAATAATGTTGATTCAATGTATTTCGAGATCATGCAAATGAAAAGCGTTATCACTAGTAATAATGAAAATTCAATTCCAAAAACGGCAAGTAATTCGGTGATTCGTGCACCAGTGATAAAGCTGCCCACTTTTGATAGTAACATTAAAAGTTGGTGCTCATTTCATTCATTATTTAAAAGTCTTATACATGACAGCAATGCATATACTAATGTAGAAAAATACCATTATCTTTTATCGGTAATTACAGGGCCCGCACTGGCACTTATACAATCATTGCCTCTTATCGAAGAGAATTATGACATTGCCTGGAATATTCTGGTAAATCAATACCAAAATTCTAGAATTCTTTTCACGCATTATGTTGATGAAATTCTTAATTTCAAAATATTACAAAACGAGTTTGCGTCAGGTATAGCGCGGTTACTCAGTACGTTTCAAGAGAATTGCGCCGCTATAAAGGCGATGAAGATAGAAAATATCTTTGATAAATTTGTTGGTCATATTATGATACGATCGATGGATCTGACAACTAAACGTCAATTTGAATCCAAATTGCCCGGTGAAGAGATTCCAGAATTGGATTCAATTTTCGAGTTTCTGAGAAATCAAACGCGTATTTTAGAAATGTTATCTCCACATACTACAAAAGAGAAAAAAGGTTCGTTTAAAACGTTGTTATCTGCCAATAAGAATTATAATAACCTTAATTGTCCATTATGTAAAGGTGCACATTTTCTTTACAAATGTGCATCTTTTACATCTTTAAGTCCCCATCAAAGGAGGGACAAAATTAAAACTTTAAACTGTTATTTCAATTGTTTGAAACAACACCATGTAAAAGATTGTGTATCAAAATTTACATGCCAGGTTTGTAATAAAAAACACCATTCAATGTTGCACATTGCCGCCGAACCATCGGGTGAAAATGAACTTAATAATTCAAGTGCAGCCCTGGCCGTAACAACGATTCCGAGCGTTTCTACCGTTTTGTTAGGAACTGTACAACTTGAGGTCCGAAATCAGTATAATGATTATATACCTATCCGCGCCGTCGTGGATTGTGGGAGCCAAGTCTCTCTGATTACGGAAAGATGTACTCAGCTCTTGGGTTTGTCAATTAAAAAACATCGTATTTCACTGAACGGTTTAGGAAATTCTAGTATAAATTCTTGTCATGGAAAAACAAAATGTTTTATAAAACCTCGAAATAAAAAAGGGCCTATTCTTCAATGTCAAACTGTCGTGATTACAGAAATCACTTCTAATCATCCGTCATATGATTTACCATCGAGTGGAACGTCACAATTTAAAAATTTAAAATTAGCTGATGAATCATATTACAAGTCGGGCAAAATAGACCTTTTGTTAGGAGCTGACGTATACTTGGATATATTTAATAGTGGCCATGAAATAATTCACGGCTCTCCATGTGCTGTAAACAGTGTATTCGGTTACATTATAATGGGGAAGATGGAAAATTCGTCATTTCAAACGCCTTCGTCTTTATTTGTTGAAACGAATTCGTTAAGCAATACTCTTAGAAAATTTTGGGAAATTGAAGAAACACCTTCAATTGTGACGAGTAATCCGGACGACGAATTAGCCGAAACAATCTACGCTTCGAATCACTATCGAGAATGTGATGGTAGATATGTTGTACCATTATTAACAAAATCAGAAATTATGCCTTCTCAAAATTCCTTAAAACTTGCGGAATCGCGATTGAACAAACTAGAAATTCGTTTTAAAAGGGATCCCATGTTAGCAATTAATTACGGAAATTTTATCGGCAAAAACCCAACCAAATAACTTATCTCTAAATGACTTATTATTGAACGGTCCAAAATTGCAAACTGAAATTCCACGTATGATTTTAAATTTTCGTTTTCATAAGTATGTATTTACAGCTGATATTTGTAAGATGTATAGGCAAATATTAATTATTCCATCTCAGCGTAAATTCCAAAATATTTTGTGGAGAGAATCTCAGAATGAACCGGTTATTGATTTCGAGTTACAAATTGTAACGTACGGGTTGTCTAGTTCACCATTCTTGGCCATTCGTACCCTTCGCCAGCTAGCACAAGATGAAGGATCAAAGTATCCTGACGCTGCCAAGGTTCTATGCGATGATTTTTATGTAGATGATTTGGTAACAGGGACAGAAACGATTAGCACAGCCCTCAGACTAAAACAAGATATCATTGGATTGTTAAATCTTGGGAATTTAGAACTTAGTAAATGGCAATCTAATACACCGTCACTTTTGGATCACGTTTTGCAAGAGCACCAGCAAGATGGTCATTCTTTTGATAACGCCGGAACTGATCAAATTGTTAAAATATTAGGCATTCAGTGGAGTCCAACGACTGATAATTTTACCTACAAGGTCGATCTACCTTCAAATAAGATATGCACAAAAAGAACAATTTTATCAACGGTAGCTCGTTTATTCGACCCACTTGGGATCATCACCCCAGTGACATTTTTCGCAAAATGTCTATTACAGGAACTATGGAAGTTAGGTGTCGATTGGGACGATCGTGATGTTCCACCACATATTCATAATACGTGGAGTAAATTTGTAAGTCAACTTTCATTACTTCGAACATTGAATATTAGATTTTACAACATTCTAGATATTACAACACGGTGATGACAAGTCGTCTTTTCCTCGTAGGGTTCTGTGACGCTTCACAATTGGGTTATTCTGCAGTGGTATATTTATTAGAGCGTAATAGCAATACCACTCACATCTTAATGGGAAAATCGAAGGTCGCTCCTTTGAAAACCCTGTCAATTCCACGACTAGAATTATGTGGGGCGGTTCTTCTCACGAAACTTGTAAAGTATATTATGTCATCTGTAAAGTTTGCCGAACAAATAGAAAACGTTTTTCTATTTACAGATTCGAGTATTGTACTAGCGTGGCTAAAAACGCCGCCATATTTATTGAAAACATTTGTCGCTAATAGGGTTGTACAAATACTGGAAAATACACCAAATGCTGTTTGGAAGCACGTTGTCTCGGAGGAAAATTGTGCCGATTCTGGTTCAAGAGGGCTTTTCCCAGCAGACATTATATCACACCCTTTGTGGTTTACGGGACCAAAATGGCTTCACCAACCAATAGCACTCTGGCCTTGTTCAGCTGTGTACAATCAATCTGACGGAGAAATACCAGAACTCAAAACATGCAACCTTAAAACGTTTGTATCATCTCAAATAGTACCTAATTCGATTATTAGTAAATATTCTTCATTTTATAAATTGCAACGCGTCGTCGCTTGGATAATGCGTTTCGTAAATAATTGTCAGAAACGTCCTGGTAGTGGAAATTCAAACTCGACTTATCTAAGTTCTCGCGAATTAAATGATTCGCTTATGAAAATCGTACGCATTGAACAGGAAACGTATTTTTCTGTTGATATACGTAATATGCGAAATGGCAGTCCATGTTCAACGCAAATTCAAAACTTGAAACCGTTTCTTGATAGCCACGGTATTATCAGGGTGGGCGGTCGACTCAAGTATTCAAATTTGTCATATGAAAGTAAATTTCCGATCTTACTTCCGAAAATCTGTCATTTAGCTTATTTAATTATAGATTATTATCATAAACTATATCTTCATGTTGGGCCACGAAGCCTTCAATTCACTATTCAGCGTAAATTTTGGATAGTGGCTGCACGGAATAAAATTCGCTCACAACTGTCGAAATGCATTGTCTGCTATAAAATGAAATCTTCGGTGCTACCTCCCCTAATGGGTGATTTACCTCCCTCTCGAGTGCAACAAAGCCGTGCTTTTTCTCGAGTTGGTGTAGATTTCGGAGGACCTTTCACCTTGAAAGATCACAAACGTAGGGGAGCAAAAACGTCAAAGGGTTATTTATGTCTATTTGTATGTATGGCGACGAAAGCAGTTCATTTAGAGATCGTGTCTGATTTATCTTCTGAAGCATTTATTGCAGCCCTTAGCCGGTTTACAGATCGTCGAGGGTTATGTTCTGAAATCATAAGCGATAACGGAACCAATTTCCTCGGTGCAAATCGGTACCTACTCGGTATAAATAAATTCTTGGCATCACAGCGTGATGTTATATCTAATCATCTAATTCAGAGCGGCATTATTTGGTCTTTTAACCCTCCAGCAAGTCCTCATTTCGGAGGCTTATTTGAGGCAGGGATAAAATCTGTAAAATACCATTTAAAACGGGTGATAGGTGAGACCGTTCTAACTTATGAAGAATTTGCGACAGTTCTCACTAGAATTGAGGCCATCCTCAACTCCCGCCCTTTGTGTTCAATGAGCTCAGACCCCGAGGATGTGAATGGACTCACCCCGGGCCACTTTTTAATCGGTGGATTCCTACTAGGTTTGCCTGAATATGACTTTCTTGACACCACGTCTAATCGTTTAAGTAGGTGGCAACATCTCCAAAAGATGTCGCAACATTTCTGGAAACGTTGGCATTTAGAATATTTAAATACGCTTCAGCAACGATCAAAGTGGTGCAAAATAAATCCAAACATTAAATTAGGTCAATTAGTGTTAATAAAGGACGATCGTCTTCCACCGATGAAGTGGGTATTAGGACGAATTATCCACGTTCATCCCGGTAAGGATGGAATAGTTAGGGTAGCTACTGTTAAAACTCAATCTGGTTCGTTGGTTCGACCAGTGATAAAGCTTTGCCCGTTACCGGAAGAATAAAATTATTATTAGTGATAATTCTTAAGATATACATCTAAAATAGAATACGTTTTCATTTTCCAGTTTTGTTGTATTTTATTTACCATTGGGATCTATATATATTTTTTTTTGTTGTTGTTTAGATGTCTATACTCTAATTCTCGTTTTGTTTCTTACTCAGATTCTAGACCAAAGGAGTTATTAGCAATTTTAAATATTTTTCAAAACCAAAATTTTTGTTATGGTCCAGGAACCATTATTCGAAAAGTTATACTTAATTTAGTAAAAGTTATTTTTTTTTAATTGTTTTCTGCGAGGCATTACGGATACAACTTGAATGAACAATTTACCTATGTATATATTTAAATTTACCTTTTATTAAATTTTGTATCATAATTATTAATTCGTTCAAATTAGGTGGGCGGAAATGTTGGCACCTAGCATCGTGCTACCTACCTTTATATCCTTTATAAAATTATTGTGGCCTATCGACCTCTCCCCTCCTCTCCTCTCCTATGCCGACGTTAGTTGAGTTAAAATATTCATCCTGTCAACATCGTTTGATTACGGAGCCCCCTTTATCGACCGTGTCGAAAATCAAAGCCATCGTGAGCTCGCGCATGGTGAAATTTGTGAATTGTTGTGAACCAGCGCAAAGAAGGATTTGAAAACCGTGGAAGAATAGAAAAGGGTAAGTCGGCATTCCGAACCATTCCAATTCTTATTATTCCGCGTTGCGACGGTGCTATATCCGTCCCCAACAGAACCAAAGTGAAAAAATGCATCCATGACCGCACCTGATAAACAATTTACTGGTGCTTAAAAAACCTGCATTAAAAAAATTGCATCGGCTTAAAGGTGACCAAAGGTGTTCAAAGACCAGAATTGCTAATACATATGTACAAGAAATGAAAAGATATTCAAATTTCCCACAAAATCCGCACAAGTTCCTTTGCGTCCAAAATGAAACAAATTCTTGCTATTGAAATAAGCTATTTTTTTACTATTACGGAAGAGCTCAAACACTCCATCTGTCTCAAGAGGAAACTTGGTTTTTGAGGGCTTCAGTAAGTATGGTACTTTTGTCGTGGTCCCGATGACAGTCTTGAAGCTTTCCCAAAAATAATTTACTGTAAATGTAAGTATATATTTCTACACAGATTAAATTTATTAGGATTAACCTTTGAAGCTGGTAATTCCATTGAAATATTTAATCATTATAAGATAATATCAACACTTCTCAATGTACGTATGAAACAGACAAATACAGAGAAAATAAAATGGGACATACCTCGAACTTAGATCCTCTAGTCAAAACATATGAGAGATAATTGATGATATTATAATTAAAATAGAGAGATCGACAATATTGACGTAAATTTAGGTGACAACAGCTCAATCGTTAGCCAGTCCCAGTAAAACTAGAATATCTGGGTTCGATTCCCAGTTACGACCGTTGCGTCGTGTTTTTATTATTTTTAATTTTAAATATATATTTATATATTATTTTGAATTTTTGTATGCGGGTATGGGTACCATCACCCGAGAACCATTTATTGGATAGCAAATTCCCCTGCCATAGGTCACGCCAAGTAGTTCGCTACGTTTGGTGGCTTAGAAGGGGTGCCCAGGTTATGGGGTGAGTTTTGTCCACATGTCGCGTGTCGAGTAGGATCGGGAGACTGTTTGACCCCTAGATTCCTACCAATCCCTGATTGACTTCCTCTCCTTAACAAACTAACTAATCACCAACCATTCTCTAGCAGGGGTAGGCAGAGAGGACGGACCGCCAAACAACTCGCTTATGGCACACACTCCTTGCCTCATTCACATTCATACATCGTCTCATAGATACTCTTTTATTATTCTGACATCGGTTGACTCAAGTATCTGTTTCACTTGATCTGTGTTTCACTCGATATGCCATGTTTTCCTAGGGCGTCCTCGACTTCTGCTACCATTCACATTTTCGTCATATATTCTCATTACACTCCTTTCCTCGCTCATTCGCTCTACATACCCAAACCTTCATCTTCTTCCTTTCTCTAAAAAGATCCTCCATACAGCATCCCCAAAGAAGCCATAGGCCCTAAGGGATTTTTTTCAGGGCCTCCAGCGTGGAGCTAATATAAAAATAGGCATCTTTTCATTGAGAAATATTGATATTATCTTCTTCAACAATTAAATTTTATAAAACCTATATAAATCCATTCAAAGATACATTTACAATGCGGTTGTCGGTTACACGGGCTGTACTGAAATGGTATCGGATTTTAAAGAACTAATCATAACAATTACGATATTTAAAGCTACTGAAATTGGAGAAGTATTAAGTCGGAATTTTCTGTAAAAAATATCTAACTCAATCCGTTTGATTGCTAGTTTAGTCACCTACCCACAAATTTACTGACTACATAAATATATGTTATAAATGCAAATTTAATAAACAATATTGCATGACGTACGAAATTCTAGAAATTTAGCTGTTTTGACTATGAAGTATGTCCATGATGGCTTGACAAGTGATATTACGCGTCGGTCCGCCCGCAGCGCTGTCAAATTCAATTAAATCTTTCACGCTTGGCAGTGTTTTCCACACAAATGAGTTTAAATAAAATGATCTTTACTAGATTATTGTGAATTTCAACAATAATTTTTTGTAAGTACCGCACAAGAGTCACAACTGCCCGGATTGACAACTGACCTATGTCATCCCCATGTTTTAAATCTTATTAGGCTAAAGAGGGTGGGGATGAGAAGAGACGGAAATAGGAAGATTGGGAAGTATCTGTCTATTCCGATCTGGCCAATAAACATACATTACGTTATCAAGTAATGTAACATTTCGATTATGATAGGAGCCTACTTTGATTATATTAAAAATATCCTTACTTTTTTATACAATTTTACAAATAGTCAACTAGTTTCGGTTTTAAATAACTTCTTTAGGACCGTAATAATTTAAACTAGCTTTAGTAAGGACATTTACATGTATTTATAAATACAGAGTTTACAATAGGAAGAGAAAAATAATTAAAAATATATTAGAGGCGGACAGAATACAAGAGCGTGGTGGTTAGGTAGGTAGGGGGGAGGGTAGTGGTTCCACGGGGATAAAGGAAACAGCTTTAAAATTGGACATTTAGATAGTTCCTTTTATTTATTTAAAATAAAACCATTGTTGTTTTTGTTTGCCTTTGTAATTTCTAACGCCTGCCTTTGAATCATTATGGGGCAAGCCTATCCCATTTTCATATAGGACTTGCACCACTATATTCGTATCAAAAGAATTGTCTGTATTAATTACATGGTCGGTAAATTCAAAAAAAAAACTGTAGTTGTTAAACAGTTGACGTGTTCTTTCAACCTAATGTATACATTCATAGCTGTTTTACCTATGTAGTTGTAAAAAACTGTATGGTGTGTAAGAAGTTATGTAGTTGTTTTTTATGTTAGTGTAAAAAATGATTGTCGAAGGACCTTGAATGATTGAGCAATGCCCACTGCACATAAGATAATATTTGTTGTATGGATACAGGAAGGACTCACCATTGGGAAAGGGGCACTTGTTTCTTCCCGTCTTTTCTTCACAACAATGTCACTTAACACAAGCGGATTGCACTATATCGTCGCGAATAATAATTTCGTAAGATAAGGGAGACGAGATCTCGAGCGGATGCGGTTTATTGTTAGCGGTTTGGGTTATTGCAACATACTGACTACCAAAGGGCACATAAATTAGCAGGAATGGGAAGGAAGGTAGGAACAAAGGAACAACAATACTATCTCAGTACAGTGGTCGCAGGTATGTGTGTATGTGTGCATGAGATGTGTGTATAATTAATGTCTATTGCGTATTGGCGCAACCACTGTATTTGTTAAACACCTGATGTGTTCTTTTAACCTAGTGTATATATTTATAGTTGTTTTACCTATGTAGTTGTAAAAAACTGTATTTGTTAAACACCTGATGTGTTCTTTTAACCTAGTGTATATATTTATAGTTGTTTTACCTATGTAGTTGAAAAAAAACTGTAGTTGTTAAACACCTGATGTGTTCTTTTAACCTAGTGTATATATTTATAGTTGTTTTACCTATGTAGTTGAAAAAAATTGTAGTTGTTAAACACCTGATGTGTTTTTTTAAACTAGTGTATGTATTCATAGTTGTTTTACCTATGTAGTTGTAAAAAACTGTAGTTGTTAAACAACTGACGTGTTCTTTTAACCTAGTTTATACATTTAAAACTGTTTTACCTATTTAGTTGTAAAAAACTGTAGTTTTTAAACACCTGGTTTGTTCTTTTCACCTACTGTATACATTTATAGCTGTTTTACCTATTTAGTTGTAAAAAAACTGTAGTTTTTAAACACCTGGTCTGTTCTTTTAACCCAGTGTATACATTTATAGCTGTTTTATCTATATAGATAATTGGCAATCGCTGCAAATAAGTTTTTTAAGGTTTTTAAATTATATTTTGCCTTTAGCCACTATTAATTAGAAAAGTACTGACCTCTTCAAATGTTTAGTTGTTTTCAGTATACCATTTTATAATCTGCATTTTGTTTGTAAGTTTTTATAAAAATTATCGCATTTATTTCGTTAATTTATGTACTTATTATGTTATTGGCACAGAGTAATAGTAATTATTTTGTAGAATTTAATTAGTTTATTTTTGGAATAACTTAGTGAGTAAAACCTCAAATTGTAATATTTAATTATTAAAGACATTATTAAAAATATATATTCATACTAGACTTGCAAAAAAAGTCAATAGATGTCGCACATTAAAACAAAAATAAATAAAAATATGATATATTTATCTAAAGACTGTCTAGATTGCATTTAGTTCGGGTTGAATCTTGCGATCACACGAGTACAGAAAGATAGTTGCCAATAAAAATGCGCGGTGAGAAAAATGAAGACAATTTTGGTAGTTCTTATACCAAGTATGATACAGTTAAATATGACCGAAGGATATAGGATCACATTAGCTCAGTTTGTAGAGCGGTGCCCCGGCAAGGCAGGGGTGCTGGGTTCGAGTCCTAGATGTGATGCTATCTTTTTTTGTTTCAGATTTTCGTTTAGGAATCGCTAATATTGTTTTCAATAGTTAAATATTTAATTAGTAAAATGCATTATTCGTGTGTAATTTTTTGACTATATATTTAAATAAATAAAAATCGGATACTAAATATTAATAACCTACAAAAAACTGTGTTTGTTTAAGTGCAGGTTGGGTGGGGGTTGTTATTTATTGAGTTAAGTATTACTTTTTTTTACATTTATTCTGTCTGCAATATATATTTTTTTAATTTTAAACAATCGGTGGGACTACGAATGTCAAAATATAATAAAGGTAATTTGATAAGCCGTAATTTAAACACTAAAACTACCACACGGTAAAATATCTTAGCATTGTGTTGAAAACAGAAAATATGGTCGTGCGGTTCTTAACTCCTTTTATTTACCAATGATCACATTTTATATTGCATCAATATAACTATGCCACGATCAGCTTTCCTTAAGTGAATTAACGTTATTTTGCTTTTACTTGTAATATAATATTATCATTTCAACTAAGCGTTGAAAAAACTGTTCTCGTTACTCTATTTTTATTTTTTTTCCTATTTAGTTCGCTGGAGCAATCCCACCCCGACAAATCCCACTATCCCCTTCAGCAGTCATACACCTGGTCGCTACACGGAGATTATCTAACCAATGCACGGGATGCAGTTCCATGATGATAAAAAAACCAATTCAAAAAAATCTTCTTACTAATCTTCATATTTTTTTTTCTCAGAGAACTCGTGTGAAGAAATCACAATTAACGCAAGTAATTAATTATTGAATATTAATTTATGTACCTGGATAGGTAAAATATAAATACATTTCGGAGATTTCATCCCATTGAAAAAATGATGCACAATTGGGTGTACAGCAGTGGCAGCCGGTGATCAAAATTCAGGAGGTTCACCTGAGTACAACATTAAGACCCATTGTCCGCTTTCGTTAATTGACGATTATAAGACGAATGCTTGCATCTTGCGTAGAAACAATGAAATCTGTGTCCACAAAGCGGCAACGTCATGTCAGCCGCTCGTTATGCGTTCGTAATGCGGTGCGCGCGGCAACATGTCACTACTCGACCGACCGCATCGCAGTATTTTGTCTTTGTACCAGTGGTCCAACAGTAGAGACTATCTTTTGGTACGTATGTTCAGTCATTCGGTAAAATAAATAATTCGGTAAATCTGATAACTCTCTGGCAGCAACAAACAATCTACAATTTATATTTATTTCGATGTATGGATGAATCAAGTACTTTCTTCGCCTGTTTCGTCGTCTTCTAATAAAATTGTATGCTATAATCACTTCATCGTCATCACTTGACATTTTCACAACAAAATACGTGCTTTCTCGATGCTAGTTGAAAGAAAACTGAGACGTTTTAACGTGACTGACTATTGCATGAAGCAGCGAGGACATAACAAATATGCAAAATACGCCTATCCTTATTTGTAGGTAACATGCATCCTACAAAAGACGACTGTGTGGACAATGGGCCTAAGACAGATGACTTTATAACTCAAAACCCTCAGATCTGGTGACTTATTCCCAGACATAGCATCACTGCGAGACAATGCTTGACAATAACTAATCACTCATCTCATAATAAGAGCAGTGAGAGGAACATTGACTAAAAAAGAGTAAATGTTCAATTGAATACAAAACATCAACAAAAATATAACGCATATGCGTTCCCGTTTAATATGGTACTGAACAAACGGTTCCTTCCAATGAGATGGTATTTATATCGAAGTATTTTGGCCACCACTGTCATACATCTATGCGGAGGTTTGTACACAGTGTACGCATGTGTATTTTGCCATTAATGCATTGTATTTAGATGAAAAAAAAATTGGGTTCCACTTTTTTACCTCCAAATGAACTCCAAACCTCCCAACGCTTTACCTAAAATTACCGAATCTGGTATACGCGCACAGCTTATAGCGTTCTAATAGTAGCACGTATTTCGACGAGAACATATAGCGACTCTAGTCGTATAGATCGATAAATGACGAAATTTTTTTAACTCGAGTCTTCTGCAAATTTTTTCATACTCTCATTCGTGTCGGACATTTTGTTACCACGTGTGTGCTTTACATCATTACTAGGAACAACATAATCAACAAAGAATGTAAAAGGATGAAGGCTGTAAAACAGACATTGGTGGAGAGGACCTCGTAGTCGATGTGGAAAGCTTTCGACTAGCGATGTTGTTTGTATTTCTTGGGTATTAACTATCTAACAATTTGTAGACATTTTTTGTTTTAAAGAAATTTTTTTTCCATGTACATTTGTTACCTAATTTTTATTTATTTTCATACCGGTTTTGACACAACCGTATCATTCACTACCGATCTTAAAACTAACTTATAAATTATACAAAGTAATGAAAGATAAGATTTTATTAGGTGAGGGCAGTGGGATGGGTGATTTTGTGGTGGGGGGAGGGGGGGAGAAATTTGGGAAAAGTGAACATACCAAGTAAACATTGTCAATAAAGGTGACCTACAGGGTGCTATTACTTTGTTATTTTACATTAAAAATAATAAAGAGCATATTTACGGCACGTTTTAGCGTGGAAGATACCCTTAGTATCGCATTGGTGAAAGACCACCAATCAGAAACGAAACGTTGCTTGAAATGCCTTTAGCCGTGTTTGGTGATCAGATCTGAATAACCAGGTACTTACCCATAATCCTCTTCCCCATCTTCTTCTTTGCTCCACTACCTTCAGCCTTACAACACATTTACACATCCTCAATATAAGTTTTGACCCAGCTTCATCCCGCGCTGCACAGCACTGTATTTCAATTATTCAGCTTCATTGTTTTGTGCTCCGCTGAATAAAATATTATAATAGAACTCGGAGGCAAAGGGTTTAACAAAAGGGGCGGAAAGTAATTTAATCGGAATTTTAACAGCCGAGCTTTGCGCTCAAAAGTGAATAATTATGGCTGAAAAGTATTTTTTTTTTTATTCCATCGAATAAAACAACATATTTGTTGAATTTTCATTAAGCGCTGTAAGATAAACACCATTTTATTCAGTAACAATGAACTATTAATTGACTTTTTATCTCACCTGGAAATGTATTAAATTGAAATAGCAATAATCGGATTCGAATAATGAAAAGTGAAATACGAGTTTTTATGTATCATTAATCATTGAAGAATCAAATCTAAACGACACATGAAAAGAACAAGAAGAAGACTAAAAATGTGGGAAAATTAGTTGAGGATATTTGTCAATTATTCTGAGTTTCAAATTTATTTTTTTGTTAATTAACTAAATATGAGATAGACAAACATGACGACAAAAATCAGGTCACAATGGCCGAGTTGTTAGAGGCGTTATTCCGGTAAGACTGAGAACCTGGGTTCCGTTCCCAGTTACTACCGTTACCTTTTTTATATATTTTTAAATTCATAAAATTAAAATGAAGCCACGAAGTGAATTTTAGATTATTGAAGAAGTTTTACTGTTTATTTATTTAACTAGGTCACTTAATATATCATAAGGCTTCCCAAGTAAATAACACAGGCCTGCGACCAAATTGCTTTCTTTAAAATAATGGGTGATTCTTATGTATTTTAGTGCGCTGAGTTCAGAAATGCCCTTAGTTTTTTTCCAGCACGTAAGAATTTTCCGCAAAATGCATTTTTCTGCGGGATTGCCTACCTTAAGGCGTATATTTATGAATATGCCGAAAAAAGTTCTTTTTCCTATTCGGCTTTATAGTTTTATATCAGAAACTATGAAATATGATAAAAATTAGTATATTTAACAGTATTAATCAGCGTATGAATCTTGGAAACCCAGTAGAAAGGTGTCTTGCTTAGTGACTAAGATGGTAAAACCTGCATTTTCCCATTGTCCTATATATACCCCTCGTTGTCCTTCGATTTGTTCATTTCAATTTAAACATTCACGTGTCTTTCAAAATGTCTTCAAGAGCTTGTGTTAATAATCCTCATAGTTTCTGTTACATTTGTGGCGAACTTGTATTAAAAAAACAAACTCGAAGTATTACGGAGTTTATTAAAATTCTGTACTTTGCCTATTTTGGTGTGAAGATCGGAGATCAAGAAAAATCTTGGGCCCTCATGGAGTGTTTTCAGGCTGTTTAAGGACTTCGCAAGTGGTCTAAAGGAAAGGCGAAATCTTTTCGTTTTGGGGTGCCTATGATTTGGAGAGAGCCGAGAAACCACGGTGATGACTGCTACTTTTGTTCTTGCAACATACAAAGGTATGATTCTAAAAATAAAAAAGATATATGTTACCCAAACATGCAATCTGCACTTCGACCTGTTCCTCATGGACCCGGTATTCCAGTACCAAGGACGATGGGATGTGAATATGATGGGAGACTACTGTTGAATGCTCCATAGAGAACTTCCAGACATACCACACAAACGGAAAAGCTCAAAACGGAGTTTTGAGGGAAAATGATGTAGATATTATAAAGAATTATAAATACTTATTGTATATACATATTATTTTTATCAAATTGTATTTAAAAATGTATATAAACCACTAGTAATATATATTTATTTTTCATTTCAAAATGCATTTTTACCTATATGTACTGCGGGTTTTGCATAACTTTCATTTTCATTTTGGGGGAAATCCCTACGTGCTGGAGAAAAACTGAGGGCATATTTGGACTCAGCGCACCAAAATACATACGATTCACCCATTACGGTGAAAAAAACTATCAAAAAGTGTCAATTTGCAGGCCTGTGTAATTTATTGAATATGTCAACTCAAAAACTCTGACTTTGATGGTTTTGCTAGTTGAAGTAGAAGAATGGAAGATACTCTCAGTATCGCCCTGGTAAAAGACCACCATTCAGAATTGGTATTCTTGGTTTCCAGGAACATGAATATTTCGTCACCTCAAATGGATGTTATTAAAATATGTTTCCTAATTGTTAGAACGCAATTATAATCAGATTCGAAGTACAAGGTTTTCCAATAAGAGGTGTTCTTTTGAATAGCCCGCTATTTCGGTAGATATTACTTTTGAAGCTGTCATTTTTTGACATTTGACAAGTAGAAACTACGTTTTAAAAAAAAATGGAACGATACACGCTTCAACAACGCATTAAAATTATTAAAATTCACTTGAGTGAATCAAATGCAAATCATCTTGAGTGATGAGGCCCATTTTCACCTCGGTAGCTTCGTCAACAAGCAAAATTGTCGCATTTGGGACTCGAAAAACCCAAGAGTTATTGTTGAAAAGCCTCTCTATCCTCAACGTTTGACTTTTTGGTGCGGTTTATGGTCCGGCGGAGTCATTGGACTTTAATTTTTCGAAAATGAGGCTGGAGCAACAGTTACGGTGAATGGATTGCGCTATCGAGAGATGATAAATAATTTTTATGGCCGAAATTGGATGGTATTGATCTGGACAACCTTTACTTTCAACAAAACGGCGCTACGTGCCACACAAGAACGAAACCATTGATCTTTTATGATTGAATATCAAAATAGCACCCCTTATTGGAAAACCCTGTACTTATATCATATAGATGTCATCTGTGACAGGTAAAAACATACATTTTTTTAAAAAGCAGCGGCATAGTTTTATCCCAAATCAATCGAGTAAATTTATCAGTAAGATAAAATGTTTTCATGGAAAAGAACAGCACTTCTAATAATTTTTTCATAAACTCCATACAGGGGGCACGAGAAAAATAAACTTTCTTCAGGGCCTATATCATCTTTGGGGATGCGGTATGGAGGATATTTTGAGGAGAGGAAGGAGTGTTAGATGAAAATGAGCGTTCCACAGGCCAGCTGTTTGAACGGTTGAAGCGGTTGATGTCAACCATGTACGTATGTTTGCGCGCGTTTGGAGTATTTCCCGACTAAGCACCGTAATACCGGTAGTACAAGGACAACATACATACCTGACGCCTGTGCTCTAAGGATTGCCATCCATATTTGTTAATAAAGGACAATCTATCAAATGGACCACCCATTTTAATGTTTTTTTTCAGATATTTTGAGGCTGGGGCTCAGTAGGGCGCTTTTTCAATGTGTACAAGATTAACAGATGTGTACTATTAAAGTATTTTTTGGGCCCGAGCGCGAACAGTGCGCTCAGTTTCTGAGAGGCTAATGGAGCATAGTAGCTTCATGGAGCCCCCATGCCTGAGCTGGTCACTTAGAGTAACACAAAACATATCAATGGAAGGCATATTGGGAAGATTGCTTCCTTTGAAGGAGGCTAGATTGTCATTTCAGTCCCTTATAGACGTAATCAGACATGATTGGGTATTTAACATTAAATTCAACTAGGTTATTCTCACGTAAAGTTCCAGGCACCGCGCCTAAATATGCGAGAAGATCACCGCACGAGTGGTTCCGCCGAAATCCACATTGACGGTCGTTAATAATTTTGTTCTGCTCGAGGTATGTGAGCAGTTTGTCGTTGATCACACGTACACCTGCCATCAACTTGAATAAAATTGAACCTTCCTACCCAGTAACTGGAGACGACAACTCTACTTACATCGCCAAATTTCAGTCGGTAGGACGGACATTTATTTCATAAATTAAATGCTGTAATGTCATCCAATTTTAGACAAATTCGTAAACGTCCGTCTGCGCATTTCTACCAAAAGTTGATTCATTTATTTTTGAAAACAAAATTAAAATTCAAATAGCAATAGTATTAAATATGCACTATTTCTTTTCGAATGATTAATTAAATAATATTCATGCAGTAAAAAAAGTTTTTTTTTTTTAAATTTATTATTTAATTTGCATGAACATAATTATTATCACAATCATTTACCTAGTTGAGTTTACAATACGTAATCCTGCAAAGCTGTCATATTATGATTTCAGTTTAACATGATAATTTAATCTTATAGACCGGTCAGTGGTTGAGTGGGCATAGCGCTTGGGTCTCACCCGAGCGTCGCGTGTTCGATTCCTCGGCTGGCTAAGTCCTCCATCACAACACAAACAACATTTTCGGCTTTCTGTGGTGGTAGTAGGAGATTTTCAAACATTGTTGGGTTATTCGTAACCTGGGAATGTTTGTCTTTCTTTTTAAAAAAAAAAAAAAATCTTAATATTTAATTACTATTAAATTTCCAATTTTGCTTACATCTCGCTTATTAAATTATACGTTATATTGACAGGACATAAAGATACTGATGTAATAATGACTCTAAGTGAGAAGTTACCTCATTTTGTTTTTATTGAATTAATCTATATGAACGTCTCTGTGTCCTGATTAGTTCACGTAATTCGTTGCATAATATTTGTCAAGATCACTCATTTGAATGTTAAAACAAAGGGTGGGCTATTGTGTGTGTATATTTTTTAATTTTTGTCTAAACAACTAGAGGAACTAAACCAATTACGTAATACCAACCTACAACTTTTTGAGAAATTACTATCTATCTTTATATTATATAAATAAAAAGGTAAATGCTTGTTTGTTCAAAATCTTAAAGATCTTCACTGATTGCATTAAATTTTTGACGCAACTTTGCAGTCGAATGCGCGTGTGTTTTATTATACCTATATTATATAGATGTCACCCGTGAAAGGTAAAAACCTGCATTTTTTTTAAAGCAGCGGCATCTCTTGGACAAACATGTTTTTGTGGACGTAAACGAAACACGCACTATTGTTTCTCTATCTGCACAGACAGACTGAGCCACAGCAACGCATGACAGGGTACAGCTAGTGAAAAATAAAAATTGTAATGCAGAAGGGTTAATTTTATGGCAGGCAGAGCATTGCACACACCGCTCTGTCCAGCTGAAATAAACATTATTATTATTAAAAAAATACTTGGAAATATAAATAACATCGAATATGGGTACATAATCTTCCAATGTCAGATATTTTAAATTTGTATGGTTATTTCAGGCGACTAATTATTGCTTATAATAATTTATTATCCTTTGTGCTATCCATAAAAAATATTGTCTTTTAAAAATGAGTTTATCACCAAAAAATAATTCTATTTTCTTTGATGTATGCAAATCTAGAAAGTAGAAACTAACCCACTTACCGACAACCTAATAACCCACTCGTTGTCGATGTTAAATCATTCTATCTTTTGGTGGTAATGGTAAGGTGGTAATACACTTGCAGTGAGAATATATGCATTTCTCAGAAATTGGATGACATTACAACAGTTAGCTTGCTAAATAAATGACGGTCCTACCCAATCAGGATTTGGCTCAATTGTTAGCGCGGTTGACTCCAATCTCTTTGGATGATGTTCAATCCACAGTTAAAAGAAAAAAATATACGTTTTTACACATCTATTCATAAAAATGGATGTGTTATAGTAAAAAAAATTCTAATTGACGTGTAAAAATATTCAAATAATTTTTAATCAAATTATTTAGGATTTCTTCGTTTTTTTCATCGCATATTAAATGAAATGAGATTTCTCTCTATAATGGAACCTAACATCAAACAATGCACTCACCAGAAACTTTTAAATCTGGGTTAATTCCTTCTCTCCCATCTGACCTTTCGCCAACTCGGATAATTTGAAAATCTCTCCCACTGTGAGGTTAAATTACTAAAAAATAAAATATACACCAAAATTATTGACATGTATGTATAAATGGAAAAATTTAAAATTATCAAAATTGGTCAAAATGTCGTTGGACTATATTACTTAATAATAATTAGGTAATCTACTTACTACCGGTTTCTTCAGACTTCAAGAATTGTTTTTTTATTATTATTTTTTATCATATGTAGGTAATTGAAATGTACTAAACAAACAAAAATTATTTGTATTTCTTATAATATTTATTTTTTTGTCGTTTGTAAATATATTGTGTTGTTGTAAATACTAAATCGATAATTTAAATTAATGGAATTTTATTGGTGTAGAAAATATTAATAATTATTGTTTATACTTTAATGAACGACTGTTTGTTTCCTAAATAAATGCACAAAAAATAAGCCTTTTTGGCAAATAAATTTATATTTTAAAGCTACATAGCCAACGATGACAATCTTGGCGTTTACATGGAAGTTGATCGAATTGAATGATCGACTAATACATTAACTTACACTTACCGTTACATGTGTTTCGTAAAGTCGATGAAATCAGTAAAAAATATCGTATTTGGATGTTACATAAATCGACGTGTCGTGTCGCGTCCCTGACTAAAATTAACGTTGAGTCCGTGAAGGTGTTAAGCTGTGTCAGAGCTTACTATCTGTGAGTTTTTATCTAGATACACAAAAAGAAATACAATATTATGTCATTATGGAAAGTTAAAAAAATCAACGGTCTTACAAAAAACGTGGTGAAAATTATATTCATTTGATAAGGGACCGTGAATACGAATATAAATAGAAAATGACATAAAATAGTTCATGGGAAGATCATACGATAAATACATTGCTTATCCAGTCAAAGTGGGTAGTTTATCAGTTGTATAAACTTGAAATAGTTATAATTTCTCATCGAATTTTGAAACTTTTCCAAGATAGTTTAAATGTTCCATATATTTCTTCAACTAGAAGATATCGTAAAAACAAATACCTTTAAAAAAAGAAATAGTATTGCCTATATTTTAGATTATGATATTTGAAATATACTTGATTAAAATGTTTGAAAAGTGTAATATTTTAAATTTAAATGGGAAAATCAAAAGTTTACCCCAAAAATTTTTCATCAAGACGTCGCAAAAATACAGAGAAACCAAAATCCTTTTATAAGTAGTTGGCAAGATAGCTGTCATTTAACTTTTTATTACCTTAAAGATCTCGTCAAAGATCAGAACAAACTCGAATCTAAACTTTTACAGTCTTTATACAATGTGTAAGAAAAACCGTTTAACGATCGTGAAATGATTTTTTATTATTAAGGCTCTAATTCAATATAACGACACTCAGACCTTGCAACGCCCATAAATACGTTAGAACTAAATAGGATGGCAAACCTGGCAATATTGTTCTTGTAGTATTAGATAAATCTCAGTAACATGTTTAAGGATCATTTGAAACCCCGATATCTAGTTATCAAGATAGGATAATAATAAATACATTTAAAACAATAATTTTAAATTGAATGACCGTTTAATTAAAACACAATTTGGAATGAAAATGCTATAAAATGACATAAACTATTTCTACAAAAAAAAGGTTATTCAGTTTCGGTTTACAAAATGAAAGGTTTTTCTCTTGAAAAATAATGAAGAAATGAATACTTGATAAAACCATCTCGTTCAAATTTCGGTTAAACCTCGACCTAATTAAGTTTTAACTGCCAACTTGACTTTCAAAGTTTTACTATAGATGAGAAACTATCTACCAACGAGGTACTGGAGATTGATATAAAATTCACTGGCTTGGACTATGTAATGATCTGCCCTTTCTACTTCTTTCTAAGATAATTTTTCATTAAAGTCCCATAGGTAGCTTTTCCATAAGGCTTTGAATATGTGTTCGCAGGGATGGAAAATTCCTCCCTTCCGTCTTTCAAGCCTTTGCTCCTCTATTTATTACACACCCCTTCAAGTGTGTACTTCCTAGATTGTCTACGTGACGTACGACCTTGAACGTACTCATTTCACGTGACGGGTAAGTATAAAAAGGCTTCACCGAACGTTGTGTTGGTTTTTTGTTTCTCGGTTTAAAATCCTAGTTATGTATGTATGTGTGGTACCCCTCGGTTCTTTTGAGATAGAGTGAGTTGAATCCATTACCGCTGTGTTTTAAAACCATTTTATAAACCCTATCTTCTAAGTCGCCTGCTCCCCCAACTAGCTACGTGATTCTACCTGTCATAGGGTTATGTGAGTATAATAAAGTGTTAGATTTTATATATGTGATATACATACGATAAATTTATGGTGTTAGTTGTCGGCGCCATCCATGTATATATTTTGGGAGGGGAAGGAGAGGAAAGGAAATGAATTTTTTTCAAGCTAAGACTGGCTCCTCCGCTTACCAAACAAAGCTGATGGATGATAATTCGAACAAGGCAATCGATATCTGCGTGTCTGGATATCACAACCGGCCGGGTCTCCCCTTGTTCCAAATCGGCAACCTTCACGCCAGAATAAAGAAAACCAGGTCTCATCACCAATTTCAGAATTGCCCCAATCTCAAACACCTCCAGGAAAATCTACTTTACTGAGTGTAGAAGGGGAAAACCATGACATCCCTTGTCACGAATCTAGTCGCGAAAATGTGACACGCAAGGTCCTAAGTTACGTGCCACCTCCAGAAAACGTTGTAACTCCCACGCCGTCGGGGATTTACATCCTTTTCTAGGTCAATACATAGATAACACACGACAATCTTGTCGACATTTTGCCTGCTTATTAACGATAGGTTGTGTGCCTACCCATTCAGCCAATTATCATGTGAGATATATGTAAGGTCTACTCGAAATGCCAAATTTAGGATGAGGACTGTCTGTATTTTAATATTTGGTTCCAGTATTTATTTTATGAGGTTACTAGCATCCTCGTGTATTAGGTATGGGTAACTTCTACTGAATACCTATCCTCTCAGGTAAGGTATAAACGGATAATTGGTTTGATGTTTTGCATTTAATTTAAAGAGGCTGCCTACCTCTCGAAAGATACCTGTTGAGAAAAGTTGTTCGGTTGGTAGTTTTATTTCGGAGATTACCATCTCCCTCTTTCGACTTTAGATTTGTTTTCGTGCATCCCAATTCGTAACTTAGAAAGTCAAACAATAGATGAAAAAGTATTAAATTAGAAAGTCAAATAACAGAAGAAAAGTTTTCATTTTGTTCCGTCTGGATGCATCCGATCGCTTTCAATTTGGGACGGCATACGCTAGCAAAACTTCCCCTTTGACTGACTGTACTCCGCGCCTCTCGGCCTATATATGAAAAGGTCGTTGACTCGTCTCTCGCTCACAGCTGATTGACGGTTCGCCTAGCACATCCCTGTTAATGATAACATTATTTGGGCGGCAGGTGTCGTAAACTTAGTTCCTGTACCTCGGTTGTATCCGTCTTTTAAAAAGGTCCTCTGAAATTTAATAAATAATATAAAAAACTCACCCAGTTAGGCACCTCTCATTCTCAGCGTGAAGCTTACCTGGTTACACTATATAGCTAAATCACTTTAATTTTCGACCTCCTCCCTACGCTTATAAAAGGGTAATTAAATATTCCTGTAAATAAAATTGTACCTCCCTAATCTGTTAGGATTCGAACCCACAGTTAATAATCTATTTGATTCTCTGGTTTTCGGTCTCCGTGGATAGAATGCCATCTCGCCAAATCAATAACTTAGCCCGATTAAACACTTCCTGCCTTTAAGTACATTCACTCTATTTTAAAACCGCAATCATTATTTTTATTATTTTCATGTTTTTAAGACAAGCAATCTAGTTCGAACTGTATACGAAATCACGTTTAAATCAACACAAGTTTATAACACAATCGCGATTGCACAACACCTGGCGCCCCTGAGGTGGGTTTTTACAAAACGGCGCTCTACAAATTATCCAATTATTATTATTGTCACTATTATTAATTGTTTTCCCACTGAGTCGAACCACTTTCACTTCACGCAAACACCGGATCAATAATCTTTCACTTTAATTCAATATTCCGCAATACTCTCTAATACCACTTGAATTCAATAATTAACTGTAATTTCAAACAACACTTCTGATTTGTATCCCTTTCTCGGGGCTGTCAATGCACCCAAGTTCAAAACTCGACTGCCCGTCCCTGCGCCCTGTCCCGTGTGAATCTGTTTACTCCAGGCCTGTCTGTCCATAAATCTTCCGTCGTTGTCTAAACAAAAAAATTTTTTTGAGCACGTTCGTTTATTATTTATCGTTTGTTTTTGTGGATATTCAAAACATCACAGCCTCCCTTTAGTTCTAAGCCCAGCGGGTAATCTCGCTTCCACGTGTTAGTCGATGGGATTAGAAATAACTATAGGTAATTTACGTTTCTCGAATACCTCTGTATTTATTTTTTATTTTTATTTTAAATTTTATTTTAATTCTTCCAAAATGTTGAGCGCCCCTGTTCTTCGTTTCTAACCTAGCATCTGTTTATTTTTTGGTTCCCGTGATTATCGGCTTGTTCTACTGGTGAGTTTTTTCCCGCCCTCAGCTTTTTCAAGTGTTTTTGTGTCTCTATGGGTAGAAATTCAATATGTCATGTCACACTTGTTTATTTTCGAATTTTAAACTCTGAGTTAATTGTTTAAACAGTGTTGTTTCATCTCAATACGTTATTTGTATTATGTTCGAGTGTTATTTATTTCCATGTTGATTTGTTTTTATTTTGTGTCCTCGGCTGTGATCCGATGGTTTTTTGTCCGTCTGTGTTATTTATGACTTAAACATTCTCTGCCTTTTAGATCTGGAATAAACAATAATTGTTTACAGTTATTCTAATTCTTGTGTTATAATTAATCCGATTTCGATGTTTGTTTATCCTTTGGCTTCGTTGTTTATGAACATTTTAGATGTTTTTTGTCGTCACAATGAATTCAATGTTTTCCGGGTCTGTCTGTTTATTCTATTTTGCCTTTGAAGTACGATGTCTCTGTTATCATTTTTGACGATAGGTACCATTTCTTTTGCTGTTAGTGTGAATTAATAAGGTTTATGAAATCCATTTTTTCCTCAACAACAGTAATGAACTCAAGCCAGCTTTTAAATCTATCTCTCCTGGTTTGCGGCATCAGATGTAATGATCTGCCCTTTCTACTTCTTTCTACGATAATTTTTCATTAAAGTCCCATAGGTAGCTTTTCCATAAGGCTTTGAATATGTGTTCGCAGGGATGGAAAATTCCTCCCTTCCGTCTTTCAAGCCTTTGCTCCTCTATTTATTACACACCCCTTCAAGTGTGTACTTCCTAGATTGTCTACGTGACGTACGACCTTGAACGTACTCATTTCACGTGACGGGTAAGTATAAAAAGGCTTCACCGAACGTTGTGTTGGTTTTTTGTTTCTCGGTTTAGAATCCTAGTTATGTATGTATGTGTGGTACCCCTCGGTTCTTTTGAGATAGAGTGAGTTGAATCCATTACCGCTGTGTTTTAAAACCATTTTATAAACCCTATCTTCTAAGTCGCCTGCTCCCCCAACTAGCTACGTGATTCTACCTGTCATAGGGTTATGTGAGTATAATAAAGTGTTAGATTTTATATATGTGATATACATACGATAAATTTATGGTGTTAGTTGTCGGCGCCATCCATGTATATATTTTGGGAGGGGAAGGAGAGGAAAGGAAATGAATTTTTTTCAAGCTAAGACTGGCTCCTCCGCTTACCAAACAAAGCTGATGGATGATAATTCGAACAAGGCAATCGATATCTGCGTGTCTGGATATCACAACCGGCCGGGTCTCCCCTTGTTCCAAATCGGCAACCTTCACGCCAGAATAAAGAAAACCAGGTCTCATCACCAATTTCAGAATTGCCCCAATCTCAAACACCTCCAGGAAAATCTACTTTACTGAGTGTAGAAGGGGAAAACCATGACATCCCTTGTCACGAATCTAGTCGCGAAAATGTGACACGCAAGGTCCTAAGTTACGTGCCACCTCCAGAAAACGTTGTAACTCCCACGCCGTCGGGGATTTACATCCCTTTCTAGGTCAATACATAGATAACACACGACAATCTTGTCGACATTTTGCCTGCTTATTAACGATAGGTTGTGTGCCTACCCATTCAGCCAATTATCATGTGAGATATATGTAAGGTCTACTCGAAATGCCAAATTTAGGATGAGGACTGTCTGTATTTTAATATTTGGTTCCAGTATTTATTTTATGAGGTTACTAGCATCCTCGTGTATTAGGTATGGGTAACTTCTACTGAATACCTATCCTCTCAGGTAAGGTATAAACGGATAATTGGTTTGATGTTTTGCATTTAATTTAAAGAGGCTGCCTACCTCTCGAAAGATACCTGTTGAGAAAAGTTGTTCGGTTGGTAGTTTTATTTCGGAGATTACCATCTCCCTCTTTCGACTTTAGATTTGTTTTCGTGCATCCCAATTCGTAACTTAGAAAGTCAAACAATAGATGAAAAAGTATTAAATTAGAAAGTCAAATAACAGAAGAAAAGTTTTCATTTTGTTCCGTCTGGATGCATCCGATCGCTTTCAATTTGGGACGGCATACGCTAGCAAAACTTCCCCTTTGACTGACTGTACTCCGCGCCTCTCGGCCTATATATGAAAAGGTCGTTGACTCGTCTCTCGCTCACAGCTGATTGACGGTTCGCCTAGCACATCCCTGTTAATGATAACATTATTTGGGCGGCAGGTGTCGTAAACTTAGTTCCTGTACCTCGGTTGTATCCGTCTTTTAAAAAGGTCCTCTGAAATTTAATAAATAATATAAAAAACTCACCCAGTTAGGCACCTCTCATTCTCAGCGTGAAGCTTACCTGGTTACACTATATAGCTAAATCACTTTAATTTTCGACCTCCTCCCTACGCTTATAAAAGGGTAATTAAATATTCCTGTAAATAAAATTGTACCTCCCTAATCTGTTAGGATTCGAACCCACAGTTAATAATCTATTTGATTCTCTGGTTTTCGGTCTCCGTGGATAGAATGCCATCTCGCCAAATCAATAACTTAGCCCGATTAAACACTTCCTGCCTTTAAGTACATTCACTCTATTTTAAAACCGCAATCATTATTTTTATTATTTTCATGTTTTTAAGACAAGCAATCTAGTTCGAACTGTATACGAAATCACGTTTAAATCAACACAAGTTTATAACACAATCGCGATTGCACAACACCTGGCGCCCCTGAGGTGGGTTTTTACAAAACGGCGCTCTACAAATTATCCAATTATTATTATTGTCACTATTATTAATTGTTTTCCCACTGAGTCGAACCACTTTCACTTCACGCAAACACCGGATCAATAATCTTTCACTTTAATTCAATATTCCGCAATACTCTCTAATACCACTTGAATTCAATAATTAACTGTAATTTCAAACAACACTTCTGATTTGTATCCCTTTCTCGGGGCTGTCAATGCACCCAAGTTCAAAACTCGACTGCCCGTCCCTGCGCCCTGTCCCGTGTGAATCTGTTTACTCCAGGCCTGTCTGTCCATAAATCTTCCGTCGTTGTCTAAACAAAAAAATTTTTTTGAGCACGTTCGTTTATTATTTATCGTTTGTTTTTGTGGATATTCAAAACATCACAACTAGGCACAGAAGGAAAATGACCTTACCATCAAAGATATTATTTTTTGTTGTGTGTGTCTGTCACTTACTAATTAAAATAATAAAATAACTTAAAATAATTAATTCGTACTATTCAAAATATGTATTTATTTTGTTTAAATTTCTAACAGCCTTATATTAAATTTGCATTTTCTGCTAGAAATTACTAAATTCACATTCGTTAAACGGTGTTTAACGAATTCGAAGCGGTTTTTCGAAGTGAAGGACTGAACTTTTACTCTTTCCTTTCCATAAAAAAGACCCTCCTCAAAGCATCCACAAAGATGAGATATGCCTTGAGGGAATCTTTTTCCTCGGTGTGGAACTAATCCCCCCGCAGGGGTAGGTAAAGAGGACAAACCGACAAACAACTCGGTCTTGGCACACAAACACTCCTTCCTTCGAATTCAAATGATAGTGCCATATTTCCCTCGGGCAATCAAATATTTCTAATTCTAACATTCTTAAGATTTTGAGAGATACGTGCTTACTATCTATCACGTGATTTCTTCCCAGGGATAGACAAAGAGGACGTACTGCCAAATAACTATTGAAACTATTCAAAAATACGGAATCCTCAACTAGACAGCGTACTCCTCACACTAGATCGAATTAAAATGACATAAAAAACATTCCATCTTATAAAATAACATTTGTGCAAATAAAATACGTTTGTTTTGCAACAAAACTCCACAATATCCTTCCCCCAGATATAAAACGAATGGAAAAGTTTAATTAGTACAAATCAGAAAGAAAAAATGTGGCTAAAGGGGTCAACAAAAATACTCTGAAAAAACATTAAAAACAACATAGCTTCAGCTTTTTCTACCATCCACATTTAAGTCATATATTTTCCATACCCTCTTTTCTCGATTCATTTGCGCTACATGCTCTTTGAGCGTCCCTTTCTTAACCTTAATCAGCCTTGCATTCTTTACGGATCTCAACATTTCTCAAATATCATACACGGTCTTACCATACATAAGCCTCAACATTCAGTCTACTTTCTTGCTACTTCTGCCAGTTCTGTGTCACTGCCATACTTTAGAATAGGTTCTAGTACTCCATTGTGGAGTGCTAGCTTTGCTTCTTTATACAGTTAGTTTTGTTAGAACCAACCGCGTTCTGTCTTTCGTTAATGGAGTTTCCTACATTTACCCTTATTTTTTAGTTACAAACCTATTATCAATCCTACAATTACAATATCCTGTGATTCTTCACGGGTTTGCGTCTTGTGTGGTTTACTAAGATTCGTTAGAGTAAGTGATATAACTATTTTGAGATACCTACTTTGATTGCTTAATATAGTAAGAGCAATATTAATTGACAAGCTCAAAATAGTCAAGTGAATGCATGATACTTTTTGTAATTTATACTCCTCTTTGGCATCACATGAAAAAAAAAGTATTGTGACCATCTTATTGCCCTTGTTTTTCTTTAAACTAATCTACGTATAAGTTATGCTCGAATTTTCAGTTCAAAAATGGTTAGTTAAAGTAGTAAAATATTTTAGAATATTATGAGCCAAACGAAAAACTCGAAATAAAACAAAAAAGGTTATACAAATAATAATATTATTGGGCAATTTTCTCGGAAATTAATAAGGGTAATTAAAAAAAATGGTAATAGAAAAGGGAATAAAGATAATGAAGGATAATAATCCGTTCAAAAATTTTCGTTACAAAACCAATGTTAAAAAAAGAGATCGTCTGTCACTAAGTTTGGTAATGCCTTCGGAAGATAAAACAGCTGTCACACATAGTAATAATTTTCTATCAGAACGTATTTTATCAAGCAAATAATATTAATTCAAATATAAAAGAAAAAAACGGGTGATTTTAACCGATCCTTTCTCTTTTTGCAAATCTTCCAATCACTTTTTATTTTAAATGGTACACTTCTGTTCGGTTCTTTTTTATTATTTCTGTAAAATTTTTGTCTTGATCTAAACGCGGCCGAGGTAATTATTTACGAGAATAAGTTCCTCTGCCAATTTAGCATTTGTACATAAGCTCCCTTGTAGCAATATTGTCTGAGGGTAAAACGCACTAACTTTAGCAGGTGATTCTACATGATAGTTTTCCGGGAGTAAAGTGCACTAACTTCAGCAGGTAATTCTACGTGATAGTTGTCCGGGGGTAAAGTGCACTATCTTCAGCAGGTGATTCTACATGAGAGTATAAGTAATAAATATTGCAATTTTTTTTTAAATTAGTTAATGAAAGGTAGTTTTCATTTTAAATAGTTGAATTGTTTGTATGGAAAAAAATTTTTTTCTAAAATTATTTCGAATTTTTTTAAACATTTTTTACTTATTCTATCATAAATAATCACTTCCTGAAGTTGGTGCACTATACCATGGACTCCCCGTATGCACTGATAAGGACGTTTTATTTCGTAATTTTTGATCAAATCAGAAAGTGATTGCTCTCGAAATTTAAAAAAATGGCCAATAAGGTTATGAGTGTTTGTGTTTCTCGAAAGCAACATCTGATCAATTCTCTTCCACTGACTAGGTTTGGAATAACTGCGATATTGATAGTAAACTTCATCCGCAGGAGGAATTTATGGAACCTATTCAATCACTCCGGGGATTTGAGAATTCAATATATTTTTAGCTTCTTTCAGAAGTCCAATGTTTTTGGTGCTCTGAATAATAAACTTGAAAGGACTTTTTTTAAGTTGCTCGTTCCCGAAGCATCGCAATTTAGGGAAAATTCTCGAACTGAAGGATAAAAAAATATAAAATACACAGATAAAATCATTTCACGAACATATCTGTTATGACTGGTGTGTTCTTAGTCTCGACTACTTTGATAGAATATTGGCATGTGTAAAAAAAGGATTAAAAAATTAACAAACTTTCTAGGCATAACCCGTTTTTTATTTTTTTTTAAAACTTGTATTGTGGAAATGCGAGAACTACGAAAAATTAAAGTACGAATTTCTATTTTTTAAACTCTTTACTCGTGATGAAATTCATTATTCAGGAGGTACCTATAGACAAATACAACAATGTCTTTACGAATGACAAAATAAACATAATATTTATAATTTCACAATTATCTCATACAATCCCGTTGAAAAACAAATTTACGAACAATGCACAAATGAGAAAATGGTACAACTATACATGATCTAATTATATGTAATTATTACTACCCATTTAATTAATCACTACCTCGATAATGGAATCCAGTTGATCTATTACTTATATAAGAACTTTATAATATTATTTGTGGCACTGTACCTACGATTCTCACCAAGTCCTTAAACCCTATATCATTACTGTCGTAAAACTCTTACGTACTTAGTTTTAATTTCAACGTGCCATCGATAAAACTTTCACAGTAAATTACTGACCACATTTATGACCTTGCGAAACTAATCTTCTACAAAATAATTGCATTTCCATGAAAAAAGTGGAAAAGCAGAGAGAAAAAAATCCAGAATTCGCTTTAAAAGTCATAAATCACACTCGTCCTGAGTTATTTATTGCTTCTCCAGCGCTTAATGCATTAGCTCGCCTTTCTATTGCTCTATTTCCCCGCTGAGATTCATTCTCTCAACAATAGCCAACTTTCAAACAGATTGAAATGTCTGTACAAACATTCCTCGAAGAAAAAAAAACATATTTACCCTGCAGAATCTACTATCCGAAATGGCGTTTTCATGAGCACAGTCGAGAGTGGGAAACCCGCGCTAGCTCCAGTGATTTCCAATGTGTAGCATGAACCCCTCGAAACTTGTATGGATTTTTATATAATATGTGGAATGGGGTTTTCTTTGATCTTAAGGCTACATCTCAAGAAAGATCCGTAAAGCTGGGATTTCCCCCGCTTTATACGTTCGAATTTGTATACCTACATTAAAGAGCGTCGATTTTCTATGGAGGATTGAGTAAACATTTATTTTATGCCGAGAATTTAATTGGATTGTTAGAAGACGTACGGGACGTCATTTTCAAGTCATTGGAAGAGATTTCCATATACGGCATATAAAAGCGCAAGCTATTAAGGTGTCTCGTCGAAGTAGTTAATTATAACGACGATTTTAAAACGTAGATAATTCACATCAATCACACCAACTTTGTGACCGCACGCCACAGTGGGATTGCATACACGTTAGCGTGTTGTTTCATTTTGAGGGGTTGTCGTAAGACAGTAAGGTCATGATAATATGTGCTTGGATGACGCATCATTGGCATGATATTAATTCGAACAGTCCTTTACACAGTTAAACTACAACTAACAACATTATAACCGCTGATACTGCTTGGCATCCTTACCCGGCTCAATACTTTGCGCTGCCACGTGTATCCACTGTAAGACATCTCATTATTTAGTGTTTTCAAGTTTATTTCGTCAAACTACATTTAATTTTAAGGTTTTTATTTATATTAACATACTTATAAATACATGAACTAATTTATAATTCTACTAATCACAAAACCATGTAGAATGAAATACCCCAGTAAGGTCACCTTCGTTTCGACTGTTCTGTAAATATTGTTTAAAAAAAAATTTAAAAGCATTCAACAATTTTACTTATGATTTTATATATTTTTTTTATTATTTGTAAACAAGTTTTGCTATGTTATTATCACTACGCACATTCTCATTGGATATATTTTTTCTGAAAACAATTATGTCATATCCTTTTTCTCGCTTCAAGCCGTTTATTTAGAAAATATTTCTAAGTAATGCAGTATGCTTAGTATGGCATGCGTTTTTCTATCTCACGTTCCACTATTTTTCGTTGGATAAACAAATTTTTTATGCACCTTCACGAAAATGACAATACATTTTTAATAGTGATCAAACGGTCTACGAAAAGTCTAGATTCAGTTGACTCACCGATTCATTCAATTACTTTAAAAGTTCACGTCTGAATAAATTTAAGTTTAATACAAAACTTGTTTGTAATTAATTATTACCTGCATTATTCAATGACTCATATCAAATACACCAAAGCTTTCGGTTTGGTAGCTTTTAAATGAAATTGATTTTACAGTGAAATGCACAATGACTATGCTACTGCCGATGGCGTGTACGTTAACTGATTAAAACGTCACCCCTAATGACTATTAGAACGTCATACAAAGCATAGTCCAAAGTGTAGAGCATAGTGGAAAATGCATAGCATAGTGCATCATAACATTGTGTATACGTCCATTTCCTTTCACCCCAAAACCATTAAGGAGACATTTACTTAAATAATTAATTATTCTCGTAGGGTTATTACTACACGTATCTCTCACGTCTAGGACAAAATGATGTTTCGAATTTATTGAATGATGCTTAATAGAGGTTTACACCTGAGATTTCACCTTAGAACTTGGGTGTACGTTCATTGACGATCTTGATATAATACACTTTGAGAGTTTGGGTTGCGATTTTTAGTTATGTTATTCAGTTATAGCCATACTCGATCCAATGCTGAAGGTTTCGCTCATTGTCTTGCCATAGGACATCATACTACCAAAATAACACCCTAAACAAGCATTGAATTTATTTGTGTATTTCAGAAGCAAATAGTACATACTTACGAATGTTATAATATTTACAAGGGTCGGTACCAATGACGTGCTGTATCTATCAAATATATTCTGGTGAGTGTATAGTATATGTATATTTTACCGGGCGGAGTTAGTACACACTAGGGAATGATCTGAGGTAAAGATAAACAATATCATATTTTTAAAAATGTGTGTCGTTTATGAGTGTATGTGTGTTTGTGAACGTGTATGTGTACCTACCGACGTGTCTGAATTGTGTTATGAAAGGGGAGTTGTGAGTGTGCGTTGATTAAGTTAAGAGTAATGTTTTTCTACACGACGGTATAGAGTAAAAAAATATGTTGAATTACAATGAAGAGATATTCCGTTAGAAGTGTATTGTGAGCGTGTATGTGTGGCCAAATTAAAATTACTTCATTTTGTTGGATATTTTTATGTTTCGACAAAATTTTCAATGATTGTTTTCAAGCTCACCTCCGTACAATAAATGAGTATTATCGTTTTTTACGAAAATTAAAAAAATACGAAAGTAAAGAATTTTAATTTTATGTAGGTTATAACATTTTTATTTACCATTTTCATTCATTTTTACCAAAATACATATTTGTTTTTTTCGCAAATAGGGCGTCGTTGACGTCACACCTGCCAATGTCAGTGACAGACGTCTTAGTGCCAGTTGGAATAGTTTTTACCGTTCCATGTATAGGATCCTTTACAAAATACAAGGAAATTTAACAGCTTGCCCGTGGTACGTGTTATGAAGACCTAAAGACTTGCTAGACGCTAGACGTCAAATATTATTCATGCATTGCTTATCGCAGTGTTCCACTTCGATAGGTACTTCCCTATTATAATATATAATTAAGCACCCCGGAGGTGCTCTGTACACATATTAATAAGAATAATATTTGCCTAGACTCTGACATCGACATTTTTTTGGATTCACTGTACAGATTTAAAAACGCGTAGAGTCAATGATATAAACTGTTCATTGTTCAATGAGCAAATATATATTGTTACACTACCGTGGACCACCACATCTCACACCTACAAATACACTGATACCCTATACACATCACCCGAAAATTATTCATTATTCCTACCAGAAACACGATACAACAAGGAAACATTTTATCATGGTTTTATTAAATTATGTGTAATATTGTTTCATCACTGTAACCAATATACTGCTTTTTTTTCCATAGTGATTAACTAACTAACTAGCTAACAACCACACAGTTTCTCCTCACAGGTAGGCGGAGATGGAGAACCGCCAAGCAACCAGGGCTTAGCACACAATCCTTGCCTCATTCATAAAATTTCGTATACATGCTTTTCTATTATCCCGACTTGTGGCATGTCCAGACTCAAGTATCTGGTTCACTTGATCGTACCTTGTCTTCTTCGGGCGTCCCCAGCATCTTCTACCATTCTATTTCGCGTTATATATTCTTCTTTCTTCGTTCATTAACTCTACATGCCCGAACCACCGAAGCATTTCTTTCTTAATATAACTTATTGTGCTTACATCAACTTTGCATTCTTTGCGAATCTTTACATTTATCACATGATCATACATGGTTTTACCACACGTACGCGTCAGGTATCTCATTTCTACAACATTCAGTCCACTTTCTTCCTTCCTCTGCCAGTTCCTATGCCTCACTATCATACAACAGGATAGGTACCAGCACTCCATTGTGAACTGCTATGAAACATACTTCCCAAATACGCAAACTCATCCACGTGCTCAAAGTATTCATCATTCACAACTATATACTGCACAACTGCACACTGTTTTCGTACTCTCTCTCTTTCAAACGTCATGTCTATATACCAAAATAGGTACTTTAATTATTACCTCATTCTTAATACACACTTCTAACAATATACATATACAAAAATAACATTATCTTCTTAATTTTGATGATGGCATAAATTTTTTGTAATACCGTCATATATGATTGTAAATAGAACATAATATATAAATTGCTACCTTGATCAAACAGAGATCAAATCAATTATTTTATAAGCAATAATTATTAGCCTGAAACACTCATCCACATTGAAAAATCTCCTGATAAAAGATACATGATGCCAACGGGACTTGAACCCGTGTCCTGTCGACCGGAAATCGAAAGGACACGGGTTCATGTCCCGTTGGCGTCATATATCTTTTATCAGGAGATTTTTATTTTTATTTGGATTGTTTCAGGCTAATAATTATTGCTTATAAAATAATTGTTACCCTTTGTGCTATGCATAAAAATTTTTGTCTTAAACATAAGTTTACCAAAAAAAAATAATAATTAGAGATCAAATCATTGATTTAGATTGTGGGGAAGGAAGCATCTGAGGTTCAAGTGAGCATCTGAGCTTCAAGTGAGCATCTCAGCTTCAATTGAGCAAGTGAGTTTGGGAAGTAGTTAGTAAATTTATATTTAAGTACCTAACTACCTAAACATGGTATTAACCCTTCTATCCCAGGGTCAATTTAAATGAACACAAATTTTGTGATTTTTTTTCCAGTAACTCAAATTTTAGTGATTAATTACATATTTTTTGTTTATTTATACCAGTTATTTGTATCATTTGCGTGTTGTGTTTATTATACCTTACTACTTAAAAAAATACCCTCTGACGTCCAATGTTAAGCCAAATTAAAGTAGAATAATTGTTTTAAAAAAAAAATTGTTCCAAAAAATTCAAATAATTTTTTGAGGTGTGATAATAATAAAGCATTACATATTTTTTTTATGTGGAAACAATTATTTGGGTGTGAAAGACTAAAGAATGTAAATAAGATAGTAAACTTTCTTATTTACATTACCGTTCACAAATGAACTAGTTTACCGCCACGCCGTTTCTGAATGGGTTGGTAGGGAGGACGGACCGCCAAACAACTCGGTCTTGGCACACACTCCTTGCCTTATTCACATTCATACATAAGCTTTTACTATCTTCACTCAAGTATCTGATTCACTTGATCGTGCCATGTCTTCCTCGGGGGTCCTCGACTTCTGCTACCATTAACTTTTTGCATCATACACTCTTTTCTTCGCTTACACCAGCTTTGCACTCTTTGCTGATCTCCACATTTTTCACACGATCATACATGGTTTTATCAAACGTACGCCTCAGGGATCTCATTTGTACATTGTTCAGTAGGGTGGAACACTTTTGTATGAAAAATTTTTTTTTTTCGAAATTCGAATTGGAATACCAGGGAAAAGTTGCTTTATGTAATTGTAAATAACAGTTCTCAATTTGGAACTTCTAGCTTGACATCTTGAGGTCCCGCCAGAGACTTGAAATTTTATTTTTTAAGTTTTTATAGACGTTTTGTATTAAACACCCTATAAACAAAATAATAAGTAAATATAATATGTTATGCATGAAATTATAAAATAAAAGTAGATTTCAATTAATAAAAACATTTATTTCAAAATAAAACACATATTAAGAAAGTTATGTTGGTATGAATAAAATCATTTTTTATAGAAAAAACCATTTTTAGGTTCAAACTTTGGCATGAGTTTTCGAGATGCTAATTTAGATTTTATGAATCCCTCTCGTCTTATCTTGTCGAATGCACCTAGAACTGCTTCGGTCACAACTTTTACAAATCTTTCCACAGCCTGGGTATGGCAAGTCAGTCTCATAAACTTCAACAATGTATCTTCTCCATTTTCAATAAGATCTTGTAACTGACCATCGGAAATATTCATCAGTATTGAGGGTTCGTATATATTTTGTTGCCAGTCAATCATGTCTATGTAAGAACATGCATTTAAGTTCACTTTTGGCACCTCAAAAATGCGCGAAACAGATTTTTTATTAACTTGACGAGCCTTTAAAATGCGTCTTGCAGCGAGTTCTCTAATGTGCTTACATTAATCTGTTATCATACTCAACAACAAGTTTTCTGGATGAGCGAAGTAACTGTTACAAATTATAACAGGGTCCACTATCACTAACAACTCGTTGAACAAATATCTAGTGCTGTTAATGAGCTTCCATAAATGATTTGAACCATCTTTGCAGGATGAATGTGTTTTGATAGTAAACCAGACAGGAGCGTATGATTATACGACAAACGTTGCTAAAGTCACAAGATTTTGTTGTGGATTTTCTATAGAAATATACAAATGCAGTATGCGATTAGCTCTTGTCAACCAGCGGGCATGGGGTAGTTTACCTGGGCTTCTCTTTAATAAATCCAGGAGACCAGGATCCATTTATGACAGCAGTAGTAATTTCTTGTAAATATTTCTGGTCTGTACTGAGATCTGTGGATATTTGTGGAGGAAGTTCACCTTCTATCTTCTCAAAGTTAGCCAACGGCAGCGTCTCGCATATTTCTAATGCTTTACCAATTTGACCTGCAAATGATTTAGGTCCTGCAGTAGGGCCATCCAAATAGGTAAACAAATGCCTCAATGGTAACTCATTGGAGGGTAAGAGACGAATTATCCATTGAAATGGTCGAGATAGTCTGTTTTCCCTGTATTTGTGTTTTTTCCATCACAGCCAACAGCCATTAAACCATCTAGTGATATCTTTTCAGTCGTTAAAAATCTGTGGATAGCTCTTTCAATATTTCTTGCACTGCCCGATGTTGGAACCCCATACCCAACATAAACAGTACCTGGTTCTTTTATAATCGAAATATGTTCCTCTTGTACAATCACTCTAAGCCTCTTCGATCTTTTTAAAACAGTTTTAGCCGTCTTATCTTTCCTTCCATCAAAATATAATGAAGGAATTTCTGTTACTCTTTCTTCGGTTAAAATTTGCTCGCGTCTCATTCTGCCTTATTGTTCTTAGTTTCATCCTATCTATTATGTCTCATTTCTTGTTTGAGAGTACGTAATCTTCTATTCAGCAATTTTTACTATGGATAAGATCAGTTCTTCCTAAAGCCATTAGTCAGTTAGTGCGTTGGTCCTCTTAAAACATTTGTTCCTCTTTTGGAACTTTTTTTTCTCTCAAACAAGTACAGCTTACAAATTCTTGACATTTACTTGCAGCTATGTCAAAAATATTTCTACTCTGTACTCTGAACTCTTCTAACTTTTCTTCCTTAAGTTTCTTCAAAGACTTTTTCAAATTATAACACTTCGAGTGATAACTTTTTAGTAACTGTAAGATTATTTTGTGTGTGACAATTGGAATCGAAGATTTTATCCACAATTCTTCAATTTCCGTTCAAACTACTACGGCAATTTCCAAATACGTAGGTTCTTTTGTTGTGTTATTCCTTACTTATAAGTCTTGTCTAACCCATTCGTAGAATTTCATCACATTTTCATACGTAGGTAGGATATTCTCTTTCAACTCTGCACTTACACCAAATATCGGACATTTTAAATTTTGTCTTCTAGAAATCAGTTTAATTCACTTAAAATACGTTTATCAATAAGTACTCGTGAATATAATTGACGCGCGACCTTTCACCTGAGACAATTATCGACAGTAGTTTAAACAAAACACTGCATTTCGTAGATTGTCAGGTGCCGCTCTCCGCTTCGTCCCGCACTTTGCACCTCTGTTACAGCGCCAAAGTATAGTAAAATAAAGAAATATTTGATTGCAATAGCTAGTTAACTATATTTGAATATGTTTTTAAATAAAATAAACCTATTTTAATAAATTCTGTTCTATTTTCTAGGCCGCGCAAATATCCCCTAAACTGTCGTTTTTGTAAATGTTCGATGTCTTGGCGGGGGCTCTTACCGTTGTCTGATATTTTTTATATTTTTAATTGAGGTAATTGATGGCAATTGGCAACTTAATACAACTATTCCAAATCAGAATTAGAAAAAAAAAATTTCGTTCCGCCCTATTGTTCAGTCTACTTTCATCCTTTATCATCCAGTTCCGTGCCTCACTTCCATACATCAGGGTAGGTACCAGTACTCTATTCTGGACTGCTAGAATTTTTTGCTAGCACTTACTTACGTTACTTCTTCGTACACAAGTCAAATATAAACAGTTGCCAGTGAATCAATTTGAAAAAAAAAAACTCAGCTTTTCAGTTGTTAATTTTCTAAATTTTTTGTTTGATGCAAAAATCGCAAAACTCGAAAAGTAGTCTACTGATATCGCCGAAATTTTCAATTTTTTTTGTTATTATTGCTAGGAGTGTTTAGAGAGTAGTTTTAATGGTAAAACTAGTCAGGGACGCCCGAGGAATATTTTTCGCAATAACTCTGCACCGGAATGAGAGTCGAATTAAAGACGATGTAATGTAGTTTTCTAACAGTAACATTGTAATATACGGTGACCGGATAAATCAAAACAATGATAATTCATCACATCTTTAAAAATTTATATAAATTCATGGAAAGTGATGAAACAAAAACTTTATTAACTGGGTTAAGTAGGTGAGGTTAGGTTAGGTTAGGTTAGGTTAAAAAAAAAAAAATTTCTAGTTTTCTAATGACTTTATATCACATTTTAAAAGTGTGTTGAATTGTCACTGTATTGAATTATCATGAAACCATACAGTAGTGAGTGGCAGAAGAATTCGGTGACGCCCGAGAAAGACATTAGCACTGCTGGGTCCACTAGTGTTATATACATTCAAATATTATAATGATAATGTGGGCCTCAACGGGTACTGCGAATGTGCTGAGGCCCCTGTTTTACAATTTAGTAAAATTCCATTAAAATATAACATGAAATAATAAATTGAAATAAAATAAAAGTTACATGAAATAAAATGCAACAATAAAGGGTATGAAAAGGGGCAAATATTATGAGGTACTGTTGTATTTATTTAAGTGAGTATTGTGTATTTCGGATTTGGTAATATTGCCCTTTTTGTTCTTTCCCATCATTAAATTTTAATCTAAAATGTGTTTTGTTTTCATAATTTTTTATCAAGTGAAAGATTGTGTTTATTAGTTATTCAGCTTACGAACTTGGTGCGATATCCTTACGGTCTGTAGGTATAGATTATAAAGTTACCTTGATTCTGTTATTAAAATTAATCGCAGCTTAAATCTGTGTGACAAATAATAAATCTAGTCAGTTTAATAAGTAGTAGTAACTTGCAAACACCAAGTTTTGCGTGTCAGCAAGTGTTCCCATAGTCAAGATTGCACACGATGCAGCTTACGTCTTACTCGACATCTACAGTAGTTGTACATTGTACCTACACACTGAAGATATAAATCGATAGTATGGTGTAGCTGCGTCTGTGCCCCCGAAGTAAGTTCAAACTTTCCTTACTTCTTGTGAAGTCGGTCAAACATTATTAAATATCAAAATTCTCCATTGAACAACAAACCATCAATATTTTTTGTTGGCCTTCTGCGGACTTGGAGTCGAAAATTCATGTATTAGTTGGTGACAGCGGTTTTCTTTCAAATTGGTTTTTATGATACTTCTAGGGATTATTTGTTCCTTGTAAGTACCAACAGCGTTCACGTTATACCTACAGTGCTCCACATTTTCTGAATGTTGAGCTGAATAATAAATGCTGCAGTTAGCTTCATTTGCGTTTTGTATATTAATCACAGTTGTTGACAAAATGGTTAACAACAACATTTTCATTTTATTTTTGTGTTTAATTTAGTATAGTGTCTTTTTTTTTCTTCATTTTGAAAGCTTGATCCCCCAACAGTTGACCCCCCGTCAGTTGTTATTTGGCAGTTGTTGACCCAGACAGTTCATCCCTATGCCACTCGAACCCTTGGACACTTAAAGAATTATTTACCCATTGGTAAAGTAAATATGCAGAGAGGATATAGTATCACAGTATAACAAAAGTCAATATACCTTCTCTGCCGGGCTCTTGAGTAAAACCATTTTAGATATGTGTGCTAATAATAAAGCGGTGCAACCGAAGGAATGCGTGTGGAAAAAATATCGCCAAATGACAAAAAACGAATTACTTTTATTATATGCTCAGGGAAAATATGCTATATCCACTTGAATAATTTGACTAACTGTTCCAAAGGGTATGCGTAGAAGGAATAGCAACTTTGGTTAAACGGCCATATATCCTTTCTGCATACTCACTTAACTAATGAGACAATACAGCAAATATAATATTTTTGTGAATCACGTGTCCGAGAGATCAACTGTCCGGTGGGTCAACAGTAAGTAAAATGTAATTTTCAAAAATTACATTTTAACAAATAAGTGAAAATGTAATTTTCTTTTATCTAGAATATAAAAAAAAAACAGTCCCGGGACCAACGAACTGGGGAGCAACTGTCGAGGGATCAAGAGTCGTGTCAACAAATCGTGACAGAAACAAATCAAAAAATTTTATGTCCCATGACCTAGATTATACTCATCCCTAGAAGGAAAAAATCATTAAAATTACCATTTAAATATTCCTAATAAAATCACAAGAAAACAGTATTAATGATTTAAAAATTAAAATATTCAAATTTAATGGTGAAAAATAATGATGGGATTCCGATTACTTTGACGATATACGAGTATAATACGCGTAAAAATGAATGACATATTGTGGCTGTCAAAAGTGTCCATAAGTAAGGCTAAACAAAGAAATTTTTTGAAAAAAAAAGCAAACAAGTAATTTGACGTATCTATTAATCATATACTTGTATTTACAGTATCTACGTATGTGAAAGTTTTAAACTATTTTACGTGGTCGTAATTTTTACGTCCGATAAACATATTTGCAAAAATGCTCTTGATAAAATAAGTTTTGTTTGAAAACTGTTATAACACGTTTGCATTTCCACCCGAATCGAACTTTTGCATCAAAACCCTTATTTAGGGTTCATTTTGCTGGAGGTCAAATAATGCCCATTTTCCTACAAAAATTATTTACAATGATCCAGCTATAAATGTAGGTGCGTAAAACAAATCACTAAATACAGAGGTTCTTAACCCTTCAAACGATTAAGTGATGCCTACCAGACAAAAAATATAAACACATAAATATATTACTCCATCTTACAATTACATAAATATATTACTCCATCTTACAATTACATAAATTCAGATTACTCAATCTTACAATTACATAAACTCAGATTACTCAATCTAACAATTACGTAAACTCAGATTACTCAATCTTACAATTACGTAAACTCAGTTTACTCAATTTTACAATTAAATACACTCAGATTACTCAATCTTACAGTTGCATAATCTCAGATTTGAGTTTTCCATGGATGGCTTCACCCATCAGTTAACTAACAATCAGTATCTCAATTTCTTTAACCCCTTTAAAGTAGGTTATAAATATTCTAGATAACCTTAATATATCTTATCCACCCTGATTTATACAAAATTTAGGTGGATACTTTAGAGAAATAACCATAACTATGTTAAAAGTATTGGTCTTTACAGTTTCCAGGTAGGTTTTAAGGGTAGATTCTTGAATAGGACGGCATATGTTTATGACACGCACGCTCCAAAATGAGTTATATTCACGTCCCTTAATTATCAAAACGTTGATTACGATCAGCAGGGATGATGCGACCCCTGGCATAAACCCTCATTTAACCATCATTCCTTTATCAAGGGCTGTAAAATTCACGCGAAAGTACCCCTGGTCAGAACAACCTTTTTGTAGTCAATAGGGAGAGGGATGTTTGTAACAATTTGTATGAATAAATTAAACCTGTTTGTTAATAATTTCTCCTGACAAGGGTACCGCGTATCATCCCCGTGAGACGTCTTATCAGAATAGTCGTATAACCTTCCTATAGTACCTACTACTTTATTACGCAATTGCCAGTGATATACCTACGGCAAGTAAGCCCTCACCATTTATCAGCCATCACTTGAATATTCAACGACAATATCGAGCGATTTACATAGTTATTCTATTAAATATCATTATACGGTGACATTTCTGTGGCTTGCTTCAAAAATGACCATTTTCAGGTTTACAAATTTCAAAAGGACTGCATAGAATTAGCTCTTCTAGTAAGTTTTGATTTTTCTCGAAACCAAAAGTTCTTTCAGAATTCGGAATATAACCCAGTTTTGAGGCAATATCACAAAAAAATGACATTGGCCATTTTAGGAGCAAGCCAAACAAATAATGTGTAATATAAAAGTAAAAAAATTTTGGACTTAGAGTGTCCATCATCAGGACAGATCTGATGTTAGAAACGTTTGCTGAATGAGGAGGAAGCGAAACACCAAATAAAACCCCAACACTTACTCACAATAATATTTAAGTAACAAAGCAAAAAACTTCTTTGGATAATTTAGTGATTTATTTTTGGGGTACTATGCCGTATTGCGCTACCTCCTTTGGCCAACGTTTTGGACAGCATTACAGTATCCATCATCAGTACAGATGTGTAAATGATGATGGACAGTGTATTGCTGTCCTAAACGTTGGCTAAAGAACGAGGTAGCGCAATATGTCATAGTAACCAAAAAATAAATTATGTTATCTTTTTGGCAATGAAAATCTGAAATCATTTTTTACTACTACGTGTTTATTAAAACCTTGACTGTATATATACGAACACATATTATTGCATTCCAATGAAAAAAAAGATTTTTAATCTCTAAAAATAATGTAACCATGATAACATTATTCTACGCTATGTCTGCCTTCTACTTTGCAAGTGACTATGAGTGTATCTATGTTAAAGACCGTTGCAAGCATGTTGTGGATGCCTAGCTCTTTCAGAAAGGACACATTTGTGCTTCTGTCTGCACATGGAATCCTGAGTATTTTTCTCCAGCGCCACGTTTTAAGGGCGTTTATCCGCTTTCTTTCGCTGGCTCTGTAGGTCCATATTTGCACACTGTATAAAAATGTGTGGAAAATCAGCTTCCGGACTAATTTAATCATGGTGATCTTCGTTATGCCTCTGTCGATCCATATCTTTTGCATTTTGCTCACGGTTTCCTTTGTTGTGCAAATCCTTATTTTCTCTTCTGTTTCTCAGCCACCTACATCAATTATGGACGAGCCTAGTTAAATGGAGTTGTTCACCGTTTCTGATTCTATAAGAGCATTATATAATATTGTTAAAAGTGTTTATGAAGGCGTCAAAATTAAAAGGGCTCCAGGCGCTATTTGGTTTGGGCCGGGACTGAATGGATTATATACATATTAAGATTAACATATATAAAGGAGAGCCTACCTAGTGTTTTCTTCATCAAATCTAAATATAAGGTAAATTTATATCGTAACTTATGCAAATGAATGGATATTTAAATGTACTTTCGTGGGATTTTAATTCAAACAATAAATATGCCCGACGCTGGCGGAATATTAATTCCATCATTTACATCCAGCTAACGATATAATAGGCTGACAAAAGCTGTGAATCAGATAAAGGCTTCAGCATTTTACCAACTGCGGGAAAGGTGAATCGCCGAGAGAAGTGGGATTGTTGAAACCTGTTTTGTATGAAAACGTTCGCAAAAAGCTTCGACTAAAAAGGTCCTTGGTCATTGATATTTTTTCCATTTAAAATACGTTGATTTTAAATTAAACCCGAAATTTCAGGAATTATACTAAAATAATTAAGCTGACTATTGATCTGAATGTTGAATTTGTATATCGGTTTTAATTAAATATTTTCATTGAAATGTTTAAGATCTAGAGCAAGGAGTATTGTCAAATAAGATGGTTGTTCTACATGATTTCAAATCTATCGGAAATAATTCACAAACAAACTAACTGATTTTTTTTAGTTATTCGTGTTCTCTATAAAACGGTTACGCAGCACAAAATATCACAGAGAAGATAACAAACTTGAGGTAAATCTTATTATAAAAGATCACGGGAGCAATTTTACTATTTTGTAACGTACGTTATGTTAATTTAAAATATTATTTATTTCGCTGTTGTAATGTTTTCCCCCTCCCTCAACGTTCTCGTTAACGGATTAATGTTTTCGTCACGTTTGTTTTGGCTCTTCTCGCGGTTTATCAACCCTTCAATCTTAACGAATTAATATGTCACGTTGTGTCAATTTTTTTTGTTTCGACAGGGATTAATTCATTGAAGGATCCTGTTAATTGGTTGTGGTAACTTTGGTTCTTTTTAGATGAGGCGTGTTACATTCTGTATGGTTTGAAAATAAGACAATGACCGACTACCCTGATTTTAACTACCTTTTCCTACCTTGTTTGCTCGCCCAAACGTTTCCGGTTGCTGCAGTTGATAATGTGCTAATATAATGAGACAATTAATTACAAATTAAGTACATAAAATTCACTATAGACAATTCAATTCAAGATGCACAAGATTCTAAGTTAATGATTTGACTATGGATTGTTAGTTTTGTGAGTTATTTCTATGAGTAGGTATTTTCGGGAATAGCTAGAGACAAAACATGTGTTGCTTTCGATTGGTCTCCGTCCAAATCCCACCCATCAACGTGACCAGCTCGAGAGCAGCCAAGTTGATGGTCCAATCCCAACACCTCCAGAAATGAATTGAATATCGCTCAGCGACAGATGAAATAATGACATGTTTTGCCTCCTGCCGGAGGGTGATGAAGGTGGAATGTGGGTCCTTGGTGGTAACTGTTGATGTTGATGTTGATGATGAATGATGAAGATTCATCTTATACCGTTAGGTACAAGGAGCTGCTCTGGTCCGGTGGCATGATAGCCTGGTGTCAGGAACCATTTGGGTCACGTGGGTAGCGCGAGGTTTAGGTCGCGTCAACCTCCCCCAAATCGATGATGAATTGAGCTTCGCCAGCATGCCGAAAATTAGGAGTCCACTCTACTAACCTCAAACATAAACATATACTGAAGTGGTTTGCATCAGCAACGTCAGGAGTTCGGGAGTCCCGTGAACACCCCTCTGGTTTACGCTCGTAAGGATAATGATGAATTCAGCTTCAGTTTGTTCGACTTCACCTCTGCAGTCACGCTACTCCAAATAGCTCCTGGCTCCAGTCTATACAGCTTCCCGTTCCAGTAGAGGTAATGACACATATTTATCATATGTACAATACAGAACATACTTCAAGTCTTTCGTCCACTCTCAAAATAGTCATGTCAATATTTAATTTGAACGGGGCGTCCATCCGACATAACGAATGTTTCCTAGACGGGAGATTTTACCCCACTTCAAAGTCATGGTCATTCGCTCTATCGTTTGTTACCCTCCGTTCGCTTCAAATATCAAAGAATGGTAGAAATTGATATCCTCGACTTCCGGCGCTAAGGATCAGGGATACTGGAATCATCAGGTCGTGAATCTGAAATCATCCGATCTCCGTCAGCTCAAACGGTTTCAGTCGGAGTCAATTTCCAACCTAATTCTGGATGACTTCTCCTCCTATAGTGGGGTAAGTACTTATTGGATTTGACAGGAAGGACGTCAGAAATCGCCGAGACAACTTCATATTCGTCACGATCCCTTCGTTCTGTCAGCGAGAAAATCCTCCTCACACGCCAGCCAAGAATAGCATAGCCCTTATCCGCTTTGTTCCTTCGTCTACCAGCTAACTCAAGTAGGAAAGCCCATTAGCAATTTTCGTTCCCTTCGATCTGAACTCAGTGAAAGCGTCCTCTCACCAGCTGAAAATACTCGAAACAGGGGTCTATTCCAGGTGACTATCTAAGGCTGGTCCGCCAACACCTTCGACAGAAACCGGTGCTTGTACGGGAATAACTCAACCACACCAATAGCAGGGGAAAAAGCCGGCGCTGCTATACTAAAATAGACGTTATATCGGTATCCAGGGTTATCGACTTTGCTAACACAAGAGTCCCTATTAGGCAAGCCAAATTACAAATTTCGTTCCCTTCGCTTTTGTCGCTTTGGTAAGATAGGACAGCCTACGGAAAATTCGTACACTCCGTCCCCGTCAAACTTATGAAAAATGAAAATCTCACTTCATAGAATAGGAATGCCAGACAGATGAATTCTCCCGGCGGCTAGCTGTAACCCGCTGCGTTATCCCGATTCAAAATGAATGAAAAGAGTGATGTTTGAATAAGTTATATTTAATTAAATATATTTTATGAATTCCGTATAACCTAATCGTTAAATATTATTACTGGAGAATTATTAAATCATCTTAAATTGCAGAAAACAAAATTGTCTAGCTCATAAACAATGTCTATTGTTGAATGATCTTAAGCGGCTTCAGGGTAACCGCTCTTAGTCCTTTTGTAATCGCCAAGACCCGGTCACTTCAACGCATTAGGTGATTTATGGCCTCCCTTGCTAACAGGTCCGGACCTATAGTGCTCAAGTTAAATACCCTTACTTTAAAATACAATTGGACTATTCGGTTTACATTAAGGAAATAAGTGTTAATAATTAGATTATAATAGACTTACCGATACATCTTAGTGTCAACAATCCAAATAATTAAAAAAAAAACAAACACAGTCACATGCAGAAAACTCATGCTGTTAGAAAACCGCACCTTCTACACTAAATGATTTTAGCCGTGTTCGCGTCCCGACGATTAATTCTTGTTGACGCGCTTCCTAGTTTTACTAACTCGACTATCTTAAAACGCTGACCGATCCTGATTATTCCTGACCGTCTCCCAGACCTTGAAACTCTGACCCCCTTGACTGTATTTCCCGCCTCCCAACGTTTTCAAACTGACTATCTTGAACCGCTTTTTCTAACCACCGACTATCGACTTCCTTCTTCCGTTCTTCAACGCTAACTGTCTCGACCGTCTCATTAACCACGACTATCGACTTCCTCCTTCCGATCTTCAACGCTAACTGTCCCGACCGTCTCCCCGCGCTTTCAAATCCAGACTCCCAAAAACTGACTACCCGCCCGCGCTCCTTAACCACGACTATCGACTTGCTTCTTCCGACCTTCAACGCTGACTGCCCCGACCGTCTCCCCGCGCTTTCAAATCCAGACTCCCCTTTCTCAAACCAACCCCCCAAATCACCATATGCGATTTCTAATTTATGTTCTTTTGAATTCTGAATGCTTTTTGTTTTCAAAAGACAGAAATGCACTAAAGGAACACATCAATTATGGCCCTAGAACCTGTCACATTAATTTTAAATCGTTTCAAAACCAATAAATTGTTACTTCTCCAGTAAAGTCTAATTCTTTGTTCAAAGGATGAAACTTGACTCCCCCCAGTCCAGTGGCGTGTTGGCCCACCAGCATTTTAGCTCGGCTTACTATTATCAACCACCATCACGGAGGTCTCTGCCGATACAGTGCATGTTCCCATTTTTTTTTCTCTACCCTAATAAATCTAAACACTTGTTTCTAAAGCAGCTTTAAGGCCAACATCTGGTAAACTCCTACTTCGTGAAATCAACTGAAAATTTCTTTCCCACCATAATAAATCAACAATAAAAAAAATTTATCCCAGGGCGAGTCCATCACAGCTCCCTTCTGGAAAAATAATAGTGGGAGTAGATACGGAGATAAGCTATTGTCAGCTATTATTGTTCCATCAACTTAGCAGCAGAACACGTTTGAACTCGCCAATAATACTTTTTTTTTTTCCAAACCTTCCTAGGTTTCACTTGCTCCCCACTGCCCTGTTCTTGTTGCTAAAATTGTTAAAATTCCTAATCCCTTTTACTTTTTATTTTATTTTTTTATATATATTTTTTTTCTACGAAAGATTTCCCAATCCGCCCCTGTCTCACTTGACGTTCTTATTTTTTTTTTTTTCCTTGGCCGCACGCTATCAGTTAAACCTCTGGTAGGTCCGTTATGGGGCCCTTTTGTTAACTTTTTGTGTGTTCCTGCCGTTGTTAATTGTTTTATGACTGAGCATACAGTAACCGAGATCTTGAGAGTTATTTCGCATTTTTAAGCGTTGGGTAATTTGTTTAGATTTTTTTAATCCATGTGAATAGGACTCCTTCTATATGATCAATCTATTAGTGTACCTATATGTTTTGCGGTAATTCAGTTCCGTCTAATTAGAGTGGATAATCTCTTTACCAATTTAATTGATAAATTATTTCTCGTAGAACCGTGTGTCTAATTTCCTATTGCTCCTTACAGGACGCCTGATAATAATAATTATTATTATTGAATAATTTATATAGCGCCGCTTTCGTGAAAAGCTAACTCAAGGAACCTAATATTGTAGTAGCTACTAATATTTTGATAAGAGTTTTGTTGAACAACTATGTCGTATTATAGGAAAAAGAAGTGTGGAGGGGGAGGGGAAGGAAAAAGGGGTAAACTATACAAATGAAATCTCTTTCAAACTACGCTGTCTTACATTAGCCAAACAATAACGGTGAATGGTGATCAGAACTCAAACATTGACCTCAGCGTGTCTTAGGCTATACTCTAATAGCTGGCGACCCACTTCTCAAAGGTACCGTGACCTACCAGAACCCACCACGCCTGCAGGAAAACGAATTGAGACTTCCCAACACTTCCAGATACTGTTCCAGCGTATTCACTTCTGTGAACCTACTTTACTGTCTCTAAATGGGGAAAGTTATTGCATCCCATATCACGATGCTGACGCGAAAATGTGTCATGTAAGTTTCGTCTGATGAAGCCCTCCTTCCACGTGCTGTCAGACCTACACTTCACCTCTTAGAATCTGTTGTAATTAAGCCAAGATTGCGTTGGCTTACATCAGGTTCCAGGTCGACGCCATTGGAGTATTTGATAGAACTTTAACGGGTTTATTCCTACGGAATATCGCGCGAACATCTCTTCCACATAACCTTGCAGGAACCTCGCAGGTTACCTTCAGCTAGACGCCTTCAACAGCGAATTACGCTCTTTTCATCCCAGAGTCACTCATGTCTTCTCACCCTGTCTGTCATTCCCTTTTTCATTGCATAAAACCGCGAAAGGGTGAAGCTTTCAGTACGCCGCGCTGAACTGCCCAGTTTATGTTGGAGCCCCCGTCCTCATGATAGCGCAGGAAAAGAAAAACCATTTCGGCTTGCTAATATTTGTGTGATATTATTACAGCGAAACTATCTAATTCTCCAATTATGAAGTTTAATCGTTGGTCGAAAATCGGGACAGGGAAAGGTTTAGTAATGTTGATGACACTACCGAGGTAATTAATGTTGATTCGATGGGGAGTCTGAAAATTATCAGGGAAACCCTAGGTATAAATATGTTTATATGTATACATATTTTTTTTTCACGAACCCTTTATTCATAATACGCAACTTTTATTGTTCACTGAATTTTTTTTCTAACATCTCAAGATAATATAAATCTGTTCCGTCGACCCACTTATAAATGGTCAAGTTCATAATAAGTGACGTAATAAGCTATTTTTTATTTTTGTCCCCCCCGGGAAGAGGCTCCGGTCTAGTAGTACAATACATCTTTGTTTAGATTTTACAACCGTCTTGGCCCTAGGGTCTTCCTCACCGTACGTCTATTATTGACTTTAAAATGTTTGTTTAAATTGCACTTTCCCTTTTCGTCTCCCTTCAAAGTAACACGGCATGTGCCTAGCATGGCGGTCGAAAAAATCCTAAATGCATGTAATAAATAATTTCAATGAATAAGGAAACATAAAAAAAGTTTTATCTGTTATTTCAGCCCTTATCGGAGGTTGGACATCAGCCTCTAGAATGAACTGGGTTTGTGTCTACTACTTGAAGAAACTATTTTCTCCCTCCACAATGTAATACCTTTAATAACTATGTCTTATCGGAGGTTGGATGACAATACAAAATTTTGTTTTACAATTTTATTTAAAATTTAAATAATCTAATTTATTCCCTACTGATAAATTCACGGATATTTTTATTACGGATATTTAGCATTTAAAGCAAATAAACTAATGCGCTGGTGTTAGGTCTACTACTGAAGGAACTATTTTCTCCCTCCACAATGTAATACCTTTACTCACTGTGTCCTATCGGAGGTTGGATAACATCATAAAATTTCGTTCGTATATTTTTATTTGGAATTTAAGTAAATTAATTTTTTCCCTAGTGATAAATTCACGTATAGCTCAACTATTATTGTAGAAATTCACTACCTTCCGCAGTTTTGTATTTAAAACACTGAACTATTAGCCCTGGCTTTTTATATATATTTTTTTCGTTGTCTTGAACCAAACAGAATGTAAAACATTTTAAAACCCCACCTCCTGGTCCAACGGCATCACTGTAATGTTTTCCCCGTTCTCGGTATCCAGGGTTATCGACTTTGCTAACACAAGAGTCCCTATTAGGCAAGCCAAATTACAAATTTCGTTCCCTTCGCTTTTGTCGCTTTGGTAAGATAGGACAGCCTACGGAAAATTCGTACACTCCGTCCCCGTCAAACTTATGAAAAATGAAAATCTCACTTCATAGAATAGGAATGCCAGACAGATGAATTCTCCCGGCGGCTAGCTGTAACCCGCTGCGTTATCCCGATTCAAAATGAATGAAAAGAGTGATGTTTGAATAAGTTATATTTAATTAAATATATTTTATGAATTCCGTATAACCTAATCGTTAAATATTATTACTGGAGAATTATTAAATCATCTTAAATTGCAGAAAACAAAATTGTCTAGCTCATAAACAATGTCTATTGTTGAATGATCTTAAGCGGCTTCAGGGTAACCGCTCTTAGTCCTTTTGTAATCGCCAAGACCCGGTCACTTCAACGCATTAGGTGATTTATGGCCTCCCTTGCTAACAGGTCCGGACCTATAGTGCTCAAGTTAAATACCCTTACTTTAAAATACAATTGGACTATTCGGTTTACATTAAGGAAATAAGTGTTAATAATTAGATTATAATAGACTTACCGATACATCTTAGTGTCAACAATCCAAATAATTAAAAAAAAAACAAACACAGTCACATGCAGAAAACTCATGCTGTTAGAAAACCGCACCTTCTACACTAAATGATTTTAGCCGTGTTCGCGTCCCGACGATTAATTCTTGTTGACGCGCTTCCTAGTTTTACTAACTCGACTATCTTAAAACGCTGACCGATCCTGATTATTCCTGACCGTCTCCCAGACCTTGAAACTCTGACCCCCTTGACTGTATTTCCCGCCTCCCAACGTTTTCAAACTGACTATCTTGAACCGCTTTTTCTAACCACCGACTATCGACTTCCTTCTTCCGTTCTTCAACGCTAACTGTCTCGACCGTCTCATTAACCACGACTATCGACTTCCTCCTTCCGATCTTCAACGCTAACTGTCCCGACCGTCTCCCCGCGCTTTCAAATCCAGACTCCCAAAAACTGACTACCCGCCCGCGCTCCTTAACCACGACTATCGACTTGCTTCTTCCGACCTTCAACGCTGACTGCCCCGACCGTCTCCCCGCGCTTTCAAATCCAGACTCCCCTTTCTCAAACCAACCCCCCAAATCACCATATGCGATTTCTAATTTATGTTCTTTTGAATTCTGAATGCTTTTTGTTTTCAAAAGACAGAAATGCACTAAAGGAACACATCAATTATGGCCCTAGAACCTGTCACATTAATTTTAAATCGTTTCAAAACCAATAAATTGTTACTTCTCCAGTAAAGTCTAATTCTTTGTTCAAAGGATGAAACTTGACTACCCCCAGTCCAGTGGCGTGTTGGCCCACCAGCATTTTAGCTCGGCTTACTATTATCAACCACCATCACGGAGGTCTCTGCCGATACAGTGCATGTTCCCATTTTTTTTTCTCTACCCTAATAAATCTAAACACTTGTTTCTAAAGCAGCTTTAAGGCCAACATCTGGTAAACTCCTACTTCGTGAAATCAACTGAAAATTTCTTTCCCACCATAATAAATCAACAATAAAAAAAATTTATCCCAGGGCGAGTCCATCACACTGTGGAAGGCTGTTGAAATGAAGTGATAGACTTGATTTCGTTATGAGCTGAAGTCACTTTTCCGTCTTGAATTTCTACTTCAACACCAACTATTTTTACACGAAACGCATTTTTCACCATTTGAAAGCAATTATGAACTCATAACTGTGTTTTAATTGCATTGTGTATGAATGTGTTTTTAGTGATTTGTACAGGGTTTTATTTTAATTTCTATTCTATTTTATGTTACTATTACATGTATCAATAATATTGTCACATATTTAGTTTAACAGTTTTACATTACTGAATGCTTTATAAAAGTTTTGCATAATTTTCGATAGCTCATTAGTATATTCAGTTCTTAAAATCTAAAAATAAGTCCAGCTGGTGTAAAGTAAAATAAAAATTTAAATGAAGTAAGAAAAACTAGATATGGGGAGCTAAGCATATTTGTATTTCTTTCGATTACATTCGATTTCGATTCATTACAAATTACGTCGATTTAATTCTGTTTAATCGTAAAGTTTCCTTTTCGTTTCAGCACAATTTTAGTCAGCTATGACTGAAATGGATTTTGTTTTCCCCATTGTTTAATGTACCACAGTTATAATCACCACACAACTCATAAATTATTTTTGAAGTCACAATGATCCTATTAAGTATTATTTTCAAGCACAATATCAACTTATTCGTGTGAAGAAAAGCGACCTTTATCGTCTACACATAAATACTCAACAATAGTAGACTAAGTGAATACTTAATATGACATTGGCACTCCCAACAGAGTTGGAAACTGCCATTTTATCTCGCCAGTATAAGTTCGGTTCGCTTGAGCATCCCGGGCTAAGCAATATTTATGAACTGTCACATCACACAGATGTAGCATTGACGAGTTTGTCGGCTTGCAACGATTTGAGGCTATTTTTCAAAAGAAATAAGATTTAAATAATATTTGTATGATTTGTATAGCGCCGTTTTGTTTCTTTCACTTATTTTATTGGCTAAACCTAAATGTTTTACTACACTTAAATGTAAAGGCAGTTTTTTAAGAGACGTACCAGATAATCTATTTAATTTAATTTGGAGGTAGGTGTGGCTACCGCCACCCCGGGAATTATTTATTGGATAACCGACACCACTGCCATAGGTCGCCTCAAGCGGTTTGCCACGATTGGTGACTTCGCAGGGATGCCCTTATTAAATCTTCGAGTTCATGTAGTAAGGTTAGGTATTCGTGATTGCGTCTGCTAACTTACTGCGTGGTAGATCAGATCGTGAAAAACTGATTGAAGGAGACCTTTTGACCTCTCCAGCAGGACTCTCTCGACCCATCGCCTCGGCAGGGATAGATTCGAACGTCCGGTACTCATGAACACCTTCTCCCCTAGTAGATTCCTACCCACCCCTCGTAACCTTATTCTTTCCTGAACTTCCTCTCCTACTTTCCTTAAAAGACTCACTACACATCATCCCCAACGATGACATAGACCCTGAGGGAAATTATTTCCCCATGGCCTCCAGTGTGGAGCTACTTCTAAAAACTCTAAATAATGTCAGGAGTCAATTGTTATTGTATGTCAAATCCTGTGTGATCTTCCATTTATATTTGCACCTTACACTGCTTGGAGAAAGTACAAAAGAAGTTCCTTGGGTATATTAATTCAAGTTTAGATAACGTTTGATTAACCTGTTTCAATACATTAAATTCTAATTCAAAACTTCTACTTTTTTCTACCCGGAGAACTATCAATAATATTTTACTCTTTTTAAAAAACTGATTAACTTCATAAACTGTCTTCAAATGTTATTTTTTATAAATATTTGAGTCCCTGTTAAATCTACTCAACTCCGTCATCTTTTTGCACTGTGACAATATTGATATATATAGATTTTGCAAATGCAGCAATACTATTAAAAAATACTGTTCAACGCATTCTGTACTGGCCTGTATACGTGTGAGACATGGTGTCACTACCGAATTTGCTCGATGGAACGACTCCGAAATCAATATAATGACGACTGTAGAATCATATTTGCATACCGAAGATACAGCAGCGCATCGACAATTGTTTCTGCTATCATAGTACGAGAACACGCCGTCAGATGGAATGCAGGAAAACACTTCTTCTTCTTGACTTATACATTTATTAAATCACAATATAATTGCAGAGGATCTTATTTTCCTCTGCTCAAACTTAAACTGAAAAAAATAAAGGTCTAGTTTCCTTTATTCTTCAGTTTTCCCTAGGTTTACATAAAACTAGTAATTATCTCACGACTGACTGCGTAGGTACGCATGTACCTACCAGTTATATCAATACTAGCTCCTGCGTAGGTACGTCTGTACCTACCCGTTATAGCAATACTGCAATACTGTCCTTTTCTGGGAGGTATCTGTATTTAAACTAAATTCTGAAGGACATTTTACCAAAATAAAGATGTTCCACCCGATCGTTGGCAAACAAAATTCTTAACATAAAATAAAATGCACTTAACTATTCTTAATGATACAAACGTGACTTAAACAATACAAATATTTTAAAGGAATTATTTTAAGGGAGATGAAACTTTATTTGGGGTTTTTATTACTATAGGACAGGGGTGGGAAAAGTATTGGAAAATATTTTTAGGCATAATGGTTTAACTAGGGTCATCATAAAATAGAGAGCGAACAGCTGTATTTGAAAGCTGCCGCCGCTTGAAATAAAATGTCACGAGTTCTTAAATCATAAATAATACAAACAAGACAATATGTTTATAAAAATACCAGGCCAAAGAATTGTTTTATTGTAGGGTCGAATCTGCAAATGTGGGAAGCTACACTAACTTTAAAAATACGAACTGTGAGAACTGGCCTGAAGGTTAAATTTTACTGAGCAATATGTAATAGTCGCATTCTGGAAGATACAACAATGTTCACGGAACTAGGACTGAATGGATTTTTCCGGCCTGATGAGACACCGGGTCACTGGAGCCAGGATGCGGCTAATGAGCTCCGCCAACACGTTGGTGACTGCAGCCTACCAGCACCAAACGCCACTCCTGAGTGAGCGCTGGGCCCAAGCGCACTCAAGACCACACCGTGCATAGTGGTCCTTATTTGTTAATTTATTATATCTATTATACAAAAAAACTCCACTAACCTCTCCACATTCTGGAATAAAATTATTATTATAATTAATTTAAATTACATATATATACTTTTTGATATATTTAAAACCTCTTAGTCCTATATCAAAGCAAAAATAATTAGTTGTAAATGTAATTTGGTATTAATATTTAAACTTAAGCTAATGTGTATTATGTTATAACATTAAATGGTAGAACCTACAGACAAGCTGATTGTCACAGCTTTGTGGGACTACCCATATCTTATATTGTATTAAATTTAATTAAATTAAATTTAAAAAAAAATAAAAAATAAAAAAATAAAATAAATAAAATAAAAATTGATTTGTGTCAATTATATATTTTGTGTAAATTGAAAGGTATTTATTGGACTGATATGTATGATATATGTGTACTGATATATTATTTCTGTAAAATTTTTATACACATTTTCGACTTGCATTATGTGTGTGAAAGTCTTACGGACGAAATTTGTTATAAACAGGTACCTCTCCAATATCATTTTATATAACTCCTTATTACTCGTCATACAATAACATACAGACCTGTTACAACTAAAAGGATGATGTGTTATAAGTATTGTCGTTGCGACGATATGCTCTGTGATCTGCTAGCCAGGCTATATTTGAAAATTATGCGACCCCCTCTCCTACCTATGGCAGGAGAAAGGGTCAGAATTTACGGAGCGCTGTAATTACGCGACTGTCATCTGTCTCTGATCCCATACAAAGAAATGATATTCCGCCGCAGTCCCCCAATTGATCTGACCCCCTTCTCCTGAGGAAGAGTATAGCGTTATGTGTCACCCTCACATGTAATACGTAGATGCCACGCCCAAATTATCTACATGTGTGTAAGGCTTAACTTTAAATTAATGTTATAAAATGTTCTACTATTTGTGTGCCAAGAGATAGGATCGTGTGGAGTGACAAATCATCTCTCCTAACTTATACTGTAAAATGGGGTGGTGGTTAACTAATGAGAAAATAATGTGTAATCCCTCATTACTTTTAATTTATCTATAAAATTTGTTTACAGGGTATTTATACAAAAATAACACAGTACACAGCATAAAACACAAACTGAGAAATAGTTGAAATATTCCTCGGATTACTTTTATTTTATAACTATTCATAATTAAATAATACCACTTTTTCTGAATGTGATTGCTCGCTATGTCGTTTAGTGATAAATTTTCCCAAAATTATAAAATTGATTATAAAATTAAAATGATTATAAAATTAAAATTTTGATTTTATTTTTACATTAAAAAATGTGAATTCATTTGGTAAAATACTACATGGCATTTGTGAAATACATTGAAAAGGCATTCATTTAAGGCTACTTGATCATTTAATTTCCATAAATATTTCATAATTTTAAACCATTCAATTCAAACGTAGCATGTTCCAAATCAACCCCACTTTTAACACATTGTTCCCCTGTCAGATTCATTAAAAAGTGTTGTGACAAAAATCTGCGGCGTTTTTTTCTACTGTTCGAAGCGTGAAGTGTTGTCTGTTGTCCGGAAGATGTCACCATCTATCAACGGCAGCAAGCAGTCGACGCTTTGCAAGTGCCATTAGGGCACTGAGGCATACAGTGTAGAAAAAATGTACAAAAAAGTGAAACAAAACGAGGGGCAAAATGCGTAGCGAGTGTCTAATCGTGTGTCAATTGTGAATTTAACATAACAGCATTGAGTGAAATACCGTTCAAATTGTTCAATGAAATGCAATAATTGTAATCGAAGCTAATGATTGCATTTTGGTAAAGTTCCTAAAACATGACCTCTTGACGCTCTTCGCGACTTTTTAGTGGAGAAGATAACCACTAAAAGCCGTGAGTGTCTAGGTCTAGAAGGCGACATAAGACTTCAGAAACAGAGGTTTTCTCGATATTCGGGATCCCTCCGTAATACGTCCATCAGATATAATTACAATTAACCAAACAGAAAGATCGATTAGTAAAGCCTGATGGGGCAAAGTCGACCGTAGATCCATTACTCCAAGCCAAGCGCCGAATATTGTTTTTACACGACTTCACTTATGTCATTAAGATTCACAATTTATTTTATAGACTTGACAGGGCGAATTCAACCGCAAGTCTCTCCAATACACCAAGGCCACGTGTCGCACATTTTTGTGCACGACTGTTTCACTTATAAGATTCTGGCTTTATTTCAGGGTATTGATGCTCTTCTTAAGCATCCCTTGATCATCGCAACTTTGACGGCCTCTGTAGTCGAGGGGTAAGAATTCGACTAGCAAGTCGGAGGTCGTGGGTTCAAACCTCGACACGAGCAAGTAAATTTTATGTGATTAATTTGTGTTATTTCACAATTTACTCATTGAAAATAATTTGCAGTATATTTGTGGCATGTTCCAGTGAAGATACTTTCAGTTTCGCCAAAGTGTAAGATAATTGATGCTTGAAATGGTTTTGGCCATGTTTGGTGATCAGATATGAATAGCCAGGTACTTCCCCACCTTCTTATTCCCCATCTTCTTCTTTACTACACTACCTTCATCCTTACAACGAACCCACGTGGGGGTTCAATAGTGTCACTAGATCCAATAGCAAGATCCAGTCCAATCCAAGAAGTGTTGGCGTTTCCGTGTGCCTAAAATGTTATCATTTTTTCGCTACTTTAAGTGAAATTGATAGAAAAATTATCAAATTTCAAATTTTTTTCTTGAATACAAAGAATAAAAAATACGAATTTAAAAACATATTTCCTGATACTGAAGTCTAAACATTCTTTTTAGAAAAGGTTTTTGAATTTTGAATTTTATGCCGAGTTTGAAAAACGTCTTGAGTGATAGCAAACCATAATATGTGATTTTTGACTCGCAGAATTCGTGTATTTACGATTTTTTATAAATCCTTAAAAATATAGGAAAAACGGTAAAATATATGTGAATTCATTGGCTATATAGCATTATAATCAGTTTATATGGGTCAGTTTTAAAATTCAGAAGTGTGATTATTTTTCAATGAGGGTGAGAAATTCGAAAGTTAATAACTCAACTCATATTCCAGATAATGACGCGAGCACTCGAGTGGTTAACCCTCCGATTGGCAATATACTTTTACTTCTTTGGATGGGTAATATAACTTGGTTAGGCCATTTAAGAAGTTTGGGCTATCAATTTAGTTTTAGATAAATGCAGGTGTGCAAATAGAGTGCAGGAACGTGTCAATATGTTGTATATCAGTTGTTTAACAACATTTATCAGTTGTTTTAGTGGCTCGCGGATAATGTTGAGTTAACTACGATAGAACATATTTTTCTACCCTGCAACATATGACAACATTGTCACATTTTCGTCTTTAAAAGCCAAAATTGTTGTTGTGGCCGCAATTTTGTATATTCTTTGGGATTCTGTTGACACTGTTTGCGCGTTCAGTACCAACGATGGCAGGTCCTTTTTCCATCAGAATTTTGGCTAAGTAGAGTCACGAAAACTTGTCAACTAAATTCAATACCACTCGTGCATCTTGATTTACTCTTCGATCAGCATCTAGAAGTTTTCCGGTGTAAATTTGACCTCTGAGCGGGTAGTTTGTATCCGAATCGCAGACCCACCAGACCTTGCCCGGCTTAGGCGGAATATTTTGCGCAATTTCAGTGATGACATTGCTTTCCATTCCAATCTTCATGAAAGCGTGTCTAGTGTACATTATATATTTAGTGCTTGAATAGATAATCAATTTATTTTGCCTTTCGTAGGAGTCGAAATAAATTTCAAAAAATGTTTAATTTTAAAAAAAGTTACTTATTTTATGTCGTCGTGAACTAAATTTGTATGCAAAACGGAAACCAATGAACCAGAGGGGTATAGTTGTGTTCATTTGAATTTTCTGCTTATTAGTTTATTGATGTTAACTTTTGGAATGAATCGAATTAGGCATAGACAAATCATTTTAAAGAAGACACGTTTTAACGTGTTCATGCACACCAAAATATTGAAATATTAACGGTGAATTAATGAACTTATTGTGTAGTTATAATTTGTGTACATTGCATTACAAACAATGATAAATGTAAGATTTTAGTTATGCAACTAAATTAAAGCTGAAAGTTCATAAAACATTTTACACGAACCTCGTATCACAAACAAGTATTCGTTTCCGTCGTTTTGTACGAGAAAATGTTTTATTTGGGAGAGATACTTCACATTTAAATGTCTCATAAATTTGAAAGCAGTGTTCCTGAACGCGTAATCGACCTTTCCTCCTATTAAAGTTGGAGAAAATGGCGAGTGTACAGCGAGATAATGTGATATCGCATTCAAAATAACACCAGTTTAAGTGATACATTACCTGGGGAGACACTTGTGTTTACTCTGCGCTATCTGGAGTCTGACAGTTCTCCATACGTGTGAAGTGTTCTCTTCTTACTTAGTTCATAAATCAGAGATTTTCTAAATGCTCCGCGCAAACTTCTCGCCAAAGTTCAAGACGTGAATATTAAAGCTTTCCGGTGAGATTCCATCTCGAGAAATATCCCCTTCGGATGGTCGGCGCCGAATAGACTCAAATAACGTACGGAGGTGATAAAATGGATTGAACTCTTGGCATTAAATCTTTGACATATTGAAGCTCAGTCGAGGGGTAAGGTTCTCAACTAGGAATCCGGAGGTGGGTAAGTAAATTCTATTAGTTAAATTTTTAATTTTTACTAAATATCTTTATTAATCCCACTGCATGGATGATTTGTTATGCCTGTCTCACAAGGACTCGTGTGTTTTAAGTAGGCATCCGTTATGCCAGTTTACAAAAGTTTATAACATAAATACAAATAACAAAGTTTAAAAAACATTCCGTATCGTAGCATTGGAAATGCCTATTTATAAATTGGTTTAAAAAAATCTTTTATATAAGATGTGTCTTGGTTGATGATTCAAGACTTGGTATCTGCTTTATATTTAAAGTTATCGTTAAATATTTATTTTAAGTTATATGTTAATATATATTTAAAGTTACAGTTGGATTTATGTTTCAAGTTTTAGTTAAAATTATATTTAAATTAATAGTTAAATTTATATTTAAATAGTATATTTGCGACATGTTCCGAAGTGGAAGTTCTCAGTGTCGCCGTGGTATAATACCACCATTCAGAACTGAAACGTTGTTTGAAATGGCTTTTACCGTGTTTGGTGATCAGATATGAATAGCTAAGTACGTGCTCACTTTCCTCTTTCCCACCTCCTTCCCCTTCCCATTAGCTTCAGCTTTGCGAAATTCCTAATTGGGGATATCATAGCCCCACTGGCTCCAGATGGTTGTCTGTTTGAGACTCGTGTGCGGTATTCACACAAAAAAGCTTATGGGAAATAAAGATCTCATGCTAATCGATTTTGTAAGTTACAAAAACTAAACTTACCTATGATCAGTCCATATTTCCGTAGGGGAAGCAGCGAGGGTGGAACCGTATATGGCGTTGTCCAGGTATACTCCTTAAAACACGAATTTCTATAAATAAAATAAAGTTTAAAAAATTTATATTTGCTAACGTCATATATATTTTAACAGAAGGTACATATTAATATTTAATACATACACTTCGTCCAATTTAATATTTATTTAATATTTCAATTTAATACATATACTACTTAAAATTTTGCAGAACAGCTGATGTTCATTATGGTTATGTATTTAGCGAATATGAATCAGAAGAGGAAACATGGAATTCTATAGAAATGTATAAGAGAGGTCGTAATACCAATGCATTATATGATCGAATAGCGCACATCCGTGAAAAATCACTGGATATTATAATTGTAGGATTTCTAAAGCTGAAAGATACGTGCTGAGGATAACTGCCTTTCAAAAGAATAAATAATTTTCCTTTCAAATGTCAGTAACTTGAAAAATCTATCCAATGACATATTAAAATACAAGAAATGTTTTATTCATACTAATCGAATAAAAATGTATCACCGTTTATGAATAGGAAAGTCATTTATAGAATTTGTTTTTATTTAATATCCATGGTACATAAACCATGCAGAATAATTACATGTCACAGAATACAAACATAATAAACGCTAGTAATAGTTTAACAAAAATAAAAATGAACTCTGGCGATAATAACATGATGACAGAAAGTATAAAATTAATACATTAGTGGCTAGAAGGAGATACAAGTACAACAAAATATTATATGCAAGTATGAGTAGACTTATATTTAATTAATAATGATTTGAAAGATGACAGTATAGCCTTTTAGTACCTAGCTTCTGTGCAGTTGCAGATCCGCTACATCTGCACGCATATTATTACTAACTTCATGCAAACTATGTACAAGTGTGTGTTTGAAATGTTCAGTCCTGGAATTGTTACATTTGAGCAGGATTTTAGAACGATTAGATCTTGCTGTCTCTTGATGTGTGTGTACGCATTCGTACCTGAAAGGCCCGCTAAATTATGTCCGCTGGACCTAGGTAAGTGAGTAATTTTCTAGGTATCGTATGTTCATTATTTTTATTCTCTGAACAAAATGTAAAACAATTAAAAATGGAACACATATGATTTGAGATTTTCACGGCCAAAAGTAAAATAGAATTTTTTTCTATCTATAGCCAACGTTTCTAACAGCATCATCAGGGCAAATGTGTGATCTGCCCTGATGATGGATTGTCTAAAGAAAGAGGTAGCGCAACACGGCATAATACCCCAAAAATAAAATACTATAAAAGTAACACATAATTAAAAAAAAAAATGACGCACGCACCTATGCAGTGACATATTAGTATCATGAATTATGTACCAACATCTTACCGTTATACATTTTGAATTCTGTTGAATTCATTGAGATGTTTCACCAATGTGTTCCTGAATGCTGTGGAGCATTTATCTCGAATATTTCATTAGTGGCATGTTATGAGTGTTATGACTTCTGGATCTTCCAGAAGAGAGAAGAGTATAATATTATATTATGAAAACGTTGGATCGCGGAACGGCTGCAGTATGTACTTTTATATGGCGAATGCGAGCCGCTTTAACTTACTCTAATACAACCTGATGCTAAAACGGTGGAACTTGAACTGTGCCTGTGCAATATAAGCAGGGCTGGAATCATTTATAATGAGGTATTTTCATAGTTTTTTGCTGTCGAAAAAATTACGATTGTGAAGGTGTTTTTATTTTATTTTTATGTTGATAAATAAATGTTCTGTAAAGATTTAAAATGTGCCACTATCGATTTGCCGCCAAAACTACATGTTCGTTTTATTCGTGAATTCGGCGCTCTTTTCCACGCCAGGTGATTTTGGTTACAGCCGTCTTACCAGACACCGGCGTTTTCTATGCGATAGTGACGTTGCAGCCAGTTGGAACCGTTTCGGAATGTGCGGTTTTAGATCATGAATTAAACTTACGTACTATACTTTAAGTCTTCCACACATTTAAAACGGCATTCATAGTTTCGACTATATAACATAAGTCGACTGTTAGTTTTGACTACGTCTCTACCAGAACGTACTATGCCATTCCTGATGAAGTCATCAGTAGTCCTTTATCATGAGTGGGGTTTCATCAGATTAACAATTTTATCTACAATAAATCATAAAATATGAAAAAAAAAATTTTCACGTATGTATGTATCGTAAAGTTGAAAAAAGTATAAAAAGTAACAAATTAAAAAAAAAATAAAAGTTATTTATTTAATGATTGCTCTTCACCACATTAAACTTCATAAGATCATGATTTTCTTTTGTTTCTAAATACCTGGTGCCCCCTGGCAAGATCTATTTTAATCTTACAAATCTTTTGAGAGTAGGTATGTATGAAAACGTGTACGAACTTTACTTTATCGTTTAACAAAATAACATCCACAGAAAGATGTAGCGTTAAAACTTTACTTTGAGAATTATGCCAAAAATAAATTTTAACAGCCGCAGGTAATTAAGGAGTAAGCAATTAAAACCCTGGAAATGAATTATACCCAGCAATTAACCAGGTTTATAAAGGAAGGCCACAGATAGGTACAATGCTACTTATTTCATCAAATGCTTATTTTTTGTTCTCAATAAATCTTATTCTAATGGAGGTTACCAATTTGTTTGGTTAAGAATAATAAGACGTTTATTTGCTAATTTTTTTCATTTTTAAGTATATCTTTTCATGATTATTTAAAAACTCGGTTTTGCTTAAGACTTTTTTTCATATTATACAGTGTTAAGTTATGTAACATAAAATATGGAAATTAAATTGCTCCACAGTGCATAACCTGCCATGTTAAGCTAAACATAACTGCGTTGACCAACCGATTTCAGAGTATAAAAGCCATGCAAATTCGATGACAACAGAGTTTTTTGTTTGATTTTTTTTTCCTGCTTTACAATATAGATTTTAGCTTTTATAGATCAGGGTACCTAGTAATATGACCATTAGCAAAATATACAAAACAAAATAGGTTATGAACTGTATTTTTTTAATTGAAAACACAGCATTCAATTGTGCCAAATTCACTGCATTTAAAGCATTTAAGATCGTACTTATTATTACAGCGTCTGACGACACTTCAATGAGTGAGAAATAAAAGTCTAGACTTAACCTCGTTCAAAAGGTGATTTACTTTTTACATTTAATATTTTGATATAATTCTTAAATTTTAATTTTTTGTGACTATTTAAACATTGTACATACAAAAAATGATATTAAATATATGTAAAGTTAATTTGTATTTCTAAGTCCTTCTCACTAGTCCTTCTCACTGTGATGAGGCGAACGAAAGTTATTAATTATTAGTTTTCGATGTCGTTTTTTATGTTTTTTCATTAATCTCTTTCAGCGAGAATGTTATTCTTGATTTGTAAATTTTCTATTCGCTTTATTTGAGGGGGACGGATGTTGTGGAGTTTCGTGGAGTGAATGTGGTTTTATGACCTTGAATATTTTTTTATGTCATTGTGATTTGACATTTTTTGATGAATACGCGGTATTTTAAAGGATTCAGTATTTTTGAATAGTATATTTTTCGCATATATTTGTTGTACATTTTTCACATTAAAACTATTGAAATTTTCAATCGAAGGCGTTCTTATGTGTACTTTCAGTATGGTCTTTATGATTTTTTTTAAATTTTAATCAGATTATTTAGTGTTTTTGATAGCCGCGTCTGGGAGGTTTCCGCTAGCTGCTGTTATGCAGTGATATATTGTACCATTTTGTGTTTATGGCTGTGTCCAGAAATGACGAAAATATTATCTATTATTCAGGTTTTTGGGATATCAAAACTCTATTTTGTTTAATATTTATAATGAAGTTTCTAGGCGTTACTAGGTGGTTACAGCCTTATTCCCTAGTCCAGCACTATGTAAAAACGTGAAAAGCGTTCTCGGGTTGCTCAAACCTGTTCGGGTACAGAATTCATTTCGAATAAAACCACCCTGCATTCACTGCTGTCAGACTTATATCCGAACATATTGACTACTCTACCGCAAGAGCAGACAAACAATTCCTCCGGGTTGGCATCTATATAAAGACTGCTTCTACAATAATACCCACGTACCACTGGTTTGTGTGTACAATATCTTTCAATCTATTTTAAAAGCTTAAAAGGTATTATTTATGTTCGTAGATAAGTAATTTCAATAACTTTAGTAACATCTATTGTAGTCTATTTTAATTATCTATACTTTTGTTATCAAGCTTTATACATTTTGTTTATTTCTTACTTTGTAAATAAAAACTTTCTTTCTTTTCTTTACCCAATATAATATATTGTAATGGCACTACTCCCCAAATCAAACACGAGAAACGTTTTTCTCTCTTGAATTGGGTAGTTACGTTAAAAAGAAAACATTTTTATTGTAATTAGTTTTTTGTTGTAATTTAACATATTTATGTTTTTGTATAAAAGAAATATATTTTTAAATAAAAAATAAAAAAAAATAAAAAAACTAATTGAAGTACTTAATAAAACGTTACAACAATTTTTTCGCGGTGTAAAAGTTAATATTTATTCAATTATTTAATTGCGATGATTCAAACTCGAATTAGAAACTTTTATAACAAAAAATGAAGTACATAATTATCTATCTACCTTGTCAACAAACGAAATAATAAAATCGATTGTTTTAAGAATCGAAAAAACGAATTGATACTTTGTCAAAAATTTATTTCTTTATTTATTTATTGCATCTCACTAAACATAAAACACATTTTTTTTCACATAAAAATCAACCTCACTAGGACTAAGCCTGTATCGAGATTAACAATTTACATTTGAGTGAAGCAAACATAAGAGTAATCACAAACATAAAGTTATTCTACATACAAACACAAAATATTTCAAAATTAAAGAAAAAATAAGTATTAGATGTGTTACCAGATGGGTAATTTGACAGTATATTGTAACAATATTTGAACCATAACTAATCCCAATTGGGGTATGTTGTAAGACTGAATGTAGTGGGAAGGGGAATAAGATGGGAAGGAGGATAGTGGGAAAGTACTAGGCTATTTATATCTGGTCACCAAACATGGCTAAAGCCATCTCAAACAACGTTGTTTCAACAACAACAACAAAATCTTAATGGTGGTCTTGATCTTTGGTTTCTCTGGAACGTGCTGCAAATATACTTTTTATTATTTTAAATGATTATTTTGTAAAATGACACAAATCGATCATATAAAATTTACTTGCGCACGCCGGGATTTGAACTAGCGATGAGGTCATAAATGGGGAGCCAGGTGCAACCAGATGTGTTTACTGTTTGCGAAGAATCTTGATTCATGTCAGAACAACAAATTATAAAAAAAAATAAACCAAGCAACCGTCTCTACATACATGTTATTTTTTTCCCCTATCACCTTTTATGCTAATCACTAATTTATAAAAAATTAGCGTCAGAAATAATACACGTCAAAACCTCGCTTTGAAATATTTATCAAGCGTCAAAAAACTATCACACGAATCCGTGATACGGCGTCATTTATACCAATTACGCTTACATTAACTTACGCTTTAATTGGATTAGTCCTGGGAAATACCTACTGGAAGCGTTCTGGTCCTTATCCAATTTTTACAAAAATAAATTATTTTAATACGTGCAATTACGTTAGTAAACGTTGATGTAAACGGCGTTGGGCGTTGAAAACTAATTTACTAAATGTATTTTAATGTCATTTGCCTTCTATGTTGTTCAGCGCATTTTATATCTAAGAGTAAAAAAATTACGATGTCGTAAAGGCTGTACGGAAAATAAAGAACTTTGTGAGGGATAACAAAAGTTACGTTTAGTGATTGTATTATTTTTATATATTTATAGCTGGCGTTATCACCTAGGGACAAGTCCCAGGTTGTTAAGATGTCCCGTTATTAGTATGTTTATGCTTCTCGCATACTAGTATGATAATACTTATTTTTCATATGATGCCAAACAAAGGGTCTAAGAGGGAGGCCTTTGGCCAGCTCTATTTTCTCTAAAAAGCTGACGATGGTGATGAAGAATTCCTTACACATTATTCAGAGTTCTAAAATAATTGTGAAAGCAACCAGTTTGTGGTATGACGCTATCCACTCGAGCGATTGCTTATATATATACTATATATAACCATATTATATAATTCATATTTTTCCTTAAAATACTTGAACAGTTAAAGCCAATAAATCCAAATAGATTTCACCATTGATCCCAAATTTTTAGGTTCTATAATTTTGACGCATTATGACAAATGATCGCTTAAAACGTTTTTGTAAACTTGCCATACTGATCGAAATTAATTAAGAAGTACGTCTACGGGGTAAAATTCGTAAAATTTTGTTTTTATATACTAAAATGTCTTTTTCTCATTGATAATTTTTACAAATCATCATAAGGTAGATGTAAAAAATCTATACTCATATTACATGGAATTTAGCACACCAGAATTTGTTGTCGTTTGAAATTAAAATACTGGCCGTAATAAATTTCAATTTTCCGATGGTTATTAGATTCAACTTTGGCAAAGGCTTGTGAAAAATATTGAAAAAATAAATAAATCAACAAAATCCCGAATTAAATTATCGAAATTAATAATGTGATTCATTTTAAAAAGGAATTAAGAAAGTATGTCCGCCTCAAATATTGACGTTTGTTTGTTATTTAGTATATTATTTACATTTAAAATATTTAAAAATATATTATATTCGCCAAATAATATAAATTTTTATAGGTTTCTAAAATTATTAACACGTCCGAAGATGTGAGCTAACTTAAGATCAATAAATGAAATAAAACAAAGTTATATTTTAAATAAATCCATATTCAGCTTCTTTGTACCGGTCGGTGGCCGAGTTGACATCGCGTTTGGGTCCCACCCAGGCGTAGTGTGTTCAATTCCTCGGCTGGCTAAGTCCTCCATCACAACACAAGCAACATTTTCCACTTACTGTGGTGTAGTAGGAGTTTTTCAAATATTGTCAGGTTATTCATAACCCGGGAATGTTTGTCTTTCTTTTTAAAATAAAAAAAATTGTAAATATTATTTTGGAAAATAAAATAACTAGCTAACCATCATGAAGGCAGGTAGGAAGGACCACCAAAAAACTCGGTCTTGGCACACACTTCGTGCCTCATTCACATTCATATATCGTTTAATTCATACTCTTCTATTATTCTGACCCTAGGCTCAACTCAAGTATCTGATTCACTTGATCGTGGTACGACTTCCTCAGGCGTCCCCGACTTCTGCCATCATTCGCATTTGCGTCATATGTTTCCCTTACAGTCCTTTCATCGCTCATTTTATCTACATGCCTAAACCATCTAAGCGTCCATTTCTTAATCTTATACATTACGCTTACATCAGCCTTGCACTCGCGGTTTTGCGTGTTTTTACCACACATACGCCTCATTGATCTCATTTCTACAGCATTCAGAAAAATAAAATAAATCAACAAAAAACTATTGCTGGATCGAAATTTAAAATAAACGGTAAAATTTTGCGAAATTATAATAACTTTGACGCCCAGCCCAGATGTCACAGGTTTAATTGCTATTTAAAATGTTCAATGCCAGTACGTTAATATCCATTTAAACTCCCATGCTCCTCACGCATCACTATCAGATCATTTTTGCAATACTTTTGCAACTTCCGAATTTTTTAAATAATATACAATAAGCAGCACACTAATAACTCCAACCCATTTCTGTGACAAAAACCACACTCAGAAACACAACAGGTACGAACTTTAAATTTTAATTATTTTCAAAGTGTCGCTCGCGTAGCAATCTACTTTCCCGGGACCGGCAGTTATCCCCTGCAATTTGTACTCCATCCCTGCTTTCTGCTTTTACTGGGCTTATGAAATTAAAGTCTTTAATCATGGAGCACGGCAAGCATGTTTATCCGACGATTTCAAATACTGTTTCAACGAGAAACAATGATAGAATGGATTTCGCACGGTTGTATTGTTTTAAAGCATCGCCACAATGATGATTATGAAATATTCATAACTAGCTGACGTGTTATTTATTTATTAATTGTTTCTCCTTGTTTCTACTTATCAAGGAGAAACAATTTATATTTTTATATTTTAATTTAGCTATTTATTATTTGGCTTGTAAGCCACTGCTTGCATGTCACGGGTGATTAGATTAATCTTAAAAGTATAGAGATGGGTAAGTACAAACATTTAGCGACCTCCGTAATATTCTCAACACAACAGTTTACAAGGCATAGCATTTTCAAATTGTCCTGTGGCATATTTTAAAAGCGTAATTTTGTTCCGCAAATAATTCCGAAATAACATGGAATTTTGCGGTGGTAGAGATTGCCTTAGCTGCCGTTTGCCGAAATTTCATTGCGAGATGTATGTGCCAGATACAAGGAGCGTACAGCCCACAGCGGTACAAGGCTTTTCGTTTTGGCAAGTGCTCGCATGATGGGGTTATTTACTTACCTAGATACATACTCCGTAAGGCAAACACCAAATGTAGTCGTCGAGAAGTAAGTTTTATAAAATGATTTGAAAAAACAATGGAACTTAGTAATTAGATAAGTAATACCAATGAAAACTGTTAGATTTTATGACCGATTTTTTTAACCGAAAGATTATCAGTAAGAAACTGTTTTTTCTTTCATAATGAACGAGAAAACTGGCTTCAATACAAATATTACGTAAAAAATGTCCAAAGACATTTCAATACATAACGATAATATTATTATCATTACCAGTTCTGATATTTCTGCTTTTATTTACATGATGTTTTAAATGTTCACAAATAAAAATAGTGGAGGGGTAAGTATAATCACATAAATAAGTTCTCTCAATGTGGCATAAACATAATTTTATAATGAATAGAGATAGTATTATTACGCTAGCGTTTGGACGGTCTAGGCCCTCTGATTGGTCGAATTCAAATCGTTTGTCTAATCGATCTCGTCATTCGTAAACCTAAATTTCTCAATTAAATGTCTATCTAATACTAGTAGTTGAAAACCTTACAATCTATCTACTTCATAAGTTGTTGATGGCCATTGTGGAATAAAATATATTTTAATTTCTACAAGAGCCGAAAATATAAAAAATCGAAAAAAATCTAGCCATTTTTTGTCCAACTTTCTTAGCAATTATTTAGATTTAAACATCAAACGTTTACTTGAGACGATTTAACTTAAACTACTGTTTCCAAGAGACATAATATACTGATTTTCAAGTTGATTGAAGGCAAAGCAGGAGAAAGGAGTTTCAACCTAACGATCGCCCGCTCATTGTTAACCAGTGTTGCCTTATGTTGGTATAATGTGGCTTCGAAAACTCAGCAGTAAACTTCCGGGTCGATGGAGGAGTAATGCTCGCTAGATCCATTTTCGCCTGCAGCAATAAGGCAGCTATAATGGCTTGCCCAACACGTTCCGCCAATATATTCAAGCTGACCAATGTATGCCGCCAATTTCAAGCCGGGATTTATATCAAAATTAAGGGGTCTCTGTTTGTTTTCTAGAGCTATTTATGTCGAGTTAATAATATTTATACCGTTCCTGGAAGGTTTAGAAATATAGACGGCGTACATCGATGCATTATATGTAGATGAAATATGAAGCGAAAAAATGTGTTTTTTTTTTCCTCCAATTGATCTCCAACGGATCCGGTCTACGCGTACTGCCTATCCCTTTCTAATTGCTATATTTTACTACATATACGTATACTTAATCTATATCATCTCAATTAAAGGAATTATGTTAATTTGTATGTTGAATAATATTTTTAGTTGTTTAACAAGACTTTGAATATTGTTTAAACATCACTTTTAAGCATTATTTTATTTTTCTATATACTTACTCATCCCATAAACACGAGCTTCTGAAGCTCACCTTGTGCTATTGTGATTTAAAATCTTGTATCATTTTCTAATAAATAATAAAATTAATAATAGAGGTATATATTTCGGCGAGATATTAGTGAGCAATATCATCTCTAATTGTATAGCTCTATGCCAGCGTAGTATATCAATGTTTTGAAGGTTAAAAAGAGGTCAAAAGTGGAGAAGTTCAATGACTCTGCTTTGTTTAATTTATTTTATTTTAGAAACGCTCTCTTTTGAGATTTTATCGGCTCTTTTGGTAATAAAACAATACCTGAATGATTATTTTATACCGCAATATAATTTCTATTTATGGTGCTTATGACGTTACACTACGTGATTAATACCACACCATAAAGGAACTAACATCTCACTCTACGAACTAAATATCAGCCCTTTTCCGTAAACAAATTTTTCGATACACCTATCAAAACGTCTTCTCTGCTTTGGCATAGGTAATGGTAGTACCTACATCAAATTTTCAACTCGCACTCGTTATTTATATTTTATAAGCAAATAAATACTTTGGAAGTTAACAAAACATAAGATGGTTTAAATCAAAATTTGTAATTAAATATTTTAGGAAATGATAAAAGCGTCTATTAATCATCTATACATGTTAAAATTAATGTTTCTTTGTTTGTGCCCAGACTCTAAAACTACTGGATTGCTGAAAATTTCAAGGTTCGTTCCTATTAGTTTCAGGAGTGTTTAAAGAACAGTTTGAATTGTAGAAGAAGACCGGAACGCCCGAGGTAGACTTAACTTTTGTTTCTCCTCCGGAACGAAATATGGAGTCGAATTATGCAGTCTACATAATTGTTGTGTTCCCACAAACAGTTCTCCAACTCGTCATGGAAGGAGATTATAAAGAATAGGTTCTTTGTGTAAATCAGGGATTTATTAATACTTCGCGTATTACAATGGTGACTCGATATTCGACCTAACTAGGAGCTGGCTAAATGAGATCTGAAAACACCAAGTTTTTCTGGGAGCATTCATTCTAACTGGTCCTGGCGACTACTGGCTACTAGCTGCCATCTTGCGGACTTCCAAGCAAGCTCTATGCACTGCCCTCTATGAAAGCACTGTGAAACTCTTACTTCCCAACAATAATAAAGATTTTTAACAGCAAAATTGTGGATTTCATGATATTTCACGAAGTGAATGGTAGGAAAGACACGAATCAAAAAATTTGTGGAAAATGAAATATACGTGATGAACGAAGAAATAAGTATGGGGACAAAGCAAGACTTGAAATACAATATCACAATATTAATATTTCCACTTTTAAAATGCACCTACTTGTTAGGCACACTAGAATTCACAACATCAAAAAATTACCCCAAATCAGTCAGTCAGCTAATCCCTTAGAAACATTGTTTTAGTGTTTAATTCGTAGAACTCAATTTATTTTTTTTAAATTTAATGTAAATAAAATTATATAACATTATTAAATTTTATTTAAATCAAATTTTTTTTTAAATGTTAAAAAAATTTAAAAAATTGGTTTTTCAAATACAATAATACAATTTGAATATTGCTTTGGTTTTAACAAACACAATAAAAATATTTCCACTTTTAAAATGTAGCTAGGTGACAGGTAAACTAGAATTCACAACCTCAAAACCTAACCCAAAAAATCAGCTAATTACGTTTAAAATTGGTTTTAACAAATACAATAATACAAAATTAATATTTCATTGCTTTTAACGAATAAAATATTAATATTTCTACTTTTAAAATGCACTCAGTTGACAGGTACTCGTACACTGGAATTTACAGATAAATATTTAAAAGAAATTTAAAACTATAGAATACAAAAGAAAATAAAAAGTATGGATTTAAAAAGAATATAAAAAGTATGTAATTTAGAAAAAAATATATAAAATAAGAAGTAAGTACTACTAAGCAAGGAAATAGGAATAATGTGATGATATTTTTTGAATGCGAGTTTTAGTTTTTATATAAAGAACATTAAAATAATATATTGAGTATGAAATATAGAAGAATTTTAAAATATAAAAGATGATATTTTATATGTGTGAGTTACAGTGACATAGGTAGATACATTATTCTTCAGCATTTTTTTTTATAAATTCTTGTTTGAACTTCGGCAAATAATACTGGAGTGAAAAATTATTGTAACAATTTTTTTTTTTGTATTAGGCAATTCACCCTAAAGAGAGTGCTATGTGATTGTCACAATTGTTCTCGACAAATACTGAACTGACTCTAAAGTACTTGTAACATTTCAGTGGTATCAAACATTTTTTTTGTAATTAATGTAAAAAATAATTCATGTTTACACTATTTAAGATGTTTTGAAAATACTAAAGCTTTGTCTGATAGTATAGATTCATAAATGTTCCTTTAAGAAATTTGGCCCTTTTCACTAGTTTTTCTTTAACATTGGATGCAAAGTGAGTAAATGTTCTTAATTTTTTGGTATAGATTTGATTTTGACAATATTTAGATAAAATATTGCAATACAAATGAACGCACTGTCCACTCACAAAATAAACACGTTTTTACAAAAAAAAAACATGGGTTCAATTATATTTACCCTAAACACGTCAACATTTCCTTCTAGAAACTTAAAGTTTTTTCCACTTTTCAATTACAGCTTGTAGTTTTATTATAATTGTTCACGTGACAGCCTGGAATAAAATTACGAGTCACCGTCTCCCGCCTCCAACCTCCCGGGTCGCTGTTATAGCGACGTAGCGGTGGCCCATCGTAGCCCGTAGCCGTGGCCCCGCCATAGCGTCTGAGGTAAAAGCTCGCTGTATATCAGCGGGTGTCACTTGAAACAAGGTGGTTGAAAAATTAAATATTATTATAGATTTGAATCAAAGCGAAAAGACTAAGCAGTAAATTTAACTATTTAAGACAACATTAGAAATTTCTAAAAGAATATCCGATCTCCTTCGGTCATTAAAGAGATTGAGAGTGGTCCCATTAGCTCAGTTGGTAGAGTGTTATTGGCAAGGGTCCTGGGTTAAAGTCCTAGATGTGACCATATCTTTTTCTGATTTTTCTGTTTTAAATATTTGATTAGGAATTTCTAACATCGTCTTCAATAATAAATTATTACAATTTGAAGTTTTACTCATTGAGTTATTCCAAAAAATAAAAAAATATTCATCTTAGACTTGCAGAAAAAGTCAATAGATGTCGCACATTAATATAAAAATAAGATATATTTATCTAAAACACTGTCTAGATTACATTTAGTTTGAGTTGAATCTTGCGATCATACATAAAGATAGAAGCCAATAAAATGAAAGTAATGTCGGTAGTTCTTGTCGAAGTATGATACTGTTAAATATGACCGAAGGAGATAGGGTCCCTTTAGCTCAATTGGTAGAGCGGTGCCCTGACAAGGCAAGGATTCTGGGTTCGAGTCCTGGATATGACGGTATCTATTTCTGATTTTTCTGTTTCAAATATTCGTTAAGGAATTTCTAATATTTCCTCCAATAATTAGATAGTAAAATTTGAGGTTTAACTTATTCAGTTAAATAAAAAAATCAGTAAATTTAATTGACACTGGTTGATAATCTGGCGTGTAAATAGCACAGACCATCAGGAAATATTCTAAATCTCTATGAAAAAAAATTGATTGATCAATGAATTCACTCTGCAGGGAGAAAATAACTTGAGCCAGCCACCAAAATACATATGAACAGAAAAGACTCACCAGAGAATCCCACTTGCAATAAGTTTTGCTCCTTGATCTTCAATCAGCACAAAATATATTTGAGTTCGCACTAGGAGATTATAATGTCACCAGCTCTCAAGAGAGTAGAATTATTAATGATGAATCCGCACATTGCAATTCAACACGTATGTCACATTATTGTCAAAAAATATTTCAAACATTTTAGTCTTCAATAGACCTCTTTTGACAAATGATACAAAACTGGATGAATCCAACTGATCAATGCAAAAGGTGACTGTAATTCGTTATCACACCTGCAGAGCAAAATCCATCCAAAAATGACCAGAGATGTCTCTTTTGTCCATTATATATATTAAAAATTTATTAATTCATATATTATGTTTATATTTTTAAAAATCAATTCACATTAATTTTAAATTAAATTTTAAATCGACTGCTTCTCCAGACACTTTTAGTAAAATCGATTTTATTACCATTATGTATTCGAATCATATTAGAATTTAATGTTTCTAATTCATATATTTGAGATACTAAATGAAACAGGAAGTAAGGTATTTGCTTCAGGTGACTGAAAATAGAGAAGTGGCGTTAATTAACACGAAACTAGCTCATAACATCACAACAGGATAAGCCGGTCATTTAAGCCGCTATATAGATACTTTCAAAACCTCATCTAAAATATTTCTATATTTGTAACTATATCTACATACCAGATCTTGCCCATCATCCTCTTTTACATTTTCATCTTCTTCCCCACTTATGGGTTACCATAGTTCTATTGTCTCCGCGCAACTGGTAAACTACTGTGCAGTATCACACAACAAATGATTTACATGAAAAAATTACACAACCTTGAATTTCACTTGTCAATATTACACCTACTTAAAGTATACATGATAGAATTACACATGTCAAAAAAACTTAATCTAACTTTGTTTTTTTTTTCAGCGTGAAATTTATTTAGCACAAACTTAAATACTTAAATTTGAACCTATTATAATCCGATTGTTTTGACGTGGGTAATTTCATTTGGTGTAGTTCTCTCCACATGTAATTTTACCTTTGTGTAATTCGGTCTGTATGCAATTCTGGCAGTGTAATATTGGAAATTTAAAATAACATAACAAAACGTAAACTTTGTTTTTACATAACTTATTGTATACTCGTTTTTCATGAACGACACGAAAGGCATTCCTTTAGTGCAAAAAATTACGAATAGTAATAAAAATTTTCTTCCATACGCGGAGAAAAATGAGTATTAGAAACATAATTGCTTTCCATTTCCTAGTAAAATATTATTTTATACGGAATATACCGGAACACGTGTTCATGCAGGTTTCTTTTTTTAATAAATATAATGACTAAATCTTACAATTTTGTATTTTTTATGAACTTGTGTTCTGACATTTTAATAAAATACTCGTGATTTATCAACAGTTTGTTATAAAACCTGTCAATTCATTCGTTAACAGAAAATCGAATAATTTGACCAAATTTTTAAGAAATTATATTTATTTTATATCAGTAAATTTTCCGTGTATCTTAAAACTATTAATGATTTGAGAGCGCCTATGATATAATTATTTGAGAGCACCCTATGATATAAAGAAGCATTTATACATCATGTCTTGAGACGGAGCGTTCCGAGACGATATACCTGATACGTGTCACTCGCTAAAAGCTCTGCATGAGCTTTGGAACTTGTATAATTAAATTTTATACCAAAAATCGAAGGCATTAATATGATCTCATATGTATTCACAAAGCATTATTAGCATACATACATTTATTTAATATTTTGTAGGCAAAGCAACTCTAGTAGTGTGGTTAAAAACTTCTGACGTTTAATTATGCTGTTCATATAAAAAATAAGAAGGTTTTATCTTAATTATTTATTTTTTACAAAATTATACAAGATTTTCTAATTATAGCAGTATGTAAAGTATTTATTTTTTTACTAATTATTTTACTACTTCATTAAGTGAGCTTAAGGAGCTCGTATTTAAGGAAGAAGTAAGTACATATAAAAATAAAATAATGCTTAAAAGCCGATGTGTAAGTAATATTCAAAGACTTACTAAACAATCATGAACGTAATTCAATATTAAAATTATCCACAAACATTGAATTACAAAATTTTAGAGAGTATTATAACGATAGCCATTTTTCTTTTAAATTCTATAAAGTATAGATTAAGTTAGCGTTTATTAAGGTACAATATATCATTATCCATTTTCACGGAGTTAATTTGCTTTTTGAATTGTCACTTCAAAATTTCGTTTAACTTAATTTTGTTTTTGGACAATAATATGCGAGTATTGTACCATCTCACACGTAAATACAAATATTGGTGCTGAGAGGTGGTTCTTAGCATCAACATAAATATTAGAACCTTTATTTTTAATCTATTGATTTTGCTATCTAAGGGTGAATTTAATTGATGAAAAATTGTTTGTAAATTTGATATAAGGCGTTTCTTTTAAACAATTTTGTGATATTTGGTGCATTTAATTCCCAAAATATATCTATGCTGGAAATTCGTATGATTACCTAGTGATAATTTTAATAATTAATCGTTTAATTGTTCTTATGGGCTGTAAATTAATAAATGCGAGGAGGGAAAAAAATATTTATGCTGGATTGTGCGAGAATATCGGTCGAAATAATGTGGTTGTGTTTATTTTCTAAGCTTCAAAGCGTTATTTTTTTTTCCTTTTGAAAGAATTTTATTCCTATTATTATGTTTGTACGCCCATGAGACTTTTACAGTTTTTCATAATGAAATGTTTACAATGTTGCATCTTAAAGGTTACTAACAATGATTACATAAAATAATAATTATTTACTAAAAATTATCAAAAATATTATCTTCAAAAAAATGTTTAAGTAGGTTTTAAATATCGGTTGGTTACATTAAAAATGTCTATATCAATGGTACTGTTATATTAATTTGCTAAACTATGTAAGCAATGATGATTTGTTTGTGAATGGTGACATTGAAATAGGTCCGCCCTATTATAACCACCCGGAGCCAGTGGAACTATGACATCCGCGATTGGGGTAATTTGTAAAGTTAAAGGGAATGCAGAATGGAAATAGATAATGGAGGTTAGGAAATCTCTGCTAATTCAGATCTGGTCACCAAACACGAGTTAACTCAATTCTAATGTTTCGATTCTGAAAAAATCTACCACTCTGAATATACTTACAGATTAAGGCGATGCACTACGTCGTGTAATATTTTGAATCGAGCCGCTATCAATAACACACCTTACGTAGATCGCGATTAGGCTTAAATTCCCGCTTAACACCATCCACCTGTTGTGATTTATGCAAGAAAAAAACATGGCCAAAAAATGCCTTCTATTTTGTGGATGTTGAGGCACAAATGTTTGAATGTTTTTCCATCATTTTATAAATCACTTAATTTGCCACATTATACAATAACACCATAACCGAAAATGGGTTCGGAAGTAGGAGATTTTGAACTTTAAAGCAGTTTTCATAGGCTTTATACATTATTTTTTTCTGGGCTTATAAAAGGACTTATCTAAAAATACTCGATTGTTTCAGAGGTCATGATGTATTCTACTCGCAGTATTTAATTAAAGCATCTGAAAAATTTCTAGGCGACCAAATTTTCAAACCAAAAACAAATTATTTAGCATTACTACGTAATGCATCGCCTTAAGAAAATATTTGAATGATGTAAAAATATTCTTTCTTACAAGTTATTAATATTAATAAACCTTTCCTAGTGCAATTTCTCCCATTTGAACACTATTATTATTATTGGTTGATTGTAAGAAACGAAAGTAACAGAAGATACTTTATTTTTATATTTGCACAATACGCAAGAGGAAATTTTTAGCTGAGCATTTATGGCAAACGATTTTATCTAAGAGAAGCTATAAATAATTTTTCATGACACTATCTTACACAGTTATCGCATTATTCGGCTCCTTCAGCGGTCTATAAAATTTAATGCTAGCAAAAAAAATAAAGCAACGCTAACAAACAAAGAACAAAATAATGTTCTTTCCTATTTTGGAAACATTAAATTATACAGAATTAGAAAAGAAATATCAAGATCATGAATTAATATTCTATACCTGTATAGATTCCTGTTTTATAATAGTAACCATATTTCCATTATTTTATAATATATTTTTTTCCTTTTAAATTTTGAAATTCAACGAATAACATCGTGTTTAATATCTTCTTAATTTTTTTAATAATTTGAATTTTTATGCTTCCTAATTATTTAAGGTGAAGTTCATTTTCCTGACCCGACAGTTAAAGACATGGTAAATTTATCAAAAACACCGCGCAGTCAGGTAGGTAGGTTTGCGTGCGAGAAAAACATATTACGGAGGTAAAACTGAGTGTGGAGACCATCTTATTCCGCAGGTAAAGTACCTACCTGCAACACTTTTAATACTCGTATGTTTGTGTGAAATATTATTATCATTCTATACCCTATAAAGTCTACAGAAGGCCGAGAAACAAAATTGGTTCAAAGTGTTTACTTATTAGGTACAAATCCCGAATTCAACAAAGTTTTTAATTTTGTGGCCACCCTCTGTCTGGAGTCCTAATATACACACGAGTAGGTAAATATATTTTACGTGAGTAGGTACAAAAAAAATCACGAAACGTCTGAATGATTCCCCCATTTTAAAGTAAGGTATGTATGTAACATTCATATTAGGTCGGAACACTGGTATTTCAATAGAAGGTGCTCTGAATATCCTCTCGGCACCCCAAACATTATCGTCACGTTGACGTCTTCCTTCGTTGTCGTGTTTACAACTCGAATATCTCCAAAATTATATACGTCTCTTTAACACCCAGGTTCATTCCTTCCTCGGCTTCAACCTTTCCCTTACTGTGCTAAAAAATCCACGCTTTTCGGTGCTGTGTAGTCAATACACATCTCAAAATAAGCGATTTAATATTGGAAAAATATTCATAGCTAATTGATTATGTTTATTATATTTTATATTAAACGTGATAATAATTGTACTTTGATTGCTGAAAACATGAAAAAACCAACCGGCAAATGCTAAAGAAACGTGCGAGGAGTCCACATCTAACGACGATTCGCGGGCGACTGGTTAGCGCCGTTAGCGGCTGGCGACTGGCACAAACACAGCTGTGCGGTCGTAGGTATCGATGGACTAAATCAAAAGACAAATGCAGACGTGTGGATGTCTTCCCGCATAGCGAATTAAAGCGGGACATCAATAGCGTGTCATTTCCTCGCACACTCTTTACGTATTAGTATCACACAGTAGATTGTATCGGTGTATTTGTTCCCGATTTTTAACAAAAATCTCTGATTTTTAATTGAATTTGAAAACTATGTAGAAATATTATTTTTTAATTCAGTGAATAAATGTATAACGGAGAAATACCTAAAATCTGAACCCAGAATTTATAATATTTATAGAGTTATTAAAGTTATTAGAAGCAATGTGTAGTAAATACACACCACAGATAAGGAAAGGTTAAGACTCTCAACGACGCCCGTGTCAGCTTCAAAATCTTCAATTCATGATAAGTTTGTAATAAATAAATAATAAAACTTTAAACGATATCGGTATCGCATTTTAATTTCGTGTTATTTCTATGTGAATACCGCCCAAGAGCCAGTGAGACTATGTCATCCCCAATTGGGGTATATTTTCAGGTCAAAGGTAGTGGGGAGGAGAAGGATATGAGGAAGAGGAAGGCGGGAAGTACCTGGCACCAAACACTGCTAAAGCCATTTCAAGGCAAAGTTTTAATTCTGATTTGAACCCGTGAACTCCGAATTCGTATCATAGGATCTTAAACACTCAACCGTAGAGGCTGTCAAAATGCACTTCAAGTTATTCCACGAATGCAGAAATAGAAATTGTGAAATTCTGAAAGGTATGAACAAAATTATAATTATCGTATCAAGAATTACTCAATAAAACCAGCAACTAATACTGACAATAGATGATGTCTATGTGGTTCATTTTATTTGTCAATAGAACGATATAAGTAGATTCCTGTTTTACCATAGTAATCATTTTATTTTATTTATCAATAGAACGATATTTGTAGATTTCTGTTTTATCAAAGTAATCATTTTAACCATGTTTCCTTCGTTTTATGATATATTTTTTTCATTCAAAATTCTAGAATTCAACAAACAACAGCTTGTGACCAAAGCGTCCTTTTAATTATTATTCCAAAACGGAAAGTGATATTATAACAAATATAATTGACATACCAAACGGTGCGTTTATTTAATAAATGCAGTCCAATTCATTCACAAAAATAAAACAAATATGATTGACTCCCTTCACTGGTAACTTAATTAATGCTCACTCATAACCCTCCATTCCTAAATACAATTCAGATATATATGTGCATACACAAACGTTCACATATACACAAACATATTTGTAAACCCTGGTAAAACTTTTATATTCTAACGTTCTATTTTATTCTAGTAGGTATATAACTATTCAAATATGCTATTTATTAGGATGGAAACTACATTCTTCTAAAAATACGAGTAAAGGAATTTGGTTAAAAACTGAAGAGAACTGTTGGAAGAAGTGAGTAACTAAAGCAGTTAAGCAGTATATTATTTTGAGAGGTTGACGTATGTTATTGCTATTCCCCTCTTTTTAATTTTGTTTACAGCAAACAGATGCAAACATTTGTCCCGGCCCCGGCCGGGTCCCTCCAAAATGAGAGTAGTTTCGTTGAACAAATAAACGTATCTTAAGTAGACTTATGGTAGACAGGCCTTCTCCCGTCGTGACAAGTCTGTCAAAAGCTTCTAAATGAACTTCGCAGAGTGATTCAACGATCAAGTATAATGAATCTGGTTTATTACATAGTTATATGAGAACGTTCAAAATAATAATAGTTTATTCACGAAATTGTGTTGTACGATGAATTATGAATAATTATCAGATTAAACTTTCTCAGGTAGCAATTACATTGTGGTTAGATAAATTAAATTTTTGATATCGGTATAATATTTACAGTATTTATGTAACCCCTAAGGAAGGTTCCGGCTGAACTGAAACCGGTTGGTATTTTATATTACTAATACTTGTTTATGAAATCAACAAGGTGAGTTTTAAACGCAATATTTGTTTATTATAGATGAAGATATAGTACATCTCGACGCCATCTAGTGAGAAATAAAGTATTTAACAATACGTTTCTTACAAATAAACAGTTAGTTGTTTGCAGGTGAAAAAAATGAAAAAGCAATAATCCGTGCACCTGACCGGAAATCAGAAGGAGCGGGTTCAATTCCCGTCGGTTTCACGTAAGATTTTTTCAATTTATATTTATGTTTCAGGCTAATAATTATTTATTTATTTTATTGATACATGATTTAGAGAATACATGTGGTTTTTTGTGATATTTCACCCTCCATGCTAGGGATGACCCTGTGTTATGGCGGGTGAATTTCACAGTTTGCGGACATAGAATAATTTGAAGAATTTTTATCAAAATTATGTCTCAAAGATTCATTGGAAGATCTAACGTTAAGTATAAACAAACAAAATTCAGCTCTATTACGAGGATTTAGAATCACAAGGGCCTATCTGCAAAAACATAGTTTTGAGATAAACGGAAACAATTATTGGAATGCCCACCTGTGTGCTTAGCTGATATGCCCAACTGTATTTCTTGTACGAGATAAAGCTTCATGTCGCCAATATAAATAATTACGTTTATTCAAAACACCAGTTTTTGTAGCTATGCCCCTGTGATCCTAAGTCCTCGATTACACAATCTCATTAAAACTATATTCTCACCTAGATTACCTTGTTTTGAAATCTATTTTATTTTATAGTATCGCTTAATACTTTACAATTAATAATATGTCGTAATTATTTCGAGTAAATAACGATAATAATGATTTTTTTATAAATAAAATATAAAGAGGTATATTTCTAAATAAATAGAAATCATTTTTGAGTGTCAGAGGTGTATTTTCGATATGATAGTGATTTTTATTCTAGGATTCGATTGCATTTTCAAATATTCGTAACACTCCACCAAAGAATTTCGTCGCTTGTAGAAATAGTTGCTTTTGATTTTTTTCACTACCAATTTTTTTTTATTCTGCTTTTCTGTATTTTCTCCTCAATAAGATTTTAAATGTGAATCAAATATGCATAATTTGTGAAAGTACAATAAACATAAAAGATTTATGTATTCCCATATGGGTTAAATCTGATTGTTATACCATGACATTAGAAATTTACTGGGAACTATTAACTATAAAATGTCTTTTAATTAAGAACTCAGCCAGAAAGCTTTACGACAAAAGAAAATCCGCCTGTAATTGAAAAAAATAAAATAAAAAGTTGCCGTGGACCGAATTTAATGAAAGGATAAAGTATAAGTGTTACGGATGATCTAGATTCCTTTGTAATAAAACCCAGTATTTCTTATCATTCACACAAAGAAAACATTTGTAATTACAATTAAAATATTTTTAGAATCAAACAAAGAAAGACATTTTTCATAACTCGGGAAATTAATTATTCCAGAAATGCTGGGCTTGTTGTAGCGCTTATTTTTTAAGTTCCCCTCCCAGAGGCGGAATAATTAAAGTTTAACAATGTTTGGAATCCCAGGGTGTTCGTATTGGTGTAAAAAAGACAAATTTAGACTTACACGAGAGTGGTAGGGATAGTGGTCCCCATGTTGGACAGAACACATGAATATTATTTGTTCAAAATTATTTTGTATACAAGTTTGTAAAATTACTTTTGTTTTGATTATAAAAAATTGCTTGCTTATGAAATGCCATATCGAAACATGTAACATCTTGTTTATTTTAACATTTAGAAAACCCCCTTTACCGTGCTAATAACTACGCTACAGTGCTGTACATTCAATAAATACTAATTAACTTGGATGGGTATTAAAATTATTTTACCAATACGTACATGTATTGCATTAAAACACATTAAATATGAATTTTTTCTCGAGCATATGTTTTGAGATTTTTTTTAATTTGAGACCTTTTCCACATATTGAGCATATTCAACATAAATAGTGGAGAAAAAAACTGTACGTACACATTATGGTGAAACTAGTTGAACTTTTATCTAATCGATTTGAAGTTTAAAGCAGTTGCTGAATTGCGTGTGTTTGATGCCAAATGGATTTTAAAAAGGACTGTAAATGAAAAAAAAATGTTCTCGTTCTTTGTTTTTTTTAGTAGTATTGATTTCTTTAAAATATAACCACATGGATCACTTAAGGTTTAAAAGTGTATAACTCACATACAATAAATTTTTTATCATAATTTATGTTATATTTCCACAACACAACTCTCTTTAAATTCACTACACAACGATATTGAGTTTGGGGATGCATTTTGAAACTATTAAATGGCCGTTTCACTAGAATAACGATACGAGCAGCAAGATAATATGCACTATTAACAACAATATTTCGAATGGAAATAAATAACAGGTGTATTTCAATAACACTTGAATATCACTAGAGTAGGTCTTCTTTCTTCCCAAGTAAGACTTTTAGGAAGGGGAGAAACAAAGGAAATAGCAATTTGAACAGGACATTGGAATGTGGATTAATCAAAAAACTATTTCGATACAGTTTGATTCAAAAGTATTTAGGATTAAATTGATTATTTTTATATTTACAGGAGTGAACGAGCGAACTTGTGTGGTCACATATTCAGTTGGCCACAGCAATCAGTGGAAGATGATTATAATTGTCATTGTCAAATAATCGGTTACCTGATGGTTGATGATCCCTGACAGTTGATCCCCCTGACAATTGATTCCCAAGACAGTAAATCTCCTGGATAATTGGTCCCTCTCCCAGTTGATCACTTAAACACTCGATCCCCTAAAGAATTACTTATGTTGTACTTCATCATTGATAACGTAAGTATGTACTTAGATGATTTTTACGTCCGTATAACAAAAAAATCTTAAAAACCTCCATAAAACAGTGCAAGCCATTGCTGTATAGATTGTTTTTTTTTTTTGCAAAAAACGAATGTTTTCAAGTCATAAAATAATACTATGCAAAAATAACGCATTCTCATGCGAGTAATGTATGCGTAAAAATTGGGCGCTTCAATCAATGATGCTAGTTTTTTGAACCACTTTCATTAAAATACCGACAAAAAAATGTTTACACCGTTGCAGAGCTTTTCAGCGGTGTAAACATTCGAATTTCAGAAATGTTGTATCTTAAAATAGAGGAAGTATAATAACATTTTAGTATTATTCTCTATTCCTCGTGAAACTTTAATTATTTTGTTTTGTTAATAAAACAGTTTTTATTATATAAATGGTCAACTTTTGTATCGTTTGCCCATTTCTTCAGAATCACCCTTGTCCCTAACCGAGCAAGCGCTTCACGCCTGTGACCAGCTGTTAGCTGTGTAAAGTATCCACGAGCTACACTTTTTTAATGTCCCGTATCCCCCCAGCGGAAGTATTTAACACTCACTTGATACCGTTCAACTTCTTCATCAAGTTCCTGTCTCTTTAGATTGTTTACTTTGTAATTTACAACCTTGGAATTGTTCAGATGAAATGCTTTGTTAATTTGTTCTTTTGTCAAATTTTAACTTTTGTACGGCTTGAAATTCAGATGCCTCTCTTTTCTCAGAAAAAAAATGTTCAGATATTAATCTCGTTTTCCGAAAGTGGCGCGAATTCAGATTCGTTATTTGCGTGTAATGTTCCTTAAATTACGGGCGTTGTTTAGCTTATTCAAAACAAATAATAATAGTCAAATGATACGTACAAACATAAAACGATATGAAACCATGAAAGTAAATACTGCGTGATGAACATTAATATATACAATAATTTTAGTGTTGTTTCCCCATTAAACACTACTGGTTTTGTTAACAATTTTATGAATGAGAACAAAAGACAATATGCGAAATGAATGGGACCTTTGTCTACCCTTCTATAATATCGAGTTAATAGTTGTTTATAACTTAATCAGTCTGTCTGTGCAGATAGAGAAACAATAGCACGTGTTGCTTTTTACGTCCAACAGATGGCGATGTTTTTCAAAAAAAGCACGTTTGTCCAACAGATGGCATTCTTTTTCGAAAAGAGCATTTTTTTACCTGTCACAGATGACATCTATATGATATAAGTACAGGGTTATCCAATAAAAGGTGCTATTTTGATATTCAATCATAAAAGATCAATGGTTTCGTTCTTGTGTGGCACGTAGCGCCGTCTTGTTGAAAGTAAACGTTGTCCAGATCAATAAAATCCAATTCCGGCCATAACAAATCATTAATCATTTCTCGATAGCGCAATCCGTTCACCGTAACTGTTGCTCCAGCCTTATTTTCGAAAAAGTAAGGTCCAATGACTCCGCCGGACCATAAACCGCACCAAATAGTCACACGTTGAGGATAGAAAGGATTTTCAACAATAACTCTTGAGTTTTCCGAGCCCCAGATGCGATAATTTTGCTTGTTGACGAAGCCACCGGTTTAAATGGGCCTCATCACTCAAGATGACTTGCATTTGATTCACTCAAGTGAATTTTAATAAATTCAATGCGTTGTTGAAGTTTGTATCGTTCCATTTTTATTATTGGCGTAGTTTCTACTTGTCAAATGTCAAATAATAACAGCTTCTAAAGTAACATCTACCAAAATAGCGGGCAAATAACACCTCTTATTGGAAAACCCTGTATATGAAAACACATGCGTATTCCAATGCAACGTTGTGTCAAAATTTCAAAGCAATCGGTAAAGAAATTTCGGAGATTTAAGATTTTGTATAAACGAACATTTACATTTTTATTTATATATATATATAGATAATACAAGATTTCAAATTATAACAGTACGCAAAATATATACAAATTTTGTCCTAATTATTCAACTACTCTATAAGGTGAACTCCAGGAGCACGTGTTTAAGGAAGGAATACTAAAATACCTATCCATTCATTTTTTTATTTTTATTTGGTACATTATTTTGTTACAATTTATGTTTTCCAGTAATGTAGGCCTCACTGGGTGGCTTGCCCGTGCTGAGGCCTTCATTTAATAATATGAAAATCTAATCTACATATTACATTTAGAGAGAAGATAGTAAATTAGAAAAGAAAATAATAAATTATAATATTATTTTGAAATGTCTCATTCTCCTTGCATAAACATAAACTAATCTTTCAATTTAGGGTAGAGTATGAAGTTTATAGCTCTTCGTGTTTTTTTGCTCTGCTTTGTGGAGTGCTGGCACTTCGATTCTTTGTTTGAGATTTTGTCATCAAAACTCGCTCGATTCCTTGCTTAAAAGCTCGTCAGAATTTAAAAAGCTTTTTAGTTTCAAACTTAGATGTGTTATTTTTCCAGGCAATTAGGGTATCGATATATAGATTTTTATGGTAATAATATTTTGAGGGATGATTTCATCCTTTGAACTAGAAAACGATTATATGAGTAAATTATTTTGACCTGAATTATTTTTTTATTGAATAATTTTATTATGTCTATTTTTACATCCACACAAATCATATATTATTATATTTAACATGAAATGTTTGGGGTTTATTTTTAGGACGGTGAAAGATTTTAGATTAATTAATTCACTTATTACTATTCGAATAAACAAATCTTATTACTTATCGTGTACTCACGCGTAATACAAGACAGACTCTCTATAATGTTCAAAAGTCTGTTAATAATTATTTCGAAAATTCGCCAATTCAGAGGCTGCACAGACTAGGTTTTATTAAAGTTCTATAGATCTTTACCTCCACCACTCAAGGACTAAACTAAAAAACAACTTATTAGAATTGTTGTAACTTACCCACAAAATGTATTTTTACTTATATAAATATAAATTTCCATAAAACACCCAATCGGGCGTTTAATTTAATACAAGTTTTCATTATAATAATAAATATAAAATAAAATAATTAATTTACATATACTTTTTCTTTATTTTTCAGTTTGCTATTAATTTTAATATAATTGTTTTTAGTTTTATTTATCATTAAATTTGTTTTTTTTTTCTTTACTTCTTTCTTATGTTTCTATAGAATAGTATTTTTTAGTTCTTCTAAGTTATTTTTATTATTACTTCATTATAATTTATACTTACATACTTATGTTACTATAAAATAGTATTAATTAGTTCTTTTATGTCATTGTTATTATTATTTCATGTATAACTACCACAACACGGGCATTAGCCTAGTATGGTAGTTAAAAAAATGTCTAAAAATGTAACTTGTAAACATTTATTAAATAATAAAATAATAAAAATTATATAAAAAATACATGAATTATGTTTTTATGTAGCAAATATTATTAATTCGGAGTATCGCGAAGGAGCGATTATATATATTTTATTAAATTTGTCTTTATTGTAAATTACGTATTACCAACCTGTTATATTAATTTTTATTATTTTTATGCCAACTGCACTTTTAAAACTGGGTTATTTATATTTCTCTTTTCATTATATTATGTTCATTTTTTGTGTTTTTGGTTATTTATTTTGTTGTTTTAAAAATAAAAACCTTCTGCTGATACCGTATTATGCAGTAAAATATATGTCATGTTAAAGCCTATAAGGGGGTTGATTAATGAATAAATAAATAATTTTAATTTTATACATATGTTATTATAGCCTTCTTGTAACTATATTCCTTACAGTTCGCCACATCTACAATTTCTGCGAAAGAGTTGCCAACTGCATACAATCTAGGTAAAACGGGAATTCCTCCTAGTTGGGCAGTCAAAGTATTTTTTATCTACATGTGTCATTGTATCATCACCTGTACTAAATAAATAAATAGAAAAAAAAAAAAGAAAAAAAAAATTGAGTATCTAAATGACTCAGTCCTGATATTATTGAAGCAGTTGAAAAGATTTTTTGATCGAGTAGTTCTAGTTTGTATATATATATAAAAGGTGATTAGACTTAATTAATCAGGACTTTCCTGTTAATTCCATTGGCAATTTTAAAAATAAAATCGAGTTTATCGGAGAATTTAAAAAATTAAAGATAATAATTGTCATAGGTACCTGAATTGTTAAAACGTATCGATTGTTGATAAAACTATATAATTGTACAGTTTATTACCCTTTCAGAACGAAGTGTTTATTCTATATGTGTTTCAGAAATGAAGACAATTGTTACGTGGAAACGAAAAGATTACAATTTTTTATTGCTTTACGTGGACGTTGGAATAGTCAAAATAAGAAATCATTTGCGAAGGTTTTTGATAGATTTTTCTGAAGAAAACCTTTTTCGGAAGTTCATTTATTGCGTTCAAGATCATCAAACCAGCGAAGCGAGCTTTTATATCAAAGCTTTGAAAAAGCAATCAGTGAATCGTGAAAAATATTTTTACTCTCCAAACATGGATGAATTTACTTGTCAAATAACAAGAAGAAAAAACGAAATATTCGTTATGACAAAAACTCTTGTAATGTTTTACCGGTTCCATAATAACTCAACACAGTGACAATTCAACGCACTTTTAAAAAGTGATATAAAGTCATTAGAAACGATAAAAATTTTTTTTAACCAAACTAACCTAACCTACTTAATCCAGTTAATAAGGTTTTTGTTTCATCACTTTCCATGACTTTATATACATTTTTAAAGATGTGATGAATTATCATTGTGATGATTTGTCCGGTCACCGTATTACCAATAGGTACTAAAGGTTATGTGTTACTAATATTAAGGGAAAAGAAGTCCTTGAATAGAAATATGAAAATAATGAAAAAACAAAAAAATACAACTGTCGTTGTGTAGTGGAATTTAATTGTTTTATTTGTGTTAAACGAAGATAAATCCATTTCTACATCATGTTTGTTGGACGTTAAAGTTACGGCTTTTTAAAATGTGAATGCTACAAAAGTGTCTCAACTGCTCCCAACTGTTAGTGAGACCAATTGTGGTATTTTATGGGACTGATAAGGTTGAGAAAAGAATGGATATGGGAAAATAAGAGACTAACAGATTTTTCAAATCTAGTCACCAAACACATCTAAAGCAATTTAAAACAACGTTTTGATTCTGAACTGTGGTCTTTCACCAGGACTAAACTGAAACCATTTACAACTGTAGAATGTGCTGCAAATACACTATGTTTTTTTTTAATATTAAAAAATGTATGCCGGGCTTTGAACCTGCGATCTTCAGATTCGCAGTCAATGATATTTACCACTTAACCATAGATGTCGTAAAACTATAAAAAATATATTTTCGAAATTTATCGTGGAATCAGTAATCTGTAATTAATATTTTTAAACAACAACTAAAGTGCTTTTCTGTTAAATGCGAGTAACATTTTAAAACAAACTTTTCGTAGTGTGTAAAGTTAAGCATTGTTGAGAGTAAATTACGAGGAATTAATGCAACTTTAATCGATTGGTAGTTAACCAAAATACAGCGTATAGAGGTATATTTCTCTAAATTCTTGTTTAGTGACCTTGATCACCACTTTCAGCAGAGCGTGAACTGGCTGCGTAAGTTTAACCTAGCAATAATAACAACCCTTATTCCAATATTCAGAATATTATGTTGGTTGATTTTAGGGGTGATATTCTATTTTCATAATTGTTGAGCCAATTTTTTGAACTGTCTTGCAGTGTCCAGTATCGGAAAATTTAAATAATTTTCCACGATTACTTACCCTGTTTAAGAATATCAAAAAAAAACAACTAACTTTAATAATATCTTAATACTCCGGTATTTAATTTTCCAAAAGAAAGTCACCTCAAGAGGACTATATAAATCAAATTAATTGTAAAGCTATCCCAGAGGGAGGTCGGACGTACGTCATCTACGGTTGTCCTCCTCCTTCTCACACGTCTTGTACGAAAACGAAAAAGAGAGAAAATTCTAGAAAGATGGCGTCACTTTAAATCTCTTTCCTGTACTATTTTATCTAATCTATGACTTATTGCTTAGTAAGATACTATATCTACATAAATAAAGGCAATGTTAGTGTATGTGTGACTTCAATTCAAAGTTTGATCTTATTAGTACCAGATAATTTGAATGGGAGAAGAAGTTGGAGACGCCCGCGGATGACTTGACGCATTATCTCTGCACTGGAATGAAATACGGAGTCGAATTAAATTCGATATAATGTATTTTTTAGCTGTGATAATGGAGATTTTATGATACTATATGAAGTGAAAATTCGGGGAAACCCTAGGGACGATTGAATCAAATAATTATTTTCAATTATAAAAATACATATAATTATTTGAAAAATCGTATGTAAGTGAACTGAAGTTAAAGTTGGGAATGCCCAGCAAGATTCGGAACTATCAAGTGAAACAATCACTAAAAAAGTAAACTTTTCATTTCTTTATAATGGATGGATTCTTTATGATTTCCAGCTTAAAAAAGCGCACAGTTTTCAAGTACCCACATTAAAACTCGCAACCTCAAAACCATTGTCCCGATCAAAGCCGGGTACACGTCAGCTAAAATAAAAATGTGAGTACTGTTTGTTTATTTTTACTTTAAACTGCTTTTAGTCTAGTCAGTGGGGGTTTTTGTCTTGCAAAACGTGGTCTAAAAAATATATTTTAAATATTGAAGACAATATTAGTGATTTTTAAACGAAAATCTGAAACAGAAAAATCAGAAAAGGAAACGGTCACATCTGGGACTCGAACCCAGGACCCTTGTCTTTCCGGGAAAAAATGAAGACAATGTTGGTAGTTCTTATTCGAAGTATGATACAGTTAAAAGTGACCGAGTAGGATAGGGTCCCATTAGCGCAGTTGGTAGAGCATTGTCCCGGAAAGACAAGGGTCCTGGGTTCCAGTCCCAGATGTGACCGTTTCCTTTTCTGATTTTTCTGTTTCAGATTTTCGTTTAAAAATCACTAATATTGTCTTCAATATTTAAATATTACAATTTGAGGTTTCACTCAATTAAGTTATTCCGAAAAATTAATAAATATATTTTAATTTTATTTTGTAAAGGTTCGTACCTTTAAAAAAATAATTTTCGACCTTGGACGACCTCCGCTAAGCTCACCAGTTTGTATGAAAGGTGCAAAAATTGTGTTATTTTTAATAACTCCTCAACGGTTGATCTTTTACTATATCCCATGTTAGTGTGGAAATGTGTTTACAAAATTTAAAAAAAAATATGTTATGAATAGTCAGAAATAACAAAAGAAAATATCAAAAATGAGGATTTTTCACGATTTATAAAAAAATCAGCTTTCCGCCACTGAAACACAACATTGAAAATCAGTTGAAAAATTATACTGAGGTCGCCCAGCGACGAAAACTTACTTTTCAGGATACCAAACTTTACAATATAAAATCAAAATATTTTTTAGTCCTTTTTTACTTCTACTGACTGGACTATTTACACAGTGTATAGTTTTTTTCCCGTTTTCTGTGTGTTTTCTATTGTATTATATTTGTTTCATGTGGGTTTTTGCAACGTACCCTCCACATTGTCATAATTACTTTAATATGTGGGAAGTAGTTTGGGATAGAGGCCAATTCTCGCATACTATTAAATGTATCTGTATTTTTTCCTTTAAAAAAAGGACTTCTGGCATTATTTTTATTACGTAATTATAAATTGAATTTACTATAAATATAAATACATGTATGTGTATTTTGTATTGTATATTTTATTTAGCTATTTGTTGCACGTTCCCGAGAGGTCAGTATTATCAGTCAGTATCACCCTGGTAAAAGACGACCATTCAAAATTGAAACGTAACCTAACCTAACCTAACCCAACCTTCCTCTCCCACATCTATTTTCCCTCAATGCTCCCTTAGACCACACGCCTTATCCAAATATTGTATATAGTGTATATTCACTCCTCACTGGCTCCAGGCGTTGGGTAGTGCGGCATCGGTTTGAAAGGCCTCCGTAGTCGGGGAGTACAACTCTCGACAAAAATCCCGGGGTGTGTTTTATAATTATATAAGTATATTTGTGGCACATTTGGAAGGTGATAAAATGTGAATAGCCAGGTACTACTCCATATTCCTCTTCCCCAATTTATTCCCTTCGCCACAACCTTCAGCCTCAAAAGATACCCCGATTGGGGAGGCTATGGTCAAGACTCTTGAGCGGTATTCATATAAAAAAAATAATTCGCATAATCACTAATGGTCATCTTACATCTCATTCGTGTTTATCTGCTTGACCATCTTGTATCAGTTAAATTTTCCACGTCTGCAACTTTTTACGTAATTACTGTTACTTAAACTCGGCTGGCCACAAACAACTTACACTAGGCTGCTTGCGACACACGGGTGTTGTTAAATTAAAATAATAAGTTTGGAACGCGTGGCCAGATGATTTTGACCGAAACCGGCGAAACTGAGTTCTCCAGCGGGCGTGCAGCAAGATTTGACCTTTCTGTGAAATCTGGCGGGTGACCTTTTGACACCGTCTTCTTAATTACTTTTATTCTGTAGATATTATCATATCTATATGGCGCCCTACACTATTTCTAAGGTAAGTTGATCTCATATGTTACTATGTCACTTATACGAACTTAATTTGTTACATTGTATACTGTTACACTTCATCGAACCTGGCACATGTCCTTGAGTTATTGCATACATGCTAGTTTGTTTGTTAATAAATATATATATATATATATATATATATATTTATCCCCTCTCGTACTATGTTGATCTCGCGCGACGGTACGCCAGGTATATGTTGATCCGTTTGCATTTGTTGATCCACCCCGGATATGTTGATCCACTACCCAAGCTGGCATACATATGTAAATCCCTACAGATCAACTTGTGTCATCGAGATTTTGCTGTAAGCCACGCCCATTTTTCGGTCGCATATACATTTTACACGATTTATTTTGTTGATCTATATATTTCTGACAAACTTGACCGCTTGCATGTGTTGTAACTTGTAACCGCCAATTTCGCGCGCGTTGTGGTACTTTTTAGATTCCGTTAGAACATCCATATTCTATGAAAATGACTCTGTACTTAAAGAGGATAGACTGCCTCACGCGCATTTATATTGAAATGGAACTTTCAAAAACGTCAAATCCATGCTTAAAAAATCTTTTGAACTTGATTAAACAAAAATGTAATTTTAATGCATCATTTACTACGTTTCGTGACTTAGCAGGGGTGCCCGGGTTCATGGGGTGAGATTTGTCTAAGTCATTTTATAAGAGAAATTTTGAACATTGATTGAATAAAATTTTATTTTAATGTATCTTTTACCATCTCTCCCGACGTAAGTTTCTTGTAATGATTAAGTTGAAACAAAGCGTAATATCCATAATATGTGCCTATTAAAATTGCGGTGATTAGATTGGTGAGAATTTAATTTTTCAAATTTTAAATTGAAATTGCTGAAAAATTTATTCCAATTTGTTTTTTACTAAACATGGCTAAAGTCATTTCAAGCACCGATTCCAACCAACGATGTTTTAGTATATGTTCGTCAATCAACAGGAGCCATAATGTCTGTACATCAGAGCCCTCGAGAATTATTACAATTATGTGTACCGCCGCCCCGGGAGCCATTTATTAGATAACCAATACACCTACCATTAGTCACCGCCAACGATTTAGCGAGATAGTTGTTTATTTTTTGTATTTTTTTACATCGTCTCCACACAGGAGGCCCTAAGGAAAATCGTAACTCTCAAGGCCTATGTCATCTTTGTGAATGCTGTGTTGGGGGTATTTTGAAAGAAAGGAAGGTCAGTGAGTTCTGGGAAGGAAATAGGTATGGATGGGTGGGTAGTATTCTGGAGGTCAGTGTGTTCGAGTGATAAACATAAGATTCCAACTCTCCTACTGCGTTGCAAGGCGATGCGTTGAAAGAGGATTAATCGATCCGGCCCACCACGCATTTGGTAGGCAAGCGCATCCGCCGCCAAGAACCGAACAAACCTCACCCCATAAACCCGGGCACTCCTGCTAAGTCACCAAACATATCAAACTACTTGAGGTGGCTCTCGACTAGCAATCCGTAGGTCGCGGGTTCAAATAAATTTTATTAAAATTAATTTGCACTATTTTACAATTAGTGTTTGGTTATATCTGAATAGCCAGGTACTCTCCCACCTTCCTCCTCGTCATCTCCTTTGAGGTCACCTTTGAGGATGCCATAGTCTCACTGGCTCCAGACGGAAGTTTTTGTAAGTCTCCATATTCAAATTCGGCGGTATGATTTTTTTATGTGACACCTTTCACTAGAGCGCCAACCGGTTGGGCAGCGTTATGAGGCGGGTTAAGGTAGGGGCTGTAGGAATGAATTTATTAATGCTGGTCTTAAAGAGGCGCGAATTATATGGACGAGGAAAAACAGATGCTGATAGCTCGTTCCACATGCGAGCCGACTTACGGTAAAACGAGTCGGAGAAACGACCCGTTCATACATAGATAACATCAACTTTACTGTGAACCTGTGTTCCGCTCGAGTATCACGCACGTGCACGGTGCACCGGGGATCAATGCTGCTAGCTTCTTTTAACAGGCTCTTATAAAATACCTGTAGAATAGACACAGCATACGCACATTTCGTCATACATGATTTTACTGCACATATGCCTCAGGGATTTCATTTCTACAGTATTCTGTCTACTTTCAGCCTTCTTCTGCCAATTCCATGCCTCATTTCCATATATTAGGGTAGGTACCAGCACTACATTGTGGACTGCTAGCTTCGCTTCTTTGGACAGTTTTTAGTTAGCTCCAACCTCGTCCAATCATCCATTAATTACCCATTATAACCAAGAACCCGGCCACCCCTACTAAGTCACGAAGCGTAATCAGGAGAGATGGTAATAGATGCAAGTTCAAAATTTCCCATATAACATTATGCCTTTTGCTGCCATTTTGGATTTTGATGGTCGAAAGGTATCCCTCAACCAGTCTCTTTCGATCCGGCCCGCCACGCAGTAGGTATTTTTTAGGATTTGATTTTTGCGAAAGTTTCGTTTCAATCTAAATACGCATACATTTCTTATAAACAATTCAAGCAACATATATTAGGGTAGGTACCAGCACTCCATTGTGGACTGCTAGCTTCGCTTCTTTGGACAGTTTTTAGTTAGCTCCAACCGCGTCCAATCATCCATTAATTACCCATTATAACCAAGAACCCGGCCTCCCCTACTAAGTCACGAAGCGTAATCAGGAGAGATGGTAAAAGATACAGGTTCAAAATTTCCTACATAACATTATTCCTTTTGCCGCCATTTTGGATTTTTATGGTCGAAAGGTATCCCTCAACCAGTTTATTTCGATCCGGCCCGCCACGCAGTAGATGGGAAAACGCATCCGCCGCCAGGACCTAGACAAACCTCACCCTATGAACCCGTGTACCCCTGCTAAGTTATGATTTTTTTATGGATTTGTTTTTGCGAAATTTTCGTTTCGATCTAAATACGCATACATTTCTTATAAACAATTCAAGCAACACACGTCATTTTGATTTGAAACAGTACCATTTCACAGTCATTTCATGCGATATTCGACTCTAGAGACTAATACTTTGAGTTCAATATCACAAAAGATTACGGAATCACATAAAACCTTGTGATGAACAGTCCACCGATTGCCCCTTGATTGGTTCATTTAGTAAAACTATATATAGGGACACAGATCAACTTTGTCTAATAACTTCTTACCTGGATCAACATACTACGGGAATAGATCAATATATATGAGATCAACATACATAAGTATGCCAATTTGGGTAGATCAACATACTACGGGAATAGATCAATATATATGAGATCAACATAAGTATGCCAATTTGGGTAGATCAACATAAATTATGCATCCGATTTCCATACAAATTTTGAAAATTTTACTAACAGTATATCAAATGGTTTTTCTGGCAAACTGGCAACATTGATAAGTATTGTACCACTGTTGTCAATTCATTCAGATGTATTCCATAATAGTCAAGTTATATGGTGTTTAAGGTGGATCAACTTAGTCTAACAACTTCTTACTGGATCAACATAATACGGGAAGAGGACAATATATATATATATATGTTTACCTTATCACTCTTTTAATACTTTTATCATTGCAATCATATCCAATAGCTATAACCTTTATAAAATGGCGCTTAAATGCGCATATATTTTGCTAATTAATAAAATCATTACAATGGCGCACCAGCGCGTATTTTGCCTTTAGTTAAACATCATTTCCATTTCAACCTGTGTTTATCTCGGATCATTTAAAATACATTTGGTAAAATTTGTAAATTTCCGTTAATAATTGTAGTTGTTTTCAACTTGAAAACACGCCTACATTAGAATAAGTTCATAATTTACTGTCACACCTGACAAGTGTGCTCCGGTTTCAGTTCTCCGCCGCGCTGCTAACTTAGTGACTTATTCAAATTTAAACTGTATCCAAAACTTCACACGTTTTTCGCCACGTTGAAAATTCGTTTCCATGGCAACTTTTCGTTTAGACTCCCATTAAGCGAACGAGAAATTAAATGCCACCCTTGTATCAAGGAAATGTAGAAGATTCAGCTATAATTTATAAATATATTCATTATGAAAGCAAAGTTACCTTGCACTTATCATTTTTAAAGATATATTCAACCCAGATGTGACTTTTAAATGCATTTATTAAATATTCTTCTGTTAAGTCTGTTTTAATATTTATCTGAACTCGAAATTCAACTCTCTTTAAAATCCGTATTCTTCTAATTTATTAATGCTAATCACTGTTGTCTTTCCCGAAATGAGTTTTATTAAACTCACTGGGAAAATTTCATTATAAATATTATCATTATGAAATCTAAACATGGTTTAAAGATGTTTTATTTGTTACTTAGTAAAGTATCAATTAAACAAGCCAAACTGCTTTCAAACAAAAATTCATGGTAATTTCTTATTTATTCGTTGATTGCGAAAAACTCATTTAAAAAAGTGAAGAAAGTGCCCATGGCAATCAAAACTCTATTAATGAAGCTATTTCTCTAAACATATTTACTAGAAAACAGCTAACTGGTCGAATACAGCAAAATACCTGCCATTTGAACAATGACATTTACCAAACAGCAGGAAATGTCACGGCACTTGTAATTACATAATATATATTGACGGTCTTACTTAAAAAAATACTTAACGACCTTTAAAAGGTGTTTCTGTTACACTTTGTACAAAGACTGTACAGTTTATATTTCGAATTATAACTATTAAAAATGTTTTTTACTGGCTGCAAAAGATCTGACATGTAGTCTTTAAACATGCATATGTTACAGTGTTAGGAATTGTTTATATCAATGGCCAACAAAATAACGACATTCTTTTTTTAAATATTTTCTAGGTTAACATTTAAACATGGGGTCGTAAACAATAATGACAATTAGAGAAAGTGATATTAATCAATTAATACTGCTGCTATTCGATGCGCGTGTTTTTCACGGGAAAATTGCAGCATTGATTTGTGATTTGTAAAGTGTCATTTAAAACATGGTTTTGTTAATAATTTCTATTGTAATGACCAATTAACTATTATTTTAGTATAATTCAATATATTAACTGTTATTTTTGTCAGTTTTAATCCATTAATAGTGTCATTTTGTACATAAATGTAGTTTAATTTTGTCGTAAAAAGCGAGATTATTAGGGACATTTATGAATTTTACTGCATGAATTTAATAAAAATTTCATGAAAACTATATATTAATGACATACATGCCTTACGCATGTGTCGAAAAATACATATTTAAAAAATCAACGTTTATATTCTGCTAAAATGCCTCTTAATTATAATCTAATCGTGCGAACTAGGTAAGAAGTGAAGTAACAGTTTTCTTGCATTAAATAAAAGGAATGTTTTTATAAGGTGGGTATAAATATATAGAAATATACTTAACAACAGAATCGAACGAACTTTCATTTCTTCAACCTGAACAAGTTTACGTTTACCTAATCTATGCTAACCGTAACATACAATTTTTTTTTGTCGATAAATATTATAGAATCGATAAATTCCCAAACAACATAAATTAGTTCATCAGTGTTGCTACCGCAAGCCTCGGTCGCCTGTAAGTGCAAGTACTTGAATGGTGAAGTGGCTGTGTAAAACACTACGAACTGTTAAAATTATTAAAGTCGCTTAAATTTCAAGCGGTTTAATTCCTTCATATTTATAAACAGGCCACTTGGAAACTAGCAAACACAAAACCACACGTGAACACAAAACCCAAGGGAACCTACTCAGAGCTTTAACCCTTTCTGACCAGAATTTAGTCTGCCGCGGCGGCGGGAAAACATTTTTTTTAATGCTTGATCATCATGTAGATGTAGTTAAAATTTTAAATGGTAGTTTTTTTCAATCCTTATAATAGATATTCTTATTACGTTCACTTGAAAGAATAACTGTTATGTTTCACTTTTGACATTTTATAAAATTTTTTAACATATTTTCATAACATACGTTTTTACTTCCAATCCGTTACTTTAACGTTTTATTTTTTAAGTTTCCACCAGTACCAGATACTTAAAGTCGCGACTTTTTAGTGCATACATTTTGGAACTAAGTACCACTATACGCACTCTTTATTGCCCGGAATACTAATAGAGGGTACCTTATCAAGTATATTCTTCAATGGATATTTTCAATGTATCACTTTCCATATAAATAAAAATGTAAATGTTGAGAAAAAGGATCGAAGTGACAGCACTGCAAAAAGCATAGCAAAAAAACTATAATTTTCATGCTCTACCCTAAATAGAAATATTAGTTTATATTTATGCAAGGAGAATGGAACGTTCAAAAATAATATTATAATTAATTGATAAGAATTTTAGTATTCCTTCCATAAACACTTGCTCCTGAAGCTCACCTTATGGAGAAGTAAAATAATTAGGAAAAAAATTATATTTGTTTTGCATATTTTTATAATTTGAATTCTTGTAATATTTATTTTTATAAATAAAAATGTAAATATTCGTTTGTTCAAAACGTTAAATCTCCAAAAGGTCTACACCAAGGCTGCCCAACCCCAGGCCCGCGGGCCACAATGTGGCCCGCGAACGAATTATAAGTGGCCCGCGTGAACCATTTTCAAAAAACCCGCCAATCCGCCAATTTGAAAAAGTGTCGCGGGCCTGCGGTAAAACAAACAATGCAGCTTGCGCGCGATCACCAGTGTTACCAACGAAGGCCATTTATCGCTATTTAGGCTACTCAGAACGAGAATCAGCGACGAAAAAATCTAACCTGTTGAACTTACTTTTTAAACAAAAATACACCGGTTTTTGATATAATATTTTTTGCGTCCGAAATGGAATCTTGTAGCCACCCCCCCCCCCCCATGGAATTCGAAAAATTGTTGTGGGGAATCACATATGATGTTTTTGGGTGCGCGGAATTTTTTCTCAGCGAAGTTCCGTAACAACCCCCCCCCCTCCATGGATTTCAAATATTTTGTGGGGAGCACTCATTTTGATATTTTTTTGTGGGGAATTATGTTTTATAGAAATTCTCTAACAACCCCCCCCCCCCCCCACATGGAAATAGGAACCGTCAGGTATTCAGTGGCCCGCCAGTGATTCAAAATCGTCAATTTCGCCCAACTGTTAAAAAGGGTTGGGCAGCCTTAGTCTACACCGATAGTTTTGAAATGTTGACGAAACGTTGCATTAGAATACGCGTTTGTTTTTACATACCCATGTTATATAGATGTCATTTGTGATAGATAAAAAACATTTTTAAAAAAAACAACGCCATATATTGGACGTACAAGCGACACGCCTTTTTTTCTATCAGTACAGACAGACTGAGCCCCAGCAACGCGTTGCGGGGTACAGCTAGTAATTATATGTATAAGATTGTGGCAGGGGCACTTCAGCAACCTACACATAATAATTTTAAACATCTGTATAAAAGTCAATAATTGTTCAGAGTTTTATAATTTATTGTTATGTTATAAGCCCTTAAAGGGGTAATAAAAAGTAAATATTTTCGTCACGGAATGGAACTAACGGATTATATGTCAGAAATTTTTATCCTGATTTGGTTGGTCCATAATAGGTGATCACCGTATATTTTAGAAATATGATATATTATGTAAGGTATTTAAGATTCCACAAAATTAATCTTACACACCTAAAATTAATTACGAAATCAAACTTTGTTTCATTAAATATTGAAAAATAATTTTGCACGTAAAAAATAAACAACTTTCCTATCAAAATCGTGGGACATTTCCCAAAACGCATTGTGCAAACTTAGGCAAAAATGTCCACGAATACAAACGTCACCTATCTAAATAATATAACCAATTAAACAAGGCTACTGTCTGAAGAAAAAGCTTAAATACAACGCAAAAATAGCAAGCAATGACAGAACGTATTAGAAATCGATAAACGTAAATTTTTTTCCGCTCTTAAAGGGAGGAAAAAGTGTATTTATTTTCAAAAATAAGTATGGTGCGAAAGGGTTAAACATTTTTATTTAATTGCGGAAGTCTTTCATATAGCCCGGAACGAAATAATTATATTGAAAAAGTGAAGTAGTTGTTGGGTATGTCAAACAAACAATACTGAACGGTAGACACATAACAAACTCAACCATTCATCAGTGATTTGATTTTAATCGAATTCCGATATTTCGGTTATTCTAATAATGTGGTGTTTATATGAATGTGTGTAAGTGCAAGCGAGATAGCATGCTTGCGAGATGCTATAAAAGGCGATGCATCCTAGGATTGTCCCTCTTTTGTTAATAGCAGCTCCCCAATAAATATCACTACATGATCACGTATCATTATTGTGTACGACCTTCATCCGGTACAATAATACTCCAGCCTATACACTACATAGGCTATATACTATTATACAATACAAACTATTGGCATACATTACAAATAATATAATATATTACCAATAACAGATATATAACAAGTATATTGTTTTGAGATTTTAACGGCCAAAAGTATTAAAGCGTTTTATTATTATTTTTTTCTTTTATTATTTTTTTTTGTTTTATATTTTTATTCATGTGTTTTTGTATACTCATTATTATTATTTCGTATGAAGCAATTACTTTGTGGTTATAAATTAAAAAACCTTAACTAAACTTTAAGATATAGTTTTAATAAAAATATAGGTCTTTTACATAAAAAATGGTATAAGTATTTAATTAGACAATTGAGAATCATTAGAAATTAGGAAGTCTTTAAATACAAATATATCTGATTACTTACTAAACAATCGAATAAAAAAACACACACTCTATAGCCCTATATTTAATTTGTTTTCTACAATCCATTCCACTCTATGATATTATGAATGTGTTAAATTGTTTTTCTTAGGTAGGTCTACTTAAATATTATTATATGTGTAATTCTTGTATTTTTTATTATAATGTATGTTATATCGTAGGTTCATTATCAAAGCTTTGTATTGTTTTCCCACTCCCACTTATTAACTATCCATTTGGTCATCTCTTTCAAGTCTTGTATGTACTCTTTTATAATATGTAATATTCTGTCTCCCTCTATTTCCCTATATATATATATATATAAGCGCTTACTCTGTCTAAGTATTTAGTTATTATTTATATCTTGACGAAACTTTATATATGCGAAGCCGGTCGATGTGAATAGAAAAACTCGTGGTTAAAAATGAAGTGTTTGATTTTTTTTTATCTACTTCCGATTTTATGTCCGGGTTAAATCTTCCCCATAGGAAAAACTAAACCCTTCCACTCACTTTTCCACAAATGATCATCTAGTCTAGTCTATAAGCAAAATAAATACAAAACAATACAAGAACAACACGTCAACTCACCAGAGATCAAATGGGAAAATAATTCACCGACTCCAGATATTTTCATATCAGAGGGTTCGGCTCAGTAAAACTTCTAACAGGGCCTATAAATCCTACTGGTCCCTCAACATAAATATTTAAAAAATCTTTCGTTTTCCTACGTGTATTCAAAATGACCGACTTTTGCATCTTTATAAATAATTTTTTTCATAGATCTAATAAGCCTAAAATTTTAATGAGAGAGCTAGGTATAATGCTAGTAGCCGAAATAACGAATGGTAATATTTTTATAATCTGAGAATGCCAAATTCTTTTTATTTCATTTCCTAAATCTGTGTATTTTCTCATTTTTTCATTAGCAGATTTTTGAATATTACAGGAATTCGGAATAGCGACATCAATGATTTAAGTTATTTTTTTATTATAAAATTATTATTTATGTTTTTTTAAATATTATTATTGTTCATGTTTTTTATGTATAATTTTTATTGGTTTATATTCCATATATGTATATAATTGAATTATTGTATATGCTATGTGTTCTTATTTGGTTTATGTTACCACCATTATATGGGCATTTAGTTTGGGGTATTAAAAAAAATATATAGATATTATGTTGTGTTGCGCGTTACATCGATGTGAATATCGCACACGAATCCCATCTATCCGGAGCCGCTGAATTGTGGAATCCCCATTCAGAATATTAAGTAAGGTTTTAAATTATGGGGAAGGGAAGGAGATAGAAAAGAAGAAGGTTGGCTGTTGAAGTAATTGGAAAAACAGGTTTGATCACTATATAAAGCAACGTCTCAATTTTAAAGGGTGGTTTTTACAAGGACGATAACGATAGCGTCTACCACTCCGGTTTTAGTTTGAAATATTTGTTTTGCTTGTTCCCTTTGGTAAAACTTTTTATTCTGTTTATCACTGTTCACATGTAATGTAGTCACTCCTATAAGCCACCCTGATATAATAACGTGTTGACCTGCCCCAACTGAAACACCTTGTAAGATTGCAAGGCGTACCGCAAGGTCCCGCCGTAAGCCTCTGACAGGGTAAGTTATGATACTGCAGCGGTTTCGCGAGCGCAACGTGTTTTGATGCGGCAGGATTATCTTTACGACTTCAAAGCCTACAGGAGAGGTACCTCGGGCAGGATATATCTTCTCTATTGGATTACCGACGTCTTCAGAAAGAGTGCAGATAGTTTTATGCGCGAAATCTTTTATAAAAGTATGCGGTTTGTTTCATTATTTGGTTGTAGATAGTTTGTAATGTGATTATTTTTAGGTATAATTATTTTTTTGACATAATAATTGTGCCATGTGAATCATACGTAAGATTTGAATGTAGGAAGGTTCTAAAAGACTAAAGACCTGAAGAGTTTCTTCGCTAATTTGATAACGCAAAAAATCTTCTTTACATTGCATATTTAGCAACTTTTACCAGTGATAGTTTGATAGTTAAATCATCTTAGCGATCAATGTCTAAATAATAGGTATACACGGTATCCGGGATCAAGTACTACAAGCAGAAAACTGGTGAATCTACATCACATCTTTAGTCCAAAGTTGACATTTTTAAGGTCATATTTGAAAACAAAAATCGGTCGCTCGGGGTAAAAATCATCCATTTAATGTCTTTTGAAAAACATCAAAGCGTATACTCGTCTTCGAAAGTTTTTTTTAAAATTCTTCAGTTCCAAAAAAAAAGAAAAATTATATATATATATTAAAAGAGATACTCAGATATTTTTCAAAATTCACCAGATTCCCGCTTATAATACGAGTTTCCGGACACTAGTTAAAACTATTAGCTAAAAACATGACCTACCTGTAATAACGAATTTTTATTTTATTTATTTTATGCACGTGTAAAAATCAACCAACTTTAAACACAGAAATTTGATATTACTATAAATCATCATTGAAGTATTACAGTGGGAAATTTTATGAGAAGGGGTGTTAGATAATGGTTGCGTCGGGAAAACTAATTATCTTTAGCATGTTTTAAGAATAAATTATTCTTGTACCTAATTAAAGTGTTCCTTTTCGTAGGTACGAAAATTTCCGATTGTCTTAAAAATGTTTGCGTAATATTAACAGGTTGTTTTTAATAATTTTAATTCGTTTATAACCCCGATCCGATGTAGCATTAATGAAAAATAATTAGGTCTAGAGCCTATTTTAGATTCTGCCTACAATTCAACAATTAAAACCCCCTCAACTTCTTTCTGGAGTCATTAAGGGCGTAGTTTATTTTGAAATATTTTCTTAATCTTCTTAAAAGCTCCCTGAATAGGAAAACATAAGCGTTACAGTAATCCCGAGTAGTCTGGACCCTCGGAGTTTCATGAGTTTGTTGTTCCGAAATTCGTTAGTAATGCGCGCATCAATCCGTTGGAATGGGTTCGAAACATGGAACTCATCTCATCTAGATTCAGTCTTTTACCTAACTTTAAAAAAACATAATACAACCTTACAGTTACAAAATATTAGAACACAATCTCAAAATACAATTTTACAAAAAATCTTACAATTCAATCGTACAAAACAATCTTACAGTACAATCTTACAATACAATCTTATAGTGCAATCTGACGATACAATCTTTCAATTTAGTATTACAATACGATCCTATAATGCGATCTTACAATACAATCTTACTATAAAATCTTACGCAAAGTACCATCTTTCGATACAAATTATAATACAACTAGTAGGATATTTGTGTGAACTGGCGAGCTCAAGCGGAATGAAATATATACAGTTAGAAATAAATTGTACAGCGCCCTTGAGGTGATTTTTCACAAAAACGGCGCTCTACAAATTATCCAATTAGTATTATTATTATTATTATTTATTTTTATTTTTTTCAAATTTAGTGATCAGCGCTACGCAGCACGTAATATGGTCATAAAGAGCGGTGCAGCATTGAAAATAATAGTGTTTATTTTATATTTATTAAATAACCAAAAACTAGGTAGTACCTAATTAAAATACTAAGCCACAAATACTATAAACAAATTGAATAGATAACTAGATATGTGTGTTGTAAGATTGTATTATAAGATCACATTATAGGATAGTATTGTAGTACTGAATTGAAAGATTAAATCGTCAGATGGTATTTTGTAAAATTGAACTGCATAGTTGTTTTGTACGATTGTACTTTAAGATTTATATCTGTACGTCATTCTGGATTAGAGGATACTTTCGGGATCGCCGTGGTAAGAGACCGGCATAAGACATTGAAAATTTGCTTGTAATGACTTTAATGAGCCTATTTTTTTATCTTCACGACATGAAAAATAAACTGAATAATGAACAATATTGTATTCAATTATTATTACACTGTACGATAAGTTAAAATTTCGTAACACCTGTTTTCTCACAGCTTTTCATCCACTAAGAAAACTTTCTCTCATTAAATTCTACCTCACCATAACTCTCTACCAAAGGCTGCTATAGTCTCATCGACTCCAGACTCTTAGGACTTTTGTGTTATATTAACAAAAACAAATGTGCCTAAAGGTCTTACCCAGTGTACTAATGTCATTGCGTTTGAACCTCAACATAATGGAGAATTTACAATATCCTCTTGACAACACGGACCGCCATTCCTCTGTTTAAGGGTACAATACGAGACCTAAATTTATGGCTTTGAGGTTCCGTTAACTTTACAGCGCAGCGTTAACTTTGCCCAACTATCGTCAACCGATCGTCTCTGTATTTGATACAAATCACAGCGGAAAGGTCTGTCGTGGTGGCGTTTTTACCGCTTTTCATTGGTTTGTATCGTAAATGTACGATTATGTATTGTACACAAAATAAAAATATTAAAGTTAAAGAAAACTGATTGATGAAATACTAAATTGAATTCATTTGGTGCAAGGGCGTTTCTTTGATTATATTAAATTTCTTATGTATCTTGGTAATTAATTAATATAGTATTTAAATAGGATAGGTATATTTTGTTAGTATCATTTAAAAAACACGGGAATTGTGCACTACATTTTACAATGTATTAATGCATTTTTAAAAATGCGAAGGTATAAATAAAAAATTCAAAAGATTCAAACTATCATGCATCAAAAACAACAACTTTTCGTTAAAGCTATTACTAATTTATAAACTGTGGTTACTTGTAAAGAGTAATTAAGTAAGAAATGCCTATTTTTAATGGAAATATATTTTAGATTTTGATTCCACGTGAAGATTTTGTCAAAGAGATAGAAAAAATAAATAATCCAAAATTTCATTTTTTCCCTGTACTCTTCACACCTAGCTTGATAATAAAAATAATTAATTAATAATTGATGGTCTGACAACAAGCATTTATTTAACATGCAATCTTGATTTACTCATGTTCTCAAACTATTATTATTAAAAATATATTGTACATATTGCTAATGATTGGCAATTTGATTTGATACTTGAGTGTGTGCATACAATTGTTTGACATTGTTGTGGCGTTCATGCATGCGATACGAATGTGTGAACTGCATTATAATAACGCCGAGGAACATTTGTCACAAACGTTTTGCTAACAGTTGTTAATAATATATTCACTATAGTATTGTCTGTGGTTAGTTTGTGCTTTGCCGGAGAAGCAAATCACTTAATTTGAGAATACTTCAGAGAAGGCACTGAGGGAACTGAGACTAATTAATTGCAATGGGTTGGTAAATCATTTTTAATTTGTTAACAAAGTGAGCATTTGAAACAGATGCAATATACCCTTAAGTTCAAGTTATTTCTTAAAATTTAAAATGATTAAATCCTAATGAGGCGGTAGCAGTTCCAATAACAATTGAGTTTGTTTTTTTTTAAATAATCGTTTTCCTTTATTTACACAATTTACTTGCTGATTCGTTTTTTTTTTAATTTCTGCCCAAATGGGTTAACCAATCAAATTTAAAGGACGACTACGTTCCCTGCAAGTCCTGTAGGGAACTTTTTTGTATTCGTAAAGAATGCAAGAAGTAATTATTAAAAAAGCTATATGTATAAAAAAATTATTCAACCAACACAATAACTAAGCATTGAAAGAAGCCTTTTTTTAGACAATTCCTGGGTAGTGTCCTACCCTATCAATAGAGAAAAAAAACTGTTTTATCAGTAGAGAACACTGCTTTATCATAAATTATGATGATCAGTGGTGTATGAGTAAGTTCAAACGAGCTTCAAACCTAATTGCAATATAAAGGGTAGTAGTAGTTACTTTTTTACATATGATTAGTTGCCTTTTCTTAATAAATACTATTTATTTTGTTTATCAATACAAAAGTAGGTATTTACATTGATGTCATGATCACAGAAGAGTGCAGAAACATTACAAAACCTGTAATAATTCCAGATTTGAAGAAACTTTCATTACTGAAATAGCCATGGTGACCAGATCTTAATAACTGGGTACTTTCCATTTTTTTTATTGCCCATTTCCTTGAACCTCATAATACTTTCCTATGAGATTGCCATAATCTCTCTCGCGGCAGTTATGATTTAAGTGTGATTTTCACATTCAAATAATAAATAATATTTTTGTGCTCTCATGTATTCGGTTAATTTTTACCAATGACATAACTCCAAACGTTTGTTTGGAAAAATTTACAAAAATTACGACCAAAAGAAAAGAGAAGTGGGTACCAATTCAAATTAAAGAGAATTAAAAATTCATTAGAACATCAACAACGTAATTCAGTAGAATCGAGTGGAGTCGGGTTTTTCTAAAGATAAATATAAATAATAATTGATCATTCGCCATTGATGGAAACATTTATTGGCAATATGTACGTAATCTATAATACGTGCTTACAAACGAACCCTAAGGGATTTTAGTTTTTTTCCAATAAAGATCATTGGAGAATATAGAACCTTTTCATTAAAAAAACCTGCTCGTTCCTAAATGAGGGGGTCAAGAAATTTCCTTTCCCATACACCGTGGTACGTGTGCAAAGAGGATTTCTTCTCTCTAAGTACCTTCTGAATAGAACATTTTGTGTGAATTTGTTTTCAGCAAAAAAAAATGCAAAAGGTTCTGCCAATTTTCGGGGGTAGGAAAAAATCAGGTTTTCACCTTACTATTTCAATGATCCTGCTACCTTAGTCTTTTCAGTCAAACAACCTTTGATTCCTTCGGCTCTTTATCAAAAGAATTTTTGTACAGAGAAAAAATTATACGAGTTTCTTGAAAATACTTATAAAATAAATTAATATTATTTTGGGTAAATAAACGTAAAACATACCTTCCTAAGCGAAATACAATGAAAATTTGGCCTAAAACTTTTGTAACTTTTTTTATTAATGATCAATGTTTCGATAAGAAGGGGTACTCTATAAGACTCTTGACTAGAAATCCAGAGGTTGCAGTTTCAAATCCCGGTGTAGACAAGTCAATTTTGTTTCACTATAAATTCATTTACAACAATAGAAAGTATTTTAGAGATACGTTCTAGAGTGAGAGATACTCTCAGTATTGCCCTGGTGTTAGACGACCATTCAGAATTGAAACGATGCTTGAAATGGATTTATACGAGTTTGGTGATCACATCCAAAAGGCCGGGTACATTCCTATCCCCATCGCATTTCCCTCAATACCTTCAGCTTCACAACATACCCATAATGTGGATGCCATTTTCTCGTTGGATCCAGACAGTTGCGAGCAGTTGGGGCTCTTGTGCGGCATTTAGATTTTAAAAAATCATAGAAATATTCGAATTTTTTATATTATACGTTCTTATTTATTTTAATTACGGGTCGTTAAACAAAATTTGAACAATTCATAAAATTTCAAAGTCGTATTTAAAGTTTTTTTTTTTTTTTTTGTAATTATTTTTTATTTTTAATAATATGTTTACATGGTACATAATTCATTTTACATCTTGGGTGTTTTTACTACTCTTCCATTGAAAGCATTTGAAATTTTACTATACAGTGGGTTGCCATATTAATAGGGACAGTTCCAATATTTCCTGATTTTTATGTTTACGTTGTCTCTACTTCTGAATAACTTGGATATGATGGCAATTCCTTCGTTATTTTTGTTGCTGGTATCACCACTAATACTTTTAAGAAGTGGCAACACTCGCAAAGTGCCACATCCCTCGAAAATTTAAGGTTTTTTCCATGTGGCCAGCATTTTTGTGAAAATTCGTGATTGAAGTTCCGGTAAATAAATATACATAATAATTATATTTAAGAGTTTTAACAGTTTAGCTGTACCAAAATGTAAGTAATTATTAATTATCTATTAATTTTGTAATTTTTTTTTCATATCTTATTTTAGTGAATAGTTTTTCCATATTGAGTCCAATGTTCTGTTTTTTCAGTATGGCTAGGTCTTCAGACACGTCCCCAAGAAAATGTCCGAAAGTGAAGACACTATTGTTAAACACTCAACATTCACAAAAAGAAATAGCAACCATTACAGGTATTTTAAAGTCTGTGGTTAACAGGATAAATTAGAAAATCAATCAAAAACTGCCCCTTGAATTGGATCACAATGGGAAATGTGGCAGAAAACGAATCACTACACCTCGTACTGACCGCAAAATCAAAGACGTCTGTCTCCAAAACCGCAAAAAGAGTGTGGCTCGTCTGACCTTGATGATCAACGAAGATGATATCGAAGTCTCCCAAAGGAGAGTCCAGAGGAGATTGGCTAAGGAGAACCTCATTGGTCATCGGTCAGCTAAAAAACCTCGCCTCACAGTAGATATGAATAACACAGTAGATAAAACTACTGGAATGGGCCAACGCACACCAAAACATGACTATAGAGAACTGGAATACGGTAATTAACAATTTTGTGGTTATCAAACATAAAAAAATTCCATTAGTTTGATTATGGCCTTTTTTAGGTGTGCTTCTCTGACGAGTCCATATTCCAAATTTTGTTGGATAAATCATCGTTCGTCCGACGACGCCCAGGAGAGAAATTTCATCAGGACTGCCTTTTAAAGACGATCAAACACCCTACCAGTATCATGGTGTGGTCAGTCATCTCTTCCAAAGGGATGGGGCGCCTCCACATTGTGCAAGGGACTATGAGGCAGGATCAGTACAGATAAATACTGTAAAATCGATTACTGCCTCAAATCGGAGAATGGTTCCCTGGTGGCCAGGAATACGTTTATATGCACAACTCCGCACCCTGTCATAAAGCCAGGACTGTCACTGCACTCCTGGCTGAAAAAAATGTGCCGGTTTTACCTTTGCCGGGGAATTCCCCTAACACGAACCCTATTGAAAACCTGTAGCAGCTCACCAAGAGGGAGATTGCCAAGGAGGTGGTCACAACGAAGCAGCAGCTCATCGAAACCCTCATCCGGGTGTGGCATCATTCTCTTGACCTAAAGATTACTGCAAAATTGTGCATTGAGAGTATACCACGGCGTGTACAAGCTGTTATTGCGGCTAAAGGCGAAATTACGAAATATTAACTTTTTGTTCGATAATGTTTAAAAATAATAAAAAAAATAAAATAATCGCAGATTAAGGACAAATACGGTGTATATAATTTTCAAAATTCAATGTTCTTGTTAATAAATAATAATAACCGCACCTAAAATTATAAACATCTTTGTTTTATGAACACAAAGTGTTAAAAACACATTTTCCATAGGTGTCCCTATTAATATGGCAACCCACTGTATCATCGTAAGCCTGTTGTTTTACAGTACCTCGATAATAATATATCTTGATCGGGACTTTCACAAAACTTGGAAATTAAATTCTGTGAAATAATCCGCCATTAAAAACTATGTTGCAGACTGGCAGCGTCAATTACGTGAGAAAATTTTTTGAAAAATTAAAGACGAAGTGGATTAATATAGCAGCGAACAATCAATACATACAATAATGGAATGGAATACTTTACAATTAAATGTGTCATATTTTTATTTAATTTAAAACAATTTCAATATAGCTTTTACATAATCAAGTAGGTAAAAAGTTTGTTGCAAAATCGAACTCCCGAAAATATTCCGAACGGAAGCATATTTTTTCCATAATAAGTATTTATCGTTGAAAGTCAATATCTGAAATTCCGCAGAGAATGCTGATGCGGCGTACAAAAAAACCTTTCGTTCGCTCAAAAGTTTCTTGTATTTTTGCCCTTTCAACTCTGAAAATGTCTATCGCTAAAAGCGTTCTTTATTGTTTGGCTGTGCGGGATTCTTCCATATTACTTTGAGCTAAGAAAAAACTCAGTTTTGCTAAAGAAAAAAAAAACAATAAAGAATACTATTGTTTGCACGTGCAGAAAAAAACGGGCAACCTTCTTCTTAGGAATCATAATACGCGAACGGCTGTCGATTCTTTCAAAATTTAGGTACAACATGAAAGCGGAAGAAGTGGATACTGGCTTATTCTCGGAGACCCGAATCAATTCATGCGATGATAAAAACAACGATGTATTCAATAATATTTGTGATTATCAGGCATCTGATAATCACAAATATTATTGAATTTTGATCTCATTTTAGACAGCGTGAAACTGGCTAGGATGAACATAAAGAAATTGGATATATAGATATGGGAAATTTTGTTCATACCGAGATTAAAGAGTCGTATAGTTTTCGTACACCAGACAAACAGGAGACGCTAAATCTTTAAATACAGGTTGTCCGGGAGTAAAATGCATAAACTTTGGGAGGTGATTCTATAATATGATGGTAGAAGTACAAAAGAAAAAACACTTTTTTGAAATTGCTACTTATTTTTTGTTGATTTTTCCATATTTTTTTTTCTATATAAAAAAATCAACTTTTTGACTTCATTACGTTGGGATTTAAAAAAAATCATGAATCTATTTTACTTGTCCTATCATGTAAAATCACCTCTGAGTTTATGCACCATTCTCCGCACACCTTGTATATGCATAGAGAAGGAAAACTTTTATTTTATCTCGAACAACTAGGTACTTTAACAAAATCTCATGGTTTTAACAAACGTATCACAGCACTGCCATTTGAATTATGAATTGAACTTAATCGTGTTTTTCGTTGTTTTTTGTTGTTCTTCGGGACGTAAAATGTTGACTCTGAAAATTGAACATTACTTTATTTTTGAAGATATCAAAAAACTAATTTTACATTCGTTTGCATATAATACATTTTTATTAAAACGAACATTTTGAGACAACCTTATTTAGATGAAATTACTGAAAAAAGTTTGACGTTAAATTAATATTTCAGATGGTGCAATATTTTTATTAGGTTTATATTTAGAGCGACTTACTTGTGACTTTTTTTTATATATAATGAGTATTAATAATTACTCAGAATTTTCTGAACTTTCAAAAAACTTTTATGTTTGCTTGGCACCGTAAAAATAGTCATGTCTGAACGTACGTAAGAAAACGCTTTCATTTTTGTGGAAATATCATCACAGCTATGGATGGGAATATCATGTCCTAGAAAATTATAGAAAAACGACAAAAATCTAGTAAATAGATATTTCATATCAGTAGACATTCCTGAATTTCATGTAAAAAAATGTAAATACAAACACAAGGATAATCTTCAAAAGTAACCTATTATGGAAAATGAAATAATTACACAACATTCGTACCCTTCCATTTTCGTTGAAAGAATTTTGTTAGACCACGTGCTTCCATCTACCAAATTATTTAAATCGGCCACTTCCAGCGTTCAGCCCACTGAAGAGATAAACTAAAAGAAGTGAGTTGTGTGGCCAAAGTTCAATTTTCCTTACTTCGGATGAAAGATGATTAAACTTTCCAAAATAATGTCAGAATGACTTCAATTCAGACAATATAGATTTCATTTAACGAAATGACCAAAAATTTGTTTCATAGAATTCGAACAATTCATCAAATTTCTACGTTCATTTTCGGGTTCTGTGAAAGTCCTATTCGAGTTCTATTATTACATCATTATAGGCCAGTTACTTGAAATAGCTGAAATTATAACAGAACTTGAAAATGAAGTTTGAATTTTAAAGAATTGTTCAAATTCTCTGAAACAACAAGTCCTAAATACTGAGAAGTGGTGAGTAAATTATTTTCCGTACTTTATTAATTAGTGTTAAATTTGGGTCATTCGTTCGTTTATTGATTTCTAATTGTTCAAGTAAATTTAATCTAATGCCCTTTTTTTCTATATCTATATAAGGGTCCTAAACCATTGCATATAGAAAAAAGGGCATTAGATTAAATTTACTTGAACAATTAGAAATCAATAAACGAACGAATGACCCAAATTTAACACTAATTAATAAAGTACGGAAAATAATTTACTCACCACTTCTCAGTATTTTCACAAAACCCAAGCAGTATAATGCACCCAAATAATTCATAGCAATAAAGTCATTAGTAAATAATTAAGAACTCATTACCATTTACTGAGGGGAAAACATAGATTGGTTTAACCAACAATAGATCATGTCATCGGTGTAACCAGTAATAAATCAATGTATGCACCTTCAATATTTACATTTGAAATAGTATAAATACGTCGTCTCAATGTGGACTAACCACAGTTTGAAAATGGCCTTGTAAGCCGAAACAGCTGTCACAATAATAAAAAACTAAAACACTTGCAGAACTCAATAATAATATTATCAAATTTAATCTAAATTAAATTTATAAAAAAATTAAATGGAGTTCTACGAATTAAACACAAAAACAATAAATAAGTCCTAAATGTCTAGTGTGAATTGACGAAGAAACAATATTGTGGGAATGTCTGGTTTAAGCGAATAAAGGCTAATTTACCTCACTTCGTGTGAAAATTGTTCAATATTTGGTGTATGGGATAAGTGGAGCCATTACAAATTCTAAAGGACACCGGCACACATAGACACAATATGATTCCAGAGTTGTTTAGATAGAATTTAGCTTACGACAGCAAGAGCTTTGTAGAACAAGTAAGAATGTTGTCAACGTATTACTTTTTCCAAGTATTATCGGATGACGTGCGACTGCTTGTACAAGTTGCTACTCTATATATTTTGCGAAATTATGTATTTCCCACATGTTTTTAGTGGGGTGATCATTCTTATCTCCTCACAAAAAATCATGTAAGAGTAAAGTTAAACATAGGAAATTATTTTAATATATGCCTGATTAGACCAAAATATCGTCAAATTAAATACGATTACTTGAATACGCGTGATTAGGATTGAAATTGTGATATAATATGATAGTATAACATATTCAGTATACGGATATGATAAAGATTTCATCAAAGATGTGTCAACGTCCGATATATTTGGAAAAGATCTAAAATCTTTCTATGGCTGTCTGGGACTATGAATTGATGAGGTACAGTGAAGATTTAAATCACAAACGAGTGTTGCCACTGGTGTACCCAAAGTAAGGTTCGTAGTAATTGTTTGTTACTCGGGTAAAAATTTGATTAAACTTCATTAAAGATATTTTTTCAAGGGAAGATTGATTTCATTAGCTGTCCAGAGAATAAGAAAAGTGAATTGATGACATTAGATCACACTTCTAGGGATAATCTTATCGGTGGTTCAGCCTAATTCCACGAAGTACCTCCGTGTCGGAGATATAAAAATGATAAAAGAAAATGTACCTACTCAGTGTAATTTATCTTAAGACTGAAAAAAGTCCGCACCAGACAAAGCAAGGCATACCACCGAAAAAGATTTTCTTTACACGATGTACTCAGTTATTCTATATTTCTACATATACCTAGTTACGTTTTTTCATGAATGATCTCTTTGTTGGACGCGCAAATACTTTTTTAACATTTTTTCATGGTTTACCGGAACAAAATATTTTAGCATGAAAGTTTATTTTTATTTATAACCTTCGTCTTTAAATTGTTAATTTTTATAAACGGGAGAACTGTGTGATTGTTAGTAAGTTAGTATAAGTACATTTTAATTTCATTATATATGTCATTAATAACAATATATACATTTAAAATTAGTGAACATAATTATATTATTAACGTACCTATACTTGTTTTTACACTTAAATTAAACATCCCAATAACAAACTTCTTAGTTGCAGTTTAAACCGATAGTAGTTACTCTAAAAGAACAATAAATAAAATATCTTGTATTTTCTCACATTTTACAACCATCGAATCAATGATCAGGGTTATTTAGAATAATTTACATTTGAATCAGCTACCGATCACATTATGTTAAGCTGCCACGCATAACGAGATGTTCGTTAAGCTTGACAGCTGACCACAATTGCATCAACATCTGAAAAAGGTCAAATATCAACTGAAATGTATTCTGAAATAATCCAACTTTAACTCTCCGGTTTAATTTTGCATCCATATTATCAATTAACAAACACGCAAGCAAAAATATTTAGCAAGACATATAAACTTTATCTTTTGGTTTATACCCTTTGGTTTATGCCCGTTGGTTTATATAAATTATTTTGAGGTCGGAGGTACAGTAAGAACTAAACTTATTACTTATTATTTAACTTTATTCCAACTTTACTTGTATTGACATCTTCTCACACCTTTTGATTTTGAACTGTGATTTATCAAATTTCTTCACAAGTAAATTTGATTTGAGTATTAGTCACATTATGGGTCCAAAAACAACAAAAGCATGTAACATTGTGACATAGGTTGCAAGGATAAGAAGGGAAGAAGTGCGGTTTTAAAAAGGTTTTACAAGTACAGGGAGCATTGACAGTCAAAAGTGAGACAAGAGCGAGTTGAGATCGACAAAGGAGTGGTGATGAAACACCAGACATGCATTCCTGCCCAGTGACGTGATGCTGGAGGGTGGATGAAGAAGTTACAGTCCAGTTCAAGAAAGTGATTGGTAAGATATGTGTTCCTCTTGCCGACGACGTGAAGCTAGATGTGGGACGAAGACAAGCTGTGACCAGACACAACCAGTGGTCAAAATGCAAAGACAAAGGTGCTGGTAGGAGACTTTGGCAGAGACGCTGCTTTAATATTAAAACTGGAGGTTGAAATAGATAATTCACAGTTCAATTCATACCCTCATAGAAACCCAAGTGGCCCAAATTGGTGTGAAGGCAGAGTGAAGAAAGTTAAGTTAAGTATAAAACTGCAATTTATTTATATAACATTTGCGTGTTTACTAGTTTACGTGATGAGCGATTGAACAAACGTGATTTCGCGTACCGCAAACCGGCAAAATGATACCTTATCGCAACAACACCACTAATAACCTGTATTTACCTGGGGTAGTGTTTATATGGGATTGTTAATTCAGCATAGAAAATCCTCAAAACCACTTCAGTGCAGGGAGGTTGATTTTAAATATATTAAGGGCTTTAATAAGAATATTTAAAAATGATGGTCCAATATAATGGATTTTAATTTATATTTTTTAATATAAATCATGTTGTGTTAAAAATTTCTAACATAAATATTGATGTTGTTACAAAGCTTCCAAAGCGTTTGAAGAAACTGGGCAGGACAAAATTATTGGAGTTGCATTGAAATTTTCAGTAAAATTCAAATAGAAAATTTGATAAAAGGAAAGCAGGAGTCATATTAAAAGTGAGTTAATGATTATAAGCAATATACCTCTTTTACTTACCCAAAAGAGGTATGTTGCTCATAACGGTTATGAGCAACATACCTCTTTTACATACCCAAAATCTAAAGTTCCCGGCGTCGCCAGGACTTTTTTCTGCTTTAAGTGTGGGGGGTTGATTTTCGAAATCTCATGGCGACCAGTTACCAAACGAGGCGAACCACATGAGGAGATTTATGGCAGCGGTTATTCAATAAATGATTCCTAGGGCCGCCGTACTTGTACACCTATACTCACCTTCCAAATTGTATGACAACTAAACCATTGAAAAATGTACTCTATACAGTTTAGTCAATAAAGTAATTTTTGTTCAGTGAAGGTTGGACTAAATAAATTCTGAAAAAAATGGTGTAATATGCCGAAGACGGTAGTATAATATTACGAACATTTTTCATTTTCTTATAATCATTTTAGATAGGCTCTTAAACCTCAAAAATATGTCAAGGCTCTTTCCTCAAGCATTCGCAGTCACCTTCGGACTTGAGGATGGCCCATTCCGTGCCATACAAATCTTTCATAGAAAACCCGAATATCCTACAAACTACTTTTCAGGGGTACACAAACGAAAAACGATGTATTTTTTATAATTATAATTAAACAGATCATTTGACGCCTATTTGTTTTGCAGACATTCAAATACAACATTGTCAATAGCCATTTATCGCCACTTCTTTAACATCGATTTTAGGTAGGATTCAGCTTTCTGTCATAGTGTAATAAACTGACAAGCTTATCAACATGATAATTCTCCTCTTTTGCTTATCACAATTTGTTCAAAAGGTGAAACAGACTTAGAACCTTTCGACTGATCAAAAAAAATGGCACTGAAAGGCCAGCTGATGAAGTTGCTTCACGTGGATTTTTGCGAAACACCTTTACCTTTGTAACGTAATAATTTTTTGTTACAAATTGGCAAATTTGGGATAAAATAAACTCAAATTGCGCTATGAAAATCTGTTGTTATCGTTATTTTACTCTAAATTTTACTGATCATTTTTATCTTACGTTTAGTGAAATAGTTAAAGTTTTGCCGATAATTACGAAAATCAACAATTGTAGGGAGTGTTACTATTACCTGATTAAAACAATAATATGGCGGCCTCCATGGTCGACTGGTAAGGCTCTATACTGGCAATTCGTAAAAGGCGGGTTGAAATCCCAGCGTGCGCAAGCAAATTTTATTTGATCAATATGTGTTATTTCACAATATAACCATTTACCGTTTCAGAGTGGAAGATACTCTCAGTATCGCCCTGGTGTATGACCACCATTCAGAATTTAAATGTTGTTTGAAAGGCCGTGTTTGTTGACCAGACTCGAATAGCCAGGTACTTCTCCCACCTTCCTCTCCCCCATCTCTTTCCACTCCCCACTACCTCCAGCTTCACAACAAGTCTTAATTGGGGATGTTATAATTCCACTGGCTCCATTCGGTTGGGAGTAGTTGGAATCCTTGTGCGCTATTCACATTAAAAATAAAATTATTTTCGTAGACATAATGAATGAATAAAAATGTACCAGTATGAAGATAAGCGTAATTGTTTGAAACCGGTCCGGTTTAGTAAAGTTTTAGATTGGTTTCATCATATTCATAAGAATATTTTTTTCTTCTTCTTTGCAAGGAAACCTATAGAAAGAAAATAATGTTTCTTGCTTTATTTCTCGGGTTATAATTTTATCATTCTTCATATAAAATGTATGTTGCGATTTAACGTGGTTTTATTTTTTTACAATAAGCTCGCTTGCCACGGTTGTCAACACCTCACCAGAGGCTCGAGCACCACACACCCCTACCCCTCCGCGCCGTTCACGCTCCATATTATTCCCAGCCCTTGTCATGGTTAAGCGCGGAATAAAAATGCTAAACGACATTCTTGGTAGTGACAACGGAAAAATAAACCACAACAGAGCTCAGTTTTATTGGCTTATTTTTCTCTGAAGATATATCCAGAATGCCGCGAGCCCCGGGAATTATTGTCTCTTCGGAGAGATTTATGTCACATCTTTTGCCTCTTCCATTTTAATCACATATCACGCAAAGTGCGTGCGGGCTCCGGAATGTGGAGTCCCAATGGATGTACCTAGTGTCTACTTCCAGTACCTACCGCAATAGGTCTTTATTATTTGGGAAGCGTTTTTGTTGGGAGTGTACATATAATTTTAATTCTATAAAAAATATAATACTGTGACTGATCTACGTTCTCGGTTCCTACATAATTATTTTTAACGGAACTAGATTATTATTCTATTCTTCGATATTCATGATCTTAATTTTAGGCGCAAGTGTGGAGCAGCTAAATTCCTGTCGCTAGTTTCGGGCTATGAAATTCACATATTGTACTCGGTCAGTTTCAGTTTGCAAAATAATTTTTATCATAAGCAATGGAGCTTGGAAAAATCAATGTTGGTACATAATAATTAAATTCCCAAATAATAATTAATTATCAAATTCCCTTACCAATATATCTTAATACAGATTTTTTGGAATAAATTAATGAGTAAAACCTCAAATTGTGGTATATATAATCCTTGTACAGCGATTTCGAATATTTACCGAAACTTTTTCCCACTTTAATTTAATTGACCGTAACTGGTTTCAGCTCGTTAAAGCCATCTTCAGACTGGTACAAATTATTCTCAGTCTACGGTTTATATACATAACATATAGGGGGCGGTAAGGGGTGGTCTAGAAGGGTTTTTAATCGATTATATTAATTACATTTCTTACTAAGTCGTTTTAGACTGTCGAATTTCTAATTATTTTGGTATTTCCAGTAGACTAAAAACCTTGGGTTTGTACCAAACTTCAATATTGTTCAGGGAAAAACCTTACAAGTAATATGAATCATTAATGACCTAATTTTATTATCAAATCGTTATTATGATGTAAAGGATTATTTTAATTGTTTTTTGAAGGGATATATCTTTACATTACAGTAGAAATTCTCATTATATAAAAAGGAACATATTTTAATTTCTAAATTATTATGAAAATCATAATGGATAAAATAGCGGAGATTTGAATTGATTCTAATTGCTTATTCATTACAAATTTTGTGCTATCAGAACTCGGGACCCTCGTTTTGCGCCCAAAGGTCCTGTGATCAAGTTCTAGATGTAACCGAATATTTTTCTGTGTCAATTTTTCGTTTAAAAATAGCTAATATTGTCTTCAATAATCAACTAAATCGATGTTAAAAAAAGATGAATGCACAATAAGAAATTGAAATTTTAAAAACAAAATTAACAATTAAATTTTTACTCTCAATATTTTCATCATATTAAAATTGATGTTTTGCTTGAAATGTGGTAGCTTTTGAAAATATTTGTAGATTTTACCCCTATAAATAAAAAAATAAAAAAACATGATATAGTGGCCTTTGATAAGTTGAGAATATCAATAATACGCCAAATAATCATAAAAACACTGCTGAAATACATTTTTGACGAGAGTACGTACAAAACATATAAACTCCGTCGATAAACACAAATTTTGGACAAAGATACCACCAAAACCTAGCATTCAATAAACTTACGCTGGACCCAAAAAATGAGGGAAAACACATCAAGATATGGATTAATGAAAAAAATTGGCTATATTACGAAATAAATTTATCTTAAAATAATAATAAATATACCTTCTCTCTCTTAGATTTGTTTTCCACTAACATGCACATTTCATCCAATTCGAGTTAAATGCTCTTCAGCTTCACTATTTAGGGTTTTAAGTTATTTTTCCATCCTTTCAAAAACGTTTCGTTTGCATTTATTTGCTTTATTTTCGCGAAATTAATTTGACTTCGTTAAACGTACTCAAACGCGACGCCGACGTGAGATTCGCATTCTACGATGGGAAATCTTTAAGAATGTAACTAAAAAATATTGCTAGCTAAAACGGTCCAGTTAACAATATTATCTCATATTAGACAAAACGACGGTTAGATACCTTTTTCAGGCACCGAAGTGAGCGTTCAAAGATGTTTTGAAAGAGAGATATATGAATCCTATAATTTCTATACCCGCTATATCCGATTTTTTGACAAAATGATCTGAGTATGACATCTTGTTCACATTTTTGCGAGCAACAAGAGGAGCCTAAAATTGAGTTTAAAAACCCTCCTTATCACGACCAAAAACCATGTTAAAACTGCGAGTGGGAAACCAAATCCGCTATATCATACAGAAAGTTACTATCAAAATCCGCTATATCGGATTCAACGAATCACAAGCAGTTATTTTGCCAAAATACAATATGGCCGCCGCTCTGACGCCACGCTCGTGTGTCAAAATGATCTACGCGTGAGTTTCTAAACCCGCCATGTCGGCTCAGTTGACTTTCAAAATCACGAAGTGAGTATCAAAATCCGCTATATCCATTTTATTTATCGAAATTACTTAATTATTGCTAGACATATATAGAAAAATAAATGCTTTTCGAAATTTTATTACTCCAATTCATTATATAAAAATTTTTAATGCATTTACTTATGTACGCTAGAGATGTGACAGTTTTTTGCGGTTTTCTCCAAATCAATGAAAGTTGATATAGCGGGTATAGAAATTACACGACTATGCAAATACTAATGTTAGAGGGAGTGCGCTAATATAAAAAAAAAACGATAATAATTCGATTCGTTTAAGGTAGTGAAAAATAATCTCGATAAATTCTTAAGTTGCATTTAAAGCTAAACTGTTTTTCATACATATAACATAACAAAACGCTTTTTTAATAATTTTCGGATCTTCCGGATATTTTCGGACAGCATTGCAGTGTCCATCATCAATTTAAGATTGTGGTAAAATGTGTGCTTATGTATGAAGTGTGAATGTGATTCCGTGTTGCTCTAACCCTCTAACTCTAAGAGCTGATGGTAACGTAGAATTTTAAAGTGGTTTTCTGCGTTTCTGTTTTTCTTTAGTTCTGGTGTAGCCGTCAATTACCGGATACCAAGAACTACTGAGCTTAGCTCCATCGTCTCTATTAATATTTTTTGGGAGTTTTGTAAATTTCAATTGCCTCCGTAATCAAACGTTGGCTAAAGAAGGAGGTAGCGCAACATGGCATAATACCCCAAAAACAAAACTCTATAATTATTGAAGACAATATTAAGGATTTCTAAACAAAAATCTGAAACAGAAAAATTAGAAAAGGATACGTTCACATCTAGGACATGAACCCAGGACCCTTGTCTTTCCGGGACACAGTCCTAGATGTGACCGTATCCTTTTCTGATTTTTCTGTTTCAGATTTTCGTTTAGAAATCGCTAATATTGTCTTCAATAATTAAATATTACAATTTGAGGTTTTACTCAATAAAGTTATTCCGAAAAAATATAAACTCTATAATGTTATAAATTGATCAAACTTGGGTATGCGAGAGCATATGGCAAGGCTTCAATCGAAGTTTATCTGATATAACCCTTGATTTTTTTCATGATCTCTGTTATAGCTGAAAAACACTTACTTTAAATTTCTAAAGAGAAAGCTTTTTTTTTTATTTTTTTATTAAAAGTATACAATACAGAATATAGTATATTATATAAAGCATTGTACTCCCAGGAGTTAATAAACTCATTGCATCACTCACTTACGTCTTTAACCACTCGACCACTATTATTTATAAGTTTTGTTTTCTTCTACAATGATATATTACATACATGGGAATAACCTACAAAAGTTATAAAAGAAAAGTTGTTCCTATAAAAAAAAAAAAATAATTTAAAAGTACCATAGTTGATAATTTTTTTCATATTTTTTTAATGATAAACTAATGTTTATAAGACAAGGTATTTATGCATAGCACAGTAAACATTAATTACTCGCCTGAAATATCCATACAAATTGAAAATATCTCCCGAGTAAAAATAAATGCCGCCGAAGGGAAGATATATATATATTTATATAATCAGCAGTAATTGTCGGTTGAAGTACTTGTACAATACAGAATTATTTGGCGGTTTGGGAATAAGCCGACGTAGCTCAGTGGTCCAGAGCATCTGACCGGAAATTAGAAGGTGCGGGTTCGTTTTCCGTCGGCGGCATTTATTTTTACTCGGGAGATATTTTCAATTTATTTGGATATTTCAGGCGAGTAATTATTGCTTATAATAATTTGCTTTATTTTTTCCATAATAAAAAAAAACAGTGATGATACCCTATAGTGGAAAAAATATGTGCCTAGAATACGTCCTTTAATCGCAAGAATTATTTTAAAATTATTTAAGAGCACATTGTTAAAAAACTAAATTAACTCTTAAAATAAAACCTTTTGAGCGGCGATAAAGAATAAAATGAGCATGCCGCACTGAGTTCGTTAGAATTAAAAAGTTATAATGAACATCATCTTAAGAAAGGTGTTTTAACAAAAAGGCTTCGGTCCTTAGCGAAGATTAGTGCATTATGTGCTCATTAAAGTAGTTCCAAGTTCTTTGATAAAGAAGGCTTATCTCTTTTCCAACTTGGAAAAATCTGTGCGCCTGAGCTGGATTTTTATACAAATGGCCCAACGTAAAAAATGTATTATTACCAAATATTATAGCTATGCCTAGTGGAGGCCATAAGCCGACTAGGTAGGCACTTAGATATAAGTAATGTTCCATCCATTACAGTTATTATTATGTTATTGAAATGCATAATGGTAAAAGGTCAACTTTTCATTTTAACGGTTTCGTTGGATTCAAAAGCTTTCTCTTTAGATATTTTAAGTTAGTGCTTTTGAGCTTTATAGGTATTAAAAAAATTCATGGATCTTCATAAAATGAGTATTAAATAAGATATACTTAACGTCGATTGAAGCCTCACCTAGAAAAGAGATCTAACCGTCGTTTTGTCTAATAGGAGATAATAATGGAAGCGATTCGGAAGCTCATTTTTTTTCATGCTGCTGCCATCTATGTCGCCCTACTGTCAAATTTGGCAGCCATCTCTGGTCCGGAGCCCCTAAATACCTGAAAAAAACCCTTGACTCTGTGCAAAAACGGGCGGTCCGTTTGATAGATTCCCCAATCTTAACAAACGGACTGCAATCTTTAGAGCACAGGCGTCAGGTAGGTATGCTGTCCTTGTTCTATCGGTATTATAATGGAAGATGCTCTGAGGAACTAGCGTCATTGATCCCTTCGGCACCGGTGCGTAGTCGGGATACACGCCAAACGCGCGCCCAACATTTGTACACGGTTGATATTTGTCACATGAGAAAGGTTCGCTTCTACGATTCGTTCTTAAGTTCAACAGCTCGGCTGTGGAACGAACTGCCGGCCTCTGTGTTTCCTCCCTCCTACAACATGGGACTCTTCAAGACCCATGTTCACTCGTTCCTCTCCACAAAAAGACCCTCCACACAGCATCCCCAAAGATGACATAGGCCCTGAGGGACATTATTTTCTTCAGGGCCTCCTGTGTGGAGTTAATATAAAAAACATCTCTGGACCATTTTAGTTAGAATTTTTTTTGTTATATAGGCTTAAAGTTTTCCTATTGTGGAATATGAATCTCACATTTGCGTCTTGTGTTTGGTGGCCAGATCTGAATAGTCAGGTACCACCTAGACCTGCCAGTCTCCGTGGTAGAGGGGTAAGGCTCTCGACTAGAAAATCGAAGGTCGCGGATTCAAATCCCGGCGTTCGCGAGTATATTTTATCTGATTAATTTGTGTTATTTCACATAAAATAAAATATAGTATACTTGCTGAACGTTACATAGTGGAAGATACTCTCAGTATCGCTCAGTGTAAGACAACCATTCAGAATTTAAAACTTGCTTGAAATTGCTTCAGCCGTGTTTAGTGACCAGATCTGAATAACCAGGTACTCCCCCACCTTATTTTTCCCCAACTCCTTCCCGTCCCACTACTTTTAGCCTCACAACATACACATGGGGATGCTATAGTCTCACTGGCTCCAGACGGTTGGAAGTAGTTGGGACTATTATGCGGTTCACATAAAAAAGAAAGAATCCAAAGAAAATCTCTTTAGAGCACATAAATAATCTGTTGTTAGTAAATATTTTAAATATTCCAATTTTAGAAACAGATGACAAATAAACGATCTAACATTTTTATTCAAATTGTTAAACTCTAGGACTACTAGGATAGAATCATATTAAGGTTAGGTTTTTTTATCTACTTAGTAAGTTACAAACTAAATAATTTTTATACTTTATTCTTATTTTAAAATAACTTAATGAGACAAATTCTCCCAAAATATCTATATTAACCCATTGCTAAGAGAGTTCGTATTACAAGAAATAAAATAATATCTAAAAAAAGGTTGGCAAACCGTAGAAAATCCATTGCTTAACCACACCATCCATCAATACTTCCTTCTGCACCAAGCTGAAGACAGGAAGGAAAATACTACATAATGCTCGCCGCTTGTACTCATAATTGATGGCGTCAATTTATCACAGGAAATGCACGCTGCATTAGGACGCGACCAGCAAACGAATTTCTGCACATTAGCTTGGAAAAGTTTCAATAGACGAGCTGTAAACGGTGAGGTGGATGCGATGCGAACCTACTCTTTCTCTTCTGTTCTTTTTAAATTGGTGATTCATTACTACGGGAGGAAAACAAACAAGTCACAATCGTTTTTTATTTAAAGAAAATCAAATTCATTAATTTTATTTTATGTTTTGCAAGTATTATAGTTTTTACTATTATGACAGCTATATCAGGCTGCATTGGTACGATTTATTAATACATTTTATTTACCCCTACTCTAAGTTTATTTTCAATATGTTAAAAATGTTTTTTTCCTATTATAGGTAAAAATAAATTTACAGAAAACCAGTCGCAATAATTAATTTTTTTTCAGAATTAAATTTCTTGTACAAGTAAATTTTGTGAAAAATAAATTTCGTGAGCTAGTAAATTTGGTGAACACGAAAATTTCGTGAAAAATTAAATATCGTGAACAAGTATATTTCGTGAAAAAGAATATTAAAGTAAATTTCGTGAACATGTAAATTTTGTAAACAGCTTCGGGTGTATTTTTTGGAATATTATTTGTGGAAGCAATGAAGTATAATTGTTTATAACTTTGCTTGAATTCCTCGGTCTAAATTCCCACTCCAAATAATTATTGTGAATTTTTAAACACTTGCCAAAACAGCTACCACCGTCAAAATATCTCTTGGAAGATAGAGTTTTATCATGAACTATGTCATTAACCCATTAAGAAATATAATTTTTTGAGAAAAAAAAATTACCTATCTTCCCTCAAATGGTTGTCAAGTAATATTTGAGAAAATTAATGTTTACACCATTCTGGTAAAATTCTCAATTACAAATAATAAGTTTTCTTTGTTTCATTAACGAATAAAATGTTCAATCTTTAAATATCTGAGACAAGTAGGTAGGATAGTGAATAATTTTGGAAAGAAAAAGTTTTATTGTATAATGGGCAGTAGAGAAGAAGCAATTTATGATATCAATTTTTTTTTATTTGTACAAAATAAAAACATAATTGATATCAGAGAATAATTCATAATAAGTGTAATAAATATTAAAATTTCATTTTAATTATAACAATACATGTTTATTTTGTCATAAAAATTCTTTAGATATTAAAAAAATTATTATTTACTGTTGTTTTTTTTTCAGATTCAATTTTTTGAATCTGAAAAAAATTTCTTTATATACTTTAATTTTTTGATATATTTTTTTAATTGTGTTTTTAATTCTTTATAACTATTTATTATCAAGTGATCTTGACAGTTTTTGCTAATTTAACTGTTCCTAGGTATATGTTGTTCTGTTGACCCAACGTTTTTTACATTAATATTTCATTTCATTTTTTTGTTATTATAATGAATAAATAAAGAAATGTATAATAGTCAAGAAAAATAGATTTATTTGACTTATGGACTAAAACTGGAATGAAAGTAAATGAAATATTCATAAAACGTAATATTCATTAAATTTAAATGCAATTCATTAATTTAAAAATGTGTAGATAGTGTATGAAATATTCAAAAAATACTGAAGAAATAATAATGATTGTTAACAAGCGAAAAATTACTTTCACCTATATTATGACAGCCCCTCAGGTAATATTTCATAAGAAGTAGCAAAAAATCTAGCTACCCATCCATAATAAAAAGTGCCGGTATAATTTCCATGAAAAGTTTGTCGCATCATTCAACTGGCCTCGCTCTCCCAAGTTCAATCGGGACATTAGTCAGGAAAGAACGCAGAAAGCAGTAGAAGCGACGTCCTTATAAATGTAGAGAATTACAAATCGCGGAAAATAACGAACCGTTACTTAGAGTTTTCAACGCCCAACAGAGTAAAGCGGGGAAAGTTAAAACTCGTGGCAATAAATTACTTTGCACGTTGAAACGGCATTATAGAAGAACGGCGTAAATCTTTAATCTCGTGTAGAGAATTAGATTGCTAAGCGAATTTATACTTTGTTTCAACCTTTTGCTGGATCGTTTTGGTCGCTTTTGGTTTGCATTTAAACTGATTTTATTCAGAGACAGCTTATGGAAACGGTTTAATTTAAATGTGTTGTTTTGTTTTGGAAAAACAATATTATCAGCGATATACTGTTTACATTAACATTATTTTAAAGCATTTAAAAACGATGATTTCTTTGTGGAAACAATTTTTTGAAATTTCAGTTTGATCGTGCGCCGCACGGATATCCTGAAAATCTTCATAAAAAATGGTATTTTCGAAAAAATTAAATATTTTTAATGTTAAGGAAGGATTTTTGGTATCAAATGGTCAATTTTCAATTTTAGAAAAAATTTCAAATTATCTGCTTTGTGTACAGATAAAAATGAATGTTTATTTGTATAGACTCAAAACTACTGAACCGATTTTGCAGAAAATTTCTTTTTTTTCTCACAAGGCAGTGCAAGTAGTGTTTAGAGAGTTATTTGAATATTAAAAGAAGCCGGGGAAGTTTGAAGAAGACTTAACGCGTCATTTTTGTTTTAAAATGAGATATACAGTCGAATTAATGTAGTTTTTAATAGTAACAATGCGGTTTACAGTAGTAAATTTTTATTTTTTATTTATTTATTTATTTATTTTTTATTTTTTTATTTAAAGAAAGCAAGACAAAAATATATATATAAAAAATAAAAATTTGTTTTGAATGGTAGAAAACGTCAGAAACGCCCGAGGAAGATTAAACGCATTCTCTCTGCACTAGAATGAGATATGGAGTCGAGTTGAAGTCGACATAATGAAGTGTTTCAAAAGTAACAATGTGGATTGCATGATACTTCATGAAATGAAAGGTATAAAAAGTCGCGGACGTCCGCGGAAAACATGGCACGATCAAGTGAAACAAATACTGTATAGTAAAACAAAATTAATTAAGTAATTCACAAACACAAAACTTTACCCCAAACCATTCATTCAAAGTCCCTGAGCAACGCCGGGTATAAGTCAGATAGTTTTTTATAAAGCAATAAATAATTTAGAAATCGAATTGGTCAGTCTACCGACAAAAGATGTTGAATAAAATTATTGCGCCATCTTTTGATTAATCAAGTGAGAGATTTAAAATGTCCCGTGGAACATCGGAAATAACATGGTTTATTTTAATAAGAAAAATAAATATTATTGTAGAAAGCAATCACTTTGTGGTTTGACATATTTAATAAAATAAAATACTTTTTTGTTTTAAAACCACGATATTTATTAATTTAAGAACCGACCGGTTTCGCTTTACTTAAGCATCATCAGGGTACAAATTAATAGTATTAATTTGTACCCTGATGATGCTTAAGTAAAGCGAAACCGGTCGGTTCTTAAATTAATAAATATCGTGGTTTTAAAACAAAAAAGTATTTTATTTTATTAGAAAAATAAATATTTAAGCAGCCTCCAACTTGCCAAAAATAATCCACTTAGCTCACTTTTGGAATTAATGTTCCATATATTTTAAAATGGCCTGAGGGGTTTGATTTTCCTTCACGCAATGAAAAGGAAAAAATCTTTCAAGAAATCTGGATTCCAAGGAGTTCAGAACTCTGAGAAGAATGCTAGCTACTGGTCATGATTGGGTGCGATTCTCATAACCCTATGGAAAAAGATATATTTTTTTTCGGAAAAGATATCATTGCAAATCAACGATTAAATCTTTGTGGGTACTTATAATTTTGAAAGTTTCTGCCTAGAAAATACAGTTAATATGATTTTTTAACTCTGCCAGAGTTCGAACGAGCTCGTTGCGAGTTGTCAAATCTAAAGAACCAACATTACGCGAGGGCTAATGTTCATAGAACTGCTAGTTTTATCTGTGCTACTTTCTGTGTCTTAAGACATGTGTACGTAGTTTATAAAGATATGTTTCACTAGCTCAACCATGACTGCACAAAAATGACCTTTGCTATCCGAGTTTAGCAGCCACCGGAGACATTTCACGGAAGATGAAAGAGTGGAAGCTGAGGCCAGCAGAAGCATAAGTTTGCTGCGACTGCCTCTCATTTTAATTCAAGGTTTTCTATACCTCAGTTAAACTAAGGGGAATCAAGTAACTCCTAGGAACACTAATACTAACGAGTACCTACAATGAATGCTAAAATTATACGAACCTTTCAGATAGTTCTACTTGGTATCACTTGGTGAATACAACAGGAAAGCCAACCCAAAGATAATATTAAGCGTTTAAACATATTTGGGTTTTTAAATTTAATTTTATTATATATTAAAAAATACAGTTACATAATAGTGAATCTTTCATTGTCCAACTGGGAAGGTTTTCCGTTGCAGAAAAATCAATTTGATGGGCTTAATTCATATAAAGTAGGTAAAGTTGAACTATAACATCAAAAATACTACATGATTATTTGACACGAAGAAAAACGAGTATTTCTAATTTATTAAGAATCTCTTCAAATTATTGGTATTCCGGTTAAAAACGGAATTGCAGGCCTGTAACGAATGAATTAACAGATTTCTTGAAAAACTTTCAGTACATTTCGAATACTTTATCACGATGTCGAAACACGTGTTCGAACATACTTGTAGGCTGTGCGTCTGTTTTGTGGTTAAATTAACTTAGGAGCTCGGATTGGAACTAATTGTAATTGTAGTGTAACTTACCAATAAATTAGTACAATTCCATGAATATTTTTTAATCATTTTGTGAACACGTAAAAGACTACGTGGTTGCGGTAATAGCGGTTAGCTTTTTTCATTGTGAACGTCCGTTATTCTCCTAGTTCCCTACTGGAATCAATCCAAGGAATTCTAACATGGCAAATATTATTACATTCACTTAGCGTCTGTATGAGTTTGAACACCAAAATAAATAGACCAAAGCGCGCCTCGGATGTTCATCCACCGCCGCGGCCGTGATGAAATATCAACGGGGGTTTTGGTACTTTCACTGGAAAAGCTGTGTGAATTATGGATACGCACATTATTTTACCCTTTCTCCCATTTCTAGAAGGTTTGGTGACCAATTGCTTCAATATATCACCGAGTTATCTCTGGCCTTTAAATCTTACAGCAAAACTATTGAGGGATAGTACTTTTAAAGATTTGTTATTACAGGAATTAAGACGTACCTACGAGTATGCTTAAAAAACTTTCCAACGATAACTCTGGTATTAATCTTACACTATTATTTTGAGAAGTCTTTTGTTTCAGAAAAAAAATACTAGCACAACTTCAAAACTAAATATTTTACTAACTAAAGTAAATGCATACATTCATGATAGTGATTCAAAGATTTCACTTACTTCCTTGTTTCACTATTTCAAGAATTCCAATTTTTTGTTGTTGTTATTTATTATTTTGACTTCAAGGAGATTTAAAAAATATTATTTAAAAAGACAACTGAAATTGCCGGGTCACAAATAACCAATTGAATCACTGATGCCTCGGGAAAGCCGACGCATTTATCCACTCAGCTACTAACTTACACAATTTTTCTTAGCTGCAGACTGCAGGAAGAAGATTTCCTAATGATATCCAACCTCCAATAATAGAAGGCACCGATTTAAAAAGACGAACTCAACTTTTTTAATACATGATATTTAAATATCACTATTGTGAACGTTAAACATCTACATACATACATAGCTCAGTTAAAAATAATATTCGATATTTATTTGTTTTTACACACGGCTTAGATAATTTGAAACGAAGATACATAAAACACATTTTATTACTTTAAAGTGATTCAAATTTAATTGCATGGTAACGGTATAATCAATTCGACAAAACCTACGAAGTTCTATAATCTAGGCTTCCATCACGGCCGTCACAAATTTGAAGGGAAATACTCGCTCCAGCCATTCGCTCCATTAGCACAAAGAAAAAGATAATATTAATATATTTCAAGTTGATAAATCTCTCTCTCTATTATCAAATCTGGTTGCCACTCTTCGAGAAACGCGATGCGGTGCCCACTTTTCCATTTTGCTCACCCATTCAGTAGTTGATATCATTAGGTTGGCGAAAGTTTACTCAATTATGAGAACTTGGGAAAATATTTTTTCCAAATGCCACAGACCTTAACAACGCAATACTAACCCAAATTTATCAAGACTCCTAATGAAAAGGACATAACCTAACTCAAACCCATAAAATCCACATACAAATTAAAAAAAATATTTTTATATTATTCGCGAATTTTGCTAGATATTTTTTTGATTTTTTTTCCTGATCAAGATGGGACATTAAGGCGCGTAGCCACTTACCAAACCCTTTGTGTTTATATTATTTGTATAACATAACATTCATCATCTTACCATTTAAATGGATCTATTTTTGCTGGGAGGGGGGTTAGTCTGTCACTAAGAGTAGGTAGGGCCTACAAGTACACCGCCCTAATAGGACTGATACTTTGCCCTACTAGTTTCTTAGTCAACAGAACGATTGAATTTGTTTTCAAACACGGTAAATAATGACGACTAACAATGAAAATAGATAAGAAATAAAAATTGTAGTTTTCCGTTCAAAACAGCTCATTGATTTTTTTGATTACCTTTTCCGAGCATTTAAATATCAATCGATGGTAATCGACTGATGGTTTGAATATTTAACAATCTTTTACTTTTTTTAGTCTTTATCTAAAAAGCGTAAACATAGAAATCATTTTCTTCCCTTAACATAACTGAAACACAATTAATGTTGGGTTAGGTATTGAATAACTTGGGGTTATCCCATACTTTACAGATGTTGTCAGAACCATAAGGTTACACATCAATTTAATTTGAGTTTTCAAGGAAACTGTCAGTGTTTTGCTTCTCATATTTAGATTATATATCTGTTTTCATTGAAATGTTCTTACATATTAAGCTTTATTCTCCAAAATAGAGAAAACAGACACGTTATATTGTTTAACACAACAATAGACTTGCCTTAAAATTTGATTAATTGAATGTGCGAAGGCGTTATTAGCATTATCGATGCATTTTTCGTGTATAAATTATGTAACATATACAGTATGTAAGATATACAGGTGCGCTCCACACGCTCTTATGTAATATTCAAAATTGATCAATGCATAACAAAGTATAAATAAAATTCTTGCTTGAACAGAATATGTTTGTAATATTTTCAATAACATGCTTCCAAAAGTGGAAATCTTCAATATCGAGCTGAATTCATATGAAGAAGTAACTAAAAGAGATTTTTTCGGAGGTTTTTGTTTTTGTTTTTGTTTATTTTGGAAAACCAACAGATTTTTTGCATCCTTAAATTATCAACTTATAAAAAATACAAATAATATCTAATGATAGGTTTCCACTTAAAAAATTAATTATAATAACAAACGAAGGGTCCAGTACACGTGGGCAAAAAATATTTACAGAAAATACAAAATACTAAATAAAAAAAACATAACATCGGATAAAAGAACACAAGTAAATTACAAAATATCAATTTATCCTCACACAACACCAATAATCACCAATATATGTATATACCTACAACCAAACTGAACAGATGTTTATAAAATGAATCACTTGTAACTGGACAGGGTTCATATCAACAACATGATAACTTGCAGTATGTTATTAATTATTATTTAATAATAGCTAAGGTATCTTTTTTAAATGTTCCTAAACTACACGAAAATATGTCAATATAATTAAAATTCTTATTGTATAGGGTACAAGCTCTGAATATAAAAGCGTTTTGTCTGAGATTAGTAGAGCATTTTTGAAGATGAAAAAGTGACTTATCTCTAGTTCTAAAGCTTGGGACTCTAAAATTAATCTCAGACAAAAAGGGCGAACAATCAATAAGGCCACTGATAATTTTATAGAGATATATTATATCTGCGGAGTCTCTTCTAGTTTTTAATGGCATTAGTCCATAATATTCCATCGAGCTGTTAATCCCGTGGTTACCAATATTCATCTTAAAATTTAAATGATTGACAAATTTTTTTTGGATGGCTTCAATGCGCTTTACATAAATATTATATTGAGGATTCCATATCTGAGAAGCAAATTCAAGATGACTACGAACATAAGAAAAATACATTATTTTAAGTGTTTGAATATTATTGAATTCTTTTCCAATACGGAATAAGAATCCTAACATTCTAAGGGCTTTCTTCACAATCATATCAACATGCGCCTCGAATGTAAGTTTACTGTCAAGCAGAACACCTAGGTCACGAATTTGTGTAAACTTTTTAAGTACTTGACTGGCTATGTAGTAGTTATGTTCAAATATTATTTTGTTTCTAGTGAAGGTAATCACATAACATTTTGAGGTGTTCATGTTGAGATATTGATAATGCAGTAGTCATCAAGTCTATATAGATCTTCTTGTAATTTATAACAGTCAATAATAGAATTAATAGGAAAGAATATTTTCATATCGTCGGCGAAGAGTAGAATATTTGCATAATTAAAGCATTTTATAATGTCGTTGATGAAAATTGTGAACAGCAACGGTCGCAGGTGAGATCCTTGGGGCACACCTGAAGGTATATTTACAATCTCCGATATGAAGCCATTAATAGTTACTCCTTGAGTGCGCCCATTAAGATAGGAGACCAGCCATCGGTACAAATCCCCGTGAATTCCCAGAGCTAGTAGTTTAGATAAAAGAAGACTGTGATCAATTTTATCAAATGCTTTGGAGAAGTCTGTATAGATTACGTCAACTTGGATTTGATCATCCATAGATTTTGAAATATTTTCAGTGAAAATTGCAAGATTAGAGATAACTGATCTTTTTTTCATGAATCCATGTTGGTTAGCAATTATTACAGACTGGACACAGTCATACAGTTGTTCATGAACAATTTTTTCAAATATCTTACTGAATATCGGTAATTTAGATATTGGACGATAGTTACGGACTTCATTTTTCGCCCCAAATTTAAATACTGGTGTAATATGAGCACACTTCCAGTGATCCGGAAAGACAAATTCTTTCAATGAGGATTGAAAGAGCAATAATAGGGGCTTCGAGATTACCTTGCTACACATTTTGATAAAGAATGCCGGAATTTTATCGCTACCTGCACCCAATGAGCAAGAAATAGTATCAATTATTTTTTCTATTTTTTCTTTGGAAACTGATACCGAAGATATGTTAACTTGATCGTCTACGTGATAGTTGGTAGAATGAACATCGGAAACAGTTTTGTGATTAAAAGTTGAGACGAAGTGTTGTGAGAAAAGGTTGCATATTGCGAAGGGATTCACGGCAGTTATGTCACCCAGTTTCATAATATGCGGTAAACCAGAATTATTTCTCTTTCCTTTAATAAAGGTCCAGAAATGTTTCGGGTCACGGGATATATTAAGTTCGGCGTTTATAATAAATTGTTTAAGACATTCCCTAGACATTTTCTTTTGCCTTGATGGAAGAACACAAAATTCACGGTAGTCCAAAGGATTTGACCACTTTTTCCACATTTGAACACTTTATATTTTTCTTTAGTGAGTTTTATCAGGGCTGGATTAAACCAATAAGGATAAGAGTTGTTAATATAAACTTCCTTTGATGGGACGTTCAAACGAATAACTTCATTTAAAATAAAATAAAGACGGTCAATGGCATTATTAGTTGATAGGTTTAAAAATTCTGCATCCCAATCAATATTATTGAGGATGTTATTGATCTTTCAAAATAAGCATTCCTGAAGAGATAGATTGTCCTTTTGTTGTCCACCATAGGGGTTTCGAGAGCTATATTGATGTCGAAAATAATGGTTTTATGATGTTTACATTCAAGTATGAGATAATCATCAGTATTAGACACATTAACAGGGAACGAACTAAAAACAAGGTCTAGGAATGTACGATTATTATTCGGGAAGGTGCAGTATTGCGAGAGATCAGTAAAAGAAAGGGTGTCTGATAGTTTGAAAATAATTTCAGATTGATAACAATTCATAATTTGCATACTGTTACCGTTACCAATAGACCAGTTAATTAGTGGTAAATTGAAATCACCTGATATGACGAAGTGATCGTCGTGGTAAAGTTCTCGAAGTGCACATAATTTATCCATGAATTCATTTATGCTTTGAGAGTGATTGACTCCTGGTGGTATATAAACACAACATAAATGAATATTTTTGAAATTCTCAATCGAAATAGTCACCCAGATGTCTTCAGCACTCGTATTCCAGTCATTTTGTTCGTGAGCTTTGAGGTGCTTCTTCAACGCAATCATTGCTACACCTCCTCGTTTTTGCTCATTGCAATCACGCCTAAATACTAGGTAACGGTTGTCAAATAGCTCTTCACTAGCAAAACTGTCTACAAGCCAAGTTTCAGTTATCATAATAATATCATAGTTGTTATTGGTAACATTAAAATAAAATCTATCAGTTTTAGAACGCAGTCCAGTCACATTTTGATAATATACATTCAACATTTTAGTACATTTAGTTGATAAAATTTAAGACTGATAAAATAGTTGTAAGCATGTTCTAGTATATTATAAATATTAGAGTGGTGTTGTATTAACGCAAGAAGAGTAATTGTAGGATAATTTGGATTAAAGTTGGTAGTATTAAAAGAGTTAGTTGTTAATATTATACAAATAAAGAAAAACCAGTACAAAGGATGATATTTTAAAGTAGGAAAAAAGAAAAGGTAGATAGGAAAAATAAATTGATTATAGCTTATAGTCACACGAGACGATGCTAAATCTAAGAAGATTATCAGCAAAAAACCTGAGTCACGTCAGATTCCAATGTCACCTGAATAATGGGACTAGTTTCATTTTTGCGTATAAATATTTTTCCGTATTTGATCCATCTGAATTCAAAGTTTTTATCCTTGCTTAAGTCTCTCACTGTCTTGAAGAGCGCACGGGTTGCAGCAGTCAGATGCTCGTTGACATAAATTTCGGAGTCCCCGGGAAGCTTCAAATCACTTGAGTTGAGACTGCCTTTCTTCCTTATAGCAGCAAGAAAGTTATCTCTACTGCGGCTGGCTGTGAACTTTACTACAATTGGACGAGTAAATTTAGGATTTTCTCTGGGTAATTCCTTGACCCTTGTACGAGAGATTCCATCAATATCATTTGGGAGAACATCAACACCTGCCTTGGCTCCTAGGAATTTTATGATATCTATTAAATTTTCATTTCTTTTTTCCGGTATACCAATAATTTCCACGTTGTTTTTTAATGAGGTTTGCTCAAGACGGTTTAATTTGGACAATACCAGATTATAATTAGTTTGAAGTTCATTGTTTTTGACTTCGAGGTTATTAATTTTGGAGTGACACTCTCTTAGCGCATCATTCATTGTTTTTAATTGTATGAACACTTTATTAATTTCTTTTTTAATTTCGTCCTTAAACGAAATTAGTAAATTACCAAAGTCTGGCTCTGAACCAGCCTCGGCAGCGGGGCTCTCCACGGCAACATTACGTTTTGACTTAGTACCCGCTTTAGTAGGTAGAACAGACATTATGAATAGGTACTGAACTGTCAAGGTTATGAAACAATGAATTGTAGCACTCTGTAGAGTCAACGAAATCACACGATCACTTACGATGTACAATATACAAGTGGAATAATTAATTAGGCAACAACTTTTTGTGCAATTGATCACTTTTATAAGCCCAAATAAACATTAAATTCACAACGATTTTACAGTCAACCACTTGGTTCAAGAGTATTGTTAAGATGTTGTGAGATATTGTTTTTAAGATGTTGGAGGTGTCAGATGTATTTTTTTGTTGTTTTATGCGCATCCTGTCTTTAAAAGGTTACCAATAAATATTATTATCATTACTTTATTTATATTTTTTTATTTATAGAGCGGAGACGGTTTACATATAGTTGTCGTGAGCACTTAGGACATAGGCCCATTGTGTCCATCTCCCATTTTACCTCATTCCTTTAACAGTTACCCGGTCCCTTTTACAAAGTTTACCAGAGCTCTCATTGTATATGTGGCTTTATCTTCTGGTTCTACAACGTGTCTTCTCAGGTCTCATCTCTCCTCTACAATACCCCTTGGTTCCTGAAGGCCCCACAAGGGAAAAGAGCCTCAACCTCTCCTCTCCACTCCCCCTTGGTTCCCTGAAGGCCCCACAAAGGAAGAGTTAACGGAAGTGGCCTCATCTTTCCTCTCCATTTCTCCTTAATTACCTAAAAGTCTCAATGGAGAAGAGGGCCTCATCTCTCTTCTTCACTCTTCCTTGGTTCCCCGAAGGCCTCGTGGGTGAAATTCCAACTCCTATTGGTTCCCTGAAGGTTTTGATTGTTTTAAATATTTCTGTGTTAAGCTTTATTAATTTTACTTATGGCATCTTCTGGATTTCCTGAAAATGAATAAATAAAATAATGTTACTCTTATATTCTATCTTCTGTATTAATTTAGCTACGTTCTGTTCCGCACTCAATCTGGCGTAATAAATGTCTGATCAATACAAACAAGCTTAAGAGCAAACTTTTCACGTTTATTTTAATTAACATCAACGAAATTCTTACACATTGGCTTTGTTACTACTTTCATAGTACTTTATGTACTTATTTTGTACTATTTTTATTATAATAAATAATTATTGATCTCCTTTGTAAAACAGAAATCTCTAGAGTAACTTGTATTTTATGTGCCATTGGTCATACTTAGCTTCTTATGTTATGTACTATATACTTATTATAAATACAAATACTCACTTACTAGTAGATCAAGAAAACATTATAATATCCCAGCGGGACTTGAAATCTCTCAAAAAATTTTATGCGTATCAGAAGCAAAATCATCAAAATAAAAAAATAAAACTTTAATGTTAATCTAACGAGTACGGAATATACTTTAATATGAATACAACTAGTACGAAATATACTTTAATATGAATTCGACGAGTACGGAATAATCTTTAATTAAAATGCAAGGAGTTCGGAATATACTTTAATATGAATACAACGAGTACGGAATATACATTAATACGAATACAACAAGTACGGAATACACTTTAATATGAATACAACGAGTACAGTATGTATAAAACTTAAAGTAAGGACACTATTTATCATGTGGATTTAATTAAATAGAACAGCTTTATTTCTATAATCCAGGATTACGCAGTATTTTATTTGCTCTGACAATGTTCAAGTTTTTAGCACGAACCAAAAAACTGGTAGTTATCGTAGGCCTTCCTAGGATTATTATATTTTATGTTCTAGGAAAAGCTTAATGTTATCTTCTAACTACCAACTGACAATTAATTTTATATCCTTGGAATTAATAGTTTATTCGCAAAAGGTTATAATTAAAATGAACAGTTAAGGTAATAATTTATATTAATTCAAAGCTAATATTTTATCATTAACTTAATGGGAGAAAACAAATTTTCGTTTGGAATACTTACATTTACTCGTTAATTTAATTAAACTCAGGTAAAATCAATACATAAGGATTTATATACAAGCGCTTAATGCAAGTTTTGGAAACCACACAGAATATGAGATTAATGTTTCATACGCATGTTATTTTGTTAGTATGGCTTATTATTTAAACAAAATATTTTCTCCTTCAATATATTTTCTTTAACCAGGTCAAGAGGTAAGGTTCTCGATAAGCAAGCCAAAGTTCGCGAGTTCTAATACCGGCTTGGGCAAATATATTTTATTTGATGAATTTGTGTTAATAAAAAAAAATATATATATATAGTTTACTAGCAGCACATTCCAAAGTGAAAGATACTATCAATATTGCTATGGTGTAAGTCCACCATTCAGAATTGGAACATCGCTTGAAATGATGTTACCCATGTTTGGTGACAGGTCAGATATAAAGAAAATATAAAAGATCAGGATCTAAAAATTCAGATACCGCCTTCCGCTTCCCTGTCTACTTCCCCTCCCCGCTACCTTCAGTCTCACAACATACCCCAATTGGGGATTCCATAGTCTCACTGGTTTCAGATGGAAGGTAGCAGTTGGAATTCTTGTGCGGTATATGCATACACAATTAAAATGTGTGCTTCTGTTGGTCATCTTTTTTTCATTAATTCCACACAGAAAGTTCCGAAGAAAATAATTTCCCTCAGGGCCTATGTAATCTTTTGGGATACTGTGCAGAGTCTTTTTGAAGAGAGGTAGGAGTGAACGTGTTGTAAGAGGGAGGAAACAAAGAATCCCAGCCAAGGAGTGTTGCTGATGTATACAAATTCTGTTTAAAACCAGACTTCCTAATAAAAAGTTATTAATTTCCGAATATATCGTAGCACGTGTTCATGCACCTACGTTTGCCCTGTCAATATATAATGATGAAATGCGAAAAAATATTTATTAAAATTTATTATAAAAAAATATACATTCTTACTAAAATTAAACATGAAACCCATCAATCATTCGGTAATGGCCTGCAGTCCCGTTTTTAACAGAAATCAGAATAATTTTGAGAGATTTTTATTAAATTAGCAATATTTTAAATCATTAAGTTTTCTCCGCGTGAACTCAAAAACGAATCGTATGAAAAGGAAAGAGTCATCAATTTGGTCGTGATACTAAATTGGATTGTAACTTAGAACTGCTTAAATAATCAGGTAAATTGTTGGGAAGTTATGTCGCGAGGAATTTATCTGATGTAAATTTTCCCCGTTTTAATCTTATTGAAAGACGAAACACTTGGCGTCATGTCATTCTCACGTTTTTTGCTCTCTTGAATTTATTCGTAAAAAAAACCAGAATAAGCAAAATACATGTACAGATTATTTAAAGGGTGCGCTAAGGGTAACTTATAAATATATCCATCAGTAATATTTTTATATCAAGTATACAAATGCATTAAAATAATCAAATTTAAAACAAAAAGTTTTACACATCTTTCAAATGAACGCAGCCCCTATAAATTGGGTTAAAAAACTTAACAGTTTCTGGTAACAAGTAACAAAAATATTTCACAACTGAAATCAAAACCCGTAATGAAGATTAAACATATCATTAATCATAGAAACAATCTACCCCCTGGGTACCAGGAAAACAGACGAATGAGGAGATGATATTACGGTATTTAACAACCATTAGCATACACATTTTTTTCGAAATATTTCATAAACCAAGTAATATATCAATCATATCAATATACCAATAAAACGAAGATTAAATATGCATATTAAATATAAATATTATATCTTTCTTTCTACATTGAAATAATCTACATTCTGGGTACCAGGAAAACAGAAGAATGAAGAGATAACATTACAGTATTTAACAGCCATTATCAGATAAGTACAAGATACACCTACGACACAGCTGCAGTAGAGTACCCGACACCGGAAAGTAAAACTTAAATGGGATTAAGGTTCACACCGCTTCTTAGAACTGGATGAAAGTTTTCCCCGGGCTAACATTAACTGTTATGACGGTTATGACACTGCCAGTGTGAAGATGTGGATAATTACTCTGGGTACTATCATGTTAGTTTGTCACTTAGAAGGTAATGAAATATGCATTTGTAATATTTCATCTTTTTCAAAGATCTATTATATAAATGTGAATTTATAATCTAAAGTCAACTCTTTTGATGGAATGGTTTAGTTTTATGAATGATTTTTATGAATCATTAAACAACCTTATCCCTACTTTTAAAATGTTTTAATTTGTGAGTTGTCGAAAAAAAATGGCTTGTATGACTGTAAAAGTAATCTGCCATTAATTTGAAGTTACTATTTTCAATTCCTTTTATTTTCGTTTCCTAATTTGCTTTGGGGTGGCATTAAGCGATATATTTCTCATTTGAACATAAACTTTTAACTATTTATATTTCTCTAAACTATATTTAATTAGGAAAACATGCTCAAATGTACATTTTTTATAAATAATATGGTAAAATAATTAAAAATGAAAATTATACTACCGTTTACGGCTAAAATTCTGTTGTAAATAGATTACACACCATTGGTAACTCTTATTATATTATGTCAGCTGATGTTTTTTTTAAAGATTGGCTGTATGTTAAATATATAAAGCTGTAATAATTGAACATTTTAGCAGTGATTAGTAACTGCATAACAGGATATTAGTTTTTATTTTATTGACTTAGTACTGATGTTTATTATTTTGTCTTATTTATTTAAATAATCTTATAATTTCTGTTCTTACTTCCTGTGCGTTAATGGTACTTGTGCTGTTTTTTTTAAATAAATAAATAAATATTGCATCAATCAGTAAAATTCTTATATAATGTTTGTTTTTTTTTCAGATCAACAGAGCGGTGCGTGCAATACTCTGTCTGCCATTTAAAAGCATAAATCTAAACAAATTACACGATATTAAATTGAAAATAAAATGAAACATTTTTAGCTCTCGACACTATCCATATGTGGTATAAAGGTGCGCACTGCCACTTGGTGACGGCCTGGACAAAGAGTGTTTTCTGATCTCCGGATGATTCCGATGTCTCGTCCCGGCTACTCTGTGGTGCTTCAAGGCAGCAAACCCATGCACCCCTCCCTCTGCAAACATCTGTCGAGGCGCTGTATTGCCAAGGGAGGCCGATCAGCGCCCTGTCTGCGTGGTTATGTACTCGGAGGGTGTTCATGACGCCTTGTTTGTATCTTGTCTATAGTTTGCTATTGTAAAAGCTCGTGCAGTATGTTTGGAATATTTGCTTTTTCAGCAGAAGACATATGGGCGGAATGAAATCCGGACCAATAATATTTGCTTTAAATATCAGCAGTGATGATTTTAGTACTGTACATTAGCCCTTGACTATGAACGTATGCTTCGCATATGGCCATAAATTTCCTCATTGCTTTTACCGGTTGAGCTAATATAAAAAAATTCGTCTGCATAACTAATATTGTTTATACGTACTTCGGCAATATAGCATCTGATTTTTGTTTAACTCAGTGATTTACTGAGCTCATTCATATACTCGTACACGTTGAACAGCAGTGGGGACATCGAGCCTCCTTGTCTAACGCCGCACTTTAGTTTGGCTGCTTCATATATGCTATTATTTTATCTGAAAAAATGTGCTTTCTGCAAGTAATTATGTACAATGACAGAGTTGTATAAAATTCGTGTATTGTTCAAAATACAAAATAAATTACAATGTCATACAAAACAAATTACAATAACGTACAGTGGTCAGGTGGTCAGGTCAAATCGTTAATTTGGAGAAATCAGAAAACTTTATGAAGATAATTGAAATATATCACAGCTTCTGAACAGAACTCTACTAGAACTCTGGACTCCAGAGTTCCGAAAATTCTTTCATTCTCCCAAATTGTGAGAAAAGAGTTCCGCATAATAATAAAATTCATACATAAAAATACCATACAGCTTCCAAATTACTTGACCCAAATACTCGCACTTTTTTTAGCATTTTTGCTCGCAAGGGTCGTAAAAACTAAAACCTTAAAATACAGTGCACAAACAATAGCTCCTCCCCGGTATTATCTCTGGAGGTTCTATACACGGGACGGGGGCAAAGGAAGCCAGCAGGACTTTATAAAGAAACCTCCTTAAACTAATGCTCTGTTTTAAGAACGTGAGTTCTTGCAATGCGGGAAATACCTATAAGGCGCGGTTTTCAGATATTTCAGATGAACGTTTTTTTGTTAATTTTTTTAACATTAACCTAACTGGAAAATCAAGAAATTTTTTTTTTGGAAATATATCACAGGTATAAACTATACAGAAAACCAAGTCTATAATAGCGACTCTACCACGTGTCAAACATAAAAACTAAGTTTTCAAAATAATTGAAAAATACCAAACTTGCTTGTTAAAGATATTCAAATACGGATATTGATATAAAATATTATTTTTTGTATTTTTATGTAGCATATTTCAATAATCATTAGCATTAATAACAGAATTTTGCTAAATGCCAATCTTAATTTTTCTTCATCTGCTGCTGCATTTTCCTATCATGGCTATCCTACGAGAAGCTGCAACGATTTTACGCTTCCCAAGACAAATTTGTAGAGGACACAAAACATTATTATTATACAAAGGTTTCAAAATGTCTAATGAACTCCCCTTAAATGTTAAGGTAGCTAATTTTTTTTTCGTGGTTTATGTCTTAACGTTGTGAAGTAAGGTATTATTATTTAAGTTGTTTAAGATATATACTAGGAACAACTGAACTGAGTTTAAATTATTCCAATAAGGTAAACTTGGAAGTCATCTGATGTGGAATTCTTCATTAACATTCCATACTTTGAGCAGAATCTCAAATTTTCCACAGTAAGAGCAATTATGTGGTATAAAATTTTGTTTCAACTTATGAATAGTCCTATATACATAAATAGACTGAACCACATTTGCAATACTCGCTTTACGTCAAATCAAGGACTAATAGTACCTAAGCATTTGAACAAATATGGACAAAGAACGCTGGACTACATATCTAATTGCCTAAATATGTTATCTGCGGAAATTATAAATGTACAAATGTAAAACCAAATAGTATCTTAAAGACTTGGCTCGTTGAAAAACACTTTTAATTAGTTAATAGTAGAAATAGTATTAGAATATCTCTAACAAAAAATATTTTCTAACTGCATATACATTTTTAAAATATATGATGTAACGATGATACGAAGTTTTTATTGTTTTAGGTACTATCGCCGTTGACCTCCGCGTGGTTGATTTCTAAAAAAAAATTATCCATTTAAAATATGTGTGTAATATTGTAACATGTTGAAAAAACCATAATTAAAGAAAATATATATTTACGTATATATATATTGGTCAATTCTTGTTTGGTGACCAAAATGAGACGATCTTTTAAAAAAATATTGCTGTACTAAGTACAAATAAACAAGCTTTAGGCCATTTGATGAAGATTTCAAAATCTTCCACCTTTATAAAAGCAGCTATAAAAACACTAACATATATTCAGTATGGTTCGTAAATCTCTTAAGCCTTCAAATGAACTGATAGTTTAATTCAGGCAACTGACAGCATGGAGGTTGTGTTGATGATTGTTGATAGTTGAAAGGCTTCGGGCCACACAACTAAAGACTACGCCATATTTGTATCTCACCTGTCACGTTAGCCTAGGACGTTAGTTAAGATAGCTGTTGATTGGTCCCTTGTGATATTGAATAGCTGAGAGACTGGAATTTACCTGAGTTTGTGAAAGGGATCGGTTAAGTTGTTTTTCATACAATGTATCAATGAGCATGTTCATTCGTGGTAAACAACTTTATAACTGAATTAATCTTATATTAACCATTTCACCCACAGTTAAAATAGCAGTGTTCTTAGAATAAACGCCAAAATAGTGTCCAACAAAATATTATTGTTGTGTGAACGGTTGGCATTTTTTGCGCCTCGTTTTTAATCTTTACAACTCGGCTATGGAATAATTTTTTTACTGTTATGTTTCCATAATAATAATAACATGGCATTTATATAGCGCAGTTTAGTGTCATTTCACTTCAAGTGCGCTTAAATTATATTAAAGACTGGTAAACTCCTCCGCTTTCATAAAATTATCCTCTACACAACATACACTAAGACATGTGAATTTAATGTCATTTTACGTATAATCGAAGGACCGTCGATTGCAAAAGTTTGTGTATGAATGACCACTGCATAAAGGAATAAAAATATTCCGCAAGGACAAAGAGAAGGATTCACTATGTAATTGGAGCAAAATTCTATGCGTCATACAATTAATATTAATTTGCGAAATAACGGATTAGTGGCTAACTATGTAAATAACATGTGCGGCACTCACAAGAAGCGAGCGGCAAACTTCATTAGGCGATAGTTTGTTTCTGTGGAAAGATACGAGAAAACTTGCTCGATCCAGCGCTAGAATGTAATTCTGAAAAAAATCGGTTGGCAAACTGACTTGCACACGTGTGGCGAGTGATAGGATGGAAGATAAGGTATTTTATGTAGATTAAGGACATTACAATAATATTACCTCCAAGTACAGCGGTTTTGTGTGTATATGTAAATTAAAGGTGTATTGTGTAAATGGCGTAACAACGCGTGAGGAGTAAATATTTTTAATAAAATAATTTAATGCACATCTTCATATTATTAAATACCATAAAATACTTGACTTTTGAAATGGAAGTCTTCATTCTTTATGATTTTATTATCACCTGGTTTGTGTTGAATTTTTAGTGTACAGTATAATAACTTTGTAACGGAACACTGTAGTATAATTAATAAATTATTAAAAAAATATAAAAGTACGTTCAAACTCACACTAAAATTCCTGCCCCGTAGGAGTGAGTGAGGGAGACGACGACTGTCTTCAGATAATAAAAAGAGAACAACAACAGATAAGGGCATTGTTTTTCACCGGGCTTTCACCAAAAGAGAAATTTCCACAAACTTACCGCCGTCCATTCTCCCAGTACCGGAGTGGGTTAAACTAAACTATTTCAGTTTTGTAGTTTTATTAATAGTTTCCTCTCGAAAGTTCCCTCGGCTTGCGAATAGTTTCACGAGTTTCAGCGTCTTGTGCGTGCTTTGTGCCTGGCAAATTGTTTGGCGGTGAAAGTACCAATTTTCGAACATTACTAAGAAATTTTGAATTCTTTGTTGCACGCAGAATTTCACAACTTGGATCTTGATTCAGGAGAAAATAAATATATTATAAAATCACGGTAAAGTCAGTTAAATGTATTCTAATTTGATTTGATTTAACAGTTTTTCACCATTACCAACTTATTTGGTAGCAGGTACACAAAACTAATTAAAATATAGATCAGTAGACTATTTTTTTACTTTATAGTTTGATGAAAATCGAATGTCTCTAATGAGGAAGCGAATATAGAAAAGTGTCTTTATTATAGTGTTTGCGTGCCAAAAATCAAATGCATGGAAAATATGTTGGATTTAGAACAGTTTAAGCTCTGCAGCGGCGTAAAGTATTTGAAGTGACAGCAAATATTCGCAACCGAACGTGTTCTTAAAAATTCCATTTCAACTATTGCAAACCATATGATATTTATTTTAACGCTCCTTTGCTTGCTTTTCTTCTCCATTTATATATTTGACACCAGCATTTAATGTCAAGTAATAATAATGGTAGTAAATACCTTATCAATGAAAATGTTATTTTTATTATATATACAGGGTTTTCCGATAAGAGGTGTTATTTTGATATTCAATCGTAAAAGATCAATGGTTTCGTTGTTTGTGTGGCACGTAGCGCCGTCTTGTTAAAAGTTAACTTTGTCCAAATTCATACCATCCAATTCTGGCCATAAAACAATCATTAAGCATCTCTCGATAGCGCAATCCATTCACCGTAACTGTTGCTCCAGCCTCATTTTCGAAAAAGTAAGGTCCAATGATTGACTCCGCCGGACCATAAACCGCACCAAAAAGTCACACGTTGAGAATAAAAGGCTTTTCAACAATAACTCTTGCGTTTTCCGAGCCCCAGATGCGACAATTTTGCTTGTTGACGAAGCCACCGAGGTGAAAATGGGCCTCATCACTTATTTGCATTTGATTCACTCAAGTGAATTTTAATACTTTCAATGCGTTGTTGAAGCGTGTATTCTTCCATTTTTAGTAATGGCGTAGTTTCTACTTGTCAAATATTAAAAAATGACAGCTTCCAAAGTAACATCTATCGAAATAGCGGGCTATTTAAAATAACATCTCTTATTGGAAAACCCTGTATAATTGAATTTAGGAGCAATATTTGTGCAGGAGCCCAACAACACTTGATAAACCTACTTGATTCTGTGCAAAGGAGGGCAGTCCGTCTGATTGACAATACAATGTTTTAATGGAGCCTGCTCTAAGGAGCTAGCAGCATTAATCCCCGTTGCACCTGTTCACGTGGGGGAAACTCGATAAAAGTTGATGTTAGCTAACCATAACTGGCTGCTTTTTCGACTCATTCTTAGATTGCTTTTGCATTTAAGACTTACAAACAATTACAGATTTTAGGATACCTGTGTATGCCGAAGTAGGTACGTATAAATCACGGAAAAGGGTTGTAACAACATATTACTCTTGGAAAACAATACTTGAACGAATTTACATTTATAAATACAAAATAATAACATACGCTATAAAGACTAGTTCTCAGGGTCAAAAAATTTTTTAACAAACAACTACAAACACAACATTTTCAATAAGCAACAAACACAACATTTTGACATAAAACTGTATTTTTATACTAAACTATCTTGAAATTTATATATTTGAAAGTTATTCTACCTACTATAATAATAATATTTCGACGATTTGTATAGCGCCGTTTTTGTGAACAATCAACTCAAGGGCACTGTAGGAGTATATCATATATTATATCTACAATGATATATCTTATTACTGGCTTTAGAATAGACAAACTATTATCAGCTGACAGAACCACCGGTTCGTCGATCACTAATACAAAACTATATGTACAATGCATTTGACCAATGAACGTGATGCTGCGTTATAAATGTAGAAATATACACTCCCACTGACTTATTTGGGTTTGAATTGCTAAAATCGATTTAAAGATTTTCTTTTACAAGAAAAAATTTCATAAAGCTGTGTAACAATTGTTGTAAAATCATTATATCAGAAGAGAGCATAATTTATTATGCAATATAACTTCAGATGTGAGCTATAATCCATCCATTAGGTACGTAAAATTCTAAAATTTAAAAAAAATCACATAATCTAACGTTTTCATTACATTTAACGATTTTATATTGCCGTTCTTACCTGGTGATGAATTATGCCTCGGTAAACAAAAACACAGTGTCTTTTTTGAGATTTTCAAGGGACCCACTGTGTTTTTACAAGCACTTTATTGAATCATACGAATTAAAGTCGGTAATATAGTTTTAATGATTTCATATATACATAGTATTTTACCAGTTACTTTATTATTTTATTTACTGTTACATGTTTAGCTAATATTGTTTTATATTCAGTTTATCAGTTTAACATACTTTAAAAACTTTGTGTATAGTATTCGATAATTCACGTATATTCTGTTCTTAAAAATCATGTACAAGCCCGACTGGGTGTAAAAAGAAATAAAATAAAATAAAATAAAATAAAATAAATCACAACACAAGCAACATTTACCGCTTACTGTAGTGCTATTAGGAGATTTTCAAATTATTATCTTGTCTTTCGTACCCTACGAATTTATGTCTTTCTTTTACTTAAATAAATTTAAAAAAAATTGTACTTAAATTTAAATTTATTCTTTTAATACATTTTTTTACATCCTGTGATTTTTTACAGGTCCTAGTATTCAAATGTTTTCTACTTTCCACTCGAAAAAATGAGAAACAGTAAGAATATTTTAATCGCATTATTAAATAATATTACGAGCGCTTCACATTTACGCAATGTTTATTCTCTGTCTCTCATTTGTCATTATTCGGTTCCAAAATCCTTTCCAATATCTCAAAGTCCAAGAAGTCTTAAAACTCGCCCCTACTTAGTATTATTAACGTTGCCTTTTCAAAAATAGTGTAAGAAAGATGAAATAAGGTATTTGGCAAGCGGCCCACTGTTAATGTTCCTGTCTCGGAACTTCCTTGGCTCTTCATCTGACAAATAAGGTCCACGCAATTTAAAAACAGTATTTTGGAGATCTTCCATATCACTTCCAAAATAAAACTAAGCAATTGGCTTCAAAAATGTAGAATACAAGTCTCGTCTTATTATGGTGTTCGCAAAATATGAAATCTACGTTTTTTACAACTGAATCGATTTAATTTGTAATTTAAAATCAATAATAACCGGTATGCAAACTTTCTGAATGGTTTTTTTGTTAAAATTTTATCTTCAAATTAAATTATATTTTTAAATGATTTTGATTGAATTTATTGACTTTGTTAAAAGTTTAGTGTTTGAATTTGAGTTTTAATTGACCGCTGATTGGAAACTTTTCAACCTTTTGAATCGTAGAAATTATGTTACGTTAATTATGTTTTTAATTTTTTTTTTGAATTACTCTTTTAATAATTGTAAAGCTAATAACTGCATTGTAATAAAATTAAAATAAATTCGATATTAATATACATATATATTATTTGAGATTTTCACGGCCAAAAGTATTAAAGTCCTTTATTTCTGGGGTATTATGCGGTGTTGTACCTACCTTCTTCATTAGCCAACGTTTCGGACAGCGTTACGGTGTCCATCATCATCACAACTGCCCTGATGATGGACACTGTAATGCTGTCCGAAACGTTGGCTAAAAGAGTAGGAAGCACAATACGGCATTGCACCCCAAAAATAAATAACATATTAAATAAATAATAACCAGGTACTTCCCCACTTTCCTCTAACCCATCTCCTTCCTTTTACCACTACCTTCACCCGCAAAATATACACCAATTGGGAATGCCATAGTCTCTCTGGTTCCAAATGATTAGGAGCAGTTGGGACTCTTCTGCGGTTTTCACTTAAAAAAAAATAATAAAAAAACTGAAATACTTTTGATATCTTTTATTTTATTATCACAAACATGTATTAAAAAAGAAATTTAGCCCCCTTGTAAATAATGTCATAGGAAAATCAAAAACATAAAAAGACACCACTAAGAGGTCAATTGACCGAGACTTTAAAAAATGTATCTGGACATTAAAATTACCCTGGCATCCAAGAAATCTTCCGAACCGACCAAAATATTGAATTCCGTGGACAGAAAATAAAACTTTTTGCATCCAATCCTAGGAAACATTCCTATGCCAATAGAATAGTGGATGTTAGAAACTAACTTCCAAAACAATTATAAATATATACTTATAATATTTTGTATAGTATTTATATAATTTGACCCGTCAGTGGCTGAGTAAAAATCGCCTTTGGGTCCCAGCCAGGCGTAGTGTGTTCAATTCAAGTCCTCCATCACAATACAAGCAACATTTTTCGCTTAGTATGGTGGTACTAGGAGATTTGAAAAAATTGTTGGTTATATTAACCCGGGAATGTTTGACTTTCTTTAAAAAAATTTTTACAATGTAACTCATATATAAATTGCAATAAAAAATGTCATCCAATATAAACCAATTGAAAGCTCGATGGATTCTTATTTGGAGAGAAGAAAGAATTAATTAATTTTACATAAAACAACTAAATTACCCTCTCTTAAACTTATTGTGAAATCTAATATATATTTATGTATTTCACGCATTAATGAATTGGTTTTGGTCACACAAATCCTGTTTTTGCATTCTATTCCACACCGTATAATACAAGTAACATTATTTTGTATCCAATGGTAAGCAACAAGTTTCAAGTCCATACTAAAACTCTTCTTTTTGTACTGCCCATTTATGTTAAAAAACTTTCTGAATTCTCAGTGATTAATTTTTTTTTTCGCCGCTGTTCCCTGTCCGCGCACCGCGATTGTTAACCTATGCCCCACCCTAGCCCACGCGCCGTCTCTAACAATTCCGCCCAATCAAATAGCGCGTGGAATGGAGAACATGGGGCATTATGCCGTCTGCGCTTTCCACGGCTGAAAAAAATACGGAGGATGTTTCGTTGAATTGATTACTAGGAACATGCTTTTAAGAACGACTGCGCGAATTTTTTCTTACTGTTTTAGCAAATATTTAGTACTGTTCTTAAGTATTTTATTTCTTACTGTTATAAATTATTAATTCATCACTTCTGGACACACTGATAGTTAGTTTCCTACCCACCAGTAAAACCTTTTACCTTTCCAGAACTTCTTTTCCTTAAAGCTTTACGAGTACAATTTTTACGGCTTAACGTGGACGTTGAAGATTGCTATGATGATAGCTCGATACCCCGTAGAGAGAAAGCACCATAAAGAGGTGAAGAATAAAACGTTTTTTTTTGAGTTTCATAATTTTATTTCAAAATTTTTGAACTGAAAAATGTAATCTTTATAACGAACAGAATAATTTCGCTTTGATCTATTTATTAATTATCATGTGGCATCTATTTTTTTACGGTTTAAGTAAAAATATCTAAAAGATCTATTTTATCTTTAATGGAAACGACATGTCCAATTTTAAATAGTTTAACTAAGCTGCAATTTCAGGTAGAAAAAAAAAAGTGAACTACTTTCAAACATCTGTAACAACATTTGACAGTTATTTGACAAGTGCCACAAGTCTGCCATAAGCGCCCTGTCTGTACAGAGCACGGAGAAAACTTACTGATAAAAGTGCTGTTAATTAGTGAAAATTGTTAATTTTCCTGTTAAAAAATAGGATTGCAGGACTATAACGAATGAATTAAAAGTGATCCTATCAGAGTATCAGCTAAAAACGAATGTTTTACGAAGACGGCGGGACACATGTTCATACAAATACTGATACGTCATAATATGTCTGTAACGATATTTATTAGGAAAATACCACGTGTTCTCGATATACTCTGAATGAAATACATTTAATCAGAAAACTGGCGTGCTATTATTTTTCAACAAAATCATTTTGGATGGGCAGCTTTATGAAGCTGGTATCTACCTAGATGTTAAGTTTATAAAAACAATATGATGTTATTCTGTATTTTGGAGGTTGATAAATTTACTGTCGGTGCATTTTAAACCGATAAATTTAGTGCAAATAATGCAGTAAAAACAGTTAATTCAGCGGATTTCAGGTATTTTCTTAGGAGCATAAATTCTACTAGGATGGTTGATGGTTAAAAGTTGACCAATTTGACCAAAGAAGCAGTGTGTTCATTTGAATGGAAAGAAGAAAAAAAACTGCAAATCAAAGGGCTTATTCGAGTTTCAAAGGAAATTGACACTTCACTCCAATACGCACTTGTCAGTTTCCGTTCAAATTTCCGTTGCCTACAAAAATGGCGTTAGTTCACCATGGCGCAATAGAGGGCATTAATGTTAGTTATAATAAAATAAAATGCATATTTATTAAATAATCAACACCTTCCCACGCATTAATTCTATATTGAAAATTGTTCAAACCAAAAATTTCAATATATTTATTATATTTTCAGCGTAGTTATTAATTAAGTTAAAAAAAAAATTAGTTTCAAAGAAAAAAACATCATGAATTATTAATTGTGATAGCTATTGTCTAAAAAAATGTAAACCTAAAATGGAATGGTTCTTTGAAATAATGTTAGTTACGTATACATTCCATGATACTTTTTTTGATGAAGGAATAAATAAATTTTCACGTGTACCTTGTAATGGACCTGTTTGGGGTAAAAGAACGTAAAGAATTTTTTTTTATATAAATTAAAATACGTTCAGAGAATAGGGAGAAACGAACAGACTATGGACATCTTTGGGACATCCTAGAAGCTTTACTATAGAAACCTACGTCGGTAATAGGTGTTAACCACGTAAAAATTGAAAAGGGGCGCGTTGGGTTTCAACGAATCAGACCATTCCCAAAATCTATTAAATAATTTTTCGCCAATCACGGAGACTAAGGGCGGTCTAAAGACACGAAACACTCTAGGTTGATTTACTGTTGAGCTAACCTTGGGATCCGGTCTCACGATGCGTGCAAAGGCACTTGTAAAACGACGATAAATTTGCATTCTAAGGCAGAAACGAAGCGATACCCAACCATCGATAACGAAAAAAGGGGGTGACGGTTTGGTGAAAGAAGATGGTGTTTAGAATGTTTTGGTCCAGAAGACATATTACGAGTTGATCCTCGTAGAGAGAATTGTTTACGTTCGCTGAACTTCTGAGTGCTCTTTCAAGTGGCCACAGTGAACACAAATTTTAACTTAAGATAGGACGTTTGGCCGAAATTGCCTAATTATATTAACACGGGGGAGATGCAAGTTGGGTAATTAAGAAAAGACATAAAAGTTAATAGGTCACGAAGTCTTTGATTAACGATCAAAATTTTACGACCTTTTTTGCGCGTAAACAAAGTTACGAGGATAATATATTGAAATTCCTGGATGAAACGAGAAAAGAGTATATGGGTTGGGCTAAAACTAGACGCAAAAAAACTGTAAAAACAGGGATGTACTGGGCGTAGATCACCGAAAAGAAAGGACCAGGAATCGAAAAGAAACCCGAAAGGTAGTTTAGCTCATGATGGAAGAGGTTTCAACGACTCGGGTAGTGGACAGCGATGGGTTACGAAAGATTACCAGAAGATATGCGGCGGATATCACGAAAAAAGTCAAAACAGGTAGGCGAAATTACAAAAACGTGTCGAATCAAATTTTGGAACGAATGCCTACGTATGTCATCACCGAGAGGAAGGTATATGTGTCCTGGGATCACCCATGGATCGTGTAGACACCAATCAAATGCTAGAAGGCAGCACACAAGGAAGGATACTGTATTGCGCAAGCGCTGGACATAATAGGTGAAAAGCTTCCGTTAGTTGGGATAATTTATTGATTATATTATCCATGTCAATAGCGAATTTCTCGGAAAGATTTCAAAAACAACGATATAGAAATGAGCTACACCTAGTCTATAGGCCGGAAATCAACCAATATTACAGACACAACACGTGTACGAGGAAAAATAATCAAATAATTTTGCGCTATAATCTACATCGCCGAAAATCATTTACGGGAGGGCGCCCGAAAGTCAGGTCACCGAGTGCGGGCCTGTACCCGTCTCGGCAGGTTGGGAGGTGTTTACCTCAAATCGGGAGGCGGGAACCAAAAACCCTGAAACGGGATTATGCAATTCTAAACTTAACAGGAAGTGAAACCTCGAATTCATAAAGGCGAAAGTCGCACAAATTTTAAGTCGATTTATTCGAAAAAACATTATTAAATAGCGTTGTTTGGAGGAAATCGGGCCTTTTTTCGTTTTAACTTGGTTGGAGTCGGTCTTCGAGAACTTTAAGTCGCGACAGTTTTGTGTGCTATCTTTAAACTAAACTGATAGAGTTTTAAATATAATGAAGTTGTGGTTTTAATATTAATTGAAATAATTGAAGTGTTTTAAAATTTAATTAGATTCAACCAAAAAAAAAGGGTAAACTCATAATTAGACGATACTAAATTCACGGGTTGGAGTCTCTTGGTTTAGACTAATAATGAAACGATGAAACTCGACTGCGGTAATGTTTAATAATAACGCGTGTGCCATTAGAGGAGGAAAAAATAGAGAACCATAATAATTATCAAATGACCAGACGAAAACGGCTAAGTCAGAGTTCCAAATTTATTGTGAAATTGAAGAGACAGTGTTTTTCCTTGCGAGCACGGGAAGGATTTTAACGGTTTACACGATATAATAATTTAGTGAAAAAATCGAAGTGAACGTGGCAAATAATATATGAAAGGTTCTAGGGAGGGGGAGGGGGTCGGTGACCCTCCATAGGAGATCGGCGCTGCACAAATTATCGATAGTTTGCAATAAAACACGGCTGAAGTTACTCCCGTGTTTTACACGCTCATACTCAAAGGGGTAACGAAAGACTAGCTAATAACCTTCGAGAGTTGCTTACGGGAAATAAAAACAGGGTAGATCTCGGCAAATACTTACTTAGATACTCTGGGATAGTCGATAGGGAGGGACATCTAGACTAGGTACAGTGGAGGCCAACAAATACCTATGCATGTCAACTATCAATTTACAGTTAGAAAAGGAAGAGACCTCCTATTGAAAGAAAAAAAACGCTTAAACATTCTGAAATCTAGTATCCGGTAATTTACGTGCTATCCACGGGGCGGCGTATGGAAGTAGGGATTTTAGCTAGAAAAATTAGATTCAATATGGTTATAGTTTCTACTGGCGAGTAGACGGGTGACATAGAAAATCGGTTTCGAATTTAATACGAACCCTTAATGGTTTAGGAGCTTTTACCCATTCCTACCTCATGAGTTCCTGGACGTGGATTAATGTACATGTCGTCGATATCCCGACTGGACTGGTAATATAACGACTTTGGGTAAGTGATCTTGCATGAATATATATTTCCAGAACGTTAAAATTGCGACGAAGATGGGGCTGCAACCAGCAGCTCGGACAGAGCTGCGATACTGATAAAATAGTATCACATTTAGAACTGTTTGCTTGCTTCTAACAGCTGTGTTTAGCACGAGGCCAATGACCTACTTATTTGTAAGCAGTTAGTGGCGACACACGACCCAAAAGGAAGAAAAGGGACCCCCATAAATCACTTGACGTCCGTGTCTGACGACAAAAGTCGTACACTCTACCGAGTTGGCAGCCGCGCAGAGGCACCTCAACTCAACATGGAAGCGACTAGCTGCAACCAACTCATGCTCAAAACAAATAAAAAAATAAAATTAATAATATTTGTATAACCTTATATGTTCACTTACAAATTCCTTAATACCTTTGGCCTCGGCTTAGAACTCACCGTTGGAGTATGTTGTCCGTAAGCTGTCTTGGGAAAGCACACAACTTCCTCGGCTCAGAAGATTTTCTACTTTCCTCATCTTTCCTCACGATTTGTCTATGGATCGTTCCTCAACGAGTTACTCTTCATACCGCTCAAGCAAAATATATGTTTTATAGTTTAAATATAACATGTTTTAAATAAAATGTAATATCATAAAGTGCGCGATCTCAAACTATAAATAACACAATAATAATAAATTAAAAACACTTTCATAAATCGTATTATCCAGTGATATTTAAATTCCAGATAGTGACAGTTACTAAATTCAAACATACCCACAATACTAAATCAACATGTCGCTCGAAGAACTTAACCAAAAATTCGTGGTAACGATGAATGAATTTGAAAATCGGCTCGATAAAGTCAACAAAAAACCCGGCAACCCGAATTGTGAGCTCACAAGTCTCCGTGGAGACTTCAATGCATTTAAATTGAAAATTACATCGGAGATGACGGCTCTTCAAGAGAGTATTGCGCAACTTGAGCTTCGTGTGGATGCCATCGACGCTGCTTCTAGAAAAAATCTGTTACTTCTACATGGCGTGAAAGAAGATGGACCAGAAGACACGAGATCCCTTGTGACTGCGGCGTTGACCGGCCTAGGGTGCCACGAAGACGCCATCAGGGGTATCGTCTCCACCAGAAGACTTGGTCGCATGAAACCAAATAAGAATCGACCCATTCTTATTGAATTCCAGCGCCAAATCGACCGTCGATCTGTATGGGAGAGGAAGAAAGGGCTGAAAAACTCCTCTCGTCTACTAACTGAATCCCTAACAAAAACACGACAAAAACTCTTTTCCTCTGCACGTTCAATCTTTTCAAACAACAAGTGTTGGACCAGCGACGGCACAATTGTGGTTCTGCTCCCTGATGGCAGCAAGCACGCCATCAGTACCCAAAAGCAGCTGGATGTCGCTGCCGCCCTTGTGACCAAACTATCAGCCAGCACCAGCACCAGCACCAGCACCAACACCGGCTCCAGCGCCAGCACCAACACCAGCACCAGCACCAGCTCATCCAACACCTCATCCATCACACCCGGTCCCCATCCTCAACACGATGGCTCCAAGTCTATTGGCCTGCGCCCCAGAACAAATACTAAAAAATAAGTGTATAAAAAAAATATGTTTATATTCGCAAAGCATTTATTTCTACCAATGAGTTGCTTTCATGCATTATTATCTATTTGGCTAATTAATGGCTAATTGGAAATAATTTTCTCCCAAGGAAATAATAATAAATTGTGTTGGGTAGGCAGATAATTAATTTTATTGCAAAATAACTTATCCAAATGCTACTTCCATAACCACATTAAGTCATTGAGGTATGTATAACCCATTGTAATTAATAACAACTAATTATATTGCATTTGGGTGGGTATTTCGATACTAGGAATTTGGCCTGCTTATTATTCTTATTTCGATAAAATTTTCTTAAACTCATTATATTTTATTATTTATTATCCTGTTTCTTCTATAACACGGGTATTTATCCCTTATGTTCTACACAAACCTATAGTATCAATTGTATATTATTATGCACTTGTGGCCATAATCTATTTAGGTACTTACCTCTTTATTATTTACTGTGCGCAATAATTAGAGACACATACCTATATTAATATATCAACAAAATAGTAGTGACTGCACCCACAGACGTGAACTATAGTTCGCGGCGTCTCGGTACCTACATTTCATTTGTAATTTATAATATGATATGAAGATTTTCATTCATATTATGATGTTATAAATTGAATGTAAATCTATCTTTGTACTCTTTTTAACGCACGTGTACAGTTTTTATTGATACATTTAGCATTAAAATTAAGATTGCCTCTATCTGCTGTGACTTCTTTTTATGATTTGAAGTTTTATATATACCTATACCATTATATATTTTTAAACATATTGTCGCCTCCAATTAACTTCATATATACCTTTGTAATTTGTAATTGCTTTGAAAAATTTATATAGGTATGTGACGTATTGAACACTGCACATACCTACTAGAAATATTATTATATTTCACTATCCATAGAAATAAAAAATAATTTAAAAAATATGTTCATATATAAATGTATATGTACGTATCTCTTACCTGTTTATTATTTACTCAGCGCAACAGAGACACAAAACATATATTAATTTACGTACTTTTATAAATAAGTGAACTCCACCGCGAACTATACACACAAACTTTTAACTTAGCGTCTCGATACCTACATTTCGTTTACAATATGATATTATGAAGATTTACATTCGTATTGTGATATTATTATGTGAATGTAAGTCTTTCTACTCTATTTTTCATATTATGATGTTATTATATAAATGTAAGTCTATCTTTCAACTCTATTTTACGCACGTAAACAGTTTTTATTGATAAATTTAGTTTGCCTTTATCTGCTCTAACTTTTTTTTTTTTGATTTGAAGTTTTATATATACCTGTACCATTATAAATTTTTTAATCATATTGTCACCTTCTATTAACTTCATAGATGTCGTTGTAATTTGTAATTGATTTGAAAAAAAAGTATGTAGGTATATGACGTATTGAACTTTGCGTATATTAAAAATATTATAATATTTCACCAATGATTAAAAAATATATAAACATATGTGTGTATGTGTATGTATATGTATAATATTTACGTGTATTTCACAAGTAACTCACGACTAACATATACCAACAATTCACTTAGGTATCTATGATGTAATTTTAGACATGTTTATATATCCTATATATCTTATAAATTAATATTTTGTTTATGCTAAAAATATTTCTTTTAACATACAACCGTACTATTAAGATCATCGCGCACTTCTTGCATTTTTATTTTTATTTAACCTTCCGTTGAATATAGTAATTTATATGTTTTCTTTTTTTAATTAGTTTTTTCTATTTCCTTATATTTTGTTATCTTCTTATATTGTTTATAATCATATGTTTTGTAATTCTATAATTCGTCGTGTAATCGACGTATTATTTATCCACAACCGTACACCATTCCCCCATTCCACTCTCACTCCCCCCCTCTTTCCTAACATGCTCTCCGTACTTGCTGCTCACATTTATATTTCACTATTTCACCAGTTTAGTATAACATCATGCGTGTCCTTCATAAAACTCTGCATTTATTATTTGTTTTTTTATCTCTTATCTTTACCAAAATTATTTACACTTATAGAAAAACTTACATAATTCACGATGATTACTATTATGTATCAAAACTGTAGAGGACTACGCACTAAAACAGACATATTTCACAATAATATTTTATTGAATGACGATTGTTACATATTCGGTATTTCTGAAACTTGGCTAATTAATTCTATTTTAGATCCGGAACTGGCACCAACAGAATTTTACAGCGTTTTCAGACGGGATAGATCAAATAACATTACAATTAATAGCATAAACAACCAAGAAGATTCTCGTCGAGGTGGTGGAGTGATGATCATAACACATAACAATCTTAACGCTTACCCTCGCGAAGAATTGGTCTGCAATGCTGAATGCATCTGGGTAACTATTCCCCCTTCTAACTATACCTCCAAACGTACTATCCATGTAGCCTGTGTTTATCTCCCACAGGGACAAGGGTATGAAACTGCACTCAATTCATTCCTTTGCTTACTTGCTAACGTAAAAGATCATCATCCCGATGACATTTTACTTGTAATTGGAGATTTTAATATGCCCACCGTAACATGGAATATACATAACAATGATTTACACTTGACACCTGAAAACTTGAACACAATTAGTTCCTCACTTGCTGACACAATCCATTATTCTGAATTAAAACAATATAATTACATAAAAAATGCAAATAACAGAATCCTGGATTTAGTTATCTGTAATGAGGAATGCCAAGTATATCGTGCATGCGATCCTCTTGTCAACGAAGACTCGCACCACCCATCACTCAAAATTATGCTAAAAATCGATATACTTCCTATTATTCACGCCCCACCTAAAGAAATTTATCAGTTTACAAAAGCCAATTACGAGCTAATCAACCAACATCTGTCAATGACAGACTGGTCATTTACTCAGGAAAATTCGGATATTGACGTAGTAGTCGATTCTTTCTACAACATTTTAAACAGTACCATCAACCAGTTTGTCCCTAAACGTATCATCAAAAAGAGAAAATTTCCAAACTGGTATTCAGCTTCTCTAATTAAAATCATTAAAGATAAACAAAAACTCCATCAAAAATGGAAATCCAATAATAATCCAGTAGACTACATAGAGTTTTCAATCAAACGTACCCAACAAAAAAACTTACAGAAGCATTGCTTTATTCAGTACATAAATTCAGTTGAATCTAATATTCTTATAAATAATAAACAACTTTGGAACTATGCTAAAAGCAAAAGTAAAACAAATGGCATCCCACAAATCATGCACCTTAAAGATGAGTCAGGCACCGGTGCTCAACAAGTGTGTCAACTTTTCTCTAAACACTTTCAGTCCACCTACGTTAATGATAAGGACACGAATGATCCCAGTATAGTCGATAGTTTTACCTATATGAATAATCATAACCCGATTGGGAACGTACAAATAAACAATTTTTTGATCAATAAATACCTGAAGAATTTAGACATTAGTAAGGGTGCTGGCAGTGATGGTATATCGCCATACTTTATCTCAAAATGTGCAAAAAATCTTTCATACCCCCTAACTAATATATTTAGAATGTCACTAAAAGCAGGAAAATTTCCTACAAAGTTTAAAGAAGCAACTATAATCCCTATTCATAAAACAGGTTCTAAAAGCAACATTATAAACTACCGCCCAATCTCAATTCTAACTGTATTTAGTAAACTCTTTGAAAAAATTGTCTACGATCAAATTTATACAACAATTGTTCGCAACATACAAAACCAACAACACGGATTTCTACAAAAAAGATCGGTACTAACAAATTTGGTAAATTTCACGGAATATTTAACGAGCAATATGGACAATAGAAACCAAGTAGATGTAATCTACACTGATTACTCTAAGGCCTTCGATAAAGTAAACCATTTCATTTTAATTAAAAAATTAAGTCAAATAGGCATCCATGGTGATTTACTTCGGTGGCTCACTTCATACCTTCGGTGCAGACTTCAATGTGTATTAGTTGCGGGAACTAAGTCCAGTTTCTTTTCCGTGCCCTCCGGTGTACCTCAAGGTTCTCATTTAGGGCCATTATTATTTAATGTGTATATTTATGATATTCACAAATGTTTTTTACATGCCAATTACCTAGCATATGCAGACGATAAAAAAATCTACTTAATTATCAAATCAATCGAAGATTGCATTAAACTTCAAGAGGATCTCAATCGTCTTTTTAACTACTGTGAATCAAATAAACTTGTAGTAAATACCTCAAAGTGCAATAAATTATCATTTACACGTAACAAAAATAAAATTTCCTTTGATTATACATTAAACGGGACACAAATCAAAGAAGTAGATTCTATCAGAGACCTTGGGGTAATACTGGATGTGAAATTAAACTTCATTCAACACACTGATGCAATCATTAACAAAGCCAACAAAATGCTAGGATTTATAATACGTTTAACGAAACCTTTCCGCAACCTTAAGACTCTATATTCCCTTTACACAGCGTTCATCCGTCCCCACCTAGAACACTGCACACCGATCTGGACTCCTTTTTACCAAGCCCACATTGAAAGAATCGAAAGAATTCAAAAAAAATTTTTTAAACACATTAATTATAAACAAAACTTACATTTCTCAAATTACGCCGATTCTATTAATTACCACAAATTCAACTCACTTCATACACGACGTTTGGTTTTTGACCAAATTTTATTATTTAAAATTCTTAACAATGGCCTCGACTCACCAGAGCTAATGAATTTATTAAATATTCATATTCCAACAAGATCAACACGGCAATCCCATTTGTTTCATTTACCTACATGTAGAACTAACTTTAGAAAAAATTCACCAATTCCACGTATATGTGCCCAATATAATACTAAATTTCAAAACATAGATATTTTTAGCAATACACTTCACAAATATCGAATAGAAGTAACTCGTACGATCGAAAATTAATACTATAGTATGGAATGTATCCAGAGCATCTCCTATCCTCATCCTAAATTCCTATTCCTCCCCTCCTCACCTAAAATATATATAAATATATATATATTTTTTTTTATGCAATAAAACTCCATCTCCAATCAATATTAATATAGGAGACTTTTTTGGCTTGACTGTTTTTAACATGTATATATTTATATTTGTATTTTATGTATAAGCTGTTTGTCTCTTACCTTTACCAATAAATAAATAAATAAATCACGCGATTTCGGGGCGTCAACGTTGTATGGAGAATCACGAAGAGTTCGGAAGGTCATCCCTTTTCGCGGAGCCGGGTCGGGTGAGAGGACACGAGAGGCAGTATGAAAATTAATGTCGAGTTGGAATGTTTGGGCCTTGGTTCGCTGCGAAGACGTTTAATTGAACGGGCTCCAAGTCTTTCAAAATCGCGTGGAGGGGACGTCGGCGTGATGAACGAGGGTTCAAAATCGGAGGACGAACACATACTAAAGCGGGGTTTACCCGGAGGTTGATGCAACTCGACTGGAAATCCCTCGAGATCCTTTGCAGCAGCCTTCGTGAGGTGGATAGTAGGTCTGGCGGCTAGTGGACGTTGAAAGCCCCACCAGAACAAATCTACTTGAAACATGCACGCGTTTAGCATCATGACAAGGGACGCAATGAAATCCCCCTTTTACAGTCAGTAACGTAGTCCGTCGGAGGAAGCGGGGCGGGGTGATTTGGGATATTCCAACAGGTGCATTACCTCTCCCTCTGACGTGAGCGGTCCGGAGGTGTCAAGGCGACTATAAGAAGAAGTTAGACCAGACCTCGGGGAAAGCCAGACACGTATTGGTTCTTGGGGTTGTGCATTTGGAAGAATAGCGACCATTTCATTTGGGGCAGTGAGGTGCCGACCCAGTTTGCAAAAAAAAAACCCTTTTCTCGTCATTCAATCCGTTCCCATCTCCTTTTCTCTCTCGTTTCCACTTCCATTCGCAACACCCAAAGTTTACTAACCACAGCTAAATCCATCTATCTAGTTTCAGTACACCATTACAGAGGTCGACGAGGGAGTCCCAGTACTTATGCGGAAACAACACCCCATTCAACGAACGGTTTAACAGCACGTACACAAAGGGGGGGGGGGGTACGGTCCTATGTCACAATCTAGAATTTATAAAGACGGGGACATTAGGTAAGGGCGGGGATACAAGGAAATTGTAGAGATATGATAGAAACTACTAGGTCAATTAGCAATAGGGTCCAGTATTCGAAAGTTAGGTGAGACACGTACTCGTTTCTTGTAGTACTCGCTGAGGGTCGATGGACGTTTTCCCCACACTTTGGCTAAAAAGAACCGGGAGTTACCATGGAAAGGAGACATTAAATACCTACCACCCCATAACGGTGGGCTTCGAATTAACAAATCACACAACGTGAAGTTAAGGGATTTATTGTAGATCAACCCCAAAGCGAAGGCCTTATTTTACTGTGTGCAATATCACAGGGGCGGGGGATATTCAGAGTTAGCTAGACTCAGCACGATATCATTTTGCAAAAGCGAACTGAACGCTGGGGAGAAAGAGGTATAAAAACCTCATTCAAGCGAGTTAGGACAATTAGGAGGTCGAGTCAACACAACCTACCAACCTTTTTGTGGATACAAAAAATTATAATAGCTTTTTTTAAATAAATTTGGTTTTAATACCACTTTATTGCATATATTTTTAATGCATAAAAAACCATCCGGTTTCGGTTCACCCTGAACCTTCATCAGGGTTATATAAAAAAACATATTAAATCAATAACAGAGTTAACGTTTATTTAAAGGTAAGATAAAATAGGGAAAGAGAACTTCAACGTATCGGTTTACGTTTGAACAACCTAGAAGCTCTGTAAATATAAAAAAAATCCCTAAAAATAAATAAAACAAATTTACTAAATAAACAAATTAGACTTGTCAAATAGCACCACTTTAAACATATTCCCCACCCCTCCACCTACTGTCATCCCTACCTCCCCCTGGTCCCCATCAAAGTTTATAATTCTCTCTCCCTTTTCTATATTACCTATAAATACACTCTAACTCTGTTATTGATTTATATTTTTTATATAATCCTGACGAAGGTTTAGGGTAAACCGAAACCGGTCGGTTTTAAATACTAAAAATAAATTGGTATTAAAAACGATTGAATGAACAATCACACCATAAATATATGTTTTTTTTATTTAAATTGTATCACTTACGCTGCGTCCCACAGTTCATAAACAAAATCCCCATTACCAAGAAAACACTGCCATTCGTATCTCTAACTGCAACAAATGAGGCGTCCGGCGGCCAATTAATCATCTCATAGTAACTAGCCAGATAAGGAAATGATCCCAGGAAAAATATGTTATGCGGAAATTCGGCTTGATTAAACCCGAGCCGTTATGAATGGGAGTCTGACGGACTGACGGATGGCGACGGGTCGGCTAATGTGATTGAGATCTATTACTCTATTAAAGATGTAACAAGTAAAATGATTTATTTGGCTTTAAAAATATGTATATATATATCATAATATATTTAAAAAAATATATTAACTTTGAATGAATCCACTCGCTGCCCGATCGGTACAACATTAGTTTGGATTTGAGGCAAAAATTCCTAGCCAAATTAAAAGATTTTTCAAATCTCTATCAATTACGCTTGAGGTGGGTTTTTTCTAAGTTTGATTTATTAAATTATTACTGACCACCAGAGAAGCTGAATTTATCATAATTTAAAATAAATTCTAGCAAACTAATTGGGATATAATACAATATTTTTTTATTCTCGTTTAAAGGTACGTACTCATCTGTGGACTATTAACGTAAAAGTTACCTCGTCAAAAATCAGTGTGAGCGTTGAACGCGGCGAGCCCACGTCTATCGGTTTTTGCCGCGAATCGACGGGCAAAAACCGATACAGTGGTGCGGACAATGGATATGGCGCACACACTAGAGCCTGGTTAATGTGTCTGCACTGGTTACAGTTACAGCTTGCAGATGTGTACATGGCTAAAGCTGCGTTAGAAATCTGAAATCTTTACATAAAAAGAAGAGTGCTTTTGGGTGTTTTTTTATATAAATCCACTGTTTTATATTAGGATTGATGTGATTTTGCAATGTTAACATGAGATTTCTAAAGGTTTTTATTAACTTATATTGCTATATGAAATTTCCAAGAGTCATCACCCATCCCCCTTCCCTACCCCCCAAAGCAGAATAAAGCCCAGGCATATTGGTAACTTCAGCTACAATAAATAATACCAATTGTGTAAAAGTTTTTATTGGGTTGACAGTTGATTTTGTGCTAAGAAAATTTTTATTCTAGTGCAAATTTGTCAACTCGAATATAGAAAAGAAATGAAAAAAAAGTTATTTCTGAACATACAGTAGCATTTTGTGTACAAGAGCGTTCAATTTACGACGCGTTTAACATGAATATTATATTAATGTCACACTAAATTGTTTTCTATCATTATTTTATAGTCATTAAACACTGAAAAATATGTTTTATATCATTACAAAATGGCAGTTATGTCAACGTTAACAAATTACTGAATCAAATTATATATGTATAATACACAATCACGAATTAAGTAATTTCATGCAAAATTCGAACGTTAAACCTTCATTAACCTTCGGCATGCTAAGATGCAAAACATTTTTTTTTGTTTTACAAAATAACACAAGAGATCGTGTTTATGCGAGAAGTAAATAATTACAAGAAGAAAATAAGATGTGTTAAAAATATTCAAAATATTATTAAATATTTACAAACTTAATTCAACATACAAATTAACATAATTGAATCTTCAAATTAACTACGAACATAATTCAATAAACACAGTTTTATAGAATTAGTATTATAACAATAGCCAAAGTTTTTTTAAATGCAATATAGTATAGATTAAGTATACGTATATTAAGGGTACAATATATATAACTATTCAATTTCACGCAGTTAATTTATTTTTTGAAAAGTTCATATTTCAAAGCTCCGCGCTCCGGTAACCTTAATTTTGTTTTTGGACAATAATATGTTGTGCCATTTCACACCTTTATACAAGTATTGGTGCTGAACTGTTGTAATTCGTGTTGTCATAAGGGGTGACTAGTTACCCCATGCGTTTTATCATTTTAATGCCATAAATTTGATTGCGAATTATTCTTAAGGCTTACGAATTTAAGGTGTTTTCGTGAAAAAAAAATGTTATTATACTTACATTTTTTTAAATCCTTTTCATTCGATCACGATCGTGACCTACAGTAGACTGCTGGAGTTTTATTGACTTACTGCGTATATGAATATCATTCGGTACCTAAACTTACTTAGATAGAGTAAGCGAGCATAACCCACTGCTGTGTGTGGGTTCAGCTGAAGGTAATATAGTTCCAGCTCGCAAGAAATATTATTTTTGGCAAAGTATTAAGGTCAAGAAACACTCAGTCCACGTACGCAACGTAGGAAATGCATTAAAACATCTGGACATCCCAAAATCCATTAATTTTCTATAAAAATAGATGATTTAGAAACATACTTGTCGCACGCAATGTAATCCTACGCTCTTCGTTCAATACCGATCCGCGTTGTTCAGATCGGCGTGGGACGTGTGAAAAAAACACGGCGATGTTCAAAGACCTCCCTATTAGTTGATTTAATGTTTTTTTTTTGATGTTTGGCATTAAAATTTATTGTTCGGTTTTTGCTTAATTGATTGATAATGTAAAATTCGCGCCCTTGAGGTGGTTCTGCATTTGATTTTAACAAATCATCCAAATATTATAATATACATTATTTTTATTAAAATCCGTTGGATATCGGGATACTACGATTCAATTATGCTTTTCGTGCGTAGGTTAAGTGTGTACGTGCGTTGGCCTGTGCTGTGCTGTTGGGTATGTGCTGCCGTCATAACTAAACATGCCCATATTGAGGTTTTTTTAAACGGTAGATTGAGTGTATAGGTTTTGAAGGAATACAACCAAATGGCAAAAACTATAAAGTTAAAATCATACATGGTGGTTAGTAAATTCATAGATTTTGACCACTTCCATACCAATTCATCCCATTCAGCCAATTAAAAAAATAATCAGTGCTAAAACTTTTCAATTTATTTTGAACGTCACCGTTGATGTTCTACATCCCGTGGCCCATAACAGCCCGCGTCTTACCCCATTAGGCTGTGCCGATTACCACCGGATACGGTGCGGGCTTAGGGGACTGGCTGTCGGGAAGGTTTAGGCGTTGTTTAGTCCAGGATTAGGCCCGGTATTGCCCGGGAAGTCCAATTACTAATTTAGCAGCAGATTAAGTGTTGCTGTTAATTGGTCATAAGCTATTTGCATTTCGACGGGCTTGTAATACGCCGGCTTTATAGCGGATAATCCTCATGAAAAATGTTTGTTTAATTTGTGTTAATACCCGGTTAGCAGCAAAACTTTACAGCATCGTCCTGTGTATCATTTTTGATTGCTTTATGCTTATATATGTACCTACTTCAGAAAATTATTAAATTACGTTTGAAATTGTTCTAACAATAGTTATATTTTTTACCTGTTAATATTCCGATCAAAGTAAAACATTGCAAGGTTGTATTTCAAATATTTTAATAATCATACCATGCATATAAAATTCATTCCATTGATTTGACAATGTCATCATTGGCCACCTACAAATCATCTGTTAACAAGACTTAAAGCTCCCTATCGTGTTTTTCTAAAAACTTATTTATTTATTTATTTATATATATGCCTAAAAAGGCTTTTACATAAAAGTGATACATGATGCAGTGTACATAGGAGAATATCTGTATTATACAGGAGATACTGACAGTAAATAGATGTAATCCGTTGTAAAGAAGGTACAAAATACACAATTGTAAAATTGTGATTACAATTCGATAATATTAAGAAAAAATGAAAAAAGAAAAAGATAAAAAAAAAAACTGTATATGAAGCAATATTAGTAAAACGTAAGAGTAACATAAAGTAAAAAAGGAATTACAACAACACCACATATAAGACAAAAAATTAAAACTAATTTACCTACGCTACTCTAATTTGTAGGATTCGACAAAGTGTTGGTATAGATTATGCTTAGTTCTATAAATGGAGTCAATAAATAAATCAACAGCACCCCCATACTTGTTGCCCAGATCATGCATCCTATTTGTCAGTGAGTGTGTCTGATAGTTGGTCGTGTATGTATTGTAGAGGAATGTTATATTTTGTCTTGTATTCCTAGTCGGCACATGGAATTTAATAGTGGCAACGATGGCAGGACTATCAATTAAGTTGTTAATGACTCTGTGTAACACAACCAGGTCTGAAATAATTTTCCTGTCAGACAGTGTTATTAGATGCAATTGATTTATCAAACTGACATAATTAATGTAATAAATATGAATTCTGAGCTTAAAATTTACGTACTTAAAAAATTTGTGCTGAACTCTTTCTATATTATTGGAGTTAACTTTATATAAAGGGGACCAAATAGGTGAATTATTTTACTGGTGTGTAATGGATATGTAAGTGTATGTATGAATGTAATGCATATGTGAGTGTGTACGTCATCAATGTTATGTTCTGTTCTGTAATTAGTGATAGTATCAACCATGTTAAATGTAATTGTATTTGCGAGAGCTTTGGTATAAATCACTACTGACAAACCTAATAAAAAAAATTTAAAAAATAATAAATACAAGATTAAATATGCCACCGAGCTACGACTAAATTGCACGGACATAAAAACGGCGCAGCCAACAAAGTTAGATCGTAGTAGAAACAAAGCGTTTGGCTTGTAGGTAGAAATGAAGGCGAGTATTTGCAGTAGTATGGGTGCACAATGTTAGCGAACCTTCTGTGCGCGTGGTTTCATATTAATAATGGTTAATGGTCACAATATTTCTATTGTCCATGATTCTGACTGTGTATTTTATTATATCCAATGGTTACTTTGTCGCTAAAATTAATACAATATTTTGGGTAGTTTATAGTTAAATAAAATTTGTCTACTTCAGCCAAATTAATATACTCTTCATGATGAAGAGAAAAGGACGTACAGTGACATTGATGTGTAATTAAACTTAATTAAATATGCTAACAAAATGATAACATAATTTATGTATTATGTTCAAATTAATGAAAAATAGTAGTACCTGCAGACAATCTGCTTTGAGGCAGCCTTGCTTTTTTGTTATTTATTTTATTTATTGATCTAAGCGCTCTGATGGGCTTTTACTTGATACATATTTAACATGATTTACTGCATAGTACAAAAATAAATCAACCACTGTTAAAAAAGCAGATGGCATAAAAATAAGATTAATTAATAGAACAGGTTGATAGTAATTTACTAACCATCACGCAGTTTCCCTGCAGGGGTAGGCAGAGAGGATAGACCGCCAAACAATTCGGTTTTTACACACACTTCTTGCCTCATTCACATTCAAACATCGTCTCATACATACTTTTCTATTATTCTGACTCTTGACATGGCCCGACTCAAGTATCTGATTTACTTGATCGTGCCTTGTCTTCTTCGGGCGCGCCAGACTTCTGCTGGCATTCGCATTTGCGTCATATATTGTAATATCAATATTGTATAATAAATGCAAACACATTAAGTATTATAATGAGATTTGTAAAACTTAAGTTTGTAAATCCTAATAAATTGAATATATATTATTTTTACGGTTCAATTTTTGTTTCAGAAAGTTGACAGCAAATCATAAAAAATAACTTACATACCTATGACAATTATGCATTCGGCTAAGAATGAATGTTTTATTTATTTTTATTGAATGTTGTGTACAATTTGGCATGCAATAGGTATGCAAAATACACTTTGAAACCTTATTATGTTCTTAACCTTTTCTTCCCGGAAAAAAAAACACGTAGGTACGATCCGAAGGGGGGTCACTAGGATCCCCCAATTTGTTTAGCTTATTTAAGGGTACTAACAACATAATCTTATGTAGTTTTTTTAATAAAAATTAAAGGGAAGTGTATTCTTCATATTTCTGTAGTCATGCTAAAAATATTTTGATAAATAAAATCGCAATTGATATTCCCATGAATTAAGACCATAATGCATCTTTTTTCATAGAAAACAGGGAAGGCGGGCCTTTAACGGCATCACTATTTGATTCAGAATCTCGACTGGAGATTGGCGATTACATATTAGGGTGGTTTGTAAATGATAAATATGTTGGTAAAAATAAAATTAACGGATTTTTGAATATTTAGAAAACTACGGTAAATCAAGATCTTTAATGTTAATGTTGATTTTCAAATTTTAGATTCTGATGTTTTATTTATTTTAATTCAGTATTGATACCATACAACTATGTATTTTCTATAAAAAAAAGTGGGTGTGTCAAGCCTACGCAAGACAGAAGTGAAACTTCTAGTATTCCTCTCTCTCTATTTTCATTTCATCATCTCTATTTTCTCTCTTAGGTTAGTTTGAAAATTAGAGGTTAAATAATTCAACGACGAAGCATGGATTTGCTTTTTCTAATATTTTCTTATAGATGAATGACGTTCGATTAATGTATAGTTCCAAAAATTTTCAATTTATTCACAAGTATACAATATTACATAAATAACAATATTACAATTAAAAATTACAAAGAAATTACAATGACAATTTACCAATCATGTGCCATTTTCATTGTCAATTTCATGAATATCATTTCCTAATGTCGTGATAATTGGGTTATGGTAACTAAAGTGCGAGATATATACATGAGCACTTAAATCCTTAATGAATCGTGCAAAAACTGCATCGATTGTTGTCCCGTGTCGGGAGAGAACGTTCGTGAGCGGCTCCCCCACCTCAACAAGCGCATATGGTGAGAGAGGGACAGTGAACGGTGAGCGGTGGTGGGGGTACCCGCATTTTCGTGTCGATCCTGACTCGGTTTTACTCCGTCCCCGAAAATTCATTACGCGCCTAAAGAAGTTTCACTTCAATAACTATTCTTAACTGGGTACTTTTCCATACTTAGGCCCCAATTTTAAATAAAAAGGATTCTATGAAATAATGAATTGAAATAAAATAAAAACCGAGAGGAAAAAAAACTATAATAAAGGCGGCAATGAAAAAAATTAAAGGGGCATATTTTTTTAAATACCGATTGTAAAAATACGGTTACCTTTAATAAAATTTTAATAATACAATAAGTGGGGATACTTTAAATAGTAACTAATAAATATCAATAATTTCCGAAAAAAAATATTTTTCATTATAAGTGCCTACATGCAAATAATATAAATATGTCGTCTGCAAGTGGCATAACTTGAATTTGATATAAACTTCAAAAAGCGAAATGGCTGCCAGCCGTAATAATAATTACACAACATAACTTATTCATAAATAAATTATTTTTATAAATTGAAAAATAAGATTCTTAAATATATAAAAGAAGTCATTAAATTGGATTTCTAGGAATTAAACTAGACAACATTCATTTTAAAAGTGCAAAAAATATTCAGATATTCTTAAGGATCATTTTGGTTTTTAACAAGTTTAAAGTTGATGGACTTTTGCTTATTATTCTCACGTAAATATCCCGTACTTTTGTTGTGCTTCTCCTATCGGCTTTGGTGCAGCCCCGGTTAATCCATAAACTGCATTAATCATGCAGCTGTCTAGGTACCTATTGGACAACCTGCTTGTCTAGGGACAACATGGTCACGTTCAGGCGATAACAGGTAGGGATATCAAATAATAATATTTTAAATATTTAAGACAATATTAGTGATTTTTAAACGAAAATCTGAAACAGAAAAATCAGAAAAGGAAACGGTCACATCTGGGACTCGAACCCAGGACCCTTGTCTTTCCGGGACAGTGCTCTACCGACTGAGCTAATGGGACCCTATTCCCCTCGGTCACTTTTAACTGTATCATACTTCGAATAAGAACTACTAACATTGTCTTCATTTTTTCACCGCACATTTTTATTGGCAACTATCTTTATGTATGATCGCAAGATTCAACCCGAACTAAATGCAATCCAGACAGCGTCTTTTTAGATAAACCTATCTTATTTTTTATATTTAATGTGCGACATCTGTTGACTTTTCTGCAAGTCTAGAATGAATTTTTTATTTTTCGGAATAACTTCATTGAGTAAAACCTCAAATTGTAATATTTTAAATCGAGTCCCAGATGTGACCGTTTCCTTTTCTGATTTTTCTGTTTCAGATTTTCGTTTAAAAATCACTAATATTGTCTTCAATATTTAAAATATTACAATTTGAGGTTTTACTCAATAAAGTTATTCCGAAAAATAAACAAATAATAATAGATGAGCATGCTTTATCACGACAAAGTTATTTAAGTACGTAGAGCATCGTGTTTAATATGCCAAAGTCCATTTGGTGCCAGAGTATTCCTTGGACGTCCCCTACTTCTTCTACCATTTAAACCACTTTCTGAACACTCCTGGCACTAATAAGAACAAACTTTGAAATTAATGAACATAGACATTGGTTGACAAATTTTTGAGTTTTAAATATATGTATATTAAGATGAACATATAAACTTAAATATGATTTAAGATTTTCACGGCCAAAAGTATTTTTGTTATTTATTTTTGGAGTGTTATGCCGTATTGCGCTAACTCCTTCTTTAGCCAACGTTTTGGACACTGTAACGTTGTCCGAAACTTTGGCCAAAGAAAGAGTTAGCGCAACACGGCATAACACCCCAAAAATATAAACTTAATTTATATATATTAAGAAAAACATATAAACTTAATGTATATATATATATATATATATATATATAATGATATTTTCCTTTTGATTTGAACGACACAGTCAATTAAAACACAATTGAGTTTCTCTGTAAGGAAAGTAGAGGTTTATTTTGTTAATCTCACAAGATTTACATAAAAAAAGCATTCATTAACAAAAAATTACCTGTAAGGAAAGAAACGACATTTAATGTTATTAATTGTTATGTCAATTCCTTAATTACAATCACGATAGCAATTACCAATTATTGAAATTATTCCCATCAATCTGCCTTGTCACAACCCATAGATTATTTTTACTATGTCTTAAACCATAGATTACGAAATATCGAGTCGACTGTGTAGGTACTGTGGCGCACATCCAGCCAGTGACAGTCCACGACACACACAGCCACAATGACGAGACAAGCTCGGCATAGCCTTGAATTAAAGAAAATAAAAATTTTCTTTACCTATATATTAAGATGAATATGTAAACTTAATTTATATATAGTGAGATGAACATATAAACTTAATTTACATACAACACAAATGAAAGAATATCTTTGTTTTAAACCACTTTATTACATTTATAGACGTCGACCGGTTTCGGTTGAACTCAACCTTCATCAGGACAGTACAAATATAAACTATATTTGTACTGTTTATATTTGTACTGTCCTGATGAAGGTTGAGTTAAACCGAAACCGGTCGACGTCTATAAATGTAATAAAGTGGTTTAAAACAAAGATATTCTTTCATTTGTGTAATAATGTCAAGCCACAAAGTGTTTGCTTCCTTCGATAATTTAATTCACATATTTTAAGATTAACATATAAACTTGATTTATACATATTAAGATGAACACATAAACTTATTTTGTATACCGACCGGTCGGTGGCCGAGTTGACATCGCGCTTGGGTCCCACTCGGACGTAGTGTGTTCAATTCCTCGGCTGGCTAAGTCCTCCATCACAACACAAGCAACATTTTAAGCTTACTGTGGTGGTAGTAAGCGATTTTCAAATATTGTCAGGTTATTCGTAACCCGGGAATGTTTGTCTTTCTTTAAAAAAAAAAAAATATATATTTTTTCTTTTTTTACAAAAAATTTTACAAATATATTAAGATGAACATATTAACTTAGTAACCATATTTTGATTTATTAAATCAAATTCGGACTTACGATAATTTTATAACAGATTTTTAAAATAGGATAGGTCCCATGGGGTTTGGAGGCCAGTTACTAAGTTTTTACCACAACGACTGCAGTTAATCTCTTTCACGACGTTTTATCTCTTGTCTCACATTCTTCTAATATCTCCACATTTTTAAGAAGTCATACTTTGTTTTACAAGACGTACACTTTGGGCATTTCATTTGTACAGAATTCATCCTTACTCTGACACCTCTATGCCTAACTGCCATATATCAGAGTTAGTATCAGCGCTCTATTGTTGTCTGCCTGCCTCGCTTCCTTGAACAACTTTATTAATCGTCTATTGTAAGCTGATGATGCTGCGCTTAAGTCCTAAAATATGGATGATCTACAGTTAATCTTTTCTTGGATGAACGAAATATGTGCACATTTTTTAAAAGTTTTTCTTTAATGTATTCAATTTACTAAAAAAACAGTTTTTTATAAAGAAGTTCTGCTCTCTAATTTTAATTAGACGTGACAGCTGTCTCTCCTTTTGAAGGTATTATGAAACTTTCAGCTTGACAATGCCTCCAAAAAACGAATAAATATAAATAGTATTTTTGTAAACTGAATAATAATAATATTTTGATAAATTATATAGTGCCGTATTATTGACAAATCACCTAAATAGCGCTTATATTGATATTATTGAATATAACAGAAGAAATTTAAATTAAAATGTAGTTCATGGATTACATGTTTCCAAAGTTATGTGTGTCATATAGTAATAACAAATTGATACTTATTTATTTTGCTTAATTTTTTTGTGAAATCACCCAAAAGTGCTTTGCTAAGCAACAGTAACCGAAATGTACAAGAAACTAAGAAATTCTCAACGCACATAAATGTTATAACTGATTTCCTTCAACTTAGAGTTAGGTTTATCCTGTAATCAGGAACCAATTAATGTTGAGAAGACCATTAAATAAGTCATCGAGGGTCTTGAAACACCTACGTTTTTTCTCGATTCGAAAGGTTAAGGAATGCATTAGGCAACTACCAGTAGAGTTGGGTTAATACAAACGTTTTTATTCGAGCGTAAAAACACATAGAAATAGTCTTATGGTTCCAGACTTATATGATACTCTTTGGAGAAATACAGGTAACTAAGGTAGTCATTTTTATTTAGTGTTTGCGCTTCTATATATATGTTTCCAGCTGATAAATTAATGATGTGCATTAAACGACGCTTCAGAATATCTAAAGCGATATTCGGCTTCTTGTCAAGGCACAAGAATCCTAACTGCCCGAAACCATTGAGTTAATGATATCCCCAATCGGCTTTGACGGCCGGCATAGTCCAGTGGTAACGCATTGGACTGCCATTCCGAAGGTCGCGGGTTCGAACCCGGCGTGCGCAAATAAATTTTATTTGATTAATTTGTGTTATTTCACAATTAATTAATTAAAATAATATATAGTATATTTGCGGCACGTTCCAGAGTGGAAGATACTACCAGTATCGCCCTGGTGTAAGACCACCATTCAGAATTGAAACGTTGCTCCAAATGGCTTTAGCCGTGTTTAGTGACTAGATCTGAATAGCCAGGTACTTCCCCACCTTCCTCTTTCCCTTCCTCACTTACCTTCAGCCTCACAACATCCCCCAATTGGGGATGCCATAGTCTCACTGGCTCCAGACGGGAGCAGTTGGGACTCTTGTGAGGTATTCACTATAAAAAAAAAATCGGGGTGTATTTTGAGAAATGGGTTGAAAGGAAGATATCTAAATACGAATGTTAGAGGGAGTGCGCTAATATTAAAAAAAAACGATAATATTTAAGCGAAAATTGTTAAAATATTTCATAAAACACGGCTCGTTTGAAATAGACCAAAAATCTCTCAAAAAATACTTTAGTTGCATTTAAAGATGCACTGTGATTTTTTTCATGCCTATAACATATTAAATAACGGAAAAAAAACGTGTTATTAATCATTTTCGGATCTTACTTTGCGATTTTTTTTCTATCGAGAGAATTTCATATAGTTAACATTTTGGCATAACAAATGTATATATAATCTTCGAACAAAACATTTTTTGCTTGAAATTTAAAAACTTAAAGAGTTAACAAAAAACTTTTTCTAAATCGGTAGAAATTTAGTATGCGGAGGCTTAACTTAAGGCTGAGAGTAACTATTCTGTACGATTTAGGTTAAACACGTCTAAAGCCATTTCAATCAACGATTCTATTCTGAATGATGGTCTTTGATTGGACACTACTGGGAATAACTATAACTTGCGTAGATATTTGTATAAAGCTTAGAAATCGTTACACTTTTATAAGAATTGTATTGCCCGTCAAGAATGTACTTTCACTTATGTATATGCCGATTCAAAAAGAGAATAAACTTGATTACAGCTTGAATTCAACAAATTACTCCACTCGTTCAAGACATTCGTTCAACATCGGACTCTTCCCCATTCGATAAAAAATCGAGATGATATCTTACGCATTCTGTTCGCGTGGAGCAACTTTTCATATCTTTCATAGCGACGCTGCTGACCGCCTTGAGCATTTGAGCAAAACCTTCACAATTTACCGCCATTCTTCGCCTTCGTCGTGCTCGATAATCAAATAACGCATTTTTCATTCGATTCGTAGCGAACAAGGGAAAAGCAATTGCCAACTTCGCCGGATAAGTAACAAGTTTCGATGGATGATTGGTAAGGGATGTGGCATTACTATGAAAGAAATCTGTATCCAAATTCTTGATTGCGATCATTGCCATTGTTGACGAAATGTATGCATCTCTTTTTAACATATTATTATAAGCAATAATTAGTCGCCTGAAATATCCATACAAATTGAAAGTAAATGCCACCGACGGGAATTGAACCCGCACCTTCTGATATCCGGTCAGGTGCTCTGGACTACTGAGCTACGTCGGCTTATTTCCAACGCGCCAAATAGTTCAGTATGTACTAGTACTTCAATCAACAATTACTGCTAATTATATTTTTTCACCTGTAAACAACCAACTTTATTTTGTAGGAAAGGCTTTTTTAGTGCTAAATTTCCCACTAGATGGCGTCAAGACATGTTATATCCACATTTGTTGGTGAAATATTTTAACTTGTCAAATTCAATTTGTTTCAATTTGTATGGATATTTCAGGTGACTAATTATTACTTCTTATAATTTGTTATCTTTTGTGCAATGCATAAAAAAAAACCTTGTCGTATAAACATTACTTAATCATTAATAAAAAAACAATAATCTTTTTAACATATTTCTTAAGTTATTTAGAAATATAATACGCCCATACAGCGTTTATAATCATATGATAATAATTTAAGGGAACAGTAATCATGAAGTGAAATTTTCTACTTAAATTATATGGAACCCAAGCAGAAGTATATTGTGTACGCGGGGGATCCCTCTCGATTATCCGCCATACTACGGTATTCTATTCTATAATAGAATACTTATAAAATGTTCGACAAAGTACGATGCGGAAAAAATGAGTAAAGCTATTGGAGACGAGTTCAAAGACATCAGCGCTACAGAAATTAAAAAGAAAAGACCAACTATAATACTTAAGGGCATTGCTAATGACTATAATAAGGATGATATAATACAAGATATAATCGAACAGAATGAAGATATCAAGGATGTGATGATAGATAAACCAGAAATTGAGATGACGTTAAAAAAGATCTTGAAAAACAAATATAATAACACATCTAATTACATAATAGAAGTTAGTACTGAAATAAGAAGAAGGCTAGTATATAGCGGTAAAATCTATGTGGGATACCAGAGAATACAAGTAGAGGATGCCCATCCTCTAGTGCAATGCTATCACTGCCTGGGCTTTGGACATACTTCTGTCAGGTGTCTTCATAAAGAAAAGGACAAACCATTGTGTACACACTGTGCTGGTGATCATTCATACAAAGATTGTGCTAACAAAGATAAAGAACCTAAATGTAAAAATTGTGATAAAAAAAATAAAAAAATGAACTGGAATATTGACATCAGGCATTCTGCAAACGATAAAACGAAATGTATTGTGTATAAAAAAATGAGCTTTTTAGCAAAAGAAAAAATAGAATATTGACTAGAAATAAGATTAAACCTGTCTCAAAATAGATTTAGTGTTATTACATTTTATTACATAAATATCGTTATAAAAATTATAAAAAATCACAAATTAACTAACAAAAATAACATTATTATATTACATTATTTTTTTAATAGTAATATCATAACGTCACCTTCAAAAACATTTTTTTGTTTACTTAAACATGCATTTTTTCACTGTGTACTATATTTCACATTCATAATTATAAAAACAGCTTTTAAATTTTTTTTTAAATATGAAAAATATTCTGAAATAACACTAGATGTGAACATACAGTTTATTTTATATTTATTAAGCCTTTATCAAAAATTACTTGTACCAATTAGCTTCAAATACAATCACTTTTATTTTGTTAAATATTTAACATTAAATTCTTCAATTTATACTCAAAATATGTCTGTTAAACAAAACAAGAAAACAATTAATTACCATCACGAATTAAATGGCGCAGAATAATTTTTCTTATATAGATAATGATAATGAAATAGAAAGTAGTACAGTAAATAATTTAGAAGATTGGATAAAAAAACAAAACATAAATTCGTCTGATAATCTTGTTTGTATTCAATTAAATATTAGATCTATACAAAAATATTGGGATGTATTGCATATATATTTAATTAATTGTTTGAAGCATATTGACATTCTGATGCTATGTGAAACATCTGTACAAAATGAAAGTATGTGTATTTACAATATTCCTGGATATAATGCATATAACTACTGCAGGACTGATAAGTCAGGAGGAGGAATTATATTGTATATAAGAAATAAATTTGAATTTAGACTAAAAACATTAAAATCAATACATTTTGAAAATATATCAGGAAAGCTCATACTCCAGGACAAAACTAAAGTCAATATAATAGCTATCTATAGACCTCCTAATTTCAGTAAATCTTCATTTCTGACGGAATTATCATCATATCTTGAGACAATTAATAGTAAGGAAAATATTATCTTACTTGGAGATATAAATCTTAATTTGCTTGATGAACAAGATAATATTGTAACTTCGTATGAAAACTTACTTACTAACCATTATTTAACTAAATGCATCAATGTAGTAACCAGAGAAGCTGTATCAAATGGACAAATTACTCGCACGTGTATTGACCATATATTTGTCAAATTTAGAGGCAAGAAAATAACAGCTTGCGTCTGTGAAAATAATATTGCCGATCATTTTATCACTGCTATTAATATAAAATGTCATAAACGTCAGGTAGACTTTGCAAATAAGTATATTCAAATCATCTCACAAAAGGATATTGATAGACATATCAGAGATTATAACTGGAGTAAACTTATAGAGGATAAGGATTGTATTTCATTATATGAAAAAATAAAATCTTTATTTAATAAATTTTACAAGAGTAGTTCTAAAACGATAGTGCAAAACCCGAAAACACGACCTTATGCAATAAATGAATGGGTAAGCAGTGAATTATTATGTCAAATAAATAAAAGGGATAAACAATATAAAAAATGGAAAAGTACACCAACAAACAAAACATATGAAACAGAATACAAAAAATCACGAAACCTTGTCAATAAAATTATAAATAAAGATAAAACTAACTACTATAATAATAAATTTAAAAACTGTTTTAATGATACAAAAAAAACCTGGGATGTGATAAATAATATTTTAGGACGTAAACCCAAAAACGATTGTGATGAAACAATAACACGATATATGTTAAAAGATAGAACTGAGGATTCTGTGTCAAATGATTTTGTGAATTACTTCTCGGATAGCATCAGCAACATGTTACATAAATGCAATCACAAAGCTACTAATATTGTACTGGAAGAACTGCCTCACAGTTTATTTATACCAAGAGCTACTATAACTGATATTGAAAACATTGTTAAAAAAATGAAGAACTCTAAAAGCACAGGTATTGACAATATAAGAATGTTTGATTTAAAAAGAAATATAAAAACTCTTGGGCCAATAATTACTCATTTAATCAATACGATAATAAAGCAAGCAAAAATTCCACAAGAATTTAAATGTAGCATTACTAGACCAATATTTAAAGGTGGAAAACACATTGAACTGGGAAATTATAGGCCTATTAGTATACTACCTGCGTTAGAAAAAATTCTCGAAAAATTTTTATCAAATAAATTAAATAATTACATTGAAAAATTCGCTATCATAGATCCCAATCAATATGGCTTTCAAAGAAAAAAAAATACTGAAAAATTACTGCAAGATTTTTCCAATTACATAAATAATCAATTAAATAATAAATTACATGTTATTGTGTTATTTATCGATAACTCTAAAGCTTTTGACACAATTAACTCTAAAAAACTGCTAGAAACCTTAGAAAAAATTGGAATAAGAGGAAATGTGTTAAATTTATTTAAAGATTATCTTAGAAATAGAAAAATATGTACCAAAATAAATAATACTTTTAGTAAAACAAAGAATGTATCTGCAGGAGTTCCACAAGGTTCCATATTGGGACCTACACTATATATAATTTATGTAACTATAATGAAAAAACTTTTCTCTTTTGTTAAACATTTTGTATTTGCAGATGATACGGCATTGGTCATATCACATAAAGATCTAAAAATTGCAATTGAACTCATGCAAATTGACTTTAATCAACTTTGTAAATGGTCACATGATGCAGGACTATTAATAAATGCTAAAAAAACCAAAGTTATGCATATAAGATCACCTAATGCCAGATTTCAATTCAATCCTAATATTATTTCTCATAGTTTTAATTGCATCCATAAAAATATCCCGACTAATTGTAAATGTGAAAGCTTAGAATTAGTTACAGAATATGTCTATCTTGGTGTTACAGTAGATTGCTTTTTCAAATGGGACAAACATATTAAAAAAACCTGTAAAAGACTCAGATCAATTGCTGGCAGAATGTACACATTAAATTTTTTCCTATCAATTGAAACACTTAAAATAATTTATATGTCAATGGCAGAATCTATTATAAGATATGGATTAACCATATGGGGAAATACTAGTACAACCAATCTGAAACAAGTCCAAGTTGTACAAAACGCAATTGTAAAATTACTAGTCGTCCCTAATATTTTTAAACAGAGACATAATACACCGTTGCTGTTTCAGAGTGCCAAAATTTTACCTGTTAAGGCTATACTATGGCAAAAAATCATAATTCAGTATATATTTACCCGGCAGCATAAAGAAAAATTAGAACATAAATACAGTACTAGATTCACGCGCAATGACGGGTTAATAGTTCCGAAATTTAATAATAAATACGGACAGAGAACGTTTGAATACAACATACCGAAGATATTTAATTTATTACCTGACACTATAAAGCAATGTAAATCTATGAATAAGGTTAAATATATGGTGAAAAATTGGCTATCGGAAAAAAAATATTTATTTTAATATGTATGAAATATTGTATGAAAAAATTGTTAATTCTGTAGATATAAGATGTAAATTATAACTTTAAAAATGTATTTGAAACTAACTTTAAGCACCTGTTGACAAGCCAATTCAATCGGCTTAGCAGGACTTGTTTTTTGATATTATGTATTAACTATTTATTCAATAAAAAAAAAAAAAAAAAAAAAAAAAAAAAGTATTTTGCAGTATTTGTTCACGAATTTGACGTCAGTTGAAAGCTAATATGTTAGGAATTTACTAATTGTTTATCAGGAAACGGCCTGCAATCCAGTTTTATCGGATAGCAAATAATTTGAAGAGATTTTAAATAAATTAGTTGTACTCATTTATATCAGTACCTTTCCTTGAAAAACTTATTGCTTAATACATAATACGTTACTGGCATCTTGGTTCTATTTTATCATGTCCTCTTTACCTCTTTCGCCATGGGGCAAAACGACACGGAGCGGAGTTTTTAATACAGCCCCACAGAGGGTCAACAGAACTTGTGGCAATCAATCGCCTTTCATATGAAACCCGACGCCGGCCCAGGCTTAATCCCGAAACCTAATTTACGGGGAAAGTTCCATACAAAGTTTGCGATACCGGCCCGGCCCGGCCCACCCCACTCTACGCTTCACCCCGGGGCCGCAAATGAAAAAGACCAAAATTAACAGGCGGTGTATCTAGTCTTCAAAGGTTCTCCCAATTTGCAACTTCCTGCCAATTTGTTTACTGTTGATACAACGTCTATGTTAGTAAAAATACGCACGCCATAGTAACTATAATTATTGATTAAAATTTGAACCAATAGAGCTTCCCAGTTTTGTTTTTCATTATAATTGATTGTTTTTAGAGTAAAAAAACAACTCAACAATAAATATATTTAATTTAAAACAATAAAATGCCCTAAAATAAAGCTATAAGCCCGAATTCAACCGCAGGTCTGTCCAATACGTTAGTGCCGAGCGTCGCATATCACTTACGTCGTTAAGATTCCCATTTTATTTTAATTATTTCTGATGAACGTATTACTAAAATCTCAAATGTTTCAAGAGGGATCCTTTCGGAAGTGACTAATTCATCGTCTAGAAAAATAAAAACTGGTGCTTACCGCTAATTTTCAAACCGTTTAACATAAAATTCCTGTTCAATGACACAATCCTTGATTTAGTGTCTTTAAAATTAATTTAACCCTTTCATCCCCAGTGTTAATTCAAATTAACATGAACTTTGTTATTTTTTTACCGTAACGGTAGCGATTTAGGAAAACCATGTTTTCGTTTTCTTATAGCTTGTAGCCTTTTTTGTGGGGTCTATTTTTTCCGCTCGGTTGAAATCCATATTTCCGCCATAACAACGATAAATGTTTTGACATCTGCTGATTGTGAGTTTCATCGAATTTCTGCCTTCATTGATTACTTAATTTAAGGTGTGATATCAATATTTCATACTCGAATTACAAATATTTTAACGCATTAAGATGTGTTCTATAATAATAACATCAGTTCAATTCACTGATCACGGTAATTTCTCAGAATATTGTAAATGAATTTCAATGTTCATTCAAATTAACACTGGTAGTGACGGACATGTTTTTGACTAGTATCGCGAATTTTTAAAGATTTATTATCCTTGATTATTCCTTTATTTCTGGATGAATTTAAGTTAAAATTTTATTTGTTTGTACCTTAGAGAATATCACTTCATTGTAAATGTGCATTTTTGACATGAAACAGTTATTTGTATTTCTTTTGTGTTTGATTGTGTGTGATTACAAATCCGACGATGCTCTAAATGGCTTTAGCTGTATTTGGCGATTAGATCTTCATAGCCATATAGGTGTTTTTAAAGCTTCTCCGTCTCCATCTCCTTTCCCCCTCCCTCTAGCTTCTGCCATTTGCTCATTACGTATTGAACCCAATTTTATTTATATAATTTCAAAACAGAGCACTTTACTTCATAACATGATAATGAAGTGAAGAATAATATAATTACGTCACGAGTTTAGGAACTTTTAAATTTTAATGTAACTGTAAAAATATAAGATAAATCGTAAAAACTGTTATAAACTTAATAATACCTATTTAATATAGTAAGTTACATTGTAGCAGTTCAATTTTGCCCCGCTACCGTTTTAACAAACTATCCAAAGGCCGCCTTCATCTATGGTACTCGTACTCTATGGGTTTTCTAGAACGAAGCGCAAGAGATGATTCCCGAAAGCCAGTACCAATTGGACAGCCTTGCAGTGAGGTTGCGCCAACAGGAAGAGATAAGGGCAACTGCTCCAGTCGACATATTTTACGGGAGACGCTGATGGCGGACATAGCTAGTTGTATGTAATCGCTGGTCATCATGTCCATCTTATAAATTTTTACAGTTCTTTCCTAAGAGCTGTATGGCGCCCATTTCATGTGAATCAGGTCAGATATTAATCTTATACACAATGTCACACTTTTAACTATTATTGCTACTTTAAAATTCCTTCCGTGCGATCAATTCTTCGAATTGTCGCTCACCCCTTGAGATCATGCTTATCATGTTATTTGAGAGTCTCTAGCTCTATTTGTTTTGAATAAATTTTAATTAATCATCGTACCTCTTTTATTCAATTTTAAGTTTATACGAACAAAGGCATAATGTTCCATACCTTTATCAGAATCTTAAAATTTTCTCTTTAAGATCAATTCTGTGGTATAAAATTATATTTCAGCATATGAATAGCCCTATATACATAAATAGACTGGACCACACTTACAATACTCGTTTTACGATAAATGAAGGACTAATTGTACCTAAGCATTTAAACAAATATGGACAAAGAACACTAGACTACATGATACCTAGTTGCTTAAATATGTTACCTGCTGAAATAAAAAAAAATGTATAAATGTAAAAACAAATATAATGTTAAAAAATTGGCTCGCTGAAAGAAATAGTTTGTATTAGAGTCTAATACAAACTATTGTTAGATACTATCACTGTTGTGTATAGGTTTTTATATTTTTAAAACAAATTGTTATTTTTTATTGTGATCACTGTTGTCATTAAGTAAAATAAGTTTTTATCTTTTTTTAATATTTTTTATGTGAAAAGTTGCCATTGACAAACTACTGAAAAGTAGTTTATTGGAACTTTTCTGTTTTTTTCTGTATTTTATTTTATTATTTACTGTAATATGTATTTTTGTCTTGCTTTCTTTAAATAAAAAAAAAAATAACAAAGCAATCCTCCTTGTCTAATACTAATCATGATACAATGGCCCTAGAGTGGTTGAATTGTACGTGAGTTTATTGCATTACACTGGCGACCAAACGAGTCTAAATTATTATTAGCCAAATTGGACAGTGACAACATCTAGTTTTCCATAAAATCAAATGTTTTTCCGTAAAAAAGCAATCACCTGTTTTAGTACGTCAATTGATCCTATTTATTCTTCAAAAGAAATTAAATAATTTTTAACTACCCTTCGAAAAACAAATTTATGAAAAAGTCAGCGAGGAAAAACTTTCCTTGATTACAATTTCATCGTTAAATTTCGCATTCAGAGCGCCAAAGTGTTGTCCGCATTTCTATAAACGAACTAAATTGAATGGAATCAATAACTTAACTCACCGTGAGCTTTCGTGGCGGAAGCCTTGAGGGGCCAAAAGGCGTCGGAATCATTAAAAAAAGCTTTAAAAAACGCCAATAAGGCATCTGTTCCGGGCTTCCTTGGACCTTCTAACCTTTCGGAAAGAGGGGTATAGAGGTGTAAAAAACTTTTTTGTTGGAAAATAAATTTAATGAAATAAGGTAATATGATATGTAAAAAAAACATTTGTAACACTATTTCCCCCCCCTTCGGGAAATAATTCACAAAAATGGTGCTTCACGTAGAAAAATAAAATCGGCTTTTTTATCAAAACACTGTTAAAATGTGGCTGCATGACCATTTCCTAGTAAAATATTAGTCACTCAGATTATATCTGAACACGTGTTCAACGCAGGTGGCCTTGTCCGAATAAATGCAATGGACGAGATGCGAAAATATTATTACTTTGAAGAAGACGTGTTCCAACTTCCTCATAATATGTTCGGGCTTTAATAATAGTGCTATGAATTACTTCAAACCATTCGTTATAGGCCTCTAGTCCCGTTTTTAACAGGAAAACGAATAATTTCACCAAATTTTCAATTAATTAACAATATCAATAATCGGTTAGTTTTCTCCGTCTATATTTATTTATTTATTAATTTATTTATTTATTTATTTACGGACAAATAGTCCATTAAAAACATATTAATTACACGAATAAGTTTTATATAAATAATATTGGTCACTTATGAGGTTTATAATGTATTCAGAAAGAAAAAACTACCAGCATTATACCTTTCTTTGAAATTTGAGATATACAAAAAAAAGTCAACCTAAAAACCCCGAAAACCGTGCTGGATTTGATGAAATCGTGTCACAATTCAATATTATCCTTTCTATCGACCCCTATGGCTATACCCATTTTAAATCTCATTATAATGTACCTTACTAATGACATAAGGTTATAAAAGATTGTAATAACATAAGTATGGCTATATGTCCTCCTTACCGGGTGCGTCCTCAATTATGCTAATTTCCCCCACGAAACTTCAAACTAATTTAATAAAGTGGCGTTGCGGCTAATGCCCAGAATGAGACCACTTGCCCAATGTAGACACTCATACCACTTTACCATAACTCTACCAAAGACCTGCAACTGAAATTATGTTTATTATGGAAGTTTTCACATGTTTTTTTAATGAAACCTAACCTAACCTGCATTTTTTAATTTATTTGAGCATCTTGCTAAAAACAATCAACAGGTAATTGTATACAACTAGGACATACACAAACATAAAACAAGGACGTGCAATTAAATCAGGCTACCAAAAAAATACGAGACGAATACTCAGAATAGTATACTATATAAAGGGATGAAATACTATAATGCGCTGCCGGAAAACCTAAATTCTGCACTAATTGGAATGTTGTGTAGGAGCCACATCAAGCAAGAAAAAATATAGTAAATTTACATGTAACAATTAATTAGTAGTTTGTAACCTTAAATGCAAAAATTACTAAAATAAAATTAATGAATAAAATTAAAAAATAATTTTTAAACGAAAATACAAATATAATAGTTTTTACAAATGAAAATTATTCGTACATCAACATCAAAAAATTTTATTTTTTATTTATTTAGTAAAAGATTATACATTATTTAAGAAATTTTTTGACTGCCCAACTAGGAGGATTCCCGTTCTAGGATAGTCAAATTAGGATGAGTATTAACATTTTGATAAGTTGTCTGATAAGTATAGTATTAAAATAATAATTAAATAATAGGTTTATGTATTATTAACTGGTCCTCCTTAGCCTACTAACATATTTTTTATAAATATCAATAACAAAGAGAAGAAATAGAATAAAAAAAAAAAAAGTGGGTGTGTCAAGCCTACGCAAGACAGAAGTGAAACTTCTTTTGTTAAACCGTATGAACCACAATCAATTACGTATTTCACTCGTATTACACTCACGACGCAGTATACTAACCAAGCAGCTGATGCTTGGCGTGGCGCAGTTCGCTGGTGTCTGAGAGAGAGGAAAGAAGAGAAGAGAGAGAACGTTCGTGAGCGGCTCCCCCACCTCAACAAGCGCATATGGTGAGAGAGGGACAGTGAACGGTGAGCGGTGGTGGGGGTACCCGCATTTTCGTGTCGATCCTGACTCGGTTTTACTCCGTCCCCGAATTACGCGCCTAAAGAAGTTTCACTTCAATATAATATATTTTTAAAAATAATGTACAATGTACAGAAATAGAATCCCACACAAGATCGCGTAGTGCGCTCTAGCGAACGGATATTTTATCAGAGGGAGATAGTTTTAATTTTTTTTTCTGTAAATTATTACATATTATCAAAATAAATAAATTAATTAAATAAATGTAATACAATTATCATAATATACGGATTAGATAATAATTTTAATCCAACACAATAACGCAAAGCGCGCTCTAGCGGAGTAATGTTTTATCACAGTGAGATAAGTGTTTTTATTATTTTGCAATATTATTTTCTTTTAAAAAATGTTCTGACCTACTAAAAAATAAGATATTGAATGAAAAAGGCGTTAAAAACAAAAAAATAATGTGCGATGGCCGAGAATCGAACTCGGATCAACTGCTTGGAAGGCAACTATGCTGACCATTACACCACCAACGCCAGTTGTCGGGATGAGCTAAGAAGCATTTATATGTTACTTCAAAACTTTGAAAATTATTACATATTATCAAAATAAATAAATTAATTAAATAAATGTAATACAATTATCATAATATACGGATTAGATAATAATTTTAATCCAACACAATAACGCAAAGCGCGCTCTAGCGGAGTAATGTTTTATCACAGTGAGATAAGTGTTTTTATTATTTTGCAATATTATTTTCTTTTAAAAAATGTTCTGACCTACTAAAAAATAAGATATTGAATGAAAAAGGCGTTAAAAACAAAAAAATAATGTGCAATGGCCGAGAATCGAACTCGGATCAACTGCTTGGAAGGCAACTATGCTGACCATTACACCACCAACGCCAGTTGTCGGGATGAGCTAAGAAGCATTTATATGTTACTTCAAAACTTTGACTAGATCAAATGAACTTTAATCGGTGGTGGGGGTACCCGCATTTTCGTTTCGATCGTGACTCGGTTTTACTCCGTCCCCGAAAATTCATTACGCGCCTAAAGAAGTTTCACTTCAATAAAATATTCAATTAAACATAAAATTAACTGCTGCTTGGGTAGCATTCTAATTTAAAAGTACTAGGTAGGTACATATATACACAAAAGATAAAGATTAGAACATAAAGGTGTCTTTTACATGGTTTTTTTTTATTGAGTTTTTGTTGTTGTTTTTGGTTTGGGTTTGATTTCATTTTTTGTGTAGTAAAAGTTCACTCTCCTTTCTACCTAATTGATGAAACCAATTAGTGGTCAATTTATGAAACATAGCTGTGTTTTCCTTTTTCCAAGCATCAGGCATGAAGTTGTATAGTTTTGGACCTAAGAATGAGAAATGTCTTTGAGCGAGAGATGTTTTAGTTGTGAGTGGTCCAATTGGATTTCTCCGTGAGTGGCGGGTGTCGTGAGAGTGGTTAATATATGGGTAGAGGTGGCGTTGTTGATGGGTGTTTAAAATTAATTTTTTCATGTATAGTTGTCTAGCATCCAGAACTCGGAACTCTTCAAATAGTGCATCGCTATGATATCTAAATGGTTTTTTGAGGATTACCCTTAGTAGTGATTTTTGAGTTTTTTCTAATTTGTCCAAAACAGTTTTAGCACACCCACCCCAACCTAAGGATGCATAGTCTAGAAGTGACCCATACATAGCATCATAGATGAGTTTCAATTCTTTTTTACGTAAGATATTTCTGACTGTCATAAACATGTACGTAAGCTTTCTAACCTTTGTGGCAACTAGATCTATGTGTCCGTCCCATCTAAGATATTTGTCTAATATAACATCACGGTATTTTATACTGTCTACGCATTTCAATTTTTGCAATTACTGGTAGTGTAGTCAATTTTTTTATTTTATTTATTGATTTTATTTTAGTAATTTGTACATTTAAGTTTACAAATGACTAATTAATTGTTACATATAAATACACTTTTTTTTGCCTTATGTGGCTCCTACACAACATCTTGAATTTTTCAATTGGGGCAGTCTTAAGGTTTTCCGGCAGCGCGTTATAGTATTTAATCCCTTTATATAATATAGTATTCTGGGTATTCGCTTTGTCCTTCTTTGGTAGCCTGATTTCATTGCACGTCCTAGTTTTATGTTTGTGTATGTCCTTGTTGTATACAATTTTATTCGAAAAATATTTGGGTAGCAGGTTTTTCACCATTTTGTGTAAAAATATCATCGTGTTCAAGGTCAACATCTGTTTCACCGTTAGCCAATTAAGTTCGTTTAACATTTTATTTACTTTTGAATATCTATTTCGTCTGAGTATTGTTCTCATTGCCCTATTTTGGAGAATTTGAAATTTATTTTGCTCTCGGTCGTTACACAGGAAAAGGATAGTTGAGCAGTAATTAAAATGTAGAGCAATAATGGAGTTATAAATGGTGATTGCAGTTTTTTCGGACAGTTTTTGGCGAATTCTTGCCGAAAAAAGGATATCTTTTTTCCAATTTTCTTTTGGGTATATTCAGCATGTTTGTTAAAGTTGAGTTTGGAATCTATTATAACTCCTAAGTATTTTATATCGGTAACATTTTCAATAATTTCACCATCAATTTTGATTTTGCTTTCACTGGATGTCTTCTTATAACCAATTACCATACATTTTGTTTTGTTTTGTATTTAATTTAAGCTTATTTGTTTTTAGCCATCTTGATACATTATCTAGTTCATTATTTAAAATATGTATTAGTTCTTCATAGTTTTCTCCAATTATATATTATATAAGTGTATCATCGGCAAATAGTCGTACTTTGCATTTTGAAAATATTTTCACCATGTCATTAATATAGAGTATGAACAATAGAGGTCCAAGGACTGATCCCTGTGGTACTCCTAATTTATTTTCCATTGGTTTTGAAAATTGATTATTAATTTTTGTTTCCTGTATTCGGTCTTTCAAATACTCTTTTATTAATTTAATGGCTAGAGTTGAGAAACCAACTTCTTTAAGCTTTCTTATCAATATTTCTCGATCTATGGTTTCGAATGCCCTTTGAAAATCCAAGAATATTGCTAAGATAAATTTATTACTATTCATTCCTTCTTTCCATTCTTCAACGATTACATTTAACGCTGTTTCACAAGAATTATTACATATGAATCCCGATTGTTCTTCGTATAAAATATTGTGTTCATCTAAGTATTGCAATATTTGTTCTTTTATTATCACTTCAAGTACCTGTTCATATTTCGGTAAGGTGTTTATTGGTCGAAATTCTTCACATTTTCTGGTATTTTTAACCTTTGGGACCGGTATAATGCATTTATGTATAAAAATATTATATGTTTCCTCGGGTTTGGAAGCTTCTGTCGCACTAAATCGTATAAATTTAGCGTTTTTCCGAATTAAGTGTCAACAGATTATAGTCTAACCAAAGTTTTAGCTGTTTTATTCCACTTTCTGCTTTTGCAGTGTACATCGTTCCATGTTTTTCCTTCAAATATTAAGACAGTTTCATCTGCAAATGTTGTAATATGACTGGAAAAATTGCTGCCACACAGATCATTGATATAAATACTGAACAAAATAGGTCCTAAGGTACTCCCTTAGGGTACACCAAATTCTACAAGGGTCAGATCGCTAACAGTATCATTAATTTTAACTTTTTGGTATCTGTTAGTTTAGTAACTATCTATCCATTTTTATGTGAATCGGTGTAATGAATCGGTGATATTCTGAAGACGTGTTAAATGAAGTAATAGTATATAATTTAATATTTAAATTTCTTTTAAATCATGGCATATATAATTTTTTTTTTCATTTAATTTACCACGTGTGAGGAAATTCATGTTAGTTTATTTTAATTTAACCTTGGATACATTTAGTGGTAGCGAAGTTAGCTGTAGAATTTTAAGTATATATATTTTACAATCAAAGCAGAATTTTAAAATTTACACAATTTTTTAATGGTGATTTTTGGCCTTATAAATTTAGAGTAGTTTTTTTACTGCTTTTTTTAGGTCTAAACAACTCCTTTTAGCTGGCAACATAATTCCATAATGATCTTTCAAATTTAAAACTTTACCGTCAAATAAATGCTATTTTGTTATTTGTTCTGTGTTTGCATATCGTTATAACGCCTGGTACCTGGTGACAACTTTTTAAATTTTGTTTCTTTCTTGGCAAAATGGAATAATAAAATATTTCAAGCTTTACTATAATCGGTATTTAGCACGTGTACACTGCTGTGAAAAATATCAATAAAATAAAATAGTAGATGTTAAAGCATTTCTTTAAAAATCGTTCAGTTCGTAGGTACCTACTTACTTTCCTATAAACTATTATTTGTTTCATAACATATACTCTGATCACTTTCATATATGCATGTACAAAGACTGTTTATAACGCTAGTAAATAAAATAAAATAAAAATAAACATACGTGTATCTCAACAAAAGTTGAACCATCCCCATATTAAAGTATATATAGCAGGTGGTCCTTTAAACAATATATTTCCATAAACCTCTTGTCTGATTAAATTTTTTGTTTTTTTTTCGAATCCAGTTTTTGCGTCATTTTCAGACGCGCTGATTGTGAAAATAAAAGAATGGCGTCCTGTATAAATTTGTCCTGCTAAAATCTCTTTCAATCTGCGAATTTACATACTCCAACTCGATGATGCAAAAACTCTAGAAGATCAGTAAAGGCGATTTCTATTAATAAATAGTAAATAAATATTGGACAATTTTTATAGCGCCGCTTTTGTGAGTTATCACCTTAGGGGCGCTTTACAGTTGATGCAGGTAAAAAATATAAATATTACCAAAATAAAGTGAAGTTAAGTAAAGTAAAGTGAAGAACAGGAACAGGTGACATAAAGATAGAAGATGGAGACTGTACCAGCTGCTGCAGCGAGAGAGACTACCGCGTCCACCAACAGTGCCAGCACGAAGTTCGTCATCCGTTCAGGTATGTGTCTGCTGCTAATAAAGAGCGCTGACACAATATCCTCACATAAATAACAGACCTTGACAGCACCGCTGTGACGTTCGACGAAGATAAAAGGTGGAGACTCTGCTGCAAGAATCCTAGGTGGTGAAAGAACTGTACCAGCTGCTGCAGCGAGATGGACTACCGCGTCCACCAACAGTGCCACACGAGGTTCGTCATCCGTTCAGGTATGTGTCTGCTGCTAACATAGCGCTGACATGTATTTGCTGCTAATAAAGAGCGCTGACATAATATCCTCACATAGATAACAGACCTTGGCAGCACTGCTGTAACGTTCGACGAGTCCATCATAGTCTCTATCAATAATAATATTTGGACGATTTATACAGCGCCGCTCTTGTGCAAAATCACCTCAATGCAGCAGCACGGCTCATAACCGGGGTTTTAAAATATTCGCACATTTCAGAACACCTTCGCAACCTTCACTAGCTCAAGTAATCCAGTGCAAACTGTTCTGGATGATGTTTAAATCCATCAATGAAATGGCCCCACCCTACATCTCTGAACTATGCTTCCCGGAAAATACTGATCTGAGGCAGTCAACGCTTAGATCAGCAACATCAGCAGCTGTAGCCAGACTGATAGAACCTATGCGCAAGCCAAATACCAAGTTTGGTGATCGCGCTTTCGGAGTATCTGGGCCAAAGGCTTGAAATAAACTCCCTCCGGAACTAAGATCCATAACAAGTCCAACAGAATTCAGGTCTAAACTAAAAACTTACCTTTTTAAGCTGTCGTACCCTTAAATTTAATACACCAATCCTAAGAGAAAGTCCAGTTATATTCAATTTTTCAATTAAGTCCTTAATCCTGTATCTAAATTTCGTCAATAAACAATTAGATAATGTTAATTAAGTGTTAATCTCAAATGACCTACCAGGTAAGTATTGTACTGTATATTTTCTCCATAAATAGTTAAGTAATAACATAGATCACTGTAGAAATGTATTATAAGTTTGTACAGCGCCCTTGAGGTGTTTTTGCACAAAAACGGCGCTATAAAAGTCATATAAGTATTATTATTTATTATTATTATCTCTCCTAGTCTATTTTAGTCTGTCTAGTCACTTCTTAGCTATTGATGCCACTTAGTGCATCTTTTCGACCCTTTTAGACACTTTTCTGGCTCTAATACCTAAATAAAATCCAACAAAAAAATTAAAAAATTTTCTATTGTCGTGATCCGACGATTTCATACCTCTGTCTCAGACCTTAGGGCTCGCTTATCGCAGGCTATCATAAACAAAATCTTGAACCAATCAAACAAAAATTTTAAATAAAATATGGCTTATCTGTTTTCTACGTAGATATCCTCGGTTGAAGAGGTCCCATAAATCCCGACATCACTTGACACTTGAGGGGTCAGGTATAAAATCTCCGACTGCATATGCTGACTCTCAGAGCCTTTGTTCTGGTTTCATTTTCCAAATTTTATCGGTTTAAAATGCTTTAATAATTGCAAATTACGGCTAAACGGTAAAAATTACGCGCATTTTGTGAAATAAGAAGGTAAGCACTATATGAAACACGGATGCTGAACATTTTTCAGCAATCTCTTAACAAGGGAAACCTTCTGAAAGGATTAAACAAACCGGAGCGGTTAAAACACACCCGCTCTTCGCCAGTATCTTATTAACCATCAGAAAATAATATATTATATCTACATAAACAGTGTAATGACGCAATAATAGCCAAGTTCGATGGCATTAAAGAAGTAGGCTGAAGTATGTTAGTGGTGTGTGGAGTAAACTATATAATATACATATGCTGGAAAAAATCGAGAAAAAAATATAATACTGTGATGCCTCCTTATATGCACAAATTATCAGAAAAACATTTCCTTAAATGCCAGGGCCTCACGAGGTTAGTATTTCAAGCCAAGATTCTACTCTGGGGTCCTTTCATGGCATGATCCTGACTTGGCACGAGCTAGAGCGGTTTTAGGAAATTTGAAGGCAGTATAATTGCAGTGCCTAGGGTAACCATACGTCCGCCCGTATGGAAAAATGAACAGCTTACAAATATATAATTAACCCCTCCAGCATTTGAGGATCATATTTGACCGGGCGTCCATATTTTATAAAAGTATTTTTATCTTTTTTTATAATGCGGAAGTACTTTTTTGACTTTAGAAAGAAAAATTATTATTATTTCCAGTTTGTCTCAAATATTTTTACCTAAGTCAATTAATAAAATCTTAAAAATAGATAAATATCATATCGTAACAATCGGTTTAACTTTCCAACTAAAAATTATTTCTTATTATATAAACGAGATAAAAGTGAAAGTACATTTTTATTACAAATTCCTCGAACAAAACGAAAGTGTTTTTTTTTAAATATCGAGTTCTCTAAATATTTCTATGATTGGAGTAAAAAATGTGGTTCGCGTTTTCGACAAAATTTTTCTACGTGTGACATTATATTTGGAAATAGTAATGTTTATTTTAAATGCGTACACAGGAAAGAAAATTTTATCTAGTTTCTAAAACAGTGTTTGTTTTCACGGAACATTAAAAAATTAGATGTATATAGCGCATTTAAAATACACTGAAAACATTGCAAACTGTATAAAAGTGGTAAGTACTGAAAGGGTTAAGTAGGTAGATATTAAGGTACCTACTAAAAATCCTTCTGAATTTAGAAGAAATTTTGGTTTTAATAATAAAATAAAAACCAAAACATTTTGCTTACTCGAATTGTTTTAAATTTGTTAAACTACAATTTAATATAATAGTAATTTCAATTATAATTAACTTTATTGTTAATCCTTCCGCATCCTTTTCAATAAGCTAGTCAAATGTCCAAACCAATTCCGCAGCGTTCTATTTCCATCAAAGTGGTCCTGTTTGGGTCCGTATGTTCAGAAAAAGGTAGAATTCATTCTACCGTCACTTCGTGTTCAGTTGGTAGAAGACCAATGACTGGTCCTAGTACTGGTGCGAGTACCAACCTACTCGGCTGTATGTCGTAGTACAAGAGCTAACGAATGCGCTTCAAAAATAATAAATGCTACTCCAAAGCGGTGGTTGAATTTATTTGAATGAACCCTTAATTTTTAACGCATATTCAATTTAACGTTATATTTCGACCTTAACGCAATTTTTAATGTTCAGATTTTAATTATTGGCTGATAATTAATAATATTAGGGCTCAGTTTTGATTAAATATTTCTTTCGATTGTAAATATTTGTGTCTGGAACTCGGGTTCAATGAACCATTGAACTTTTGCTCTGAATTTAATTTTCATTTTCAAGTGTTTGTTTGAGATTCTTGACAAACGATGAAGTAAACGGAGAGAAAATAGTTTTTCTAATTTATAAAAATCTAAACAGTTATTATAAACATAAGTTTATCTTTAAAAATAAATATATTACAAATCTCATCAAATTATAAGTAATCAGGTTATAAACGGAATTGCAGGCCGTTTACTGATAAACTTTTAGTAAATTTCTAATATATCGGTACACGTGTTTATGCACGTGCGTCTTGCATTTGCCTTGATAAAGTTGTGGCTGACTTGGCATCGCGTTTAGTTCCCACCCAGGCGTCGTCTGTTCAAGTCCTCCATCAAAACACAAGCAAAATTTTTATCTTACTGTGGTGGTAGAAGGAGATTTTTTAAATATTGTCGGCTTATTCGTAATCCGGGAATATCTGAATTTCATAAAAAAAACTTTAAAAAAAATAATCATATTTATGACATTTATGTATTTATTATGACGAAATGCAAAAATATAAGGATTTTAATGAACATCGGTTCAACATTGTAAAAGGACATTAATTCATTGGTATAACTAATAATTTTATGAGATACTTAATAAATATTACTCATTTTCTCCGTGTACAAATAATACATTTTTTTTAATAGAAAATATTTAAATTTCCATTTTAAAAATGTGAGTGCCCATTGGGCCTTAAGTTTATTATTATGTGATTTCAAATAATACGTTTTTTTCTTAACCTGATAAATTTTAACGAGGCTAGTCCCCAATTCAAACACGAGAAATAATTTCTCTATTGAGTTGGTCAGATTTATTTTTAAAAAATCCTTCGTAATTGAACTATTTCTATTTTTAAATGTTATATGTATGGATATTAAATAATGAAAAAAATGTACCTTTTATAATAAGATTAGACAGGAACTTAAAAAAATGGTTCTAGTTTTAACCTACAGTTATTATTATTAATTACACATCTGCCCTGATGATAGACACCGTAATGCTGTCCGAAACGTTGGCTAAATAAGGAAATAGCGTAACACAACATATTACCAACTTGATATTTTGTCTTTTTTGACAGTTGTCATCTATTTAAAGCTTCGGTCCAAATTAAGCTGTGAACAGAATGGTTTACATTTGCTTAGTAATATTGCATTGTTCGATTTTTTTTTACTGAAATTAATAAGGATAAGTCATAAATTTTAGTCACTTGAGCGATGAAGTATTTACAAAAAAGTGCCTTGAGTTATGGATGTTTCTATGCGTTCATTTTTGGATTTACCCGCACTCTTTCAAAAATCATACCTAGGAATATTAATACCAAAACATATAAACTGCTGACTGTGTTTTAATTGGGATGAATTTACCCGAATTTCATCGTTTATACAATATTTGTGGGTTTTATAAAAATAAAAATAAACCTATTGAAATATATTGTCAAAAACCTGCTCCTTAAATTTAGGCAGCCATGACTCAAGGCCTAGTGCGAAGAGACCTAAATATATGTAGCCATCATTCAACTGGAAAAGATATTAAAGAATTACTTGAAACATTTACAAAATAATGCAGTTGATTTGACAAAAGGATTATAGACACGCTTTAAAAATATAGCAACTTCGCGTTGGCTTATTTTTCTTTGTGAACAGTTACTTGGAACTCAACAATGCATAAATAGCTCTGAAAGCTGAAAATATATTTGTAGACATGGGCGCAGAAACTTTAAATTTTAAAATCTGACTTTTCAAACTTATCTATGAGTAATAACAACACATTCGAAAAAAAATTGCAGCTTCAAATTTTTTTTTATTCTTCATTGTTTACCCTTCAAGCCTCGGCTGGACATTACTTCCGCACTGATAACAAACTTTATATTCCACTAGAGCTCCTTATGGATAGATCTAACCCTGGGCGTCCATACATAATGACTTATTACAAATTTTATATTCCACTTAAGCCCCTTATGGATAGATCTGACCCCGGGCGTCCATGCATAATAACTTATTACGAACATTATATTCCACTAGAACCCCTTATGGACAGATCTGACCCCGGACGTCCATACATAATGACAGTGTTCGTGCGTGTGTGTGTATGTTTTTCTTTATGTTTGAGACAAAAATATTTTTTCTTCTTAATTTGTATCATTTATAAAATGTGGATAAAATCGTAAAAAAATCATGTTAGTGGGATTTTTTCGTTGACAGCTTAAAAATTATTTTTATTTTTTGATTGCGTAAAGGGCATAAAAAGTGATGTAACAGTTTTGATACTTTTTTTTTTTTATAGTGAATACCTCACAAGAGTCCCAACTGCTCCCGTCTGGAGCCAGTGAGACTATGGCATCCCCAATTGGGGGATGTTGTGAGGCTGAAGGTAAGTGGGGAAGGGAAAGAGGAAGGTGGGGAAGTACCTGGCTATTCAGATCTAGTCACTAAACACGGCTAAAGCCATTTGGAGCAACGTTTCAATTCTGAATGGTGGTCTTACACCAGGGCGATACTGGTAGTATCTTCCACTCTGGAACGTGCCGCAAATATACTATATATTATTTTAATTAATTAATTGTGAAATAACACAAATTAATCAAATAAAATTTATTTGCGCACGCCGGGTTCGAACCCGCGACCTTCGGAATGGCAGTCCAATGCGTTACCACTGGACTATGCCGGCCGTCAAATAGTAATAAATAAGTTACTAATTCACTTAAAGAAAAAATTTGTTTTCTATTCATCCAATTCTTTCATATTTATAGAAATTCGGAGTCAAAATGTTTCGGTTACTTTTTTTGGTAAAATGATAATTTTGTTATTTAGGAATATTAATGTTTATTTCAAATACAAAAATGTGATGAAATATAATTTTTTTTTTTTGTAAAAATAATTTTTAAGACAAAGTATGTAGCACATTTAAAACGTAAAATTCAATGATATATTCATTATTCAAGTATATGTCGCGTCGCGCGTCGTTGAGACTTGTAGGTAAATAAATATATTCATAAGTCTAAATGCGTTAAGATTGCGCTACTTATGCAATTAAGGATTGTTAAAAATTGTTGTATATATTGCCCTTAAAACCAAATTTTACTGGCGTAACTTCAATTTGAGTTTCATTCGTATTCTGCTAATATCGTTCACTGCATTCGCCTACGAAAACACGGACTTAATTTTTTTTATCCTCTCGCGGTCTAAGCACCGCGACAAGTGGACCCTCGTAGTAAAACCGGCAAAGCCACGCCGAAGCATTCGAGCATTCGGATATTTTAGCCTTCGCTAATCTGTTTATTTGCAACTCTGTAAAGCGGCTTAGCAAGCTACAGCGCCGGAGTGCAATCGCCCAAACCCGCGGACCCGAACAAAAACTGGACCGCTTTTGCGCATTCGTCCGTCCTTTGGTACAAGCTGAATACATCCTAGTTTTTCTCTTTTAGTGAATATTTTTATTTATTTCTCACCTCTTTTTATATTGTGGCAAGTGCTCCCGAATTTTCTATTGGATTTTCATCAATACATTACCACAATTTGAACTACTGCGAGTGGTTTCGTAAATTTGTAAGTATTTTGGCACAAACTGAATACAGTTATTTGTCAAGTGATAAAGAGTGCATAAAATCGCTCCACAAAAATATCCAAAATTTGTAGATTATAATTCCTAATAGTGTATACATGTATGCATGTAGGTGCATACATGTACATTATTCTCTACTTATAGTTTTGTGTTCATCAATGTTGTGTTTGTCTGTAATTAGTGATAGTATCAACCAAGTTTAATTAGTGTAAAAAAAAAAAATACATTGTTCTTTTGTGGCTTTAGTTCTCCCTCCATAGTATTTAAAATATATACATATATGTATATATATATTAATATATATTGTTATGAAATAACCTTTTCGCTAACCACAGAGTTTTGGGCAAGATTTTAGAACAATACTTCAATATTTTTGGTTAATTTAATATATTTTTCTTGCCTTACGCACGACGCACACTGGGGCCAAATACTAGAAGTTTATACAGTAAACAAAAAAAACAGTTATATGATGTCGCTTCATTTGTTCCGAGGTACCTCGATAGTTGTAGCATTATTATATAGCAGGTAGAAAAACTTGACCATACCCTTCTACTTGTGACACCGCTCAGTAGAGAGCGAACACTCGTGCAGATATAATAATAATAATAACATAACATTTATATAGCGCAGTTTTGTGTTGTTTCACTTCAAGTGAAGTACAAGATAATACGCCGTTTACAAGTGCCAGCATAAACCTTAATATATAGCATAAAGTTCAAGTATTTATTTCGGAAGACACCTATTACGAATCCGAAAAGTGATTATGGAACCATCATGTTCAGGTATTTATCTTATTTTTTTCAGATTATATTTTGAAAATAATGATTTTTTTTGATAGATAAAATTGTATATCAAATATATACAAAAATATAGTCGTGATAAGTTGAGCTCCGGGCACCTCCGGGCTTCTATTCAAACACTTTTAGGGCCAGTAACTATTGTTATTTACGAATCACTTTTAAAATCTTGCACATATGTACACTTTTTGAAGTAATGAATTATTTTAATGTGGTCGGTAGCTATAATTAAAATGAATTTTTTTTTTTAATAACTCGGGATCAGACAATTTAATATCATGTAAGCTACAAAACCTGTCAGAAAAGAGATTTATTTCAAAATAATCGTTACCGACATTCAATTTCCAATTTTTGGACATAAGGTGGTAAATTGGTAAAGTGTAACTCAAAAATAAAACTCATGGTCTCCCTTCCTAAAACTGTTTATACCACATGTCTAGTCATAATAGAAAAAAGATAGAACGCGTTTTATAAGAAACATGAAGAATAGAACAACGCAATTCAGCGGTTTTTTATGCTTCGTGACAAATACAGGACTACGTGAACCGAGCGGAGAAATTTATTCTTTTTTTATCACACAGGTGTGAATTCTGATACCTTATTCATGACAAGACGACAATTATTCACGATAATGAAGAACTCTGTACACGTACACATTCCAGATAAGCTAAATTCGCTGCAAAAAAGAAATGGAATTGAGGACAGGATGCATCGGTGATCCCAGAAAACATATTTAGAGAAAGATCAAATCAGAACACTATTCACAATGGGCAGCAGCGCACCGGATTGAAGTAAGATTTCTGGAAAAAAATAAAACATTGCTGGATTCATCAATTTCTTTTCCTAATCTTACACTAAAACGCGGTGGTCCCGGTTGCCCGAAAATCACCTTTGATCAGAGTAAAAAACGAATAAAATGACAAAAGACTCTGTATTTGAGAAAGTCTACTCCTCTAACTGAATCAGTTTATACCACACAAATGGAACTAAACGCTACAGAACAGACAGAGGCGTCTATAGCAATCACTGATATTTTATCGGATTCATCAAGTCCCAGTAAATATTTAAAAGCTTATGGAAATTCTCTTGAAACAGTTACTATGTCAGGAGAGGATGCTGTAGCACTCGTAGTAGAAGTGGGATTATCTCGACACCAATACAATGTAATAAGATCAAACGCTCCAAAACTATACCCGTCTCATAAAATTATACAGGCCGCACAAAAAGGAATGTTACCCAGTGACTGCAAAAATCAATGTTAGTGATACTTTCATGTTGATTTACAGATTATGCTCAGTCTTACCAATAAGCGTTTGGTCTTCGCTCAGGGCAATGTCATACGTACACTCAATTCTAAGGAATTAGAAAATATGTTTTCAATTTGTTGTTTTTGTCATAAGATCCTCTGATAACGAGCAAAAGGAAGCTGCCAAAAAAAAAGTTGACCACACTCCCCAGAGAAGGGTAGAACTGCTAATGGCACCACCATTACAGCCTACAGGTGAAAATTATTCAAGTACCTACTCAGGATGATGATGATGATAGTGACGATTACGATTATGATTATGATCGTGATGATGTGTGTTGATGATGGTGATGATCATAGCGCTTTTGACTCAAACAAGTCGGATAAAGAGAACTGAATTTCTTTTTTGTTATTTATTCATTTAAATCTTTTTTGTTATTATATATATATATATAATAACAATATATATATATATATATATATATATATATATATATATATATATATATATATATATATATATATATATATTGTCCGCTTCCCGTATTATGTTGATCCAGTAAGAAGTTGTTAGACTAAGTTGATCCACCTTAAACACCATATAACTTGGCTATTATGGAATACATCTGAATGAATTGACAACAGTGGTACAATACTTATCAATGTTGCCAGTTTGCCAGAAAAACCATTTGATATACTGTTAGTAAAATTTTCAAAATTTGTATGGAAATCGGATGCATAATTTATGTTGATCTACCCAAATTGGCATACTTATGTTGATCTCATATATATTGATCTATTCCCGTAGTATGTTGATCTACCCAAATTGGCATACTTATGTATGTTGATCTCATATATATTGATCTATTCCCGTAGTATGTTGATCCAGGTAAGAAGTTATTAGACAAAGTTGATCTGTGTCCCTATATATGGTTTTACTAAATGAACCAATCAAGGGGCAATCGGTGGACTGTTCATCACAAGGTTTTATGTGATTCCGTAATCTTTTGTGATATTGAACTCAAAGTATTAGTCTCTAGAGTCGAATATCGCATGAAATGACTGTGAAATGGTACTGTTTCAAATCAAAATGACGTGTGTTGCTTGAATTGTTTATAAGAAATGTATGCGTATTTAGATCGAAACGAAAATTTCGCAAAAACAAATCCATAAAAAAATCATAACTTAGCAGGGGTACACGGGTTCATAGGGTGAGGTTTGTCTAGGTCCTGGCGGCGGATGCGTTTTCCCATCTACTGCGTGGCGGGCCGGATCGAAATAAACTGGTTGAGGGATACCTTTCGACCATAAAAATCCAAAATGGCGGCAAAAGGAATAATGTTATGTAGGAAATTTTGAACCTGTATCTTTTACCATCTCTCCTGATTACGCTTCGTGACTTAGTAGGGGAGGCCGGGTTCTTGGTTATAATGGGTAATTAATGGATGATTGGACGCGGTTGGAGCTAACTAAAAACTGTCCAAAGAAGCGAAGCTAGCAGTCCACAATGGAGTGCTGGTACCTACCCTAATATATGTTGCTTGAATTGTTTATAAGAAATGTATGCGTATTTAGATTGAAACGAAACTTTCGCAAAAATCAAATCCATAAAAAATACCTACTGCGTGGCGGGCCGGATCGAAAGAGACTGGTTGAGGGATACCTTTCGACCATCAAAATCCAAAATGGCAGCAAAAGGCATAATGTTATATGGGAAATTTTGAACTTGCATCTATTACCATCTCTCCTGATTACGCTTCGTGACTTAGTAGGGGTGGCCGGGTTCTTGGTTATAATGGGTAATTAATGGATGATTGGACGCGGTTGGAGCTAACTAAAAACTGTCCAAAGAAGCGAAGCTAGCAGTCCACAATGGAGTGCTGGTACCTACCCTAATATATGTTGCTTGAATTGTTTATAAGAAATGTATGCGTATTTAGATTGAAACGAAACTTTCGCAAAAATCAAATCCATAAAAAATACCTACTGCGTGGCGGGCCGGATCGAAAGAGACTGGTTGAGGGATACCTTTCGACCATCAAAATCCAAAATGGCAGCAAAAGGCATAATGTTATATGGGAAATTTTGAACTTGTATCTTTTACCATCTCTCCTGATTACGCTTCGTGACTTAGTAGGGGAGGCCGGGTTCTTGGTTATAATGGGTAATTAATGGATGATTGGACGAGGTTGGAGCTAACAAAAAACTGTCCAAAGAAGCGAAGCTAGCAGTCCACAATGGAGTGCTGGTACCTACCCTAATATACGGAAGTGAGGCATGGAACTGGCAGAAGAAGGCTGAAAGTAGACTGAATACTGTAGAAATGAGATCCCTGAGGCATATGTACGGTAAAATCATGTATGACAAAATGTGCGTATGCTGTGTCTATTCTACAGATATTTTATTAGAGCCTGTTAAAAGGAGCTAGCAGCATTGATCCCCGGTGCACCGTGCACGTGCTTGATACTCGACGGACCGAGCGGAATACACGTTCACAGTTAAGTTGATGTTATCTATACATATATGAACGGGTCGTTTCTCCGACTCGTTTTATCGTAAGTCGGCTCGCATGTGGAACGAGCTATCAATATAATCCGGGCCTCTTTAAGACCCGCATTAATAAATTCATTCCTACAGCCCCTACCTTAACCCGCCTCATAACGCTGCCCAACCGGTTGGCGACATAGTTTCTATGTATTTAACGTGTAAAGACAGGGGCGCTCTAGGGAGAGGTGTCACATAAAAAAATCATACCGCCGAATTTGAATATGGAGACTTACAAAAACTTCCGTCTGGAGCCAGTGAGACTATGGCATCCTCAAAGGAGACCTCAAAGGAGATGACGAGGAGGAAGGTGGGAGAGTACCTGGCTATTCAGATATAACCAAACACTAATTGTAAAATAGTGCAAATTAATTTTAATAAAATTTATTTGAACCCGCGACCTACGGATTGCTAGTCGAGAGCCACCTCAAGTAGTTTGATATGTTTGGTGACTTAGCAGGAGTGCCCGGGTTTATGGGGTGAGGTTTGTTCGGTTCTTGGCGGCGGATGCGCTTGCCTACCAAATGCGTGGTGGGCCGGATCGATTAATCCTCTTTCAACGCATCGCCTTGCAACGCAGTAGGAGAGTTGGAATCTTATGTTTATCACTCGAACACACTGACCCCCAGAATACTACCCACCCATCCATACCTATTTCCTTCCCAGAACTCACTGACCTTCCTTACTTTCAAAATACCCCCAACACAGCATTCACAAAGATGACATAGGCCTTGAGGGTTACGATTTTCCTTAGGGCCTCCTGTGTGGAGACGATGTAAAAAAATACAAAAAATAAACAACTATCTCGCTAAAACGTTGGCGGTGACTAATGGTAGGTGTATTGGTTATCTAATATATTGGCTCCCGGGGCGGCGGTACACATAATTGTAATAATTCTCGAGGGCTCTGATGTACAGACATTATGGCTCCTGTTGATTGACGAACATATACTAAAACATCGTTGGTTGGAATCGGTGCTTGAAATGACTTTAGCCATGTTTAGTAAAAAACAAATTGGAATAAATTTTTCAGCAATTTCAATTTAAAATTTGAAAAATTAAATTCTCACCAATCTAATCACCGCAATTTTAATAGGCACATATTATGGATATTACGCTTTGTTTCAACTTAATCATTACAAGAAACTTACGTCGGGAGAGATGGTAAAAGATACATTAAAATAAAATTTTATTCAATCAATGTTCAAAATTTCTCTTATAAAATGACTTAGACAAATCCCACCCCATGAACCCGGGCACCCCTGCTAAGTCACGAAACGTAGTAAATGATGCATTAAAGTTACATTTTTGTTTAATCAAGTTCAAAAGATTTTGTTGATCTCATATATATTGATCTATTCCCGTAGTATGTTGATCCAGGTAAGAAGTTATTAGACAAAGTTGATCTGTGTCCCTATATATGGTTTTACTAAATGAACCAATCAAGGGGCAATCGGTGGACTGTTCATCACAAGGTTTTATGTGATTCCGTAATCTTTTGTGATATTGAACTCAAAGTATTAGTCTCTAGAGTCGAATATCGCATGAAATGACTGTGAGATGGTACCGTTTCAAATCAAAATGACGTGTGTTTCTTGAATTGTTTATAAGAAATGTATGCGTATTTAGATTGAAACGAAAATTTCGCAAAAACAAATCCATAAAAAAATCATAACTTAGCAGGGGTACACGGGTTCATAGGGTGAGGTTTGTCTAAGTCCTGGCGGCGGATGCGTTTGCCCATCTACTGCGTGGCGGGCCGGATCGAAAGAAACTGGTTGAGGGATACCTTTCGACCATAAAAATCCAAAATGGCGGCAAAATGAATAATGTTATGTAGAAAATTTTGAACTTGTATCTTTTACCATCTCTCCTTATTACGCTTCGTGACTTAGTAGGGGAGGCCGGGTTCTTGGTTATAATGGGTAATTAATGGATGATTGGACGCCGTTGGAGCTAACTAAAAACTGTCCAAAGAAGCGAAGCTAGCAGTCCACAATGGAGTTCTGGTACCTACCCTAATATATGGAAATGAGGCATGGAATTGGCAGAAGAAGGCTGAAAGTAGACAGAATACTGTAGAAATGAGATCCCTGAGGTATATGTGCGATAAAATCATGTATGACGAAATGTGCGTATGCTGTGTCTATTCTACAGATATTTTATTAGAGCCTGTTAAAAGGAGCTAGCAGCATTGATCCCCGGTGCACCGTGCACGTGCTTGATACTCGACGGACCGAGCGGAATACACGTTCACAGTTAAGTTGATGTTATCTATACATATATGAACGGGTCGTTTCTCCGACTCGTTTTATCGTAAGTCGGCTCGCATGTGGAACGAGCTATCAATATAATCCGGGCCTCTTTAAGACCCGCATTAATAAATTCATTCCTACAGCCCCTACCTTAACCCGCCTCATAACGCTGCCCAACCGGTTGGCGACATAGTTTCTATGTATTTAACGTGTAAAGACAGGGGCGCTCTAGGGAGAGGTGTCACATAAAAAAATCATACCGCCGAATTTGAATATGGAGACTTACAAAAACTTCCGTCTGGAGCCAGTGAGACTATGGCATCCTCAAAGGAGACCTCAAAGGAGATGACGAGGAGGAAGGTGGGAGAGTACCTGGCTATTCAGATATAACCAAACACTAATTGTAAAATAGTGCAAATTAATTTTAATAAAATTTATTTGAACCCGCGACCTACGGATTGCTAGTCGAGAGCCACCTCAAGTAGTTTGATATGTTTGGTGACTTAGCAGGAGTGCCCGGGTTTATGGGGTGAGGTTTGTTCGGTTCTTGGCGGCGGATGCGCTTGCCTACCAAATGCGTGGTGGGCCGGATCGATTAATCCTCTTTCAACGCATCGCCTTGCAACGCAGTAGGAGAGTTGGAATCTTATGTTTATCACTCGAACACACTGACCCCCAGAATACTACCCACCCATCCATACCTATTTCCTTCCCAGAACTCACTGACCTTCCTTACTTTCAAAATACCCCCAACACAGCATTCACAAAGATGACATAGGCCTTGAGGGTTACGATTTTCCTTAGGGCCTCCTGTGTGGAGACGATGTAAAAAAATACAAAAAATAAACAACTATCTCGCTAAAACGTTGGCGGTGACTAATGGTAGGTGTATTGGTTATCTAATATATTGGCTCCCGGGGCGGCGGTACACATAATTGTAATAATTCTCGAGGGCTCTGATGTACAGACATTATGGCTCCTGTTGATTGACGAACATATACTAAAACATCGTTGGTTGGAATCGGTGCTTGAAATGACTTTAGCCATGTTTAGTAAAAAACAAATTGGAATAAATTTTTCAGCAATTTCAATTTAAAATTTGAAAAATTAAATTCTCACCAATCTAATCACCGCAATTTTAATAGGCACATATTATGGATATTACGCTTTGTTTCAACTTAATCATTACAAGAAACTTACGTCGGGAGAGATGGTAAAAGATACATTAAAATAAAATTTTATTCAATCAATGTTCAAAATTTCTCTTATAAAATGACTTAGACAAATCTCACCCCATGAACCCGGGCACCCCTGCTAAGTCACGAAACGTAGTAAATGATGCATTAAAATTACATTTTTGTTTAATCAAGTTCAAAAGATTTTTTAAGCATGGATTTGACGTTTTTGAAAGTTCCATTTCAATATAAATACGCGTGAGGCAGTCTATCCTCTTTAAGTACAGAGTCATTTTCATAGAATATGGATGTTCCAACGGAATCTAAAAAGTACCACAACGCGCGCGAAATTGGCGGTTACAAGTTACAACACATGCAAGCGGTCAAGTTTGTCAGAAATATATAGATCAACAAAATAAATCGTGTAAAATGTATATGCGACCGAAAAATGGGCGTGGCTTACAGCAAAATCTCGATGACACAAGTTGATCTGTAGGGATTTACATATGTATGCCAGCTTGGGTAGTGGATCAACATATCCGGGGTGGATCAACAAATGCAAACGGATCAACATATACCTGGCGTACCGTCGCGCGAGATCAACATAGTACGAGAGGGGATAAATATATATATATATATATATATATATATATATATATATATATATATATATATATATATATATATATATATATATATATATTTATATATATATATATGTAGATAATAAAGTTAACATATGTTAGGTATTATTTTTTTTTTCAACCGTTCTTTTTTCATTCAAATTTTCTCTTTAAAACGTCCCTGTGAATAAAGGGCGTTTTTCATCACTCTTGCCCCAGTGTGCGACGCCCGCGCCAAGCACCAAACCGCTCCTAACTTTCTAATAAATAATTAAGCCTTCAAATAGGCAACAAAAATTATATTTTAATTATTGTAACTATATTAACTATTGTATTCGGGCCTTTCCATCAAAGGATCAGCCAATCGGCATAATCACTGTTTACCACAACGATACAATTATTATTATAATTGCTCCAGCTGGGTTATAAAATATACTCCCCGCGCGTAGCAAATACTTGGGTATTTTTTAATAAAGCAACGAATATTCTGTCGGTCCCAAATCACCTCACCATTTCCGCAAACGTGTGCAGCTACTTGGAAACAAAATTTGTTAAATATTTAATATAGGTACTTCGTTTCTTTTCGACGGTTGCTGCGAACCGGGCCGCCTTTGGTTCAAGAGAAGTATTACTCGTTTTGCTTTTTTATAAATTTGTAAGTAATTGTTTATCACAAGGAATATGTCTTATTAATGACGCAACTTGTGTAACTAAACGCAAATAATATCATTAAAAGAAACTCGGTGATGTCTAATAGGCTAATCCATTGATGGGTAGGTTTGAATACACACGGAGAAAATTGAGTATTGCTAATTTATTAATAATCTCTTCAAATTGTTGGTAATCCTGCTGAAAACGGGACTGTTGGCCTTACGAATGGATTAAAAGGTTTCTTGTTAAGCTTTTTTTAAATTACGAATATATTATCACGATGTTGGAACACGTGCATTTGGTTAGGTAGGTTATCTAGGTTTCTAACTAATTTTATAAGAAATTTTGTTTCCATTTAAACAAAGGTAGGTGCATAAAAAATATGGGAAAAAAGAGTTGCAAGACCATATTGCTATTACTGAATTTGAAATATGATATTAAAAAATATGACGCTTAATAAATTGGTCCTAATGGTCGAGTGGTTTAAGACGCCTGTACCGGTAAGACAAAAGATTTTGGGTTCAATTCCTAGTTGTGATCATTACATTTTTATTTTTCTGTGTGTTGTTCTGTTTCATGTTTCTTTTAGATTGATTAGTATTATTCAATGATAGCTTATTAATAAATTATAAATCATATTTCTCCGGGCACTATTAGAGTCACTTTTGGTTTTACACATTTAATTTTCCCCGTTTGACTACTAAATTTAATTATTTATTTGAAATTCGGGAGTGGCTCGGTGCTTTGCCTGAGTTTAGCGAGGACATGATCAAGGCAAAGCTAATTCCATCAATTTTATAATATATAATATATTTTCGAATCAACGCTTTTAAGAGTTCTGTATCACTTACCTATTTTGTTCCACATAAACTTTGATTAGATTATTACTTCACTCCGCTGCGTGTGGGTAACATATATTTTCATCTGCTAATTAATTAACGCGCCTACGTGATCAAATTCGATTACCTCAGAACAATTTAAGTTCAATGGTTTCATAATATCAGGCAAACTATCATTGTTAACTGAATAGTTAAACAGCTTAATTTGGTATCTCTCATGTCATTACATTATGCAAGAACGGAGGACCTGTTTTACTAGTCATATATCTATGTCAATTTATTTTGAGTTAAATATGTATTTCATAGTACAGAATTAATTGCATTCATAAGATTTTGGATTTCACTGCGTAATACTAGAAGTGGGGACTTATTTCAGTATGGAAATTCTGTGACTAACTACCGTATGTATTCCTCAGTGTCCAGAATACTTATGGAGGGAAATAATTATACAGATTTATTGGTTATCTTCAAATATGAAAGATTGTTACTGAGGCAGTTTATTTATGTATAGTAAATATGTTATGCATAATTTCTACTATTCATATGTAAAAAAATTCATATTTATTACGTGAATTAGTTTTATATACATATATTATTGATTTAGTCCTAGTAACTCGCAGGTCGTTAAGTTAACTTCTTGGAGGCGTTGCTAGTGTAGGTACCATCCCAAATTCAATGTAATATATTAGTGGATCTTTGCTATTGCTACTGTCTTTCTCGGGCGCCTCCAATTTATTCCACTATTCACTGCTGTATACCACATTAAAATACTTCATTACATCGAATCTGTATCTCATTACCGTGCAAATTTTTTTCTGTCTCCAAAAAATCCTATATTTTGAGCTGGAACCAAACATATATATTCAAAAAATCCTATATTTTGAGCTGGAACCAAACATATATATTCACAAAATTTCATTGAAATCAGTTTGCCGGTTTCGGAGATAAGCGTGTACGAACACAGTGAAAAATCACATGTGATTTTTATATATTAAGACATTACGTTGTGTGTCTTAAGTCTAAAGGTACCAAGAATGAAAAAGGAGACGGTTTAGACGGGATGTTTATTTATTTTAATATCAACGGTATAAAATATACCATATACAGTAAATTATAAACAGTGACATCAGAAAATATACAATTAACATAAACTCTAGATGGATATAAAAAGTTAGAGATTCAAGAACATGCAAAACTTATATGTAGACTATGTTAGATTAGTATTGATTGAAATATATGATAGTATAGATACATGATATAATATATAACAATAGGTAAAATGTATGCATTTATTTTCAGGTTTGAGTTGAAAGTAGGTAAGTGCCAATCAAGCTGTTGGTTCACCGTATTGAATATTATTATGATGGATTATTATTATTAGGATGTTGTGAAGTCTCGTTAATCGGAACTGGTTACCAAACACGACACTTCTGATCTTTCACCAGGGCGATACTGAGAGAATCTGCCTAATAGAGTCTTGCAATAAATTCAAAAAAAAAATTTCACCTGCTTAAAATTAGGATTTGTACAGCGAAAAATCAAGTTATGTTTATTGTTTTCTAGTTCAGAAATCATGCAAACATTTTGCAGCATCTGTATATGAAACAGCACTTTTTTTATGCTGTGGCGTAACATTTTTTAATCACTCAGCACCAGCAAAGTTAAAAAGCGCTTCGATGGCATTTTCAACTCACTGGCTAAGCTCAGAGTAGTTTTTTTTTATTCAGCGGTAGGTACCTACACTTAAAGTTAATCCACCTATTTGCAAGGATTAACGTCCGCTATGCTTTGAAGTGTCGGTAACTTCTTCCAGTTTGCTTGCATACCAAAATGTTAAATAAACAAAGATTGACTAAACGAAGAAATCACTCAGTTAAGATTGGTAAGAGTGGTATTTAGAAAATTGTTTATTTTTTTCCGAAAATCAGTTTACTGTCCTTAAAAATTTGATTGATTTTTGGGTTTCGCCTCGATTGGCTAAAATTCTGGGACTGAAAATCTACCTTAAAAAAAAACCAACCGTAGAAAAATTAGGAAAAATTTTTGATCGCAAGTACGCTCAATTATTCAGTTCGAATTGGGCCTTTTAAAATATTCAACACACAATGCGGCCTCGAGAACCAGAACTGCCTATCTGAAATTTTGCCGAAATGGACATTTTGGCCTAAAGTGGTTCCTTTAACCATTGATGCCAGCGACTTAAAAATATTCATTAATAAAAACTTATTGCAAAAACAATAAATTATAAGAGCTCATTGCAACACCGGCCTACGTAATAAAGTCCAAAGTAACTGTTTTATATATAGGCTACTTTGGTTCTAGCAATCTCAATTCATACCCCAATTTCGTACATCATGCTTTCAGTTATAGAGCAATGTATAACACTGCATATGCGCAATGAATAAGGACCATGTATTTTTTTAATGCTGCCTTGTGCATATGACTTGTGCATTGCGGAATGTGTCTGAAAACTTTGGTTATAACTATGTTATAAAATACCATCATTATTTTAGGTCTCATGTTAGGATTCAATAGATTTTTTTTTTATTTATACATTAGAAGTTTTTTTTATAAAATATATTTTGCTTATTTTATAAGCAATAATTATTAGCTGGAAACACTCATCCACATTGAAAAATCTCCTGATAAAAGATACATGTCGCCACGTTGGCCACGTTCAATGTGGATGAGTGTTTCAGGCTAATAATTATTGCTTATAAAATAATTGTTACCCTTTGTGCTATGCATAAAAAATGTTTACTAAAAAAATAATATTTTTTTTTTCTTCACTGGGTGCTTACTTTACCCGTGCTCAGGCCCCCATTTCACAAATGTATATAACAAAATTATGTATGTAAATTAAATGCACTGTATTGAAATTATGTTCAACTAAACGAATTTTAATGAAAAATTAAGAAGAAAAATAAAATAAATTAAAGAAAATTAAAGAAATAAAATAAAATAAAGTTAAGTAAAAAAAATATGTATTTAAGGCACTTATAAAAACCACGTTTTATGTATTTGTCCGGTTTTGTGTACTATCTAGGTATATTTTTTATTAATTTTAAGATATATGTTTTTTAATATAGCTTTTTTTGTTCTTTAATCTATATTTAGAGATGGCAAAATTTAGCATTAATTTTCTGATTTTTTAGCATTAACAATTGGAAATTTAGCGTTTTATAGCATTTTGAGGCATAATTTAGCGTTTTGTAGCAAAATAGAAAAAAAATTATTTCCTGAATGTTTTTAGCGCATATTTTGAGTATTTTTGGTAAAATATATGTTTAACCTTCATTTGTAAGTATTTCAATGTGAAAGATTATAAATAATTAATTTGAATATTAAATTAAAAAGGAAGGAAACTCTAAGTACGGGTCGAACACAAACACAACAAATGCAGATTGCGATTAACATCAATAGGCGTAATTTATTTCGCACAATTTGTGTAATGTCAAAAAGCAATTTTAGCTTACAGTACAAAAATATTAAATATTTACACATAAAACAGTAACAAAATTATAAAAAAATCGTAATGTAAATATCGATTTTTTGAAATTCTCACATATTATTTTAATACCCAGTATTTTCGGGAAATTCGCGCCTATTTCGCTAAATAGAATAATTTAGCTGAAATACGGCCAAAATCACGTTTTTCGCGTTAATTCGCGAAATATAAATCACTGGAAACACTTTCAAATGCCATGAAACGCAAAGAAAACTTATAAATGCCCTATTTTCGAACATAAATATTTTTTCGCGTTTTTAGTTGAAACGAAATTTTGCCATCTCTATCTATATTTTAATTTTGTTAGTGTGTCTTTCGTTTCCATAATATTTGTGTCTTTGTTCAAAGCTTGTGCTTATCGACAGAGTTTTTAATTTTATTTTTTGTGTAAAAGCTCGTCTAACTGGTCTATTAAGGTATGTTTGTGTTTGTTGAAATTAAGGTTTTTGGTCAAAAATGTACTTTTGTGGTGTTTTATCTGTATTTGGCTTATACCTAGTACGTCAAACATGTTGAATATGTGATCAGTGTCAGTCATTCTCTTTTTTTATACTATCGTTATGATTGTTTTCAGTGTAATTTCAATATGTCTGATAGGTGAGTTTGTTGCTCCTCCCAAAGCAATTATATCATATTTTTACTGACAAAGTGCATAATATATTATTTTATTTTTAATGTATTTCTTATCTGCAGGAAAATGTGTGTTAATTTTAGGAGATTATTTGTGATATGTTTGATATGATGTGTCAGTCTGAGGTTATTGTCTATTATGATTCCTAGATATTTTATTTAGTCAGCTTTATCTGGAGTAAGTAAATCAATGGCAGATGTTGGTGTCTGTACATTCTTGTGGTGTTTTTCTTATTATTTGGAATCGCTCTGGTATTGATACTGTACGTGGTGAATTTTTTTTTATGTTTGGTGTAAGTAAGTTTGTGTCTAACCACGTTTTCACTGTCTTGATTACCCATTTCGGTATATCGTAAACCTTACATAGTTCAATCTTTAGATTTGATTAGAAAAATTGTATAGTCCGCAAAGCAAATAATTTTTCCATCTTTTTTTATGTTGTTTAGATAATTTATGTAAATGGTGAATAGAACGGGCCCTTGTATGCTTCCCTGTGGAGCTCCATGTGAAATCGGCAATGGCTTTCTAGTGTGGTGATTGACTCTGACTTGTTGTGTACTGTTACTCATATAACTTTTAATTTATTTTATTTTATTGATACATGATTAAGAGAGTACATGTGATTTTTTGTGATTCACCCTCCATGCTAGAGATGACCCTTTGTTATGGCGGGTGAATTTTACAGTTTGCGGACATAGAATCTGTACATTAATATAATATAAAATAGACAAATAAGAAAAATTATGTAAAGCTAGTTTGGGTTGCAAGAAGAGGATGGAGAAGTTAGAGAATTATAAGAGGATGAAACATTTGAGAAATTAGTTGGATTTCCTTGCATTTGAAACAAATGCTTTCTAATTTTTACTGCTTTTTATTTTTTTGTGGCAAATTTAATCAAAGGCTTTAGCTATATCTAGATATATTTCAATGCTTTAATGTCCTTGATATATGTCGCTATGTATTTAATCTATTACGTAAACCAGTGCTTCTTTTGTGCCTCTTTTTTCAAAATCCATATTTTTTATACGAGATCAATTTTTTTTTCCAGATAATTTTTATTATTATTATTATTATGTAATGAGCAGGCAGCATTCTGCTGATGCGCTTATATCTGATTTCACAACAAGTTTGACAGAAATTGAGTTTAAATATGCGAATGGTATATAGTTAATTATATCCATTTTGTCTTCTACTTATAAACAAGCATCATCAATCTATGTTAAAAGTTTGTAAAGAGTGTTTTGAAATGCAATTTGTTGTTATTACATCTATTCCCGGTGCAATGTTGTTTTTCAAAGTGTTAATTATTTTTATCAAGATCTACTTCTGTAGTTGTTTTATTGTAAGTTTCTTTTGTGTTATTTGTGTATTAATGTTCAATATATTTGTTTGTTTTAGTTTTTTAAGGCTTATATTCACATGTTTTGCTTTTATTTCTAGAATTTTTCATTTATTTTTTTGGAGTTGATATTTAGTTAATTTTTTGGAATAACATATTGAGTAAAACGATTTAGGAACCAATAATTTCGACCTGATAAGGTACAATAATCTATAATCAATAGAAATATTTTTATTATATCTTGTATCATATTGTACTGTGTGTAAATCTAAAGGAATAAATAAAATAAATAAATAAATAAAAAACATAAAACTGTAATTTTTAATTTTTTGAAGACAATATGAGCGATTCCTAGACGAAAATCGAAACAGAAAAATCAGAAAAAGATACGATCACATCTAGGACTCGAACCCAAGACCCTTGCCTTGCTGGGGCATCGCTCTGAGAGCGGTGCCTCATCAAAGGGCATCGCTAATATCGGTATCGCTAATATTGTCTTCAATAATTAAATAATATTTAGTTTTTCGATATTATTTTTCGGTCTGTATTTTTGTGTGCATTTTAATATGTTTCATGTCGTTTTTGGGTTATTGTTTACTTTTAGTAGTTTTGTCTGTTGTGTATATCGTTAGCTGCTCTTATTATTTCGTGCAAATGTTTCTATCTCTTTATAGCAATTAAGTTGTTCTATATCATACGGAGTATGTGTTTGCGTTTTTCGTCTTGTTTACGAATAAATTTAAATAGTGTTTTCCATAGTTTTATTTATTTGTTTAGTTAAATGTTAAAGATGTTGTATTGATACTATTAATATATTGATAAGTTATTTATAAGATATTGTATTAAGATATTGTATTGATACTATATCTTTTGATATTAATATATATATGTGTATAAGGCTTTTACATCCAAGGATTGATATTTATTTCCTGCGAGAAAATAGTGGTTCATTTAATATCGGTAGAATTGCGTCTGCAGATGAATTCAGAACTGAAATTTTGTCGTTACATTCTAAACACAAAACTGCTTTTAACTTAACACTTTTTGTTTTCTGATATCAAGTCTTAACGACATGGTGAAATTATTTGGAATTTCGGAATGCTCCAGAGGTGTCTATAATGTGGTAAATATTTCTTGTTTTAGAAGTTATCGAAAAAAATAAACGCGATGAAATTTTCTTTGAAATGTTTATATTTGAAATAAACATTGATATTTTTAAGAAATAAAATTTAAATATCAAACATGAAGACTTTGAAGAATAATTATTTATCTTTCCAACAACTAATCAATCATATATCTACGCATTATAGAAAACAAAAGATAAAAATTCTTTTATAGTGTACGGACGTCCGGGTAGATCTGTTTTTCAAGTCTCTAATAAAATATATCTGAAACACCGTGAAAGATTTAGAAAATTATTTTCAGAACACGCGTTTTGAAAGTAATTTTATTTTACATATTGTTTTGTGATCAGTAGGCCGCCAAACCGGCACACCAAAGGCCGCAGGTTTCCTTCCCCTGCAGTAATGCACGAATCAAAAGATATGTTAATTAGCATTTTGATTATCCGCCCGAATTTTGTCAAATTAATAGGAACAAAAGTGACTTATTTTCGTTTACGGCCATATAAATATTATCGACATGAAATTTTGAAAATGGCTTCATTGTGGTTAATTAATTACACACAATTAATAAATGTGCGTTAATTACTGTGTTTATAATTCGGTTACCCATTTCGAAACCGGTTAAACTACACAGCAATGGATTTGCTTTGGCAATCAATCCTGCTCTGGCACATGAGCAAATGTTGACACAGTTCAGTGGCGGTGTGTCTGATAATTATTATGACGTACTTTGGTAATCACACAATTAATATCAATATGATTTTAAATACTAGTTTCAATTAACTTTATCAAAAACACATAACTACTTTCCTTTATTATTAAATTTATTAAAGGGGATGTATTTCAATCCCGAAAGCGGAGTTTAAAGTGTAAAATTTATTTAATTAAATTAAATTTAATCGAGTTATTATAATTTTTAATGTGTTCTTCAACTGATCATATCTCGTGATGTAAAGAAAATTGCATCATGGAAATGGTTTTTTATAAATTTATGATCATAAATATATTTTTTAGTTACAGATTACACCTTTTTTAATTACAGTTTGCAAATTTTTTAGTTACGGCCTATGTGTTTTTTAATTACAGTTTACATATTTTTTAATTACAATTTGCATATTTTTTAGTTACGGCTTACATATTTTTTAGTTACAGTTTGCTTACTTTTTAGTTTCGTTTTGCATATTTTAGTTAAATTTTGTATATTTTTTAGTTACAGTTTACATATTTTTTTGTTACAGTTTATATATTTTTTTCTTAGAGTTTGTTTATTTTTTTGTTATGGTTTACATATTTTTAGTTAAAGTTTACATATTTTTTAATGACAGTTTGTATATTTTTTAGTTTCGGTTTACATATTTTTTAGTTACAGTTTGCATATTTTTTAGTTACAGTTTGAAAATTTGTTTTTGCAAACTACCTATTTAGATTTTTAAAGTTTTTGTTCTGTAAATAAAACGTCTGTCCAAAAAAATAGTCAAAAGAATATTGTTCAACGCATTCCACAAAATACCTAGAACTGTTGGTAAATTACATTGCATCTCAATGGTGTAGAATAAAAGTTACTAATTATGATACTTATCGCCTACGGAGTTACTGCAGCGCTACGGAAATGTTACCGGAGGGATAAGTGCAATCTTTCAGGGCATTTATACGCCACTGAATGAGAAGCTTATGCCGCAGACTACGCCAATCCAAAAATACCATCATCACTGCCATGTCTGCCAGGATGAAGTCCCCCTGATGGCCCTCTGGAGACGGAAGACGGTCCATAAACGACCACTTACCTAATTTATATTAAATATTTGATCACTCCTTTTCTGTTTTTTTACTGTAGGTAAATAAACAAAAAACCTAGGGTTATTTTGTTTATTTTTTTAATCTGAAACATTGCACTATCTCTGCATACTTTCTGAAACAAATTATTTATATTATTATAGTCAACATTACACCGCCCACCAATTATCACGACAAGCGGCTTGCTAAATAGGAAATCTGTTGACCGAACGAAATCCAATCACCGATTGGCTGTGTGCATATCTTGAAATGCGAATGTGCCAGTACGTTAATTGGGTAGGTGCACGGGTATCTTAAAGCTACGAGTGCAAGACAACATCTAAACAAACAAACAATTATAAAAGAGATTTTGCTCTGTTTAAAAAATTGAATTACATTTTTAAAAATAGAATATCATGAATAATCACCTTCTGTAGTTCATTCGTATATTTAAGAAATAAGAAAAAAAACTATTCCAGTAGCAGACAGCAATTTGAAAATTAAATATAATAAAAACTAAATCTACTATATAAATAAATATATTTTTTTAAGCGAACACCAAACAAGAGTCATTACTGCTACCAATCTTTTGGAGCCAGCAGGACTATGGCATCTCCAATATGGGTATGTTCTGGGGTTTAGGGTTAAAAGGAAAGAAAGGAGATGAGAAACAGGAAGGTAAATAAGTATCTGAACATTCATATCTGGTTACCAAACACGGCTAAAACCATTTCAAGCAGCGTTCGATTCTAAATGGTGGTCTTTCATCAGGACAATAATGAGAGTATCATCCAATCTAGAATGTGGTTCAAATATCTATACGTATATTATTTTTAATTAAATATGTGAAATTGCGCAAACATGTATTTTAATTTACTTGTGTACGACTGGAAAGCCCGTGACCACAAGATTTGTAGTCAAGAACCTTACACTTCAAGCACGGGTGACGTCAAACATAGAATGAGATCTTATCGTAAACATCAGATATATACATAATACTAATAAACGTGTTTTAAAAAACAAAACTGATAAACAAAAATTTACTATACATCATTTGTTGTTTATCAGTTGAGTAAAATTTTAAACATGTTTATTAGTAAGGCCCTAGTAAAAAAATACGATATAATGTTACGCCTCTGAAAGTCGAAGCCCAACCAGGCTCAGTAGTTGACACCTTTGTTGTTGGCAAAACAAACCGATCGAGGCGCCATCCATGTTTAGTTGGCTTACACGCTCAGTAAACAAACTAACGTATCAAAGGTGTTTGTCTTTGGTCTAATTAATTGATTTAGTTTCTGCACATTAAGCCGCTTGCCTTTGTTCGTGTAATCCGGTAATTGGATTATTGCATTACGTATCTGTCGCGCCGGCGCGGCGGAGTCCCGAGCAACGAATTTCCGGTGAAAATCCGTTAAATTTAGACATCATTTCAGTAAACCAAAGGGTTGTCGAATGGATTCAACAACAATAATGGCGTATTTTTGCAAATAATAACTTTTTTATGTAAACGACATTATTAGTATTTTTTCTCATACACGCTTTTGGCTTTTTGCGGACGACAATAAGATTCTAAAGATAATAAAAAAATTACGATGACTGCTTTCTTTTCCAATCGAATATCGACTCTTTCAATGATTGGTGTAAAATTAATTGTTTGAAACTAAATGTCGATAAATGCAAAATTATGTCCTTCTATAGATCAAAAAAACCGATTGTCTTCGAATACAAACTTAATAATAGTTGCTTAACAACTGTTACATCTATTAAAGACCTTGGTGTCTCTCTTGATAGCAAGCTTTATTTTCAAGCAAGGGATCACATAACTGCAATCGTTAATAAATCCCTCAAACTACTTGATTTCATCACCAGAATCACTTCGGACTTCAAAAACGTAAATACCCTTAGAACTCTTTACTGCTCCTTGGTTCGCCCCCATCTTGAATATGCTTGTGTTATTTGGTCTCCTTTTTATGCTGTCCACATTCGACGCATTGAATCTGTTCAACATCGGTTCTTAAGAGGAATTGCTAGGAGGCTAGGATAAGAAAAAGGCAAATACTCATATGATGAAATTGAACTAACTCTAAACCTCTCTCCTTTGGAAGTCCGTCGGGAAAGAAATGACCTCATTTGCTTCTTCAAAATTATAAATGGTATTATTGATTCACCTACTCTACTGCAACTCATTCCCTTCAATATCCCCTCGCAAAGACTCAGAAATAATGAACTGCTCTTCCTCAACCATCATCCGACAAATTATGGATATTATTCACCATTGTCTAGAATGTGTATACTGGTCAACTCAAGTCAAAACCGTAAGTTTTTTGGGATAAGTCTGAATGATTTTTGCCAGTCGCTAAACAAGTGACGGAATATTATAAGTGTCCTGTGGTCATGACCCACGGCGTATCAAGTCAAGACTTGATTCGACTTGTCACTTTATTTTTTATATTATATCTACCATAATAATATGTCTTTGCTTTGTACCTTTGTCTTCTCCTGTATTTTACATTTTGCTTTATTCGTGATATTATTTTGTAATTTGGACGATGTTTGTTAATAAATAAATAAACAAATAAATGAGGAATTTTGTTAAAAATGTGCGGAATATTTAAATTTCATTTTTCTGATTTCGATCATCGAAATTTAATACTTTAAAATTCATTGAATTCCTTAACGGTTTGTACTGGCTGCGAAAATAGCTGTCACGGGACCAGCCGTTGGATGGCGTGACGTCAATAACGCCTTTCGCACGAACACATAGTTTTTGGCGCAAATTTTTTTCGTTTATTTTATTTTATTGTTTTGTGTTATTTCATAATTTAATCATTTAAATATTATAAGGTGTATTTGCGGCACGATCTAGAGTGGAATATACTCAGACAGTATTGCCCTGGTGTAAGACCACCATTCCATTTGAAACGTTGCTTCAATGGCTTCAATTGTATTTGGTGACCAGATCTGAATAGTCAGTCACTTCCAAACCTTCCTTTTCCCAATATCCTTACCCTCCCCCATATCCCGATTGGGGATGTCTTCGTCTCGCTGGCTTCAGACGGTTAGAAGCAGTAGATCCTTTCGAGATTCGAAAAAGCTTGGTCGTTTATGTAGGTAAATTAATCACAGCTAAAAGAAGTGGTACATGATTAAAAAGTATTAATAGGAACAAAACACAGAACATACAAAACCTAGACACGGTCTTACTTTGAAGCTGTAAATTGCAATTTACGTCCATCCTTTGAGGCGATAAATTATATTTAGGTGTTCATTACTGAATTCCTTTCAGAGTATTTTAGGTTTCACTCATTTTGTGAACGAACTACCAGGCATTTGAAGTTTTGGTTAAATTAAGTAACTCATAATAATAATCTGTTAAAAGCCCACGTTCTTTAGCAATCGTTTAGCTTAAACATTTTACATGAAGGATCAAAAGTTTTACATATAAAGACGATGTTCGTTAATATTTAAATTTATAGTTGAAGGTGTTGACCACGGTGCGTAAAACGCTTACCCGCATAGTAATAATAGCTAAATGCTGGAGTGCTCGCGTCAATAACTGGAATGTGAGTTGACTGATTAGCGTTTGAGGTGGAAATTTCTCGCCCTCATTTAAAAAATTACTATATCTTTTAATTTTAATATGAAGACAGATTAAAGTACTTCTTTATTTAACTGTGTATCCTATATTCTTACGGCTTATAAAAAAATATGAAAAAAATCGTAAATGCGCGAATTCACGAGTCAAAAATGGCATATTGTGGCGTGCGATTATTCAAGACGTTTTGCAAACTCTGCATAATATGCCGAAAATCACTCGACTGGTTTTAAACGTACTTTTTGGGTTGTTTTGTTGAACAGATTAATACAGCAAATCAACTCACTTGTGAATAAATATAGGAGACATTTTTTTGCTACGAATTGTCACCCGTTTGGGAAACGTTTGTTTCAATGCATCGAGTTCCACACTGCTGACTCAATTAATGTACGACTTAAACCGAATTTACATCTACATCTCCTCCGTGCATTAAATATGATGCCAATCGAGATGTCATAGATTGTTTATATGATTCCACTTTGCACAGATAAGAAGGGCATTTAAGTAAGGCGCTAAACGTAATTTATTATTGTTCTAGTAAAAGCAGTACTAAAATTATTCATCTATAAATTCTATATTAGTTAAAAATGTAAGATTACTAGTTGTAATCGCAATAGGCGAATCAAGAGTGGGCTGTAAAAATTAATTGTGAATTTTGAAGTTGACACAACTATGGTTGGAGATGGCGAACATGGAGTAAGGAAGGAATCCGACTTACCCCTTTGATGTTCTTCAAAGACTTTGATGGTTGGTTTCACTCACAGGAGATCTGATTTATTTCACACACAAGCTTTCATAACATCCAAGTTGGATAAGAAAGACACTGAGGGAACCGAATATATTCGATGCACAGGTTTCTACCCTGAGTTGATATCAATAACAGCACTGATAACAAAGAGATGTTCATCCAACAGGCTTCATCAATAAACTGGTTTGACATTTAAATTTATTTTTGTAAAATGTCACACAAATGTGGGTATAGTCGGATGACAGATGAGTAGGTAGAATAGGATGGGAAAAATTGAAAGGACAATTTTAAAGGCAGATAGTTGCGTCAACACTAGTAAAGTTTTTATTAACTTTGTTTTAAATCCCATGTGAAATAGATTCCGAAAATTTTTGAATAACGTACGAAATTGCTTTTGCTACCGTGCTACATGCGCCTATTACAGACATTTAAAATCCTTCTATAATCTAGGAGTAAATAATATAAATAATCGCCCAAAGAAATTCAAAACACTTCAGTGTTTCTAGAATTTTTCGGTAAATCACTCAAAAATTTTTATGTTTTTATTTTTTCTGTTCCGCAATTCAAAATTGTATCGAAAAATATTACGACGCATGATTTCAATGTAAGCGCCTGTATTTTACAGCAGTATTACGGTCACTTGCAAGTTGACTGAAGCCCCCTCACACCCAATTTCTATCGATTTTCTCGTAAACACTTTAAGTTTAAAGTTCCAAAAAAATATATGATATGTTTCCAGATAAAATCTGTACATTTGTTAGGGCAAAACGTTAATTATATGAAAATACCTCAATGGAAAAAAATCGCAAAGTATGCTCCGAAAATTATTAAAAACACGTTAGGTTCTGTTATTAAATATGTTGTAAGCATGAAAAAACGTATATCTTTAAATGTTACTAAAGCAATTGACGAGAGATTTTCGCTCTATTTCAAACGAATCGTGTTTTATCAAAAATTTTCACCATTTTCGCTTAATTATTCTCATTTTTTTTATATTTTCGCGCTTCCTCTAATATTCATATTTACGTATCTCCCTGTCAAACCATTTTTAAACGCTTACTACCTTGAGTCAAGAGCCTTAAGGCAAGAGTACACGTATTTTGATTTCGATGTTGATCTGCCGACTGCAGTCAGGGGAGGGACTTGGACCTGCGAGTAGACGGGTACCTCAAATACCTAGTGAGAGCCTAATCTAAGAGGATATTTTTTAATATATTGGAGCTTCAGCCCAAAGATGACTCGATAATAAAACTCTTAATAAGACATTTTTATAATCTTAAGTTTTTCAGGAACTAGTCACTTTTAAAGAACATACCCTTCACAGAACCTCTAGTTTTATTGGAAGTAAATTTATTCTGACTTTTTCGTCATATCTGATATCCCAATATATTGTTTAGATCTTCTTGTATTGAATATTTAGTAATGATGTCTAGTTTTGACCTATTATTTTCTGAAAGTATTATTAATACAATTTCGGGGGCGGTTGTCGGCAAAGCCTCCCGGGGAACCATTTATTGAATACCCAACCCCGTGCCATATGCCACCTTAATTGGTTCGCTACGTTTGGAGACTTAGCAGGAATGCCCAGATTCATGGGGTGAGGTTAGTTTAGGACTTGGCGGCGGTTGCGTTTGCCCACTGAGACTGGTTGAAGGAGACTTTTTGACCTCTCCAGCTGCACTCTCTGGACCCATTGCCTTGCACCACAGTTCGAGTGATGGATTCATACGTCCGTCACTGCTGGACATTTGAACCCCAGATCCTTACCCACCCCTCATACCTTTTCCCTTCCCAGAAAATAACAGGCCTTAAGGAATTTATTTTCTCAGGGCCTCCTGTGTGGAGCTAATGTAAAAGATGATAATAATTGTAATATCAATATAACTCATCGATCTAAAGCAAACAATGATTATATTACCAACCAAATGAAGCTATGCAGAATAAATTACAACTACGTTAATTATTACGTAAATTAATTTTCATGCACGCAGCCTCCAAAGTGTTACAAAGTCTCTTAATTAGATAAAATAAATACGCATTTTCAAAGCCGGCCATTATCCCAAAAGGCCCCTCTTTAATTCAAGGTCTTTTGACAATCCCAGAATCACCTACCCACCCATTTGTGAGTCAAATAAATTTAAATTGTACTAAGAGGAAATACTAGTAGCTCATAAACACGAAAATGGTTTCAAGGAGAAATTAAAACTTTCCCTAAAATAATGTCATTTGACTGAATATTTATTGGATATTTTTTACACATCGAATGCACAAGTATTCTTCTCTCATAAGATGTAAAAATAAAACTGTGGTTATAAATATTTTTTTTGTTCTCTAAACATGTAACGGCTTAAAACGTAAAAAATTATAAATATATTTTTCAAATATTAAAAATACAAGGAAAATGTTCAAATTATTAATTATGTAAGGTTCTTATTTACTAAAATATTTACCCAGGATAGAAAAATATTTTCGGGTTTTACAGGTGCATGTACAAAGTAGTAGATATATACAGTTACAAAAAATTCTTAGTATTTTCTAAAATATTACAAATTTTAGAAAGTAAAAGAATCAGTAAAAAAGTACACATAAAGCAATAAGCTATTGAAAGAATAGTAAAATAAATTTATATCTGCAAAATTATCGGTTAAATATCAATCAGGTTAGAGATAAAAATGTACATTTATTTATTTTTTTTAAATTTTGATTAGCTCTTCCCACTTTTTATTGCATCCGGTAGATCTTTAAATAGCTTTGGGACTAGGTACTTGTTTTTTTTTTTGATAAACCCTACACAGAAGACCCCGAAGAAAAAAAGTTTCACTCAGAGCCCATTATCTTTTGGGAAAGGGTATTTTTTAAGGAAAGGAAGCAGAGGAATTTGTGGGAAGATAAAAGGTATGAGGGTTGGCTTGGGAATCTAGGGATCAGTGTATCCAGGATATGAACACATCCTTTCCACTGCGGCGCATGACAAGTTACAAAAGACAAGTTGGAGAAGTCAAAAAATCTCCCCAAACCAGCTGGCTTCTCCCGATCTAGTACGCTACGCAGATGGTGGCAAGTGCATCCTGAATACACCTCATCCGATGGAGACGATCACCCCAGCTAAATCGCCGTGACCTATGGCAGAGGTTATCCAATAAATGGTTTCCGAGGCGGTTGTACCAAAACCTACATCGAAAATTGAATTTTTGGTGGTGTTGCGCTGCTATCGTGTTGCATCTTGGTACGCATATATCCCTTTTATTCTGGGTCTTTAACTAATTCAAGTATCCAATTTATAGGTATTTTTTGCAAAATATAATTATTATTATTTCAATTTATATCGAAGAAAACATGGACATTTTTAAGGCATGCATGTGTCGCAAATGTCTGGGTTACTCATGCAAGTTTCATGTACCCATTTATGGCAACGAACGCACGGGATCAAGTCATCTTTGGGTCCTGCCTTTTCAAAATAATTGCCAAAGCATAGGTGGCATACGTTTTCTTTATCGTCATCATCAATATCCGTATCCGAATCATTCAAAACGTCAATACTGTCAGTATCTTTACTATCACTACTTCTGCAATTGGCCGTCTTTCGTCGAGCACATTTCTCACCCTTAATGGGCTCTTTATCAGTTTTAATAATCTTATTTTTATTTTTTTCAATTTTTAATTTGGGCATTTTGACAGCTGAGCGTCTACCAGCAGCAACTTCTAGTCTTTGTTTATACGGACTTGCTGTTATTTCAGCAGCCTATTGAGCCGTGCACGTGTTTTTTTTTCCTTGGTTCTTTGGTATTGGAGAAATCTCAAGAATTGATAGTTGAAAAGATGTCAACGCATTTGGATTTTTTTGCCCCAATTAAACTTTTTAAACTGCATCTGGTGGTGAAGAGGAAGACTTTGACGAGGTCACTGGTGGTGGTGGTCACAAAAAAGGCTCTGAAGAAATCTCTGGTGTTTGTTGTACTGAACTCTTTAATTTAAAACTAGAAAATAATTCACTTAAAAAAAAACTAACAAATTACGGTAAATCGTACCGTTACGATTTACCAAACAACTTGTGGTATGATTTAACAAACTCTGAGTTTTTATGAAAAAATCACATAAAAACATGTAAACGACAGGTGACAATATGATTTTGCAATCGTAATTTGCATAATACAAACATGCTAAGTGAACTTAATTTTAGAAAAAAAATAACATACCTACCTTTGAACACAAAATCACTTTACGCAGGAGCCGAAAAAAATAGATGAAAATTGTGAAAAAAACAAAAATACTCCTCTGCCAGCGCACACACGATTCAACACTAAATAAAAATGGCGGGACAACTATGACGCTTATAACGGTTGGCAGGATATTATCAGGATTACAAAATAGTGACCCGTAGAAAAAATATCGAGGTGGTACGATTTACCGACCGGTACGATATACCATACTCTCGCCTATATCTAGTAACAAAATTTACAGTAATAATCTAAATTACAAATATTAGACATTAAATGAATAAGTGAAAATACATAGGAAATAGTGAAAGAAATGGCAAAAAATGTATCTGAAGATCATCGGAAAAATATCAATCAGTCTGTTGATTTTGGATAAAAATGTTTTGTTTGTTTTTTCCAAATTTGGAATAGATTTTTTCTTGTTTTTTACATCAGGTTACTCATGATGTACCTATGTACTAAACTAATTTTCTTTCCTTTTTTAAACGGAGATAAAATTCCTTGTTTTATTCATTTACATAATTATTTATGAGTGTTTCAAACGCATGTTATAAATAAACTTAATTAAAACGTCTATTCCTGTGCCTCCTTGCTTTAAAATAATGCATTTCCTTGATTATTGCGTGTGATATCAAACAACTCGTGTTTAATCTGAGCCCACGTGAATTCCACTTTGAATTAGCGTAGGTGAAGGTGATCGGAGGGGGCGAAGTTGGTAGCGTAATTATAAATTAAAATTCCTTTTCCATTGTCTAAATTGAAAAAACAAGACAACTGATTATAATGGTGAGAAATAAAAAAAAAACACATTTTTTCTTAATAAATATTATATTTTAAAATTGATTAATTTTATATTTTAAATTCTTCTTTCATTATAGTAAAAATGTTTAGTACCTTTCTTTTTTGTAACAAGATAAGTTGAGATAATACTATTGGATATCCTCACTAAAATCTCCCCTGCTAAGGTTTTCATTTGCATATTAAAATATAATTTATTATTTGAATATGTGTTGCTGAGAGATTTATAATATGCAAAATTATAACACTATGTAGCCATAACTATTAAAACAAAGTGATGCAACTATTTAAAGAGCAAATAAAAAAAAATCTTGATTTCTTGATCGGCTTTACCCCATTTTACAGTAGGTATCAGTAATTTGAGCCAAATAATCAAATTATCTTGCCACTCTGTTCACTTCAAAGGAATAAGTATTGTTCTCAGATGACAAAACGAAGTATTTTTTTAATTTCGATTTCTATTTAATTAAAAGCGCTGAAATAATTTGATTCAAGGATCCATTATCACTTTGTAGTCGGCTTTTTAAAACTTGATCTGAGGATTTAAGACATACTTAAGGACTTGTATCGCTAGTCGCTAGATCAAAGCAATATTGATTGCTATAATAATATTAACGATTTGTTGAAATGAGAAAATACTTTTCTTACCAGAGACGTACTTAGGTATCTAATACTTAATACCTGACTTTCAAAGCAAAAACATAAAAAACACGGTTGTTGTATAAAATAAACGCATAATAATTACGTTCTAATAGGAATTTTGAACCTCGTTTCAGAGTGCATGAAAATCGTAATATCGCCCTGGTAACAGACAACAGACAAACATTAGGTAATACAATGCAGATTCCTGAAATAACATTTTTTAAATTTTTTGTGACAAGATCTTAATAGCTGACTTACTATCTCTCTCTTCCCGCAAGGTCTCTCAGCGTAACAAACTTGCCTTTAAAATGAGGTACGCTGTAGAGTAGTTAATATTGTATATTTTTATAAAAACTCGAGTGTCCGCGTTAGTAACTGGAATATGAGTGATTGGCGTTAGAGGTGTAATTTTCTCGCCCACATCATATAAACATAAAAACTGATTACAGTGCTATATGGCCAATGAATTCACTTATATTTAACCGTTTATTCTATATTTTTAGAATTCATTAAACAAATCGTAAATGCGCTAATTCTGCGAATCAAAAATTGCGTATTATGGCGTGCTGTCACTCAAGAAGTTTTGCAAACTTGGCATAATATGCCAAAAATCACTCGACTTGATAAGACTGTCAGTAGAAGAGGGGATTTTAGTTTTATACAAATCCACAATTTTATTCCGATATTGATGAAATTTTGCACACATGACCGGAGAAAACAGGAGGAAGGATTTCACTAGTATAACTAAATAAGATGGTCGGTTTGTAAGCTTCTTCTACATTGCATTCAACAAACTCTTCCAATTTTCCGTTACAATATCTCAATAATCCCTATTCTAATAAGAAATTAATATTTTTTAATTGATATTAATATTTTCGGCACGCCATTGTTACGTACTCTATTATTAGGATTAAATTACTACCAAATTTACCGTGTCTATCTGTAATAATACAGTCAGCTATTTATAACAGTCTGTATTTAATTATTTTCGAAGATTCGAAGTGAAAACACGTGTAGGTACTAAATAAATAATTTTGATTTCTGCTAAATCTTTTATAGTTCCGACATTTTTTTATCTGAAAAAAAATGTCTAAATAGAAAAAACTTTAGATCTACTTTTATTAATCAATAAATGGAATGTCTCTCTTGTTTGTTGTTAGATACTCGTTAAATTATATCCTTTTTTTTTAAATTATTATTCCGTGCAAAATTTTGACAAAGTTTTTGAATGTAGCAAGCGAAAATAAGAAATCGGTCGACCAATATTTGCGATTACCCTTATTTAAAATATATCAGCAATTATAGCAACCACTTTTGACTACTGCATTCAGTCTTCCATCGATTGAATTTCATTCTTTCACCATCAATATATGTTCTGTCAATGTCATCTTTCGTTAGCCAGATTTCCCATGTCACGTGAATCTTTTTTTAATTTAATCAACTAAACAATTTTAGATGTGAAGTGAGTAAAATGAAAAATAAAAGTTGGTGTTGTAATGCTTAGCATGATTGTTTTCCAAATGGATGATCGGGTTTGATTCTCGGGGGCGGCAATTAAAAAATATGTATTATTATTATTTTTTATATATTTAATGTATATTTTTTAATAATATTGTAATTTTTCACGGATAGTTATATAAAGTTCAACATTGACTTTATGAAGGATGTTACAGTCGCTTTTCATAACGGTTACTTGAAATGAAACACTCTGTTTGGTAATCGGAACAAACAGAACACGATGAAACAGAACCATAATAAACAAAATAATATTAAAACAGAAAAATAATAAAACAGAACATGATAAAACAGAACCATTTTAAATCAGAGCAATGACAAAAAAGAATATTAAATAAAACGAATAATTAATAATTATACATCCGTTTTTGTTTAAAGTCGATATAATCTATACATTAAATTTACAAAAAAATATTATACAAAATTAGGTTGTTTTTTTAAATTTATTATTATAACAAGATTAATACATTATAAAATGATAACTAATTTAAAACGTTTTAGTCCCAGTGAGTTTATAAAACTCATGTCGGGAAAGACAACATTATATTAAAGACAAGACAACATAAATACATCAAAATAAATAAACGCAGAAGTTATTTTGGAGTTCCAAAGAAAAAATGTGAGTCATTAATAAAACTGCTGAGGAAATAGCTTTTAAGAGCTTTTGCCAATGTTTTTTTGTTCGTTGACGGAAGTTTTAGATTACTAGGTAATGCGTTGTATTGCTTCTGTGCAATGTATTGTAAGGATTTAATTCCAAATTTAGTCGTGTAAGAATATGACGATAAGTGTATTTGATTTTTTGATCGTGTTTTGTACTGGTCGGAATTAAATACTGGTTTAGTGTTAGTGTGTGAGGAGTGTTGAATTATTTGTAGAATGGCAGTTGTGATGTTATACTTTGGCAGAATCGTAAAAGGAAATATTTGTTTGTGTTAGGTTTTTTAAGGAACATTACAATATTAAGTTATGTTATTTTAGTTCTGTTTTATCATGTTCTGTTTAATAGATGATCTATTTTATCCATGATTAAGTTTTGTTAGTTGACTATTTTCTGAAGAAGTAAGGGTACCAACTTCCAAGACCGACGGAAAATTTGAAAAAAATATATCATAAAATCGTTTTTTTAATTTGAAAAAAAAACATTTAACGAACCTACTAATGTGTCTATTCGCATCCTAAGTACAGCTATCACACTGTTTTGTAATCTCACCGTCATCAAAACGGTAAGAGGGGAAATCGGAGGTAACAATGGTGGGCATATAAAAAAGCCTAAGGACCTCCAGCGCATACTACATTTTGATTGATTTCGTTGGCATAAAATCCCATTCTGTGTGACTTGACGTGATACCGTGCCTACAATGGCATCTAATGCGGGTTATAAATTTAATCCCCATCCCGTAATAAAATGGCTTCGCTGCCATTTAGTTTCATTAGCCTAAAAGCCATCGCGCTGACGGCAGGCTGCTTTGTCCCCATATGCAATGATAAAAAAGATGCTAGATTGGTCTCACTGAACAGAATTTACAAAGAAAATTTACAATAAGGATTTACAAAACTAAGTTAAAATTAGTTAAACTGTGCTAAAAACTTAAAACAATCTTAGTTATTCTTATTAAAGGTAATTTCAGACTTGAGATGAAAACGAAAACCGATAGGCACGTACTTAATGACAGCGTAGCGGAGTTCTGTTTTAACTCGCCAGTTTTGCATTACTACTGTGTGTAAGTTTGTTTGTATAATCAGTTTCAATTTCAAATGAATGGCCATTGTAATGGTTTTGTAGATTATTATTATTAATATTATTTTTTCAAATGTGAAATCAACCTGAAGAAAGTTTGAATATAGAATGAGAGAGTGACGTTTCTTTGGACAAAATGTGTATTTCCTTTTTTGAATAATAAAATGTAACATAAAATACAATATAATAAAGAAGGTAAGTATTTAAGTACCTACCTTCTTTATATAAATAAGGTTTTATGATTTCCGAGGAAATTTCGGCTTTGATTTATTTAATCAGAGAAAATTAAATAAATATGATTTGTCTCCTTTATACAAAGCTACTAGTATAATATATATATTATAGATGTCGTTGGTTATAAAAAAGTATAAGTTTGTTAGAAAAATACAATTTTATTAAGATTAACATTAATACATTTATTAACAATCCGAAATGACAATTAGGACCATGAAATGTATGGAATATTCCTGAATTTTTTTGGATGTTTCGTATACCTACAAGCTTTCCTGAAAACGTGAAAGTAGCAGTTTACTCTGAAATAAATAATATTATAAATATTAATTTTTGTATTTTCTTGCATAAATTGTATATTAATGTAAACGTGAACGATTAAAATAATTGTATTCCACTAAAACACAACGTTTCATTTGTACAATTTAAATACTGACTCTTCACAATCGGTCTACGTGAGCAATATATCTATTTTCAACAATAACAACACATCTTGGTTGCCAGCTCGTGGAGAATTCCTCAAATCGCAGGGGATTTCTAAGCAATAATCGGGTTTTTTGTTTCTGAAACTTCGAAACGTAGGGCAAAATTGTATTGATATATAATAAATTTGCATTACTTATTAACAATCATTTACGAATGATACAAACTAAACAATCATTCTCAAAGAAGGCCAGGGAACCTCAGGTTTATTTGGCTGTGGGTGTAATAGGGAAAAGTGCCGTAAATGATAATTTGTCATTCGATTAATTTACAGAAAATGCTCCTAGTGCATTTCAGATCAATGGCCATATTATAAGTATAAAAATGGAGGGGAAATTGTTTTTTCAAACAATGACAAACGAAGGAGCCCCTTGTATAATTTTGATATGAACCGGTGAGCTTCGTTTCAGCAAATCAAACGAAGTAATGCAGCACATGGAAAACAATATTTTTTTTTGCTTGTTGCTACAAAATTAGTTTAAGAAAGCCATAATTTTATTTGATACAGTAAATTTTAGGATGGAGGTTTTTTTATTGATTTTTTATGTGGATACCTCCCAATAATCCCAACTGTTTCCAACCGTCAGGAGCCAGTAGTGTATGGCATACCCAATTGGGGTATGTGGTGAGGCTGAAAGCAGTGAAGAGGGGATGGAGATAGAGAAGACGAAGCTATTCAAGTAACTCAGTATTCAGATCTGGTCAAAAAAATAAGCCGTTTCATGCAACTTTTCAATTCTAAATGGTAGTCGTACCCCAGGGCAATACTGAGAGCATATTCCACTCTGGATCGTGCCGCAAATATATTGTATATTATTTTAAATGAGTTAATTGTAAAATAATAAAAAAAATCAATTAATACTTACTCACGCTTGCCAGGATTTAATCCCGCGACCTCCGGCTTGCTAGTAGAGAGCTTACTCCTCGACCACGGAGGCCGTCAATTATTAAAGGGTTGTAGCGAGTTTCCAATTCAATTTGGGTTTCAATTCAATTTGGGAGGCGGGTAAGGCTACCACCGCCCGGGGAACCATTTATTAGATAACTACTCCTCTGCTTGTTGGTAAAAAAGTTTGGTGACTTAGCAAGGCTGCCCAAGTTCATCGCATGATGTTTGTTCAGCAGCAGATTTTTTGAAATTTAAATCATCACGGGATGCCCTTAGGAAAAAAGGGTCTAAAAAAAGGAACACGGGTCACGAAGAGAACCATATTGTAGGAGAGAGGAAACACGTGGAGCCGGAAAATCGTTCCAAAGTCAAGCTCTTGAACTCAAGAACGAGTCGTGGAAACTATCTGTTTTCATGTGACTAATGTCAACCGTGCACAAATGTTAAGCCTGCGTTTGGCGTGTTTCCCGATTTCCCGCTCCATGATTTCCCCACCAGCTGCATGGCGGGCCAGATAAAAAGAGATCGGTTTGGGGAGATTCTTTAACCTCCTCAGCTGGTCTCTTTCGACCCATCGTCTTGTATCGCGGGAAAGGTGGATTTATACGACCGTCACTTCTGGACATCCAGCCCCCTAGATTCCTATCAACTCCTCATACGCTTTTCCTTTTCAAAACTTATGTTTTTTAAATACCCTCCTTACAGCATCCCTGAAGATTACATATGCCCTGAGGCAAATAATACCAGCATATAAAAAAATACCACATTAAAAAAATTTTAATAAGAGGGTTCTCATGAAGCGCCAAAAATGCTAACTAATAATAACGATTTTAGACGAGTATTTCTACCATTTTAAGCGGAATTGAAGGCGTCAATTTGGTTACAGGCGCACGCAAAATTCAAATTGCGTTTCTAGTGGACGCAACAATTTTTATTCTCAACTCTATTTATGTACCGTTGTTTTTTCAAACCATAAGCTATTTTATCTCAGATAAAACATGGATTTCATTGCCCTCTGTTTTGTGTATTTTTACAACTTGATTGTGTGTGACCAGATGGAAATGAGAAAAATGATTATTTATATTAAAAGCAATAATTATTAGCCTGAAACACTCATCCACATTGAAAAATCTCCTGATAAAAATACACGACGCCAACGGGACTTGAACCCGTGTCCTTTCGATTTCCGGTCGACAGCTCTGACCACTGAGCTATGGCGGCTTATCTCTTATCCGCGAAATAATTCAATATATACTAGTGTTTCATTCAACAATTACTGCTTGTTACATTTTTTCACCTGAAACAACCAACTTTATTTTATATGAGAAAGGCATTGTAAGTGCTAACTCTCTCACTAGATGGCGTCGAGACATATTGTCTACATTTTTTGGTGAAGATACTAGATACTAGTCTCGTTGGCGTCATGTATCTTTTATCAGGAGATTTTTCAATGTGGATGAGTGTTTCAGGCTAATAATTATTGCTTATAAAATAATTGTTACCCTTTGTGCTATGCATAAAAAATCTTGTCTTAAACATTAGTTTACCAAAAAAAATAATTATTATTTATATATTTTTAAGTCACTTTCATGTGAATGATTGATTGAATTGCACGTTGTAGGCATGAAAGTTATATATTTATAAACACGCTGCAGGGTCTCTGGAGAGAAGAAAATTCGTTTATGTAGTTACTTGTAAGCATGTCGCTCGAGATGGGAGCGCTGATCGAGTTATCGAGAGAAGTATTAATGCATGAAATTCAACCGTAGACCTAAATAATAATTATAATAATGAGTTTATTCCGGAATATTGGGAGACTTGTCAAATTCTACACATCCCATAAAACACTTACAATAACAATACAATCATAAAAAAATCACCCAGCAAAATATTGTAAATATCTCAAAACCAAATTTAATATTAAAAATTAGATATGAAATAATAGAAACGCTTCCATGAAATTTGGTTCTGACTTTGGAATTTTCTTGGACATTAAATCAATGCATTGAAAACTTTAAAAACCTAGCTTTACATGAAAGCCACTAAATCGAAAGTACGACAATTACCGCTTCTTTCGCTTGCCACTTTTGAGTTACCTTCAACTAGAGCAGTGGTGCTCAAACTTGAACTGCTGGCGATCTACCTCAATATTATTAGATTCCGATCGATCGACTCTGAGAAGCTGCAAGTGTGTGTGATGCAGGATTGTCGTCTATGTAGGTAGGGTGTATCGTGGCGCAGGTATAAATGTATATATAGGGACGTTGCATAATTGCATGGCCACGAATCCACATAGAATTTGGAGGAACGACAGAAATTATTTCGCAATATGCATTTTTTTTAGTCAAGTTAGGTGGAGGTCTGCACCAAAAAGTCAATGAAAAAACTTGTATTTATTAACAATTGCAAGTTTATTGGTTCTTACAAAAAACAAACGAGTTCTAGTTTCTAAACTTAACTAAATAATGACTTTGGATGTTGAAGCGTGGCGCTGCATGTCCTCAGCATACTTTTCATACAATGGCACGTAATTACCGAGTGCTAATCGCAAGCACGATGACATAGTTAGTCGATTGCGATATTTTGACTTCTACAAGCTACAAATAAATAGTAAAAAATAAGGCATGAAAAATGGGAAATTTTCTCGATCTCAAACGGTCGATCGCGATCGACCGTTTGAGCACCCCTGAACTAGTGTATTGTTCCGCCGTTAACTAAAAACAACTTGGTACTTGGGACTCTTAAAGAAGACAGTGTTTTTAGTTAACAGTTACCACGGCAGTACAGTTTGTAATGTCATTGTAGGAGAGCATATTATTATGACCTGCAAGTTTGTGGCTCAAGACATTGTTAATGGAAATGGCAACACTCCAAAAAGACACAGATAGTCAGAAAAATACAAGCTTTGTATGGAACGGCGAATTTAAGATTAATACAAGGAGGGTATGCAGAGACAGATTTATGTGATACCTATTCTAACGTCTATGACTACATCGTGAAACTTACTGATATAAAATATTGCTTATTATTATAATAGATTATTAATTATATTAATAATTATTAATAATTAATAATTATTAATTATTAATAATTAATAATTATTAATTATTATAAATATATAATTTATTCAAAATCTGCTCAAATTGTACGTAATTATGTTAAAAATGGGACGGCACGCCTTTAACGAAAGAATTGACAGATTTCCAAACAAACCATCAGTAAAACACGAATGTGTTATGAGAATATTGCAATACGTGAACATAAAAAAAATTAATGTTGTCGCATTTCGTCATCATTTTAATCTGGAAAAGCGCAGTTGCTTGATTATGTGTTCCGATATTTTCTGAATATAATAATATTTTGTTAGGAAATGGCTTGCCATCACGGTTTTAACAGGATTTTAATAAATCAGCCACTCATTTTTCTCCGAGCAATATTTATGTGGCAAACTTCACCGTTAATTTATTACAATACAATACCAACACTATTTCAGAAAACTATGTGCTTAGCGCAATATTAGACAGATTTATTTAACGACCGACAATCAAGTGGTCACATCGTCAATTTGATATCTTCACCGGGCTTTAAATGCGCTTATTTCAGAGGTAATATCTAAGCAATGGACGCCATTTGCCGGGACCCTAGTATGGGAATGTCCCGCAGTCACGTCGCATGCTTACTAATGTCCCTCCGAGACCGAAAAACTAAATAAAAAATAAAATAACGCGATAACAGTAATGGCCGACAATTTCGGAACGATAAATGGATGCTTTTATTTCTGTTGTTTCAAATGAAGGGAAAGCCTAGGGTACTTTTATCGGGTGGGATATTCGATTGGCAATACCTACACACTACACAGTAGCTAGATAATAATTTATGGTCGAATGGATAGCTTTAGACATCGAATTCTACCTATTATTGGTAAAGACTTTCTTTATATACTTTAATAGATACAACTTCTGTGTTTGCGAAGGAAACCTGCAAAAGAAAATCCAAACAATCGTCAAATAGTCGACTTGTCTCGAAACCAATGGTTTCTTTGTCAGGAAAAATAAATATATAGTAAATTAAATAGTGGTGAATACAAATTTATTTATTTGCTTTATTTATTTTGCAATAACTTAGTGAGTAAAACCTCAAATTGTAATGTTTAATCATTGAAGACATTAGCGATTCTTAAATGAAAATACTAATCTATTCCTAGACGCGACCGAACCTTTGTATGATTTTTTTGTTACAAATTTTCGTTAAAGAATCGCTTATATTGTCGTGGATAGTTAATTATTTATTTTCTTTAAATTAAAATTATTGAAGGTGAAAAATTGTTTGTTCGGTGAGGAAGTACATGGGAAAACCAATACTCATTAAAAAAGATCAAATTAAAAGTAAGCATCAATCACACACATAATAATTTAGTTAATTTTTAACGAAATATTTTTTTTGAGTACCTGCTGGATATTATCAAAATTGAAATATTACAATTTAAGTTAATATTATAAGATTTCTTGCGTTACATCTACCGGTCATGCATTAAATTTATCAACCTTAAATAAGAATTAAATATATTATTTTTTTATACATTTTTATGTGAGCGTAGCGAAGTCCTGTTTTAACTCGACTGTTTGGAATTTAATCTGTCTGTAAATTTGATTGTCTTTTCCGTTTGCGGTTCAAGATGGTGTCCGGAGTTTGACACATTAATTTAGTTCTGACGTGAGTGGATTTTTCTACCAGCTGCCAAATCGTAATTATTAATATAAAGGTACCTGCTGCCTAAGGAAATTTTGAAAAAATAATTGTCATTGATATGATGAAGTTTCTTTGGACAAATTGAATAATTCCTTATAGAAAAAAATAATATGTTAGGTACATAAAATATATAGTTTAAAATTGTAGGCAGGTATTTAAATACCTACTTAGAAATTGTATAATTTCGTTGGAAATTGTGGTTGTCTTAAAATATAAATAAAAGAAAATTATAAACATCCTTTTTTGGATGTAAGGTTTTTGTTCACATGACGACTTGTAATATGTTTGTATATTTATAAGTGCATAGTATTATTTTGCTTCGTCATAGTGATGGTTCTCTCTTGCTTTGTTTTCTCAAGCCTTGTTCCGAGCATAAACTCTCTTGAAAAATACAATTATATAAATTTACCTACAATACATCACAAAAATATGTTTGTTTAAAACAAAAATTTAATAATTTTGCTACCGCTGACGTGGTGACAAACTACAAAAATTTTATTTTTATTTTTATAGTGAATACCTCACAAGAGTCCCAACTGCTCCCGTCTGGAGCCAGTGAGACTATGGCATCCCCAATTGGGGGATGTTGTGAGGCTGAAGGTAAGTGGGGAAGGGAAAGAGGAAGGTGGGGAAGTACCTGGCTATTCAGATCTAGTCACTAAACACGGCTAAAGCCATTTGGAGCAACGTTTCAATTCTGAATGGTGGTCTTACACCAGGGCGATACTGGTAGTATCTTCCACTCTGGAACGTGCCGCAAATATACTATATATTATTTTAATTAATTAATTGTGAAATAACACAAATTAATCAAATAAAATTTATTTGCCCACGCCGGGTTCGAACCCGCGACCTTCGGAATGGCAGTCCAATTCGTTACCACTGGACTATGCCGGTCGTCAAAAGTGGTTGTTTGTTAATGTGAAACCGCACAAGAGTCCGAACCGTCTGAAGCCAGTGAGACTATGACATCTCTATTTGGGGTAGAACAAGATGGGAAAGTCAAAAGTGGCTATCTGGCTGTAGATCTGGTCACCAAATACGACCGAAGCCATTTCAATCCACGTTTCAATTATGAATGGTGGTCTTACTCGAGCGATACTGAGAGCATCATCCACTCTGGAACGTGCCACAACTATACTTTATATTATTTAAATGAATGTTTTGTGAAACAACACAAATTCAATTTTAAGAAAAGATTTAATCCTGCGACCTCCAGCTTACTAGTCGGGATTACGGGAGACCACGAAGCTATGCGGGATTGATATGATAGTGAAAAATATATACAGTATTTGATATCAGCTTTGCAGAGTTTCTGAATCAGCGTTCCTGGGATCTAGACTTATACTTATGTAGGTTTACGATTTTATAAGGACGACGCAGCCACAAAATTCCGTAATTAAAAAGTAATCCATTCGAGGCGCATCGCATCTGTTATCCGCGCTATATCTGCGATTAATCAATTATCAATCATTTTATCCCAGCCGATAAATCAGGCGTGTTCTTGCGTTATTGTGAACGGCGCAATGAGCGAATATTGGATTGAAACTTTTCAGATGGGAAAGTTTAGAACCTGACGGCATTCTGCAAATAAATTGGGTTATTATTCACGCCGTTATCTATGTGAAACGTCGGAAAAGTAATAAATCTTCTGTTGTCGCTCTCAACTTTCGCGGATATAGAAACAAATTTGACAGATTTATCCGAGTATTGAAACGAAATGGTTTGCTGTAATGGTGATTTAAAAAAGTTTGATGGCCTATTAAACAAATAATAAAAGTAAGTAAGTTTCAAATCGGTTTGTCTGATGTGGGTGAGGCGGACAACATTAAATTATGGTATTTCTATTTTTGAGACCGATAATTCGTGGTGGAATTCCATTATAATATATTATAATAAAACAAATAAAAAACTTTATTCCACTTAATTTTATTTTGACGAGCTGAAACCGGTTACGGTCAAAATAAAATTAAGTGGAATAAAGTTTTTTATTTGTTTTATTATAATATATTAAATTATGGGTTTGGTGTTCTATTACACGTAAATGAACCGTAAATCAAATCCAAAATAAAAATACAACAATGTAAAGCTCATTCAATTGGTTTTGAAAAATCACGGGAAAAGTGGAATGAAAGAACAGCCTACCTTGAATTCCCATGAATCCGGGCAGTACGGCTCTCGATAAACTTGCACTGTTCACGGGATGAAATTTCCTCCGAAACGAGATAATATTTAATATGATTTTGATATTTGCAAACCGAGCAAAAAGCATGTGAATAATACAACGAGAACACTACGATTGCATCATCTTGCTACACGACACGAATTCGAATGTTGCAAGTATGCGACAATTTACAATGCAAACAAAAAATCTTCTTCTTTTTAAGTGTGTGTAAGGCTGTTTTTAAGGAAGGAAATGGATAGTGGGTATGACAGTAGGTATATGATGGGAAAAATGGTAGATATTATAAAAAACTGTTTCAATACTAAACAGTTGTCAATTTTTTGCTATAAACTATAAAACACATTTTTCTAATTTATTTGATTAGGTTTTTTCAAGTATCTGATAGCATTATTAACTTAACAACTGTACAGTTAAGGATTGTTCTAAATGGAAGTGGCGCCCTCTGTTTTTTAATCTGCTAGTTAACACTGATACAGTACATTGCACGCCTACTACTAAAAGAATATTATGCAAATCGCTAAAAAAATATGAGAATCTGAAGATAGTAGCTCAATATTAGATATGGTTTTCCCTATCGTCAAATATATAGATAGTATTTTTTTCTCAGCATTGCTGCAAAACTTAATATATCATTTCAAACGTTTAAAATTTTTTTTTTTCGTAAACAAGAAAATATTATCTTGATAAAATCGTACATACGTTCTGCAAAAAACTGGCAAATTGCCACTGTAGAGGATATAGCACACCTAATTTTGACAAAATATAATATTTGTAATTAGTTTAAGTTAAAAAAAGGTGTTCATATTTTAAGATTTCCCCGCCTGTCATTTTATATTGAACCACACATTTTTCTAATCAACGGATACTGACTGCTTTGATTGCCAATTAGTTAAATCGTTATTTAATTATCATTCATGAGATATTGCTAATGAAAGGTGAAGGAATTGAATATAAATTTACTTGTTATATAGTCGGGGGAAGTTACTACTAGAAAGTGAATAATATTATCCCATTGTTCTCAGTGGAGGATTGCTCAAGTAAGTATTAATAATAATGACCATTCATAATATAACACGTGAAAACATCTATTTTCAAGCTCGTATATCGGAAGGTAGGAAAATATTCAAGAAGGCGTCCTAAATTCTAATTTAACTATTAAAAATAACTATTACAAAAAATTATATTACTATATTTTTAGTTAGAAGGTCAATATTATTATTTTTAAAAAAACATACAGGACATGAGTTATCTTATTATCATTTTTTCCACTCGGTCAGCTGTTGAAGGAAATAAATAGCAACAAAAATAGGAGATACTCGTGTATCACACATTTTAGCGACAATTCACTGAACGCTACACTAATTTGATGTTAGACACTCTTATCGTTGAAACCAATTACCTATTTTTTTTATTTGATTTTTTGTTTTTGTTTTTTTTTTTGTTATTTATTTTGGGGTGTTATGCCGTGTTGCACTAACTCCTACTTTAGCCGACGTTTTGGACAACGTTACACTGTCCATCAGTACACATCTGCCCTGATGATCGATACTGTAACGTTGTAAAAAAGGAGTTAGCGCAACACGGCATAACACCCCAAAAACAAATAACAAAAATACTTTTAGCCGTGAAAATAAATAACCTACTTTTTAAAATACAATCGTTGAAGGTATTTACTGTTCCTGTAAGTTGATTATTATTAATATTAAAATATTTAAAAATCAACTACAGTATTTAATGGAGGGCTCAAACGAGACGCGTCAACACAGATTCCTTAATAATTTAAGTAAGTACCTTTGTATTCCTGTTTGTCAAATGTATTTTTGGATTTTACGCCTGTTTTTTTCAACATTCCTTGTTTTTTTAGACTTTAAGACGTTTTTTAACAACATTCATTGAATGTTTTCATAATTTAAACGCAATTTTCTAGTACAATTGTCAGAATCATCACATTAAACACAAATAAAAATTCAATTATCGTAAGAGACGCATATTCAGGATTGTTTGTATTGGGGCATATTTTAATGGTTTACTCCTGAAAATATATGTAATGTAGGTATATGTATTTATTAATTAGTAAAATGATAAATACAAATAAATGTACATATTTCTACTTCCGATTTTATTGTCCGGGTTAAATCTTCCCCATAGGAAAAACTAAACCCTTGCACTCACTTTTCCACAAATGATCATCTAGTCAATCAGCACTATGTAAGTGCATTATATAAGCAAAATAAATACAAAACAATACAAGAACAACACGTCAACTCACCAGAGATCATATATATGGGAAAATAATTCACCGACTCCAGATATTTTCATATCAGAGGGTTCGGCTCGGTAGAACTTCTAACAGGGCCTATAAATCCTACTGATTCCTCAACATAAACATTTAAAAAATCTTTTGTTATCCTACATGTATTCAAAATGACCGACTTTTGCATCTTTATATATAAATTTTTTGATAGATCTAATACGCCTAAATTTTTAATGAGAGAGCTAGGTATAATGCCAGTAGCCGAAATAACGAATGGTTAATATTTTTATAGTTTGAGAATGCCAAATTCTTTTTATTTCATTTCCTAAATCTGTGTATTTTCTTATTTTTTCATTAACAGATTTTTGAATATTACAGGAATTTGGAATAGCGACATCAATGATATAAGTTATTTTTTTAATTTTGTCATGTAAAACTATATCGGGTCTATTATGGTCTATTATTTTATTAATTTGTTTAATTTATTTACTATAGGCGTAGGCAAGGAGGATGGACCACCACACAACTCTGTATTGGCAAAGACTCCTTGCTTCGTTAACATTTATACATCGTACCTTTCTGTTATTGTAACGTTTGATATGATCCGACTCAAGTATAATTTGAGTTATTACCTGATCGAAATACGTCTTTTACATCTTCCTATCATAAGTTTCAGTTTCATATAATACTCCTTACACTTATGGCTTGTCCATGGCATCAGTTCTAGTTCCCCAAACCATTTAAGCGTCTTTTTTAAAAACTTATCCATCACGCTTATACAAACCTTGCATTTTTTTCCGAATCTCCACATTTTGAGAATAGTCATACGCGTACCCACATATAAAAAATACTTGGTCAATCTATAAAACCACATTGGCGTATAAACTTTTGACAATATAGCAGATATTCACATTAATGTTCCTTACACACGTTATTTAATAATTATTAACGGACTATGCAATAATTACAATAGCGTTTTATCCAAGGTTGATATTTTCAGTTGCGAACTTACCAAATACAAGAGGTCCATTAAATAATATTTTTCTGATGGTTTGTGAATAATGTTTATGTCTCTATTGTTTATATCTCAACATTTTAAATAGAAAAAACAAATTTGTGAACTTGTCAAAAGAATTAGAAAATGTATTTATATATTTATAAGACTTAGAAATATTCTTAGACTAGAAAACCTTAAAAGAGTGTACTATGCAATTGTACAATCTATATTACAATATGGTATTATTGGCTGGGGAGGAAGTTATAACAATATATTAAATCCACTTAAAATAGTTCAAAGATTGATAATTAAAGTAATATTGAAAAAACCATCCAAATTTTCTACTGAGATTCTCTTTTCAATATTCAATGTACCCACAATAGACAATATATATAAAAAATATTAAATTCTACAAATTTATAAAGAAATACAGTTAAATAATTTACAATTCAATTCATCAGCAAGATATCAAAAAACTATCAAAATCTCAAAACTTTATACAAAGCACACACAAAATACCTATCTCTATCTAGGTATAACATATTTTAACATCCTTCCATTATACCTAAAAAATATTGAAGATATTCAGGAATTTAAAATAAAATTAAAAAATTACCTAAAACTACTATAAAAGTCCATATCTTACTCTTATTATTATTTCCTTCAAATCTTGAAACTGTTTTATTGATAAATCTTGCCTATTTCTTACTTATCCCTTTGGTTTTGCAAATATATTATTTACTTACTTACATGATTCCATATAATTGAGCTAGGATTCACTCACCAAACACCTCGTCTCTTTATGGTGAGGAAAAGCTATTATTATTTACCTTGATAACACTGTATAATATGTATAATTGTATATTTATTGTAAAAAACATACAAATATTAAATAAAAAATAAAAAAAATCTCTATTATGATTTGATTTATATCTACAACCTCTCTCCGTGGCTATAAATGTATTGTTTTGTAAATTTTTCGATTTATATAATCTTCGTTTTGTATAAATTATTTAAATAACTTATTCTTACAAATGTACAAACTATGAGACTTATGTACAAACTGATAAAATGTAAGCTGTCGATATCCCGAAAATGAATAAATAAATAAATTTAAGCAGTCATAAAACGTTTCATCTTGAATTATTTAAAAACAATATTGCATATTTTAATCCAAGTCTCGAATATGTAGATTATATAATATCGTAGAATATGTCGTACAGTCATAATGAAGAGTCTCGCATATTAAAAAAAACATTTTCATTTTATTAGCTGTAAGTAATATGACGTCATGGTAAATAGAAATATTATAACTAAACAAATGTAATTGCTTTATTAAGCTTTATATTTATTTGTTTTCTTTCATCTGGTTCTCTATACTTTATACTGACTATGTTGTCAATTTTATTTTGCTTATTATTATTTCTGTTATTTAACTTAACTAGTAGTATCTTCACCTATAAGAAACATACTACCTAGGAAAGACATCAAAAAAAGTATTTTATGCTTTAGTTCATTCCCGTCTTGAGTACGGAATTCTAGTATGGGGATCCTCTACAGCAAATAATATTAAGCACTTAGATATTGCTCAGAAGAGCATTATAAAAACCATACTAAAATTACCCATCAGAACCCCCTCAAAAGATATTTTCAAGTGTTTTGACATTCTAAATTTAAATCAAATATATGCCAAGAATATTTTAATACATCATTTTAAAAACAGAAAATCTCCTAATGAAACTCGAATACATGATACAAGAGCCTCAAAAAGGGATATACGAGATGTTCCGAAATTCAAGACAAGTTTTGGCCAAAGAAACCACATATATATCTGGCAACCAAACTTTACAACATCCTTCCTCCAAGTTTGAAAAAGATTTTTTTTTTTTATAGAAAGACAAACATTCCCGAGTTACGAATAACCCAACAATGTTTGAAAATCTCCTACTACCATCACAGAAAGCCGAAAATGTTGCTTGTGTTGTGATGGAGGACTTAGCCAGCCGAGGAATCGAACACGCGACGCTCGGGTGAGACCCAAGCGCTATGCCCACTCAACCACTGAAGATAGAAAAGATAAATAAGCTTAAGGAAAAAATCAAAACATGGGTGAAAGAAATTAATGTAGACATACTAGAAAATGTATTAAAAACATCATAGAAACTAAATAACAGAAAGTCAAAGAAATCTACCAGTCCACCTCAGCACAGGACTACCAAGTGAGGAGGACTAAGAAGAAACTATATGAATGAAATATTATAGATTTTTATATAATGTAACTCTCATCAAACCTTATTGAATAGACACTAATAAAAAATTTAAAAAAAAATGAAAAAAATAACTCCAACAAATATTGATTTATGCATGCTATGAACATTTTAATAAGAGTTTTAATATCTATGCACATCCTAATCGCAATTGCATTAATTTAATAATTGTTAACAATCTGTAAATGTTGCGAACAATAAAATAAAATATCAGCCAGGATTTATCCTGTTGGTAAATAGACCTGTAAGTTGCTGTTATTGGTGGTCTTATTGTTATTATCCTAAGTCTTACATATATTATTTATTTTCGGGGAATAAACAGTTCATATATTTTCAGTTTGTACATGTGTAGTATAGCCAAAATAAACCAATTATGGATTTCCTCCTTTAACCTGGTACCTTTAATAAATTAGATTAAAAAATATTGAAGTTTATGGGAAAAACAAGGAAAAAAAAGGACCGGATAAATCATCAAAATGATAATTCATCACATCTTAAAAAAATTATATAAAGTCACGGAAAGTGATGAAACGACAATTTTATAAACTGGGTTAGGTTAGGTTAAATTTTTTTTTCATAGTTTTTAATGACTTTATATCACTTTTTAAAGGTGTGTTGAATATTTAATGTGTTGAGTTAGCATGGTACCGAAAAAAATATAAAAACAAAAATTTGCTTGTATTAAAAATATTGAAATATATGAGAAAATTAGATACAAACAAAATGCTGTTCGTAAGATAAATATTTTAATTTACGATAAAATTATATAAAACCAAATTTGCTCTTAATAAAAATAATAAAATTTATGAAAAAATCATAAAAAACAATATGTTGCTCGTAATAAAAATATTAAAAATTATGAGAAAATATTGCTAAAGTATATCCCTTGGTCTTATATAGTTCAGTATAACCGAGGGCGTTGTATCAATAATATATCCTTACTTTTGAAATTCATCCAAGCATTTGTTAAGCATTGAAGAAAAAAAAACGAATTATTAATTCATAAAATAATGGTGGTACCTAATTTATTGTTTTAGTGCTACGATGATTCAAATAAGAAGTTCCAATTTTGAACTTGAACATTGTTACGCATTACACAGAGTTATTTAACATTACGTAACAACTTACCCATGCACCAATAACCAAAATTAGTATGTTTAATTAATAATTGCGTCACTCTAAGTATTAATCCAAACGAAACAATACCATCCTACAGAGTGCTACGTGTTAAATTGTTCGTAGCCCATGTTACGGCGTCACGACACGATAACTCGACATTTGAGAATAATATGTTTGGGGGATGCTAAACACAGGGCTAATACACTGAACTGGAACATCTGTTGTTGTTTAGGGCTAAAAATGGATCGTGTTCCCTCTTCCGTCCTTTCCCGTTCCATTCTCCAATCCTCCAATCCTCGGGACGATAAATAACTCGGGGAGAATATTAGATACGTGACATTTTTTGAATAATTGGATTTTATTTGGATCCTTTGGGTGTGATATTTTGACAACTCAAAAACATGGTTTTGTAATGAAAGGATCTTTCTATGTATTTTTTACAACAACGCCGACTCCAGTATTAACGAAAGGTTTGAAAGGTTGTCGATTTGATTTATGATGAATTTTAAGAAAATAAAAACAAGTTATTTCAAAAAATGCTCGTGAAGTTTGAATAAATCAGCAATCTTCGCGACACTGACGCAACGATACACGAATCTTGCTTTAAGCTGCCTTCAAAGTTCTATAAATTTATATTATTAAGTTTTCGTTCAATCTTTTAATTTGTTTAAGCGATAACTTGTGGTTAAATTTTCACGAACTCAATAATTAATTGACCTTTTTCTTGAATGATACCAAATATGAGTACCTATGAGGTTGTAAACTTTATGAATAATTTGACCTCTTTCTTGAATGATACCAAATATGAGTACCTATGAGGTTGTAAACTTTAAGAATAATTTGACCTCTTTCTTGAATGATACCAAATATGAGTACCTATGAGGTTGTAAACTTTAAGAATAATTTGACCCTTTTCTTAAATGATACAAAATGTTTTATTTTTCTTTTGATTCTTCGTGAAGGCTATTAAATATTTTTGTACCTTTGAAAGTATGTAAATCTTTATGTATAAATGTAAATGGATTTATATTGAGGTAAAACCTGCAGACAAGCAGCCATATACTACCTAACTACTGTCTAAATATATTTATTATGCCAAATGTGTTTTGTTAGAAATAAAAAAAAAAAAATCAAAAATTACTTGCGCACGCCATGATTTGAGCCCGCGACCTCCAGCTTTCTAGTCAAAAGCCTACCTTTTGACCACAGAGGCCGTCAATAAATTATGTATCCAAGTACACAAAAAATTCGGTGGGCATCTATCGTCATTTTGGGAGGATATTTTCGTTGATTTGATCCTGTATAAGAATAAAACGGCTAAGGAAAACAGTTTTTTATTGTAATTTTGTTTTCAGATTTAAAGGGTTAATACATTAAAACCTTCTTGGTTAAGATTATATTAATTAATATTTCTTATTTCGTGAATAATATAATATTGCTGAGAAAAAAAGATCCAACCAAATACATTTATTGAAAAATATTATAGGTCTCAGAAAATCCTAAATTTTCTGGTACAACAAAACTAATCACCGAAAACCACATTGATTTAACTCATAATTGCACATTTTGTTTCGTTTCAAAAATAAATCATAACATTCCAGGGCTACGAATAATCGGTCAGTTTTTGAAAATCTCCGTTTATGACTAGATGTTGTGTATGTCGTGATGGAGTACTCAGGTCAAACTGCTCTATGATGATTGACTCGTCCTTTTCACCCTACGAGAGTTAAAAAATTTATTATATTCAATATAAATAAAAGTTTTCGAAAGCATTTATAAGAATAAATTCATCATAACAGTTCGAAGTTCAAAATGTTGTTATGTTATCATCGAACTCGATTTTAAAATAATTGCTTTAGAGCAATTTTCAAGGCTTATATTTCGAGTTTTTTCGCTGAAGCCTTTCATTTTTTCTTATTTCGTGTTTGTGAACTTATTATAAAGTTATATATATTATTTTAATCAAAAGAAATCGTCAAGTATAATGCTTGAATAATTGCAAGAAAACGTGCCGACGTTACGTCAAATCAACCTGAATCTGATTTATGCCTCGAATCTTTTTACCCTGTCAAACGAAACAATCTAAAAATATAGTGCTTATAATGGAAATCAATAAATGGTATTAAATTCCTTGGATGTGGCATGTAGCTGGTACGAAGAGACACAGTTTCGTGAAATGGGAAATGATAATTTTCATTGATATAAATAGGCTGGTTGGCCCTTGCTGTACCATTTATGACCACACAATAATTATTTAAAAAATATGAACATTAAATAGTTAATAAAAATCTATAAAAATAAAAAAATATTGATAATTCGTTAAAATCTTCGAAAGTTCTACACCGATTCCTTTGAAATTTTGACACAAACAACGTTGCAATAAAATACACGTGTGTTTTTATTTACATATTTTAAATATGTCACCTGTGACAGGTAAAACCATGCTATTCTTGAAAAAAAAACAGGAGCATATGTTGGACGTAAAACAAACGGACTGAGCCACAGCATCGCGAGGTGGGGTACAGCGAGTAGCCTATATTAATAATAATTATTATTTTAAATCAATAATATTATATAAGTCCAGTTGTATCTAGGTAACGCAATTTAGAGTTGACCCAAACCACTCAAGCTTTGTAATGCGTGTATTGGTGCATATTTTTCCACTTCCAACATTGATGTAGTTTCGTGACGCTGAATTGTTTTAACGCTTTTTCCGCTCCAACCAATAAGGAGGCCAGGATTCAGATTTTAATGCGCAGATTCAGCGCAGTGTTGCTTTGAGTGGAATCGAGCCGCCCGCGCCGGAGCGAAAACGTCATCTAATGACAGTTGACCATAACTCCGTACCAATAAAGTAACAGATGTTTCAATTCGATCTTTAGCCGGAGTTATAATTTGTTCAATCTTATACGAGTGCCTGTGAATTCATCCACCATACGAGCGCTGCTAAAAGAACCATATCGTCGAACATCACAACCAACTCTTCCGTAAGTCACATTTGCGAATACCTATCTTTTTGGTTCAGCAAACGGAGCGTTAATATACATTGGCACATACCTGTCTAGATTATAACCATAATCTAACCCATGTGTCGATAGTTTACGCGATTATCGCACAAATGTCCTTGCCAAATATTACTGAAAAACGGCATCTGGTCTTGATTATGCTTAGGTACTTATTGTAATAGCGGAAAATGGACAACAGGTTTTAACGATCATAAAATTCTTACATATTTTTTTTATAGTTATTCGAAATGTCTTACTTGAGTGTGTTCTTTTTTAAATGAGCTTTCGCGGATTAAAAAGTACTAAAAAAAATTGAATAGTTTTTTTTTAAAATATTACCTTTTTATCCATAATCGTGAATTTAATACTTGATTTAACAAATTAACATTAAAAAAAAATATAATTTTGTTGGTTGTGTATTCCAAAATAATATCCAATGGACTCTTTCATATTATGATTCCTTAAAATCCGGTTCTATTTTTTATTCTATTTTGAACCTAGAAAAAGAGTACCGACGTTTTTTCAATATCTAAATTACCATTACCACTCAGAGTGGGCTTATCTAGTATAACGCAACGATACACGACTCTTGCTTTAAGCTGCCTTCAAAGTTCTATATATTTATACTTTTAAGTTTTCGTTCAATTTTTTAATTTGTTACAAGCGATAACTTTTGGCTAAAATTTCAATATCTTAATTACCATTTTTTTTAATTTTTTAAATTTTTTATTGTTGATTCATTATTTTACAATATTTCATATTTTAATTCAGTAATGTTGGCCTCACTGGGTTGTTTACCCGTGCTACCACTCATAGTGGGCTTATCTAGTATAACCTAACGCAAGACCCTTCGTGTTATTCCACGTATTATTCAATTTCAGTTAATTCACTTAGCAATTTATCCACTCCGCTTTTACGATTAAGCCATAAAGGTCTCGAAACTGTACCAAATATGAAAATCAATCAAAATGCCTCTTGGCTGGATGTACGTACAACGGAGATTCGGTAATAAAGGCGAACATTTGATCAAATAACACGGAAATTTCTACACTTTCGTCGTTGTTTTTTTTTCAGATGAATATACTTTCACTGTTTCAAAGAATTGATATTATTGTGAAACCTTCGTGGAAAACGTAAACATCCAAATAAATAGACTAGCCAATCAGGGAAAGAAACAAACCAACGTTACCATTCCATTTTCAGTGATTTCTTCATAAATAAATCTGATAGTTTACAGGCAACTCGCATTTTAATACCACCATTCGGTCCTCAAAAATAAAATTTACTTACAAAATACTAGTTCTTTTTTACAATGGCGCGAAATTCGTTGGCTGCGTAAAAAACCTAACTACGTATGTTATTATTATTATGAAATATTCCAATTCGGGAAAACAAAAATTGGGGCTTGTTTCCAAAATTTTGTATTTTGTTAAAAACTTTCTTTTGAAAATGTGTTTTATTTTTGCCACCTTACTCAATTTTAGATTCGTTGAATGCTGCATATACATTTGCGAACCGAAACGCGAGCCGAGTCTCGAATTATGGGATAGGAACGAAGCAACAGCAAATGGTGCCGCTTGCGGTTACTTCGTTCATTTTCCATAATCCGAGGCTCGGCTCGCATTTCGATTCGAAAATGTATACGCAGCATAAGAAGGAATATTCGGATCGTGCGCAGAAAAGTCCCACATTGGATTGCGCTGCAATTCTTTGCCTAACTTTACTTTTTTACGCATAGTTATTTCAATGTGCGGTCTTCGGTAGTCAATGTACGACTGATTATCAAAGCCTTCTAGTGCTAAACGTGTTATCACTTGGTTTGCCTCCATCTCGCCGAAATTATTAATAACATTATCATTTTTTAAATTTAAGAAAACACAATACGTGTAAGAAATTTAGGATGCTGAATTACAAAAATTAGATGCTTAAAGACAAAACTGTGACAAAAAATCAAAATTCTCAAGTACTAGTGGGGCACGTCGATATTATATTTATTTTTTCTAACTCAATCAACATCAATTTCTGAGTGATGTGTTTGTTTACCCAGTTTGCAAATTTTTTGGTTATGACGACGACTATATTAGATGGTTATTTTCTCGGAATCTAGAAAAATGGCTGGAGTTTATAGCTGGACGTTTGCATTCTTAATTCCAATTGCCCTAGCGGCTTCTAATCGTAATGCCGGCAATAAACAGACCATAAACAACCCGTTTGCTACGCCACTGCCAATCCCTTTCCCCCCACATTGGGTTTCTTACTTAGATTATAGAATGGTGGAGAAATTAGCAGTGGGGATAAAGCTTTTAAATTATTTGGAATTTTTACTACACATAAAAAATATGGATTATATCATAACATGAACGACAGTCAAGAGTTTTCCTGAGGGCTCAGTGAAATGGAATTTCAGGGGAATATGTGTAGGATATTTTGAGGTTGAAGAAAGAAATAAACCTGAGTCTTGATAAATCTAGTTTGGAGGAATAGAACACAATAAAACTAGATCTTAAACAAGGAAATAAATCTACAATACTACTGTATCATCCTACTTGAATTACTGTAGGTACAAGTGAACTTTTTCGGTCAAAAAAGTTAATTTACTATAAATAATTCAGAACAGAACATGCGGTATATATTGTGATGTAACAGGTACACGAAAATAATAAGAATGCAAAGCCAACTAAAAATGCTAAGCATGTGATAATTTTTTGTCTGCAATACCCAAGTATTAATTCATAAGTTTAATAGAAAAATGTAACCGGATTCAATGTTTAAAAGCTTAAGTATTAGTTTGTTATTCATGGCTACCGTACGAAAATTTGGTACTATTTTGGATTTCTAAAATTTAATGTGAACACAAATAATTTTTTTTTTAATAAAAGTTCTAAAAGGTTCAATGAACTGCCTTTAATGAAATTATAATAGCGATGTCTAATTCATAGGTGTGTCCCAATGTTGGGAAATCTAAATTTAGAACGTAATATTACGTAGGTATAGTAAAATATTGTTAAATTTTATAATTAAAAATAAACTATCACAGACCCTTTAAAAAGTCACGGGATATTGTAATAGTAGGATTTGTGAAGCCGAAACTATTTATAAAATATTTGCTGCAGGATAACATTGCATTTCCAAAAACCAATATTTCCAATTTTCTTTATAATTTAATTGTATTTTCTTTTGACAAATTAGAGAGACTTCATAAATTAACCTTTCGAGTGAAAACCGCTAGTAATCTTGTAAATGCATCCGACTAAAATTTACACAAAAGAAATACACATATCAAGTGTAAAATTATTAATTAGAAGAAAATTAAATAGTTTTCTGATAATAGGTACTACATCACTATATCACTTGTCTGGATCCACAAAATCAGCAGTTCCAATTCTTTTTTTTTTTTTTTAAAGAAAGACAAACATTCCCGGGTTACGAATAACCCAACAATGTTTGAAAATCTCCTACTACCACCACAGAAAGCCGAAAATGTTGCTTGTGTTGTGATGGAGGACTTAGCCAGCCGAGGAATCGAACACGCGACGCTCGGGTGAGACCCAAGCGCTATGCCCACTCAACCACTGACCGGTCGTGACAAACTAAAAAAATATCTAACACGATTTCGAAATTTCGAAACAACGCGTGGATATTTTGCATCAGAGACAACCGAAGTTACTATTTTAATTAATATAATATACTTAATGCGTAAAAATACGCCCTCTGGTGTGGGAAACGTCAAACGGGTTAAGCGTTTTTCGTGGCTCCTAGATTTGCACAAGTTTTTAGATGATTCATGGAAAAACACTGCTGAATAAACAAAACATTACTTTCTGATGTACATTGCGTGCACTGCAGAATATACGCGTGTCAAAGGGATAAGTACTCGTATGTTATTAAATCGATACAACCTTATGATGTTGATATTCTTCAATGATACAAAAAGAGGAAGTTGAATGGAAGGTTGTGGGTACAACGTGCAATGATCTTCATGTCAAAAATTTTGTGAATCCTCAGATTTTGACTTTCTTCTTAAAAATGCTATGAATGCATACATTTTGAACTTCTTGTCAAATATGCCATGAATGCTTACATTTTGATTTTCTCGTCAGAAATGCTATGATTGCTTAGATTTTGATATTCTTGTCAAAAATGCTATAAATCCTTAGATTTTGGTTTTATTGTAAAAAATCTATGAATCCTTAGACTTGGATCTTCTTGTCAAGATTGCTAAGATTTTGATCTTCTTATCAAAAATACTATGAATGCTTAGATTCGTAGTACGTTTGTAGTTATGTAGTGACATTTTCACCAGGAAAAAAAAATACCAAAAGGGAATAAAATTGATTATGAAAATTCGATACTGTGAGTTGAGTATCGAACTTTATCCAACTATCAATTACGATCATTGAACTTTCGACCACCACTTTTTATGTGAATACCGCGCAAAAGTGGAAACTTTCCAGAGCTAATGAAACAATGACATCCCCATTGGGGTATCTCAAAACATACTGATAATATCGGTTTCAATTACCACATTTTTGCAAAAAAAAAACATTTTTAAATATTGTATAATATATATTGTACAATTTATTATATTTCCCATCTGTGAACATCAATAAATTGTTTTTTTTTCATTAGAATTATTACTGTTTACGTTCTATAAATAAATAAAAATAAACACAAATTTTAAAAACTAATTAATACAAATTAAATGTTCCCGTAGTCTCTAACCGGCAGCAAAGATTAACAACACGCATTTATGAACCGTAACCGCTGCTGAGCGTGCGCGAGTGTTTGTTTAGAAATTTACTGCAAAATCAGTGCACTTTGTAGTAGTCAAGTTTGCAACCCTTACCCGCAGTTTTTCCAAGAATCTCCATTATGACCGACTTTTATTTCTACATCGGGTTTATACAAAGTACGTACTTATAACTGAGCGCTTGTGTTATATAACTTGACTACGTTTTATTCATATGTTAATTTCCAATGTAAAAAATACCACCACATGAGACGTCAAATACTGAAATGGCCTACCTGCGGCAAACAGGTTTGTAAAGAGGTGGTTTTTCAGATTAAGAACAATGATTTTTTCCTTATTTTCATTTTATTATTATTATTCTTTTAAATATTTCAATTAGCTATAAAATATTAACATTTCATATCTAGTGTATGTCGATTACTAAATTACTATTATAATATTGTATACTCTGTGTATTGAAATTTGGACTGAAAAACATTGATTTTGCCACTAAACTTTACCTACCAAAAAAGTCGAGAATAAAAAAATATTTTCATGTGGTCGTTTTGGGATATTTCACACAGAACATACTTCTGTCATAAATAGAAATGTGTTGTTTTCAACTTCAATTTGCAAAATTCTTACTAATATAAACTGACATTTAACGGCCATGAAATAATTATATTGTTTATACAGCCAGAGGAGGTTGTTATTCTTTTGTGTAAATTTTATTGTTGTTTGTTGTATAATTGGAATATTACCAAAATATTTGAACCCCTATGAGATGGGGGAAATTTAGTAAATTTCTCAAACCCAAATATAACATTGACAATTATAATCAAAACAATAGACGCACTTCTAAAATATTATCTATATTAGTTTTAAATTTTCATTAGAAGTAACAAAATACATTCAAAACATTTAAAACTCAGCTTTACACACCGCAACGCACCTCAAGGTAGTCATTACCTCTAGGTAAATTTCACTGGACTACAATTGTAGCTAGCCGCACTATAGGGGTTGAATGTGCTAGATATTTCTTCTCTTTAAAGGTATCTTTAAAGAGACTACCATTTTTAGAAACAAAATAAAATTACCTGTTTAGTTTTGTGTTCTTAAAATATACTAATGTTTATGAATTGAAATAATTTATAATTTCAAACATAAAAAAAAATATTTATGTCAAAAAATTGTAGAAAACACGAAATTTAGAAAAAAATGTACTTTTCTTTTATATAGTGAATACGCAAAAAAGTTGTCGCATTATAATTCGCAGAATAAAAATTGACGTTTTTGGATTTATCGTTTACAAATTATAAACGTTGATTTCTTTGATTTATTTTTATCTTCATTTATGTTATTTAAAATATCACTTTCGTGGAATTCTTGGTATATATATATATATAATACTCGCGGTAACAGTCAATTTAAAAATATATAAGAGAAATAACATAATTTTTTTAAAGCTGGAAACTCATATGTCATTCTGCCAAAATGCGGCGTTGACAGTTCTTTCAGAGGCATTTTTATCAGTGATAATTCTAAACAAACTGTACAGTCTTTATTGAATAATGAACTGAAACGCTGTTTAACGGTTTAAAAGTGTTTCTTCATTAGTATAGCTAAAAGTAGTTAATATGGAATTTTGTTGCATTATTTTCCTCGAAAACGTTTTATAGAAGTCTGACATATTTTATTTAAGAACAACACGTTTTTTCAACATTAAAAATTGATAATAATAAATTAGTCAGTACTTCAATTTGTTTATACATAAATCTTTCAGTAGATTGAATACATCGTTTCAATAATAAGTACGTACCACGAAATCCCCTCTGTAACTCTCTAGGCGTGTTACGTGCCAAAAATGTTAATTATGAAAAAAGCATATTCCATTTTTTTTTCATCACTTACTTCTGGCTTTTGTACTACGACTATCTTTTCCTTAAGAAAGCCCCAAAGCCTACTTAAAATAAGAAAGATGGCAACAGAAGTGTTACTCTGCCTCAATGGAATAAGACCTTTCTTAATTAAACAGAATTATTTTTAACGCGATCGAAAGAAAAGCTTATATTTGAGAAAGTCCATTAAAATTTAAAACATTAATTTGCCTGATTTTATTTAGATCTACAGTGGCTTTTTAATTAATATAAAAACACTGGACCGTTAAAAACAAATAATCTCTGGAATTTCCGCATTCGGTATTCTTTCTTTAATGGAAATGGTTATTCAAAAACGGATGCTTGGTATATTTTTTGCGGATAAAATAACACAAGAGGAAATTATTCATGAAAAGCCTTTTATGGAAAATGAAACTGAGTGATTCAATCGAGATTCCTACATGCGGAGCATTTTGAAAGAGAAATTAAAATGTTCACAAAGTTGAAATGAACTTATGAAGTTTGCTGGCATTTGTCGATTAATGTTATAAAAGAAATTTTCCGATCTAATGAAATGCATGTTTCTGATCTAATGAAGTCGATAGGTGCCTACGTGTTAAATCATTAAAAGTTTGTTTCTTTCAATTGTTTTTTTTTTACAAATTCGAAACATTATGACACTATTTATTACGACTTTCATTGCAGAGCCTTAAGCTCTTTGAATCTGGTTTTTAGAATGGAAACTGATTATACGACTAAAATTTTTGTTAATTAATTGTATATATGAAGGCATAGTTAAACAGTTTAAAATATATAATACTGGTATACCCGGTATTAAGGGATGTACTTGATTTACTTTGACCATTGATTTCTGGCATTATTTCGAGTAAAAAAGTGACACATTAAATTTTTTCACGTAAAAACCTATAAAATTATTATGTTGTGGACAGTTGGGGTTTATGAGGTAAATTGAGCGGTCATTTGGCTGAGTAAACAGTGACAACGTGTGAAAAAATTTTCAAAACAAACAAACAAAAAACATCCAAAAAGTCAACGGATACCACGGAGATGGCAGGAGTCACTGGTTAAAGTAAGTCAATAACTGTTATTAGCATCACGTATATAACATATTTCATTAGTTCTCCGATGAGATCCTGCGCTGATAACAAGGTTTTGGATGGAGGGTTTTCAGCGTTATCTGTAGTTCAACTAAATAGTTTTGATAGGATTTTTTTTCTGTAATTTCTGTGATAAAGTTTTCACCTTAGCAAATAATTTCTCATTACAGAAAATTATTTACTAGTTATATATATAGGTATAATCTGGTACCACAATGTGATTAATTTGTAACATAACGTACCTAAATTCTTTGATAAATTTTACAAACACTGCGCCGATTTGAAAAACATTGATCTTTTTCAGAACATTCAAGATCCTGTGCAAAGTCACTTTCAAGATTAATGTTAAACTTGCTAACGGAAATTCATTATTCAAAAAAGGTTCACACAGTTAGGTTGGAAAAAAAATTCAAAACGACCCTTGTTGAAAGTGAATATACCGCGGGTAGGTCGTAAATCTTTCTTAATTTATAGGTAGCGTTATTAAAAAAGAAAAAAAAAAACGGGAAAGAGAAGGAAAAAAAGAAGGAAAAGCAATTCGTCTTACTGCGAAATGCACAGTCGTGGTCACGCAGTCGATTTACGAGTTACCACCAGTGTCTAATTGTTCCCAGCTGAAATTCGATTTCCCGGGCCGAAATACAATAACAAAATCCTTCGAAAGCTCTCGCGAACTTTCGGCCCGGGGAACTTACCAAGTAATTGTGAGAGAGCTTTTTATAAGTATTTGAATCGATAAGAGGATTAGAAATCCGAATCGAAATCCATTACAACTTTTGATTCGAGGATTATAAATTCGGAAGCCAGAATTTGTTGGAAGCTGGGAGTGTTTTTTTTTCTCTGGGAGGTTTTGCGATAATTGGTGAAAATGCTTTGATTAATAAAAATAAAAAATGACCAAGACTTAAATATAATTTCAAGGTAGTAACGTTTTATCTAAACAGTCCATACGAAAGGGCTGAAAAGGGCAAAGGTTGGAAAAAAACTATGTGCTTAAATTGACTTTTAATCAACTGTTCGCAACTGTCGCAACTGTTCCCAACTGTTAAAAGTAAATGGGGTATGATAAGAAAGTTGTGAATGGAAGCTTATGGAGAAACAAGGGTATTGTAAAGAAGAAAATAGACAAATAACCGGCTAATCAGATCTGGTAATATCATGAAATTCACATTATTACTTTAAAAAAAACAAATTATATCGAATTCAATTCGACTACGTGTCTCATTCCAATGGAAAGATAATGCGTCAAGTCTCCCTCGGGTGTCACCTACTTATTCTACCATTCAAACCAGACTCTTAATACTTTTGGTACTAATTAAAACAATTTTTGAAATCTTCATCGAAATTGGTTTAGTAGTTTTTTAGTTTATAGGTAGTACATGAAAAAAATTAGTACGGTTTTTTTTTTTATCAAGATACTGTTGATAAAATAATGTGACTGCATGAACATTTCCTAATTTAATATTAGTCATTCAGAATAGATTTGAATACGTGTTCACGCAGGTGTCCTTGTCCGAATAAATATAATGTTTGGGGTGCAACAATATTATTATTTTTAAGAACACGTGTTACACCTTACTCAAAATGTATTTTTGCTTTACTGAAAGATTGTTATGAAAATTGTCAAGTAAGTCCCGTTTTTAACAGGAAAACGAATAAGTTAACAAGATTTTAAATACATCAACAATAAAGTTTTCTCCATATACAGACGTTACCTTTTATTTATATAGACTTCAGAATAAATAATTCCGTGCTGCCGTTCTTGTGAACAACGCAGGAGCACTATAGAGTAGGTACCTAACTACACGATTGACGAGATTAGGTACTTATTCTGTTTTCGTAGAAAACAGTTTTCTGCAAATTGGTTAATAGCCAATTACTCTTAATGAGAACATGTGTAATCCTGTTTATAAAGATTTTTACAAATTGGTTATGAATTTCACTGAATTACACAGTTTGTGTAAAACACGTAGCTTGTCGCGTAGTCTACAATTATTATAATAATATTAAAGTCTATTTTATTTGTTCAAGCGGCCAAAACTGCTTCGTGGAATAAAAATTACTTGTGGAAATGGGAGATATTCCAAAAATATGGAAGGAAAATTCGCTATCAATTGTGTAATGCGAACGACAAAAATAAATTGAGTGATATTATATTATATCCCTGAGTATACATGATAGAACATAACCTACACACATGTGAAAAGAAATACAACAGTGACCTCTGATAAAATAATAACATAATGCGTGTTTGAAAAAGCTTCGAACAAGTAACATAATTTTGTTGTATTCTTCGAATATTCGAAATTCAGAAACCCTGTGATATTTTGAGTTATTTTAAAATAAAAAACAAAATCATGATATTTGTGAAATTAAAACCCATTGAAATATTGTGAATATCGCAACACGACTAAAACTATTTCATACCCGATCGAGGTGTGTTATGAGTCTGTAGAAATTAAGGAAGAAGGTTGTGAAGTATCTGGCTATTCAGATCTAGACATTAAGACGGTCATTCGGCACTTAAAATAATACTGTTAAATATAAAAAGACCAAAAAAATCACAAACAGCTTATCGGCTCACTTCAAAGATGTTATTTCAAGAGGCAGCAAAATAATAAAACGATATGCAAAATAAAAAGTTATTTTTCATTGAAAGAAATTTCAGCGATTTGTTGAAAGGAATCCGTGTCCAATCTTGTATCATTGAGAAATATAGCTAAAAATTTATACGAAACGTGTCAAGAAATAGACAATGACTCGATAATTGACAATTTGTTTTGAAAACAGGTTAAATTTTTTGACTATTTAGCAAATCATATATTTGTAAATTTTATGTTCTGTTTCCGTTCTCAAACATCCTGCTTCCACTTTGTAATTCGTGCAAGCCTTGCTTTGAATTGATTGCTATCTTTGACTAAGCTTTAAAATACTATGGTACCTACCTTAAAGGAACGTCTGGAAACGAATTTTAAAATATAGAGACCTTTATTTAGAAAAATTGTTAAAGTATTGTATAAATATATATTGATAATATATATTTATACAATATATATATATTGATAAAGTGTTGTACAATGAAATTTGCAGGGATTGGTGTAAATACCTACTTGAAAATCTAAGATTTTTGAGGCAATTTTGGATTTGATTTTTTGAATATGTGAAAATTATAAATATACTTTTATGGACACAAGGTCTATCGTTCTTAGAACTCCTGGTTTATTAATTCTAGATATTCTACATTATTTATAGCAAAATATTATTTTTTCTGCTAGGCTAGGGCTTAATCGTTCACACTTCAACTTTTTTCTTCTTTTTCTTCCTGGATCACTCCCTCATTGTTAAATGTTAAAGACCGAGCCCCTATTTCAACTACCCTACGTGCCTCAAAGTTACTTCGCTTCTCACGGTCTTGCACTGCATGAAGAGTCGTGGAAACCAACTTTTCGAATGTCTATGATATTTGATCAAATTTTAAATCTGAAATACCAGCGGAGTAAATAACTTTAAAAAAATAACGTTGATCTATTTTAATTATGAAATTGATCGCTTTGCAAATATCAAATATGATTTTAACGCAGTTCTGATGAATTGATTAATTATTCAATCTAATGCAATGCGAATATCATTTCATTTTAGAAACAATCGCGTTTTCCTGGATAGTAATAATATCCGAGATTAAACGGCTAATATTTCACAGAACGCATTAGGTAATATTTGAAAAACGTTCTTGGTTATGTTATGACGGCGCTAGCTAAATGTTCCGAAATTTTTCCTTCCCGAGGCGTATCTATAATTTTCAAAAAAAGTTGATTCTTGTTCAGAAAGATTAATTATTAAAATATCTAATCATTAAATCTACGTGTTTTAGTTTCAACGAGAATAAACTGGAAAATACTAAAACATTTTCGGCACCACTTTTCATTATTTTTTTTAGTATGAGTACGGCACAAGATTCCTAACTGGATCCAGTGAGACGATGGAATCTCCAATTAGGATACCTATACTGTGAGGCTGATGGTATTGGGGAGGGGAAGAAGATGGGAAAGAGGAAGCTGAAGAAGTGCCTGGTTATTTAGATAGGACACCAAATATGGTTAAAGCCTTTTAACATGCCTAATAAAATATGAATATGCCTAAAAAATACAATTATATTATTTTAAATAAATGAATTGTTAAAAAATACAAAGTAATAAAATAAAGTTTACTTGCACATGCCAGGATCTGAACTCGTGTGCTTTGGAACATCAATAGCAGGTGTTAAATTTATTAAATTTTAATTTTCGCAATTGGTCTACTAAAAAAACGCCAAACCAAGCAAAATGGAAAACTCAAAACATTATTTTATTAATTTATGTTTTGTTGGGGATTAGAGATATTTGTTATTTTTGGGTGACAGTGTAATTTCATATCCTTGAATTGCGCTTGTATTCAATTATAATGATGTGTATATTATTTTTATTGATAAACTAATGTTTAAAATACAAGGTTTTTTATGCATAGCACTAAGGATAGCAAATTATTATAAGTAATAATTATTCGCCCGAATTGCCCCTACAAATTAATAATATCTCCCTAGTAAAAATAAATGCCGCCGATGGGAATTTGAATTGGAACCCGCATCCTTATAATTGCCAGTCAGCTGCTCTAAACCACTAACCTAGTCGGCTCATTTCAAACCCGCCAAATAATCCAATAATTACAAGCATTTCATTAAACAATTATTGCTTTTTACATTTTTTCACCCTAAACAACCAATTTTATTTTTGTAGGAAAGGCTTTGTTAATGCTAAATATCCCACTAGACGGCATCTATATATATTATATCTACATTTGACTTGTCAAATATTATCATATTTAATGATAAGCTTACGTCTATAAGACAAGGTTTTTTACGCACAGCACAAAAGATAACAAATTATTATAATAATAATGCGGGTTCAATTCCCGTTGGTGGCATTTATTCTTACTCGGGTGATATTTTCAATTTGTATGCGTATTTTAGACGAATAGTTGTTGCTTATGATAAAGTAATATCCAGTTTATTTTTTCACCATCCGTAATCCTTGATCCTTTTTTTCTGATGGGAATAGTCCATGATAGAAAAATAAATATGAAGATATATTATTTTTATATCATGTTGGAAATCGCATAAAAACCCTTGAATAGATAACTAATTCCTAACTGGATCAAACTTTGTAGCTGATTCCGATAAATTGCAAGTTTCTTCGAATAAAACTTTTCTTTATCAGATGGACTTATTTGGTTGAAATATCTGACTGTACTAAATTTCCCGGCGATATTTTCAAACAGGCTTCCCCAAAACTTTCGTGAAATAAAAATCTCTGGAGAATCTGAATCGAACTGAATTTTGAAGATAATTTTCTTCTCATTTCGAAATAGAATTTTGATTTGACACATGGCGTATATGGAGAACTAAGTTTTCGGGTTTCGTGGAAATGTTTATTTTATGTTAAAGTTGTGACCATTATTAAACATTTTTCAATAGTTAGGTACTATGTTGTACTCTTAAATATCTATTTATTTTTAAAAATTGTTACCCGGCCTTGTGTGAATTTCAACGCTACTTTCAACAACATCTTCAGTTTTTCAAATATTATCATTGAAATGGTAATTATTATTATGGTCAAAATTACTTGAGAAAAAAATAGGTTCGTTCGTAGTAGTAATGAACTTCAGTTATGTTTTGTAGCTGGATGATGGAAATGACATTGATAGCTGAAAATAGTTTTATTGGAGGTAATGTAGTTTGCTGGAGAGATTAAATGAAGATGGATGGAGATGTGTAAAAACGAAGTTAATGTTTACGTAACGATACGCGGTGAAAGTGTACGCGGTGATGTTTGCCATAAATTCGAGCGTGATTTACCTGCGCTTATTTTTCAATTCTGTAGTGCTTTTGGTTGACTTGAATCGGATTGTGTTTACTTACGTAAAGTATAACAAATCGACAATTTGTATACTTTTTTATCATGATATTCTTATTTATTTCACATATGTTATCAATGGGTGCTTGTAACGTATTGTGTCAAAACGTTGTGGTCGATGACCATTTTAGTAAAATAGTTTTTTTTACTAATTTTCATACAGGTCGGTTTTTGAAGATTTTTTATTTTGTTGTGACGGGGTAAGAGGGCGAGGGTAAGTGTTTGCATATTTGTGGATGCGTACACTTAACGGTATATATAAAAATTATTTAAAATAATCACATATTTAATCTCATCTTAGATTTTTAGAATGAAATATTACCCCTCATTTTGTACCCAAGAACAGAGCGCGAACACTTACACTACGTATGCGTATGCTTGCCGTTCATATGGGTTAAATATACCCAATCGACATGCATGTGAACTTTTTAATAATAAAAATTGACTTATTAACCTCGTGAGGTTTTTGTGTTCTTTTGAGATACCTTAATAATCAATCTCATTAATAAACAAACAAAAAACAACAGAATATTTTAAGCTTTACAACACAAAAATCGTAATGTCAAAATTGCATACGGTTATCACAAGTGACTCTCTGCATAGAAGATCGCACCTTGGGATAACTTATGTTATTTTAAACATTCTAGAATACCATCACACGTATTCACAATATGTCTGGCAATATATATTTAAAACATCTTTATTGTTTCAATGTACTCAGTACGAGTGCTGTGTGTTTAAACGCTTAGGGTTACACAAAGAACCACAGTATGCATATTTCTATTATAGAGGTGTTACCGACAAAAAAAAACTTTTCGCTAATTGCTTCCAATTTCTCAGCCATTTCCTAATGGTTTGTGTTTTCACACCAAAAACCTTTAAAAAGTAAAAAGTAAAAAGCATCCGTACTAATGAGATTTCTTGTTTTAAGAAGCTTTCATGTTTTCGCGACATTCTAGGATTTAATCATATTGAAACAAGTTCCACTTGCATCCAGGAAGTAGATACACTGTACAATGAACATTAGACAGGACCGTTTTTTATTGTCACAAATCATAGGAATTTTTTTTTATGTGAATCCTCACAAAAGCGTCTGTACTGTGTAAAGACAGGGGAACTTTATCACCACTAGACCTGATTGGGCGTTGTGAGGTGGACTAAGGTAGGGGGTATATGAACGTATGTATTAATGCGGGTCTTTGAGTGGTCCGGATTATATGAAGGAAGAAAAATAGAATAATTTTGTTTTATTCGACTAATTTAAGTATGTACATAGATACTTGCGAATTATTCGAAGGTAATACATTGTCCATCATCAGGGCAAATGCGTAGATTCTGGTGAAATGTGTATTTATGTATGTAGAAGTGATACTGTGCGAGGAAACCGGACAACTCAGGACAAGTGAAAAATTATCACTCTTTTGAAAAGTGATATAAAGTCATGAAAATTTATATAAAGTTATTTATTATTTATTATTATTATTTATTTATTAACGCCGATTATAGCGGCTTTTACAAAAAAATAACATTTGTTATACATATTAATACAGAATATACATAGATAAAAAAAATATAAATATAAAATACATAAAAGAGAACAATAGAAATAGTTATTATAAATACAATACAACAATTGTTTATATATTTATATATATATATATATATAAATATATAAACAATTCATATACAATAAATCCCGGATAAATTAATACTTTAAAACTATATTTGATTATAATCAATCTGAGAAGCGCTGACATACAGTTTTAATTAAATAGTGTTTGTATGAGGTTAAGCTAGTAATGTTTATAGATTCATCCAAAACATATTTATTACCAAGTACATGTAGGCGATTTATTATGGAATTGAGTTCAGCGTTAGATCCTGTATTGTTGCAATGATAGGGTAATTTGAAACGAACTGATCGACTAGGTACATGGAAACATATTAACGAAAGAAGTTCAGGGGAGTTCAACAGGTTGGTAACGATTTTAAATAAATAAAATAGGTCAAAACAAATTCTTCTTTCTTTTAATGTATCGAGTCCCAATAATTGTAACAGAGAGGGGTAATTAATGTTTTCGACGAATATTCCCAATTTAAAATTAATATAACGTAAAAATTTATGTTGGACTCGCTCAAGGGAATTCTCATGTATACTGTAGTAAGGACTCCAAATGGTGGTGTTAAATTCTAGTTGGCTTCTAACAAGTGAAGTGTAAAGTAATTTGACAGTTTTTAAATTTTTAAAATCCTTTGAAATCCGTAAGACAAATCCTAACATTTGCATTAATTTACTGGTTATATTATTAATGTGTTTAATGAATGTTAATTTAGTGTCAAATGTTATACCAAGGTCTCTTATTTCATCCACAGATAATAAGGTGTGATTATTGAGAAAGTAGGTGAACAAAAATGGGTTTTTTTTTCTGTGGAATCTCATAAGTTGACATTTTTTTACATTAAGAGTTAATTTGTTTTTAAGACACCAATCGTAAAAGCTATTAATATTAGATTGAAGTGTTAGACAGTCCTCGATATTGTCAATAATTCTATATATCTTCATATCATCAGCGAACATTAGAATGAGAACACGGGTGAATATGTTTTTTTGTTTCAATTTGGTAGGCGGGAATGGGTACCGCCGCCCTGGGAACCATTTATTGGATGACCAACACCTCTGCCACAGGTCACCCCAAGTGGTTCGCTACGTTTGGTGACTTAGCAGGGGTGCCCGGGTTCATGGGTTAAGGTTTGCCCAGGTCTTGGTGGCGGGTGCGTCGGCCCACCTTCTGCGTGGCGGGCCGGTTGGGAGATGCTGGTTGAGGGAGACCCTTTACAACCGGTTACCGCTGTCCGGGCCGCTCGATAGTACAAGGGCCCGACCCTCAGGCTCACGACTAAGGGTGGGCTGCCCCATCAGCGAGTGTAAAAACCCCGCCACTGCTGTTGTGCCGGTTCGTGACCGGAGGGGACCCAGCAGCAGCGTTTGGGGCGCATTGGATGCCCTCTCCAGCCGGACTCTCCCAGCCTATCGCCTAGCACCGCAGTGGGTGGGCTGGAACCAAACGCTCATCACTCCTGGACAGCCTGAACCCCATATTCCTACCCACCCCTCACACCTTTCCATTCCAGACCTTCCTTTCACTTCATACCCTTAAAAACAAAAAAAAAAACAAAAAAAAAAAAAAAAATTAAAATCATGAATATACATAAAAACAAACATAACATCTTTTCAGCGGCGAGTAGCAGGCGTCCCCGGTGCGGGCCAAAACTGTTGATAAATTTTGCCAACATTCGCGGCCTGCACACAAATTTAAATTCCGTCCATCACCATCTTTTGTCCCAACGTCCCAACCTTCTTTTCCTATCCGAAACTCAGATAGCCGAGCCGCCAGACTCCTCCTATCTGGACTGCCCGGGCTTTACCCTCGCAAGCAAATTCCGACTGAAAGGATGAGTCTGCCTCTATAGTCGAGCTGACGTCAACTGTGTGCGACTATTGAGTCTGGAAAACTCCAGATTCGACGTAATGTGGGTGCGCGTCAATCTTGCCAGTACGGCAAGATTCTACGCATGTCTATACCGCTCACCGAACCATAGCGAATCAGACACTTCCGAGCTCTTCAAACATTTGAGCGATACTATTGATGATCTCTTGCCCCGCTACCCTTCGGCCGAGTTTGTTGTTCTGGGGGACTTCAACGTTCATAACGAACCATGGTTGAAGTTCTCAGGCCCAACGGACTCGGCTGGCCGACAGGCGGAATCCTTTGCCATTTGCTACGGATTAGAGCAATTGGTTCAGGAGCCTACAAGGGTTCCTGATGTCCAGACTCACCGCTCCAATCTGTTAGACCTATTCTTAACTACTGTGCCACACGGTTATAAGATTGACGTCACAGCGCCTCTGGGATCATCTGACCACTGCCTAGTGACGACATCAATCCCCGTTAGCCTCAGACCAACCAATGAGAGGCTGAGGAGAAAAGTGTGGCACTATAGGTCAGCAGATTGGTTCGGTATGCGGGCCCATTTCAATGCTTTTCCGTGGTCAGCTGTTTGTTTTCGGACTTCGGACCCTTCAAGATGTGCCCAGGAGATTGGTGAAGTCATCAAATCGGCGATGGATGGCTTCATACAATCGACTACTAAAGAAACTGGTGTGGGCTCAAAGCCGTGGTTCAGTCGACAATGCTCCGAAGCAGTTCGACGAAAAAACGCGGCTTACCGAGCCTACAACACATCTCGAACGCCCGAAAGCAGATCAGCATACAACAAATCGGCAAAGGAATGCAAGAGAATCATCAATAGGTCAAAATTCGAACACGACCTGCAGATCAGCAAAAAGCTGGCTGCCTGCCCGCATGGCAGCAGAGCATTCTGGTCGCTTGCGGGCTCAATAGGTCGAAATTTTTGCAAACCCAGTTTGCCACCTCTTACCAGACCTGACGGCTCACTAGCAAACACCGCCACCGAAAAGGCAAACCTTTTAGGGAAAATGTTTGCGGAAAACTCGACCCTCGACGACGGGGGTGCTGTTCCGCCGTCGGTTCCTCACTGCGGCTTCTATATGAAAAAGCTGAGGATCCGGCATCGGGATGTACTCCACGTCATACGGGGGCTCGATGTTAACAAAGCTAGTGGACCTGATGGAATACCTGCCCTGGTATTGCAGAGGTGTGCTGCGGAAATAGTTCCAGTTTTGACAAAGCTCTTCAAAATGTCCCTGAAGTGTGGCACTGTGCCCTCTGGTTGGAAAAAAGCGGTAATTCACCCTATTCCCAAGAAAGGTGACCGCTCCAACCCGGCCAACTACCGCCCCATAGCGATCACATCAGTTCTGTCCAAAGTGATGGAACGTGTGATCAACGACAAACTGCTCACATACCTCGAGAAGAACAAAATTATCAACGACCGTCAATACGGATTCCGGCGGAACCGCTCGTGCGGTGATCTTCTCGCGTATGTGACGCATGTTTGGGGGCGGTGCCTGGAACGTCACGGTGAGACCCAAACGGTCGCACTAGACATATCCAAGGCCTTTGACCGGGTCTGGCACCGAGGACTTGTCAACAAATTGCATTCTTACGGACTTCCCGCATCCCTGTGTACGTGGATTGCTGACTTTTTAAGGGATAGGTCGATTCAGGCGGTTGCTGACGGTTTCACCTCTTCCTCGCACTCCATAAATGCTGGCGTCCCACAGGGATCGGTTCTGTCTCCGACTTTGTTTTTGTTGCACATCAATGACCTTTTGACATGTGCACCGATTCATTGTTACGCGGATGACAGTACAGTTCATGATAGCTTTTTGTTTGACAAGCCCCCAAAGGGCACACAAACTCCAACGGCTCGGAGGGCTTTGAAGCAGAGAATGGACGGTTATCTCGAGAGTATTTCCTCCTGGGGTAAAAATAATCTCGTCGAATTTAATGTTTCAAAGACCCAATCCTGTCTGATTACGTCTAAAAGGGATCCAAATGATAATCTAGTCTCCTTCAACGGAAGCAATCTTCCGAACAGGCCTTCCATTGATATGCTTGGTGTAACTATAAGTGACCAGCTCAGGTACGGGGGCTCCATCGAAGCTAGAGTAAAGTTGGCCTCTCAGAAGCTGGGCGTACTGTACAGGGCCCGCAGATACTTTAATAGTACACAACTGCTCACCCTGTACAAATCGCAAGTGCGCCCTACTGTCGAATTTGGCAGCCATCTCTGGTCTGGAGCCCCAAAATACCTGAAAAAAACCCTTGACTCTGTGCAGAAACGGGCGGTCCGTTTGATAGATTCCCCAATCTTAACAAACGGACTGCAATCTTTAGAGCACAGGCGTCAGGTAGGTATGCTGTCCTTGTTCTATCGGTATTACAATGGAAGATGCTCTGAGGAACTAGCGTCATTGATCCCTTCGGCACCGGTGCGTAGTCGGGATACACGCCAAACGCGCGCTCAACATTTGTACACAGTTGACACTTGTCACATGAGAACGGGTCGCTTCTATGATTCGTTCTTAAGTTCAACAGCTCGGCTGTGGAACGAACTGCCGGCCTCTGTGTTTCCTCCCTCCTACAACATGGGACTCTTCAAGACCCATGTTCACTCCTTCCTCTCCACAAAAAGACTCTCCACACAGCATCCCCAAAGATGACATAGGCCCTGAGGGAAATTATTTTCTTCAGGGCCTCCTGTGTGGAGTAAATATAAAAAAAAAAATATATATATGTTTGTTACGTCGTTAATGAATAAATTAAAAAGTAAAGGACCAAGATGCGAACCCTGGGGTACGCCACTGGTAGCTTCGAACATGTAGGATAAGTGATCATTAATACAGACAGTTAACTGACGCCTAAGTAGGTAACTCTTAAACCAAGATAAAAGGTTTCCATTAATGCCGAGTTTCAAAAGTTTATTAATGAGGATTTTATGACAGACCTTATCAAACGCCTTACTGAAGTCGGTATATATAGAATCAACTTGTTGTTTGTTGGCAAGTGCATTGGAAATAAAATTTTCATATAATGTTAGGTTAGTCAAAGTTGATCTGCCGGAGATAAAGCCGTGTTGACAAGTTGCGATACAAGAGTTTACAAAGAAGCTGATTTTCTTAAGAATCAATTTCTCAAAAAGTTTAGGTATAGACGATTGAATACAGATAGGCCGATAATTTTCAACAAAGGATTTATCACCACTTTTAAATACAGGAGTTAGGTAGCTAAGTTTCCATATTTGTGGAAAGTGTCCTGTGGAGAGTGACTTGTTGAACAGTATATTAAGCGGAACAGATAAACTTTGGACACAATTCTTAAGTAAGATGGAAGGAATCTTATCAGGTCCCGAGCTCGTTTTGGGTTCAAGTGATTTAATACAGACTATAATGTCTTCAATATCAATGTGTATTTGCGATAAGTGTAAATTTATATCCGAATTGAAGTAAGGAATTAAGTCATCTGGAATATCAGGTTCATACACGTCCTTAAAGTAATCAGCAAACATGTTAACAATTTCATAAATTTTACTGGAGCTATTTTGTCTGTAACGTATATTACCAGAAATACCAGCATCATTGTTTTTCATTGATTTTGTGTATTTCCAAAAGTATTTTACATCATGAAGTATCGTGTTCTCAACCGAATTAATGTAATTTTTATAACATCTTTTTGTCATTTTTTTGCAATCTCTTCTAATATTGTTGAATGCCGTATAGTTGGGAATTGTTCTGTGTTCTTTATATTTTTTATGTGTTTCTTTTTTAATAACAATTAACTGAATTAATTCTTTGCTGAACCATATCGGATACTTTCGTACTTTATGATGAATTAGAGGAATTGTGTCGGAAATGATACTATTCAGTTGAGAGTAAAATAGTTCTACGCTATAGTTGAGATCACCTTCCTTGAGAACAGACCAATTTACTTTGTTAAGTGCATGATTAATGTCCTGGTAATTAGCATTAATGAAATTACGACTACAATTTTTAATTAGAGGGTCACACTCTATTGTAATAGGTACTAGTATTGTAAGTGGAGGGTGGTGACTATCAATTGGGTCAAAGGATTCGGCTGACTCATAGACTTTTATACCCTCATCAGTAGAAAAAATTAAATCAAGTGTCCGATTACTACAATTCAGCACATTGTTACATTGAAATAGACCTAAATAGTTCGACATGTCTAAGATTTCTCTCTCGCACGCCGTTAATGGTAAGTAATCCAAATCATTAAATTTACAATTAGGTAGGTTATAATCACCGCAAATTATAATATTGTGATTAGGGTGGTTAGATTTGAGTAGCTCGACATCTTCACAGTGATTTTTATACATTATTATATTAGAATTTGGTGGAATATATACACATCCGATGATAGTTTTTTTGGATTTATCGTTTAACATTACAAAAATTTGCTCAACATCATTGTTTTTGTTTTTTAATAATTTCGATGAAAATTTTTTATTTACTGCTATCAGGACGCCTCCTCCTCTTGATTTGGAGCTGGTGTTCCGATTTCGGTCAACTCGGTAGATACTGTGGTTAGGTAGACCGAGCTCCGCTGAGTATATCGATGGTTCCAGCCAGGTCTCAGAGAGTATGATGATGTCCTGTGTGATGGTGGGTGCATTAGTTCTAAAGTCACTGAGTTTAGTACGAAGTCCCCTGACGTTCTGGTAGAAGATGTAACGTGGCGCGGTTATAAGTTTTTTGGTATATTTATTATAATTTTGGGTCTATTGTTTATATATTTGATAATTAAATTATTTTCTCCCTTGCTTTTTCGATCTTCCAGCTCCTTCCACAAGTTTTGTACTTCTTGCCGTTGAAGCATTGTTAAGTCGTTCTTGGTCTTGATAATTACATTTCCATACGGTATTCCTTTTTTCTGTAGAACAGTTCTGGCTTGATATTTATCGGACAGTTCGACCTTGATGGGGCGTGTTTTATTAGTGTCCTTCTTACCCAATCGATACACTTTAATTAGCGAGGTATCTACATTATCAACATTGTTAAGAATATTCTTGACATTATTCAGATCTTCACTCATTGTTGCAGTTTGAGAATTACCCGAGCTTTCAGGAACATTGAACATTATTACATTTTTAGATCGCGATTTTCTCTCGTCCATTTCATTCAAAGTTTCGCAAATTCCTGTTAGTTGTTCCGTTTCGATGTTGGTAGTTGATAAATTTTTGGAATGATTAGGTGAAATGTTCCTGTAGGCATTCAATTCACCTTCAAGAAAACCAACTTTTGTGGAAACCAAACTAATATTGCCTAGTAGCACTGAGAGTTGAGGCGTTAATTTACCCATTTGTTCTTTAGTAAATTTATTAGTGGGATCCATGATGGTCGTATTTAAATCACGTATAATATTGTTTGCTAATGTGATGAATGCATATGTATCGCAGGAGTCCATGATAAAGTAGCTGGCGAGATAGGTTTAGCTGCCCTGACTTGTATCGGCGGGAAGGAGTGAGTACTTGCGCTGAGCGGCTAGTACGGACACGCACACAGTCACACTAGAGTAGTAAGTCGCGCTCGGTGGAATTAGGTACCTAATAGCGGTAATGGCGGATTATTTTTAATAAACTTGGGTTTTGAGTTGACACAACACGTATGTGGAGTGATGCACTACTTTCACTGCACTGTTACTAAATTAGCACTAGAGTAACGTATTACTTATGATCAGGATCTATTTAAATTCGTTATTTTTTAAATATTTTAGCAGGAGCTGATTCAAACACGTTAGTAATGTGTATATTCGTATTGTTGTATTATTATGAAAAGTGATGAAAAAATAAATTAAATAGGTTAGGTTAGGTTTACACATTTAAGTACAGACTAGTTAATTTTTAATTCTGAAATTAATTTTTTATGACCTTATTTTAATTTTACAAAAGTGAGTTGATTTGTCATTGTCCAGAGTTGTAACGGAACCGATACGGGCATTTATCCTTTTGGGACCGGTATTTCGAATAGTAATTTACTAAGAAAATGATTACTAATTTTGGTGTAGCCGTCTCGAACCAGAGAGCATAGCTATATAACTTTATTGCCGTACATGTAAATATTTGTTTTTAAATAATCTTTTCGGTCGCTGTCCTCTCATTTACGTTTTTAATACACTGATTATCAACCATTAAACGTTTTGTCATACGCTGCAAAGTCAGTAATTTTTTCTTTCACAAAAATATCTCGGTGATAAAAAATATTTGGCATTTTGAAGTACCGTGCTCAGTTTTCTGGTTATGCTAGAAAAAAGCTATGCACGGTGTTACCCTTGTATGTAGCAAACACAAATCTTACTTAGAGAATCCCGTCTCGGTTTCATAAAAATCGACATTATAAAATAGACTGCACTGGGTGAGGAGTGTTGTCATGCTGGACAAACTCCCAAAGAAGAGTGCACTTGATAAATCAAAAGGATTAACCAGTCAACTTAGGACAGTGGTTTTTCAAAACACTTCAACACAATATTGAAAAGTGATAAAAAATCATGAAAGGTGATAAAAAACTGGATCACTTTTTCAAAAGTGTGTTGAATTGACACTGTCCTGCGTTGCCATGGAATCAGAAGAAGGATGGATGAAGGATGGATGGATGATGAAGGATATTGAGCTTAGCCCAGCAACACACTAAAGGGAATTCAATTCAATTCATTTTTTTTCTAAGGCGTTTTTAAATAAATTACTTTTAATAAACATATATTATAATTCTATATAAGATGTATAGAATATAGAATTATATCATATATATAAGTTTTCTTCTCCTGTGCACAAACATCAGCTTTATCAAGAGGGTGTATAGGTTCAAAACAGTTGCGACAGTTTTCCATCTTATTAATTCACAAGTGAATACCAAAATCTGTGTTAACAGAACCCACGCTAGCTGGGTGTTAATTTGGACATTTGGACATTTTTCGTGCAGAAAAAATCATGAATAGGCTCAACTTAGTCAATAAGCTAGCTGGAACTAGCTGGGGATGCGACGCTAACACCCTAAAAACGGCATCCATTGGCCTGGTTTTCTCAACAACTGAATACTGTGCTTCTGTATGGGCTAGAAGCGCTCACACTTCCATGGTCGATGTTCAACTTAATGCCATAATGCAAATCATCAGCGGAATTAAAGAATCAATACCTCTACCGTGGCTCCCCGTACTTGCAAAACTTAACCCCGTCAAATATCAGGCGAGATATTGCAACAAAGGGAATACAAGAAAAAAGCACAATACCTTTGCACGATAATGTTGTCTCCCACACTGCTTGCCGATAGTCCCGAAAACCCTTCTGGATGGAAGGAAAGGGGCTCTTCCGATTATCTCTAACTCCAAAAACAACGTGGGAATTGCCCATCTCATGCACGACCCAGTGAGAGACAGCCTGGATTCTCACTGCCTATTAAACTCTGGTCCACCATCAATAGGATAAGATCCTCCCACAGTTGCTGTGCCCACATAATGCACAGGTGGGGCATTAAAGAGTCAGCGATGTGTGAATGCGGTGCAGATCACCGAACATGTGGCTAACGAATGCCCACCGCATTCACTCACCGGGAGGGATTAATTAGGTCCACAGGGCAACGCCTAAGGCCCTAGACTGGCTCACTGACCTAGATGTTCCCCTCTAAACCTCCATCATACAAACGAATAAGAAGATTGTGATATTTTGCAATAAAATTTATCATGTTGTATAAAAATTTCTTGAGAACTTGAACTAAAAAAATATATATAAATTATATTTATTTAAAAAACTTTATTAACATCATAAATCGAAGTATAATTAATAGATACCTTGCTATGGCAAGGTAAGACTATGGTCTTACTGGATCTGGAAGGTTTTTTTTTTTTAATTTTAGCGACTATATAATCTAATTAAGAAACTAACTAACCGTCACGCCATTTCCCCGCAGGGGTAGGCAGAGAGGACGGACTGTCAAACAACTCAGTCTTGGTACACACTTCTTGCCTCATTCACATTCATACATCGTCTCATACATACTCTTCTAATATTCTGACTCTTGACATGGCCCGACTCGAGTATCTGATTCGCTTGATTGCGCCATGTCTTTCTCGGGCGTCCCCGACTTCTGCTACCATTTGCATTTGCATCATATATCCTCCTTGCACTCCTATCTTCGCTCATTTGCTCTACATGCCGAAACCATCTAAGCGTCCCTTTCTTAATCTTATTCATTACGCATAAATCAGCCTTGCACTCTTTGCGGATCTCCACATTCCTCACACGATCAAACATTGTTTTACCACACATACGCCTCAGGGATCTCATTTCAACAGCATTCAATATACTTTCATCCTTTTATTTTATTCGTTTTATATCTGGGGGAAGGACGTTGTAGAGTTTTTTTTTATTAAATGCTGTTTTTGTGCCAGTATGGTTTTATAACCGTATTTTTGAATAGTTTCAATACTATATTTTTGGCACATTTTTTTACATTTTGTATATCAAAACTATTGAAAAGAGTATAGTTTTTATGATTATTTTTTTAATTGTATTCGGGTTTAGTTGTGTACTTAGATATAGCAGATCCCCATTCTTTAATTCCAAATTCGATTCGAGAGTGACTTAATACGTAGTAACTTTTTTCATGCCCGTTTTATTTACCACATTTTTTAAATTTTTAAAGAAATATATAAGGTTTATGACTTTTTCCGGTTGGGAGCAGTTGGAACTTTTGTGCGTTATTCATTCAAAAACAATTTAATTTATAGACCCAAGATTTCAGTTTTTTAAGGGTGGGAATCTTTTTCAAAATCAAAAATTAGACTCCCTCCGGTCAAAAAAATCATTTTTCATAATGATTTGTAATAAGTTTTAAAATTAAAATTTCCGCTACAAATATTACAGTGCGGTTTCGAAAAATATCGATCAACTTGAACAAGTAATTTAAAAAACATTCCTGTTTTCCATAAACTAGCGCCTACTTTTGGAGATGATCAATTACTTTGCTACAGCTTTCGTCGAAATTGCTAAAGTTTCTTTATTAAGCCCTGAAAAAGTTGGGGAAATATTTTTATGACAATTTCCAAATTCATCATTCAGTTTTTTCTACTAACGGGCTACATAAATCCATTCCACCTGTAATCCTCCAATCCGTCCATCCTTGTCAGTTTATGATGGAAAATCGGATGAATAAAATTACTCATAAATTATATTATTATAACATCGTTAGGTTCTTAAAAAGTTTAAATATTATTTAAATGCTTTTATTTCCGACATGAATATTAAATCTGAATTTGTAAAGTTTCTCTAGAGAATCCGGATAAGAGAACTTCGGCTTAAAGATTCGATTTTTTGTCGGATATTTTTCAATCTGTTTATATTCATAATATCAAAAGTTAGTTTGTATTCAGTAAGGCTGTGTAAGTTGATAATCAAGCCGATGGAATTATACTAACGTATCTACGTGTTTTTTTCCCAAAGTATAAAATATCTGAATAATTTTGAATAAACCAAGTTTTGCATCCGCAACCTCAGTGTGGACTCAGTGTGAAATATATTTATACTGATTTTTGTGGTTTTTCTATTATAGTCAGGAGCAATGATTTAAATACGATACGATTATACAAAAATGTGGTTTTAACAACAACATAGAGCAAGACGTTAACATATTTATACGTTTTGATGATTTTTAAGAGCATTTCTTAATCTTCTTCTAATTAATATCACTCTTAAAGTTAAAAAAAACTGTTAAATGGTAAAAATTAAGCGTACACCACCTGCTCGGACATATCATATCATTTTTAATCAAATTTTTGATGGTGAAGATGATGAACTGGTTCCCAGTATTGATCTAGGCCAAGAGTTCACTGTCAACCCTGATAACAAGCTACCAATTTTGTCGGATTGTGATACTTCTGTCCATATCAAACAACTTAAAAGGTTTATGCTGCAATGGCCATTATTTCAGATCCATCATGTCGGGCCAGAAAGGATCAGCAAATAAGGATACAAAGGAGCTGTTAAGTTTATCTGATATGATGGCCCTTGAAATAGTTAAGGTGGAGGGAATTCTATCAGTGTGCCCAGCTAAACACTCACCAAGTAATCTACAAATTGCTCGAACCCATGCCAGGAACACTGTGGCTGCCACCTCTTCTGACTCCAGAAATATAGACTATCCTTGCTTGCCACGGGTAACTAAAAATAACGCTCTTGCTGGACCTTATAGATCATTTGTGCTCGTTTTTCCATCCAAAAACATCCCGTCCACATCTGAAGCAACTAAAAAAACTATTAAAAACTGCTTAAAATCCAACTGCACTGAGCATACGAGTTACTGGTATGCAAGGATTAAAAAGTGGTGGGGTGTTAATACACCCAGTATTTCCACTGAAGCAAAAATATTAGCTAAGGCTTGAGTTCTATCTGATGCCGGCCTTAAAGCAACAGTCTTCCCCAATTGCCTCCCTCGCATTACAATCTATGATCTTTCCCAGGACATTTCGACTGATGGAATTGTCAAGACTATTCATCACTAATATTCTAAAGATACCAGTCTCTCTTTGGATACCCTGAAAACTAGCATATCATTTTCGCACAAGTCTGGCCCACGCACTGGCAGCTGCAATCATATTTTAAGGGTGCCTCCATCAAAACATCACTCTCTAATAGCTAACAACAAGCTGGCAGTAGACGGGTAACCACACCGTGTGAGAGACTGGGTAGATTAAATGTGGCCATTGTCAATTATATGGCCACATAGTTTCCAAATTCCAAACTGAAGTAGCCACCTGTCCTCACTGTGCCAAATTTGGACATAACCGCGATGCGTTGGCCAAAAAGGAAAAATCTCCGAAATGTGCCACTTGCATTTCCTTCCAAAAACCGGCCTCCTACAATACTTCATCAAAGTACTGCCCTGCCCGCCAAGCTGCCGAGAGACGTGAATTATCTCATGTGATTTTTTAAGCTAAAACCTAAAGAATCGTTTAGTGAATAATGATTTATTTTTACTTCGGAAAAACAAGCACTAAGGACAAAACCAAATAAATTAAAATTGTGTTATCAGAACGTCAGAGGCATTAAAATAAAATTATCTTTGCTTCAATCACCACTGCAAATGTTTGGGCACGATATTGTCCTACTTTCTGAAACGATATTATCCTACTTGGTTAAAACCAAATATTTACTCTAATGAATTGGGTTTTATTAATAATATCGTGCACAGATTAGAAAAAAAGTTTTTTTCACAAGTGCTAAAAGCAGAAGGGGTGGGGTCTTAATAGCTATCAGCAAGATATATATAATATAATTAATTACGTCTGTACACAAACAACTTCAGCAAATCCTTCTACAGATGAATTTTGCCAGGAATAAAAAGATTATTGTGTGTTGTATTTACATCCCATTGAATTCAAGTAATGAAGTATACAAGTGATATAGTAACGAAGTGGAACTTTTATTAAAAATAAATCCTAGTGCACCATTTCTGCGTACTGATGATTATAATCTACCGAATGTGAACTGGGTAAACAGTGACAATAATATCAGTGTTAGTGAGTCTGAACGTATTATTTTAGACATGGCATTATACCTGGGTCTGAATTAGGCAAATATTATACCAAATACAAATAATCGCACTCTAGACTGTTTTTCAAACCTAGAGTCACTAGTATTTCAAGAAAGTAGTAAACCGCTGGTGCCCATGATGCTTATCATCCTCCTCTGAGGAAAGAAAAGTTATAATTTCCAATGTACATGTTAAAACTTGTAAATTGTCTTTTACTATTTTTTTTTAAAGTTGATTATGAGAAAATTTATAATTATCTTCGCTCATATGTTTGGTCATCTATGCAATATGTTGATATCAATACAGTTACTAATAATTTCTATGCTGTTTTGGAAAAGGCTAATAGCATGCATATTTCTACCATGAAAGATAAGTCCAATACCTACCGGGAATGGTATTCCAGAGAACTTATAAATCTCCTAATCACCAAAAAATTTAACTATAAAAAATACATATTTTATCAAAAAAATTCTGATTATAATTAACTTAAGGATTTAAAACTTCTTGTAAAGAAATATCCATGACCTGCTATTGTAAATATTCGTATTTTTATTAAATTCAGTTTTCCATAATGTATAATGTTAGTTACTTTTGAAAATACTCTAAATCACTTAAAGAATATGATTCTGATTTCCCTTCCATTATGCACCTAAACGGCGCCTTAGCAATAATACTGATGGAATTGTTAACTTTTGTGCAAAATTTTTCAAATCTGTTTATTCAAATAATCAGTACTCAAATAATAATCCTATAACAACAACAACTCGAGTTGAAATTCTTAATATTTAACTGTGTACCGAAGTCTCTCTGATGTAATAACTAAAATAAAATCTCTAGATAGCTTCAAGTCTGCGGGATCGGATAATTTTTCCTTTATATTTATCAAAGTAATAGCTATTTCATTAATCAAATTTTTTAATCTCTCTTTATTTAGTAGAATTTTTTTTTGACTAATGTAATATCAGTTACTTGACTCCGATTTTCAAAAGTGGTGACAATTCTAAAATGTATTCAATCTATCATACCTAAACTCGTTAAAAGCCTTGTATTGGACAAACTAATTATTAGAATAATGGTAACAAAATTATCAAATGTGTCTAGTGGCGCCATCTATATTGAAACAATGTGTAACATTTCAAATACAATAAAGATTATTCTTTTGTCTATTGCGAAAAGCAACGTGTTTTTAATAGGTTATGGGCAAATATCCATATATTTTTCGGTTTTTACTGTGTAAATTTAGTATAAAACAGTCGAAAATTGTTGACTTTTCGTGGAAATATGGCTGTAAACTATTTTCAAAGTATTGAGAAGCTGACAGGACGCCAGAATTATGATCAATGGAGTTTTGCGGTTGAAAATCTGTTGGTGCTTGACAACCTCGCTAACTATATCAAGTCGGAGCCAGATAAAAATTTCGAGTCAAAAGCATCAGATGACGCAAAAGCCAAGGCGAAGCTAGTTTTAACTATTGACCCTGGATTGTACGTGCATATTAAAGAAACAAAAACAACTTTAGAGTTATGGATTAAACTGAGGTCTATATTTGATTACTCAGGCTTTTCTCGTAAAATATCTCTACTAAGACATTTAATCTCGTTACGACAAGAAAATTGTGATTCCATGACTTCCTACGTCACGCAAGTGGTCGAAACAGCTCAGAGATTGAAGGGCACAGGATTTGCAATTACAGAAGAATGGGTCGGATCGTTACTTCTCGCAGGTCTGCCAGAAAAATTCATGTCAATGATTATGGCGGTGGAGCACTCAGGAATGCAGATTACCACCGATTTAATAAAATCTAAGTTGATTGATATGGAGGTTTCAAAGAATGATGTGGATTCCAGCGGCGCAGCATTTGCTGCAAATAAAAGCTACAAGCAAAAATTTAAAAATGGCGCGACGTCATCGAAAAATTTAAAAGTGACAGGTGACAAGACCATCACTTGTTACAAATGTAAACAGACGGGTCATTATCGAAACCAGTGTCCAGTGTTACAAAAAAACAAACAATCAAATGCTTTTAGTGTAGTTTTTTTGAACGGAGAATACAATAAAAACGAATGGTACATTGACAGTGGGGCAAGTGCACACATGACGGCCAACAAAGAGTGGATAAAACACGCAAATTTTACGCCATCTTTATCAGAGATAACCGTCGCGAATAATATGAAAATGCCAGTTTTGTGTTCCGGAGATGTACAAATAATAACTAACTGCAACTACGATATCATGGTTAAAGATGTGCTTTGCATACCGAGCTTAACAATAAACCTGTTGTCAGTGAGCGAACTAATCAAGAACGGAAACAATGTTCTTTTTGGTGAAAACAAATGCTACATACGTAACACTAAGAATGTGTTGGTGGCCACAGGAACGTCAATAAATGGAGTGTACAAGCTAAATATCAAAGTAGCAGATTGTATACTGGCAGCACCTGCTGTAGCAAATGCAGATCTTTGGCACAGGCGGTTAGCGCATATTAACAGTAATGATTTAAATAAAATGAAGAACGGCATTGTAGATGGATTGTCCTACCCGGGTACCAGTGATACGACAATGGCGAAATGTGTGACCTGTTGCAAAGGTAAACAAATGAGGTTACCATTTCATCATGTTGGAAAAATAAGTACAGAAATACTACATACAATACATGCAGATGTATGTGGTCCTATGGAAACGAAGTCCATAGGTGGTGCTAGGTATTTTGTCTTGTTCATTGATGATCACAGTCGTATGACCTTCATATACTTCCACAAACATAAAAATGAAGTCTTCAAGATATTTAAGAATTTTAAAGCAATGACTGAAAATAGTCAGAAAACAAAAATAAAAATATTACGCACAGATAATGGTGGTGAATTTTGTAGTGGTGAGATGGAGAATTACTTTCTCAGAGAAGGAATTATACACCAGAAGACAACTGCATACACACCTGAACAAAATGGTGTTTGTGAACGGGCTAATAGAACTATTATAGAGAAAGCGCGATGCTTACTTTTTAATGCGAAATTAGAAAAAAAGTTCTGGGCTGAAGCGGCTAATACAGCAGTATACCTAAAAAATAGATCTGTAACTTCAAGTTTGGGAAATAAAACACCCTATGAAGCGTGGTATAAAAAGAAACCAGATTTAAGTCATATACGCCTATTTGGCAGCCCCGTAATGGTCCACATACCGAAGGAAAGAAGATTAAAATGGGACAAGAAGGCTAAAATGCAGATTCTTGTAGGATTTTCAGAAACAGTAAAGGGATATCGTGTATATGATCCCATAAAAAATATTATAACTATAAAGAGAGATATAATAGTGATAGAAGAAGAAACAGTATCATCGGAAATCAATGCAGAAAACATAGCAGAATGGATACAGGATGATGTTGAATTTGAAGGGCATGAGTCTCCGGCAGCAAACGAAGATGGCAGAGATTCAGTGGGGAAGTCTTCAATGGATGAATCTCTCCAAAATTCAAATACATCTGTATATACTGATCCGGCTAGTGAAAATGATGACGATACAAGCATCACAAACATAGAGACAGATATCTCAATCAGTGAGTTGCAACCAATTCCAGAATTACCAGAACAGGAGAAGAGAACACGAAAATCTCCGGAACGTTTTGGGTTTGGTAATATCTGTATTTCCAATTCCAATCCAGGTGTCGAACAAATAGACTTCTCAGAAGCGCTGAATGGACCAGAAGCTGATCAGTGGAGACAGGCCATGCGAGAGGAGCTTCAGTCGTTCCAAGATAACGATGCGTGGGAAATTGTTGATATACCAAGTAATGGATTAATTGTGCAAAACAAGTGGGTGTTAAATAAAAAACTAGATGTGAATGATAAAGTTCGGTATCGTGCCCGACTCGTGGCTAAAGGTTTTACGCAACGACGTGGTATTGATTATGAGAACACTTTTTCTCCTGTCATAAAACATTCTACGCTGAGAATGTTATTTGCTCTGAGTGTACAGTGGGATATGGACATAACACATCTAGATGTGACAACAGCTTTTTTAAATGGAAATTTAAAAGAAAATATTTACATGTCAATTCCAGAAGGTTTTGTAAATAAGAAAGGTCTTGAAATTAAAAAGGTCTTGAAATTAAAAAGAGCTATATACGGACTGAAACAGTCTGCTTTAGTCTGGTATGAAAAAGTGAAAGATTGTTTGCTGAACTTTGGTTTTAAAATAAGTAAATTTGAACCATGCTTGTTTACATTTTTTTATGAGAATGTCAAGATTATTGTAGCTATATATGTTGACGATTTCTTAATTTTTTCTAATAGTATTGCAGAAACAGAAAAATTATAAAATGTATTAAGTTCTCAATTTAAATTAAAAGATTTAGGTCCTGTTAGACGTTACTTAGGCATGCAAATTAGTGTAAACAAAGAATGTAAGACTTTAACTATAGATCAGCAGGAATATATAGAGCAATTATTATTAAGGTTTGATATGTCCAATTGTAAAACTTTAGATACCCCTATTGAGAGTAAGTTGAACATAGAAAAGGCTGAAAATTGTGTAGTAAACCTTCCATATCAAAAGCTAATTGGAAGCCTTATGTATTTGGCAGTTTTGACTAGACCAGACTTGTCGTATTCCCTTAGTTATCTCAGCCAGTTCAATAACAGTTATAATGAAACTCATTTTAGTTATGCTAAACGAATATTAAATTATTTACAAAAGACAAAACACTATTGTTTAACATATTGTAAGGAAAATGTAGAGCTGACAGGTTTTGTTGATGCAGACTGGGCTAGTGATAGTCTGGATCGTAAGTCTTATACTGGGTTCTGTTTTGTAATGTAATGTAATGATTTCCTGGCAAAGTAAAAAACAAAAGACTGTCTCCTTATCCAGTACTGAGGCAGAATATGTTGCTCTCTCAGAGGCATCTAGAGAAGCTGTTTATTTCAGAAATCTTATGTATGAACTTACTGGTAAAAAATGTGTAATTAAATTGAATTGTGATAATCAAAGTGCATTAAAATTAGCAACAAGTCATCAGGCACATGCTAGATCAAAACATATTGATGTTCGGTATCATTATGTTAGAGATGCAGTTAAAAATAAATTAATTAATATTGAATACATTTCAACTCAGGAAATGCCCGCTGACTTGTTAACCAAGGGTCTTTTGTCAACTAAGCATTATAAGTTCATGCACATGCTGGGAATTAAAGTTAAATAAAACAATATCTATGTATTCTGTTTAAAAATTCACATTTATTTTGTTAAGTGGGAGTATTAGAATAATGGTAACAAAATTATCAAATGTGTCTAGTGGCGCCATCTATATTGAAACAATGTGTAACATTTCAAATACAATAAAGATTATTCTTTTATCTATTGCGAAAAGCAACGTGTTTTTAATACTAATAACACAAATAAAAGCTGTAATATCACCTCACCAGTTTGGATTTGTCAGGTAGAAGTACTATTTACAAATTAATTATCTATTAAAATTTTATGACTAATGCAATAAAGAAAAAAAGAGTGGATTCTGTTTATACTGATTTAAAAAAAAGCATTTGATACAGTTTGCAATAAAATTCTTATTTGGAAATTAGAAAAGCTTTGTATACGGGGCAACATATTAGCCTAGCTTACGAGCTGTCTTACTGGTAGACAACAAATTTTTAAAATAAAATGCTCCCAGTCAGAAAAAATAATGCAACAAGTGGAGTCCCACAGGGTTCACACCTTGGTCCAATATTGTTTTCCTTATTTATAAATAATATTAAAAAATATTTCATGATGTATTTATCTTACTTTTTGATGATGAACTCAAAATTTCTAGGATAGTTCAAAATATTTATCACTATCACATTCTTGAAGATAATATCAATAAATTGTCCTACAGAAGGATTTTCACTGACTTAATATTTCTATTTAAAATTTTAAATGATGTATTTTATATTGCTTGCATTGATAAACTTTCGGATATCACTACGTAATACCAGAAGTCCGGATTTATTTCAGTGCAGAAATTCTGTTACCAACTACCATATTTTATCTATTTTTATAATATTCATTACATTATATGAAAGGAAACTTTTGACTGTCCAACTAGGAAGGTTTCCCGTTTTAGGACAGTCAAATGAATAGGTTTCAAATTATCCTGGAGAAATACAGGATTTAAGAATAGAGAAAATAAGTATGCTAAATCGAAGGTACAACTAGGCGTTCGTGATAAATAATAATCAGATTTCATTTTATAGTAATATTTCGGAATAAGTCCTGCCTAGATCTAATAACCGTTTTGTTATTTTTGAACCGAAATATGATGATTCACACAGTTTCAGCTGTGAGGGAATGTCTTATGTATTATGTATTCTTCATTGCCCAGAATACTTACGGAGGGAAATAATTATACAAAGTCAGTTGGCATTGTAGGAGCTATCAAATTAATAAATACAATAGTTCGTTTCTGAGGAAGTTTAGTTATGCATAGTAAATATTTTCGGTATTAATACATCATTTATATTATTAATATGTAAAAGTCCTTAAAAAGAGCGTTAATGGAAGTATAAGGGAAGGATTTATAAGGGAAGCACTGTTTCGTTAGGACTTGGAACAAGTGCTCTGAGAATTGGAAGAAGGTTGGAGTAATCGACCGGTATACATAGTAACCTAATAAGCCAATATTGACGTTTATGATGGGAGGGAATTAAGGAACTGATTGAGCGTTGATTTTTGTTTTTCGTCGTCTACCATTTTCCTTTTTTTCATCCTCTCGAAAATAAATCGATATTTTAAGAGTGAATATAAATTTTCTATCCCAAAAATGGTCTCACTGAACTTGACCGAATGCAACAAGATGTAATTTCAGACGCTTCATAAAAACTCTGCAAAAACTTTTTTATGTGACATTGTAAAAAAGTTGTTTTTAATTTATTTCGATTCTTACTTTTTACCGAAGATGGCATTGGAATTAATCCGGCAGCATATCCGGTTTAATCCTTCATCATGCAATCTGTACGGTGTACACGTACAGCCTCAACCCCGGCACATTTCAGTACAGCCCACCCCTAGCTTATGGCGCCCGGCGGCCTCCTGCCTTCCGGCATCCGGTCCAGCACACCGGAAGATTGCTTTTCCTTTCGCCGCCATTGTAGCGAGCTCATTTGTTTCCCGGTCGGCGGGGAGTGATGAAAAGTCGGCGAGCATCTGAGCCCCGCCGTAATAATCATGTCGTGACGATCACCTTGGATTTTATGATAAGTGAGAGCTTTCAGTATTTTGCGAGCATCGGTGCTCAAATTTTCAATGCCAGAAATATGTAGACTTTTGAGTTTAAGAACACCTGTTACTTAATCCAACATTCTACTCTTGTAAGTGAGTATTACAAATATCCATAGACTAAAATCTAAAGACATTCTTCTTATATAATACTTTCCAAATAACTCCTGATATAAATGATCATACTTTAAAATACCTTGAGGAGGATATTTTGTATTAATTTTTTACCCGAAAAATGAAAACTGTTAGTTCTGTGAATATTGAATCCCGTGGTAAAATGTATATTTGTAATTTTCTCGAATTTATTAAATCAAAACCACTTATTTACTGTAAACACAAGATTTGCATGTACCTAAATACTTAAATACTCACCTACTTTATTTTAAACCATAAATACTTAATTTTAATCAAATATGGGATTTATTGCAAAATTTGTTCACATAAACGTAAACGAAATTTCTTTTTTCCAACTTTTTTGTGGCCGGTAGGTATCGTATTGATTATTGCGATTTGAAAGCTCTTTGTTTGAACCATGATTATGAAAACTTTGGCGGGATAAAATCTCAAACGGGAAGTATTATCAAACACGGCCACAGTCTTGAACCGGAACCGGAATTTAACGAACAAATTTACATACAGATGAATGCCAAATGGTCGAGTTAAAACAGGAATTCGCGACGCCACCTGTGCTGGAGAACTTATTTAGAAAAAATACAGCTAGGGTATCTAAATTTAATAATATTAAGATCTAATTCGATCGTCGCGCGTCGGCCGGAACTAGCATGAGACGGCTTTGTATTGCAACGGTAAGTACTCTAGATACCTAATGGCTGTGAAGTACATGCGTGAGACGTATAAGAATATCTTTAGTGAAATATTTGCAAGAAACGTATTTTGTCTTATAAATGTGTTTAATATTATAACTATATTATAGTTTACTCTCTTGTTGTCTTTAAGTTAATATTTTTATACTTGGCACTTATTTAAATTGTATATCTCTTTTACTCGCAGATTATATCAAATGTATTTTTAATTTTATGAAATGTAAAAGCCCTAATTGGGCGTGTACAAACAAATAAATATATTATTTTAGTAATGTAAAAATACTTATCTAATGAAAAAAACCAATATATAACAAACAAGGACAGATGGTTTTTTAATTTTTTTGTTGATTTTTAAAAGGTTTTTATGTTTGCATGAAAAGATTTCTAATCAATAAACATTATGTGAAAAAATCTCATCTCGTGAATTTAATGTATTCTTTCTTTTTACTCTGAACAAAAAAGTATTTTTATATTTATACTAAGCTTTTATTATTAAATTTATATTTTATCCAGTTTTAATATTAAAAATTAATATAGTAACCTGTCCTTATTTTATTTAACTCTATGGTTTTGATTTATTCAACATTGTTTCACTAATGTTTTTACTATCATAAAAAAACAGGTTAATTTTTATTATAATCATATTCAAAATAAAGTTGTAGACTACTTACTACAACACGGCGCAAGCTAGCGTAGGAAGTAGAGAAATATAATAAAATGTTAAAAAAAATGTAAATATGCATACCTCAGAACAAGTTACACCTAGTGAGGAAAGTTAAATTATGCAGCTAATTATCGCACACACTTATGTTAAATTGTCTGAATCTGTTCACAATATTTCAATAAACGCCGATTTATCGGAGCTAAAACTGTAACTAAAAACAGAAAATTCCATACCCTTTTTTCCCGACTTCGGCAAGCCGAGTACTTAAGATATTATTATGGTGTAAGAATTTCTTTTGACCTGCTTTTGTGAAAGTTTCTTTAAAATAGTCACAAAAATCCCCTTTTGCGATAGAAAGACTAATACGAGAAATGGGAGCAAGACAATTAAGTTTAACTATGTTAGGCAGAAAGCATGTTTCACAGATGACTGTCACTGTTGCCAACTTCTGGTCTGTCACTAAATGGTACGTCCTTATAAAACTAATTATATCGCATTTATTTTCATGGTCTGACAAATAATAGAAAAAGATTTAGAAAAATAAAAAAAAAGCTATCTCTTAGTAATTTGAAAGTTTATAAATAATTTTATAAAACAGAAAAGCGATAAACCTTTCACCCGGTCAAGGTTGACCAATTTTTTGAATAAATATATTTTTAATATTCAACGAGAAAAATGTTATGTAACAATAACCTTTATGACACTTAAGTTTGTGTAAGTAAATGTACTTTTATAATCTGGCAAACAAAGTACTAACTATACATGTTTGCGTTCAAATTGGTCCGTTCCTGATGTTAAAATCTGAAAGAATCTTTCACCTGCTTTCAAAGACCGTTCGATTTAAAATCGAATGTCAATGGTGAATATTTGATATCATGATAATGTTTTTTCCCGGCCCCGAGGTTTTAATATACCTATGGGCGTTGAATGAGTGAGAACTGTCAATAATAATTGGAGACGGTTGAGCGAAGTATATTATATTTAAAGCTCGATGCTAGAAGGCTCATGACGAATAAGTGATTTTATCTTTTATCTTCCTCCTTTCTCCCTTGTTTCCAATTCAAAACCTCTGTTTAGTCACAGAATCTTTGCTTGTTTCTCTTTCAGAAATGCAAAAACTACATAACGGTTGTTAAAATATATATATTTTTAAAATTATTTTTACCTACACAAAGCACTACATACTACAAATCAGTAATTTTGTTAGCATTTTCCTTTGCCATTGCAGTGTACCTAATTAGATAAAGTTTCTCGCTATGTGCACTTCTAAATAATTGCCGTACCTTTTCTACTAAAATTTTAATTTTCAAAATAAAATATCACCGCGACTAAACTGTTGCGGTTAAGGAACATGCTTCCCATTTTATAAATTATAATCACATTAAAAACAATATGCCCATCTCATCAACAAAACAGGCACCCTTATGTTTCGCTAAGTCCTTGGACCAGTCCTCGCCACCTCAAAAAAACCACTTAGTCAATAACCACCTAAACAAAAAACCATTCACGAAAACGAGTGTAACGAAATGTTATATACATAGTAAGTCATATTTGTAATAAGGTGCCTTCGTTTTAATCTTAGGAAGTGCACCGCAAACAAAACAACTGATTTAATCAAGTTTAGAATTTAATTTAAGAAAGTTATAAAGAGCAAAAAGGCTTGTAGTAAAACAAAATGTGATTTGCTAATGTTTTCAATTGAGCTCTTTTGTAGTTTGCGTCTTGTTACTCTTTGTCTTATTTTGATATTTCATTCGATGAGGGCTTGTCTTTTGGGGTCCGGTCTTTAGGCCGGTCGGCGGTCTTCCTACTTAAGGCCTAAATTGGCAAAGTAATCCTTGAATTTATTATATCGTCCCTTCGGAGGGCGTTTGGTCCTTGGGCTGTCGGGCGAAAATAATCAAATTCACACTCAAGGTACACATTATTAATTTATTAAATAAAACATGGTAATTTTTCCGCCTACGTGGTGTCGCGGAAAAACACAGGTAACTTGTTGGAAAAATGTTTGTTGGGTTACGTAAAGGTTTTTTATCATCGTTGCTTGGGCTATATAGATGAAAATTATGCTCCAAGTAGTTTTTCAGAGTTTTATTTTTTCTATCTGAATTCAGTCAAGTTTGAAAAAGTATAAACACCTTATTTCAAAAAGCATGGAGAAAAAAATGATTCAATATGTGATCATTGAAGACAATATTAACGACTCTCAAACGAGAGATTTGAAGCAGAAAAATCAGCAAAAGATTCGGTCGCATTTAGTAATTAAACACAGGACCTCAGCCTTGCCTGTTGCCTGCTCTGTTCTACCCCGAACTAATTCAACCTAATTTCCTTCGGTCATATTTAACTTATTTTTTTTTAATTGCCGGCAACCCGGGCGTTTATTGAAATAACATTATCATATACAAACAAGTAAGTAACCCACCTGACTAGAAGATTTCTGTTCTGAGGCGGGTACATGTATATGCTTACATATACCCATACATACATACGTACGCATATATTTCTGTATTTGTATAGACACCTATTAATCAATATATACACAAACATCATAAGGTATTATAAGGTAATCATAAATCCAAAAATCTAAAAAAAAAATATATTTGTAATTGCTAAAAAGTTAACATGGAGTGTACATAGCGTCATAAAACCAAAGATCTAGTAAGAATTATTGGTAGTTGCTAAGAGGTTATTATGAAATATATAAATAAAACCAAATATCTAAAAGAATAATTGGAAATTGTTACAAGGTTATCATTGAATGTACATAGTAATCATAAAACCAAAAATTTAATTATTAGAAGTTGGCAAAAGGTTTTCATGGAATGTGTATAGTTACATAAAAACAGAAATTTCGTAGGAACTTTAAATTCACATAAATGCTAGCGTCTAAATCTAAAAACAATAACATATCAAAAAATAATTTAAACAAAAGTATTATGTATTAATAAACTAATTGAATTAATTGATGCGTAAAACATAACGAAACGGCGTGATATAAGTTATTTAGTTATTACATACAACCGTACCTCACAGAAGGTACTATGATAACCGATTTTTTTTTTATATCGCTTTTATTGATGTATTTTATTTTATTTTATATCAATTTATCTTATTGAACGTTAGAAAATTGTAAAATGGGGGGCCCGGAACGTGTAAAGCACCACATTATAAAATATATTTTTTTAAATAAGTTAAATTATTGTATCTAATAGAAGAGTACATTATTACAAAATTACGTATTATATGAACAGAAGTATACCCGCAAATTTCGTGATCTTTGGCGATTGTGATCATTGTGATCTCATAAACTGTAAAATGGTCAAATTTATCCAAATTACGTGCATTACGGCTTTGTAAGATAGTATTAAATTTCGTTATGTAGATAAAATATTTATCAAAAACTTGATAGAAATAAAACCTTTCAACTTCCTTCGAAAAACCGATTTATCATTCCAGAGTTTCAGTTGTGTTTTTTGTCTTCTCCATTCTATTGGCTTACTGTTAGCTTTTAATATAAATAACCTAGAGGCGCTCAATATTGCTTGTTAGTCTATAGTGCGCCACTGGTTCAGTGTAACTTAAGCCACATTGATATAAAAATAAACAAGAATGGCCTGTGCAGGATCGAAAAGAACATCGAACAAAATTTCAACTAACTTAAGTAATTCTTTAATTTTGATTTTTATTATTTCTTAGTGGACTAACAACATGTAAATGTACTACTCTAGCTGTAAATAATGTTTTCTGCTCATGATGTGAATTTTGTTCAACGTTTTTTTGAAGTTTCCATTGAAAACATCAACTAGACGGATAAAGATGTGGCATGGTGGAGGATACAGGCTACTAAAAAGGCTTCTTTATAATATGCCTGCAGTACCAACGAAGGAGTTTTGAAAGACCTGCGTTTTAAAGGCTGGACAGCTTGAAGGCTAATGCCGAGGGTCGGCCTTAGGCATTAGCCCAAACCAAAAAAACCTCAAGTCTAGTAAAAACTTCAAGTGTGTCAGTTTTTGGATTATTATCGGCGTCTTAACTCCTTGGCAATACGGCGCCCATTGCGCCTACACAGAACCGGCTCTGCTAATGCCGTATGGTTGGGGATAAGGTATTGGAGGGAAACAACAGAAAACCAATGGGAGTCAAATCACTTATTAGAGTCAAGATACTTCAAGAGCTATTGCAATGCGGAGAATGATGCTGATAACGTGATTAGCTGACATCAAAAAACACGCAAATATTAACATAAATATTGTTTAATCATTATTTTTATTTATGTAATAATTGGACTTTTTACAATAAACATACATTTTTTACGTGCTGTACGTTGTTATCAAGGTAAATAAAAATATCTCTTCCTCATCATAAAGAGACTGTTATGGTGTTTGGTGAGAGAGTTATGGACGAGAAAATGAAAACAAACTAACAAAAAAATGATGGTCAAAGGATTCAACTAACTTCCTAAATAATCATAAAGGTGTTGACCGTAGGATATGGAGAGAGGATGGACCTCCAAATAGTTTGGTCTTGGTACACACTTCTGGTTTTATTCACACACATACCCTTCTGTTATTCCGACCAGGAGTCGGAGTCACATGACAGAATATGTCACGACTCAAATATTTGGTTCACTTGATCGCCTCTTAATACCTTTCTTAATCTTACTCATTACCCTCGAGTTTATATTTATTTTTTCTTTATTCAGTGACATGGTTATTACAATTATAAGATATGTTTACACCACAAAACTAGGCACATACACGGGTTGTGGTGGTTAATAATACATACTGTTCATTAAATTAATAAATTAACTAAGAAATATAGAAGAAATAAAAATAATAATATAATTTAAAAGAAGATAAGAGGTATAGATAAATAAGAAAGGTATAAACATTAACTGTTGATATTTTATATGTGTGGATTTATATCAAAAGATTGAAACATAAAGGAATTTAAAAAGAATAAAAAGTATGGAATATACCACATAGAAAGGAGTAAAGAATCAAAAAAATATAAATAGATGTATATTTTTATAAGAAATTATTTAATTATAAATAAAGCATCAAAGTGAGTATGTATTACTAAGTAAGCAAATTTAAAAATAAGGTAAACTGTTGATAAGTATGTGCGAGTTACAGTAACGTATATGTATATACATTATTTCTAAGGATTTTTTGTATTGATTCTTGTTTGAACTCCGGCTAATAATACTAGAGTGAAAAAATGAATCTCACAATATTGTTCTTAATAAATACTGAAGCGACCCTAAATTACATGAAATGTTACATGCACTTTGCATTTTTTGCAAATCTTCACACGATCATACATGGATTTTCCACACACTCTCCTCATGGATCTCATTTCTTCAGCATTTAGTCTACTTTAATTCTTCCTTTGCCAGTTCCGCGCCTCACTACCATACCTACATCCTAATTAAAATTTGGAGAAGAAGAACAGAGTACTCCACTGTGGACTTGTTAACAGAATAGAGGGATGGGAAGTGTCTGGATATTCAGACCTCCTTACCAATCTGCCCTTGTTAAGATATAACCATTCAGCATTGAAAGTTTGCTTAATGTATTTAATCATGTTTGGTGACCAGGTCTGAATAGACAGACACTTCATCTACCCATATCCTTCACTTCAATCTTGCAATCTCCTTAATTCTAACAACATAATATATACCAAGAGGGGATGCCATACTCCCACTAGCTTCTAACTGGGAAGCACCGATCTTCATATAAAAAGGCACCGTTTCTAAAGATAAGTTTGGTAAATTATGTGTTATGTTATTGAAGCATGTTTAATATTAAAGCTTTTGAAAATTCTGCAACGCTGCTGGTACGTTCGTATATTTAAATTGTATTCCTGCATACTGCGTAAAATTATTTATATTTAACGAACTTTTTATTTTAAAATTGGAACAGATATGTATAAATAATATCAGACAATTGATAATATTGGAACCAAAATCATTATTCTTTATTTGAAATGTATATTTGTTTTGTTAAGATGTTCGACAGTTTCTCAACATCTCAAATCCCACAGTACATTATAACATCCCATGATTTTTGGCTAGTAACACATATTTTTAGCAAAGATTTTATGCTAGCAACGAGTCTCAACTAGCTTTTTCCGTACCAACGGTGAGCCAGCTTTTATACAACAACAGATTCAGGGCATAAATCTGTATAGAAGTATATATTATTATATTGGATAAAGCTCCTAATGTCTGAAAGCTGGTTTCATAGGGACATCCCCCAACGAAAGATAAGCCCAATTTTACGAGATCTTTTAGATTTGAAAGTGACTTGATATTGCGGGGCAAATGCGATTTACAGGTAAAAGGGGACGCCGGGCTTTTGATGTTATATATTTTATTGCTATATTATTATGTCTCTATTATGTGATATTATACTATTTGATTGTTGTTTGTGGAGGTTATTCGATACGGTTTAATGTGTTCATAGCTTCCATTATATTAGATTTCTTTTTATTCTAGTAGTTCTGTGAACAGTAGACCTCACGTCCAACAATGCGTGTTCCTAATCTCCATTATAAGTGCAATGGAAGAAGGGACACTATCCTCAGAAATGAGGCCGTGATTCGGAAAGTAGAAAATTTTTTGTTAGTAATTTAGTCCAGATTAGCATGAAAATGAATAGTGAGCAATTTATGGCATTGAACTTCTACACCAAATAAACTATTTGTTTTGAGAACAATGAACTTAGCGTCCAAATCTATTTTTTCTCTTATTTTGATAAATAAAGACCAAAATTTTCTCTGAAATCATTAGATCATTTTTTAAAAACAAATTACTCACTAAAAAATAATGCTACCTCAAATACAAACATGATGTTACAACGTATACACCTAAGCAATTATTTTAAAGCAATAATTATTAGCCCGAAGGGAAAAACACATGTTGCGGACGGGAATTTTACCCACAGCCTTCTGATTGGTGGTCAGGTACTCTACCAATTATAATTAAGTCTCTTACATTTTTATTACACTTACAGTAGATCCATTTCACGTGGTCTAATAATATAGACATTTTGGAACATTTTTTGATTTTAATTCACACTTCTAATACTTATTTAATAATTATTTTTATAAGCAATAATTGTTCGCCTGAAACACTCATCCACATAGAAAAAATCTCCTGATAAAAAATACATGACGCCAACGGGACTCAAACCCGTGTCCATTCGATTTCCGGTCGAAAGCTCTGACCACTGAGCTATGGAGGCTTATCTCTTACCCGCGAAATTATTCAATATATGCTAGTGTTTCATTCAACAATTACTGCTTGTTACATTTTTTTTTTCACCTGAGAACAACCAACTTTATTTTATATGAGAAAGGCATTGTAAGTGCTAACTCTCTCACTAGATGGCGTTGAGACAAATTGTCTACATTTTTAGGTGAAATACTTGAACTTGTCAAATATTAATTATTATTTTTTTGATAAATTAATGTTTTTAAGACAAGATTTTATTCATGCATAGCACAAAGGATAACAATTATTTTTATAAGCAATAATTGTTCGCCTGAAACACTCATCCACATTGAAAAAATCTCCTGATTAAAAATACATGACGCCAACGGGACTCGAACCCGGAAATCGAATGGACACGGGTTCGAGTCCCGTTGTATTTTTTATCAGGAGATTTTTTCAATGTGGATGAGTGTTTCAGGCGAACAATTATTGCTTATAAAAATAATTGTTATCCTTTGTGCTATGCATAAATAAAATCTTGTCTTAAAAACATTAATTTATCAAAAAAAATAACTTATTTAATACATAATTTTTTTCTGCTTTAAATTTTCTTAAACTATTTAAATGGCAATGGCAACAATTTTGCCTTTTCGACCTAACTTTGCCTAAAACTATTATGTGCCCATCGTTATAAACCTGCCAGACAGCCTCCTTAAATATGGTGTAATGGTAATAATAATAATAAGATAATTTGTATACCGCCGTTTTTGTGAAAAATCGCTTGAAGGGCACTTGTATAGCAGTAATATTTCTTAATTTACATGCAAAAGTTTGGAGACAAGCGTAATTTGTCATGTCAAGCTGTTACTTTGATATCCACACTGTTTAGATTAAGGATTGTTTCTTTGAGTCTGTAGATATTCTAGAACACCGTTGACTTGAATGTCATTTATTCCGTTCACACGAAACCCGCACAAAGAATTGAGTCTTTACCAACTAGTGAAAGGGCAAAATAAGGTGTACGGACTTTTCCCCAACAATGTTTAAGTAATTATTACCTTACTTGCTAGTTGAGAGCGGCTAAGTGCGTTGTGCGGGCGTCATGTGAACATAAGTACTGAATATTTTGTTTAAACAAAACGTTGCTTTATACAGTGTACACGTCTAAGATTTTGTAAAATATGAATACTACAAAGCATTAACACGACTTTACAAAAAAGAGAAGAGTATAACTTCTCCATGAACTTGTGAATATTAAAACGATGTGACATTTTGACGTGGTGGAGCCGCTATAATTTCTCCAACCCCCGAAGCGCTTAAGACGAGGGTATAATTTGAGACTTACCTAACAAGTAAAGGGGTAGTTTAGTTGGATTTATAGTCTTACGCCTTCTGTACCCTTAATTGATAAGGTAGCCTGGAAATTCATTAGGCCGCTCGGGGTGTCTTGTAGTTCCGCAAACAAGACATTACAACATGTTAGACCTACCCTTAATAGGCAAGAAATTTTGAAGGTTCCATTCGCGTGCCTGATATAACTCTGCCATCCCCGTGGCACGTGTGCGTTAATGATAATGATACGTTACACGTAGAAAATTATGTTCCTTTTTGGTACGAGAAGAGTGAAAAAAGTAAAGAAACCACTACAGTATCGAGATGATTTTTTTATTGTTGTTGTTAAAAAGCTGTTGCATTACTCATTACAGCTTTGCCTTAACACCGGTTTTCTGGTAACTTTTAGTTCATCAGTTTAAAAAAATGGAGAGAAATATTGAAATTAACAATCAAAATTGGGTATACCATTGTCCTGCTGGCTCCTAAGAGTTGGGTTTCTTGTGATGTAATCACATAAAACAATCGTACATTATCTCAAGGGGTAGGGATAATTAAGGGTTTGAATATCACATAGGTTAGTTATTCACCCACTGACTTGTCCTTTCCCTTGACACTATATTTCAATATGTTATTATTGGCTGGGGAGAAACAGATGAAAATATTTAATATCCAATCAAAATATTACAAAGATTGATAATTAAGGTAACGCTGAAAAAACCATCTACGTTTTCTACCAAAATTCTCTTTTCATTATTTATTGTACTAACAAGAGACAAAATGTATAGAAAATATTCAATAAAATAACTTTTTAAGGAAAAACAGCTAAATAACTTACAATTCAATATATCATTAAGAATAGTCAGAATAATATTAAAATCCCAAAATTTACTTACAAACACATTAAAAAAACCTATCTCTATCTAGGTAACATACTTTAACAACCTTCCTTTAAATCTAAAAAATATCGAAAATATTCATGAATTTCAGCTAAAATTGAAAAATTATCTTAGATTACTATAAGTATAGAGTCAACATATATTATTATTATTTTTTTTAAATCTTGAAATCTATAATTGATAAATCTTTTTGTTATTATTTACAATATTTTATCAATTACTTGTAGGATTTTATTATAATTAAGCTAGAATTTTTGTTTTACATTATATTGAATAAATAAAAACATCTTCAAATTATTGGTTATTCCCTTAGAATGCCATACAATGAAGGCCTTACGAATGAATTAACAGGTTTCCTGAAAAACTTTTAGTAAATTACTAAAATATCGTCATTATGTCAAAACACGTGTTCATGAAAATTCGAATATTTTTGCATTACAACGAAAATTATTTACATCGTCGTGATATATTACTAAGGCAAATCGATAAAACTTTCTTAAATTGACGTTTCACTAAATATGCATGCTAATTTATCGTGAGGGACAATTGATTTATCAAAAATTTATCGAAAGTGATGAAACAAAAATTTTATTAACTGGGTTAAGTAGGTTAGGTTAGGTTAAAAAAAATTTTTTTTTCATCGTTTCTAATGACTACTATATCACTTTTTAAAAGTGTGTTGAATTGTCACTGTATTGAGTTATCATGGAACCGTTTCTTAATGAAGCAGATTTAAAAAAAATACGTTTGTCTTATTTCTTTTAATTATGGCAAGTGATACCCGACTCCATCTTAATTTATGAAAACAATCACTTATAATAATAAATATTAAAAGTAGTGGTGTATAATACGTATTAAACTTCCTGTCTTCATAAAATATGTTTCACGAAGACAAATGTATGCACAAGAAAACAATGTGAATATTGCATTTTGTATGTACGTCAGTAGTAGTAATTAAATTAGTTTACTATGGTAAGAAAAGGTGCGCAGTCCCAACATATCCAGTTTTAAACAAATGACAGCAAATTATTCAAATGTAGACGTTGAAAAATTATACAAATATTTTGCATGCTTTTACTGACATCAATCAGTTAGAAAATATTTAAAATAAAAACGTTAAAAAAAATTGTTTATCTTTCTCTTTTTATGCGTGAAGGGAAAAGAAATGGGTCGTGAGAAAAAACAACGCAAACACAACAAGTAGGTACCTAACTAAATCGGTTGATTTATAACCCCTTTCCCGCCATTACTTTCCTGAGTACAAGCTGGCAAAGGAAAAAATGTTGGGACATTAAGTAAACGACGATCGAACGGGAGCCGTAAATATTTGGCGCGTCTCCAAGCATAGATTGGGCGCTACGGGCCGATTCGCGATACTGAATAATATACCTACTGATGAAAATAACCACTTTTTTTGGTACCACAAAAATAACACTTAATTTTGAGGGTATTACGTTTTTAGGTATACTTGTTATCTGCTATTGCTTCGTCGAATGTTTTTTTCTTTTGACGAATTGAGACGTCAATGTATTTTGCCTTCACTTCGCAAGAATTTCAACACTACCAAAGTATTTTTAGTCTCGCCCTTTTTTTACTTTATTGCTAGTTCATAATGAAATGTCGTTTACATCAGAAACAGAGATAAAAGCGATATTTTCATGACGCTGGAGTTTATTATTAGAATAGTTTTTATTTAATGTATAATACATAAACAAGTTTTTGATTTATATTTTATGGTTTAATAATGTAATATTTGGACTGATAACAGGTAACATATTGATTGATATTATAGTTCAGGAAAGTTATATTTTAATTAATTACATTTATTTATTTCATCAAAAAAATTACAGAATATATAATATATCGTTGGTAAGTAAAATACCTATATGTAAGTTAGTAACAATGACATTGTTGATAAACTAATGTTACAATAATAGAGCAGTTTCTAATAGAAGAAAAAGTAAATATATATATACGAGTGTTATATAAATATGGCTTAATATACTATATTTTAAGTTATGCATAACCCGCCTCACTAGGCGAGCTTTTGTTGAGGCAGATGGTTTAATTAATTATTTCTCGCATTTAGTTTATGGTTTATTTATAAATGAATAATAAAGGTTCCTATACAGCAATGTATTATTTTACGTTACATTTTTATTAGCATATACACAATACAAATACAGCAAGTTTTAGCACAATACACACTATAATAACTATCAATGACAAGGCGTTTGGTTAGGTTACATTATTGTTTGCATATACACAATACAAATACAGCAAGTTTTAGCACCATACATACTACAATAACTGTCAGTGACAAGGCATTTGGATGAGGGCTCCAGTATATGCTCGAGCATTTGAATAAATCGAAATTTTAACATTTTTTTAAACTATTTCTGTGTTTGACTCAGTTTAATATTTTCTGGGAGCATGTTGAATATTTTTGTGGCAAAGTATCTACAACTACGATGGCCAAAGGTGGAAGAAAGTGCTGGAACTTGCAATATATCTTTGTTTGAATTACGCGTAAATGTTAAGTTATATTTTTTATTCGTAAAGCACGTGTTTGTTATTAAAGAGATGCATTTGAAACACTTTCATTATGTGGAAAATTAAATTACTGCTTGCAGTTTGAGGAAGTTTGAGAATAATTTTCATAATTGTTTTCTGCGTCTTTTCAACAAGATCTAGAGTTGATGAAGTACCCCCTCCCCATGCAATGATACCATACTCAATGATGGATTGGGTGATTGCAAAATAAATCGTTTTTAGAATTTGAAGTTAAGGAAGTTCCTTATGGATCTGAAGAAATGTATTAATGCATACAAATATATTATTGTTCACAAAGTTACATTATTGTTCACGAAAATTATTTTATTGCTTCATACATGTCCATCAAACATAACAACTCGAGCGACTGGTGTCATATACATTTACATATTATTTAATTAATACAATTTCTCCAAAATATGTTAATATGGAAACATATTAACATATAAACATACTTATATAAAACTGCTTACTACCTTCTAAAGCCAAAGAATCCACACTGATTTCGCCGTTTATCCCATATTTATAGGTTTCATAAATATGGCATATTACGACAAGCGATCGCTCAAATCATTCTTGCGAATTTGGCATAATATGCCAAAAATCACTCCAGTGGTTAACACTGAAGACTTTAATATTTTTTGGCAGCCGTATAGGCGCGGCGTTTTGTATGACCGCCCGGAGAATTCTAGAAGTCGCGGGTAGACAACCTCGTTTTCACCGCGAGTCCGAATGTTTCCGGGACTTACTGTGTGCTGCCCATACTGAAAGTCTTGAACATTCTAAGTTGCGCTGCAAACGACTCACATTATTCTAGAAGTGCGTCGCTCCATAAATACAAACCTGTTCGATTATAAACTAAATAATAGTGTTTGTCTACTTCCACGTCTATTAAGGACCTTGGGATCTCTTTAGATTACAAGATTTCTTAACAAGACCACATTATTTATCTTGTCTTCTTTTGGTTACCAATAAAATTTGATGTCGTTTAATGACAACTGGGACTTTATTAAGTAGACCGAAAAAATATGTGTTCCTGAATTATTATTGCGATGAGTGATTTTTGTTGTTGTTATTGTTAACATAATTCTGTATTGAACTTAATTAATAATATATCCTTTCTTATTTTTACTATATGATATATGTCTTAATATGACAACTTCAATTACCATCAGATTAAGCTCCATAAAATAAATGTTTTTCTTACTTGTCATGTGCAATTTTTTGTTTTATATACTTTTCTTATAATGTCATAAAATTTATTTTCATATTTTTTTTTATTAGAGGTGAAATCACAAGAAGGAAAATCATAACAGTTTTTTTGTTATATAGTACGCATGTACAAGCTGGTAAAATGTAAACTGTTGATTTGTCGAAAATGAACAAATAAATAAATAAATTAATGTTGTTAGGTAAATTATCTCAAATCAATTCTCGCATGGAATCACATCTATCTTTAAGCATAATAAGTACAAAAAAAAACTATTTGCTCTTATATATTTGTTGGTTCGCCCTTAAAGCGAAGCTTAGTGACAAATCACTATTTTGATTAATCTTTATAAAGAATTGGTGTACATTATGAAGACCAATAAATATGCTTTAGATGAATTGAAGATTTTCCTACCGTTTCGCTTGAGTAGAATACAAATAAAAAATAAATCACTAAAAAAAAATAAATGTAAACTACTAAAAAAAAATTTTTTTCATAAAAAATGTACGAACGCAAAAAGAAACAACTTAAAAAAAAATGCAGTATTACAGCTAAGATTATCTGTGACAGTTTCATTTGATTAACTTTTTTACTTTCTTATAAAATTATTTACAAAATAAATTAAACCCAGTTTCGTGCTTGAAATCGAATGTTTCTAGACTCAGTTTGTCAAGCGATTTTAATGCCTATTATCTACGATATAAGGTATACCAAAAATATACACATTTTTTGCTTCTAGCTTCATCTTAACTTGAATACGCTAGTGTCATGTTGTCTCATTTCTATGCTGCTCACATTTATCGTATTGAATCCGTGCAACATAGCTTTTTACGAAGAATTGCTTGGAGGTTAGGAATTGAAAGAGGAAAGCAGGTACTCATATTGTGACGAAATTGAACAAACCTTTAAACTTTGAAATGCAAACCTTTCTTCTTTAGAAAACATATAAAATACTTTGATCTAGATCGCATATTCATAATTATTCACAGTAGTATTGACTTGCCTTATTCGTTGCACCTACTGACGTCAGAAGACTCTATGGTTCCAACGCATCCAATTCAATATCCCTTTCTGTAGACTTCGAATTAATGAATTTCTTTTTCTCAATCAACACTGTTCTGATTATGGACACCATTCTCTTTTGTCCAGAATGTCAAGTTTACTAACTCAAGTCAAAAATTTTTTTGGCTTAGAGGCCCGTGGGGTGACCGAAAGTAATGTTTACATTAGGATTTTTTGTATTAATAAGCCTTAGATATTTCGTTCACTTTTTTATTATTGATTTGATTGATTATTCAGGTATTCCAAGCAAACACAAAATCTTCGTAAGGTTCTTAAGTTATTTTAAAAAGCTCACATGAAACTCGATTTCGTACACTTCACACATAGGCGAGGCAAGTATACGCATTCCGTAATGAAAATAAATAAAACATCTTCCAGAGCCAGTAAGACCATGGCATCCCTAACTGTAGTACGTTGTGAGGCTGGAAGTAGTGGGAAGGGGAAGGAAATTGGAAAAAGGAAGGTGGAGAAGTACCTTACAGATCTAGTCACTAAATACGCCCAAAGCCATTTCAAGCACGTTGGAACGTGTCACAAAAATACAAATTATTATTTTAAATGAGTAAATTAGGAAATTACACAAATTAATCAAATAAAATTTACTTGCGCATGTCAGGATTTGAACCCTCGACCACACTTGCCAGTCGAGAGCCTTATCTCTCGACCATTTGATGGTTTTTTTGTATATTTTTGTGTTTTTTTTTTTTTTTTTTTTTTTTATTATAACGACTATTTAAACACTGTACATACAAAATATGATGTTAAGTTGTATTCCTTAATCCTCCTCACTAGGGGGACCTGTGCTGAGGCGGACTAAAGTTATTCATTTCCGTTTTATTAGTTTTCTATGTCGTTTTTAATGTTGTGTTCAGAGTTTTTTCATTAATCTCTTTCAGCCAGGTTTTTATTCTTGATTTATAATCATTCAAATTTTCTATTTGCTTCATATCAGGGGGAAGGATGTTGTAGAATTTCGTCGCAAAATAAATGACCTTTTGGTCATTGATATTCATGCATATCATGTGCGCTCCTTTCGCAATAAACTCTGTTTGATATTCATGCGATGTTATTGTATTGTTATTGGACAATTTATCCGTAAAATAATAAATAAACAAATAATGTGTAGTGCGACATAATTATTACAACTGGGTGTATGTCGTGAAATTCAAGATAAGAACAACATTGAACTCAAGATAAGAACATCAATACACCTTTAAAAAGTGAAATAAACTCATTAAAAACGATGAAAAAAATTAAGCCTAACCTAACCTACTTTACCCAGCTAATAAAGTTTTTGTTTCATCACTTTTCGTGACATTATATAACTTTTTAAAGATTTGATGAATTATAATTTTGATGATTTATCCCGTCACCTTTTTTTTACCGTCCAAGTCCAGCGGATTGGTTACGTCAGTGTACGTGGAATTTTTCACCGGTGTTACGACATAGTAGTTAAGCGTTACACGCGACCGTGTTACGACGTCTGCCTGGTCCGGGCTTGTTTAGACATCTTAATTTGCTCCCCCGCGCGCTCCAGGGTAGTTAAAACACCCCCGATGTAATTTTAGCCAACGTAAAAATGTATGGCAAGGGCTGTTGATTAAAACGAATCAATCATACATTGAAGTGTACACAGGATTCCCCTTTAAGCCCCACTGGTGTGTATTTCTGTATATTTTTCTATTTTATCATGGCATAAGTAACCCATTGCTACTATAAAAAATTTCGAGTTTGGAAATTGATTATGAATAAAAAAAAATCCGTGGATTTTTTAACGATACAAGATTTAGTTTTGAGTGAAAAACATGTTAAAATATAATAATAATAGCTTATTCCAGAATGTATGCAGGGTTTATTGCATTGCAAATATACCGTTTTGAGTAAAAATATTGCCAATTTATTAAAAATCTTCAAATTATTCGTATTCTAGTGCAAAATGGGACTGCAAAACCCTTACCAAATGATTTGATAGGTTTCATGTTGACCTTTAAGTAAAAAGGAATGGCAACGTCGGAACACGTGTTCATAAAAGTTATTACATTTTCGCTTTTAATTTATTATATATTAATAGAACAAACGCAGGTGCATGTAAACGTATTCCGATATAATCGGAAAGTAACGATCCATTGTTCTGGTCTCTGGAGGTTTGAAGTCGGTTGCAAGTCGAGCTCCTTCGTCAACTTTTTTCGTCTTTCAAACCAAGGGGGATTTCGCACAGGAGTTGGAAATTATAAATATACGCTAATAGTAACACTTGAGTTATATTAATTTATTTAAAAATTGCTTATAAGAGTTCTTATAAGAACTAGCAAAAAGGTATTTTTTTAGCAATGAATTGAAAAAAATATTTTTTGTTGAAAAAATGAGTGGACACTTTATTTTTTTAAGCATAGATAAAAGATACATAAGACAATTTTTGATGTAGTTAATTTTAGGTAAAATGAGACACAGGCGTTAAATGTAAGTTGAAATGGTTTGTAGACGGAAATTTAACAAAAATTAGTTTGCAACATAAAATGACAAGTAAGAAATTAAGTTAAATGAATTTTAAGCAAGTGACAGGTAAGAGATAAAATTAAATATGGTGACAAAACACTCAACATTAACATTTTTATTAGGAAGCGTCCTGCTGTCCCGTTTTAAACATGAGCTTACTAAATCAGCAATACTGATTTTTCTCCATTTAATAGTAAAAAATAGGCGAGATAACAATAAATTCAAAGAAAGAAAGGAAGTAAAAAATATAAAATACAAAAATCTATGCAAATAGTTGGAGGATTGGGAATATTTTACCGTCTCTCGTCTCCAGGGGGCTATCAGGGGGGCTTCCACACAGGCAACTATGGCGATGATGGTATTTTTCGATTGGCTTAGTTTCATTTTAGGAGGCAGGTATGGATACCGCCGCCCTGGGAAGCATTTATTAGATAACCAACACCTCTGCCATGTTTATTGTTTTTGTGTTTAATTCGTAGAACCCCATTTAATTTGAAAAATAATTATTTAAAATCAAATATAATTATATAATTATTAAGTTTTGCAAGTATTTTTTGGTTTTGTTATTGTTACAGCTGTTTCGGCTTTCAAGGCCATCTTCAAACTGTGGTTTTAGCCACGTTTTATAGCCGAATTATATTATTAAATTTGATTTTAATTATTTTTTTTTAAAAAACCTCTGCTATAGGTTATCCCGAGTTGTTCGTTACGTTTGTGCCAGAGTTCATGGGGTGAGGATTGTCTTGGCGGAAGACGCATCTGCCAATCCTGCTACGTGGCTGAACGAATCGAGGGAAACTGGTTGAGGGAGGCTTTTTGAGCACTCCAGCAGGACTCTCTGTACCCATCGACTAGCACCGCAGTTGGAGGGATGGATTAATGCGTCCATCACCCCTGGACACACTGACCCCCCTGATTCCTACCCATCCCCATACTTTTTTTTTTCTTCCCAAAACTTCTTCTACTTCATTTTCTTAGAAGACCCTCCAAACAGCATCCTCTAAGATGACATAGACCCTCACAAAAATTATGTTTTTTCAGGCCTCTTGTGTTGTGCTAATGTGTATGGAGAAGTGCTCTGAAAGAGTGCACTCGTCACTCCAGGAACATTTCCCTGGCGCTGCATTATCTCGGTAGGCGGAATAGTTGACGATGAGCATTTTTGTAAGCTGATGTAAACAGTGATGTGCAAAATACGTTCAAAAGTATTCTACTACTCAGCAAGTTTCTGATTGTTTAATTCATTGGTATAACTTATAAACAAATTAGGGCTTATAAACATTATTGTAATATTGACAATTCTTGAATAGAAATTTGAGATGAAAAAATTCTTAGGTCTCAGTAGCTTAATTGGTAGAAAGATATTTTGGATTAAATATCCAGTTGGTACCGTTTTATTTTTTATGTCTATACCTGTTTCGTGTTTCACGGATGTTTCGTTAATATCATTTCCTTTCGAATTTCAGGATTTCGTTGATGTAATGTTATATTATAGGCACACCAAATAAATCTGATTTTGTGAATTTTGCGGAAAACTATAAAGTTTCACCATTATTTCTTAGGAATTATCATAATTCGATCTCTATCGAAATCTATTTCACCCTCCGTACGTAATGTAAAAACTGTGTAAAATATTTTTACTATCCTTGCCAAGGCGAAAAAGCTATCAATCATTACAACGATTATTCATTGCAGAACTTGGGTAACTATTTTCTTAATAATGTATTTATTTATAAGTAAATACAAAGCAATAAACAAATTGTGTTAAACAAAAATGCAGGATGATTAATTTTAATTAAATGATTAATAATTAATCCTAAATTATTCTTCATTAGCTGACGTGCACCTGGCGTTGCTGGGGGTTATTCTTATGAGCTAGACATATACCATTTTTACAGTTTCTGTAGGCCTTTTTAAGATATACAATTCTGTATAATGTTATTTTGATGTATCTCATAAGGTTTAGCCAGCGTTAGCAATGTAAGTGCCCGAAAATATTTTTTTACTACTGGTTAGGAAACAACGGTTATTCTCTACTTTTTATAAATATAATATGCATGTATTGAATATATAAACTTTTGGAAAAAAATCTCTAGATGATAATGAAAACCTTATTAAATTCCGTAGCCTAGTTTAGAAGAACTAAGAGCACAAACAGACAGAATTTGACAGTGACTTTGTTTTATAGGTACTATTTAAAGATTTTACAACCTAGTCAACTACTTTTATGTTATGAGGAGTCAATTAAATAATGAACAGCAAGGATATCAGTGTTATCAAGTACCTGGATTCATATAACGTTCCAATGTTTATTTAAAAGCTTTTTATTTCCTTTGACACCTAATAACACCGCATTTATTATTAAATCCTTTTCTTTTTGAAGCAACCCATTTATATATTTCGTTTTGAACTGCGCAAAGACTCTGAAAAATGAAGGCGAGCTAGAAAGGACTGAATTCATAATGGAACCTTGCATACAAACCAGTGTTGGAAACTTGCTTAGAAACTATGGACTGGTACAATTTTAGGCACTGTTGTATGGAATACAAAAGGTGGATAATGGTTTTTAGCAATAGGATGCGAAAATTCCACAACCCTTGCACGAAGCAGACGATGTGAATACAAATTAGCACATGCGAGTTTTTTCCACTGTAAAAAGGCTCACCTTTTCATAAAATCGGTTTTTAGATTTTTAAATTCTCTGCAGCAAAATACAATATAACAGCTCACAGCAAAATGAATTAAACCTTAAATTTCTTTGAAAACGTAAGAAAAAGGGTTAAAGTGATTTTATTCATATCTTGAATAAAAATACACAACCTTGCTGGTAATAATTTAGGTATAAGTTTTTGTTGACTTCACTACATAAGAATTCATCTGTTTTGGTTGTGTGGATTGTAATTGAGATTATGGATTTAATAATTAATTGAAGCATTATAGTTGCCCCAGCAATATTACAATAACCCGCAAGAGTTTCAACTGCACAGCTAGTGAGGCTGTGGTAGATATTCCCTAATTTAAGAATGTTATAATGTGGGGACATCTACTGGAAGATTAAGGATAATATCTAACTGACTATTCAGATGCCGTCACTAAATGTAAGTAAGATGTCATGTGAGGGGGGAGGGTATTTAGGTAAGAGAAGATGAAGGAAGAAAGATGGATAAAAACAACGACAATTATTTTTTTTTAATTTGTAGCCATTCCATCGAGAGCAGGTCTCTTTTCCCTTGGATAGAAGTGTATTTTTGTACATAATAATAATAAAAAAATTGCAATCTTTTTTTATTTAATTTAATGCGATGCAATACGAATTAATACACAATTAAGTGTTTTTGGTTTTAAAATTTGATCGATTGGAAATATTAAAGCGGAACCTTTCGTCAAATGTCACTTAATACTAAAAAATCCCTATATGTCGAAAAGAGATGTTTTGACAAGGGAAATTAAATCAAAAATAGTGTTTTTTTAGCTTGGCTTCAGAAATAGGTCTTATATAATTTAAACAAGGTTGCTTTTTTAAGAAAAAAACATCTTTAATTCTTCTAAAAGAACTACACATAAAAAATAATATGTCTAAATCCTGTAATTAATTTTGACTGAATAATTCGCACATTTTTCTGATAGGACCACTGACACCAGTATTTGTGCATGTCCGGTTAATGTGGAATAAGCCGTTAAACCTAGTTCTTCTAGTGGTATTTTTAATAACTAATTAACTAACCATCACGAAGTTTCTCTGTAGGGCTAGGCAAACACTCCGTCACTCAATATTCTGCGTTAAACCAAGCCCGTATAATGTTTTATTATTTGCAGTTTCCAGGGTTTTAACACAGTCCAGATCCCGTTATCTCACGAAGGTTGTGTGATCGACTTATGGGCGCTATAGACCATCCAATTTGGTTGAGCCGTTGTATCAATCTGGTATAGCTTAACGTAAAGTTGAACCGTGTGGAGTTGCGTTGTATGCGATAAAGGGGGTGGAAATCGAGTTGAACGGTTGTACCGTCAGAGCACCGCACCGCCAACCAAATCGAATGGTTGAGCGATTGAACCAATTTTACTCAGTCAGCTAGGGAGCCATCGTGCGTAGTCGTTTGTGAGCGCACATTTAACAAATAAAAAAAAAACAAATGACAGGTATGACTAATGATTGTGATGTTTTGGTGGATTTTATTGTTATATTATAAGAGGATTTGACAAGTTTGCAGGATACTACAACCAAAATGTACTCTGAGATACCAGGAACAAAGCTCTTATGATCGTTTTGGAGTAGTTCAAATGTATTGAAAAGGATGCAACGAAAGAAACCGTAAAATATTATAATAAAAGATAAATTTTAGTTGCAGCGTGTGACTGAATGTATCCATTCCATGAGCTTTTCATATTAATAGTAAACGATGCTTTGGTAAATGATGTTACTAAAGCGATCGAAATTTTTTTTTGCAAAGTAGGCGGCATGCTGCACAGGTTCCCCAGAGGAGCAACTGACAAAATTGAATCAACCATCGCGTCGTCTATAGGCAACACTCAACGGTTAACATACAACGGTTGAACCAACCAAATCGAGTGGTCTGTAGGGGGTTTTATTGTTACGAAGTATTCTATAAGGTCATACAAATGATTGAGTCCATAAATTAGTTTGTAGATTTTTATCATAACATTTCAATACGTCATGGATAATTCGAATCAATTGCTCATGCTCGATACTAACAAGTTATTTTAAACAACTTTCTATTTTAATAGATAAATTATTTTTATGGACGAATTAAAACATATATTAGATAGTTAGGATAATGAAAACAACAGGTCCAGCACATCAACCATCAAATAGGCTGTTGCCTGCAATTTTTGTTTTCAGATGTTTTAGAAAAAAATTTATTTAATAATGTTATAAACTTTACACGATGATGACATAAAGAATATTCAATAAAAAATAATTTTTCAATGTCGCGAAATACTTATCTCGCTCATACATTAAGACAAGACCGCTTTACACGGGCAATTAATAAGCTATGTAATCGCGCGATGAAATTTTATGGGAAGCACAATTAAACTGGCGGCGCTCGGATAAAGTACTAAATTACCTCCATTAAAGTGAAGCAATGAAAAATAAAACGTTCGAACATTCATTTTATATGCGAAAAAATGCATAGAGCACCCATCCAACAGGGTGACTATGATGGAGGATATGTTACACAAACTCAAAATGTAAACAAAAACAAGTATTGTGCATAAAGAGTGCTAATTGCATTAGTAATTTTAAATAATTTCTAACAGTTTTCTTTGCAAGTGTTGTGTCTTTAATGTTGTAAATTTAGTATTATAAAATTTATTACGGATGACATTGCCTGTACAACAACGATGCGCGCGCATGTCAGGTTCCGAACGGTTCCGAAGGAGATTCCCGAACTCTAGCCGATCGTCAGCAGCAGAGCGCAATGTTTCAACCGTTTCACCAGAGTAACTTAGTATTTCGAAATGTAGTACTTTCTATACTTTGTAATTTGCTATCGTAAATAGATAATCTTGTAATCTAGACGAATTGTCTAAATCGTTAAAGTCTCCCATAATACACATTGCAAATGGAAATCTGAATATAACTAGTACCTACCTACTAAGTGAATTGATAAGATATTAATTAAATTTTTGTTGCCGTTGATGTATTTATGGCTGTTTTATATAGCAGACCCGTAAAACGACGAATACAAAATAATAAAAAATGATGTTTTCATTTATGAAAGAAAATGTATACATTATATATTTTCATTTTAAAACACCACCAATTATTATTAAGAACGGATGTATACATTCATTATATGTGCAGGAAATATAATTACTAAGTTTTGTTTTTAAATGTTTTGTACTCACTTTCGAAATTGAATAAGTCCGTTTTTTGTGATATTTCGGGTATAAACTCGAGTATATAACTAGCATTAACTTAGATTGATATCCTTATTTAAGGTAAACGATATTAGTTAATCATGCACTTTTCACCTTAAATATGAGATTCAGGTATTTACATAAAACCACACTGACAGGAATGCACATTGATATGACGTCCTCCGTATTATAAAATTGAGCGTTATATGCGAATTACTTACGATGGAGTTCTGTCTCTTTATTATAATTATAAATTAAAATATTTAAAATCGCTCATTAAAATCCTAGCACTGACAAATTCCACTTGACATCATGTCAATTAAATTATTCTAATCTCAAACAATACTCATTTATTATCATAAAAGACACATGAAATAACAACTCACACGTATATTGGAAACACAAGATCTCAGGGTCCAAAACATTTCCAACAAGCAATTACAAAAATGCTTCCTATTATATCTACTATGATACTAAATTCTACAGTAAAATCCCACTCTCATTCAAAACCAAAGATATTAGAAGAACGAGATATGCTATGTTGGCCGCCGGACCGTAGCCGGAGTATTACCTAATTAGGGTACTTTGAACGGTATCGGGACTACGCACAGAAATCTGTTCTATGTATTAGTGCGGATACCTTAGCGCAAGCGAAGGTGTGCAGTAGTATTGGTGAACAAAACCGGCGACACTCGGCAAGACAATTCCACTCAGTACGAACTGCTCATAGCATATCTCGTTCTTCTAATATCTTTGTTCAAAACTCACAATAATTAGAAAATATTTAATTTTCAAATGAAAAGCTAGACACATGGAGAGATCAGGGACAGATAATAATACTCAATTACTCTCATTTATTTATTTATTTTCACATATACGGCACAACATGTGCCATTCACATACTAAATTACAGAGAATAGTACAGCAAAATAAGGAATGCAACAATATAAATGTAAGTATAACGGTATAATCAGTAAATAGTAGTAAGGTTAAAAGTATGAAAAAAAGAGATATAAATAAAATATAAGTAGCAATCTGTAGTATAGTATTAAGTCAAAGTAAGAAATTATATGTAATAATATACAATAAAGTAGTATAAGCAAGAATGAAGTGCTAATAAAATGTCTGAAAGGCAATAAGAGTTTGTAAAAAATAAAATAAAAAATTTTAGAAAGGTATATACTATTAGAAAATGAAAAGAATAAAATATATACTATTATAATATGAAAAGGAAATAAAAGTAATAAATGGGAGAATCGCGTGTATAATAATAATGTGCGACACTGCTTGACAGTCCGATAAAGTTTTACATAGTACCTATGATGACTATGATATATATTGCACTGATATCAGCTTCTACCTATCGAGTACTAGTAGTTCTTAATCTGAAGTACATAAACATTATGATGGTATGGTATTATTCGACAATTTTTGTTTTATGCTTTTATGCTTATGTTTTTATCATAAAAGCCACATGAAATAACAACCAACTCACTCGTATATTGGAAACACAAGATCTCAGGGTCAAAAACATTTCCAACAAGCAATTACAAAAATGCTTCCTATTATATCTACTATGATACTAAACTCTAAACTCTACAGTAAAATTCCACTCTCATTCAAAACTCACAATAATTAGAAAACATTTAATTCTCAAATGAAAAGATACACACGTGGAGAGATCGGGGACAGATAATATACTGAAACTGAAACCACTTAACTGAACAAAAAACACCATGTAATATATTTTGATTTTTTTCAAAAAATACACTTTTTAATATATTCATAACTAACTGTACCCGACCACGCATTTCCATGGTTCAGTCTGTCTGTGAAGATAGAAAAAACAATAGCGCGTGTTGCTTTTACGTGCAGATGTACATATGGCGCCAATTTTTCTAAAAGAACATGTTTTTACCGGTCACAAGGTTTATATCTATATAATAAAGGTATATAAAAACATATGCGTATTTGGATTCAACGTTGTGTCAAAATTTCAAGGCAATCGGTGAAGAACTTTTGGAGACTTAAGATTTTGAACAAACGAACTTTTACGTTTTTATTTATAGAGATTATTTTATACAATCCATATTGTTAGATTTTTATAATATGTAAATGAAATCTTCAGCTTAGGAGATCTCAGTGAGGATATCATTTCCCTTTGCTTGCTTAAAAAAGGAAGATAGTAAAGCACTTATCATTATTGTGTTTCTAGAGCTTTGAGCCAGTTGATTTTATCTATCTTCTTCGAACACTGGAGGATTAATTTGTCAGTAACTCAGAAGGTGTTTCAACAAACTCTAGAACTTTTGAAGAAGATATTCTTTAGCAATCTTCTATGTGGTTAAAATTTGTCTACATTCAAATAATACATAGTTTTTAATTTCCATTAATTCCATTATAATTTCCTTAATTCCCTAGCAGTTACATAATCCTCGAGAACACCCAATATAACACGGCGGCAAATAATTTAAAGCGACATTCTGGCAATACTGCTCCAGTAAATGGTTATTTTATGGCCCGCTGATGGCCGTTTCACATTCGTTAGCGGTTATGATGACAAATTTTCTTTCGGAAACCGGGCAACATTTTGAAAATCAAAATATGATGTAGTGGAACGAAGCACAAGTTGGGCGAACATGACCAACGCCAAGAATTATTATTATCATAATGTAGCGTTGAAAGCTTTATTGTTGTTTCGTTGTAATGTTCACTGGAAATGTATTTTAGTTCTGATAAATGCCTAAAGCTTACTTTATTTACATTTATCGATGTAATTGTCGAATATTTTTAAAAATATTGGATATATCATGAATTATTAAATTTGGTTGTGAATACAAATCCTGTCAAAAATCATGTGCGGCGATAACGTTATCCTGATCAGATAAATTTTACAATATATAAAGATACTAAATTACCTAAAACAATTAATCCATTTATTAATACTATGATATGAAATATTTTTAAAAATTAACCCATAAAAATATAAGTTTTTAACGATGAAATATCTATTTTTATTAATGGACGTAATTAATAAAAAAAAAATTTTTTTGTTTTTTTGACTAAGGATTGAATTTTTCTCCCCAATTGAATTACCATTGGGTAAAATCAATATGTATTTGGCATATTAACTGCCGTAATGTTATCCAATTTTCAGAGAAATGCTTATATATCCGCACGTGTATGCGAATTTGACACCATAAATTGATGGAATGTATCGTCGTCAACAACAAGTCTATCTTCCTAGTTTTAACTTGATTAAATTTCGAAAAGTAGGTTAATTTCCACTTCCAGGACTCCATTTCATTCAAGTAAACAGAAGTGAAGATTTGATAGATGTATTTAAAACATAAGAAAACCCTATTTCCATAATTTGGCACTTCATTCATGCTTTCATTCAAGTAAACAGTAGTGAAGATTTAATAGATGTATTTAAAACATAAAAAAAACCCCACTTCGATAATTTGGCACTTCATTCATGCTTTCATTCAAGTAAACAGAAGTAAAGATTTAATAGATGTATTTAAAACATAAGAAAACCCTGCTTCCATAATTAGGCACTTTCTTCAAACACGTCCAGAAAATATCCGGGTACTTTATTTTGATTTGATTTTTGATAAACAAAAAAAAATAGCATATATCCCTTAACAGAGTGGAAGATACTCAAAGTAAGGTTTTTTCTACATAAGGTCGACAAAAGAGACCCTGAGGAAAATTATTTTTCTTAGGGCCTTTATCATCTTTGGGGATGCTGTATCGGGGTCTTTTTGAGGAAAGGAAAAAGAAAAAATTCTGGAAAGCAAAACAGGAAAAAGGTGTGTGGTGTGGGTAGGAATTTAAAAGCAATAATTCCTAAGTCAGTGTTTATTTTGCTGTCAATCGAATCAGGTTTATTTTAGTAAGCTATGATGTATATTAAAAATACCATGAAAAGAAATATGTTTTGATTGCCGCCTATCGGCCACGGCAGCGTTCAACGGGTACATTTTTTTAGGTCGATAAGCACTTGTGGTGCACAATAGGTCAAAAAAATAGACGATTTGTTCCATGAATATTTGAAGAAGCTTGAGCGATATTCTCATACAGTCTTTAAATTAAATTATATTACTTTTGAAAATACACGCTTAGGTAATACTACTCGCTTAGTAATTGATACAGACAGCCCAAACCATAGACAGTTTTTGATACATTTTAAAGTCTGGCAAACTGTGTGATATTGCAGGACTGCTGTAGGCCTTCCGATATTAAATCATCAGTAAAACATCCAACTAACCGTATTAAATTTGATGAACGAGCTGAATTTTCCCAGAGCGGCGTTGCGATGGTACTGCGTAAAATATTTAGAAAACAATCCTTTGTGTGTAGTGGAGAGCCTGCAGCCGAAAGTTGCTAACATCCCTTAAAAACGATAAATGTACCACACGAAGACTTTACATTATCATCTGGTGAAGAAAGATTCATACTATAAGCCTACATGGGAGAATGGAAGGATCTTAGTCTCCGAACTACGAGATTGCTGGTTCGTACCTCGGTGTCGACATATCAAAATTTCAGCACACCTTAGCTACCAAAGTCACTCTAATCTCTTCCCTTTTCCATTATTCTTACTTTCATTACAAAACTTTTACCAATAAAATGGAGAAAACATTGCATCACAAGCCCTGGTTGGGATTTTACTTAGACAACATTACAGTTTCCATCATCACATGTAATGCTGATTACTGACACTGTAATGCTGTCCAAAAAGAAAGAAGGTAGCACAATACGAAAACATATTGGTTTCATAGAGGACTATTGGAGGTGTAAATTTTAATTCTTCTGTTGTATTTTACTTCCAGGTATTTTCTCTTTCCAACACAGTTTAGATGAAATTTTCACCATGACAGTAAGGGAGACAACGATTTCTATAAAACCATATATAAGCTGTTCCCAAAAGCTGTTCGGGATAATTCTCGAGCGATTTTTGGCATATTACGTTTTAAATATTCTCCTGACGAAGGAAGGGATCTTCCGAAACCGGTAGAGTGAAAATAAAACTATCGTGGTCAAAAACAAATTTATGTGTTTTTATTATATATTACGTTAAGTTCGCAAAAATATTCAAAGCGATCGCTAGCGGGAGGATTCATCGGTGCTGTGTTCCCACAAACAGTTATCCAACTCGTCGTGGAAGGAGATTTTAGAAAATATTTTTTTTATATTAAATCATAATTTTTTTTCAATACTTCGCGTATTACAAGAGTGACTTCGATGATTGACCTAACTAAGAGTTGGCTAAATGAGATCTGCAAACACCATGTTTGTCTGGAAGCAGCCTAACTGGCCCTAGCGACTACTGACTACGAGCTGCCATCTTGCGGACTTCTAAGCAAGCTCTTTGCACTGCCCTCTATGAGTGCATCTGTGAAGCTCGTAGCTCATTTCCCAACACACGGTAAGCAGTTTTAAATGTTTTCATATAAATATTTTAAGGAATGGTATTAATTAAAGAATATAGTAAATGTGTTTATATATTTGTGACACCAATCGCTCGAGTGGATATTAAGATAAATCCTTAAATAAATATTTTTACAGCACCCTCGAGATGATTGTTCACAAAAATTATCCAATCATTATTATTTACTTATCTAATAAAAAATTTTAAAAATAAAAAAGGCGGATAACTTCTTTGAGCTCCAAACGCCCGAGCGCTACATTCAAACGCGAAACGATTTCACAAACAATTGTTTCTAAGCCGTTAAGCTTGCAAATGGCGCGTCCAGGGATCCATATTGATTTAATATTTCAACAAATTGATTGGTCGACGAAACGTCATAAATTTACCCCCATCCCCATCCTCTTTTTCGATATGAGGGCGCGTAATAAAATCGTGTAAAATAAAAAGGACCACCCGTAAAATACAGCGGAGCGTTGAAATTATTATTGGTCCTTGTTTATCTGAACCTCGCTATAAATCACTAGGTATTTGACATATCGTTTTTTTTTGTATTTTTAAGCTGTGTCTATAGATCGTGCAGGTATTTTTTCAATACAAAAATAATTTGTTTATACGTAAGTCATTAAATTTAAAAGGCTTTCTTTCTCGAATAAAAGTTTATTCATTATGTTCAGAGTATGTACACAAAGTAATAAAATTAAACATTCATTTAAAACACTGAAGATATAAACCGATAGACATGTATTGTGGCGTGTCTGGGTGCCTGAAGTAAACATAATTTATTTTTACTTCTTTCGAAAAGGATCAAGTATTTTTTCCGTTGACAGGTTTTTCATTGACCTTAGACCATAGTATCTTGTCTTATGTTTGAAAATTGGCGACAACCGTTTCTATCAGCTCAAAATTTCTAGGGATTCTTTTCAGTGGCATAAATCGTACAACTATACTTATGCCACTGCATTTGAGTTAAAAATAGTTAAATTCCTATATAATCAAAAAAAATTATACATTATTAATCTATTTACAATTCTGTCAATATGTGATTACATAAAATAAAACTTAACATTATATTAATTTAAAAACATTAAATGCAAATGTGATGTAAACGAGAGATACAAATGAAATATATCGGAGATATTGTAATATAACGGAAAAGACTAGTTGCTTTAAAACTAATAACATATCGAATACGAACCCACTTATTTTTAAGGTATCATTAATAATTTTAATAAAAATAAAAGTAATGTGAGTGCCGCACGCCTCTGAATTGTTCAAACGTATGAACTCTTAAGTATCATTATTAAATGCTTAAGCGAAGGATTTCATATTTCAAATCGTCAACAAAGCAATTGTAAACACGTTGAGAAAATTACAAAATTTCAAAACAGCCTCTTTCTGCGGGAGCTTTGATCCAGGGAGACTGCATATTTCGAAAAACAAAAACGAAAACCATAAATTTGAATTAAATAACGTTAATCTGTAATTCTACTTGCAAGATTTTGACTATTTTCAAGAAATATTATTATCAAGATTAATAATTATTAGGATAGATATTCGAACAGTGTCTTCTTCTTCATCTGATGCTCTATCTCCCTATCTTTCAAGATAGGGAGATAGAGCTTGGTTATGGTTATCATCAGTGCACTTAGAATGCATATTTTCTAATTATAATGCATATTTATTTTTGTGTGATATTGAGATGGTGGAATTATTATCATTAGACTGTAATTAACACAATGACTTCAGTATAACAGGTGATGTCGAAGAGAGATTGTACAACTTTGCACTAACTTGTTATCCTTTATTTATGTCTCTCTTATACAAGACGTCAGTCATACGGTTTTTTGTTACAATAAAATAAAGAGAAATACAATATGTCCATTCATTTTCGAAATCTCAAGTAAGGAGTAGGCTTTCAAATTCGAGGTCGAATGAAATTTGTTTTTGTCAAAGTCATCAGGGGATGAAAATAAGCCTTTCAACGGAATTGGCTCATCCTCGATCCGCTAATTTACTTTTATAGTTATTACAATCTCTTATCCAATTACGGGACCTAAATTACATTAGCACTTACTGTAATTATACCCTCAGCAAAGAATTTATAATATCTTTACCAAAAGATTATCGCCGAAAGGGAACGTTGGACTTTATGGATGAAAATTTCAAATTGGATTTCGGTTTAGTGTAATTTAGAATTTCGAATGATAATAAGTCAAATTATAATATATAAGGGATATTATATTATACGTAACTAATAACCTAACCCAGTGTTCCACAGCGTAGGGCGCACGCCCCGCCGGGGGACAATTTCAATAATTTATTACATATAAGATTTATCGTAAATAATTATAAATATTAATTTGTTATCTAAATATTTTTGTAAAATAAATCGCTTTTTGAGAATTAAAAAAAAAATATTGCAATCGTGATTTTCAGAGAAGAAAATATAAAATAAATTAACTCTAACCTCAACATGACGCGTATTGACAATATACCTAGTTAATTTGTGTTTTTGTTGAATTCGTAGTTAACACGACGCTTCTATGGGCTTTTACAAACATGTACATAATAATTCAGCGGAACAGTAATCAAAAGTCAAATTGTCTTTTAAAATTATAAAGAACCCAAACAGAAGAAAAATATTATTACCATGATACGTTATTATAGCCTTCTTATATCTATACTCCGTGCAGTTGAACACATCTACGATTTCTGTGAAAGGGTTGCCAATTGCATGCAATTTTGAAACAAGAGAGTATCTAAATGTCTCAGTCCTGATATTATTTTTTAAATTAAAAAATAATTTTTTATCGAGTAGTTTTAGTTGGTGTATTGAAGGCCTGTCTGTAGTTCAATTAATATATATTTTTTAAAGTCATGTCACGGAAATAAATCTTCTATCTAAAAATTTTTATTGTTTCATCAAATGGTTAAAATATGTTTATATTGGTTATATGTTTATATGTTTTATTTAATTTCCTGATAATGCTAAAAGTTTTTAAAAGAGCGGGAGGTTTGGAGATTTTTGAAGCCTTGTAGTGGGGCATGGCACAAATAAGGTTGAGAAACACTGTCTTAACTCTCTCTCGTTTCTCATGCGAATTAATTCTTACGAATAAGGTTCTTATTATTAACCCATTCATGACGAACTATTTTTTTTTCGAATTTCGCGCAGAAAATTCACAGAGTGGTTGGTTATGAAAGTAGAATAAGAACGTTTTTTTCGGAATTTGAAAAAATCGTCTCCTCATCCCCCAGGAGCCTTGAGAAGGATGAGGTCCATATGGATCTTTCGGCAAATAACTAGTCAGAAATTTCATTTTTTCATCTTTATTGTTCAAAAAGTGTAATTTTCAACAACATTATTTAGTGTGATAGCCCTCGAAGCATTTCACGCATAGTCCGACCTTACATGTGATGCAACGGATGCGCTGCTTGCTTTTACAAGATGCACAAGACAGTTTTCCTCCCTTATTATTCTCAGTTATCGGTATTGGCCCAGGATAATGGGGGACGGAGGTATCATACTGCATCGCCGTTTGACCTATTTTGGTGAGTTTGTCGGGTGCCTTGAAGTATTTCTTGATAGAATACTTCTCGCAGTAATGCTTTGATATTTCTTCACGGAATTCTAACTGCCCCAATTTAAAATTGCCCGTGGCTTTGCGCTTCAGAAGCCAGCAATTCTGAATGGTTACATCAATGGCCCAGGTAAAAATGGACCACCACCATTTCTGTTGGCGAACAGTAATGCGATAACATGCAACGTTTTGGTCCATTCTGTCAGTTCCGCCCATATTCGTGTTATATTGATGAATTGCATATGGCCTCTGTATACTGATCTTTTTTTGCTCCTTCCGTGAGTAACGGCTTGCTAGATCCAATGGATTCTTTCCGTATTTTGTTGAAGCTACAGAACAAACAGCGTTATCAACCCATTGAGTAACGTAGATGGGGGTCTTGCCAAATGATGTCTGCGCACTTTCAGTATGTCCTCGAGAAAGCACACCTTTGTTGTATTTTGACATTGTTGCCTTCTTCTTGGGGATAGGAGATGACCTGGGAATCCGATTGTCTCGAATTGTACCTGTGCCATTGTATCCATAAAAATGCAAATAGTACAGCAATGGCATACCCATAAAAAGATTATCAAAGTAGAAGTGATATGGCAATTCGCGCTTTTCCACTGGCAATTGATCGACCAACATAAGTAGTGGTGAAGCATTCAAGCCTACAACACCATACTCCTTTGGAATCCGGGGATTGCTGCCTTGGTAGATCTCAAAATTGATCAAGTAACCGGAGGGTGTATTTAGGCTCCACACTTTATATCCGAATCGAATGGGTTTGCCTTTTATGTATTGCTTACATCCATGGCGGCCATAGTATGGAATCATCGATTCATCATAACTTAAATTTTCTTCTGGGTGGAAGTTTCGCATAAACCGTTCAATAAGCCTATCTGTAAATGGACGTAACTTCCACATCCGGTCTGCACTATTGAACTGATTTGGTGAAGCAAAGTGTATCATTTTGTGTATCTGTTCAAATCTATCACGAGACATGGTGGACGCAATCTGCTTATTGTAGAAAGGGCGAGAGCTGCTCCAGTACAATCGAGTTGATGGAATCGGGCATAATCCCGATGTTATAAGTATACCCATGTACGCTTTGATATCCCCGACAGTTAAAGGTGATACTTTATGACTATTTTCAGGGTCTTGCTTGGTCTGATATTTGTTGGATTCTGTAACGATGAATTCGTACATTTCGTTGTCAAAATTTAGTTCAAATAATTCCACCGGTGATAAAGCAGCTACGTCGGTATAATTTCCTTCGGGAAATATGCTAGAAACAATTGGCGTCACATCGTTAGACTTCCATTGAAACATAGTTTTCGGACCAGGCATACGTTTTGGAATGCGATAAGGTGGTTCAGCGGGATCATTCACTCTGTCTCCAGTAATAACACGGCATCGTTTCAAAGGAGGCTCGAAAGAAGTGCTTGCAGACGCTTGACCGTGTGATGCTGAAGCGTCGAATAAATTTATGTCGAAGTCACTGAAAGTTGAATCCAAACGCTCGTCTCCGAAATGCTCTAGATTAGGGTTCTCTTGATCTGAATCATAATCGGGCGTATCTTGTCCCTTTTTGTGTCGACGGCGATTTACGATTTGGCAATTAGAAAACAATTGCGCTCGAGAAATATTGGCTATTATTCCACCGTCATCTTCATCAGCTGAATCTGCTCCGGACAAATCACTCTCATTTGGCGGCTCCACATACACATCCACATCCACTACCTCATCATCCTCCAAATTCGTATCCGATTGTTCTTCAAGCAGTAACATCACTTCTTCAACAGTCAGACCCCTAAAAAACACGAAAAAACAATGAAATCTGCGAAAAATTACAATTTATGTATAGTGAGATCTGCCGAAAGGTCCATATGGAGCCAAAAATCAAAACCTTCAATTCAAAGTACTCTCTTTGATACAATAAGGATTATTTTTGTAACAATATGTCTATAAATAGTTAGTAAATTTCATTCTTTACGGATCATAAACGGTTTTGGAAAAAAAAAATCAAATCTACACATAAGTTTATTGGATTACTTACTTCACTCGCTTTGACATTTTGAAAAATTTGCACTTTTTTTCAAACTCCGTTTATACACGTCTGTCCATGCCGGCACATGCAAACGAACTGAGCGCCTCTAAGACAAACGTGTTCGTACATGCTTGTAGACTACATAAAACTGAATTTCGCATCGCCATTTTAATATATCGGCATGATGTGACTAATTGAGGTCCAACACTTTTTCGAGGTCCATATGGCACCTTCGTCATGAATGGGTAGTTTAATGCGTGAATCATTAATTGTTAACGTTTTTTTAAATTTTAGTAGTTAACTCTTTGAAACTGTTAATTTTCTTTGATCCTGCAAATTTCTTGTTCTTCGTAGAAAACTTAAAAAATCAAACGTAATAATATAAGTATGACTTCTTTTCAATTGTTTTCAAAAGTCTGGAGTCAGTACTAAGAGTACGTTAGTAATCAAATAATCACGAAAAAACGTAAATTAATTAAATATGGTTTTCTTGAGCGTTGTGGGATTTGATTTTTGATCTCTGGATTTGTAGTCGAGAGCCTGAGGTGCGACCTCGTAATTGGCGTTGGCACACGTGTTTGACGAAAAATCTTACTTCTTCCCTCCCACTCCATTGATCCTCACTTAATATTTTGTCTTAATTATATTTCTGTAGAAATAAAAGAAAGTTTTTTTCATCAGTGACAAAAAATATACATTATTAACTGGTGCTCGCAGATAACAAACAGATAAGCGGCAATAATTTTGAACAGTTGCAAATCGCATCATAAAACTTTGGTGATCCGGGTGTGTTGTTTTGGAGCGTAGATGTCAAATGGATAAACAGAAATATTTTACGATCTCTTTATTTAACTCCGAAAATATCAAAATCCATTTAGTTCGTCCATTGGAGTAGCTAGATTTATTACGCGATGAAAGAGTTTAAGCAGTGGCTGAGTAATAATAATAAATTTATTGACTTAAATAAAACAAAATTTAATTTTTCATTTCACCGTAGTTTATAAGACAGTTATTGACAAATGAACAACAAGCAAGATCACGTGTTCTCCTCTTTTGGGCAGTTACAAAGTATTTTAAAGCTCCATATCTTAAGATGTTAATGCCACTGCGAGCAGAAAATAGTTACAACAACCGAGATATCCTAAACAAAAAAAATTGCAAAATTTATGACACTAATGTTCTTCATTTGCTAGATTCATAAACTTCCTTCTTGGCCGCTTTAAATCAAAATTGTGTAAAAAAAGAATTAATTTTAGCGTTATATTGCTAAATAAAAATAATAAAATACATTTAATTTCAAAAATACTAGTTGATTTTTGTTGACCTCTGTTTTTGATCTTATGATGACATTGATGTGTGTAATATTAGACACTTTCGTAATTAAATTGAAACATTTCCATAAAGTATATATTTTTTGTATTATCTAATGGTATCATGTTGAGATCACGTTCCTGACCAAAGAAAGAAAGCATGGTTTATGTTTTATGCTAGCCGCAATTTGCAGGTCGCTCGTGAAAGAGAATTCGTCTCTCAACTCTCGGAACTGATGGAAGGCTTCTCAGAATAGTTTTCTCAGCTGTTAGAGGAAATACAAGTGATACATGACCTGAATGCTGAGTTCTTAAATCCTTTGGACTTTGTATACAAGTTGGGTTTATCTTAAGGCTAAGACTCAGGGCTTAGAAGTCGCTTTGAATGTTTTTTTTTCACAGAAATTTTCCACTTAATCAAATGCTTGGAGGGAATTGTCTGTTCTGAGCAATGTTTATTTCGAATATTCACTAGCATTTTTTTATGGGATTTTACAAAAGAATTTTTTTTTATTTGTGTCAAACCTTGTTTGACAAAAATATTAAGTTTATTGCTAATAGGCCTCTATTGTCGAGGGGTAAGGCTTTCCACTAGCAATCCAGAGGTCGAAATCCAGACGCGTGCGCAAATAAATGTTATTTGATTAATTTGTATCATTTAATCATTTAAATTAATACGATTGAAACGTTGCTTGAAATAGCTTTTGTCGTGTTTAGTAACCACTGACCAGATTTGAAGAGCCAAGTACTTACCGAACTTCCCCTTTAGCTTCACAATATACTCCAGACTGGCTTCAAATGGTTGGGAGCAGTTGGGACTCTCACGCGGTATTCATATCAAAAAAGATATGCAGTTCGGATGAATATATTTTTTTAATAAATTACTGAGAAATATTTATGATTCCGCTATCGTAAAAAACAATAGTGGGGATTTTAGCATTTAATTTTTGTCTTATATTTTTAGTTTTAGGGTAAAGTATTAAAATATAAAGAAAGCTGTCGATCTTTGAGACTTCGCCTAACGCAGCCGTACTCAAACTTGATACCTCCAAACTATGGTCAAATTGCAAACCGCGTCAGTAATATAATAATTAAATTAAAATTATCAAAAAATTTAACTCCTTAAAAATTTAAACTAATGTTTAAGACAAGATTTTTTATGCATGGGACAAAGGGTGACAATTATTTTATTAGCAATAATTGTTAGCCTGAAACACTCATCCACATTCAAAAATCTCCTGATAAAAGATACATGACGCCAACGGGACTTGAACCCGTGTCCTTTCGATTTCTTTTGAAATTTAAAAATTGTAACTTTGTTACCCTTTGTGCTATGCATAAAAAATCTTGTCTTAAACATTAGTTTACCAAAAAAATAATAATTAATATTTGACAAGTTCTAGTATCTTCACCGAAAAATGTAGACAATTTGTCTCGACGCCATCTAGTGAGAGAGTTAGCACTTACAATGCCTTTCTCATATAAAATAAAGTTGGTTGTTTCAGGTGAAAAAATGTAACAAGCAGTAATTGTTGAATAAAACACTAGTATATATTGAATTATTTCGCGGATAAGAGATAAGCCGCCATAGCTCAGTGGTCAGAGCTGTCGACCGGAAATCGAAAGGACACGGGTTCAAGTCCCGTTGGCGTCATGTATCTTTTATCAGGAGATTTTTCAATGTGGATGAGTGTTTCAGGTTAATAATTATTGCCTAAAAAATTGTTGCTGCGTACTGGTTTTCTAATGTTTGAAAAAAAATCTTTTATATATTGTGCTTTCAGATTTTGCAGACGTATTAAAGTCAAGATAATTATCAGGTTCAGGTCAGGAATTAAAAGACTACGGTCTGTAGGACCAGCTGAGCCTAAAAGTGTCCTAATACACCCCTATCTCCCCATCTTAATCCCGGTATCCGTTTATTTCCATTATATCGGCTTGATGGGTCGGTTTTAAATCAGGCCTAGAGCCTCTTAACGGCTAAAGAAATCGAACATAAAACGTGAAATAAATAAATAGATAGAATGGCCTTGTTCAATATCTGCGCCATTTCCGACGCAACTTTTGCTTTTTATTGCGTAAAGGTTTCCATCGAACTCTGGCGCAGGGTGCACTGGATATCATTTCTAAATCGTTTATTAAATCTTTCACTTGACAAAAAAAACAGATGGTAAGTGGGCAGAGTGGGACAGATACGCTAATCAGGTTTGATAGTTTGGATAAATCCGAATAAACTCTCATTATGTATAAATTAATCTTGGTTCTCCAGAAACCGTTTCTTGTTGAAGATTTAAGGTATTAATCATTAAATTATGCCAAGTCATCCCTAAAAATGTATTTCAAGGTACCTGCATAATATTGTTGATCTTTGTACAGATAAAACACCATAACATATGATCATAGCTCTCGTTAATTAGGATTCGATTTTCAATTATTTTAGGTTCATTGCATTCGAGACCTTTGTTTCATTGTCTGCTTGAAACCTTTCCTTTCCTCACAGTTACATATTTCTTTATAAAAATCAGAGTGGGACATTAATTTATCTATATATTTTGCTAAGTTAAGCAATTTTTTTTAAATTTACTATGAAGTTAATGTGAAGATCATCATACACCTGTATTTTTCTGGCGTAGTTATTTATTATGAGCACACAGAAGAACTCCAACTATTATTGTTATTCTACAATTACCTAAAAGAAAATACTTAAATATAGTTATTCATAAATGTAAGGATTCCATGAGTATAATCAGATAAATCCACTTGAGTGATTGGTGTCATGTATATACAATTTACCATATTATTTTATTTATAACATCCCTCAAAATATTGATATGAAAACATATGAAACTGCTTATCGCAGTTTAAAGTCGATGAATTCACCTAAATTTCACCGTTCAACCTATATTTTTAAGTTCTTCTTGTCAAAATGGCAAAATATGCCAAAAAATCAATCCACGAAAAAACATTTAGAATTAGCGAACTCTTTCTGCTAATGAGAACTATTGGAATGTGCAGAAATCAGTCAGCTGTTAAATATTATTGTTTTCAATTTTAACATTTCACCGAGAGGTTATCAAACAAAATTTAATTTTAAAAAATCGTTTATTAACGATCACTTCTAGAGTATTTATCAAACACCATGTAGAGTCAAAATGGTCTCCGATATCATTGCGGGATAATCTCTACTCCACGGTAGACCTTTCTCTCCCCTGATTGGTCAACCTTTTGATAACAAAAACATTGAATTATAACTCGGCTTGTTTTTGCAAGGGATTGATTATATAAGTTTGTTATTAATCAAAATACGTTTTGTTTGCATTCTCTCTTTCTTTTCGGCCGGAGCAAATACTATTGATTCGCTTGTGATTAGAGTAAACAGTGTTGTGTACTCTGTGAATTGAGGATTTTTTTCACTTTGGTTGGGTACCAACATAAGCACTTGCAATAATAAAACTTTGTATGTGATTATACTGCACTAAATTAAGCTCGGCGGATGTTTATTTACGCCGTAGCACAATAAAAACAAAAACAGAAGAATCAACTTTTGAGAAACTCTACCCAACTTGAATTTTCTAAATCTAGCTAGGATGTGATTGTGATGCAGTCCGTGGCGCGTGGAATTCAAGAGCCAATATTCTTTTCTTATTACAAAGGAATAAAGAAAATATCTAATGGATCAACACGTCCATATCTTCACGGGACACGATTCTTTATGCTCGACTCTTGACACTTGACGCATGCTACTTGAAACTCGAAACTTAACACTTGACACTTTTCACTCGACGCTCGACACTTCACACTTGACAGTCGACACTCGACACGTGACACTTGACACTTGACACTTGACATTTGACACTTGACACTTTTCGGTAAGGCGATGTTGTGTAAAATAATTATTGGTCGCCGTAGGTTCATTTGTTTATCGTAACCAAGGGGATAGGAATTACATTAGATAGGGGAACACGAATTTGACAACTATAATAATTTCAAGAAAGCTAAATATAATATTATTATAAAGCATATTACCTTATATGAATTTTGTGATACTTTTGTTCCTATTTACAATAAGGATTCAAAATATCTAATATTTAGATCCAAAATTTTCTTTAGTTTTATGAAATTTCCATTTATATAGTGGCAAATTTACTTGGAAAAAAAATTTGCACAAGTCTCTCCGAGGCTCTCAATTTAGCCATCAATTCCAGGCAAAGGTGGTTTATCTGTGCTGTAGCAATAAATTATCCATCTCACTTCAGGTTAGAAATGGAAGGTCTATAAAAAACCCTTTCAATATATTATTATAATATACCCTCTACATACTTTTATTTTGACCTACTTTTGCTGTTCTACCAATGAAATATTGCGTTGTTTTAACCTTGTAATAAGAATATATTAACATTTCCTTACTATACGTATCTAGGATGATGTCGTAAATTATTATCATTAAAATATTTTCAGAACAAGTATATGAAGCTTAATATTTGGATGCTTTCTTTTTCGTACCTTCATTAGTAGTTCTGGGAACAAATAGTAGACCTCATATCCAAAAAAGTAATTATTTTCACTTAACAAAACCATAATTTCCTATGAAATCATAATCGTAGATACTTACTACGTACCGACTGAATTATAAACCAAAAATAATTTTATTTCAAGATTCTTTTTACACGAGTTGCCAAACGGTTCACCGCAGTCAGTAAATAAAAATTCTTATTGACATATTTTTCACACAATAAGATCAGCAACATTATTTTAGTATTTTACGAATGTTGGAGAAGTTATAATGTTTCAAATATGGGAAAACGAATGCACTAAGCGAATAAATTATGCAACTTTTTTTTTCTATTTTGCAACTCTACAGTCAGACTTTATGTTATAATTTATAACAAAAAAATAAAATAATAATATAACCAAATGTTGTATTCTGGATAGATTGTGGTATTTCGAAGGTAAGGTAACTCTGTTTGCTTCCAATAACTGCGACAGCTTTCATTATTCTACTTTTTACTGTGGGCCTCTTTAGCACACGTTTTTTTTATACCCTTCTTTTACATAGAAATATTTTGCAAAACCAAAAATCTCTTTTGATAAAAAATGAAACAGAACACTCTATGAGTAATAGACGTGGGAGGGTTAATCTTAAGAACTCCGAAACTATGTTTATATGAAGTGTTTTTTACTATAAACACAAATAATCTGTCTGTTTATAAAAATCGTCCAAATTTGCTTGTTATTTACCTTTGATATCTCTTTTATTTAAGAACCCCACTTTGGTTCCTTTACTTTTTTCCCAGCCTACGTCAGAATGGTTTTTCCATAGGAAATGAATAAATATTTATACATACTTTATTTCGTGGCACTTCTGAGGCTGGATAGGTTTGTTGTTTCGGAGTGTTGGGGCGACACGAAGGCGATTAAACGGCGAAATAAAAATGCTAAGCGAGCCTTGCGGGTGACAATATAAAACCATAAAACACCTCCTTACTTGAAAAGTGTAAGAAAATTGTAGGATCTCTCACTGCTAAAAAAATCCCCCTCGAATTTTCGGACGATTTTTATCATAATAGTTTTTTCAAGCACTGATTTCTTTTATGCTTTATTTTTCGCCTGAGGTTAAAATAGAATAAAAAAATCATTCCCGGTGAATTTAGAGAGAATTTATGGATTCTAAATAGAGGTACTCTGGTAAATGCGAGGAGTTCCACTATAAACGTAACCATTTTATCTCTCTGCGTTATTAGGACTTATTTTTAGGTGCTCAAAAACGTTGAGAATAATAATGATTTGTTTTTTTTTTAAATGTTACTATTGATAGCTGCAGAACTTTTTTTGTGAACATCAGCAAACTTTACAATATATATAAAAAATACAACGTAGAATACAATTTATTCACGTCAATGTCACAACTTTCCGAATTATTTTTTTAAATGCCACTGCAGTTGCCATATTGGTTCTGAATATAAAAAAAATTGTTAGCAAAATTCCTCTACATTCATAATTTAAAGTGAAGAAGACCAACAGTTTGAAATGTAAGTTTAGGAGTCATGAAATATGTACAGCATTTCTAGATTATTTTTAACCAGAAAAATCATTTTCATCACGAGTCTTGAAATCTACTGAAAGGCGATAAAAACTGTTAAATAATAATAATTGGACAATTTTTATAGCGCCGCTTTTGTGAGTTATCACCTCAGGGGTGCTTTACAGTTGATGCAGGTATTACAAAAAATATAAATATTACCAAAATAAAGTGAAGTTAAGTAAAGTAGAATGAAGAACAGAAACAGGTGACATGAAGATAAAAGATGGATACTCTGCAGCAAGAATCCTAGGTGGTGAAGAAACTGGACAAGCTGCTGCAGCAAGAGAGACTACCGCGTCCACCAACAGTACCAGCACGAGGTTCGTCATCCGTCCAGGTATGTGTCTGCTGCTAATAAAGCGCTGACACAATATCCTCCCATAGATAACACACCTTGGCAGCACCGCTGTAACGTTCGACGAAGATAAAAGGTGGAGACTCTGCAGCAAGAATCCTATGTGGTGAAGAAACTGCACCAGCTGCTGCAGCGAGAGAGACTACCGCGTCCACCAACAGTGCCAGCACGAGGTTCGTTATCCGTTCAGGTATGTGTCTGCTGCTAATAAAGCGCTGACACAATATCCTCACATAGAAAATTTGAAACTCAAAAAAATCAAAGCGTATATCGCATCTAGGACTCGAACGCAGGACCTTCGCTTTGCCGGGGCGCTTGTCTATCGATTTAGCTAATGGGACCCATTTTCCTTCGGTCATATTAAGCAGTCAATAAAAATGTACGGTGAGGAAATTAAGACAACGTTGGTTGTTCTTATTCATACATACGGTTAAGGAAAAAGGACCCAACTAGCTCAATTGGTAGAGCAAACGCCCCGGCAATGCCTTAGGTTCAAGTCCTAGATGCGATCGTATATTTTTCTGATTTTTCTGTTTCAAATATTAAAATTTGAGCTTTTACTCACGCAGTTATTGCAAAAATAAGAAAACCTATTTATTTTTAACCTGTACGAACGCGGGCATTAAAATAAGTAGTATATATATAATAAATAAAATTTTGAAAAAACTACCACAAAAAATGATTGAATATAAGGATTTATCTACAGTTTTCAATGTAATAAAGTATCTGTTTTCAGGTTCCTTACTGTTTTCTTATTTTCGTAATAAATATATCACGTAATATATGAATTTATTAACATTTTCACAGCAAACCTCAATATAAGAGAATAATAAATATAGATAGTATCGGAAAATAAGAAAAATATCAACATAAAAATCCCGTACATTTCCTCGAAGCCAGAATTTGAAAAAGAACAACTAGGAATAAACGTAAACTTTGCCAGGGGAAACTTTTCATCTCGAGCTTTTAACAGCGGAACAGGAAATGAACCAGAACCCAAGAAGTTCGGGGCGGCGATGTTTCAATACAGGGTTCTCCAATAAGAGGTGTTGTTTTGATATTAAAAAGTAAAAGATCAATGGTTTCGTTGCTTGTGTGGCACGTAGCGCCGTCTTGTTGAAAATAAACGTTGTCCAGATCAATACCATCCAATTTCGGCCATAAAAAATCATTAATCAACTCTCGATAGCGATCCATTCAACGTAACTATTGCTCCAACTTCATTTTAAAAAAAGTAAGGTCCAATGACTCCGCCGAGCCATAAACCGCACCAAACAGTCAGACGTTGAGGATAGAAAGGCTTTTCAACAATAATTCTTGGGTTTTCCGAGCCCCAGATGCGACAATTTTGCTTGTTGACGAAGCCACCGAAGTGGAAATGGGCCTCATCGCTCAAGATGATTTGAATTTGATTAACTCAGGTAAATATTAATAATTTCAATGCGTTTTTGAAGCGTGTATCGTTCCATTTTTATCAATGGCGTAGTTTCTACTTGTCAAATGTTAAAAAATGACAGCTTCAAAAGTAACATCTACCTAAATAGCGGGCTATTCAAAATAACACCTCTTATTGGAAAACCCTGTATTTTATTCTCCAGTTAATCGGGAAGCGATCGGATTAAAGACAATCTCGAAGGTAGACGATTATTTATGGACGCAGATCAATTATCCGATAAAGAATATCGTAACTTTTGTAAAGTAACAAAGTATAACGATTCACGATTTTCGTCAAAGATAAACATTTTAATAATTATCTAAATGTTTATTTTGTAAGGAATTATTTTAAAACCTTTTGTTCTTTCATTTGAAAACAGAACTGCCCAACTCAATAGTGCAATGATGAATGAAAAATGATGTATTGTTTTCCAAAATGTTGGAGAAATAAAGATTGGGTATTTATTAAATTGTTGTATTTTAAACGTCACTGTGATTACTGTTTCATTGTGAATTCTAACAGTGACACATATTTAATTATAATTTCAAAAAATATATTTATTACTTTTTTAATAATAATTTTGATCGTTCATCAATTTCTTCTAAAATAATGTATCATGCAAAACACCTTTGGGGATAAATAAATATTTTATTTAAATGTTTATCTTTCATTGAAAGTGGTGTGGAGGTGTCTCAAAAAAGGTTTCCAAGCGATATTTTAAAGTACATAAAAAGTAGCTGCCAAACATATGAGAAAAAAATAGTTGTAAGATGATATTGTTTATTCTGAATTTTAAATATTAGATCGACAAATATGATGTTTAATAAATAGGTCCCAATGGTCAAGTGGTTAAGACGCCTGATGGTAAGACCCAGAATCTTAATTCTGGGGTCGATACCTAGTTGCGACCGTTGTATTTTAATTTTTCATTATCTTGTTTTACGTTTCGATTATATTTATGTGTGTTATCTTATTTTTCAACAATATAAATAAATATTTAAAAATTTTATTTCTCTTTTATACTAAATCATGTTGATACTCGAAATTATAATCAATAATATTTTGTGATTTACTATTTATTCAAAATTGTTATTTGTTTTAAAATAAATAATCTGCACATTTCGTATCAGTAGTTAGTTGTACGTAAGTAACTGTTAAAATAAAAATAGTACACACAAAGGTCGTTGTGATTTCACAAAACTTGAACTTTTGCAAACTGCACCAGTGTTCTTTTTTGTAAAACTGACAATGGTATGTACCTACCGCCACCGTCCAAGTCTCTATCACTACCCAACTCGAAACGACAAAGACCAGACAAACCGGTTACATCCTTCCGGTCGGAATGCGCTAAGAAAGGAACTAACTTTTCCCCGTCACAGTACAAGTCGTCAATTCGGGAAGCGCATCATCTTACCGGGCGGATCGCAGTACCTAAACTCGCGTGGACCGATGTACTGTTTGGTAACAAGTATTTGACAAATATACAGACTGCGAAACGTTACTAGAGTTTTACTCAAATTTCGTGGATTCAAAAAAATATGTTTTATTTCATTTTCTATTCGAAGTGCTCACTTTCTGAAAATACCTTATACGGAATTTTACTACTCTAATTTTTCTTATTAATCTAAAATCATATCTTTGGAAATATGGATTGAAAACGAAATAATTTTTGATGTTTAATTGTTCAGAATCTTTTAAAATAAATTACATAACAACATTTTTTTCTTTTAGAGTAAGAAAATATGTTTTTAAGGTCTTTTCATATTTATAATTTATAACTGGCAAGTTGACCTTTAAGAACCGATGAATTTTTGCAAAGACCTATAAATACTATCATTTTTTTCCTTTTGAGTGACAGTATTTCAAATTTAACGAATAGAGAATAGCACAAAAAGAGCCTTGTGGGCGTATTTCGTGATCCAAATATAAGCCCAATTCAGGTCTATATTTCCATACAAAACTGTGTTTCACCATGATAACCTTTATATTTGAATTCAAGTCGCATGGCGATATACAATTTCAGGGAAGTGTGAGAGAGGGTTTCATGATACCTCAAAACAGTGACAATTCTACACACTTTTAAAAAGTGATATAAAGTCATTAGAAACGATGAAAAAATTTTTTTTTGACCTAACCTACATAACCTAGTTAATAAAGTTTTTGTTTCATCCCTTTCCATGACTTTACATAATTTTTTAAAATTCTGTGAAGCAACACTTTAATTCCAATTGTAATTTTAATGTTATTTAATTGAACACGGAATGAAGAAGAAAATTAGCAGTGCCATCCATACAAATTTTAACAAAAAAATGTGGTACAGACTTAATAGGTCTCTCTCACGGTAACCGGATAAATCCGGATAATCACATTTAAGTAAATAATATCATTCTCCAAGGTAAATTTTACGACTGACTGAATTTGCGTAGATACTGTAATTTTGAAATTTGTTCTATATTATTAAGACGCTACGGCAATTTTTTTCTATCTTTTGTAATCTATTCTTAGACCATTATAATAAGTTATGTTATTAGACAAATTATTCAATTAAAGTAATATATATTATATTTTCGCACGTTCCAGAGTGGAAAATACTCTTAGTATCGCCATTGTGTAAGACCACCATTCAGAATTGAAACGTTGCTTGAAATGGGTTTGTTCGTGCTTGGTGACGAGATCTGACTAGCCAGGTACTTCTCCACCTTTCTTCTCCCTATCTCCTTTCCATCCACACTACTTCCAGACTCACAACATACCCCAATTGATGATGCAACAAGCTCACGCTCCAGACTTTTGGTAACAGTTGGGACTCTTATGCGGTTTCACATAAAAATAATAAAGAAATATGATAAGTTTATGTGTGTTCAATATAATATTGTGTTCTCCTGTATGAAATTGTCAGTTCCCCACTTGGGGAACTTTACAGAGTGTGTCGGAAGTTTCCAAATCAAATGGCACTCGGATGACTGCGGCCCTGCGCTTTTCATTTTCCATTATTTTGCTAATATTTGATCTGCGGAGAAAAGTTGCATTCTTTCATTGTACTGCGGAGATACGAAAGATGATCCAACAAAAGATATTTTCAAGTGTAACTTTTTGTTCAAACTAGTTGTTTGTTCCTGACGTTCTGGTAGCTTCCGTTGGTTGCAGCATTCTGTTGTTAACCCTTTCTTAGAAGAAAATCTGATACAGAGATGGGTTGAATTTCTTTAAATTTTGAACAAGGAAGGAAATAGAGTAACAACTCTAAGTAAAATTTATAAAATGGTTGAAAACTGAATTACGAAATCATGTTCACTCACTTACAAGATATAAACAAAATTGTTTCTGTTTATTTTATGATTTTATTTCGGTATCGCAAAAGTGACAGAAAAGTCAAAGAGTTACAAAAACTCACATGAATTATCAAATATTGACAAAGGGATAAGTGATAAAAATATAAAATGCTTACAATAACATGCAGTAACAAAGAATCATAGATATTGGCAAAGAGTTGCATAGAATTACGTAGAACCACAGGTTATAGTAGTATCAAAATAGATAAGTGACAGAATGCAAAAGAGTGACAATATTTATTATCTAGTGTTCAATGTTCAAGAATAACAAAGTCGCGAATAAAAAAACTGATGTCTATAACGATTATAAAATTACAACATCTTATTCAGAAAAATAAACTTTTTACGAAAGTCCTTCTTTATAAAGAAATAAAGATTAATTCCCTTCGCAGTAAAAATTTCAACCAAAAACATTTTTTAACAAAATCAGCAAACAAGTCAAAGCACGTCCCCGCTGACTTGTAATTATAATGGAGTTAATTACGTAACGCCGCACCGTAATTCGCCACAAGTGTTTGATCCATAGAACTTTTAGAGTTTCAGTGGATTTCTCATAAAATATTGACGGTTTTCTTTTGGATCCTGTTTTTAAATGTAAAAATTGAATTATGTATTCCGCAAGGACTGCCATTAAGTGGAAAATGAGTAAGGAAATAACATGGGTAGGCACGTTGACCGCTGACTGATATGTATACATTTTTCAAATAAACGTACATATAATATGGACTATATTATATGTATTTATATATAAATATATATATATATATATAAGGTAAGGTAGGTATATATATATTTTTTTTTGTAAAAGGTACCTTAAAAGTTCCAACTGACTAGTGCCAGTGGATCTATGGCATCCCTATCTATATAGTATGGCAACCGGGGGCAAGGAAAAGACCCCCATGACGACACAAGCAAGTTTTTTTGCTAACCGTGGTAGATTTTCAAATATTGTCTGATTGTTCGTAACCTCGGAATTTTTTGCTTTTTTAAAACATAACACAATGATGATTTAAATTAATCTAGTTTTCGGCGATTAATTTTGTTGTAGCCATCAAGTACCAGATGGTTCAAGACCTTCTGAGGTATATATTATTTTGTTGGAACCTATGTTTATTCCCTCCGATATTTTTCAATAGTAAAATATTAAGTAATATTAAATGTATTTTTAAGCGGTATCCCGATTGCCTGCTAATATAAATATATAAATTTAAAAAATATTGTACCAACATTTGTTCCATGCGACGAAAATAGATGGTTTGAGCATGTAGAGCAAATGAGCGAAAAAAATAGTGTAAGTAGAATATATGACGCAAATGAGAATAATAGAAGAGTATCTATAAAACGATGTAGGAATGTGAATGAAGAGAGGATTGTGTGCCAAGACCGATATGCTATACGGTCCGTTCTCTCTGACTACCCCTGCGGAAACTACATGATGGTTTGTTATTTATTTACCGATTGAGCGCCCTTTAGATGATTTTGCACAAAAACGGCGCTATAAAAATCATCCAAATATTATTATTATTATTTATTTGAGAAAAATTAGCAAAACCGTGATAACTGAATGTGAGATATAATACTATATATTGGTTATAATTTTTGAAAAGAGGGGTATGAAAAATTTTTGAAAAAAGGGGTATGGCAAAAAAATTTTACGTATAACCACTGGATTTTTGAGACAAATTGAATTAAAGTTATGATTTTTCCCGTTCCATATTTATTTACATTTTGATTTTGCCGGATTTCGCAATAAAAACCGTCTGAGCTGACCCATTTTTCAAATTACAAAAGAGAAATTAATTTAATAGGCACATAGCACTCTCTTTAGGGTGAATTGCCTAATACAAAAAAAAAAAAAATTAATAGGCAAGCTACTAAAAAATATTCACCGTACGCAAATTTTATCAAAACGAACGTATTATTTTTTAAAAGCTCGGAATAATGCACTTATTAATCTCTCATTAATTGAACAACCAACTTCATTGTCTTGGAAAATTATTAGCATCATCTGTACAGGATTAGTTCTATTCAGGTTAATATTTAAATTGATGAACAATTCATTTAATACCGAAACAAATAAGAAAATCAAATGGCTTAACCATTGGGCTAATTTGTTCGCTTTTGGGAACAACTAACTGGTGTTAGAAATTAAAAAAATACCACGCTTTAAATTTAAGTCTAGAAATTAACTACAGTTGAATTTAAATCTGCAATTTTATGCAACCAAAGGTTCTGAACTCTTTTTGAAAATGTAAGGTGATACATTTACATAGCGTTTGTAATACATTTGTTTAATAAAATGCTTTTTTTATATTTCAAAATTTGAATTTATAAACAATTTTATGTTATATAATAATAAAATTTAATATAAAAATGAAATATTCCATTATTTGAATTTTATTGCGAAGTGGAAATTCTCCGCCCTTCTGTCAAAATATGGACGAAGCCTGATGAGTTAGTTAGTTTTCCTTAAAATTGTCATTGGTCATTTTATTTTTAGGGATTTTCTGCTCACTGTACTAGTTTTACTAGCTAGTAGCTAGTAGGTTAGTAGGTATTGTAGGGTATAACTGAAACTGTGTTCACAATTTCACAAATGACTGGCGTCTGTTGAAATCCAATTCTGTAATTGGAGGCCCAGACTTGGCACGGTGTGCGACACTGATATCGTCACACCCGCCCGTACTCCTTGGGCCGCCACTGCCTAGCTATGAGCTTCACTTGCTGAAGAAATGTAAAATAATACGTTGTATCATTGTAATTTATTTTCTATTTTTAGTACAATTTCAAAATATCTTTTGAATTCGTGAAAGGGTAAAATTTATACATTTATCCAATTACCTAACAACAGCTTTCTTGTATCTGTTGGTCGAGTGATCCGAATTATCGGGTTTCCACCCAGAAGGGATCCGTGGTTTAGGGATAAGGTATTCAACTAGGAATCCGCAAGTCGAGGGTTCAAATCTCGGTACACGAAAGAATTTTTACCAGTTAAATTATATTTTTTCACATTTGACTCGTATTATTATTATAATACGAGTCAAATGTGAAAAAAACCCCGTGTATTATATATATATAATACACGGGGTCCGAAAACTTGTAGTACAAAAGTGAAACTGAAATCTACGTCACAATTGGAGTCGATTTTGTCGATTTTTAGCTGTTATTTTTTAGGTCAAATTGAAAAAAAAAGTCGCTAGGGAGTTAAGGGTTATTAGCTCCTGAATATCTTTTCAAATGCTTTTAAACACAGAACCGGCACCAAAAATTTTTCCACCCGAAAAATGGAAAAAAGTTTTTAATAAAACCAAATAAACATATCGGATTTTTTCGGATGTGGATTCACCAGTTTTCCACTTGTACTACGAGCTTCCGGACACCGTGCATAAATTATATGCTGAGTTTGCTTTTCTAAGAAAAAATGTCGAAAGAACTTCAAAAATAATGCTATTTAATGTACGCATCCTTCTGAACAAGGCATAAAGAAAATGTTAAAGTTTTCTGGAGATACTCAAAATCACTGCGTACTGTCAATTATATTCCCAAATGAATGCATCTGGATTCAATATCTGCAGATAATGGAAAACAGATTGTCAATCTCTCCTTTAATTATTTTACATCCTTTTATACTCAATCTAATCCTTTGTTATACTCGTATACTGCCTGGTCGAATGTTACTCAAAACACCAAATTTAATTAATGTTAGCATGGAAACCATCAAATCTTATTTTGAAAAAATCCATACCTTTAAAGGACCAGGTTCAGATAAAATACCTAATTTTTTGTAACATGTTGTTCTAGCATGTTGATTACCCCACACTATACTACATTCAATGAATCATTATCTACAGAAACTTTCCCAAACTTGGAAAAATGCAGATGTAGTGCAACAGTAGATAAATAAGGCGATCAATCAGTATATTATCATGTTTTGCAAAAGTCATTGAACCAATTGATGCAAAAGTCATTGAACCGATGATTTAATAAGCAGAGGATACAGGCTTCTCGGCTTCGTAATTAGAAACTCATATCCGTTTCGTAACACAAAAACACTGACGTTATTATATAACACACTAGTCCTAAGTGTACTTGAATCAAACTCGATCATCTGGGCTCCACATGAATTAACATACACTTTACGCATTGAAAGAGTCCATAAAAAAATTTTAAGGTTTTTATTCTCGCGGCTCTATGGACGTTACCCTTGGCTTTACCCATCGATTTATATATTAGGCATGACCAATTACCACTCCCTAGAGACACGTAGAGGTATTGCTTTGCTTAAATATTTTTTCCAACTAATGAACGGTCACTTATCTAATAATGAGATACTGGCCCAATTAATTTTTTTTGTACCAGAGTCTCACTCTCGAGGACGTCATCACAATCTTCTATATAGTAGAGCAAGCCGCACTAATTTATTAATGAACTCACCTGTGGGGAGAACTACGTGCTTTTTGAATGCGGTAGATAAAAAATTAGATTTATTTTTTGTGTCCTATAGCACATTTGCGAGATTTTTGGCATTGCATATACACTGCATAAATGGTACAATTATAACGTCTTATACTTTATTACCTGTAATTGTTATAAATAAATGTACAAATTATATATAAATAAATAAATAAATTATTTTCAATTATATATTTACTGACTTGAAACCGCAACTATGCATAAATCAACATGGTTAAGTTCCTAAGAGATCGAGTGATCCCAATCTGCTGGAATTTTGGAATCACATTTTTTTTAATGTGAAACGGCACAAGAGCCCTAACTGCTCCCAACCGTCTGGAGCTATAGCATCCCCAATTGAGGTATATTGAGGGGCTGAAGGTAGTGGGGAGGGAAAGTAAATGTTGAAAAGGATAGATAGGAGAGGCGTCCTAGGGGCGGCCGGCTGCTTTTTTAAGCGCTCCGAGTATATTTTGAAAATCTTGGGAAGTTTTCAATTTTTACGGTGTAGATAAAGTGTAAAATAACCGCAATAATTTTTAAGTTAGATTTATAAAAATAAAATAATTTTAGTGTTGCTGATTCGAGATTAATTCAAGTTTTAATATAAATTTTCAAATATTTTAAGTTTAAATCTGCCACGTTCTTCTGAAATAACTCTCCAGCATCGGTAATCGGCCGAAGGATTAAGCCACACGCGCAGTTTGAAAGACTAGCAAGCAGTGTCAAGTGTCAGTGCGTCAAGTGATTTATAATGGGTATTTTTTGCACTATGCTGATTGTAAACAATATCCGATAAGACAGGGCTACACTACTCCATCTCAAAAGTTTTTTATGGACCCTATATTAGATGCAAAATTATCACTGTATGATCTTTGACGGGATAACAATACTATCGTAAAATTAAATTTTGTGGTTACCGTGCTGGACGCTATAGTTAAAAAACATACACTGTGCATCAGAAAGGAACGATATTTTGTGATGCAGCACAGGCCAAAAACACTCCTGCTGTAAGCTGTAAGTGATCAGTCTACACTTCTAAGTTTTAAAAGTGATAGTGTGTTGAACACTTCAGTGGTTGCAAAAGCAACCTTGCAAATTTATTTGGATTTTATTGAGAAGTGGAAATACACACAAATTCCCAGACTTTCAGACAGCTCCTTTTTTTTCATTAACTCCACACCGGAGGACCTGAGAAAAATAATTTGCCTCAGGGACTACGTTATCTTTTGGGATGCTGTGTGGCGGGACTTTTTCAAGGAAAGGAAGAAGAGGAAGTTTTGGGAAGGTAAAGGGTATGATGGTTGGGTAGGATTCTAGGGATCAGTGTGTCCAGGAGTGACAGACATGGATGAATATATCCCTCCCACTACGGCGTAAGGCGATGGGTCGAGACACGAGTTAGAGCTACCATACCAGCCTCTCCCGATCTAACACGTCACGCAGCTGGTGGATAGGCGCATCGTGAACACACCCCACCCTATGAACCCCGGTACCCCTGCCAAATTACCAAACGTAGCGACTCAATTTGGGTTACCTACGGCATAAGTTGGTTATCCAATAAATGGTTTCCGGGGTGGCGTCAGCCAAGCCCGGCTCTCGCCTCCCAAATCACAAATTGAAGAAATATAACAGTCAATACGTCAGAAACCTGAACGGTTAAATTAAATTTAAAATACACCCGGTTACTTTTAAATAATTTTGAAATGAATTCCGATAAATAAAAAAATATAAATTTATAACAGAACTGACATGTTCCACGGTTTCACAAAAGAGCCTAGCATTATGTAATTTTAACAACGGATTTTTAATACCTTTTGAATAAATAGGCTCAAATATAATATATGTTGTCTGCACCCACATAGATCACCTCGGGCCCTGACCGGATCTTTGATGCTACCGACGTGCGGCGGATCCCACGCAAGGCCATATGGTGCGGCGCGTCATAGCGAGCTCAGGCGTGCTGGGCCTCGACTCTCGACAAAGTCATTCCACTCGAACAACGAGTGGTTCGACCCACTCGTTGTTCAAGTGGAATGACTTAACATTTGGCGTATATAAGTATGTACATTCGACGATACTCAAAAATGAGAACGTCGACCAATGTATGTACTTCCGACGGCTGGGATTGAAGAATCAATACCTTTGTTCGACTTGCGGTGGATCCGATAGAAGCGTCACCGCTATCATAGATGAGGCCCTTCCAACGGTGCGTCGATGCCAGCTTGTGCATGGTGGTCCGACTTGCGGCGAATCCGATGCACAGCTATCGGTTTTGACGCGTCTCCGCTATCACGGACGACGCCCTTTCCACGCACCTTTATACAAGCTGTACGGGGGTAAAGCGCATTAACTTCGAGAGGTGATTTTGCATTTTGAACAAGTAAGTAATAAATCAGATATTAAAAATATGTATAATTTTTCGAAATTCCAGAATTTTTATAGTTATGAGATAAAAAATGAAAATTGTATGTGTGAAAAAAAATTCTTCAGCGAAAAATATTTGCATGTGGGAAAAAAATTAAGTTTTAAAAGGAAATTTATCTTTTTGTTTTTACCCCTGTAAAATTACCTCCCGAAGTTAGTTCAATTTAACCCCGGAAACCATGTATCAAAATTAACATTTTAATAAAGTTAGAATACCTACGTCACTTCTACGGAATTCGAAACTTGACGGGAAGTAAGAAATATTGTTTTTTTTTAATTGCTTTGAAAACTTTTCAAAACGAATACATTCTTAAGGTTTTCTATTGTTGTACATTTTGTTGTCAAAATTGAGTGCTGCCAAGAACAATGAACAGTTAAGTTATATAATGGTAACCAGCAAATAAAAATACTGAAACATCCTGTAAAATCCTCGTCTATCAGTAGTTTTTCATACGTTTCTCTGTTATTCACTTGTAAAGTTTTGTATCTTATTTTGTTTAAATTTCACTGAACTCCTTGATCCTGAAAAAAAGGTTTTTTTAAACTTTCGGGGCTTGGAAAAAGTTTTGACTTGTAGGCATAGGCCGAAGATGGATGGTATTTATGAAACTTTTCTATTCCGTATTGGTGTTGTTAGGGTTTATTCACTTACCTGTGACCCTCTTTGAAGGGATAAGGAGAAATGACAATGCCTGCCTGGTGATCAGGTTTGGTCTTTTTAAACTCATCTACACTTGTTTGGTCCTTCAAATTGTTCTATTCTTTTACTGTAAGATTTTAATTCGTACAACGTACTTGACTTCCGTTTGTTTTAACCCCTCCGAAAATCGCCATGTAAGCACTTTAACTGTCTTTAACGAAATGACATTTTACGAAAACTTTTTGTTATTACCGCTTCACAATTAAAGCTCTATAAATGAAACATTTCTGAACGTAGCCGAATAGTAAAAACTGTTTTAGAAAAGTTACAAAATAAGCTTTCAAATTATTATATTACAAATAAATATTAGCATTTTTAAATATTAAAATTTAGAACGCAAACATTAAAAATAGGTTAAAAATGACTCACGTCATGTTTTTAGGTGAAAATGGTACTAAAATCACAGATTATGTAAAAAAAAATATTTATTCTATTGTATATATGTGTAATAAACACTTTTATCACCTCATTTTTTTATCATTTCATATAAAAATATTTTATAAAAATTTAATATGTGAAGCGCGCGGCGCTACCGGCAGACATTTTGCGCGGGTAAAAATGTTGTGTCAATTATGCGACTGTCAGCAGATTCCTGTTTTGTATTTCCATAGACAACTTGGTAGTGATGTGTAGCTTGATCTATAATCGACCTTTTAGTTTTTGTTTGAGGGATGTAACTAAAATAATAACGGAGTAAGAACGATTTCTATGGAGAGACACGCGTTGACGTGTAAACACGCTTATTGTACTTGACTGCTATCGTTATTTTATCGTGTATATCTGCTTACGTTGCTGACCGGTTAACCTCCCCTGTTTTAACCACTCAAATTTTTTTTTTCATACTATCACATTTATGTAAAATGTCTTTTTTATTTATTTATTTAAGAAATCAACAGATATTTAACCTTTTCAAATAAAAAACCAATAAAAAATACATATTAAATGACAGATTTTGACATAAATATCGAATTATAACAAAAAACCAAGTGACCAACACTAGTGTGCTAAAATATTTACTAAAATTTAAAATTGTAAATATTAAAATAAGATAAATGAATACAAATAAATGACAATATATTAAAAACAATGTATATAAACTGAGAACAGAAAAGAAGAAATGATTGTTAACCTTCACAACATACAATGCATGTACTTTTGCCAAAAACTGCTTTATCATTATATGACACACCAGTCACTGCACCTTTGTTCATCTTATCCATGTCTTTACAATTTAAGTGACCCAATCTCCTGTGCCACACTTCACTAGTGCTAACACCAGTTGATGATGTAAACAAACATTTCTTCTTTTCTGTTCTCAGTTTATATACACCATCTGTCAAATCTGCTACAGCAACTAATTAATTATTTTTATTATAAATATAGCAGCATTTTTCTTTGAAGTTCACTTTATTGCCATTTTTAATTAACTGACTCACTGACAATAGGTTAGTTGTCAATCCTCGAACACAAAGTACATTCTTGACAAGAACTTCAAATTCACTTTTGTGGTTTTTTGTTACAATAATTACATCACCTGAACACGACACTTTCAGTTTTTCATTATTGGCAATAACAATTTTTTCATCTATTTTGTGATCCGCAACATTCTCAATCCATTCTTTACTTGTGGTCAGGTGCATGCTTGCACCTGAGTCAACATACCAATCATTTTTGTTAAATTGTCCACTTAAAAACACCGCACTGAATGCATTAATTTGTTGACGTTGAAAAACTTTCGCATTCGTGTTTTCATTACTTGGACATGATTTTTATAATGTCCTGGTTGTTTACACCGGTAACATTGCACATGACTTTTGACATTTAAATTGACATGTTGATTAGTTTGACTTTTGTGAGCGGGTTTATTTTTCTTATATTGGTACTTCTGCGAACCGCTTACAAATGCACTGCTAGCTTCATTGTAATTGTGACGGTCTGTCACTTCCGTTTCCATGTCGATGAGTTTCGTTCTAATGGCGTCCGTTGTAATTTTGATTCCTGAATGCTCGATTGCCATTATCATTGGCATAAATTTTTCTGATAACCCAGCCAACAATAAACAACCGACCCACTCATCACTGATGCCAAATCCTGTCCCACTCAATTTCTGACCTGTTTCGACCATTTGCGTTACATATGATTGCATCGAAGCACAGTTTTCCAAGCGAATAGAGATCAAATTACGTAACAGAGATATTCTTCTTGTAAATCCAGAATCATCAAATAATGACTTTAGCTTGTTCCATAGTTCCAACGTAGTTTTCACGTCTTTTATATGTACATACAACGCACTGTTTATAGTCATAATTAGTTTGGCTTTTGTTTTTGCATCATCTGCGGCTTCTAATGTCTTCCCGGTAACTGGCTTGATGCTATGCTGCAAATCCTCCAGAATTAGAAAATTCTCCGCGGCAAAGGTCCATTCGTTGTAGTTCTCCCGCCCTTTAAGTTTTGGAACATTTACTAGATAGTTCGGCGCCATTCTTGCAAACTATTATTGCATTCACTGAATAAAACTTCCCTAACTTTGTTTCAACAAGTTATTGAGAAAAAACAACTGTAACTTTTACTTTTAAAACGAAAGACGCTGGGCTCATAACCTGTAAATTAAACACGAGTTTTGAGGAGACAGAACGAACTGGAACATTTATTTGAATAACTTTTAAAACCATAGACAAGATAATCATAGACAACAGATCATTTTGATATAAGAAATTAACACCCCCACTTATCAAAATAATGTAGGTACACAATACACATATGTATTACAAAAGGAATATGAACATTGTTAATTCTTTACATCCTTTATACCCAATAACTGCATAAAATAATAATGTTTAGTACTAGCTAAACCCTTTGTAAATAGGTTTGCTGGCATTTCAGCTGTTTCCAAATATTTTAATGCTACAATTTTATAATTAACACATTCTTTACAAAAATGGTATCGTACATCAATATGCTTAGTTCTTTTGTTAAAGCTATTATTTGAAGACAGCTTAATCGAACCCTGATTATCATTAAACAAAGATATGGTGTATGACTCATCGGTTATTTCTTTTGACAAATTACTTAAATAAATAGCTTCCCTACAAGCTTCAGCCACACCCATATATTCGGCTTCAGTGCTCGAAAGAGCGACGGTTTTTTGCTTTTTAGCTTCCCAAGAAATAACATATCCAGCTAAACTATAACATAAACCTGTATAAGACCTCCGATCTATGATATTGTTTCCCCAATCTGCATCAACAAATCCTTCTAATTTTGAATTACCATATCTAGTATATTTCAATCCAAAATGTTTAGTTTTCTTAAGATATCTTAAAATTCGTTTAGCGTATAACCAAGTTTCCTGGTTATATCAATTATTAAATTGACTCAGAAAACTTACTGCAAAAGCTATATCAGGTCTTGTTAACACTGCCAAATACATAAGTCCGCCAATAAGCTGCTGATAAGGTATTTGACTTTCACAATTTTTAGTTTATTTGTTAATATTCAATTTAGCCTCTAAAGGTGTATCTGCTACTTTACAATCTGCCATGTTAAATCTATTTAACAACTGATTAACATAATTCTCCTGGCTTAAGGTAACTGTACCATTAACTTTATCAATATTAACACTCATCCCTAAACAATTTTTGACTTGACCTAAATCTTTTATTTTAAATTTTGAAGCCAATACATTTTTCAAATATTTACATTCAACATTATCATCTGAAAACACAAAAAATCATCTACATACAAAGTAACTATTGTCTTTTTACAATCTTTAATTTTTGTGTATAAACATGGTTCTAACATGGAGCGTTTATAGCCTATACCAACAAGACATTCTTCGACCTTCTTGTACCAGGCCCTTGAGGATTGCTTAAGACCGTAAATAGCTCGATTCAATTTAAGTACTTTATTATTATCATTTTGAGAATCTAATAAACATTCTGGTAATTGCATGTAAATTGTTTCCTCAAGGTCCCCGTTCAAGAACGCTGTAGTAACATCTAGATGTGTAACATCTAATCCAAGTTTGACAGATAATGCGAACAACAATCTCAAAGTTAAATGTCTAACAACAGGCGAGAAAGTGTCTGAATAATCCACATTTTGCTTCTGCATGTAGCCCTTGGCTACTAAACGTGCACGGTATCGAATATTATTACTATTGTCAATCTTTTTCCGTAACACCCACTTGCACTTTACTACAGTTTTACCATCCTTTGGCACATCCACCAGCTCCCATGCATTATTTTCTCTAAAAGAATTAAGTTCTTCTTTCACTGCACTTAACCACTGTTCTTTTTCATTTCCCTGTAATGCTTCTTCCAAAGATATTCCACTAGCATCATCAAACATACCCTCAGAAATACACGTATTTAGCATTCCATACCGTTCTGGCTTCCTAATGATTCTGCTGGATCTAATACGCTGCTCAGGTGAATCAGAAGCATCTTCATAATCACTAGGAGTGTAAGTATCGTCTGATGTATCTTCGACTAGTATATCCTCTTCTAAGGTTGTATCTTCTGAACTTGATGTATCTTTGCAACTTACTAGTGTCCCCCACTGGACATGATTTTTCTCCACTCTCGGTAATTGATATATTGACCTCTGGGTTCTTTTCATCTTCCATGATAATGACATCTCTACTTGTAAGAATACATCTTTTAATGGGATCGTAAATTCGGTATCCTTTAATATTGTCGGCATAACCTACCAACAATTTTTTTTAGCCTTAGTATCACACTTAAGTCTTCTTTCTTTTGGTATGTGAACCTTCACCCCACTACCAAATATACGCACATGACTTAAATCTGGTTTTTTGTTTGTCCAAAGTTCATACGGTGTGTTGTCATTCAAGCCTGATGCGATAGATCTGTTTCTAAGATAGACAGCAGTATGTGTTGCTTCTGCCCAAAACTTCTTAGGAAGTCCTGCATCGAATAACAAACAACGAGCTCTTTCTACAATGGTACGGTTAATGCGTTCACTCATTCCATTTTGTTCAGGGGTGTACGTATTGGTTTTTTGATGTAAAATACCGGCCTCTTTTAGGTATTTTTCAAACTTATTGCTACAAAACTCTAAGCCATTATCTGTCCGGAACGTTTTAATCTTTTTACTATGCTGATTTTCAACTAAAGCCTTAAATTCTTTAAAGAATTTGAACGACTCACTCTTTGCTTTCAGAAAGTAAACAAAGGCCATGCGGCTATAGTCATCAATAAAAATTAGGAAGTACCTCGATCCTCCAATAGAGTTCTCTTCCATAGGTCCACATACGTCTGCATGAATAGTGTCTAATATGCTGGTGTTCCTTGTTCCTGTATGAGTAAATAGAAGGCGTGATTGTTTACCTTCACATCGCTAACAACAGCAATAATCACTAGTATAATATACACTTACAACTAAACTGACCAAATATTTATAAATGGTATGCAACTGAACATGATTTAAACCGAAATCTATATTATGTGAAATAGTTATTACGGTTATTAGGAATGCTTAGACCACCAATCTAGGCACAAGCCCGTGTTGTGGTGGTTATAACGACATATTTAAAACTATTCAATGTTAGCTGGGATATATTTTTTCAATGTTCTTGCATTATACGAAAATATTTCAATTCCATTAAAATTCTTATTAGATAAGTTATATGCTCTGATTTTTTTAATTTTTTTTTTTTATTAATATCAATAGCAAAATTTGTACATTATGTAGGTTTAAAGTATAATATAAGTATATTTTTTGTATTTTTTTCACAGATTATAAAAGTGTTTTGTGTGTTGAGGTGATTTTTCACAAAAACGGCGATCTACAAATTACCCAATTATTATTATTATTATTATGATAGTGGAGCATTTATAAAGATGAAAAATCTCTAGTTCTCAAACTTGGACACTAAAATTAATCTCAGACAAAAGGGGCAAACAATCAATAAAGCTTTTGATAATTTTGTGGAGATATTTAATATCTGCAGAGATTCTTCTAGTTTTTAATAGTTTTCCTTCATAATAGTCCATCGAGTTGTGTATGTCATGATTACCAATATTTATATTAAAATTTAATTGATTAACAAATTTTCTGTGAATGGCTTCAACGCTTTTTATGTAAATATTATATTGAGGATTACATATGGGAAAAGCAAATTCAAGATGACTTCAAACATAAAAAAATATAATATTTGAAAATTATTAAATTTTTTTCCAAGACGGAATAAGAATCCGAACATTCTAAGGGCTTTCTTCACAATCATATCAATTTGCGCCTCAAATGTAAGTTTACTGTCAAACAGAACACCTAGATAACGAAATTGTATAAATTTTTAAGTAATTGGTTGGCTATTTGGTAGTTATGGTCAAATTAAATGTTGTTACTAGTGAAGGTAATCAAATAACATTTAGAGGTGTTCATATTGGAATGATTGATAATACAGTAGTCATTAAGTCTGGATAGATCTTCTTGTAATTTACAGCAGTCAATATAAATAATTAATAGTAAGGAATATTTCCATATCATCGGCGAAAATTAGAATATTTGCTTAGAAGCATTATATAATTTTAATGATGAAAATTGTAGACAGCGATGGTACCAGATGAGATCCCTGAAGCACACCTGAAGGTATATTTGCAATCTTAGAGATTAAGACATTGAATATGACTGCTTGGGTGCTCTCATTAAGATAAGAGACTGGCCACCAATACAGATCCCTGTGAATTCCTAGAGCTAGTAGTTTGGATAAAGAAAATTTAAAATAATCAACTTTATCAAAAGGTTTCGAGAAGTCTGAATAGATAACATTTATTTGTATTTAATCATTCATTGATTTTGAAATATTTTCAGTGAAAACTACAAGATTAGAGACGACCGATATTTTTTCAAAAAGCTATGTTGGTTCGCAATTATTACAGACTGGATGCAGTCATATTGTTCATTTAAATATCTAAAAGATTGGTTATTTCTAATTAAGCGATCGCTTACCATAATGTGCCAAATTTTAAAAGAACCTAAAAATGTGGGATGAACGGTGAAATCTAGTTGAAATCATTGGCTGTAAACCGAGGTGAGCAACTTCGTATGTTTCTATTTTAAAAATCGAAAACCGAACACCCATCGCTCAAGTAGTTACTTAGCGGATTGCAATCTTTAGAGCATCAGGTAGGTATGCTGTCTTTGGACTACCGGTATTACGATGGAAGATGCTCCGAGGAACTAGCGTCATTGTTTCACCAGAGCATAATCAGGAAACATGCCAAACGCGGGCCCAGCATATGTACATGGAACGATATGCCGGCATCTGTGTTTAATGCCTCTTACATGCATTTCTTCAAGACCCATGTTCACTCCTTTCTCTATTCAAAAATCCACACAGCATCCCAAGAAACGACATAAGCCCTGAGGTAAATTATTTCTCTCAGGGCCTCCTGTATGAAGATAATGAATAAAAAAAATACAATGCATGTTTTCTTTTCACTATAATTTTCACAACAATAAATATTGTGTTTTCGGAGGGTACAAAAATCACCTATTGCATCACATATCCGGTGTATTGTGAGATCAAAGAGACCAAATGACGACCACAGAAGAAAAATAAGGAATGTTAGTTAAAATCCGAAATTAAAGTATGCCTTCGTGGTGAACTTCCTGTGTATCTTTCAGGCTACAAAATTATTTTTCAACAACTATCGCTATTGATTATTTATGGTAGGCATGACACATAAAAGTGCACACACCAGTAGGTTGAAATAAGTTGTTATTTCCTTAAACATTGACAATGATGTCAGTGACAAAATACAGATTTTTATTCATTCAATTCAGTTTTATGAAAATTTGTCTTGAATTCTTCCTAGTTTTCCCCGGAAGTCATCAAATGCACTTATCACCCTGGTGAAAGACTACAATTCAGAATTGAAAAGTTGCTGGTATGGCCATATGCTTCACAACCTCTTTCTTCCCTATCTCCTTCCATTCCCCAATCCTTCCAGCCTCGTAAAATACCTCATTAGTTTATGCCATAGTCCTACTGGCGTTAACGGGATTAAGGATTACGGGATAGGAACTAAGTTGAAACAATAATAATATATTCTACACGTAACACACAAAACCAATATAAACACACATCACTCACAAACACACAAGATTATTTTCATTGTATTATTTTTTTAATTTTAAATGTATTATTATGTATTTCGTATTTTTAATTTTAAATGTATTATTTTCTTTTTAAATGTATTATTTAATTAATTAATTAATTAATTAATTATTAATATGTAGATTATATTTTCATATTATAAAATGAAGGCCTCAGCACGGGCAAGCCACCCAGTGAGGCCTACATTACTGGAAAACATAAATTGTAAAAAATAATGTACCAAATAAAAAAATAAAATAAAAATATTATTAACGGAGAAGAGTGAGAATTTTCTATAGTTTATATCTCTTCTTTGACCTTCGGTCAAAAATATTCATTGTTTTGTGTCTATTGAAGTCGGGAGTTTATTTTCTCTCGAATAACAAGTTAAATCAAATAACTCGTGTCGCAATTTAAATATTCAAGTATTTTCGATCTTATCTTTAATTAGAACCTTAAGTTTTAAGACGCTGTATTTAAATTTCACACCTTTTGCTTAGCCATATTTCTTCGTTAAGCAACTAATTGAAAATTATGAAACTCGTTACAGGAATTCAGGAACGAAAGAAATAAAGACGGATTCAACAGAGGCGTAAAGTCAGTTTGTTGAACGTTATGATCTCGACTTCCCATTTGGAATCAGAGTGATGATGAATGTTGAACGTAAAAATATGTTGCTTGAAATTTCAACAGTTACTTTTACGCACGTGGAGGCGTGCCTCTTTATGCGAAAACATTAATTTTCCAAATCATATTATGTGTAACAACGCAAAATAATCTGTATTCCAGGCGACGTTCTAGGAGATACTAAATTAAACTTGAAACACAGTAATAGTATTGTTGGTAAGACTTAAAAACAACAATATTGACTTGCATACCCACTGTTCAGAATTGAACTACTGGATTCCCACTATTTGAAAACCGGACAACTGATACAATTTTCACGGTCCTTCTGTTCCATACGTTTTGTTTTACATTTCATCACAATGCATAAACGTACAAAGGCTTTTTGAAAAGCTTTTTTGTTGAGTTTTTTCAAATAAGCTGTGTGTTTCTAGAATAGGTTCTGGATCTGTCTGCTTTTTACATGAGTAAATAATTCTTTAGTTCATTTAAAGATATTTTTGAGCAAAAATATTTTTTCTACAGAAAGAAATCGTTTGCGAAAACTTAAATAAAACGAATTCCAACATTTGTAATTGATGATTTGAATGTATTTAAAACTCTTTTTTAATGATGAACTAATGTTTATAAGACAAGGTTTTTATGCACAGCACAAAGTATAACAAATTATTATAAGCATCAATTACTCGCCTGAAATATCCATACAAATTGAAAAAAATATCCCGAGTGAAAATAAATGCTGCCGACGGGAAATGAACCTACAAATTCTGATGTCCGGTCAGGTGCTCTGTACCACTGATATACGTCGGCTTATTCCCAACCCGCCAAATAATTCAATATGTACAAGTACTTCAATCGACAATTCCCATTTATTACAAAATCTGTATAGAGTAACGAATTATATATTAAAATATAAACAGTATTTTATTTTGGACATATATATCCCCTTCCCAACGCGTTCGAGAATAAAACGACCATACTATATCACTATTTTGGTAATTTTTGATTAAAATTCGATATAATTCCACCTTCAAAGTTATAAAATAATAATAAGTTTAGCACAGGACGGATAATGAAATGTCTGAGAAAATTTCCATGTAATTTGTTGCCGAGTTGCGGAATTCAAAAGAATTGTTAATGTCAAAGTGAACTTAGCTGCATTTTTAGGAAATAAAATGGATTGTAATTAAATGAACTGATTCATAAGAGAATTGTGAGAGCTTTTCACAAATTAAAAAGTCACTGAAAGCCTTTTCTATCACAGTTTAATTCATTCTCTATAATGGCTTCAATATGTCGTAATAAAAGGTGCATAAAAGATGTGAATTATAATAATTATAAATATGAGCCCATTTCAGATTTGAATATTAAATTTTCCGATATTGCACAATGTTGTTGAACATCATTTTCTACTGAAAAGCACTTATTCCATAATAACTGCAATTATGAAGGAAGTATCCAAACATCCTCGTGCTAGCGTTTATTTTTCGGTACATTATTCTGGCACTGGTGTCAAACTCTGACATTATTCTGGCACTGCCGTCAAATTCTGACTTATATCTTAGAACATTTTATGGGGAACAATCTCCTGCCGGAAGCAGAGCCTTAAAAGTCGTGTTTTTCCACCTCCACTGATCTACGGCGATCCCTTCCGTTTCCTTTTCCTGGAATCCACGAAAAAACACTCACACGGTACCCTTAAGAATCTACATTAAAATTCTTCTTAATTAACTTTCCTTCCGTCTTTTAGGGCGAAAAACAGATCAGATGTAGCTTTTGTCAATTTATTACTGAATTAGGTATTTTTAATCATGAATTAAATAACAGCGATGAATTTAAAATAATTAAAAATTTTAAAGATGAATTGATTAAAACGGATTTTTTATGAGAGAGAAAAAATCCTCATGTCGGGGTCTAATCAAGGAAAGGAAGGAGTCAATTGGGTCATGAAATTTTCATCTAACAGAAATGTCAGGTGTGTCAATAGTGTGTCCAATAATATTATGTCTTAATATTCATCCGATTGTAGATTGGTTATTTTCATGGCGGAAATCTTCACCCTGTAACGCTCTGACCGTGACAATGCGGAATTATTTCTCCCTTACTATTTACATAAGTTTAGTTCGGATTTATTGAAGTGGTCTTTTATTGCGTCTTTAAAAATGTTTGTTTTCGTACGTCTTATATTCCTTATACTGTGTTTAATAAAACCAAAATACCTCATAATATTAATAATGCGTCCAACTCTAGTAAAAAAATGGCAACAAATGAGGTGCTAGTATACCATGTTGTCATTGACATTCCTTTCAATGGCGGAAAATTGAATTTATTTAGTATTGATTGGCGATGTTTTGTGCTTTTTTATTTGTATTTTCATCAATATTGACAAAAAATATTATAAAATGTCTCGTAAAGTAGATTTTGTGTGTACAGTTTACGGATGTAAAATTACAAACAACAAAAATACTGCAAGTCATTTTTCAAGATGCCAAAATACGTTGACAGGTTTGTTAAATATAATCTGAGTTCGTTAAATCCTATGAAATATTTTTTTTAATTACGTAAAATGTGGATGATTCCACAAAAAATATAAATACAAAAAGTTTAATTCAGAAATGGTGTGTTAGTTCCATGCGGCATTCTGCTGAAGAATCATCGTCAATGTTGATTTTCCGCAAGTATGCGTTAGTGTAGCGTATTGCCATCAGAATGTTTGAAGTTGGAAGCATTATTAATATTTTATAAATAAAACGCACATAATTTTAAAGCATTGTTTTGTATTTTTACTCTGACTCCTGACGAGAGCAATCTAACAAGCATCATTCATTCAATTGTTCGTTTCGTCCTATCTATTTGGAAAGCCCTCGACCCAATTTTACGAATATATACGAATGAATATGTTTCGTGTATTCATTCGCGAATACACGAAAAGTTACCGATAAAAGGCAATACGCTGCCCTACTAGTAAAAAGCAAGGTTTTCACCAATAAATTAAATAAATCAAATATGGGAAGTTTTTGAATTCATAATATGTTCTTCATTCTAGTTAACTGCGCAGTTAGATTCGTTTATTAGAATTGAGAACACTGAATCGTCATTACCTACTAGAAATGCTTCCTATTTGGATTTGAATGGAAATCAATATCGCCACTGACTTATTTAATTTTTATTAGTGACCATTTAGCAAGCGCTCTGCCTCTCTCACACTGGCCTGATATAATATATCGTCATCCCGTTTGAATTTCATAATGATGATAAAATACAGTTTTATTGATGATTTAAGACTCGATTGGCCAAATTAGCCTTTTGGATCGGGAAACACGTCTATATCGCATTTCTTGTATTTACATCTCTTCTTTATTTCCATCTCTATTACACTAAAATAAAGTCGCTATTGGCGTCTGTCTGTTCGTCCACTTAGTTCTTTATAAAATTTCATAATTTAGAGAATTTCGTCCGGAAGGTTAATAAAGGGTTTTGCAATAAGAGGTGTTACTTTGAATAGCCCGCTATTTCGGTAGATGTTACTTTTAAAGCTGTCATTTTTTGACATTTGAAAAGTAAAAACTACGTCATTAATAAAAATGGAACGATACATGCTTTAACAACGCATTAAAATTATTAAAATTCGCTTGAGTGAATCAAATGCAAATCAACTTGAGTGATGAGGCTCATTTGCACCTCGGTGGCTTCGTTAACAAGCAAAATTGTCGCATCTGAGGCTCGGAAAACCCAAGAGTTATTGTTAAAAAGCCTATTTATCTTCAACGTGTGACTGTTTGGTGCGGTTTATGGTCCGGCGGAGTCATTGGACTTTACTTTTTCAAAAATGAGGCTGGAGCAACAGTTACGGTGAATGGATTGCACTATACAGAGATGATTTATGATTTTTTATAGCCGGAATATATGGTATTGAACTGGACAACGTTTAATTTCAACAAGACGGCGCTACGTGCCACACAAGCAATGAAACCATTGATCTTTTAGGATTGAATATAAAAATAACACCTCTTATTGGAAAACCCTCTATATGTAATACATACATATCACCTTTACAGAAAGAAGAGAAAAATTGAGCAACGCTAGGTATACGTCAGCTAGTATATTCTATGATTAAAAACAACACAATATTATTAACGAATATCCACCATACTTTTAAAGTAAATACATTTCATTAATCATGTTTTAAATACGAAGTTCTTCTAATTAAAAGGCTGCTATGTACTTTAAATATGAACGTACTATACATAAGTAGTAAAACCATGGAATAAAGAAGAAAACTAGAGATGCCTTTCATATAAATTTGATTGGCAACAAATGTGCCATAGACTCACTTTTCGGTTTTAGACCATTTAGCACGCTGTGTGTCTAAAATTGTAAACCGCTATCCCATTTGAATTTTTTAGTTATTGAGAAAGTTTTGTATTGAAATGTGGGCAAATATTGGGCTTGAGAATGTGAAAAAATAAAATAAAACAAGGCAGTAATGAAAACAAAAAAAAATCTGAAAATATTATGAGGTACGGTTGTGTACAATGATGTGTGTATTTTAATGGTATTGTGAATTACGGACATATGTTTAATTATTTTGAGTTATAAAAATATTGTTATATTGCCTTTGTGGTTCGTTAATAAATTTTTAATTTTTTTCTGTGACTGGATAAATCATCACATCTTTAAAAAGTTATATAAAGTCATGGAAAGTGATGAAACAAAAACTTTTTTAAGTGGATTAAGTAGATTAGGTGAGGTAAGGTTTATATATAGGATTTATCATGGAACCATTTTTTCGGTTCCATGATAAATCAACACATCTACAATTCAACACACCTTTAAAAAGTGATATAAAAAAAGTGATAAAAACCTAACCTAACCTAACCTAACCTACTTAACCCAGTTAATAAAGTTTTTTTCATCACTTTTCAGGACTTTATATATCTTTTTAAAGATGTGATGAATTATTATTTTGATGTCTTCTTTTCTGGTCACCATTTTTTCTTTCCTTCATTTTTTGTATCGAGTGAAAAATTGTTGAATGCTTTTATTGCCTGGTATTTGTTCACTAAAGTTGCATTATTTGCTTAGTTATGTGTATTTTTTCTAACTATTAAATAAACAATGTTTTTTTTATTACAAACGCCGTAGAATGTACTACTAATGTAATGCTTACATCGCTTTAAGACGATTTAATTCGGCTGTTCGCCTTACCGGGTCGCTCGTATACAAATTTAAAGTAAACAAAACCATTGACAAAAGCTTACCGTAATGATATAAAACAAAAACCTATACAGTATTACTTATAAATATTCCATAATACGCCACTGCAGTGCTGGTAAAGCTGTATGGTGAGAAGGGCCGTATACTGCTCGGAATAAAATATTTACTCATAATAATATTCATGCAAGATTTTTTAAGACAGGCACCACTTTGTTCCAATTTTCAAAAACAAAGTCGTTTTTGCATATCGCGTTCAGTTGCTAAGGGGCCCGCTCAAGTATTACGTAAGCAGATTTATTACAATTATTTACCCCCTCTTCCCCCTTGTAATCAAAAGTAAGCAAAGCTCTTACCCCCCCCCCTCCCATTCTTACGTAAAAAATGGTACCTATATGCATTTTTCTGTTAATGTATTCTGTTTTTTAAGCGAGTAACTAAACGTATTAATTATTTGTGGGAATCCCCGAATATGTATTCGGTTTTCAAACATAGACAATGTGTGGGTTGCCAATGTGTAAAAAAAAAAAAACTACTGCTGAGCAGTGCTGACGTAATTACTATCTCGACCCCCCCACCCTCCCCATATCATCAAAAATAAGCAAAGCAAATACCCCCCTGCCCCCTATAGTGCTTACATAATACTTGAACAGCCCCTAACTTCACGTTTCTTCAGATGACATTTGCAATGTCATTGACCTGGTCTGCTTTGAATTTCTTTGAAATTTGGCCAATTTAATTAAGCGTTCCGTATTTGCTTGGTAAATCGATAAATCGATTGAAAATATTCTCCTGATAGTGCTGCCAATGGGTATTACTGCTTTTTTTACATTTTCACTGTGCAACCGATCGTTATTTGTCAAATCAATAAGATTTTTAACAAAGTCCGCGATCTCCGTCTTAATACCGTAGTAATACGTCCCTAATACTGGGGGTCGGATAGTTTAAAAATCTGTCAGCCACTAATACTGCGGTATTACGGACGGTATGCGCAGTACGATTATGTCTAACGTTTTCCACTAACCTGTTCTTATCCCTCCGAATTATTTGTTATTAATTAGACGGGCAGTGTACATCTCATTATTCTTACGTTACCTTTATAAAAAATGACGTCATTTTAGTATACACATAATTATAATTATCCTCTTATATTGTGTAACTAATATAAAATTGTAATGAATATAATCCAACATAAAGTGTTACAGATAAGATATCGACGTCTTTGACAAATTAAGTACATCAATCTGCTCATGCCGAACAATATAATAACGTCACCCGCTTTGGCTAAAGTTCCCCTAAGTAAGATGAAGTACCCCCCCTGAGTAAATTAGTAAGGTCAAACTCCACATATTAATTAAGTGAGATAAATTCCAGAATTACCGATGGATTTTCGCAATGTTCCGTATAAATTAAGGTATATCGGGAAGATGCCAGGTAATAATATAGAGTAACGGTTATGATCGTTGGCTTCCGATACGGAATTGCATATTCACATCCGGCAATAGCGTAAATACGTTGTAGGCAGAGGCGGCTCGTGACAGAATTTGCCAACAGTGCATTTCACAAATAATGGTAACATGTAAAATAGGAAAATAAAGTGAGCTAAAGGGAACTACACACCCAGTACAAATAATTCATTTGTAGAGAAAATCTATTCGTCGCTCTTTCATTTGAGAAAATTCTTCAATTACAAGATTATTAAAGTCTGGTATAGACGAGATCAAACTTTTTTCGATGCTCATCATTGATAAAGCATTGAGACGATCTTGGGACATAGTATTCCTCAGAAATGTTTTTACAAGTTTCAACGTAGAAAACCACCTTTCGCACTCGATAGTTGTCATCGGAATAGTACAAATTATTTTTAACAGTTTCACTATCTTTCACTCCACCAAGTTACACTTGTAAAATAATTGTAAAATTGATATTGCTCCGTCAGCATTCGCGAAATCATCTCTAGTTTGTTGGGATTAAATGAACTTCGGTTACTTTTGATACAATCAATGTTAACCGCAATGTTTTCATTAGCACTCATTTTTAAAAAGCTTTTTGCAGAGCAAAACTCGTAAAAACCGTTAAAACTGTCGCGTCAATCGCCAATAATGAATACTGTCAAGTTTGCAGATATGTAGATCGCGCCGGTAACGCTAGAATATTATAACATTGTTAATTAGTTCGAAATCTGTCATTCCTAACTAATGCATTCCAAACATTTTACGCATGTTTAAGGTTTTTGATATATATCAGGATGTTTCGGCGCATGCGCCGATAATGCACAGACCAGCTTCTATCTCCACTGCTCTAACACATCAACAGCCGTTATGGGTCTCTACCTGTCTCGTTCATTTCACGGTTCCGACCTCTAGAGACAGTGCCTATAGAAGGTACATGGCATGTCTCGGGCAAAGCCGAAAATGCACGGGTTGATATATTACACTGTTTTTCGCATGCGCGGGAGTCTAGTACAAACTTTGATTGGTAAGAAGATTATAATGATCTGGCGTGAATTCTTGGTGAGTGGATATACGAATTTACATTTCTAACGTATATCGATGTTTGGCAGTGCAGTGCACAAATGCACTAAGGCAGGGACCGCCTCTGGTTGTAGGTACCCTAAGTTATACCGCTTTTTTACGTTACACCGTATAAAAGTAACGCGACGTGAAAACAATGGGATGTGATTTTATTGAATAGTTGTGAAGAAAAAGGTAAGGGAGAAAAAAAGAAGGAAGTATTGGGAAACATAACTGGCTATTATGATTTGATAAACGCAATATAAAATTGTTTATACGAACGTTTTGTAAACCGCCAAAAAAATAAATTTTTAATTTATACATTTTTTAATTATAAATTTGAAATTTTTCGCAGAAAATATATACTTAAGAGCCTTTTATGAAAGCAGAGAAAAATCGGTAAGAAGAATGGTTTACAGGTGGAATTTGAGAGGACATGTTAAGTATGACATCACATACTATTCAACACTGTGGGGTTACTTGTTTCAAGAATGCGCTGGTCGTGCCATTGAATTCCTATTGGTTCTCTCAATTTGTCTTGACTGGCCTTGAGAATTCGAGACCGTGATCCGCTTAGACAACTGATGACACCCTCAAAACAGAGTTACCAGTTGATAACTTTGTTAAAACATTGCTACTTTGATGATACCGAGTATATTCATTGAATTAGTTTGTAAATTATGTTTTGAGTTCTACTAAATGGATTATTGTTGTTCAATTATTCGGTAATGTTTTCAAAGACATCAATTATCATATTATTTTCTTTTGTTTTATTAGTTTTTCTTCTTAAATGCATCAATATAGATTGGTGCGTACAAAATAATCTGTTTTTAAATGTAGACAAATGCAAAACCCTGACTTTCTGCAGAAATAAAAATTCTGTTTTATTTGAATATTACATTAACAATACAGCTTTAGAAAGAGTCACGGAAATGAGAGATCTTGGAATTATTTTGGATGAAAAACTAAGTTTCGCCAATCATATCCACAAAATTGTAAACAAAGGCATGAAAACACTAGGCTTCGTATTAAGAACAACTAAAAACTTTAACTCCATACAAGCCATTAAACTGTTGAACATATCTCTAGTTAGAAGCATAATTGAATACAACTCAGTAGTTTGGTCTCCCTCTTACAAAATTTACATTAATAACATTGAGCAAATACAAAAAAAATTCTACGTTTTATAAATTTTAAATGAAATATCCCATTAGAAGACTTACAATATCATTTCTTATTAAATACTCTAAAAATACACAAATTGGAAGACAGGCGTAAAATAAACGACTTAGTTTTTTATTCAAGATTCTAAACTCTAAATTTGACTATTGCAAAATTCTGCAACTCATAAACTTACGAATACCTACAATAACAATACGACAAAATACATATACAGGGTGTCCGAAAACTCGTAGTACAAGCGGGAAACTGGTGAATCTACATCACATTTAGAGTCGATTTTGTAGTATATTTTTTTTTTATTTGAGCTTTCGTTATCGAGTAAATCGAGTTTGAAGTTGATTTTTTTTTTTTTTAATTTTTTTTTTTTTTTAATCAAATTCTTATAAATTATTACTGAAGATCAAAGTACCCAACTAATTGAAACTATTTGAAAGTAAAACAAATGAAGAAACTCGGATTTGAAGCATTATTTTGAAATCACCCTTCATTTAACCCGGTGTAATCATAAAATATTTCTGCTCTGCAGGGTTAAAACATCTGTTATTCAACCCTAAACACCAGAAAAAACTTTAACCCTAAAATAGCCGAAAAATATTTTTTTTTGGTTTTTTTTTTTTTTTGAAAATGCTCAAATCAAAAAACTTTATGTTTTTTTGGGATGTGGTGTAGATTCTCCAGTTTCCCGCTTGTACTACGAGTTTCCGGACACCGTGTATATATATTCCACTGCAACACATATAAGCGCAATTACATTGCGAACTCCCAATACAACGGTTTCACACTATGGGAAACCAATACTTAGGTGATGTCGATATATTTAATATTAACTTTGCGAATTTTTTGAATTACGTAAACGACTTATTTCAACACTATTCCTAAATGAAAGTTATATTTTTGTAAGCCAGTCAAATCGCTGTATTTTTTAATGTAATTTTATTTTTATTATTTCTTTCTGATGTTTCAAAACTGTCATTAAAATTGTACCACCTACATGTAAAAGATCTCTGGGCGTTAAATTAATAAATACATAAAAATAAAATAAATAAAAAAGTTCAATTTTGGAGGCGGGTTTGCGTACCGTCGCCCCGTGAACCAAGTATTGGTTAACCAAAACCTCTACCAAAGGTCATCCCAAGTGGTTCGTTACATTTAGGAATTGAGCAGAGGAGTCCGGGTTCATCGGGTGGTTTGTTTGGGGAGGCCTTTTGACCTCTCCAACTTGTCTCTCAACGTAAGGATTTATTTTTTATTTATTAATTTATTTTGTACATTGTGATATGGGTTCCAGAGAGCAGAATTATATTTTAGATTAAAATGGCCAGGAATTGATAAGAAATGAATGTAATTACATTTAAATTAGGTAAGGTTCGAAAACCTCGTTAATGTTAATTATTTGTTTTACTAAAACAGTAATGAGCACCATTCTGAGATTTTATTTTTTATATCGTTTGCATGAATTTTCTGCGATGTGTTGTGGGAACCATTCTCATTATTGCCCTATTGAAAGACCACAAATAAATCAGGATACAAATGTCACTTTAAATGGCATTATTTATGTTTGGTAACAAGAGGTGAATAGCCAGGTACTTTCCAACCTTCATCTCTCCCATGTTATTCCTTTTCCTGCTCCATCCACCATCTAAACTTACCCTGTTCGGACCTTTCATACTTGTAGATCTACTAGTTTCTGACAGTTGGAACTCTTGTGCAGTGTACACAAGAAAAATAGTCTTAAAGCTATATAAAATTAAATATCCATAATGATTAGATGAATCTCCAGCATGATACAGGGAGTGCGCTTTCATTAAAACAAACTAATATAATGAATTAGCGTAATCACCTTTAGTGAAAATTTAATATAAAAAAAAATATATTTAAAATAGAACGAATTCTACGAAAATAGAAATTAGTGATCACGTGTAAATTAGCTTTTTCTATAATTGTGTTAATAACTATTTCATTTTTTGTCTTATTTAAGTAACAACTTATTTAATTTTACCGAATTTTACCGGCTTTTACCGATAAAATACAAGTTGTATAATACAAAATACAGACATAATACAAGTACAATAATACAGAATATAGACAAAATAATATATAAGAACATGTATTAAATATCATTAAGTACAATAAATTCTTTTTGTGTTTTTTTGTAGTTACATCATCGTAGAATTTACATAAAAAAGTACACACAAGTTTACAATTTCATATATTTATCTTTTTACACGTGTTAAATAATTTTTAAATATTGAATATTTATAATAATTAGAATAAAATAAAAGGTTTTATAAAAAATAGCATTTTCGTTTTAACACACGGCCAGGGTTAACCGAAACCGGTTGGTTGTAAATATTTAAAATGTATAAAATAAAGTGGTTTTATTATTAAGTTATTTTATTCATATTATTATCATAATTATGTAAATCCACAAAGTGTTTGTTACACGTGAAAATTTATTACATATTTGTGTATTTTATACAATATATTCGCAAGCCTAAACGATAAAAAAGAAAGAAAATTTTCAGTTGATCAAACATCGGAATACTTTATTTTGCACATCCAGAGTTAAATCACTAAATAATTCTCTATTTAAAGAAAAAAACGTACAGCCAACTTATAATGCAACATTGATGAACTAAATATATCTACAACGTCGGAGTAGTTTCAAAGAACATAGAACACAATAACCTTTTTTATATCTCTTTCACTTTACTGTAATGCCATCAAAATGTGAAAATATATTATGATTAGCGTTACTTTTAGTTTAACTAAATTTAATTAATTACGCAGAAAAAAGAGAAAAAAAACACTCAATATAATTTTGTGAGTTCGCTGGCCCTTATAAAAACATCGTATTAGAAATTAGGCAATGGAAATTTTCTAGGTTTCTTTATTGTTCCGAGTTTGTTAACTTGCGTTCTTTTCCCGAATCCCTGAAAGAATTTCGCCAAATTTCTTTTCATCAAAATTTTATTCCCGAGTATGCAAATTTATCATTTGTTCTCATAAATATCGTTATACCTCTCTTACAACTCCCCCAAGTGCCTCACGAATATATATTTATGTGAGAGAATTTTATGATTATACGGAAATGAGTTGACTAGAGAAGTTTGGCATTACATATTATGGTACTACCTTCATAATGTATCACCTACTTTTATGACGGTACTAATAAATGTTTTTCGAGATGATTAATTGAGATATGTTCTTAACAATCTGATGAATTGTTAGTGAGTTAATAAGTTACGTTCTGACAATTTAAAAGTTTTAAATTTATTATTTTAAAGCTATAACTATTGGCCTGAAACACCAATATAAACTGAATTCATCGGAGAAAAAAAAATACATGCCGCAGTCGAAAATTGAACTCGCAGCCTTCTGAGAATTGGTAGAGCACCTGAACGATAATCAGAAGACTGCGGGTTCAATTCCCGTCGGCAACATATATTTTTTCTCGAAGGATTTTATTTCACAATTTATGTTGTTCGTGTATTTCAGGCTAATTATTGCTACTAATAATCATCGAAAATAATATTTTACAAACGGAACATTGTAGAATGTGTTGTGATGCACAGTTAAAAGGAGAAATGCAATCAGGTTGGTTTGGAAGAGTTTTACAAACCTAGGACGAGGAGAACTATCCTGCATGCTCTTTCGATGATTTCGCTTTTTGGAAACGTTACGTCGTATGAAGCATATTAAATCTCAAATGAGGACACGAATCACTTGGAAAGACATAGCAAGTATTGGCGTGTAGCAACAACATGAAAGGTTATCCACACAAATGCACTTACTTCTGACAGACAAAATCAGACGTTTCACTAAAATTTATTATATTTTGTTATTTTTTATTATTATTTTGTTTTATTGCCTAAATAATTACTCTTATCTAATAGGTATATATGTTTGATTCTGATTATTGTTATATCTTATTACAAAAACAATATATTTCTTGTTTGCTTTGAATACTAAAAGAAATTTTGTTGTACGGCCCGGTAAGAAATCTCATTTCTAAAATATGGCTAGGCTGCTGAAAAGGTTGGCCACCTATTGTTTTAGAGATTTAGTCAGGGACGCTGAAAAAAGACTCATGTAATATCTCTACAAAGTCGAAATAAGACGGCCTCCGTTTGAACAATTGTTTTTTATTGTTCTTTTCTCGTTTAAAATATATGTTATATTGATTAAAATATTAAACGTGAAATAGTATACATAACTAGGGACTAGGTTGTGAAATTTAAATTGCCTCTGCAATTCGTAAACCTGAATTAAAAATTCATGAAATCTGTTTATGTTTGAGTTACCTACATTACTAGTTTTGACAGCCTCAATAATATTATAATATTTCAAATTATTATTTCTTTACCTTAGTCTGACTACACATGCAATAACATCTAAAATACACTGTCAAAAAGTATGACAATGCCAAAATAATTACATGTGTAGTCTGCACAAAACAGATACAAAATTTTATTTCTATGAAATTTTATATGTTCATCTGTTTATACCAAGTCGGAATCACAAACTAATGATTCAATGCCAAACATAACTGAACACAACCAAAACAATCTCGGTAAAATAAATATTGCTGCAAATTAAATAAAATAACTTTTGAGTTAAATAGATTCCAGTAAAGGTCCTGTACCATCGAAAATTTCTCAATTCTTCATCAGTTGCTATGCAAATTCTTTATGTTTACCGCTTTTTAATGAATTTTTAACCGCGGTAACTATTTTTGACTTGTGGAAAGAGGCATTTGTGGTGCCAGTATCAAAATCAGGTGGCCAATCTTTAAAAACAAAAAAATACAATAAGGTTTTTCAATCTCTGATATATAAAATATTTTTTCACACTTTAAGCCCCTTCTCTGCACTAGGCAACGTGGGTTTGTTCGTTATCAATTCAAACAATAAAATTAAATAAAATAACACAATCCTTCTCTGGAACTCCATAAAAACATCTGCGTTTATTTATTTTAATGTATTTATTTTAATGTATTTTATGTATTTGTCTTGTCCTTAATCTGATGTTGTCTTTCCAGAAATGAGTTTTATAAACTCACTGGGAATAATACATTATAACTTTGTTATCATTTTGAAATGTTAATACATTATCTTGTAATAAAAAAATAAAAATCTTTTGGAATTTTGTAATTATGTGTGTAATTATTTTAATAAAAGATTTTTAGTAGATGCAATTTATACCGAAAAGCTTTTGATAAAGTTAACCAGTCCGTCTTACTCAAAAATGAGTACATATAGACCTATTTCGCTGGGTGAAATTATATTTACATAACGTATGTTGTAGCGCCCTTCGTGGCAGCAGGACGCGTCCTAACGCTTCCTCCAACCGCTTTGTGTTTTTTTAGTATTTTCAAGGGAAATGAGGCAACATCGCTTTGAAATTATTTTTAAAATCAATCCATCAATATTTGAACTTAAATAAAAATAAACTTAATAATTATTAGAACTTTATAATATGTGATTTGAGTGCAGTGTTTTAAAGTGAATATTCTGAAATTTGCTCAAAAATATCGGACTTTCGAAACGAACGGCGAATGGTAAATGCACTCCAGATGTTTTCAACAAAATTCTCAGAAACTGGGCAAGCTTGGACACTGGCAAGTTTTTTACTAAGCCCAGGGCAATTTATTACCCAACCGTCTTTTTATTGCGGACAGAATGCACCACTTCAACAATTACCAGAAACAGGATTACATGGAGATAAATGATGGACTTGACCAACGTCACAGCGGTGCTGCCAGGGTCTCTTATCTATGTGAGGTGTCAGCGCTTTATTAGCTGCAGATACATACCTGGACGCTGTTGTTGGACGCGGTGGACTCTCTTACTGCAGCAGCTGGTCCAGTTCCTTCACCACTTAGGATTCTTCCTGCAAAGTCTCCATCTTCTATCTTCGTAGAACGTCACAGTGGTGCTGCCAAGGTCTGGTATCTGTGAGAGGATAGTGTGTCAGCGCTTTATTAGCAGCAGACACATACCTGGACGGATGACGAACCTCGTGCTGGCACTGTTGGTGGACGCGGTGGACTCTTTCGCTGCAGCAGCTGGACCAGTTTCTTCACCACCTGGGATTCTTGCTGCAGAGTCTCCATCTTCTATCTTCGTGTCACCTGTTCCTTTACTTCATTTAACTTAACTTAACTTCACTCTATTTTTGTAATATTTATATTTTCTGTAATACCTGCATCAACTGTAAAGCGCCCCTGAGGTGATATCTCACAAAAGCGGCGCTATACAAATTATCCAATAATAAATAAATAAATAAATAAATAACAGAACACAACTAGTGTTCATTAATGGATACAAATCACTCCCCATATTTGTAACTTCTGGTGTACCACGGGAGTCAAATTTTGGCCTCCTGCTTTTTGTAATATTCATAAATGACCTTGATTCAAAATTAAACTGTGATTTTGCTTTTTTACCGATGATCGTTTTTCGAAAAATAAATCTGTTTCCGATCATCAACTGCTTCAAAATTACCTCGTCACACTCAATAACTGGTTTACTGTCAATGAAATTCACTGAAATGTTGAAAAATGTTTAATTTTAAACTTCACTCGAAATTTAAATATTAAAAAATTTTCCTACGTAATTAATAATTCTTTTCTTAAAAAAGTGTCTTCCATAAGAGATCTAAGAATCATTCATGATTCTAAATTCATATTTGATGAACACATTATTGATATTAAGGGCAAATAACTTAAAATGTTCGGATTTTTTCACAGAATATGTAAACTTTCAAAGAACCTCAATCAATTTTAACCCTCTTCATTGCCTTAATTTAAAGTAAACTTGAATATAGAAGCACTATTCGGAATCTACATTATATTGTAGAATCGGTTAAAAAAAATGAGATTCAGACATAATTAGAAGGCGACTGACTTATCTAATATGTTTACACAAAATAATTCAAGGCCATCTTGATTCTGCATTACGCCAATTCTGCAATATTGAAATAAACTTCCCAATTATGTGGGTTATGCCTAAATACGATAATAAATAAGTTACAAGTGTATTGTGGAGTGTCCATAACGTAATAGATATAAGTTTAAAATGTTTATACTAGTTATAAAAATGTAATTTTATAACTAAATAAAAAACATACAAAAAAATTCTCTTGTTTAAGACGCCGCACAGTGGCCAATTTTGATGATTTGGCGCGACATCGTTCTCGGCGTTCGACCATTTGGCATCATTGATGTTTTTTAAGTATTAATAAGAAATACCACTTATTTTTTGTTAATTCTTATTAGTTGAAATGTTGATAATGATTTTAATGCTTTTATAAAAAGTAGCGTGTAACTTGGGAGCTAAGTTTGTATTTTATGAATTATAATTCTTTAAGAAAACAGATAATAAAAATACAGTGAACAATATTGTACATTATAATTCTTTACAAAACCAGATGATAACATTTTTAAATAATTATTTTATAGATTATAATTCTTTATAAAACAAATACTAAAAATACTAAAATAAAAATTTTATATATTATAATTCTTTGAAAAAACAGATAAATTATATATTGAAAACTGAATATTTATTACATAATTTAACATAAATACAAAATGTGATTTCCAGTACTAACCCTATGTTTATAATTATTTGGGTAAACTGTTTAGGTTTTATTTTTGATGGTACGCAAAACTAAATATTACATACAGTTGATCTTTCTTTGACATATCGGAGTCAAATATTGGATTCTGAAAAAAAATTTACGAAAATTAAGTACAATCATTTCTTAAAAATGCAATTACTGGAGTGGCTGGCTAAAGTTGGTAGTGATTTTGTTTTACCGTGTACAAAAAAGACACAGCAATAATATCCTATTAAAATTAGCGTGAAGACTCGTGAAGATTTTTATTCCTACTCCATTAAAGGCAAAAAATTGGAAAAAAAGGTAAACTTTGAACCAAGGCAACAGTTATAATTTATGAAAAAAAAAAATTAAGCACGTTTCTTAAAGAATATCTCAAGTGATTTTTAAAAGTACTTTTTGTATAATAAGTTCACAAACAACCTGATTTCGCACGCCTTCTAACTCGCCTAGATACAGCAGCATAGTTGCGCGCCCGAATATCAGTGTACCCCTGTTCTGCGACTTATTACATAATAATTGAGTTTCAGATGTTAATTTAAATTGACAGTGAATGATTGTGAATAACTTAAATTTTATTCTTACGGTACACAAAACTAAATATTACATACAGTTGATCTTTCTTTGACATATCGGAGTCAAATATTGGATTCTGAAAAAAAATTGACGAAACTTAAGTACAATCATTTCTTACAAATGCAATTACTGGAGTGTCTGGCTTAAGTTGGTGGTGATTTTGTTTTACCGTGTACAAAAAAGACACAGCAATAATATCCTTTTAAAATTAGCTTGAAGACTCGTGAAGATTTTTATTCCTACTCCATTAAAGGCAAAAAATTGGAAAAACAAGGTAAACTTTGAACCAAGGCAACAGTTATAATTTATGAAAAAAAAATTTTCAGTTATTTAAATAAACCACGTATCTAAAAGAATATCTTTAGTGATTTTAAAAATACTCTTTTTCTACAAAAAGTTCACAAACAACCTGATTTCGCACGCCTTCAAACTCGCCTAGATACAGCAGCATAGTTGCGCGCCCGAATATCAGTGTACCCCTGTTCTGCGACTAATTACATAATAATTGAGTTTCAGATGTTAATTTAAATTGAAAGTGAATAATTGTGAATAACTTAAATGTTATTCTAACGGTACGCAGAACTAAATATTACATACAGTTGATCTTTGACATATCGGAGTCAAATATTGGATTCTGAAAAAATATTGACGAAAATTAAGTACAATCATTTCTTAAAAATGCAATTACTGGAGTGGCTGGCTAAAGTTGGTGTTGATTTTGTTTTACCGTGTACAAAAAAGACACAGCAATAATATCCTATTAAAATTAGCGTGAAGACTCGTGAAGATTTTTATTCCTACTCCATTAAAGGCAAAAAATTGTAAAAAAAATTGTAAAAAAAAGGTAAACTTTGAACCAAAGCAACAGTTATAATTTATGAAAAAAAATTTTTTTTTCAGTTATTTATATAAAGCAAGTATCTTAAATAATATCTCAAGTGATTTTTAAAAATACTTTTTTTGTAAAATAAGTACATAAACAACCTGATTTCGCACGCCTTCAAACTCGCCTAGATACATCAGTATAGTTGCGCGCCCGAACATCTCAGTTCTGTGCGTAATTACCGAGTAAAAAAGCTTTGTATGTTATTTTCAATGATTTTTTTAGTGTCAGTGATTAATTGAGAACACATTGGTAAAAAAAAAATCCATTTCGGGAACATGCCGATCTGGGATCAATGTCGCGCCAGCGCTCAAATTTAAGCCACTGTGCGCCGTAGCAGGCTTAACTTAAATACATTAGAAAAAAATATCGCCTATTTTAGCCCTCTGACACAAGTGTGTCGAAGAAGAAATTTTCGTCGACAATTTATACGGATCCAAACAAAATGTTGAAAAAATATGTTGCGCTGATTATATTATCAATTTGGTAGGCGGGAATGGGTACCGCCGCCCTGGGAACCATTTATTGGATGACCAACACCTCTGCCACAGGTCACCCCAAGTGGTTCGCTACGTTTGGTGACTTAGCAGGGGTGCCCGGGTTCATGGGTTAAGGTTTGCCCAGGTCTTGGTGGCGGATGCGTCGGCCCACCTTCTGCGTGGCGGGCCGGTTGGGAAATGCTGGTTGAGGGAGACCCTTTACAACCGGTTACCGCTGTCCGGGCCGCTCGATAGTACAGGGGACCCTCAGGCTCACGACTAAGGATGGGCTGCCCCATCAGCGAGTGAAAAAACCCTGCCACTGCTGTTGTGCCGGTTCGTGACCGGAGGGGACTCAGCAGCAGCGTTTGGGGCGCATTGGATGCCCTCTCCAGCCGGACTCTCCCAGCCTATCGCCTAGCACCGTAGTGAGTGGGCTGGAACCAAACGCTCATCACTCCTGGACAGCCTGAACCCCATATTCCTACCCACCCCTCATACCTTTCCATTCCAGACCTTCCTTTCACTTCATACCCTTAAAAAAGAAAAACAATATTAAAATCATGAATATACATAAAAACAAACTTAACATCATTACAGCGGCGAGTAGCAGGCGTCCCCGGTGCGGGCCAAAACTGTTGGTAAATTTTGCCAACATTCGCGGTCTGCACACTAATTTAAATTCAGTTCATCACCATCTTTTGTCCCAACGTCCCAACCTTCTTTTCCTATCCGAAACTCAGATAGCCAAGCCGCCAGACTCATCCTATCTGGACTGCCCGGGCTTTACCCTTGCAAGCAAGTTCCGATTCAAAGGAGGAGCCTGCCTCTATAGTCGAGCTGACGTCAACTGTGTACGACTATTGAGTCTGGAAAACTCCAGATTCGACGTAATGTGGGTGCGCGTCAATCTTGCCAGTACGGCAAGATTCTACGCATGTCTATGCCGCTCCCCGAACCATAGCGAATCAGACACTTCCGAGCTCTTTAAACATTTAAGAGATACTATTTATGATCTCTTGCCCCGCTACCCTTCGGCCGAGTTTATTGTTCTGGGGGACTTCAATGTTCATAACGAACCATGGTTGAAGTTCTCTGGCCCAACGGACTCGGCTGGCCGACAGGCGGAATCCTTTGCCATTTGCTACGGATTAGAGCAACTGGTTCAGGAGCCTACAAGGGTTCCTGATGTCCAGACTCACCGTTCCAATCTGTTAGACCTATTCTTAACTACTGTGCCACACGTTTATAAAATTGACGTCACAGCGCCTCTGGGATCATCTGACCACTGCCTAGTGACGACATCAATCCCCGTTAGCCTCAGACCAACCAATGAGAGGCTGAGGAGAAAAGTGTGGCACTATAGGTCAGCAGATTGGTTCGGTATGCGGGCCCATTTCAACGCTTTTCGGTGGTCAACTGTTTGTTTTCGGACTTCGGACCCTTCAAGATGTGCCCAGGAGATTGGTGAAGTCATCAAATCGGCGATGGATGGCTTCATACAATCGACTACTAAAGAAACTGGTGTGGGCTCAAAGCCGTGGTTCAGTCGACAATGCTCCGAAGCAGTTCGACGAAAAAACGCGGCTTACCGAGCCTACAACACATCTCGAACGCCCGAAAGCAGATCAGCATACAACAAATCGGCAAAGGAATGCAAGAGAATCATTAATAGGTCAAAATTCGAACACGACCTGCAGATCAACAAAAAGCTGGCTGTCTGCCCGCATGGCAGCAGAGCATTCTGGTCGCTTGCGGGATCAATAGGTCGAAATTTTCGCAAACCCAGTTTGCCACCTCTTACCAGACATGACGGCTCACTAGCAAACACCGCCACCGAAAAGGCTAACCTATTAGGGAAAATGTTTGCGGAAAACTCGACCCTCGACGACGGAGGTGCTGTTCTGCCGTCGGTTCCTCACTGCGGCTTCTATATGAAAAAGCTGAGGATCCGGCATCGGGATGTACTCCACGTCATACGGGGGCTCGATGTTAACAAAGCTAGTGGACCTGATGGAATACCTGCCCTGGTATTGCAGAGGTGTGCTGCGGAAATAGTTCCAGTTTTGACAAAGCTCTTCAAAATGTCCCTGAAGTGTTGCACTGTGCCCTCTGGTTGGAAAAAAGCGGTCATTCACCCTATTCCCAAGAAAGGTGACCGCTCCAACCCGGCCAACTACCGCCCCATAGCGATCACATCAGTTCTGTCCAAAGTGATGGAACGTGTGATCAACGACAAACTGCTCACATACCTCGGGAAGAACAAAATTATCAACGACCGTCAATACGGATTCCGGCGGAACCGCTCGTGCGGTGATCTTCTCGCGTATGTGTCGCATGTTTGAGGGCGGTGCCTGTAACGTCACGGTGAGACCCAAACGGTCGCACTAGACATATCCAAGGCCTTTGACCGGGTCTGGCACCGAGGACTTGTCAACAAATTGCCTTTTTACGGACTTCGCGCATCCCTGTGTACGTGGATTGCTGACTTTTTAAGGGATAGGTCGATTCAGGCAGTTGCTGACGGTTTCACCTCATCCTCACACTCTATAAATGCTGGCGTCCCACAGGGATCGGTTCTGTCTCCGACTTTGTTTTTGTTGCACATCAATGACCTTTTGACATGTACACCGATTCATTGCTACGCGGATGACAGTACAGTTCATGATAGCTTTTTGTTTGACAAGCCCCTAAAGGGCACACAAACTCCAACGGCTCGGAAGGCTTTGAAGCAGAGAATGGACGGTTATCTCGAGAGTATTTCCTCCTGGGGTATAAGTAATCTCGTCGAATTTAATGTTTCAAAGACCCAATCCTGTCTGATTACGTCTAAAAGGGATCTAAATGATAATCTACTTTTCTTCAACGGAAGCAATCTTCCGAACAGGCCTTCCATTGATATGCTTGGTGTAACTATAAGTGACCAGCTCAGGTATGGGGGCTCCATCGAAGCCAGAGTAAAGCTGGCCTCTCAGAAGCTGGGCGTACTGTACAGGGCCCGCAGATACTTTAATAGTACACAACTGCTGACCCTGTACAAATCGCAAGTGCGCCCTACTGTCGAATTTGGCAGCCATCTCTGGTCCGGAGCCCCTAAATACCTGAAAAAAACCCTTGACTCTGTGCAAAAACGGGCGGTCCGTTTGATAGATTCCCCAATCTTAACAAACGGACTGCAATCTTCAGAGCACAGGCGTCAGGTAGGTATGCTGTCCTTGTTCTATCGGTATTTAAATGGAAGATGCTCTGAGGAACTAGCGTCATTGATCCCTTCGGCACCGGTGCGTAGTCGGGATACACGCCAAACGCGTGCCCAACATTTGTACACGGTTGACACTTGTCACATGAGAACGGGTCGCTTCTACGATTCGTTCTTAAGTTCAACAGCTCGGCTGTGGAACGAACTGCCGGCCTCTGTGTTTCCTCCCTCCTACAACATGGGACTCTTCAAGACCCATGTTCACTCCTTCCTCTCCACAAAAAGACTCTCCACACAGCATCCCCAAAGATGACATAGGCCCTGAGGGAAATTATTTTCTTCAGGGCCTCCTGTGTGGAGTTAAAATATAAAAAAATATATATATTTATTATGATTTTTTAATGATGAACTAATGTTTATAAGACAAGGTTTTATGCAGAGCACAAAGGATAACAAATAAAATAAGCTGTAATTGTTGATTGAGGTACTAGTACATATTGAATCATTTGGCGGGTTGGAAATAAGCCGACATGGCTCAGTGGTTTCAGAGCACCTGACCAGACATCAGAAGGCACTGGTTCAATTCCCGTTGGCGGTATTTATTTTTAGAGATATTTTCAATTTATATTGATATTTCAGGCGACTAATGATTGCTTGTAACTATTTGTTATATTATTTATTTATTGTATCTCTATTTGGGTATCTTTTTTCTTTTACTTTTTTGTACTATTTGTCATTTGAGTGAACTTTCATTTAATTTTGAGGATTTATTTTTATTTGTTTTATTTTTTAATCTTGTATTTAGAGACATAAAAATTAATTTAGCGTTTCTCTCAGTAGATTTTAAGTAGTAGAGTATAGTGAAAACCAAGTATAAATAAATATGTCTGTATTTTTTACGACCTCCTAGTAATGTCGTCTAAATAACAAATGCAATATCATAAAACTTTTCCGCAGTGGCGGACACAACTTAATCTATGTAAAGTGCACATATTCTTTGCTTTATTCACTTTTAAATATGTTCTCATTATATTGTATATTCCAAATTACTCTTTAATTTTTAATTACATCAATTTGAATTTTACTTCAAATCCTGGAAGAAATTAACTCACTTCCCGACATCCGATAGAGCTGAACTCTGCCAGTAATAGACTAGTTGTCGGTGACAATGCATCTATTTTTCGAGGCAATCACGTACACACACGCGAATATATGCATCTTTTAGTTAGATGAGATTACAGCAGTTAATATACGAAAAAAATGTCAGTCCTAGCCGATCGGCATAGTCCCTGTGAAGGAAAGTACGATCTTCAGTAAAAACGATTTTCTTTTTTTAAGGTTTTTAAAAATTTATGGGTTGATTCAACCTAACTATTTCTGACACGTGATTTCACAACCGGCAAATCTTTTCGTCCTATTTCCAAACACTATTACTACATAATATCCCTTGTAATGTTTAACCTACTCAGTTAAATCAATCGTCCCATACTTGTGATAGTTATAGTCATTGTCTTTATTGTCTACCAGTGTTGACGTATTTTGACAGCTGCTTCAATTTACCTAGCTTTAACAATCATAATACTAGAAAATCAAACTAAAAAAGTGGTTAACTCGTCTAATCAGGATAGTGCGCGTTGAGACAGTGAATTTTTTATCCCACAAATTATCTCGCTAAGGCGGAATACTCGTCATTATTCTGGTGTTTGTACCACAAAATACAATTCAGTGCAAAAGTGACTCGATCATTATATAAACACAAATAACCTATCCCAAAGGCGTTTTTAGCGTCACAAAGGCTCTGCCATCTCTCATACAAGAAACAAGCATTGTGTCGTTTTTTTCTTTTTGTGTGAAACTTTGAAAAACTACCTTTAAAATGAATACACTATGCTCCATCTGTAAAAAAAAACATTGACACCCCGTCAGACTTCATCTCATGTTGTATCTGCGACGATAATTACCACTTCATTTGTGCCGATATCGCAGAGACCTCACGGCGAGGAACTAAAATTTTACAGTGGCGCTGCAAACTTTGCACAAAAACACAAAAAAACTCCAAAAAAAATACGTCTGAAAAAAATCTAGAACTGACATCTATCGAGAAACCTAATAAACAACCTTCATCAACACCAAAATCTACAATTGCCGCCTCATCATACGCCAGTGTGAACTTACCACCAACAACTACAGATGGCACTAGTAATCTGACAATCGATCTATTTTTAACTGAATTCGCAAATTTCAAAGACTCAGTTAATGAATCTGTTGGAAAAAAATACGATGCAATCCTGCTCCAAAATAATGAAATATTAAAAACCATTCAAAACATATCTCAACAGCAAGAAGATTTAAAATATCGAATAAATAATTTGGAAAAACTACATGAACAAGTAAACTCAGCCTTAAATTCAAGACTTGAGGTCTTAGAAAAAAAAAGCGAAAAAAATAAAGAAAATGAAATAAAAATTTGCCTCTTGACAGAACGAAATGAAGACCTAGAAAAAAGAATAATAGCGATCGAGATTGACCAAGAAAACAGGAACAGACGAATCAACAATACTTGTTTGGAACTTCAAGGGCTTCCAGAATTCAAAGAGGAAACATCACAAACCTTAAAAGACATTATATTCAACACCAGTAAAATAGTAGACTGCCAACTAAATACAAATGATATTTATAATATATATAGAGTATCACAAAGAAACAAAAATATTCCTCCAACAGTTAAACCTAGGTCAGTGGTAATTAACTTTAATTCAATACCGTTAAAAGAGGAACTCCTTAATGCTATAAAAAAATATAATAGGTCTTGCGAAAATATTGGGGACAAACTAAACACGGGAACAATCGGATTGTCTGGCCCCATTACACCCATATACGTCTCAGAACTCCTCACGTCTAAAGGCAAACGGCTTTGGTATCTAGCTCGCCAACGTGCGACGGAATGTAAATATAGGTACGTCTGGACGAAAGCAGGTCTAATCTACATGAAAAAAGATGACTCTTCTCGACCTATATTAATAGACTCAGAACAAGCTATACCGAAGCTCTGACTACCTGCTCTTTATTCTGATTATCGTGATAAAACTACTGACTACCGCTTTATATCGCCATTTCATACTCTATTACATAACAGCACTATATTATATGAACACCTAGGTTTTTGCATAACTCCAATTTGTACTGGAACAATTTTAATCCTAATTTTAATTTTAACTTTAATTTTAATCTTTATTCTCTCTAGAATGGTAACTACACTTAAAAAAAAAAAAAACTTTAACACTTATAAGATTATTATTTGATTTATTAGTAATATTACTAATAATTCGGCAAAAGAGAACTCTAATCAACATATTTTATATAACCCAGATATTACTTATTTTTCATACTTATACTACTTTTTACTGTCTTTTGAAAGAGAAAATGCCACACACCAACTACATACGTTATTTATTTCCTGGATTTTATTTCAGATATTATTTCTTACTCATATATATTTTAATTTTCCTAATTACATCATTTTGTTTACAGTTTTGTCGCTACATATTTCGTACTACAAGTATTTATATGATAATAAAATACTGTTTTATAACTTTACCCAGAAAACAACAATTAATTTTTGAATTCTAATGGTAATAAACGATCTTCAACATGAAATCAATAGTATCTTAGTGCCAAATACTGAAATAATTTTTGAAAACATTAACAAAATTATGCAATTTAATTGGGAATCTAATAGGATTAATATTGTTCATCAAAATATTAGAACGATGGGAAACTTGGATGATTTTCTTATATTTTTGGAAAAAATAAAAGCTGTGGTAAAGTTCCATGTACTAATTTTCACTGAATGCAGGTTAAATGATTCATACATAGCCAAACAAATTTCAGGCTATAACGAATACCATACAACATCGCATATTAACCAAAATAGCGGAGTAGTAGTATATATCGACAACACATTAAATTCCTTAGTACAAGAAATAAACATAAATCAGTGTAATTGTTTAAAAATCAACATTAATGAAAATTTAGGTATCCTAGCTATCTACCGATCACCATCGTTCAATGACATCCAAGATTTCCTGGAAAATCTTATTGGTGAGTTAAAAAAAACTAAGGATTATGCACAATATGTACTGATCGGGGACATGAATATAAATACTATAGGAGAAGTATTGCATAGGCAGTCCGATGACTACTTATGTGCTATGGCTGAAAGTAACTTTATTTCCAATATTAATTCTCCAACTAGGGTACAAGGTAGCTCTAGCTCATGTTTGGATCATATATATACCAGAAATATAACAAATTCAAATGCATTTGTAATACATAATACAATCACTGATCATTACACCACTGCAATCAGTATCCCAAACTCAACACCCAAAAAACATAAAATTAATCACAAACAGATTATCGATTATGAGGCTTTATTAAATGATCTTAATAATAAAAATTGGGAATATGTTTATAAAGAGACTGAAGTTAACAATGCTCTAAACTATTTTATTAATGAAATCAATACATTCATAACAAAACACACAATAACTAAACGCATTCCATATAGTAAAATACATCTCACACCATGGATTACCAACGGCATTGTTAAATCTATACACAAAAGAAATCACCTTCATAAAATAGCTAAACGAGACCCATTGAACGATACTAAACAGCAAAACTATTACCGTTACCGTAATATTTGCAAAACCGTTATTCGCAAATGTAAAGAGCGTTATTATAAATTCTTACTTGATAAGGATAATTCCAGCAAAAACATGTGGAATGTTGTCAGAGACATAACTAAAAGTAAAAGAAATACCAATGCATCTGTAACTGAATTAAATACAGTAAATTTGATTATAACTGACAATCAATCAATTGCATGTCATACTTATCAATATTTTGCATCTGTTGGATCAAATCTAGCAAAAAAAATTTAATTAGAAACCCAGAAAACGGAAGACTCTTTAGCATCGACAATTGAAACAAAGGAACAATCTTTTTCATTTAATATTAAACCAACTACTGTAGAAGAGGTCTTAAAAATAATCAACGGCCTTAATACTACACATGCAAAGGGTCCAGATAGTCTAAATACACAAATACTAAAAAAAATTAAAAATCAGATTTCTGCTCCGCTATCATATATTTACAACTTAAGTTTTGCATCAGGAATATTTCCTGATCACTTCAAAAAATCAATAATTGTCCCAATTCACAAAAGTGGACCTAAATCTCTTGTAGAAAACTATAGGCCAATATCACTATTAAGCGCGATATCCAAAGTCATTGAAAAGCTTTTCAAAACTAGGTTAAACGAATATGTGGAGAAACATAACATTCTAAGTCCTAACCAATACGGCTTTCGGTCGGGTAAGGGAACGGATGATGCCATCGCATGTCTCACTGAAACTATTGCAGGGAATATGAACCATGGCAAGAAAACTATTGCCCTTTTCCTGGACCTGGCCAAGGCATTTGACACTATATCTCATAAAATTCTTTTACAGAGACTTAGAAATATAGGAATAAAGGGAAAAGCTTTTCAATGGATAGAAAGTTATATATCTAATAGATTTCAACAAACCAGAATTAACGAGGCTATTAGCACTTCACTAAAATACACTTTTGGGGTACCACAAGGAAGTACACTTGGGCCCCTTCTCTTTATTATATACATAAACGAACTTTGTAACCAACACATTGGTGGCAAAATTATCACGTTCGCTGACGATACAGTTATTTTGTTTGAAGGAGATGATTGGATAGAAACACACCACCTTGCGAACACAGGTATAAACAGAGTAAAACAGTGGCTAGACAGTAATTTGCTTACACTAAACATACAAAAAACAAAATATCTCACATTTAGCGCTACCCTTGCAGGTCAACCCAAAACACCTCATCACCTCACAATACATAATATTAAGTGTAGCCTTGGAAATAATAACCATACTTGTAAATGCGAAACCCTTGAATGTGTTAAATCTATTAAATATTTAGGTATAATAGTGGATAACCATCTTAAATGGAAACAACAAATTGAAAACACAGCTAATAAAGTGCGCAAGCTTATTTATATATTTATAGCATTGCGGGAAATTATAAAAACTCAAGACATTAAAAAAATATACTACGGGCTCTGTAACTCCGTCATAACCTACGGTTGCATTGGATGGGGTGGAACAGGATTAACAATATTATACCCGCTACTGAAGGCACAGAAATCCATTCTACGCGTCATTATGAAGAAACCCTTCAGATACTCGAGCGACGCTCTCTTCAAGGAGTTTAATGTGCTTGATGTTCGACAGTGTTACATAAAAAAAATAACAATCTGCGTCCACAAAAATAAAAACAAAACGATAACAGTCGATCATAATCATCACACCAGAAGTAAGAGCAGAAACGACCTTTCTATTCCAACTAGTAATACTGCGGCTTATCAAAAAGTTTTCTCATACCTGGGACCAAAAATATACAACAAAATCCCCTCTCAATTTAAACTATGTGAATTATCAGCCTTCGGTACTAAAATTACTAAATGGTTATTAGACTTAGGTAGGACAGATTCCGAAAAATTATTAAAAAACGTAGTCTGAGTTGATTTCCTCGATTTTGTATTTTGTATTTACCTAAAAAATATTTTTTTTATTTTTCTTTCTTACATTGATATATTATATTTTTATTTTATATTTTACATGTACCTATCTGGATTTTATTGTTCATTACTGCTAAATTGTATTTTCCTAAAAAAATATTTTCTTTCTATTTTTCTTTCTTACATTTGTATGTTATATTTTAATTTTATTTTATATTTTACATGTACCTACCTGGAATTATGTACACGCAACCTGCCAGTTTGACTGTCCTAAAATGGGAAACTTCCTAGTTGGACAGTCAAAGCTTCCTTTTATATTTGTATATCTTGTATGTAATAATAATAAATAAATAAATAAATAAATAAAATTTAAAAAAATATATCGGGGAAAACTCAGATTACAGACGACAATAAACAAGACAATGAAAAAGATTAACTTTGAAAATTTTCTGCACCCCAACTATTTCTTATAGATTTAAAGCAGCAAATAACTTAATAATTAACAATCAAAAATAATTTTTAAGTACAAAATCACAAAATGTTTTGATGCTTTTGATAGTGGGATCATTTTCGGAAATTATAAAAAAAAAATGTACACAAAAAAAACGATGAAAATTTTGTTGACTTTTTGCGAGACAAAAAATATTACCGCTAGTTTTTTTACTATTTTTTCCTTTTAATATCAAAAGGTTAAATTCTTACATAAAATGACTTGTAATAGATGAATACAAATGTATCTAGGTTACAAACCAATTCTTTAGTAAATTTGTAATCATTCAAAAATTTAGCTGTCAAATATATTTGAAAAATTTGTTGCTTGATAATATTTTTAGTTCTAAATTTGAAGTATGAGATCAACAAAAAATATCAATAATTATTTGGTTCTAATGGTCGATTGGTTAAAGACGTTGTTCCGGTAAGACAGAGATCCTGGGTTTGATTTCCAGTTGACAACGTTTTTTGTTTTTTCTCTGTCTTGTTCTGTTTCACGTTTCGTTTAGATTTATTATTATTATCTTCTTCTTTAATTATATATTTCACTGATGGGTATAACCTTAAAAAAATACTAAAGAAACCTTCGTTTCAATCAAAAATTTAATATTAATTAAAGAGTCGAGAGATAAAAATAGATAGATAAAAATCCTCTACACACTCTAGGTTACAAACCAATTCTTTGGAAATTTGTAATCATTCAAAAAGATAGCTGTAAAACTATGAGAAAAATTAATTGCAGAATAATTTTATTAGTTCTTTATTCGCAATATGAGATCGACAAAAATGACGTACAATAATTAGGTCCCAATGGTTCTAATGAAAGTACATTCAGTTCGAAAGAGACATTTGGGAATGAAAGAGATAGAATGATTGTGCCTATGAGTATAAATGTGTAGTTGTTTTGTTTCATTTTTTTACCAGTTGCTTTTTTCTAAGTAACATGCACCAGTTAAATGTAAAAAGTGAACCCACACTGGAGTATTATTACAAACCTACCATCATTATTATACGAGATCATCCACTAATCTCTACCAGAAGAATACCTATTATATACAAATAGGATCCAGTCCTCCACAAGTATTGACACAGTCGGAACATTACAATGGTCAACTGGTTAAAGACGTTGTCCGGGTAAGACATAATTTGATTCCAAGTTGAAACCATCTTTTATATTTTTCTATGCCTTGTTCTGGTTCCCGTTTCAAAAAAAAATTGCCATTGTATGTATTTCTAAAAAAATAAGAAATACACATAAGTGTTCTTTAAGGTAAAACAGTTTCCAATTCTTGTCACCCGAGTATATTCAACTTTTTTAATTGCATTGATAATGTCATAGTTCCTGCAGGATCCCCAATTTCTTCCCTTGTTTACGTATCTGTGTTATAACGATTCCCAATTATTATTATCCGTTTCTCTTATAGTTTCTTGTCGCTTTACCAGTATATGACAGCTAATCATTATTTTATCACAAAAAGCAGTTGTCCAGCCACAAAGGAACCGACCGGGAATAATAAACCGATGCGCAGAATGAAAGGCAAGAAAGACATCAACACCATTAAACACGTCACAGATCCAAAAGAGTCGGGCGAGAGGTCGAAACTTTTATTCTTCCATTCTATTATTGACGAAAGCTCGGTCAGCGAAACGGGAAGTCCATTAAAGATTCTCTTTTGTCCGGCATAATACACTTCTGCAGCGTTATTGGAGATGACAGATACATTCGACTTATTTGGAATTTGCAGATAAGAACTTATTGGATACGTTCTTTTAATATTTTAATCATTGATGATTTTGCTGAGCTGGAATATTGTTAGATTTATTACAATGTAAAATTTACAACTCATCATTTTCAAATATTTCGGTGAAATATTAGATGGTAAATTAAAATATTACGAACACTTAAAAATACCTAAGAAAATTGCTGAAAAAGTTGAAATCTCAAAAAGGAGCATAAATAACTAGGATCTCAAGAAAACGCGCGATGTGTACAGTTCCATTGGATCTCAGCATTTATTAATATTCTATTTTTTTATTCTTATGTAATGAAGCCCAAAACATTTAACTAAATATAATACAAAATAGGAAGAAGAGGGTGATTTAAAAATGTAATGTTTTATCTATAATTTTATATATAATGACAACTAAATAACATAAATACATTGACAATGATGTACAGTTATAAAAATAACATGCTCGCTAATTATCTGCAAACTAATGTTATGTACCTTTAAAATGTTCACATTTATCCTACGAAAAGTTTTGAAATGAAATTACTACAAAATTTTTGGCTTCCTAAAACTAAACTAACCTGGAAGGAAGCTACAAGTTTTGGAACTTTTGCAAGGATATGTTTTATATGAGGAACAAAATTATAATTTATATACAAACGTGCTTTTCAACTTTATTCTTAAACCAATGAAACTGTATTTTTAAACCGTATTTTTTAACCAATATAAAATATTTTTTTATAGTTACTTTAATAAAATGAAATGCATAACTTGGTTAACACCATTATTTAATCAAAATAATAGACGTGTTTCAAAACATGACGTGGTTTCTTATCAGGATAAACGTATATACATACATATTTTTTTAATAAAAATTAAAATTAAGCGGCATAGCGAATTCGTAGTCATTGAAGTTTTTTTTTATTTATTTTTTACGTTATTTTTTTTCTACCAGATGTATGAAAAAATGTGACTACATCTAAATAAAGATTCAAATAAATAAAAATAAAACAAAACCCTCCTTCAAACCTTTATTCAGCTTTCCCTCCTCTTTTCCCTCCCTTTCCTTTCTCTCCTTTTAAACTTTAATTTTTAAAAACGTTAAATTTTTTTCAAAATTATAAATTAAATTCAATACATTTCCGGTTTGATTCCATTGAAATTTATAATTACACATTTGCAAAAAGTGGAAAACGCAACATTTTCATTCCCACCAAGAGCCGGTTCCTATATGAGCGGTTTTTATCAAGCGGAAAATTTTGTAATAATAATCTTACCAAAATCCCCCGCGGCGGAAAAAACTCGCAGCTGATTCGTGTGAAGAGTCACATAAGAATATGACGTCTTCTTTATGTCTATGGTATACAACCAACTGCTGTGGGGTGGTAAATTTTCCGCGCGATTAAAAATTCCGCTCCACGGGAATCGCTCTTACGGAAGCTGGTTTGTTAGAAGAAATTGTCATGTCACAATAAGCCCATATTTGTGAAAGTGTGTAAATAATATGATATATTTTATCAACTTATTAATTATTATTCATATTAATCAATGACTTTTTTTTGGAGAATCATGGAAGTGGGGTATGTGTTAGAAAGGGAAAAAGTTTCTGTTACTAAGTACCTGACTGTTTGAACATGGTCTCATTTGCAGTTTCAAACAACGTGACGTTTATATTATTGATAACAATAATTATCCATAATAATACAATTGCAATCGTAGGTTGTCTCCCACGAACCAAATTTTACATTAATTTAATATTCTTTTTTTTAAATGTAAATTATAATTTCGATACAATAATTAACACATAATAAAATTACTAAACAGGAATCTGTCTTGCACCGACGAAAATGAAAAATCACTGAAAGTCGGAATGGTCTGAAGACGCCTCACATTATTTAATGAAAATTTATTTTATTAATTTTCTGTTATCAGTAAAAAAATAATTTTTGACATCTCCAAAAATGACAGGGGTAGTTTTCTAAGTGAAAAAAGCTTTTCAGTCGACGGCAAATATCAACATTTTGATATATCTTCGGTACTGTAGAGTATATTTTCCAAAATTTTATATTTGATTTATACCCTCAGCATGCTCTAATTCATAGGATATACTTGTATATATAGAAGATGACCTTATTCTTAACAATTGTGTTCAAAATTTGGAAATGGAAATAATTTTCTGTTAAAATGTTATATTATAATAGTGAGTAACTTTATTCCTTTACGAACAAACACTTCCAATTTTGAAAACGATGACACCAAAATTCAAAGTAAGAATTCCTGACCTGAGGTTACAGAATCACAGCCGAAATTAGTATTTTGAATAAGTATTTTTATGCCAATGAAAACAAATATTTGTTTTTTATTTAATCAAAATGAAATCATTTTAATATTGTATATAAATACCTACATATTTTACCGCTTGTCTGAACAAGCAGTTTAGAAATGAAACTTTCAAATTTGAAGTATATCCTAGTTCAAGAGTCCCTTGAACCGGAATTACCAACAGACAGAAAGACATTTGTCATCAATAGTTTTTGGAACTTGGAATATATTGAAAAATGTTGGCGATGGAAATGTAGATGGTTCTGTAATCCTTTTATTTGATCAAACATTATTACACCAGCAAATTCCACCTGCTAAGCGACCTTAAGTATTTTGTTTACAAGATAATAAAATTCTACCAAAAACAAACAAATTTTATTTTTTTCCGCGCCGTTATTTGAAACCACAACTTCTGGTATTTGATCTAGAGCCAAACAGCCAACCACTGTGCCACCAAATCGTTCAGCCACCGCCATAAAATACAGTACCTGAACAGGAAGTTACCAGCTCCATCAATAGTTCTGCTCCTCTTAGGGCAGACTGCCGATAAATTGAGAGCAATTTGTTTTCCACCGTCTGGCTGACCTTTACGTTCTGTCGCAAACATTTTGTTTGACAAAAGCTCATAAAGCTTTGTCGAGAAACAACAAAGCTAAAAAAGTCAAGGCATATTAACTACTGAATGTAACCTAATTCCTGCGATAAAGATGTGTGAGCAAGCATGAAAGCTTTTACAATGTTTTTTAGTTTTTAGGTGAACAGGTCCCGCGGGTAGTAAAGTTTATAGTGATGCTGAGAGCTACATGATCGTATTTCGTTAGTTTTTCACTAGTTGTGATGGTTGGCATGTTAGAATGTTAACGTGCTTTACTGGAAAGCTTTGATGGAAGATTCGATCAAATGTAACATGTTAATAGATTTGAATTCTGTATTTTTAAAATACTTTCCCATTTTCCTTTTATTTAATAAACATTACACGAAATAATTTTGTTATTAAATTTAGTTCAATATTTTTGACGTCAATATATATCTGTAATGGACTTATAATTCTTCTCTTTTTCCGATTGTATTTGCTTTCTTTATCATAAATTCACTATCCTCGCCTGGATTATCATGTAAGTAAGTTTTGAATGGTAAAAATTTGGGATCACTGGCCACGCTTAAGTCGAAGCTTAGTGCTAAATCACTATTTTGATTAATCTTTATAACGAATTGGTGTACATTATGAATACCAAAAATAAGTTTTAGATAAATTTAAGGTTTTCCTATCATTTTGCTTGAGTAGAATACAAATAAAATAATAAATTACTCAATAAAATATATAAATGTAAGCTACTAAAAATTTTTTTTTTCAATAGAAATGTATGAACAAGTAAAAGAAACAACTTTTTAAAAATAAATAATAATAGCTTAAATTATCTATGATAGTTTCACCCGATTAACTTTTTTGCTTTCTTATAAAATTATTTACAAAATAAATGAAAACCAGTTTTGTGCTTGAAATCGAACGTTTCTAGACTCCATTTGTCAAGCAATTGTAACGCATATTATCTACAATATTAGGTTTACCAAGAATATACACATTTTTTGCTTATAGCTTCCTCTTAAGACGGTTTTTTTTTAAATAAATCCGTTTGATTCACCTTAATTACTATTTTTTTTTTTAAAAGAAAGACAAACATTCCCGGGTTACGAATAACCTGACAATATTTGAAAATCTCCTACCACCACAGAAAGCGGAAAATGTTGCTTGTGTTGTGATGGAGTACTTAGCCAGCCGAGGAATTGAACACACTACGGCTGGGTGGGACCCAAGCGCGATGTCAACTCGGCCACCGACCGAGGTAATAAAAGGCAACTATCTGCATTTTGAAAATATTTAATTTAAACATTCTAGTTTTAAATTAAGTAATACGAAAATTCACTCTCGTTGAATGGGATGACAGCCATTAATATTAAATGTTATGTAAATAATTTTACCCATGTTCTATTCCTGATACTACACGAGGGGTTGTAAGAGACCTTATCACCGTACTGTAGAAATTTAAAATTAGAATGAATCATATCCGGCTACCAACACAGCCCATGCCATTTTAAATCTGAAAAGATCAGGTCAAATAAATTAATCTTCAAAATTTGCATTTTTCGGAAAAGAATATAGAAGACAGATCTGGCCGGATTTTAATCTTGCCAGCATTTTATGAAAGTTTACTTTTCCAGTTTAGGCATACATTGAATTTAATAAATAGGTAAGCACATTAAAAACAGCTTATTTTAGTTGCATTGTACCCAATATCCGCAATTACAATAAATTTACACATCCGGAGACGGCTGCGTACACCTGGAACTAATTGCTTTTGTTTCATACGATCATTAAACACAAGGGATGTGAAAATTTAAAAGTAAATATACTGTTTGATTTTTATCAATAATTTTTTTTCTATTTAAAGAGGGAGATTTAATTACATAACTTCATAACACCACATCTATGTTTTTTTCGGTGCAAGAAAACATAAGTGTAACGGACGTTGTTGGCCACATTATTTTATTTCATAAAAATATGTTTTACATTTATAAAATTTGCCTACCTCACGCCACTGGCGAAATCATCATTCCCCGCCACTGTTCATTTTTTTCCTATTTTTGGCCAAGGCGGCCTGAAAACTTTGACTCCGAACGGCATCGATACCGCATCGCGCGTCTATCTCTGCCGAGCGGATCGATGTTCAGCTTTTTATTATGTAAAATTTACTAGAAAAAATCAATTTTTAAATGTTGCAAATGTCTATATTTTACTTGTACATCTCCTTGGCGGTAGTTAAATAAACACTATTTGCTATGTGCTACCACTGAGGAGATATTAAAAATGCTGTTTTTCACATATATGTATGATCATTTTTGTACAATAATTTTCACCTTTTTTGCGTGTACAAAAATCCAGGAACCTCGTAGCATAGTGAATCTCATCTTTTTCTGAGCGCTATGTTACGGGGGACCTGAGAAAAATACTAATTTAACGATATTTACAAATTTGATCGCTTCAAGATCATTTTTACATTTTTATTTACAAACTTTTCTATTTTTTTGTCGTATCTTGGCAAACTAAAAATCTAGTTGTCAAGATACACATTCTTATAACTACTATGCATTAAAACTATGCAATTGTTATTCATCTAAGCCTTCAAAATCTTTACAAACTCGCAAATTCAAGCGACTACTTTCGGCTATGTCACCGGCAAAATGAATATGCGACATTTTGCCGGGGCATATAAACACATTACTGGCGCGGATAGAATCCCTCACCATTTTTTGACTCACAGCCAATTTCGGGTGCATGTCAGGCTTATTGCATATAAGCAGCCACATAAAAAATAAAATTCAGTTCATCTTTACCACCGAAACCAAGCGTTTTATTTATCAAGAAGTGACTCCTGCCCACCATCTGCCTCACCTCACCAAGTCCTGCTCCAAACCTCCTGGCGTTACCTCCTCAAGATCAGCCGGCCCTACTCTGGAAAACCGCCAACGCCAGGAGCGAGCAGAGATGAAAGCACACCCAGTGACCAACATTCACCAAGCACTGGGTGCGGGAGGCAGATTTTATCATAAAATTGTCAACTATCATCATCATCGGCCGTAAAGGAGCATTCTCATCGATTGAAGACACGGTTTGGAACCGGCGCCCAAATCTACAGTCTTGTGCGGACTCCCGTCCAGTACAATAAGAAATTTGAAAAAAATCGTCTACGTAAATTTAAATCGTGTTTACCTTTACAAGAGTCTAAAACTCGGGTGTAAAGGGAAAAAAATAAAATAAAAACATAACATACATATGCAAATAGAAGAAAAAAATTCATAAAAAATATAAAATGAAGAGATTTATGTTTTTTTTATAAAAAAATTTAGTGAGATGTCATTGTCATTCTAATTCGCTAAATTATTTAAGGTAGTGAAGTTTATTTTATTTTTAAATTTATTATATTCCGTTTCTAACCTCATCTCTGTCGTTAGTTGATTAAACCACACCAATCCAGTGTACGTGTAATAGTGTTGTACAAAACTGGTTATATAATACGACTATGATGATTCATGTTTTATTTTCAAAGATAAACTATAGACTGACTATCTAAGAAATCGAGGTAACGCGCTCAAAAGCTGCGAACGGTGAAATCAAATGCAGCGAGAGTTTCAACATTAAATAAACAGAACACAGAAAATAAAATAACCGTCACGGAACGCCTTACAGATGGGAAACATCGAAATTGATTTTTATTTACGGAAATAAAAAGAAGAGTTAACAAGTCTTATATTTTTGATAGTAAAACAATTATTTTTTTATTAATAAAAACACAAAGAAATATATTGCAACATTAGCTCTACGAGGAAAAAAAATTCCTCAGGGCCTAAATCATATTTGGGGATGGTGTGGAGGGTCAATGTGTCCACTACTGACGGACGTATGAATCAATCCCTCCCATTACAGTTCAAGGCGATGTGTTGGGAGGGAATCCAGCTTAAGAGGTCAAAAGGTCTGCCTCAACTAATCTTTCCTGATCTGACTGGCCACGCAGTGAGTCGGCAAACGCATCCGTTGCAAAGACAAACCTCGCCCCATGAACAGAACACCCCTGTTAAGGCGATGTTTTCGGTTTGAAAATTTGGTCGCCTAGATATGATGTAGATGCTTTGATTAAATACTGCGAGTAGAATACATCTCGGCCTTCGAAATAATCGAGTATTTTTTAGAAAAATCTTTTTATAAGCCTAGAAAAAAATAATGTATAAGGCCTATGGAAACTGCTTTAAAGTTCAAAATCTCCTACTAATGAACCCATTTTCGGTTATGATTTTATTGTTTAATGTGGAAAATTAAGTTATTTATAAAATGATCGGAAAAAAATTAAATATTTATCTATGCCTGAACATCCACAAAATAAAATAAAAGGCACTTTTTGGCCATGTTTTTTTGTTGCATAAATCAAAACAGGCGGATGGTGTTAAGCGGAAATTTAAACCTTATCGCAATCTAAGTAAGGGTTGTTATTATAAAATATTACACGACTTAGTGCATCGCCTTAAGTTACTAAACTATCGAACCACTTAGGGTGACCTATGGCATGTGAAATGGTTATCCAATAAATGTTTCTCGCGGCGGCGGTACTCATGCACGCCTCTCAAATTGAGAATAGAATAGATCTCATTACCAATTTTATCTATTGTTTATATTACTTTAAGCTTTTTTAAGCAAATATACCGCACAGAGTTTTGGCGGCCGGGCGGAAAGAGCGGACGAGTCACGAGGCTGGACAAATGAGCGTTGTCCCGTCTTGTCACGCTTGATACAAAAGAGTCGGTTTTACTTCTAGACTCGCCAAAAGATGTTTCACAAAAAATCAGTTTTTCGTTTTAATTTTGATCGAACGTTTGTCAAAAATAAACAGCAGGTCGTAAATACAACTCCTTGAAAACGAACTAAAAATTATGGTAGAGAAAGGCAAATATTCCCGTAAGCATCGATGTCGTCCAAAAAATAACCTTTTACCACTTTCCACAAAGGAGAGATAAGCTTCCGCAAAACCTTTTAATATTATTTCCACATTCCATGATAATTTGTTACCGTAAATAGACGCAAATTTCCAGAGAACTGAAAAAAATTCAGGAAACTGGCTGCTCTTGACGTTGAGGGATTAACAAAAGTTTTAAGAAACAAATTTGCTTCGAAATGTATATTTCATTATTTTGTCGGTTCTCGCGTAATTCGGGGATATAAATATTTACTAGAGAAGCCTCCATGTCAAAAAGGTGTAATTTTATTAAAAATAACAATAAAATTATAAGGCTGTATTATTTATTACCGCTATTTAATGTGAATTTGAACTTGATTGCCTCTTAGGTAAAATTTTATATATTTTTTATTTTTTAAAAAGAAAGACAAACATTCCCGGGTTACGAATAACCTGACAATATTTGAAAATCTCTTACTACTACCACAGTAAGCTGAAAATGTTGCTTACGTTGTATTGGAGGACTTAGCCAGCCGAGGAATCGAACACTCTACGCCTGGGTGGGACCCAAACGCGATGTCAACTCGGCCACCGACCGGTCAAAAAATTTTGAAATTACTTAACCTATCAATTTATTTGTTTATTTAAATTGATTAATTACTTCCCTTTCTTTCTTTTAAGTAAGTACCTACCTACATTTTTTATATAAAAGCGCACAAGAATCCCAACTGCTCGCAACCATCTGGAGCATGTGTGACTACGGCATCCTCAATTGGGGTATGTTGTGAGGCTGAGGGAGGGGAAGGAGATGAGGAAGAGGAAGGTGGGGAAGTATCAGGCTATTCAAATCTCTTCACCAAACAGGCCGAAGCCACTTCAAGCAACGTTTCAATTCTGAATGATGATCTTAAACCAGGGCAATACTGAGACAATCTTGCTGTTTGGAATGTGCCGCAAATATACTATATATTGTTTTAATTGAGTCAATCGTGAAATAACAATATTTAATCAAATTAAATTTACTTCCGCATGTCGGGATTTGAACCCGCAACCTCCAACTGGCTATTCGAAGTGCAAAGTCTGTCACCTGCCTTCCGATTTTATGACTTTGCGCGACCTTTATTTGACCTTTACTGAAATTGAAAATATTTGCAAAAGCCTAACCATAATATTTATTTATTTATTCACATCTCTTACATAAATATGTATATATATTATTTATTATATATATTATATTATATCAGACTTACATAAATTCTCTTACATACAGTTTACGTAACATGTACCAGTTAAAGATAAAATGTTATTAATCAACAACTGCATGGGTTAGTAGTAGTCTTTTGTAAACATTTCAGTAGGAGAACCCGTGTTTATGTTATTATGCCGTCATAAGTAAAAACACAGCACTGTCCTTGAGATTCTCAAGAAGGATACTGTGGTTCCACTCACGGTGGCAACATTGTATACCTACATATTGGGTTAGTAGAAGTTAAAATACATCATAGTATAAAATCAACACAATGAATTATCAATTAAGCGATTCTACTTGAAAGTATATTAATGATTAAAACAACAAGAGATTAAAACAGAACGAATGTATTTTTTAAATGAAACAAACATTTTGTATATAACCACGAACTTTATCTATTATTTAGCATATGGATCGGTTTCACTTAAACCAAGCTTCAGATATAATAAAAATTAAACACTAAGACACAGTTATTGAGTGTACAAAGGTAGTCAGACAGAGGAGGACAAAATGTTACATACCTACTATGTAACATAGGGAGACAAAGGGAGAGAGGTAACATTTTGTCTCTATGTTTATGTCTACCTCTATACTCGATAACCCTGTCTTAGTGTTTAGTTATTATTATGATGTTTGGTTTAAGCGAAACCAGTCGATATGAAAAATAATAAATAAAGTTCGTAGTTATATACAAAGTTTTTATTTCACTAAAAGAATATAATGCAGCACTAGAAGGTGATTTTTTCGTCCGAAAAAAAAGTATTTAACAATATTATTGTTCATTATAATGCAACAATTATCTATTCAGTAGATCTAATAGCATAACTTACATGCTAATAAAATTATAATATGTTTGATTTGGGTGAATAGGTTTTGGAAAAAATGTGTACCTTTAATATATTTTAATCATTTAATTTGTTTTATAATGTTGTAACATAGAGTAGCTAATTTCTTTTTTTTCCGATATGTATTGAAGTCCAACGAAACGGTTTTTCAATACTGGCATTTTTCTGGCTTTATTTCAATGAAATGCATTGTTTTGTATTAACCCTTCAAATATCAGGAACCCAAATTCGTATGATGTTTGGGGACAAATTTGGTCTCCTAATAATTAAAGGGTGTCAATAATCGACATACTTTATTAAAACTATTAATGAGTGACCAAATTCACTCAGATGCTACTTGGACAAATATATCGGGAATGGATTTCTCAAGACAAATGTTCATCTCTGTTTTCCACTGTTACGTTTTTCCAATTTGCTCCCTCAATATCAAATATTATCATACATACATTATCCTACTCACTCGCTGACTCACTCTGGCTCTTACGTTACTTTTCCATGGTCTTAGTGTGACTAGAGTGGCCCGCCACACATTGCTGTATCAACGGATTTATGTACGTGAATGCATATTATTTTGAGAAGAAATCTGTGATTCAAACGTTAATTATCTCCAAATTAGTGTAGTTAACTTTTAATAATACTGACCGCAGATTTACCAAAGTTACGAAGAAGACGCGCTTATATATAGGTTTTTTATGTTATCAAAATAGCATCGTAATATTATACTATATCATCATTTTCACGTCAAAAATATTTATGTTTGATACTATACATTTGCTCTGCAAACCAAGTAAGCAACCTTGTGGAACATAATATTTGTTCACAATAATTATTATAAATAATTTAACGAAATTAAGAAAAATTACATGAATCAAATATATTCAGGGTATCCAGGGGTAAATTGCGCTAACTTCAGGAGGGATTCTACATAATGGTGTCAGTAAGAAATGATAAATATCTTTTTTGGAAATCCAAATGTTTATTTTCATACACAAAATTATTATCTTATAAAAAAAAAAATTGTGCCTGAAAACTATCTTAAAATGTTGGAATTTCGTCATGTAGAATCCTTTCCCGTAGTTAGAACACCGGACAACCTGTATATTATATGATAAATTTGATTCTTCTTAATTTTGTGAAATTCTGTATAATAATTATTGTGGAAAAATATTTTCTTAAGGTTGTTTACATAGTTTGCGCAAAAAATATATACAATCAAATATAAATATTTTTAACGTGAAAATGATGATTTAATATAATATAATGAAGCCAAATAAAGATTTCGTATTTCGATTCTATTTTGATAACATAAAAAAAACCAGGTCGTTTAGCGTATTTTATAGCCGCCCATAAAATCCAAGCCCACTAAAGTTCCACAACAAGTGATTTAATTGTTTTTATTTCTGGTGATTTAGCAGCGGCGGAACAACGCTAACGCACGAAGTTAACTGCTTAGAATAAATAACCAAAAAGCTTTAATTGTGAAAAATCACCAAATAACGGCTGATCACAGCTGCTCGGTTGAAACTAAATCGTAAAGTCGTTTCTTAACAAACTATTTCGCATTTAACGCTAAAGAAAATGATTTTTTAAGCCAATTCTATGCAGCCAGCGTTTATACTGTTATAATTGATGTTTCTGTGTTTAGATTAGGTGTGTGTGGTTGTTTTCGCTTCCTGCACAGTGTTTTATTGGTTTGAAAACGAATCACCGTACAGTCTCGAAACCTATTGCTAGAAGGATTCACAATATCACAAACCTTGATGTTAAGGACAATATTATCGTATTATGTCCCCTTTTGTTTAAAAACCATACATTGTACTTAACGGTTTGTTCTGGGTAAGAGCTAACCAAGTAAGTATTGTAGGTACTGTATATTTATTAATTTACGCCCCTTTTCGGGGCTTTTACATGTGCATATTAAGAAATATGCATTATTCATTGTACATAACTGAATTGATTCATTAACAACATTTTGTATTTGTTTAAAGATAAATTGAAGATGTCCACTGACTTTGTATAATTGTTTTTCCCTCCATTAGTATTCTGGGCTAAGAGAAATACATACGTTAGTTAGTCCTAGAATTTCTGCACTGAAATAAATCGAAATAACATTATTCACATTATTACTCTGTGGAATCCGGAATAGTTAGTAATAACATAGACTATCGTAGAAATGTATTTTATATTTGTACAACGCCCTTGAGGTGATTTTGCAAAAAAACGGCGCTATACAAATGATCTTATTATATTTTTTTTATTAAAGAAGAAAACACTTGATATTTTAAATAAACGAAACGAAAAGACTTGGTTTTAATTGACAGGCACTGTCCCACTCTAGTATACTGTCCCTTTCTTTGTTGATAATATGTTCATACTTCTGTACTTGATTTTAACAGTCTTGATGATGGTACGGAGGTACCGAACTCGGTAGACAGTGAAAATATATCAATAAAGTGACTTAAAACCAAGTATTTTCGTTTCATTTATTTATTACACTAAACTCTAAAATAAAATCTCACTCTTATTAAAAAAACACAACAATATTATAACATTTATATCTAAAGTATGGATACAAATATAAGGAATTTAGAAATAGAAAATTTACTCACATCAAATACAAACTGAAACCAAAAACGCTGAAAAAAAACTGATCTGAAAATATCATGTAATTTATAATTATTTCGGAAAAAACAACATGAATATAATACTACATAAATATAGACTACCATAATACGGACATGTGTCTAGTGTGGTAGTCGAAAAGCATGTAAAAAACCTGTATCCAAATATATTTTTATGAATAAAGAAAAAAAAAATATATATATATATTTTAATTACTTCATATATCATCCGTACTACGAGTACTAAATGAAAATGAATAATGAAAATTAAATCTTCAGCAAGGAAGAACCCAGTGAGGATATCATTAGTTTTATTTTTTACAAAGGGGACGATACTAAAACATCTGATATTATTAATACTCCAGCGTCTGGACGGTGTAGACCCTCTGATTGGTCAAATTTAAATTGTCTGTTTCGGTTAAATTCCGCTAACTTGAAAATTAAGACACGATTTCATACTAAAATAGGATCGCCTCATAATAATACGAGATTTCTTCAAAAGCAACGTTTCTGCTCATATAATTTTTGGATAATATCGAAGAAAATATGTTTTAGAAAGTTCATAATCCATTGGATTAATTACATTACAGTGAAAATTATCCACAGTTACGTGATTATGCTTGACGTTTATAAAAAAAATCACCCGTTCCTTCAATGGCCGATACGCACGGCTATAGATGGCCGACAGAGAGCGCACCTCTGGCGGTTTAAAAACGAACCAAATGAATGGCGCGAATATTTAAATATGCAGCTCACAATATTTGACTACTTACGATTAACAAGCGTTTACTAAGAAGATTTCTTCTGGAAGCTTATCACTTTGTAATGGCATTTTTCATTATTATTTATATTTTTTTTGTTTATTAATTATAACTGATTTTATATTGACATGTTTTCTAATTTCTAAAATTTCAAAATTATTTATTTGCGGTGCTTTATATCCTGAGTGAAGTATTTTAAGACCTGATTTTTTTTATCGAAAGTGTGATCATTATTCAAAAGATGATTTGCAAACTCAGATTCACTATTTCAAAGACCGTTTGAAGAGAATATGTTTAATTTTTTTATTTAGTATTTCAACTATCAATTTATTAGAATAACCGTTATTAAATGCTATTTGTCTTATGAATATATTGTTTTATGGTTATATGCTATTTGTTTTTTTCAGGTCTTAAAAGACTTCACTATAAATAATTTTGAAATTTTTGAAATGAGGAAACATGTTAATATAAAAGCAGATATAATTAACAAGAATTTTTTTATAAACTCTCTTTTAAATATTTTCCCACTCAACTGGTCTTTCCCGTCTAACGATATTGTAATTCCTAATTATTATAAACCCAGCCTACTGTTACCCCTCCCCCCTCCTTCCACTTCTTCTTTCCCAATTGCAATCTATATTTAATTTTTGACTTCGGTGTATACACAATAAAATGTAAACATTATATTTTTCCATTTATTGGACAATTTGCATAGCGCCGCTTTTGTGAGATATCACCTCAGGGGCGCTATATTGTAATAATCTACCTTTATATATAAATTTTTACTCTCCTGATGATGTTGTATATATAATCTAATTTTAAACTTTATTAGATACAGTAACAGTTGTAGGTAAAGAATTACCACCAGTTGGAGTAAAATTAACACCTTTTAATTAAACCTACTGCTAATCTCATCGCACAATTCCCCTCCTTTTATTCATAAACACTGGTACAATTAATAAATATGTAATAATCTATTATTTAAGTGAAATTTGTTATAAATATCTTTAATGGTGACAAACTAAACGATATTGATTCAACTTATAGACATTGACGGTTGTAACACATATTTAAGCACTGCAAGTCTCCTATGAGCTAATTATATTAGGTACCTAAGATAACAGTTAATATCAGTTGTAGACATGTAGTCAATAATAGTGTTTCATTTGAAATAATCCATAACAAATACGTAAAATTTCATTTATTCAAACAACTGTCATTCTTATTATGCGTAAATTTAGCATGTTATTATTAATTATCTCCTTCCTGTTCCGTGTTTTAACAATATATATACTCACCCTCTCTATGCGAATGTCCTAATATCTATCTATTAAATGTAACTGTTGTTAATATCACTTAAAATGGGCGAAGCCCAAGCAAGTGCCGCCCGCAGGGCCTAGCAGAAAAAAACCCGCGGAGCGGGTTTTTAACTGCTAGTTTATTATTATTATTACTAATATTTTTTCTTAAAATTTAATAATTTTTGAATACGGATTTGTATTTTATTTCCAAATTGTGATATTCATTTTAGAACGGAAACAATTCTTCAAATTTAATAACGCATCGAATATCAAAGGAACATCAATAAATATAAAAATGTATTTTTTTTAAATTAATTTTTTTCACCCATATTTGATCAAAAATTATAGATAATCGAGAAACTAATATTATATGTTCTTACTACGTTAATATACTATAGGATATAACTCCGCAAAACAACAAAAATGACATTCAATCATAATCAAACGAAATCAATATATTTTAAGTGCAAATTTATATTGATACGTAAATGAAGTAGTCAGTTACAATGCATTTGCTAAATAAATAAAAATAAACATGTTATCGTCTTTTTTGTTCAAGAGGATATTTCAAGCTCGTATAGACGATTTACGTGCATTAATGATGAATACGGAGATTAGAGCAAATTAAAGCTATTCTGTTTTCAGAAGAACACGGACATGGGAAACGGGATTTATATCTAAAGCCTTTTATTATAAGTATGAGCATTATTATTATGAATCAAATGTACAATATATTTTTTACATTAGCTCCACAGATGAAGTCCTGAGGAAAATTATTTCCTGCAAAGCCTATGTCATCTATGAGGGTGCTTTGTTGAGGGGTAGGTATGAATAGCGCAGTTAGTGTGATGGGTCGAGAGAGTCCTGCGAGAGAGGTCTCCCTTAACCAGTCTCTCCAAATCCGGCCCATCACACAGTAGGTGGGCAGACGTATCCGCCGCCAAGACCTACACAATCCTCACCTTATAAACACGGGCCACCCTGCTAAGTTAGCAAACGTAGTGAACCACTTGGGGTGACCCATAGCACCGATGTTGGTTATCCAATGAATAGTTCCCGGGACGGCGGTACCGGTACCCGCCTCTCGAAGCATCAATAAAGCTGCCTTTCAAAGGCAAGCTATGTTATTACGAGTATAATCGGTATATCCGCTGCCTATATTTATAAAGGATTTTTTTTATAACATGTATTTAAAACTCATTATAATTAACAATTATGTAATTTTTTTGAAATAAATAAATTGAGTTGGATTGAAAACAGGCAGTAAATAATAATAATAATAAGTTTTTTTCTCAGTTATGGGCTAAAGCTCATTATCAAATCACTAAACTTATTCTTCTCCACAACCAATTGGAACAGTTCTTCTATTTCGAACATGTTTTCACTGAAGGTTGTTCTCGAATTCATTTTATAACCAATTTTGGAATGACGCACTTTGTGGATCCATTCCAACGACCTAAGCTAGTAGTGTATAATAGTTTTCTGATTGAAATCCGTATGTATTGCAGTGGGACTTGAAATATAAATCAAAATTATTTTTTCAGAAACCAGATCGTAGAGGCACGTAAGTGATCAAATCGTACGACGAACCCTTGAGTTCGTATTTCACAAAAAATACAATAAAAAAATTAGCAAAGTGACACTATGATCGTATTTCGATAAATGAATCAAATAGCTCTAGGAAGTCGGATCGTCCAAGGAAGATATATGGTATGAAAAGTTTATTAAAATATGACCGTAGAAATAAGTATATCCAAAACAGATTTGTGTTACATTCCGTCTTCCATATAGGAATGCTCGTGATAAACCGATCAAATAAATTTAAAAAAAAATACAGATATTTTTCAACTTCTTAAGAAGCCTTCTAGTATTGACCCGTCATAATTTCCGTAACTAAAATAAAATAAAAAATATTTGACACAAATTTCAATGGCCTTCCATTAGCCTAATTGATTTGAGTTTCCCTAACAAAATGTTAAAGGTGTTTTGTATTTAATTATTTCCCTTATTTTGTGGAAGTTTTTCTTTTCCCAGTTTTAAGGTAATCCATTTATCAATGCCAAAGCGAAACTTGCAACTATGCTTTAAAGCGACTTCTCAACAAAGTTTCATAATAAACAGTTTTTTTTCCTTTCACGAAAATCGTTCCCGGGAAAGCAACAAGGAAAAAACAAAACTTGCCAGACCTTTCATACTGGTACATTCATTCGACCAAAAAACAATACTTACGAACAAATTTTAACAACACCAAAGTAGATATGGTATAATTCAGTAGAATTGGTTTATTTTCATATCTCTTGCAACACCGAATAAACCAAATCCGTGACAACATTGTGATTCCCGAATTTGAGAGTTTGACAATAATTGACGGGAAAAAGTTTATTTATTTATTTATTTCATTTTATTAACGCCTAGAAGGCTTTTACATATACATGTTATGGGTTTTGTTGTTCAGTAGCATTATAAAATATTTTAATTACATAGCATAATAAATTGAGTATGAACTTACATAACAATGTGTAGGGTTATTGTTATGGTGTTATTATTTTATAAACATAAGCAAGCAAAGTTTATTGTACAAAGTACGTCGGTTGAATATTTTACAAAACATAGGTTAAACTAATACATAAACTTGAGAAAAATATAACAGATATAGGTAGGTAGTTAAGTAGATACAATTCAAGTATATAGTTACGGTGTTATTGGAATTTGGACAATGAGTTCGATAAGTTTATATAAATATAGTGTAGTTACAAGAGTACAATAATGTAAGTAGGTAATACACACAAGACAAGTAAGTTTGTTATTATTATTATAAAGATAAACACTACAGTTTGTTGTAAACCATCTTTGTAATCATCAATCTTTATTTTGCCCGATTGGGAATTTTACAAAACAAAGCTTAGTTAATGAAACAATAAAATATGCGTTTGAAAAAAAAAATTATGAATCTGTTACAAACATTCTCGTATACTGTATTTTAGTTTGTATACTGATTGGTGATGATAAACATCAATTGAGCTATACTTATTACCGAGTATGTGAAGTCTTTGAATAGGTGAGTTTTGAAAATAATTGTTAGCAGATATGGGAATATTATATAGAGCGGTCTGTCGAGTGTCGCGCGTAGGTACACGGAGCGATATAAGACTCGTCAAATCAATGGCGTCCAGTCTGCCATTCGAAATTTTGAAAAGAGATACTAAGTCGCACACTGTGCGTCTCAATGATAAATCGGTTAAATTTAGTAAGTTCATGAGGAAAGTGTAATTAAGATATTCGTTTGGAATTCCTAATTTATAATTAATAAATCGCAGAAATTTATGTTGCACTCTTTCAATTTTTAATTGGTGAATCTTATAAAATGGAGACCAGATTGTTGAGTTATACTCTAGATTACTTCTAACTAAACCAGTGAATAGCAGTTTGAAGGAATTTATTAATTTAAAATCTTTCGTTGTCCTTAAAATAAAACCCAAACATTTCATGGCCTTGTTGGTTATTTCGTTTATATGAGGAACAAATGTTAGTTGCCTGTCAAAAATAATACCAAGATCCTTAATATTCTCAACTCTTTTTAGGAAAATGTTGTTGATGCTATATTGATGCGTAATGGGATTTTTGATTCGGGAAAAAGTTATCGTTTGACATTTATCAATATTGAGAAATAGTTCATTGTGGGTGCACCACTCTTGTAGCCTCACAAGATTAAATTGTAGTACGTAACAGTCATGAATATTTGTAATGGTTTTATAAATTTTGAGATCATCTGCAAATAAGAGAATCATGACTCCATCAAAAACCGTAGTTATATCATTGATAAACAATAAAAATAGTACTGGTCCTAAATGAGACCCCTGTGGGACGCCGGTAAAGACTTCGAACTGGTGTGAATAGTGTGAGTTGAGTTTAACACATATTTTTCTTTTATGCAGATAACTCTCAAACCATCTCAAAATATTCCCTGTTATACCAAGGGCACTAAGTTTATGTATGAGAATTTTATGTGAGACTTTGTCGAATGCCTTACTAAAGTCAGTATACACTACGTCTGTTTGAAGACGCTTTTGCATTGTATTAAATAGGTATTCCTGATAGATCATCAAGTTTGTAAAAGTAGATCTTTTTGCCATGAAACCATGTTGACGATGTGAAATAACTTTGTTAATCTCAGGCGAGAGTTTAGAAAGCAGAGCAGATTCAAATAGTTTAGGGATTGACGATTGGATACATATAGGTCTATAGTTAGAGATATCTGATCTATTTCCTTTCTTAAAGATTGGAAATAGAAAACTGGTTTTCCATTTTTGTGGAAAGGTACCAATTTTTAGAGACAAGTTAAAAAGTTTAGTTAGAGGTAATGTTAAAACTGATAAGCATTTTGATAAGAAAATTGGAGGAATGTTATCGGGACCGGCCGATTTATTAATATCAAGGGATTTTAATTTAGTTCTAATATCGCTTTCTTTGAATATACATTGGCTAAAATCGATTTTGTTGTCATTGTTAGCTGTAGTTGTATCGAATAATGGAGAGTTGTTTGCAGTATCATAGACTTTGCTGAAAAATTCAGCAAACAGATTGACGACTTCTTGGGGGGTATCGGCCATTTTATTATCTAAATACATGTTTGACGGAATACTAGAGTCATTATTATTGAGCATGTTCGCAAATTTATAAATATTCTGAGGATTAGCTGCTGCCAATTCTTCGCAGTTTTCGATACACCTTTTGTAACATAACTTGGACATATTTTTAGTTGTCTTTCTTAGTTCACAAAATTTTACATAATCTTTAGGATCACGTGACGATTTATAAACTTTATGAGCAATTTTTTTGTCTCTAATTATTTTAATAAGGTCGTTGCTAAACCATTTTGGGTAGTTGTGCACAGTGATTTTAGTGACGGGTACAAACAATTCAATTGCATTATTTAAAATTAAGTAAAATTTGTCTACCATTACATTAAGGTTTTCTTCAAAGTCAAGAAAGTTCCAGTCAGTAGACAATAGAAGATTTGTGATTTGCTTAAAATCAGCTTTGAAAAAGTTTAATTTTGTTGATGGAGATGGATTTTTTTCTATTTTTGAACTGTAGCATTCGATCGTTAAAGGAGGGTGATACTTGTCGATTGGGAGAATATCTTCAGCAGATGCGGATACTTTTACAGAAGAAGAATTGGAAAACACTAGATCGAGAAGACGAGCGTTAACATTGTAGACATAGTTTAACTGCCGGAGACTTAAAAAATTTGACATCTCGATTATATCATGGGAACCATGATTGATGTTGTCCGTGCATGAAATTTTATTGTTTTCTGTGTCCCACGTTACATTAGGTAGATTGTAGTCTCCTGTTAATATTAAAGTGGCATCTGGAAATTTTCTTCGTATTGTTTCAGCTTCGAGGTAGTGGTCTATGTATAATTGAGCATCAGAAGAAGGGGGTATATATAAGCAGCCAACAATAATTTTTTCCTTATTGGTAGACACCATGATGAATAGTTGTTCCAGATGAGTGTAGATGCATTTGAGTTTTCTTGAGTTGAATTTCTTATTTACGGATATTAACACACCACCTCCTCTAGTTTTATTGCTATTGCTTCTATCTTGTCTGTACACTGTGTGTTCAAAGAAACCCAATTCCGTAGTATCAATGTTTTTGTTCAGCCATGTCTCAGTGAAAGCGTAAGAATCGTAATCCAGAGTAGGTAAGGTTGATTTCAGGTCCTGTAATTTTGTTCTTAGTCCACGTACGTTTTGATAAAATATTTTTATTTTAGAATTTAGTTTTTTGGGTTCGATTTGACTATCGACGGATTATTATTTATGTATTTTATCGTGATATCCGTTTCACCAGAAGATTTTCTATTTTCCAATTTTTTTCTTAGGTCACTCAATTGTTTCCGCTGCATAAATGACTGATCTTGGTAAATACGTATATTATTTTTTAATGCGTGTTTCTTGCTTAATAGTATTTTCGGCCATTTAGCTTCCGGAAACTCGATTTTAATTCCTCTTGGTTTATCGGCACGCCTTTGACCCAATCTGTAGATTTTCAAGTCAAGATTTAATGTTGACATATCTAAATCTGAAATTATTTTTTTCACTGACACTATGTCGCTATTTATTGATTCTGTCTGAGATAACGATGTATTCTCCGGAATATTATGAATAATCAAATTTTTATCTCTGTAACTTTGTTCTTTGATTTCGGCGAGGATATCACAGACACTCTGAGTTTGTGAAACTGAGGGGGTGCACACATTAGGGGTTGCAGTTTTAAGAGCTGTTAATTCACCCTCAAGATTCGCCATTTTAACAGCCATTTGGCCAATTGTTCCTAATATGTCATTGGTTCTAGGAATAATTTTAGCGATATGTTCTTTCGTGAATTTATTATTGGGATCCATAATCATGTTGGTCAGTAAGTTCACTGCGTCCTTTGCGAGACAAATATATGCCTGAGCATCGATATTAAGAATGGTTTTTGGAAAGAAAAAGTTGTAATTATTTACTTGCAGATGTGGCTAATGGGACAGCCTAGATATCTCAGCGCACTCGGAACCAATATGTTAGTAGGTACTATACTGGCCAATACACTACTCACTGCGGCTTCGGTATAGGTAGATACCCACAAAGTTAACAATAAAAATACTAAATTGTTTGACACTTGGCGTATTCAAATATTAGTTTTGGATTATTATGAGTTGGTTAAGTGTGAATTAAATAATGCACAATGCAAGCTCTTACACTTCGCCACTTCGAGGTACCAAAATTTTACAGTGAATTTCGGTAAAACTCTTTAAATTTAAATATCTTTGTAATGACAATTTTTTGCGTCTGAACAGCAATAATAAAACTGAATAATAATGATAATATATATAATTTGCAAGGCAGATAGAAATATTACACCTTTAAATTTATACGATGAGAATGCCAACATTTTTATAAATCCCAACCAGGAATTATTAGATTCCTGGTCAAATAAAATTTTACACGCAAAACACTTCAATTATCTCAACCAAACGTATGTTGACAAAATTTCGTCAAACAAATGGTTGAGTATTGGAGAGTTGAGCGCAGAAATAGAAGGATTTATGCTTGCCATTCAGGATAGAGTCATTAATACTAAAAATTATAGAAAGCATATAATCAAAGATACAAATCAAATTGATGATTTGTGTAGAAAATGTTTGGCTTTTCCGGAAACTATAGAACATATTATATCTGGATGTTCTATATTAGCACCGTCCGAGTATACATTTAGGCACAATCAAGTTTTAAAAATAATTCACCAAAATTTGGTAATTAAACATAACTTGATTGACTGCCGTAATATAGTACCATACTATGAATACGAACCAAATTCATTTTTAGAAAACAAATTTTATAAAATATATTATGATAAAACTATACTAACAGACCGAGCGATTAGTCATAATAGACCCGATATAGTTTTACATGACAAAATTAAAAAAATAACTTATATCATTGATGTCGCTATTCCAAATTCCTGTAACATTCAAAAATCTGTTAATGAAAAAATTAGAAAATACACAGATTTAGGAAACGAAATAAAAAGAATTTGGCATTCTCAGACTATAAAAATATTACCATTCGTTATTTCGGCTACTGGCATTATACCTAGCTCTCTCATTAAAAATTTAGGCGTATTAGATCTATCAAAAAATTTATATATAAAGATGCAAAAGTCGGTCATTTTGAATACATGTAGGATAACGAAAGATTTTTTAAATATTTATGTTGAGGGATCAGTAGGATTTATAGGCCCTGTTAGAAGTACTACCGAGCCGAACCCTCTGATATGAAAATATCTGGAGACGGTGAATTTTTTTTCCCATTTGATCTCTGGTGAGTTGACGTGTTGTTGTTCTTGTATTGTTTTGTATTTATTTTGCTTATATAATGCACTTACATAATGTTGATTGACTAGATGATCATTTGTGGAAAAGTGAGTGGAAGGGTTAAGTTTTTCCTTTGGGGAAGATTTAACCCGGACAACTAAATCGGAAGTTTAAAAAAAAAAAAAAAAAAAAATAATTTAGTTACCTACTCTAGTTTTATGAACGAGTTGCTTAATTATTTTAATTAGAATCATAATAAATTGCTTCTTTGATGTTTATATTAAATTAAAATGGTAAAAACCTTTGTGTAAAATCCCTTTACAAAAGATACGATTATTACATTGCTAAAAAATATGATGGAGAATCATCTCTATTCTGAAAGTACAACTTATTTCTGAACATTGTGTATACCAAAAAAAAAATAAAAAAATAAAAAAGGAAAATTAATAGTGTTTTTTAACCTTCTTGTTATTTGCGTAAGAAACGCTTTAACAATTGCAGCGCCCTTCATCTTTTAAATCAATAATTTGGCAGAGTTTGAAAATTTCTCAATTGAAATTATTGTAAAATACTTAATGATAATTAATTGGTTGAAGAAAATTTGCCATCAACTCAAAATGTTTTGAAAACTTTGCTTCTAATTAGATATTTTTATTTACTGAACTCTCAAAACTCTGTAACAAATAAAGTTTTAAATATTTTTAAGTTCGACCTCATTCGTGGACTTTATGAAAGTTTTATTCACAGAATTCTGACAGATAAGTATGAAGGAGAAAGCTTTTGAACGACCTATAGAAATTTATAGATGGGTTAATAGGTCACTTAGCAAAAATCGAAATGGATCGAGTTCAATTCGTACGGCGGGTATCGAAATTACTCTCTCAAGTTATGCTTACTGACAATTCTGTCACATGAATTAATCTTAGGACCTGAGCTTTAGATAAAAAATATATTGTAGTTACGATGACAAAATTTAATTCTTTAATATTTTTTTGACTATCCTGCACTAACGCTTTGTCTCTGTAGACGTAGACAAATTTGAAAGGAAACTTAATATGATAACTGAATTGGAGTGAAGAGTCAATTTTCTACTAAGTTAGAGCTAGTTTTCTATTTGATTAGCCTGCTGGCTTGACTCCGTTCAAAGGAGGGCGGTTCGTCTGACTTACGATGTTCAGGTCGACCAGCATAGCCATGAGTTGAAACATACAGGAGGCACATAGTTTTCCTGTATTCACACATTAAAGATACAGTGGACTTCCTTGTATGGTGCTATAAAATTTATCTTTAAAATTATGATAACCTTTTTGACTACTTATTTGACGGAGTTGTAAGTTCATGTTCCCGGTTACGAGTTCAAATCTCGAGATTAGAACATATGTTTTAAATTTTCGCCTTGTACAAATCTGAGCTATGGATACAATACACAGCATCGCAATGGAATAAGCTGAGTTTGTGCTATAAAAAATCAAAAAGACAACTTATGCAACGTTTAAAGTTGTGTAGTACTTCAACGATGTCTACTGAAGCGAGAGTACACACATTTCCCGCCTTAGTTTTCCCCGCCACTGACTAGCCAGCTTCTCGGGTAAGACACGAAAATGAACTAACATCATTGTTGTCGCTGTATCCAACTGCCTCAGCTTTCCACTAATAAGCGATGGATGCAGCGTTATTCATAAAGTAATAACAATTAATTATTAATTGTTATTTCATACTCAGAGATATAAACGGTGTCTGACTCTGTCTGAAATCTGGACTTGGATATATGTTCCTACACCTACTAAGTACCTAGCATCTTATGTTTCTCGTGGGACGAGGCGGCGCACTGGAACCAAAAGTTGTACTATCATTTATACGCTAGGAGCTGTAGCGGGGGAGCTGTACCGCGGAGCTGTATCGGGCGAGCAAAGTATTCTCATATGCTCTGCGCTCGCGGCTCACGTTCAATTGAGCCGCCGTTCAATTGAGTCGACTCTTTGAGCCGTACGAAAATATTGATTTGGTACCGTAGTTCCCGCTCTTAATAAAATGAGTCATGACCCATCACTTAGGAACCTACCTGAAGGACAGTGCTTTAATTTTACATATTTTTTATTTTTACATATTTTGTTTTTAATTTCACATATTTTTTAATTCTTTTCTTGAAATCTAATAGTTGTATGTCCCACGCTTACACCTAAGATTAAAAAAAAATTTGGGACGGGTTTATCGAATTCATCGAATTCATCAAATTTCAAAGTTGATTTTCAAGTCTTGTAAAGGTTCTATTCATTTTATATTATTATATAATTATTGAACAGTTGCTTCAAAAACTGAAACAGTAACAGAAAACGGATAGAACCTTCACAGAACTTGAAAATCAACTTTCATATTTGAGGAATTGTTCAAATTCTGTAAGCAACCCGTCCTTTTTTTTGATTTTTTAATAAACAATTCTAATTACGAACAAAAAAAAATAAAATTTGTCAGTGTAATCGTATCCTTACTATTAAATCCTAAATAGTACGACTGACTAAGTGCTTTAAAAACCAACCCCTAAAAATAAGAAATTTATCACAATTTTTATTTTGGGTACTAATAAAAAAAAACGTTGACAAGTTTTTCATGAACCCCAAAGTTTCACTGTATGAGCGTGTTATACGGTATATATCTAATGTAATGGTAGACTGTGATTATACCAACCACCGATTCCTATTGGATTAAAAACTTGGATAGTATAAATAAATTTGTGATAAACTAATTTTATTTGAAATAGTAAGGTAGCTGCAAACAATAACAACCCAATAGACCACAGGACTCCCGGTGAATATTGACTAATTCTCCTCGCAGAAATAAGGACATAACAATTTTATCGTCTCTATTTCATTTATCTGGTTTATGCGGCTGTAAACCCCGCCAAAGCGATCAATCCATCAATAACCGGTTTGATAGTCATCCCCAGACGGGGTTTTATTACCACACATGGCCGGCAGTTAACTTTATCGAGTGTAGAGTCCGTGAACATCCTTAAGCATTGATACTGCCGTATACAGGGTCCTGCTTGTATGAAAAACTCGTTTCGTTTTAAAAATTATTTAATTTTTATATCATGTATAAATTTAAACATTTAAATCTAGAATATATTTTATCACAACAATAACATTGTATTAACTATCCCGCAGCCAAGTGAGGGAGTAGATAGTACCCAACATTACTATCATCCTTATATTAGCTTTAGAGGAAGCTACAAGCCAAAAATATGTATATTCTTGTTATACCTTACATTGTAGGTAATAGGCATTAAAATCGCTTGACAAACGGAGTCTAGAAACGTTCGATTTCAAGCACAAAACTGGTTTTTATTTAATTTGTAAATAATTTTACAAGAAAGCAAAAAAAGTTAATAAAGTGGAACTATCACAAATAATCTTAGGTATAATACTGTATTTTTAAAAAGTTGTTTTCTTTACGCGTTCATACATTTCTATTGGAAAAATATATTATTAAGTATGTTGCATTTAATTTTTTTATTGAGTAATTTATTATTTTATTTGTATTCTACTCAAGCGAAACGATAGGAAAACCTTAAATTTATGTAAAGCATATTTTTTGGTATTCATAATGTACACCAATTCGTTATAAAGAATAATCAAAATAGTGATTTAGCATTAAGCTTTGCCTTAAATATTTGACATATTGATTTTAGTATTTTACGTATTCCTGCGCAAATATATAAGTTACCATTAATTATTGGCTGAATAGTTGGGATTTCTATAGTTTAAAAGCCCATAAGACAAAAAAATAATGGGGTCGTCGGAGGACCCACTTGGTTACACACGTTTTGTTTGGCATCTTGGCCTGTCAAGAGTTAAACTCTGTTTTAGAGAGAGAAAATGATCTTATAGATGTCGCTGATATTTTTGATTGAAATCTTGATGCATTCAAAGCAAAATTAGTTCAGTACTTTTAAGTTAGTGTAAATAACGAGAAAATTATAATTTATGAATATGCTGTATTCACATTTTTATTTTTATTTATTTTTATTTTTTTTAACTTCACATATATAAATTTAAAGTAAATGTGATAATAGCTTAACAAGTTTTTTTGATTTCATAATTTTTTTTTAGATTTTTTTATTTATTTTAAAATCGTTGTTTAAAAGCCCAATAGGGTGTTAATAGATAAATAAATAAAATGCTATATATTCCATGGTTAAAAAACTCGAAAAAATAAGCCTGAGCCGTTAAATAAAATATCCGCTACACCATGTATAAAGCTTTTTCATTTGTAATGATGTAGTTACCGCAACGTGTACTGATTATTCTCCCCGTGCGTTCGTTCAACCTCCATAGACTTTTCGTGTAATATAAGTTAGGTAAGCGATTCGATTTTCGTAAAATTATGTAATTTCGTGTGGCCAAGATAAAACATATTTTTGTAAGCGTGGTTTACGACCATTTAAAAATTTGTTATACAGCCAATTTTATTTAATAGTTCCATGATGAAAGAACAGTTTATATATCTGCTCATATATTGTCATCTTAAAACAAGATACTAAATACGTTTTATGTTCGCAGTTAAATAACAAACTCCCGATTTTGCTCAAAACATTATTTTATTGGTGGTTTTATTGTATTTTTTAAACATATTTGATATCAGTATCGCGGACCGAAGTTATATTATTTAATATTGTTAATGTAATCGCATTTCCAGAATTCGAACCAGATCTAAAGCAGTCAGTAGAAACTATAGTATTTCCAATAGGGGTATGTTGTGAAGTTGAATGAATGTTGTGTAAGGAGGAAGGTTGAGAGTTACCTGAATATTCAGATCTGATCAACAAATACGGCTAATGCCATTTCAAGCAACGATTTGATTATAAAAGGTGCTCTTTAGGCAAGGAGACTATTTATCTTTTTTCTTGCAAGCTTCAATAGCCGTACAAATGACAGATTAACTCTCAAAACAATGATTTCGATGTAATATATTTTCTCATACAAGGATGGAATAATATTATACATATCCATATTTTATGTACACAAAGCAGAAACATTAATGATGAAGGGTGCGATTTTGTTTATATTTATTTTGTGTCCTATAATCAGAATCTACTTTCGAACATAATTATCATTATATTTCACGTATTTAACTACCTACATTAAAATTTTTGTAATGAATTCCGCGAAATTTATTAAAATCAGATAATGTTTATTTATAAAATGTCTTGTAAAAGTATAGAATTTTTCCCCTTCGGAAAAAAAACGTAAATTTAGTGAATACTTAAAATAATTAGAAAACCTCTTTTCTAAAAGGTATTTGTAAATTTCTGGATACCTTATTCCAAAATTTGAACATCAATAAATAATTATTGAAAAAAAATATTGAAACTGAAACATAAATTTTAAAGTATATTTCAATTCTTAGTATATTTAATTCCACATTTTAGTTATATTTATCTCACCACCATCAAATGGAAGAAAAGCGTGACTAAAATTCTATTGATTACACAAGCGCTGTTCAGAGATTTACAGTTCACTAAGAGAGAATTTTTTGAACCTGATTTAGTTTTGGAGTTGTCGATCTTCCAGTCACAGTACTGGGAAATTAAAAGTTCATAATGCACAGAACATACACCTGATGTAATATATGCTTACTAATTTGAATATAAAATCATAGCCCATTTTATTTATTGATTTTCGGGATATCGACAGTTTAAATGTTATCACTGTACATGGTATTGCCAAAATAAAAACCAATAATGGATTTCCTTCTTGTGACTTGACCTCTAATAAAACAATACAAGAAAAATAAAAAATAAAATTGAAGTTTATGGGAAAATTACATAGAAACAAAATATTGCTCGCAATAAAAAATATTTCATTCCTAGTGATAACAATAATTTACATTTATTAAAATAAATCCATATTATCCGGAAAGAAAAATCATTCCCAAATATACAAAAAGTTAACTTCCAAGCTGTCAATTTTATGCTAATTTATTGTTTTAAGATACCAAGATATGGCGTTTAGAATCTAAAAAAAACAAGCAGTTGATATATTTTTTAATAAAATGAGTAAAGTCTTGACAGGAGATCTGAGGACTTTTCTGGTCCTTAAAATTCTATCGATTTCAAATATTAATATTATAATCTTGGAGGAAACATACTCATGTAATCATATGATACCTATTGTTACGTAATACAGTCTCCCTATTAAGTTGAATAAGGCATAGTTGCCCCAACTTCCCCTCACAGCTAGTCGGCGTGTTCAAACACACGCGGCCAGATGGTCAAAATACGTGATCGGCACGGACCACCCAGGCTGCTGGCAGCCAACACGGGCCGGCCTCCGCGCGCTTCCACAGTGCAGAACCGACCTTGGTTAAAACAACACGGTCGTTCGCGATGGCAAATCTACTCGCGGACATGACTTGCATAATTACGCAATAACAAACGCGATCTCGTTCCAGTTTTCTAACTAAATGTATCGCTATCAATTTCCAATCATGTTTATAATCTCGGCTCGAACTAAACTCAATGGAGTCCCGTTCCCGTGTAAAATCCCGAGTGCATATCACCGCATCAACAGTACCGCTGCTTTTAAGCGCGGGAAACCTGAGTCAACATGATGTACCGCATCTCAAGGCGAATCGTAAGCTTTCAACCTATCCCCTTTCTTGTGTTCAATTCTTGTAACTTCATGTAGAATCCACGCTCCACCCTGTCGTCAATTTAGAGAAGAGAGTAGAGTGATCTATGTCACCCCTGTATTTCTCGAGATGATTAATATACCTTGTGCCTTTCTACTCATGTGTTATTATTGTGTGTAAACCTGTCCGACCTCCTAACCGACGGACGAGCTGATGACCAAAGGAACTGCCTACCCCTGATAGTACACGAGTTTCATATGCCTACCTTTTTATCTGAGCTTAGCCAACTAATTACCTGGTTCGATTCCGGGAACCATATGTTAGCACTGGCGCAAAAACGTGGGTTTTCTTTGGTTAATTAATCGTCCATCGGGAGGTCAAATTGGAAATAATCTTGTACTCCTTCACTCTGTTTTCATGCCTTGTTTTGTATTAACCTTTGTATAACAATGTTTTCTTCCAATAAATCATAGCTGTTCTACAAACCATCGCGTCAAATCTAAAACAACCGTGTCACATTAAAAAAATTCGGTGTTAAATTACAAGTTTTACGAATCGTCACTCGACAAAATTTTAAGTACCGGTATTCTATCACAAGGTGCGCAACCAACATTTACTTCTTTTCGGACATCTCAAACATCACATAGTGATCCAAAACCACAATGGTTTACTTTCCAAGTGCAACTATTAGAGAGAATGAGCTAGAATAATCTACAATTCAACAGTTTCAAATCTTGTACATGATACAAAATAAATTCCTTGTTCGTGGAACCATAAGCCAGCATCGTTCTGCAAAATACACAACCAAGGAAACTAAAGCCCTTCTGTCATTTGATAATTCCGCTTTATATGTAATAAAGGTGGGTAGAGTATCCTTTTCGAAAGAAAAGTCTTGAAAGCCGACTTACCCTTTACATATAATTGAGATTCGCGATTGACGTAAACCCTGACGTTCGGCACTTCTGCGCAAATGGGCCAGTCGTTTGTCCAGTGAAAGGGAATTTTACGAGTAAATAACCAAACATTGGTTCTGCTTAAATTCAGACAATTGGTCACGAATCACAAACAAACCCTCCAATAATTGTTGAAAAAACAAACAATACTCTCTCGAAATCTGCACTTTGAATTTTTGTTTTTTTCGGAAGAAATTTTTTCAAAATTTTTTCTTCGAAACCAAGGACTTCGGAAATTTTTCAAAACTCACATCTCAGGGACTTTTCCACTAAAATTGCAAGGAAACCCCTGGCCGTTTTGTTTTCACAAATCAAAGACTTGGAAATTTTTTTTTTCAAAAATTTTCTTCACTCATCTAGGACTTTAAAATTTTTCGGAATTTTTTTCAAAAACACACATCTCAGGAACTTTTTCACTAAAATCCCAGGGTAATCCCTGGTCATTTTTTTCACAAACCAAGGACTTAGAAATTTTTTCGGAAATTTTTCAAAAAACACACATCTCAGGGACTTTTCCATCAAAAACACAAGGAAACCGTTGGCCATTTTTTTTTCATACTAGGACTTTGAAAAATTTCACAAAATTTTTCACCTACCATCACAAGCAAACCCCTGGTATTTTTTTTTTTTGAAAAACAACCAGCCACACACTCGGACAATTCTTTTTCTTCTCACAAAGTCTAAATCAACTTCCACAAAATGAATCCTCAAAACAACACCTTAGGCATAATAGCCAACATCTGCTCTCAAAGTACACAAAGTTTAGAAAAGGAATTAAAAGACAGGAATATTTCTCCTTTCAACAAAACCAAAAACGTCCTGATTAAGTACGCAGCATTTCACAACAGGAAATACATAAAAGGGCTGCAATTTCAACCCGGCAGTAAAATTGCTGACAGAAACAGACACAATTTACGCAGAAAACATGTTACCTTTAAGGAAAACGACACAGTTTGGAGACGCAACAACACACTCTCACAAGGTGCATTGTACTTCTCTGCAAAACTAGCTCCTCGCTTTGTTAAAGCAAAAGTGCTGAGAAAAATCTCAGATGTAGTATATACCCTATCGGACGCCTCTGGTAAACACATCGGTAACTACCACGTGAAAGATATTGTCAAACTAGGAAGTGTGGACACAATGGACACCACCTTCACTAGGACACTACACTCATAACTAACAAACTTTTGGCTCTACCTTTGTCCCACGAGATTTGGCCCTCGTGCAGACAAACAGCATGTCCTATCGCGTAAGTTTCATATAAAAACTCGCATTTCGACCTCTGCAAGGTAACCTTTTCATTTTACTAAAAACACAGAAGTGTCAACTGTGGTTTTTAATCATTTCTCACCCATACATGTACTACTATGCTCTTTTGTATAAACCTTTGGTTATTTTTGTTTCTTTGTCACACCTCACCGTGTAATGTTTATAAATTGTACTCATATTTTGTACGTATTCTTCTCTGGAACTGATCATTCTAGTCAAGAGACTTTTCTGCTTCCCAAACAATTGATGCTCCCGGAGTTGCGTCCCTGGACATTAATTGTTAGTCGTCACCATTATGACACTTACGACACTAAATACACAACTATTTTTTGTCATAACTACCACAAAAAGTCACGTACAACATTGTATGTAAATGTTTTTTTTTAATTCTCGCATGTTCTCTGTTATTCACATTGTTTTTTTTTCACATTGTTCTTTCACATTTGTTCGTCACATTTGTTCCATTGGGCTCCATCGTACATAAAACAATGACCCTTTGCAACATACACCCAATTGAGGTGAATATTCTACCCCTGTAACTTGTAATCATAATGCGTGTGTAAATTCCAGTTTGGTATCGTCATTTGATTCAAGTTTACAAAGGTGTAACAAATAAAAGTTACAATTACCTTTTTTAAAGTTTTTTCAGTTTTGTCTAAAAAATTGAATGGCGCTCAACATTCCCATTTGCTCTAATCTGTTGTTTTTTTCAGAATTTGATATTGACACGTCAATTCTGAAAAAGGTTGTTGTAAAGAAGAACAAACGCCGTTTTGTCCTCCTCATCAATAACAATGTATCATACATAACACCTTTCGGTCACATTGAGTATGTAAAATCTTAAGATCTCAACTTCCTGACCCCAATTTGTTAAATTATGTACTTATTTTGACTTAAATAGCATTAATTTGCCTTGTCAAATACACCGAGCCAGGTCACTTATATTAAGTCATCCTGTGTCTCTAGGTGCCTCTTGTATCAATTTGTAACATTAAGTTCACAACATTCGTGTTCGTGGCAATTTTGGCAACACCAAGAGTGTTTTCCCCTTTTTTTGTTTGGTCATTTTAAGTAAATAAAACCCTAAAAGGTCTTAAATAAACCACTACAAACCTTTTTTGTAAGCAAAGAGTAAGTAAAACCGAGTAGGTCTCTTTTGCTATATGTATGTCTTGTTTAAGACATCCTTATAGGCATATGTTTTGTATTATTGCCAACTTAAAGCATAAACCCAACCAAGGGTTATGCCATCTCAAAATTTTGTAAGCAAAGAGTTAGTAAAACCAAATAGGTCTCTTCTGCTATACTGTGTGTCTTGTGTAAGACATCTTTAGGCATATGTCTTGTATTATTGCCAACTAAACGCATAAACCCAACCAAAGGTTATGCCATCGTCATTTTTGATAATACCAATAGCCACTACTTGATTGTTTTTGACATTGTGTATGTATCTTTTTCCGGTATTGAAATGGTACTTTTTTATTATTGAACGTTGATATGTTATTTTCATGATACATGAGAATGTTACAATATCCACCATGAGACGAGGGATCGTTATAAAATCTAACACTATACATGAGAATGTTATTATATCTACCGTGATACGAGAAGTTCGTTATAATTACTTTTTTTACTGGCTCACATACACTGTGGCCAAAGAGATAATTTGTTCCATAAATGGTTATAAATATCTATGTTGTACCGTCCTTTCAATACTAGGGTTCTTTCGTAATTCGTTCAATTTCTACATGAGACGTGGAGACGTTATAATACTTACCATGATTCTTGCGAACGATACAATATCTTGTTGTTGTTTTCTTTAAATAAGTTGACACTATGTACTTGTTCTACCGGACGTAGATCATTTTACCCTGACTTGTCGCCCTTAATTGGGACCCTTTTGTATAACTCATGACACTGAAGGAAATGTCCTTCACTGTAGTGAGATTTTTTTGTTCTATTCAAACAAACATGAAGCTGTGCATTCAGCAATTTTTTACGCTAACTGATACCTGTGGACTTCTTGTCAAGCGGACCCAAGAACCATCCACTATCCATTGACCATGGACTAGCCATCAGCTTCACTGTTGGTTATGAGGTATCGTGTCGTGGGAGTTAATTGAGACAGTGACACAAAACCACCTAACTCGTTGTCTGGGAGACGAATAAGAAAAACTCCCAGGTTTGTAAAGCCTGAGCAAGGGTCTGTCATGTTCTCACAAACTGTAGAAGATTAAAAACGACCCCTAATCTTTCACCAAATACACGTGAAAGATTAGATTGTTATTATTGTGTATTTTCCTTCACCTTTTCATCAAATTCATGTATATGTGTAAAGAGTTAGGAAATTTGCTGGTTGATATATTTCGTCCTCACATAGAGATCGAATTGAGAATTAGCTCAGTCACTATCAATTTTCGCTGCTCAAACCCTCCATCCTTCACCCTTCCATCAAACCTCATGTACATTTATAAAAAGTTAGGAAATCTGCTGGTCGACCACATTTCGTTCTCTGAAAGAGATCGAACGGAGAATCAGCTCCATCACCAGCAGACCTTCTCGCTCAACGCCATTTTTTTTCTCATCCCTCATTATCTTTGAGGTTAATTTCATGAATCTGGAAGGTGTACCCTACGCACATAGCGTATCGTCTGTCTATAAGACAATCTTTATCCATGAAATTTGCTTCAAAAACTTCCTTTTTCACCCCTTTCCTAGGTAATCAACACATTTCTTGTAATTTTGAAAGTCGTAAGTTGTTATCGCTCAAGCGCTAACACCGGCCATGGAAGGCCAACTTCTTTCAGAAACTTGGTGTTACTACGTTACAACCACCTACCTATACCTTGTAAATCAAATAGGTAACCTCACGCCAGTCGTGATAGTTTTTGTCTCCCCAATCTCGGATACTCATGGTATAGTCAGCACATTAGATCTCTCTCTACTCTCTCCTCTCTAAACAGCGTTTTTTTTGTCTTTTTGTCTTTTTGTCTTTTCTCTTGAACACAATTTGTTTCTCTCCAAACGTTTTTTCATCATTGGTCTACCAGGCAGGTAAACTTCAAGAATTTTGGCTCTAATAATAACCAATTCCCGGATTAAAAAAAAGACCAGCAGCCCTCCTCATCACCTGCAAGCTGAGCTTCACTTCTTTGCCGCCTTCACTTCCATCACTCACTTCTCTCCAATCTCTGCGTACCAAAAACACCCGACCGCACCCAAATTAGGTGTGGGTCGTGCGTGCAGTTGCAAATCAAGTTGTCTCATCATTCAAACCACTTGCCATTTGTACAAATCAACCACTTGCCGTTTGTGCAATCAATCACTTGCCATCTGTGCAATCAACCACTTGCCATTGTGCAATCAACTACTTGCCATTGTGCAATCAACCACTTGCCGTTGTGCAATCAATTACCTGCCGTTTGTACAAATCAACCACCTGCCGTTTGTACAAATCAATCACCTGCCGTTTGTACAAATCAACTACCTGCCGTTTGTACAAATCAACCACCTGCCGTTTGTACAAATCAACTACCTGCCGTTTGTACAAATCAACCACTTGCCGTTTGTGCAAATCAACCACTGGCCGTCGTACAAATCAACCACTTGCCATTTGTACAAATCAACCACTTGCCGTTTGTGCAATCAATCACTTGCCATCTGTGCAATCAACCACTTGCCATTGTGCAATCAACTACTTGCCATTGTGCAATCAACTACTTGCCATTGTGCAATCAACCACCTGCCGTTTGTACAAATCAACTACCTGCCGTTTGTACAAATCAACCACTTGCCATTGTGCAATCAACTACTTGCCATTGTGCAATCAACCACTTGCCATTTGTACAAATCAACCACTTGCCGTTGTGCAATCAACTACCTGCCGTTTGTACAAATCAACCACCTGCCGTTTGTACAAATCAACTACCTGCCGTTTGTACAAATCAACCACTTGCCGTTTGTGCAAATCAACTACTGGCCGTCGTACAAATCAACCACTTGCCACTTGTACAAATCAACCACCTGCCGATGCGCAAACTCAACATAATAGCCATCACACGCATCAACCATCAATCAACTTACTGGTATTACTCCATGTTAATACCAACTTCATTTCACCTTGACAACCACTGCCCCACCACATCAGCATAATGGAATTCACGCTGGTACAACAACAGAACCCGGATACTTCTGGCCCTCAGCATCACCATCTCTCAACCACAACCAAGAAGCACAGTTCAATTTCTATGGCCCTAGTGATACTTGAGTGCAATCTCAAATGGGTCAAGTTACAGTGAAAATGTAACTTTAATAACTTCAGTGAAATTACGTCTACTTGGTACTCAACGAAACACTACGCTCTTCAAACTTAGCTTACAGACCAATGAAATTTTAGAGTCAGGTTGTTGTTCTTGTCATCACTGCATAACCTTGTATGTTTGTTCTTGTCATCACTGCATAACCTTGTATGTTTGTCTTTTCATCACTGCATAACCTTGTATGTTGTTCTTGTCATCACTGCATAAACTTGTATGTTGTTCTTGTCATCACTGCATAACCTTGTATGTTGTTCTTGTCATCACTGCATAACCTTGTATGTTTGTCTTTTCATCACTGCATAACCTTGTATGTTGTCTTTTCACCATTGCATAACCATGTATTTTTTCTTCCTTGTTTTTTTTGTAAATCAACACTTTTTTCTCTCTCTACTCCCCTCACGACAAGGTGAAGAGGATTTTTAGCGCCTAAAGCTTCATTACCACGTCGCCTTTTACTGGCGGAGGGGGAATGTGTTACGTAATACAGTCTCCCTATTAAGTTGAATAAGGCATAGTTGCCCCAACTTCCCCTCACAGCTAGTCGGCGTGTTCAAACACACGCGGCTAGATGGTCAAAATACGTGATCGGCACGGACCACCCAGGCTGCTGGCAGCCAACACGGGCCGGCCTCCGCGCGCTTCCACAGTGCAGAACCGACCTTGGTTAAAACAACACGGTCGTTCGCGATGGCAAATCTACTCGCGGACATGACTTGCATAATTACGCAATAACAAACGCGATCTCGTTCCAGTTTTCTAACTAAATGTATCGCTATCAATTTCCAATCATGTTTATAATCTCGGCTCGAACTAAACTCAATGGAGTCCCGTTCCCGTGTAAAATCCCGAGTGCATATCACCGCATCAACAGTACCGCTGCTTTTAAGCGCGGGAAACCTGAGTCAACATGATGTACCGCATCTCAAGGCGAATCGTAAGCTTTCAACCAATCCCCTTTCTTGTGTTCAATTCTTGTAACTTCATGTAGAATCCACGCTCCACCCTGTCGTCAATTTAGAGAAGAGAGTAGAGTGATCTATGTCACCCCTGTATTTCTCGAGATGATTAATATACCTTGTGCCTTTCTACTCATGTGTTATTATTGTGTGTAAACCTGTCCGACCTCCTAACCGACGGACGAGCTGATGACCAAAGGAACTGCCTACCCCTGATAGTACACGAGTTTCATATGCCTACCTTTTTATCTGAGCTTAGCCAACTAATTACCTGGTTCGATTCCGGGAACCATATGTTAGCACTATATAATACGTCCCTACGTACCTACACTATACAATCCATACTTTTACAAAACCAGTTTAATTGCATTTTTGAACATAGCGTAAACGTAAATGAATTTGGACTTCCTTTGCGGTTGGAAGCTAATATTCGTACGCAAACAAACACCGTAATACGAGTATAATATTGTATATACATTGACGGACAGATTTTATCAAGTAAAAACACTGTAAAATACATTTCCCAAATCTAAACATTGCGTATACAAGAAAACACAGTATTTTGATTCGAGAAATGTGTTTTACAGTGCTATGTGTACTATTTTTTCTTTTATTTTATATTATTGACAAATATGTATTACGCACTTCACGCTTAAACTCTGTCCATTTTTACACTATTAAATGTAAGTTTATAAAAATACACGTCAAAACACTTGTTTAAAAATAGTTTATTAAAGTATCAAAAGTATAATAATGGCAATCACAATTGGCATTTGCTTGTCCTTTTACACGATGGCATTTACACTAAGTTTTGTACTTAAGACAGCAGATGTTTAATATTATTCCCTGTTGGAGCATACTTCACTTTTAAATTCTAGTCTGTTTTAACATTATCGATTATGCGTTAGTTTATAAAAATCAAAGACAAAATAGTTGTATAAAAACATAAAAGTAAGAAAAGAAGATAAGTTATTGAATAAAAATCATAATCATATTTTGGCGTATCCTGAACAATTTACCTGCACATTTCAAAACTACGGCACACTTTTTTAAATGAAAATTAGTTCGCAAAACATCCTTCCGAAACCAATGATTTCCGATCATATATCTTGTTAGAATCCGTATTTCTGTATTAAATTTCACCGTTGTAACATTTCGGAACATGTTTCTCATACTAGATTTTCATAATAACTCCCAGACGGGTTTTCATAACTTGGCAGTAAAGTTTATATAGGGGTACAATAGTTCTGGCAAGTTCTCAAGAGGGATTTTTATAGAGGTGCGTAACTCAATTGGGAGTTCATCACAAAGCCGGGGTTTCGAGGTACATTTCTAGAATAAGTCCCAAGATAATATCATAACACGTTGAGGCCAAAATATGTAGTACCAATATTCGAACATTATACTAAATTCCGTACTAAATTAAACACTCGTAAGATGAATGCTTATACATAAATACTTACGTGTGTTATGGATGTATATTATTGTAATATACAATATTACACGTATACATATGTTATTATCTATATAAGTTTACAAGCAGATAAAACACAAATGTTTGTCGATTTAAAAGAAAGGTCAATTGATTTTCTAACATAATTTGTAAAAACCTGGTACATAATATATGAAGTTCTGTTTTTACTAATGACGGCAAAATAACACTTTACGTAAAACATGCGAACCCTTAGCACAGGTTCACCTATGACGTGTTCACAAAATTTTGCTACTAACCCATACAGATACTGAACATTCTTGAAAGAACTGGTACTAATTAATAAACTGTTAAAAAAACTATATATCTTCTTTCTTCCATACAAATTAAAATATAAATGTTCGTTTGTTAAAAATCTTAAATCTTTGAAAGTTCTTCATCGATTTATTTGAAATTTTGACACAACTTTGCATTGGAATACGCGTGATTTTTTATATACCTATATTTTATAGATATCACCTGTGACAGGTAAATAGTATACTAAAGTATAAGTGGATAAACAGGTCTTTAAAACACGCGCGATTTTTTCGAAATAAAGCAAGTGTTTTAAAGACCTGTTATCCACGAATACTTTACGCTATTTTTTTTATTGTTACACTTTGAAAACATAAATATTGATATTATTATTAAAAATTTGGAAATAAGAACTATTAATGAATTCGTGATGTGACATCACAATATCTTGTTGTCATGGAAATGAAAAACACAAACATTAATTTGCAATCTGTCATGTCAGATTTATAGTTAAAAGTTGACATTAAGACTTCACATTTTGTTGATGTTGCCATGGTAACTTTAAAAAACGCGCGTTCCATAAAGTGCGATTTAAACACGCTAGAGCGTACTTTAAATAAGTAAAAAAGGGCACCAATAAAAAAAAAAGTTTTTTTTAAACTGCGCCATGTGTTGGCCTAATTTTCTTTTTTTAAAACACAGCGCCATCTGTTCTACAAACATGATTTTTTTTAAAACAGCCCAATCTGTTGGATGTAAAAGAAACTCACAATTATTTCTCTATCTGCACAGACAGACTGATCCACAGCAACGCGTGGCGGGGTTCAGCTAGTAATCAAATAAAAATGAACAATAGCAAATACTTTGTTTTGAACGAAATGTTTGTTAAGTTGCAATTATCGCTCCTTTCGAATTAAGGATTTTTTTGTTCAAACCCAATTGTTGAAATAAAAAAATGACAGCTGATTTGACAAAAGGTCATAACTTTTTAGCAATATTTTAACAGTGTAATACGGTTTTATAATTTACTTTATTATGAACACTATTATATTACGTCAGTTTTCTGTAGTTTTTGACATGGTTGATTTTGTGAAGCAACTGAATAAAACAAACCCGAACAATCCATTAAAAAAATAAAATACAGTAAAATTATTGAATTTGGCTCATGACTATTCGGTGAGGAAATGCTGGGAGGAAAATCAACATATCTTTAATTTTGGTCGGAAATTGAATGCTTTTCAAAATCTGTATTGCCCTCGTAAGTCATATTGCGTGTTGAAATACAATCAATCTCGTACAATATATACAAATATCTGATTGGTAAATTATTCAATCATTCCTTATCTGTATTGAAAAACTATGTTGAAAAAGGACAGAACGTTCAGTTATTCAGAGTTTAAAACACGACAAAAAGCAAAAAAATTTTGTGCCTAATTTATATAATTTGTGCACGGGAGGATGAATAAACACAAAAACTAATTCCGATTAGAGGGAGTGATCAGAAGAATAGAAAAATAACGATTTGTGCATTACATAATGTGATGAATATGGTGAAATTAAATTTTACTAAATTTACCAAAAATACATTATGTATTATGTTGTAAATTGAGAAAATTGGTAGAACACGCAGTGGCATGTGGCAGCTTGACATGCTATTTTTGTTTTTGTTATGATGGGTATGGTAGGTAAAATAGTGGGGAGAGGAAGGAGACAAAAAGGGAAAGTTCGAAAAGTTCCTGGCTATTCACCTCTGGTCACCAAATGCAGGCAAAGCCATTTCAAGCAACGTTTTAATTCTGAATCGTGGTCCTGGGGCGATACTGAGATCCTTAACACTGAGCTACTGGGGTTTTCAATATCAATATCAATGTTAAAAAACTCGCTATATGGTGCCAGCATGATGAAAGATCACGAAAATAAGAAAACAACAATTGTTTGGAGATCTAGGCGTAGGTGAAAATAACGAAAAAACAAGAAAAATAAAATTTGTGAGGATTAAAATTCAGAAGAAGTTTCATAAGACAACCTACAAAGATTATCAAATAGAAGATTGTCATAAATACGAATTCAGAATTTTAGAATTTGTGAAAATAAAATATATTGAAATAAGTTTTCTGTGAGGACACCTTATTTCAATACATTGTACAGAAAATAATTCTATAATCTTATGTATTTATTTTTTATTTAAAAAAAAAGATTTGTATTTACCTCACCAATAATATTGTAATCTGTTTTTTACCTTGTTTTTATCGTTTTCTTAAAAACATAATAGAAGTGTCATAAACTTTTGGGAAATGTTTTGTTTTATTTATTCAATAAAAGAGTCTGTGGGCCGAGAGCCCACTCCACGGCAGTACTCCATCGAAGGGATGGATTCCATGAATGCTAAATAACAATATCTTTGTATCAATTCAACCCCCTATTATATGGGAATTGGCAGTCAGAATTACAAAACGCTATCCTAATTTTAGGGTTACACTGTTTTTTCGGTTTTGTCTTGTTGTACGTAATTTTTTCTTTGGTTGGACGTTTTTAGTACGTTGGTTATAATAATAATAATAATAATTGGATGACTTGTTTTTGTGCACAATCACCTCAAAGGCGCTGTACGAATTTATAATACATTTCTACAGTGATCTATGTTATTACTTAACTATTTTTGGAGATAATACTTACCTGGTAGGTCACTTGAGATTAACACTAAATTAACATTATCTTATTGCTTACTAGCGAAATTTAGATACACGATATAGAACACAGTTGAAAAATTGAATATAACTGGACTTTCTCTCAGGAATGGTAAATTAAATTTAAGGGTATGAAGCTAAAAAGGTAAGTTTTTAGTTTAGACCTAAATTCTGTTGGACTTGTTATGGATCTTAGTTCCGGAGGGAGTTTATTCCAAGCCTTTGGCCCAGATACTCCGAAAGCGCGATCACCAAAGTTAGTATTTGGCTTGCGCTTAGGTTCTATCAGTCTGCCTACAGCTGATGATGTTGCTGATCTAAGAGTTGACTGCCTCAGACCATTGTTTTCCGGGACGCATAGTTCAGAGATGTAGGGTGGGGCCATTTCATTGATGGATTTAAACACCATCCAGCACAGTTTGTACTGGATTCTTTCAGGGCACTTGAGCCAATGAAGGTTACGAAGGTGTTCTAAAATGTGTGAATATTTTGAAACCCCGGTTATGAGCAGTGATGCTGCATTAAACACTGATTGAAGTTTTTCAATTAGATATTTTGGAAGCCTGGTTATTGCTTTTATGCAAAATAAATATTTTTAAAACCCTTTGGAAGCAAAATCGATTTAGATAACTTTTTACAAGCTAACGCCCTATCAATGAACGCGTTATTTCAACACAAAAGTTAGTACAGGTGATGAGTTTTTAACCCGTTATAGGTCATAAGCTAAACACGGATAGTTTTGAGACCGGCAACATTAAGGTCTATATTTCTTTATGTTTACAAGTTATAATCACCCTTATGGATTGTAATCATTCTGAGGTAACGCCCAGAGGTTTTCGCACATGTTGAGTAAATTTACGAAAATCGCGTCCTGGTCAGTTTCTCTATAAAATTAACAAAGCAGTTATTCTCCTGTAACGCAAATAAATTAAAGTATATTTTTTCTTACCAACCTGTCTTTTTAAAATGAAAACAAAAATTTAAAGTCAATTTTTTTTAACCTAAATGGACACCGGTCAGAAAAAAAACCGCTGGATATTGAAAATTAAAAAAAAAAAAAAAAAAAATCTGTTCATCAAAATGAATATAGAATACAAAACGTTAAAAAAAAGTTGTCCTATAAAGGGTTAAGCCTAATAAACCTTTAAATGAATAATCAAAATCTCTGTCATAGACCGTCCGTAATGGTTTGCTACGTTTGGTGACTAAGCAGGGGTGCCCGGGTTGATGGGGTGTGATTTTTATAGGTCTTGATGGCAGATAAATCCACTCACTTACAGCATGGCAGCTTGGATCCGGAGAGACTGGTTTAAGGAGACCATTTGACATCTCCAGCAGGACTCTCTCGACCCAAATGCCTTGCACCGCAGTTAGGGGAATGGATTCATACGTCAGTCATTCCTGGACACGCTGAGCTCCATATTTGTTCCCAACCCTTGCCTTTTTTCCTTCTCTGAACTTCTTATTTTTCCTTTTCCTGAAAAGACCCTCCATACAGCATCCTCAAAAATGACATGGACATAGAGGAAAATTATTTTCCATGGACTATGACAAAAAAGTATGACATTAATTAAGACAAGTTATTTGTATGTCTCTTGAAACCCTTAACCCCCCTTAAGGCCTCTTGCATATTGACCGTAGTATTTCTTAAAGATGTTGTCAGAAAATCTGAGATGGCATATTTGGGTGTTTCCGCTTCTCAATAAAATCCAAATACATGGGATATTTCTGAACGTTTCCGAAGACAAAAAAAAACTGTTTTTGAAAGGTGATTTTATTTAAGAAATTATTAAAAAAAAAAATTTTTAAACGATAAAATTTTGAAATCAAACAAAACGATTTAAAAATGTTTCTTTTCACGTTTTTTTCTCTAAACACTAAATTAAAATAACTGATAACAAAAACTACATTTATTTTACTAACCACCTCATTTTTTGTCGTATCCATTTTTTTTTTAAATCACAAAATATTATAAATTCTTCACTGAAGTTAAAGATGTACATTTTACTTCAGTGGTTATTTTTTTTTTAATTTGAATATAAAGCGAGTTATTTTTCTTTCTAACAACGTTTATACTATATTTTTTAACATGTCAGTAAGGGAGCCACAACGATTTTTATGACAGCGTTTGAGCTGTTCCGAAAAACGAACAAATTGACTCCATGAGTATTAGCTGTTTGTTTTGTAAAACCGAACAAATTAGCTAGAAAGGTTAAGTTTGAGACTTGTTGTACCTCTGCCATGCTGTGCTGAGCTGCTTTACAGATTGAGCAGTTTTACAAACAACTTATAGCATAAAAGGTATGAAATATCTACATATTATTCACATTTCATCATTTTTAACACTAATTATGTTGGAACGTGTAAATAGCCTCAACAAAAAATGGGTTTTATACCCAAGAAATAATAACTGACAAATTATTCTCACCTCATAGATTATGGTCAAGAATTGCCAAAACGTGCGCAAACCTGTTGTAGATCCCATCCCGAAAGCGTAAGGTTTCCTCTGGCCCATGCAATATTCGCAGGAGATTTTTGTCTTGTCAAACGGCATGCTAATCAATTTGTGAGAAAAAGAAAATTATTCAAACGTGCAGATGTCAAATTTCAAAGAACAGTAAGTGACAAAACACCGAAAAATCATAATGATAAGTAGGTACTTTTATTTTTGAAGCATAGACTTAAACCAATTGCCATGCATTTGGGTAGGTACTTACATAAGTGCACACTATAAATACATAGAGGGATGAAAAACAATATTTGAGGTACTTATTTAAAATATATTAGAAAATTAAAAACTAACCGAAACAAAAATAAATTATATTATGGTGCTTAACAACCTTGACTATAAAATACAATTTTTACTAGAGTATGAATTCTTCCTTCGGAAACTGTCTTGCAATTTTGACTTACCGAAGTATGGGTGGTTCACGCAAATTGACAGCAGTCCACACAGCCAATAAGGTATCGGATTGATATTGCTTGGTAACTTGTAACTATTGTGTTTCGAGTCCAAATCAGCTATAAAATAATGAGATTTGGGAATCAACTTCGTAGTGAAGTCAGTTCATTAGAATTCATCTCACCGATTATTCAATGCCAATATTTATTATTCATGTGAAAATTTGTATGGAATGGAAAATCGGAATTCATGGACTTAATTGCTCTGAACTTGGATTTAATATTATTGAATAATAATTTTAATATTCATTTAACCAATCGCGGTTGGAAGGTTACGGTGAATTTATAATTTTCAGGGTCCCAGAATAATATTATTTTCAGTCTTCCATTTAATCATTTTAAAGTAAAACGCCTTTCTAATGTAAATGTATGTATTTATTTATTAACGCCCTAATGGGCTTTTACATAAAGATTATAAATTGAATTTAAAACAACAGCATAACATAAATAAAATAAGAAATACAATGTAACTAAAATTATATCATCGCAGGATTCGTAATTGTACAAAATGAAGATAATTAATTATTGTCGTGTTGTGTTTTGTTTTGTTTTCTTTTTAAATTCCTTTTCTATCCCCTGTATTTTAAATCGAGCATAATCTATTTTTACCAATGTATTAGTGGGTAAGTACCTTTATAAATTCCTACCTTGGTTTTGTGCTTATGTGTATATCCCTGTTTGTTCCCTTTTATGTTTTTTCTTCTTCGTTTTACTGAACCTTACTTTTCTATTTTTGAACTGGTATGTACGTGAAACTTATAATTTTGATGTCAATATACCGATGTAAAATTGTACCTATTAACTCCCAATTATGCGTTTTTGTAAGTTCCTCTCGTCCTACAGTGAATTATTTAAATCATGGAGATTACTCTAGCAAGAAATAAACGTAATAAAAATATAAAAAAATTGTGTTATATCTAATTATTGGATCATCCTTCGATTCTCGATAACGGAGGGTGGTTGTAATGTTTTTTGCATTTATCTAATGCCTAGAATCACGGCTCGTAACGATATAAGCTTCATTTTTTATATTTTTACAACATGTTTTTTCACATTTGTAGTTTGCTATAATTACATTTTATATAAGTCTTAGAAAACTCAGTAATATTCAGTTTGATTGTGAGAAATCTCTAATATCTGCACATATTTGTTTGTTTTAACAATATTTATATATTATATATTACAAATAAATTTTATTTCTAACACTTCATGAAAAGTTTATTTCATGCCTGACTTTTATTATCATGATAATATTAAAATTAGGTTTTAAATCAACTAAAATTTGACCTACTTGTTTCATATTGTAGTATGGTGTTTAGATCAGATTTTATTTCTAGCAATAAAAAGTTTGTGTATTTTTTTTAAATAGACAAATACAATAAAATCTATCTGTCATAAATCTTTAAAAATCTCCCACTATCACCACAGTAAGCGTAAAATATTGCTTGTGTTGTGATGGAGGACTTAGTCAGCCAAGGATACGAACTCTCGATACCTGGCTGAGACCCTGACGCGATGCCAACATATCCACTGTTCGAGACGCATATTTATTTATTTATTTCACGCCTATTAAGGCTTTTACATACATATATATATAAAAATATTTACGAAATAAAACATGAAAATAGTGCAGGAAACGACTATTAAAACAATTGCAGAAAAATAAATATAAAGTCAAAATATCACTCAACTTGATCTACACAGCATGCAGGCATAAAACATAAAAAATCCAAAATATTTTTTCTGTTTCAGTTGACAAAAGTATTATAATATGTTAAATAGTAATATATAATATAATTTTATAGTCAAGTCAAATTAAATACCTTTATTAAAATATTCCAGTACTTGATGAAAAAAACTTCAATAGGGTATGCTTATATATTGAAATTGGTGTACTAAATATATCAACAACATCGTAGTATTTGTTTCCTAGCTGTTGAATCCGTCGCATAGGAGTGTGATATTAGGACGTTGAAATAGAATTGCTACAATAATATGGTAGGTACTGTCTTGTAACCGACCTGCTTGGAGTATGAAAAGAGATTACATATAATAAATCAGGGGTATCAAACCTTGAATTAATGATTTTATACAAACAGGTTAAATCGGAAATAATTCTCATGAGATAATTTTATTAAATTTAATAAATAAAGTACGTTATCGTAATTTAGGTTTTCTCTAGGAATGCCCATTTTGAAATTTACATATCTTAAAAATTTATTTTGGATTATTCCAATCGCATGTGAATGAACCTCATAATTTAGGGACCAAACCGTGGAATTGAATTCTACAAGTATGAATTGTAGTATGATATTAAAAGAAGGTTTATTTCTGGTACCTACTTTAAATTCACACCTGTGCAATTTCGTTCTAGCGCATACTGGAAGAGAACTGATGTAATTTTTAAAAATTCTGAATAAGAGGTACCCACCGAAGAAATAAAATAAAAAAAAACATAAATAATTTATTGAAGACAATTATTAGCAATTCCTAAACGAAAATCTGAAACAGAAAAATCAGAAAAAAAAACGTTCACATCTAGGAATCGAACCCTTTTTCTGATTTTTTGTTTAGATTGTGGTATAGGAAAAGCTGATATTTAAATAATTAAATATTACAATTTTATGTTTTATTCATTAAGTTATTCAAAAAAAAAAAGTAAAAATAAAATGTCAAAATGTTGATAGTTTAAGAGAATCTCACCGACCGCTAGCCGATAAGAGTGTGACGTCACAGTTAATAAAACGAATGGCAGTATGCGGTACCGCCATTCGAATTGTAAATAAATTAAACTGAATTCTGTTTCGCGACGTCATAAGTATTTTTTACGATCGTTTTACTCAAGTTCACTTTGAAAACTCTGAACTTCGTCATTTTTGGGGATTTCGGAAAAATAATTTTACTCTCGTTGTTAACGTAACGTCCCTGAGAACAATGCGAGCATTCTGATGTTATCCTTGTCAGAATAATTTGCGATGAGATTTTGACCTTGAAGCTTTGAAAAATGTATGAAAAACAGAATAAGCATCGCTTGGGCCAATATAACTTTAGTTTTCACTTTTGATTTTTATGAATGGCAATTTTCTGAAGGCTTTAAAATATTTTTTTATGTTTTCTGCTTTCAACAGTCTTTATATTTTTTTATATTTAATAAATAATAGGAGACAATATCATTTTAAATAAAAGAAGCTTAAGAAAAAAAAGAAAAATATTATCTGTAGACAGCATCGTGATACCTAAATTACAGTAAAACGTTGTTATCTTTCACATGATTCGTCTTTGAATTGAATTACAGAGGAGAAAATATAAAACCCTGTGTTATATGTGCGTGTAAATATGATTTATTTTAGATAATTAGTTTTGGTATAAAAAAATGTTTTCAGTAACCAAAATTAAGTTTTCAGAATTATGAGAGGATTGTCATGGGAGATGCAAACCACGCATTTGTTTAACCCTTTGGAAAAATACCAACCACATTATGTTTTCGTCAATTGAAAATATTCTGTTGCAGTTTCCCTGAAACTAAATGTCACAATGTTAGGCAACAGACCATAGATACTTAGATACTAAAACAGTCAAAAACTATAGAAAATGTAAAAGATAAAACTTTGGAATGACAGCTGTCAATGTTACTCTGTGTCTGTTGAACACGGAGAAAAATGAGTATGGTTGATTTGTTGAATTAAAAAACCATTGCCTAGTAAGATATCAGTGCATTCAGAATATATCGGAACGTACCTACGTGTTCATACAGCTACGCTTTCCCTGATAAATATTATGACGAAATGCGACAATTTTAGAATTTTTACATTTTAATCACACATTCATGTTTTACTGTTAGTTTTTTAATGAAATCTGTCAATTTATTTGTTAAAAGCCCTCATTCCTGTTTTTAACATGAATACGAATAATTTCACCAGACTTTTAATAAATTATCAATATTTTATATCAGTAAGTTTTCGCAGAGCGTGGGAGTTTTGTGAGTTTTTCTTGTTTTGGAGGAAGTCTTGTCCAGAATATCTACACAAAATTCAGTAAATACTTTATATTTAGTATTTTTTTCAATTAAAAATCAAAAAATAACTCAGTAAGCACCATTTTTATTTTTATATATAATTAACAGTATTATACAGCCCTGAAGAAGCTACAGTTGTAGCCAAACCCGGTCGGCAGTAAGAATAAAAGTGGTGTTTACTAAGTTATTGTTTTATTTTAAATATTAATGTCACATTACAAACTATCTGCTTCATATGAAAAAAATACATAGTTTTTGAGTTGATATCTTAGCAAAGGTCTACTAACGTATTTTATAATAACCTTTAAAAGTACGTAACAATGTTTTTTTTTTTAATATAGTTTAATTATAAAATAATTAAAATATATTTAGATTCAGGCTCTGGGAAATTATTTACCACATTATTTTCCAAAAAGGGTGGCAAAACGGAACGAATATGCTTTTTTCTCATCCTTTCTGTACTTTAACCCTTTTTGAGGTCTCTGGATTTGCACGGCCTTACATTTTAGAACTCTTTGTTGTTAGCAATGGCATTTTTATTTGAAAAATTCCTTTTATTGTTTTAAAAACGCATTATGGTTGGTTTCGTGTCGTTCAATTGTCCAATATAATAATAACTGTTATTTGAAAGAAAAAAATCAATTTAAATACATTCAGAAAAAAGAACTTATCAAAGGAATTGTGTTAATCCATCTACCAGTTCGTAAGTAACAGAATTTAAGTAAGCAATACGCTACGCACATGTCCATTGTTTTGGAAGCATTCCATGAGATTATTACTTTCATCTTGCCCAACGCCCTTGAGGTGTTTTTGCACAAAAACGGCGCTATACAAGTTATCCAAGTATTATTATTATTATCTCTTGGCGTGTTTGCGGCGCATTTGGTCTGTCAAACTCAAATAACACCAGAGACCGTACTAGGCGATGCGAGTTCCACACTTCTACCGTTCCATGGTCTTGTTGTTCCACAATTCTACTGTTCCACAGTTATACTGTTTCCGTCAGCACTGCTCTGGGAATTACTTTACCGACCACTCAAGTGGGTTCTAGTGCTAGTTGAGAGGGGATCACCAAATAAGGAGCCATTCTAATAATTGTGGTAAGAGTGTTTTGCTTCCTTATAATTATTACACTACCTATTTTAAACAGGATTCTTAAGTTTAGAGCGGTAAATCAGTTAGTCTCAGTGAAAATGCTGGAACAATAATCTTTTTTCCTGAATGAGATTCGTAATTTCCATTTGATTTCTAAGATAATTAAGTAAATAACACCCCTATAAAAATACATGGTAGTTAATAATTTGTTCAAAAAAGTGGTCCAGCAAAGCTGCCACATGGCTACTTGTCTGCCGGCTCTACCTTTACATTTTCGTCGCTCTAGTTCGTTTTTGTCCAACAGACCATTTTTGGTGAAATTGAGTTAAGTATGCAGTTGTTTTCCGAAAGCATTTATTTATACGATAGAAGTAAAAATTAAAAAATACATATTTTTAATGTTTTTCAAGACACAGTTTGTTATAATTCCATTAAAATTAAATCAATATTCCGAGCTTGTTTATCCAACCAACACTTTGTCCTACATTTAAATTAAAAAAGTGTTTTCTGCGTAATTTTAAACATTTGGAACGAATTTTACCTAAAAATAATAATTCAATTACTTTAAATCATTTTAGTAAGCTTAGGATGAGCTAATTTCATTGTATATGCGTTTTCCGTAAAAAAAATTTGAAGCCCTATTTCTCCCGATTTACGTTTTGGTCTGTTAGACGAAAAAGAACTAGAGCGACGTTTTGTCTTATTGAATTGTACTAATTACATTCATAGAAAAGTAAGAAATATTATTTATACTCTGTCAACACCAGTAGAATCAATAATCTGCGGAATAAAAGTGATGGACTAATGTTTTAGTGTGTTTAATTAGTAAAAATAAAATTTTTTAAAAATTCACCGATTTTTATTTTACTATCCACTTCTTTACGTTTTTTTTGCTAGGTTTCTTATTTTCTTTTATAGTTTATTAAAAATCGCTGGTATACAATATTCCAGCGTTCGGCCTGTTTTGTTTAGTGTGTTTCGATAAATGATCAGCTTGAATATATTGGTTCTTAATTCTATGAAATTTTTATTGGTAAATAAAGTTTGCAAGTCATAATTTGGACCTATTTGTATGGCTTAATATTATACAAGCCATTGAGGTCGGTTTATATACGCATTGTTATTAATAGCTTTTGTTGTTGTTGTTGATAAAAGCTATGAAATTTGATCAAAACTTATCCACATAATATTAGTACTTAAATATTACACTTTCTTTCTCGTTTATGGATATCTTTTGGGCAAGTTAATTAATTTAACAAAAAAAATACAATTACCCCACGACATTTGCAAAATAATAATCGAATTAGGTAATCCAACAATAGGATAGTAAATAGTTTACAATTATATAAATAAAAATGCACAAAATAAACAAGCGAGAACGTTGACGTTGAGGGTTCCTGAGAGAGTATAATGGGGACTGTCAACACAGAAAATGATCTTAATTAGATGCGCATGAATATCCGGTGGCTCCATTATGGTATTGACGTTGACGTTGGGTGTTCCTGGAAGAGTATAATGGGGATAGTCAACAAAAACAATGATCTTAATTAGGTGCGCATGAATCTCTGGTGGCTCCGTCGTGGTATTAACGTTGACGTTGAGGGTTCCTGGAAGAGGGTAGTGGGGACAATCAACACAAACAATGATCTTAATTAGATGCGTTTGAATCTCTTATGGTTCCGTAGTGGTATTCCACATATTGTTATTATGCTTTTTCTACATTTACATATTTTAATGCTTTATTGACTGTCCCGTTGTATCTCGACCGTTTTGCATTTCGTCTGCCTGTGAATTTGTTCGTAAGTTTCGTTTCCGTTTCAAGACGGTGTGATGGACTCGCCCTGGGATAAATTTTTTTATTGTTGATTTATTATGGTGGGAAAGAAATTTTCAGTTGGTCTAACGACATAGGAAATTACCAGATGTTGGACAACTGATTTTAAAACAAGTGTTTAGATTTATTATGGTACTAGAGAAAAAAATAGGAACATGCACTGTATCGCCAGAGACCTCCGTGTTGGTAATTGTAAGCCGAGCTAAAATGCTGGTGGGCCAACACGCCACTGGACTGAGGGGAGTCGTGTTTCACCCTTTGAACAAAGAATTGGACATTTTACTTGAGAAGTAACAATTTATTGGTTTTGAAACGATTTAAATTAATGTGACGGGTCCTAGGGCCGATAATTGATGTGTTCCTTTAGTGCATTTCTGTCTTTTGAATACAAAAAGCATTCAGAATTCAAAAGAACATAAATAAGAAATCGCATATGGCGATTTGGGGGGGTTGGTTTGGGGAGGGGGAGTCTGGATTTGAAAGCGCGGGGAGACGGTCGAGACAGTTAGCGTTGAAGAACGGAAGAAGGAAGTCGATAGTCGGTGGTTAGAAAAAGCGGTTCAAGATAGTCAGTTTGAAAGCGTTGGGAGACGATCAAATACAGTCAAGGGGGTCAGAGTTTCAAGGTCTGGGAGACGGTCAGGAATAATCAGGATCGGTCAGCGTTTTAAGATAGTCGAGTTAGTAAAAACTAGGAAGCGCGTCAACAAGAATTAATCGTCGGGACGCGAACACGGCTAAAATCATTTAGTGTAGAAGGTGCGGTTTTCTAACAGCATGAGTATTTTACTGCATGTGACTGTGTTTTTTTTTAATAATTATTTGGATTGTTGACACTAAGATGTATCGGTAAGTCTATTATAATCTAATTATTAACACTTATTTCCCTAATGTAAACCAAATAATCCAATTGTATTTTGAAGTAAGGGTATTTAACTTGAGTACTATAGGTAATTATGTTGAAGTCTTGAACGGAAGAACTTGGGACAATGGTCCGGACCTGTTAGCAAGGGAGGCCATAAATCACCTATTGCATTGAAGTGACCGGGTCTTGGCTATTAAAAAAGGGACGAAGAGCGGTTACCCTGAAGCCGCTTTAGATCATTCGACAATAGACATTGTTTATGAGTTAGACAATTTTTTTCTGCAATTTAAAATGATTTAATAATTCTCCAGTAATAATATTTAACGATTAGGTTATACGGAAAAACATTACAGTGGTGCCGTGACCAGGAGGTGGGGTTTTAAAATGTTTTACATTCTGTTCGGTTCAAGACAATGAAAAAAAAATATATAAAAAGCCAGGGCTAACAGTTCAGTATTTTAAATACAAAACTGCGGAAGGTAGTGAGTTTCTACAATAATAGTTGAGCTATACGTGAATTTATCAGTAGGGTAAAAATCAGTTTATTTAAATTCCAAATAAAAATATACGACCGAAATTTTATGATGTTATCCAACCTCCGATAGGACATAGTGAGTAAAGGTATTACATTGTGGAGGGAGAAAATAGTTCCTTCAGTAGTAGACCTAACACCAGCGCATTAGTTTATTTGCTTTAAATGCTAAATATCCGTAATAAAAATATCCGTGAATTTATCAGTCGGGAATAAATTAGATTATTTAAATTTTAAATAAAATTGTAATACAAAATTTTGTATTGTCATCCAACCTCCGATAAGACATAGTTATTAAAGGTATTACATTGTGGAGGGAGAAAATAGTTTCTTCAAGTAGTAGACCTAACACCAGCGCATTAGTTTATTTATTTGCTTTAAATTCTAAATATCCGTAATAAAAATATCCGTGAATTTATCAGTAGGGAATAAATTAGATTATTTAAATTTTAAATAAAATTGTCAAATAAAAAATTTTGTATTGTCATCCAACCTCCGATAAGACATATTTATTAAAGGTATTACATTGTGGAGGGAGAAAATAGTTTCTTCAAGTAGTAGACACAAACCCAGTTCATTCTAGAGGCTGATGTCCAACCTCCGATAAGGACTGAATTAACAGATAAAACTTTTTTTTTATGTTTCCTTATTCATTGAAATTATTTATTAAATGCATTTAGGATTTTTTCGACCGCCATGCTAGGCACATGCCCGTTTTACTTTGGGGAGAGAAAAACAACAAAAAAATCACTTATGATAACAGTTTTTTTTTGAAGTTCCACTTTGAAGGGAGACGGAAAGAGAAATTGCAATTGCAAACAAACATTTAAAGTCAATAATACGTACGGTGAGAAAGTTAAGACGGTTGTAAAATCTAAACAAAGATGTATTGTACTACTAGACCGGAGCCTCTTCCCGGGGGGGACAAAACCAAATAATAGCTTATTACGTCACTTATTATGAACTTGACCATTTATAAGTGGGTCGACGGAACAGATTTATATTATCTTGAAATGTTAGAAAAAATTCAGTGAACAATAAAAGTGCGCACTGGTAGAGTATTTATGTTTCGTTACCTAACGGATGTTCCTCTAGGAGAAGAAGATCGTGTCCTTGTGCAGTGAATAGCTACAATAAATTGATTCAATTTTGATATAACCTAACTTGCTAATTGAATAAAGTGATGATGAGGACATTACGGCGTGAATCAGTGATTAAGTTTTGTAAATAAAACAATTAAATTCCTTTCAAATTAAACAATATATATGTACTACAATAATAAACGGAGGGATCAACATAATTAATAAAAATAATAATCTAACTCATCTTAATCAGATTTCGAATGTAAAATCCAGAGTCGATCGGGGCCTTCAATTCAAAACGGTTGAATAATAATAGGATTCCTGAAACGTAATAGAAACACGAGTGTTAATATTCTAATAAAAGTTGCGTATTGAATAAAGAGTTTGTGATAAAAAAAAAATATGGTTACATATAAACATATTTATACCTAGGGTTTCCCTGATGCTTTTCAGTTGTTCAACAAAACTCTTATCAAAATATTAGTAGCTACTACAATATTAGGTTCCTTGAGTTAGCTTTTCACGAAAACGGCGCTATATAAATTATTCAATAATAATAATTATTATTATCAGGCGTCCTGTAAGGAGGAATAGGAAATAAGGCACACGGTTTTACGAGAAATAATTTATCAATTAAATTGGTAAAGAGATTATCCACTCTAATTAGACGGAACTGAATTACCGCAAAACATATAGGTACACTAATAGATTGTTCATATAGAAGGAGTCCTATTCACATGAATTAAAACATCAAAACAAATTACCCAACGCTTAAAAATGCAAATAATTAGTGCGAAATAACTCTCAAGATCTTGGTTACTGTATGCTCAGTCATAAAACAATTAACAACGGCAGGAACACACAAAAAGTTAACAAAAAGGGCCCCATAACGGACCTACCAGAGGTTTAACTGATAGCGTTCGGTCAAGGAAAAAAAGATAAGAACGTCGAGCGAGACAGGGGCGGATTGGGAAATCTTTCGTAGAAAAAAAAATATATATAAAAAAATAAAATAAAAAGTAAAAGGGATTAGGAGTTTTAACAATTTTAACAACAAGAGCAGAGCAGTGGGGAGCAAGTGAAAACTAGGAAGGTTTGAAAAAAAAAAAATGTATTATTGGCGAGTTCAAACGTGTTCTGCTGCTAGGGTGATGGAACAATAATAGCTGACAATAGCTTATCTCTGTATCTACTCCCACTATTATTTTTCCAGAAGGGAGCTGTGATGGACTCGCCCTGGGATAAATTTTTTTATTGTTGATTTATTATGGTGGGAAAGAAATTTTCAGTTGGTCTCACGACATAGGAAATTACCAGATGTTGGACAACTGATTTTAAAACAAGTGTTTAGATTTATTATGGTACTAGAGAAAAAAATAGGAACATGCACTGTATCGCCAGAGACCTCCGTGTTGGTAATTGTTAGCCGAGCTAAAATGCTGGTGGGCCAACACGCCACTGGACTGAGGGGAGTCGTGTTTCACCCTTTGAACAAAGAATTGGACATTTTACTTGAGAAGTAACAATTTATTGGTTTTGAAACGATTTAAATTAATGTGACGGGTCCTAGGGCCGATAATTGATGTGTTCCTTTAGTGCATTTCTGTCTTTTGAATACAAAAAGCATTCAGAATTCAAAAGAACATAAATAAGAAATCGCATATGGCGATTTGGGGGGGTTGGTTTGGGGAGGGGGAGTCTGGATTTGAAAGCGCGGGGAGACGGTCGAGACATTTAGCGTTGAAGAACGGAAGAAGGAAGTCGATAGTCGGTGGTTAGAAAAAGCGGTTCAAGATAGTCAGTTTGAAAGCGTTGGGAGACGATCAAATACAGTCAAGGGGGTCAGAGTTTCAAGGTCTGGGAGACGGTCAGGAATAATCAGGATCGGTCAGCGTTTTAAGATAGTCGAGTTAGTAAAAACTAGGAAGCGCGTCAACAAGAATTAATCGTCGGGACGCGAACACGGCTAAAATCATTTAGTGTAGAAGGTGCGGTTTTCTAACAGCATGAGTATTTTACTGCATGTGACTGTGTTTTTTTTTTATAATTATTTGGATTGTTGACACTAAGATGTATCGGTAAGTCTATTATAATCTAATTATTAACACTTATTTCCCTAATGTAAACCAAATAATCCAATTGTATTTTGAAGTAAGGGTATTTAACTTGAGTACTATAGGTAATTATGTTGAAGTCTTGAACGGAAGAACTTGGGACAATGGTCCGGACCTGTTAGCAAGGGAGGCCATAAATCACCTATTGCATTGAAGTGACCGGGTCTTGGCTATTAAAAAAGGGACGAAGAGCGGTTACCCTGAAGCCGCTTTAGATCATTCGACAATAGACATTGTTTATGAGTTAGACAATTTTTTTCTGCAATTTAAAATGATTTAATAATTCTCCAGTAATAATATTTAACGATTAGGTTATACGGAAAAACATTACAACGGTGATCGCTTTAATGGTTCTGTAAAAAAAGTGAAATCATCGTATTTATATAAAGTTTCTTATTCGTATTTTTCTATTGCGCCAACTATTTTTTGTGTAATTTTCTTTACCGTTTTTACAATGTATTGCAAATAAGTAAATAAAAGTTGCACATCCCTGTCTGCAATGTAAAGTTATTTGCACTAACACATTTCTTTATCACTATGAACATAACAGATTAGTATCTACTATACTGGATAAAAAACATAACTGCAGATATTTTTTCTTCATTTCTAAAACTGCATAAATTTAAAATAAATAGTGCACATCAGTATTTTTTTATAACGCGGTGAAACAAGATTTTTCACCGCTGTTTGTTGACAGGAACTCACAGCATTTTTTTAACTTATTTTTTATTAGTGTCTATTAAATAAGGTTTGATGAGAGTTACATTATATAAAAATCTATAATATTTCATTCATATAGTTTCTTCTTAGTCCTCCTCACTAGGTAGTCCTGTGCTGAGGCGGACTGGTAGATTTCTTTGATTTTCTGTTATTTAGTTTCTATGATGTTTTTAATACATTTTCTAGTATGTCTGCATTAATTTCTTTCACCCATGTTTTGATTTTTTCCTTAAGCTTATTTATCTTTTCTACCTTTTTCAAACTTGGAGGAAGGATGTTGTAAAGTTTGGTTGGCAGATATATGTGGTTTCTTTGGCCAAAACTTGTCTTGAATTTTGGAACATCTCGTATATCCCTTTTTGAGGCTCTTGTATCATGTATCCGAGTTTCATTAGGAGATTTTATATTTTTAAAATGATGTATTAAAATATTCTTGGCATATATTTATTTTAAATTTAGAATGTCAAAACACTTAAAAAACACATTTTTTTACATCTCTTCGGTCTATGTGTCCAAGCCCAGCAGCATAACAGCAGAAGTAAACCATTTTGTATTGACTGTTTAAAGAATTGCGTATAATCGGTACAAAAAAATTTCATCAGTGACCGGTAGATGTATGTATAAGTACTGACAACAGATATTGCAATCCCCGTTCGTTTCGCCCCAGCACGTGTCAGGATTGTGCTCCCTCGTGAGCGCACTACAAAGACCCTCTCATGCATATTCACGGGAAATAAAATTGAAAACTTTGAACTGGATATACGTGACTCGCGCTTCTTCATAGATGGCGTATCTTTTGATGGAGCATTTTTCAGAATGAAAATGAACTAGACGATTTTGAACCACCCCATGTGCAAGGATGTTCTTTGTACCACTTTGGTATATTACGACTATCCACCTGGTACAGACTTAGGTAGATACTACTACCAACTATATTACTTCAAAAATATTATAGTAATTGATGCATAAAAACGCTGCGATGAAGATTATCAAATATATTATTATTGCAATAAAAATATATAAATTTGTTTTGGACCACTTTAATTTTAATTACACTCTATTGGTTTCGGAATCACTTTGTCAGGAGAATATTAAAACTAACCTATGATACAAAATATTGACAGATATATACAAAAAAATATAATTTAGATGTTTGAGTGGGAGGTTAACAAAGTTGGAGGGGTAATTGTGGTAATTCCGGCAATAATAGAGCGGTTTACTGCAACTTTATCTAGAATGGGACTAAACGATAAATTAATTTGGTAATTTAATATACTAGCGTTATTAATAAGGGATTTTTTGATTTCAAGTGCTTTTAAGTTATCTAATTTTTTGCTGTCTTATCTAACTCCTGTGTCCTTATTAAAAGTATGATTGGTGGAAATAAGATGAATGGAAAACTCTGAAAAATTATTGTTATTTTAACATCTTATGTCCGTGATTGCAATATTTATATTTCTGGTATAGCAGATTTTTTATTGTAAATTATTACGAGCCACAAAGTAAATGCTTATTACAAATATATAGTACTACCCCACCCTTGAATTCGACCGTTTGGCATTTTATCTATCGGTAAATTTGTCTGCAAGCCCGTTTTGGGTTTCATAAATCTTCTGCACCCACTTATAATTCAAGCAATCCTTTGACTAAATCAACCATTTGACTAAATGGCTAAATTTTTATTTTATTTTGTTTCTTGCTTGAGCAATCCCGATGAGTTATAAAACTCATTTTAGGACTAGATGAATATACAATACATAGGTTTGAGTTAATAGGTACAATTTTAAAATGGTATTTTGATATCGAAATTACAAGTTTCACATACGAAACAGTAAAAAAATAAAAAAAAAAATTTCATTACAAGTTTCACATACAAAACCGTACAAAATTATAAAAAGGGAGGTTAAATAGAACAAACAAGAAAAAACAACAAAATGAAACAGACAGGGATATACACATAAGTACAAAGCTGAGGTAGTAATTTACAAAATGTATATCATATTTCTATATATTTCTTCGAATTAAAAATTATATAAATCAAGAGTACCATTTACATTCCCATTTTTTAGGTAAAACAAATGCACCATTACATAATTTTTATGTGGTTAAAAAAAATTGTTTGCGAAGAGTGCAGATGTAAAATAAATTCGTGTATATTTTTCAAATTAAAAATTATATAAATCAAGAACACCCTATACATCTGCATTTATTAGGTCAAACAAATGAACCATTGGATAATTTGTGTGTAGTGAAAATTTTTTTTAGATAGAGTAAATTTGTATGTCTTACTTAAATATAAAATTAAATAAATCAAGATCATCCTGTACATCTTCCATTCACTGGGTCAAACAAACCCACCATTATGTAATTTTTATGTGGTAAAAAATATTTGTTTGCGAAGAGCTGGCTTTGAAATTCGCGATCAATCCAATATTTAGAAGAAAGACGAATGAGACGTTGAAAATAACGATTTCAATTTTGTGTAGATATACTCTCTTTTATTGTAAGATTTTTTAAAGTTTCTTTATTTGAATACAACATTCATAACAACAACATGCCAAACATTGAACTAATCTCCTTGAAAATTGTTATTGAAAATGTAGATACGCTGGGTGGAATCAACAAGTTAAGGAACACTACAAAAATTCCAGATCGGCGTTGATGGAGTGGATTAAAAATGGGAGACCATTACATGGTCCCATTGCGGATGAAAGAAAACGAAAAAGAAAGGAGTTCAAAATAGCTCTTAAACACTGCCAAAGCTCCTCTGAACAAACAAAAATGGATGATATCGTAAAATCACTTGACACGAAGCAGTTTGCCCAGTTCTGGAAGAAAAGCAATAACCTGATCAAACCAAAAAATCGAATCGCCAGCCAAATTGATGGATCTACAAACACGGAGGAAATTGCTAATACTTTTAGAAGAACCTTTGCAGATATTTCTGGAAATGAAATACCGTCTGTCCCTGATATTATGGAATTTGATGGACAAAACGTTTACCTCTCTGAAAGCAGTATAATGAAGGCCATAACAGGCACTAAGGCTGGTAAGTCTCCGGGACATGATAACTTAAGTATTGAACACATAAAATACGGAGGTAGATACATACCCAAACTACTACACATACTGTTCAACGCAATACTTAAACACAACCATATACCGGGTGCAATGACGAAAACGATTATAACTCCAATCCTGAAATCGGGACAGCCTGACATGACTAACTCCAGCAATTACCGGCCAATATCTTTAGCAACTATAACTGCAAGATTATTTGAAAGGGTAATATTAAATGAAATAAATGATAAACTAATGTCTAAAGATAACCAGATGGGATTTAAATGTAGACTATCCACTAATATGGCAATATATACTGCAAAGCAAATAATAGAATTCTACAAGAAACGAAAAACTACCGTATACGGGTGCTTCTTAGATCTAAGTAAAGCCTTCGACAGGGTCTGTCATAAAACATTATGGGATAAATTGAAAGCTAGGAATATACCTACCTCATTTATAAACATACTATCCCGATGGCACTCCCAGCAAGAAAATGTTGTACGGTGGGCAAGTACATACTCCCAGCCGATATATTTGCGGTCAGGAGTAAGGCAAGGAGGGTGTATGTCCCCCATTCTATTTAATGTATACATGGACGAGTTGTCAAGTCGCCTGGACATCAGAACGGGCTGTCGTGTTAACAGTATATGTATGAATCATATAAGCTACGCGGACGACATGATCCTCCTAGCTCCGTCGATCAAGGGATTAAGATTACTCCTAAACATTTGTGAAGAATATGGAAAACAGCATAATATGAGGTACAATCCGAAGAAGACGGAATTGATTGCGTTCCACCACGGAAAAAGTCAAGATACAAGTAATATGCTCCCCGTATACCTTAACGAGGCAAAAATAAATACATGTTCGAACGTGAAATACTTGGGGCACATTATTAATGAAAACCTATCGGACGATGGCGATATCGAACGACAAAGGAGAAGCCTTAGCATAGTTTCTAACATGATTGCCCGCAGATTTTGCAAATGCAGCAATACCGTTAAAAAAATACTGTTCAACGCTTTCTGTACTGGCCTGTATACGTGTGAGACATGGTGTCACTACCGAACTTGCTCGATGGAACGACTCCGAATTCAATATAATGACGCCTGTAGAATAATATTTGGATACCGAAGATACAGCAGCGCATCGACAATGTTCACGGAACTAGGACTGAATGGATTTGCCGGCCTGATGAGACACCGGGTCACTGGAGCCAGGATGCGGCTAATGGCCTCCGCCAACACGTTGGTGACCGCAGCCTACCAGCACCAAGCGCCACTCCTGAGTGAGCGCTGGGCCCAAGCGCACTCAAGAACACACCCTGCATAGTTTTCCTTATTTGATAATTTATTATATCTATTGTACAAAAAAAAATGTATATCTATATGGGACGTGTGGGATTGCACAAACCTCCCCACATCCTGGAATAAAATATATTATTATTATATTATTATTATTATAATTATTCCATGCGTTTTGTGCAGTTAAAGTAGCATTGTAATTAACTTTTGAAATATTGTGTTGTAAATTTATAAAAAAAAGTAAATATTAGGACGGAGCTTGAAAAATATTAAATGAATTAATAAATTATTATTGCGTCAAATAATTTGATATTTAAGCGATGTTTTTAGTTTCGCTTAAAAATGACCCAATATGATTTACATGGATCACATCAACGTAAAAATTTAAATAATAACAGTGTTTATTGAAGCTGAAATCGCGTCAGTTCCATACAATAACGCCATTTATGTCCGTTCCATTGGTGTTTTCCAATTTGTATAACGAATTTTAAAGTGTTCGAAAGCTTTGAACCGGAAAACAAATTATTCAGCACAATTGAAATTTTTGGATAAATTTTTATACGTATTGTTTTTGTTTATTTTTCTTTGTATGAATATCACACTTGATTTCAGGTTTTAATATTATTATTTTAAACTGTTTTCATTTTTCATTATTTTGGGTGTTTGCTTTCAATTTTTAGAAAGTTTTCCAATATCCTGTATATTTTATCTCATTTTTATTTATTTTCAAATGTGTTGCTTTATTATTTTGATATTGGTACATTATTTTTTTATTTTCAGAAATCTATAAATTTGAAATTCGAACCAATTATAAAAACAATAGTGGTAATATTTTAAATTAATGCAAAGATAATTAAAATCACTACCTGCTCCCTTTTTTATGTGAACATCGCACAAGAGTACGAACTGCTCTCAACCGTCTGGAGCCAGTGAAACTATGGCATCCCCAATTGGGGTTGTGAGGCAGAATGTAGTAGAGAGGGGAAGTAAATGAGGTGAGGAAGATAAGAGAGTACCTGGCTATTAAGATCGGGTCACCATACACGGCTAAAGCCATTTCAAGCAAAGTTATCTTACGCCAGGGTGATACTGAGAGTATCTTCCACACTGGAACGTGCCGCAAGTATACTTTCTATTATTTTAAATAAATAAACACAAAATTAAATTTACTTGCGCACGCCTGGATTTGCAATCATTACCTTCGGCTTGCTAGTCGAGAACCTAACTTCTTGGCCACGAAGGACTTCGGAATCGTCCCTATATGAGCGTATTGGAAATGTTGTACTTACATACAAAATAATTGAAATAACACTAATAATAACGATTTTATAGATAAAAAAATGAAAAGGAAAATAGTGTGAAATATATTTTTTTAAATTAATTTTAATCCAAATCAAAATGAAACTTTGTTATGATCGTCATTATTTTAATATTAAACATTTCTAGTCATGCTCCGGGAGGCATCCGATGATTACAATATCCAAACAGGAATTTCCCCCGCCTCCAATCCACATATTTTATGACCAAGCCAGGTAACACTTTAATAAAATCTCAATACATTAAAATATATTTCATTTTCACTATCGCATCTACAACGATGTAAAGTAAATTGTTCACACAACTAGCATATTCCATAAATTTCCATGCAAATATACAGCGTCGCCATGGCCTCGGCGGTAAACGTGGCGGCGCCGATTTGATGTGTCACCCTTTTGGTTACACCCGCCAAAGTAAGCCGCAACGGTACCGTGCCGCTGACATGCAGATATATTGAAGGAAAAGTTCCATCCAGTTCTTTATAGAATATCTGATTTCCGAGAGGCCTTTGCCAAGCTTTGGCTTGCTTTGTGGTGCGATTCTGTTTGATATAGCAGTTATTGAAAACGACGCCGTTTCTGGTACGTTACGACGCGCGAAGCCCCTATTTCCGCCAAGTTTTGTACAAAAGAATGACGACTATAGTATTCTAAAAATCTTTGCTTTTAAAAATAAAAATTGTTTTTTAATTAGAGACTTCGAGAATTAGAAACTTACCTAGGTATGTCAACTAGTAATCCCTAACTTCTCTATCTCCATCCCCTACCTTCTACCCTCAGTCTCACAACATACATCAATTAGAGATGACATAATCCCACCGGTTCCAGACAATCAAGAGCAGCTAGAGCTCTTGTAGTATAGTTTTTTACCAAACTTTTGCAAGTAGTAATATTTCGTTAAGCTTCTAAGGTGTTGGTCCGTATTACGAATCATCTTCCTTTTTAAACAAACGCAACATTTCAAAACATCCGTCCGTTGTCTGTCATCAGGGCAAATGTTCATAATGTAGATACATCGGTTCAAAAAGTAATAAAACACCACACAGATTAGGAAACATACTTCGAAAAACGTTAACCCTTAACTTATACTCAAACACTTAGAAAACGAGTTTCCGCAATGGCTTTTTCAAATAAACGAAATTACATCCCATGTTGCTACAATCTTTTTTTTTCTATAAATTTATAATGCAATAACCTCATACCGGGAACAAATTTGAATAAATGTTTTTCAAAATCCCTTTATCAAATACGTTCATGTAAATCCCTTCGGTGAAATCTGCGAACAATAATACTGCTGCAGCTGGGAAAGGTGGAGCGCCTTAAGGGAGTGATTGGACGGATTACCTGAATACCGTATTGGCACGAGATTCTCTATGAGGGCATTCCGTACGGAGACGAACGGTGTTTACCCGGCGAACGCTACCGATATATTAAAGTGGAAATCCACGCGAGCGTGATACAGAGTGTTCTTGATAGAACATGATAAAAATATATCTATATACAAATATATCTAAAATAAATTTCTTCTACACCGCATACAATCTCTAAAATAATATTGTTCTAAAGCATAATTATTCATAGGTGTCTCTTTATACCCTGAACCCAACGAACTGGCAGCAAATGAATCGATTATATTTTGAACGCGTTCCTGAAGTTTTTTTTTTTTTTTATTGAAAATAATAATAATTTTTGGCTAATTTCTGAAATTCTCGTGCTCCGTTTTCGTGAAAAATTACCCCAAGGGCGCTGTATAAATATATTTCTTAAATAATGAATACTAGAACTAATCAAAACAAATTATTTTAAGCATTAACTATTCGCCTGAAATATCCATACAAATTGAAAAATTCTCCCGAGTAAAATAAATGCCGCCGATGGGAATTGAAGGTGTGGGTTTAATTTTTAAAGATTTTTTCAATTTGTATGGATATTCCAGGTGAGTAATTAATGCTTATAATAATTTGTGCTAATCATAAAAAACTTGTCTTATAAACATTGGTTTATCATTAAAAAAAAATAGAACTACTGACGTTCTAAGACTTATATCTAGTGACATACGAATGAGGCCTATAATCGTAATGACATATATATTTACATATGTAGAAACTTACAACTAGCATTAAAATTAACAATCTAATTTTACTAGCATCAGAAGGAGGAAGTTCAACAATATTAGGGTGTTTTTACAATTAATTGTAGAACACGGGAGCAAAATGCGCCCTATGGGTTAGCTGGATATATTTGTCGGTCGGTAGCTGAGTTGACGTTTAGGTCACATCCAGGCGTAGTGTGTTCAATTCCTCGGCAGGCTAAGTCCTCCATCACAATACAAGTAACATTTTCCGCTTTCTGTTGTGGTGTTGTGGTGGTAGTAGAAAATTTCAATCATCGTCAGGTTATTCGTAACCCGAGAATGTTTGCCTTTCTTAAAAAAATAAAATAAATATATATATATATATATATATATATATATATATATATATTTATTTTATATATACGTTATATATATATATATATATATTTATTTTATTTTTTTAAGAAAGGCAAATTTTTTTAATATATCTTATGGTTAAGGTTTTCACGGGTGTAAGATGTATAATAATGTTCTCGGTTTACCCGCGTAAAGTAGTCCTTAAAAGAACTTTTTAATTTCTGACGTTTCGGACAGATCTTACTGTCCATCTTCAGAGGCCTTATGTCCTGAATTTCGTATCAAACTGAACGCTTTCGCGTGTCTGTTTGGTCCAGAAGTCAAGATACCAGTGGGTGCTTATCAATTCTTATGTCTAGGACGAAGTATGCGTGTTGATAGTGATTTGACGGTAGAGGGGGTGGGGGCGGGGTTGGCAAAATCACACAGTATGTATATATATATATATGTGTGTGTCTGTTAAATGAATGAAGTGTTTCATTTCGATAATTCATCTGCCAACAATTAAACCGATTGACATTGGTAGGCAAGTAATATAATACTTTCATGTTTCGAGATAATTTGATGCCCATATAATAAAGATAGAGGAAGGATTATTTTGAACTGCTGGTTTTACTACTGAGATTCTCCGAATTTCATTGAATAAATTAAAATATTAAGTAAAAAGCGTGACTTCGTTTTGGAGGGATGTTATAAAGAACAATTTTTCTGCGGAATTGCTGAACGGGTTTGGTAAAAAACATGTTATGTGTTTGAAACAAAATACCTTGTAATTTACGCGTGCTTTTTCAGGAAATACTCTTCTATTCAAGAGATATCACGTGCTGAATTACTTCCGGCGTTCAATCTCCGAGTTCCGGCCCCCGCGCTCATTTGGCGCCGTTCCTATTCTTCCCGCGAAGTCCTGGTCCATACGGCCTCCGAGAGGAGAAACTCCACAGCCTCCGAAAGCTCCATCCTTCTGCGGGGGTTGGACCTGGGGCGTGGTGCCGTGGCGCCCGAAGATTCATTTTTTGCATGCCAAATCAGTCTGCATCCTGTTTTCCACTGGACCAAAATACAGTGGTATGTTAAAGTTTTGTTACGTTCTGGTAAGTTCAAATGCAAAGTGTTATAAAATGTCGGGAAAATAGTTATACAGTCTTTAAAAGCAGGGACACGTGAAATAGCACGTCTGGGAACAAGTTTCTCAACTGTCTGACGTCTTGTATGGTAAACACATAAGGAAGTGGCATTGGTTATAATAATATTACTATCCTAAAACTTATAAAACAGATATCATGTTCTCCCTCGAAAGGTCATCTGAATACTTAATTAACATTTTAACATTTCCTTTTTCATATTTACCGAAAATCTTCCCTTTTTCTTCTTTGTCTAAATATAACTATAAAAATTGAAGGCCACAGGATACTCGTATAAAATCCAAATGTTCGCAATATTTTGAAAAAAGTTTTCCCTCGATTTTCTAAACCTATGTTTGTGATAAGAAGGTTATCATTTTGATGGGTCGGTTCATTTAATTAGTCTAAAATTCACGCATTTCTTATACAAGACACAAAAAATAAATGGTAAAAGGCAGAAGTGATTATTGCTAAAATTATTTTTAAAATACCAAAATTCAAATATATTTAATTAATGAATTTTATTTAACTGCGATTGCACCTTCAGCAGCAACTATACTGTTAATAGAGTAGTTACTACTGTTAATAGAGCTCCTCGCAAAGCGCAATTCAAGTAATTTGGACTGTTGTTTCTCACTCTTGCAACTCTTTCTAGAGACTTCCGTTAAAGTAGTAAGCATTCGAAGATGGTTTGAAAGAGAGATATGTAAATACGAATGTTAAAGAGAGCGCGATATTATTAAAAAAAACGATGATAATTAAGCAAAAATCGTGAAAATATTTAATAAAACACGACTTATTGAAATGGAGCGAAATCTCTCGACAAATGCTTCAGTTGCATTTAATGATACACTGTGATTTGTTCATGCCTATAACATATTAAATAGCAGAACAAAACGTGTTTTTAATTTTCGGAGCTTACTTTGCGGTTTTTATTATTATAAGAAAATTTCATAAAATTAACGTTTTGGCATAAAAAATATAGGTACAGATATTATCATCAAAAATAACACTTTTTTTGGAACTTAAAAATATTAAGAGTTAACGAGGAACTTATAAATCGGTAGAAATTGGGTATGCGGGGCGTATCCTGCAGTAATCCCGAAACGGTACACTACTACACCAGCAAAAATCTCTTTCAAATGATAACACTTTACTTTCTTATTATACGTATCTAAATAATATTATGATAAAAATAACGTTTTCCTTTACGAATGTTTTATTTTTATTTTTGTGTATCAAATATTTTACCCGGTACTGTATTTTCTCTAAAACAACAAAAAAATACCCGATCACTGATACCACTCAGCGAACCGAACATCCCCAGGGCGCGGGCGGCGGTGGCCACTTTTATACTTTTATTCCGTCCCACCGCCAGTGCCACTACGCCACGCCACTGGCGAGATATATCGCCAACTTCCGCTGCGGGGAGGAGCGGAGAGATATTTCAATGACTGTTTATCTGCATTTTATCTGCTTTATATCACCCCGTAAGAGATTCATGGATAGCGAATGCTCCAACACCACTATCCTCTTTATTCCTTATTCCTCCTTATCTTATCTTTAGCGGATGCTTTTTGAAGGAAATGATATACCTGGCGTTTGGCGAACGATTGTTTTTTACAGCTAATCGAAAACTGTGTAGTAAACATGTCAGTAGATAATAGTGAATAATATTTGTTTTTTTTTCGTTGATTGAATGATTGCAGGAAAACACCTTCGAGGCAAAGATTTATAAAACCCATGCCAATTATTTGAACCTATACTAATGCAGAAGTTGAAACGCAATATTTTATATCATAAATTTAGCAAACTAAGCTTATGTGTTTCACCAATATGTTCCGTTTAAATATTCAAAACCTGTTAAGAGCTAATTCAAACAAATGTAAATTTTGGATTTAGGTTAAAATACTTGACCAAACTGAAATAATTATTTTTTTTATCAAAATAGTAGCAATATCTATTACGAAAATATCCTAACTATTTTCATTCTATAGTCATTTAAGAAAATAATTTTTCACTATTTTTGAGTCAATGATTATGCCTTACACATAAATAAAAAGCAGTATTTTGATGGGTTTAAATTTGAATTATAAACCGCGAAGTTCTGTTAATCAGTCGTCCATTATTAATACACACAGACACACACACATACATTACACTTGTCACACACACACACACACACACACCTGGTAATTGGAATAAACATACCACTTAGCAGACATTACAAGGAATCATATCATAGGTACGCAACATGAAGTATCTTATTCCTGTATATTGTTTCATATCTGTAAATCATACTGTTTGTTTCTATAAAATAATAATTTTCTTTTATTTTATATTTAAATAGTAGGTTGTTATTATCCAAAGAAGCGAATTTAACAGCCCACAATGGAGTCCTTGTACATACCCTGATGTATAAAAGTGAGGCATAGAACTGGCAGAGAAAGGATGAAATTAGACTGAATGATGAAGAAATGAGATCCCTGAGACAAATGTGTGGTAAAATCATGTAAGATCGTGTGTCAAATGACGCTTATATAGTTTGAGCATGTAGAGCGAATGAGCGAAGAAAGTAGTGGCAGAAGTCGGGGATGCCCGGAAGACATGGCACGACTAAGTAAATCAGATACTTGCGACTTGATACGGGCCATTTCAAGTCAGAATAATAGAAGAGTATGTATGAGACGATGTATGGATGTGAATGAAACAAGGAGTGTGTGCCAAGACCGAGTTGTTTGGTGGTCCACCCTCTCTGCTAACCCCTACGGAGAAACGGCGTGATGGTTAGTTAGTTAGTTGCATATGAGTTAGGGCAAAAAAGAGTTTTTAAATAATAGCTCATAAATATTTGCCAATGTTGCTTCTAAAATTACAAAAATCAAATTCCTTAATGGCCTATATTTTGTAATTTAAAATACGAATAAATAAATTACCTCATATCCATACTGAATTGTCATACCTGAAAATATAGAATTATTCAGTTTGGTGGAGTATTTTGGCCTCAAATCAATATGAAAAGGTTGCCTAGCTATTCCTATTAACCTGCGTAATCTTTCAGTATTTTCTGTCCTATTTGTCATAAATGATGTTAAAAATACACTAATAAGTCAAATAGTAATGATTCGGTTGTGTGTAGGTACCTACAGTTAGACCAAGTAAAATGTGAAGATTATAAAGTTCAAAAGTATCGTATTTTATTTATTTATTATGTTGGGATTCGTTGAGTAAACGTATAGTATGTCATAATCTTTGCGATCATAGATGGCGTAAATTTTATGGGAATACATTTTTTGCAAGTTATGCTTTAAAATATTAAGACGAATTTTTTGTTCTCGCAATAAGCAAAATTAATATAAATAAATAGTTTTATCCGTATAAAAAATCAATTTCATGGAAGCATGCAAGGACAAAACTATTTATTCATATATTGCGTGTATACGGGCGCAAAAAAATAATTCATCTTAATATTTTAAACTTGCAAAAAGTGTATTTATATAAAATATTTAAATTTACACCATATATGAATTCACAGATTATAACGTACCTTACGTTTACCCTTAAATAGATTTTTTTTTACTTAAATCTAAAAGTAAACTTACAGCCATGGATACAGATTTTATAAATGTAAAAGTAGGAACTCATATAAAATTCTAACGACGATTTTTGTCTAACCGATCTTTTTTTCTTTTTAATTTAGTATTGCGTACAAAAATAGCCATTTATTTCATGAAATAAACCAGTTTGCATATTATTTGTGTGTAAAAAGTATTCGTGAATCGAAAACCCGATCATACTAAATATATTCCTAAAAAAATATTTTTGCGAAATTGCAACGCATATTAAACAAATTAGATGTGCATTCAACAGATGCTTGCAAATATTTTCATGAATAGCTGCAAGAGGTGGATAAAACGGGTAAAATGCCTTATCAGAGATTCCCCAATCATAATAACATCCCTGTTTGTTTTTCAATATAACTACCTACCCCCGACGGAACAAACCCTTCACGAGCGGGAAGTTGTTGCAAACTGGAATTGCGTTGTTCGCAATATGCATCTAGGGGCTGATTCGTACATAATACACTAATATATATTATTTCAGGGGTACGAAACCTCATTTTTTAAAATAACTTTATAGACGTTAACACGCAAAATTATTTTGGGCATCCCTGAAGATATAGTAAACACGGTCGTAAGTTAGGTAACGTTTTTTTTTTTTAAATTCACGTATCAGTGAGAAGCTACTCGCATTCCGCTTTTGGCACGCACACTGGCTTTGGGCACTCCTGAGTTAACAGTGAACACGGCCGTACGGTAGGTAAATTAAAGTAATTTTGGTACATGTACCGTTGAGGAGCGTTGGCAGGAAAATCTGCTCCGGTTGGTATAATAGTGAACACGGGCTTAAGTTAGGCGATGGCATTTAAATTTCATTGCGTACTCCTGACATTATAATACATTTCTAGCTACCGGCATCTATTTTTCCCCCCATCATATAATCTAGGCCTCTTCGAGACCCTAGTTAATAAATTATCTGCCACAGTCACTAACTTATTCAGCCCCACAAGGCTTCGCAACCGGGTGGCGATATCTTTCCTCTGTCCTTACACCATACTGACAGAGGCACTCTTGTTAGTGGTAACATAATAATTATAAATAAAGATATATTATAAACGGCTGTTGGGTCGGTTAAGCTTGGTTAGGTGGTGTAATATTTTTAAATGCATCACTGCTAAGCGCGTCGCATACTACCGTAGGCATGCAAACCTGTTTCGGGCATCCGTATATAACAGTGAACATGGCGGTAGGTTAGGTTGAAGATAATTTATGCGTAAGTGCCGCTCTGGGATTGCAATGTGTTTCGGCTAACATAGTCTGAATATTAAATTCCGGCATTATCATAGCCGAGCGGCGTTTTTCTGCCAAACTGCGACTCGGTCTGTAAACCGAGCAAGGTTGCTTCCGTGTTACAATATATAATACAAGATACAACATACACGTAGTTTATATTTACACACGCTTGTATCCACTGTTTTAAACTGATTTTTTTGTGGAAGAAAAGTAATCAAACAATGTAGAAAGATAGAGTTGGAAATAGTAAAAAGGACGTTTAAAAATATGTACCTACACACGGGTAAAGCATTTTAAAGATACCCTCGCTTTCATAGTGGTATACAGGACGGAAAAAATAATAATAGTTTTAAGATGCTGAAAATGTAAAAAAAAATTATTAAGAGGGTACTTCGAATGGATGTTCGAAACTACTTCGAAAACTTTTTTGAATTTTTCGATACTGTTAGTGTGCACGAATACATTCAAACGTGTCAAACTTTTAAATTATTTGCATGTACCTATTATTGTGTTGTTTGTTTGTTTAGTGAAATATAAATACAAAGGAAAGAAAAATATTAATAAAATAGGTGGAAGAAAATTAAACATGAGACAGAGAGTTATAGAGTATGATATTCTGGAACTTTATAAGTATATATAAAGTTTAAAAAAACTAATTCGAAAATACATACCTACTTTTTGCTTATTCAACTAGATATTTATAAGTGAGCAAAGTAAGTAAATTTATCTCATGTTATTTAGGTACAAAATAATTCAATTATAACCACCATTTTTTCGCAGTGGTAGGCAGAGATAACAAATAACTACTCGAATCTTCTCAGCATACAGTCCATGCTTCAATCTTATTACTTATTTTCTCTGTCAGAAATCAAGATTTTTTTTTCTTATTCTGGATGTTTATTGAATGTTTTTTGTCTTATTTTGGATGTTTGGATTTTTTTCTTATTCTTAGTGTTAGGTTGACTATGAAATGGTTGAACGTTTAAAATATTTTTGAACGTGTAAATAACGCAACAACCAAAAAAAAATTGTTAGATTTTTGAAAAATCTCAAGGTGGTTTGTAAGCTAGTTTCAGTAGATTTTAAAGAGATGAATAATATAATTTAATAATTTACAAAAACAAAACAATAATCTATAATATAATTCAATAATCAAACATAATATTTTATATATTGTAATAATAATGTTACACTGCTACGACGAACGAAAAAATGCAATTTTTCAACAATAGAAATCCTTCTAACTTACGTTAATTGCTCGCGAGTTTAAATGTCTAAAACAGTCTTTGGCGCGCTGAAATAAAGCGGGAGGCGGGTTGAGGGCAGCGGAAAATTGCACCGGGAAAGATATTATTAAATGCACCACCTTCAGTGACAGAAGTAGTTTCAGCGGCGCGATGCTGAAACGATCGTAGAAATTTTAAAAGGGTCACGGACCAACAATTTAAAATTTAATTATGAAGTTTGTGAAATTTTTGAAAACTTATCGTACACGGTGATTTTAATTGGTTTTTTTATGTATTTTACACTTCATATAGTTTTGTTTGCAATATATCAAGAGTCCTTCGTGTTTATTATAGGTTAAACATTTTTGCACTGACAAACAAATGCGTTACAACAGTTTTAACTGAATTATGCCAGTGAAGCCATTGCAGAAAAAGCTGAAAGAAAAGGGAAAGCTCCCTATCGTGTTGTTCTAAAAACTTATTACTGTTATGTAATGTATATGTAAGTGTATGTATAAATGTAATGCATATTATTGACCGGTCGGTGGCCGAGTTGACATCGCGTTTGGGTCCCACCCAGGCGTAGCGTGTTCAATTCCTCGGCTGGCTAAGTCCTCCATCACAACAAAAGCAACATTTTCAGCTTACTGTGGTGGTAGTAGGAGATTTTCAAATATTGTCAGGTTATTCGTAACCTGGGAATGTTTGACTTTCTTAATTTTTTTTTTTATAAAAAAATATATATGTGAGTGTGTATGTCATCAATGTTGTGTTTGTTTGTAATTAGTGATAGTATCAACCGCGTTAAATGTAATTGTATTTGCGAGAGCTTTGGTATGAAACACTGTTGACAAACCTAATAAAAAATATAAAAATATATAATTATAAAGTTTTAGTGTGTAAGTAAGCATAATTAAAGCTATTGCAATAAGTTAGCAGTTAGGATTTTTGATGTCATGATGTTAAATATATTTCTTTAATTTTGTAATTAGTATTTCCAATTCGGTACATGATTATTTACCTTTATCACATTTTGTAATATTTTATTTAAATAATTTTAATGTTTTTACTGTAGAAGTATTCATAGTAAAGCACCCTATAGGTGATTGCTTAAAGCGACGCTACAAAATTGAAAATAATATATATCTTCATAATATATTTCAGAAGGAATGTTTGAAACTTTCTATGATATAACTTTTAATTTGTTAAGAAAATAATTCCACTTCTTTTCAACAAACATCACAAAGGCCAAATGTCTTCGAACTCACCTATTCAAAAAAAAAATTGTATAAACTAGTCGTTCCTCACAAATAAACATTTTCTCAAAATCCGAAATGTGATGATCATTATATTAAATGTCAAATACCTAGTATCAATATTCATATGTAACTGATCCGTGGTAGAATCATTAGTAGTTCTCCTCCACGTGCCATTCTGTACTATTTTAAAAGTAATTTGGAAAACCAAGTGGTTTGGAAGTTGTGGTTGGTGTGTTCGATACGATATAAATTAGTGTTTTTATTTGTTTTGACTAAATAATTGTATAGAAGCATCCACAAAAATAATGATAATATTTTTTTATGTTACATCACTGATCTTTACAGAAATCAATGTTTAAATCTTCTAGGCAAAAATTAAAACTTTTCATTTTTATTTTTCTTTTCCATAATTGTGTATGCAGTTTGTGACGTCATATAAATTTAATGAATATTAATCGTTTTGTGTAATACACGATAATCGTTCAATGTTGTTTTTAAATATGCTTTCATTTGTAAGGAAAACAAGATTAATAAATTATGGATACCTATAATAATAAATTTGTACATCTCGTCTCATAACATTTATGACCACGAACAGCTCAAAACATGTCAAAATTTTTCTAAGACAAACAAATTACGTATGACCAAATTTAATCGAAAAATACACTCACCATTCGAATAAAAACTTCAATATGGGAGGCGGGTATGGGTACCGCCGCCCGGGAACCATTTATTGGATAAACAACACTTCTGCCAATGGTCACCTCATTCGCTACAATTGGTGACTTAGCAGGTGTGCCCAGGTTCATCATCTTGTACGGTGTGTTCAGGAGAAAGGCCAGCTTGGGGAGACCCTCCGACCTCTCTAGCTGGTTTCTCTCGACCCATCGTCTTCCACTTTATCTGGAGGAATGGTTTAATTTGTCCGTCACTCCAGGAAACACTGACCCCTAGATTCCTAATACCCTTTTCCTTCCGTGAACTTCCTCACATTATTTTTCTTATTAAGACCCTCCACACAGCATCTCTAAAAATGACATAGGCCTTGCGGGAAATTTAAAAAGAAGACTCTTTAATAGGTTTTTCTCTTTTGAGGGGTTCACGTTATGCAGCAGCGTACGTAATAGATGCATACACTAACATTAACACTCCGATACCATACGATCGTACCACCCCAGTCAGGAGCAATCCTGTCTCGGTGAGACCGGTACACCAGGGGACAATTTTGTAAGGACATGGAGCACGTGCTCGGAGGATTAGAAGGAGGTTTGAGTTTAATCGTATAACAATCGTGGAATAAGTATACATTGCAAGCTAATAAAGCATATTGGAATTAAGGATGTACAGGAATAATTGAGCGTTATTGTTTCTTCTTTATGTCTACCTTCTTATTGACTCTTTCTACATTTTCTTGCATCTTTTTGGCTCTTTCTAGTCAATCTTTTCTATTTTTTGCTCTTCTTGTCTCTTTTTTTTCTTCTTCTTTATCTTGGCCCTTCTCTCCTTTGCTCGTCTTGTCTCTTTTTGCATCTTACCGCCTTTTCTAGTTGCTTTTTGCTTCTTCTTCCTTTTTTTGCCTCTTCTTGCTTTTTTTTTGCCGCAACTTATATTTGTGCCTGAACTTAAAAAATGCATGTTGGTGAAGTTTATTTGCATTAATGAAAATAAACCGCGGTGAAGCAGGAATTTCAACCTTATTATTTTATATACATTAGCTTGAGGAGTGCGTGATTTTGTCCGATTCCGAATGTTACACTTTAAATGTTACTGGAACAAAGCGTTCAAATTATAATTTAAAAACACTCAGTGAACAGAAAACTTTAATTTGTAATTTTTATTGTAATTCACACAGAAAATGTTGTCACTCATTCTACAACTACGCTAACTCAATTTGTCTTTCCTCCCTTGCTAGGGGGATGGCGGGTGCATTAAACCAACACTGAGACTTGCCAGCGTCCAGAATTCTCAATTATTCCTGAGTAGGAACCTTCTGCTATCTACAAGTAAAGGGTGATATATATTTTAGCAAAAGACTATGTGAAGGAGGTAAAGTAATTTGCAGGAAAATGATAATATTACATTTTTTTATACGTGCAAATCATACGTATTTAAATGTTTTTTACGTAGTTTTGGGGATCAAAAACTTAGAGATAATATTTATCTGTAAAAGGTGGGGTAAAAACTGATAATTGAAGTAAATAAAATATTGTTAATACATTTCTATATACACAAAAAATCGGAAACATGAACCTGTATATTAGGGGAACAATGAACACGTAACTTTTAGCCGATAGACATTTGAAAATAAATTAAAAACAGTTGCGAGTTAAATAATTAGTTTAATATCAGAATATTCAACCTAAACCTTCAACCTAATCAACTCTTATCTTGAGAATAAAATGTATATAGTTTCTGTATGAACAATAATATACTCTTCATTAACAACAAATTATTAACTCCTATTCTAGCTGCAAACATGGACGTATTATGTTGATAAATAGATGATTCGTTTATAAACAATACGAAGAAGGTTACATAGATAACAAGATGCACAATTTTTGACGTAATTTTGCTCAATCTCTTATGACCTCAAAATAATATGGTTTCTATTGAAGCATCCTCTACAGAGCTACATCTACACCCCCGACCCTACCTATAACCTATAACCGGAAGTGGGACCTACCCCATCAGAAATTAAATGACGGAAAGCGCGGGAATTTCGGACCGGAAGGGGAAGGGGACTAGAAGAAGTGAAGTTCGGTCTGTCGCAAGATTGCTTTAGCTTTTTTACTCGTCATTTCCTGTGAGCGAGAGAATCTTGATTTTTTATACGCTATTATGCAGCGCTTTGAGTCGGCTTACAGTAATGAAATGCAGATTTTATTATTTTCTCAATTTTCCCGCATTAAAAGGGGGTGTTTTTACCATCGAATTAATTTTTGTTCCGGTGCTAACTTAAATGAGAAACATTTTTTAAAACTCTTTGAATTCACATTCTTCGGACCCGACTCTACTTTCCGTCTGTTCCGTAGCATTATGGTATAAGTTAATTTTATGTTTTTTTTTTACATTTGGTGTGCTTACTTTCAACTTAAAGTAAATATAATGCAATTTATAAAAAAATAATATTTATGTCAGTAATAATCCATTCAATAATGCGTAAAAACAAAACTGATGTTAATGGGATAATTTCTTAGACTTTTTTCCCATTAAACTTTTGTTTTTAAAATTATTAATGGAATTATAGACAGCCCTAATTTATTGAATCGAATCACCTTCAACATACCAAATAGAACTGCTCGATCGAAAATTCTTTTTAATTGCAGCAATATTAAGATACTTGCTTGTATGCAGTTGGCAACACTTTTCAGAAATTGTAGATGTGTTCAACTGCAAGGAATATAGTTACAAGAAGGCTATAATACCGTATGTGAGTAATAATTACAATTTTGGATAGAATAATACTTGTTAAAAGAAAATTATACTTTTAATTACTGTTCCTCTGACCTATTATGTAGATACATGTTTGTAAAAGCCCATATGGATGTATAATATATACAAATAAATAACCTGTCAATTTTTATAATATTATTGCTAACTCTTTAAATTGAAAAATAATCCCATCGTGCGTTTTACCCACATGCTTGAGTTATTTTTTTTTTTATTATTTTATATCAGCTATTGACTGAGTTTGTGTGACTTTATTGGTTTCTGAAATATTTTTCGTAGACAAAATTAAAATGTTGCTAAATCGAAAAAGACGACTGCCTTACTTATTTTGCTCATGCGAATGAACTGAAAAGAAGAAAATTGCTCTTACGTTACAGTCTGCAAGCTGAATCTTAGTATTCATAAGATAAGAGTGCTCGAACCTTTACACTTAAATTTGATCCCTTATTTAGACAAAGGACATATTATTGTTACGTAATTTGTATTGCGACTTCTTCCACCGTAACGCAACGGAAAACAAAATCTGAAGTAATCACTTCACTCCCCATACAATGCAAAATAAACTCGTTACGGGTTGTATGGCCTACGTTCTGTCTATTCATTCTGCAATTCGAGTAGTTGTATTGTTATTTAGAAGGGGTTACAGAACCCTCCCTCACTTCCCACTGTTTATCCAAGACCCTTTTTCCTGCCATTGTGATGTCCAGCGACCCTGCGAAGCCTACCGTTGTGTCCCTTTTCACCCCCATCTAAACATCATAAATCAAAAGTTACGAACAAGCTAAATACTGCCTACGAAAAAAGTTCCTTACCCAACTCATTGCTTGAAAACGATTCAATATAAATCATTTATACTTTTTTAGTACTTAGTAGGTTATTTGCTGTCTCTCTTTAAAATGTATGTCAAGACGGAGATTACGTGTTACTGAAAACACTTGAACCCAAAATGTGGCAAACAAGCTCTTATTTGACCTTTCAATCAAAAGGTTGGTTCATCTGTAACGCTATTTTAACTCGTCTTATGAATTTTTAGATTTTTTTCGTAGTGGTAACATTGCTAAGTAAAGGTTTTTCAAGATGGGGGATCAAATTTGTGACTAACCAAAGGGCAAAACAATCTGACGGATGTTTTCCTGAAGGGAAGGTTTCTTTGTGTAGGATGTCTGTTACAATACTTAAGTAGATATTTGTGTTGTCGACCATTGTTTAAAGTGGTCATCGTGTTGGCATCAAGTTTACGACAACAATGTATTGAACCTTTTAATTTACCACATGTTAAGGCCCAGAAGTAATCGTTCAAAAATTGTTAGAAAGGAAGATAGAAATTGCGAATGTTATATTTAAAAAAAACGATAGTAATTAAGCGAAAATATTTGATAATACTCGATCGTTTGCAATAGAGCAAAAATCTCTCGACAATTGCTTTAGTTTCATTTAAAGACACACCGTCATTTTTGACAAGACAAAAAGTGTTATTAATAATTTTCAGAGCGTATTTGCGATTTTTTTCTATCTAGGGAGTTTCATATAGACATTATCTTCAAAAATATATATATTTTTTAAACTTAAAAATGTAAAGCTTTAACTAAAAACTTGTTATAAATTGGTAGAAATTGAGTATGTGGGGGCCCACTTGGTACACAATTTTTTCGAAGTTATTAGCACAATTATTACGAATAATGTAATATCTTTCACTTCTTCAACAATCGCAAATTCACTTTGTAGGATCATTTTTATTAAATGAAAATTTAATCATGAAGTAGTAGCGAATAGGAAATATTTTGTTTACATTAATTTTAAATATTATATTTATTGGGAAACCTTTTTATATTTCATTAACATCATTTTAAAATTTAATCAAGAAAAACGGAATAAAATAACTTTGTTTCACTATCACGTTTTTTAATTCAATCTTTTTATATTAAAATTATAATACTTTAATAAAATTATAACATAATGTACAATAAAGTGGTATTATTAAAAACGTTTCAAAATTTTGAAATTTAATATTTTATCACTGATGAAGACTGACTTTATAGTTAAGCTATAACAGAGTTATTAGGGTTCACCAGAAAAGGTGTGTTCAGGATGCGCCGGCCCACTAGTTTGGGTTGGGTTTGGGTAGACCTTTTCGCCTCTCCAACTGGTCGCGCGCCTCAGTGGAAAGGATATATTACTAGACAAAGTGATCCCTATACTTTTCTCCAACCCTTATACCTTCCAGAAGTTCCTTTTCTTAAGAAATACCCTCCACACAGCATCCAAAAGAGGCATCCATAGGCCCTACAAGAAATTATTTTCCTCAGGGCTTATGTCATCACGGATATATTCATATGTCAGTCGCTAACCTAACTAACCCAACTAACCCAACCCTCATACCTTTTAACTTCCCTTGTTTTTCTTCCTTCACAAAACACCCTTCATAGAGCACCTTAAAAGATGAAATAGGACCTGAAGAAAATTATTTTTCTCAGGACCTCCTGTATGGTGATAATGTAAAAAAATATTATATTTACAAATCTCAATGAAAATAGCAGTCAAATTTCGTACTGGGACAATACTATGCACACTTATTTGAGCTATTAGGACCTAATTACTTTGCCTAATTTTTATCAACCTCAGACAAATCCGAAAAGCTCACTGAGTTGCAAATAGCATTTATTCGAAAGTTCTTTCACTATCACCTTAGGCCACACGTTTTAATATTTATTTATGTGACATAAGAATCCATTCTTTGTTTTTTATTTAATTTTAATGAATATTCATAAACATTTAAGTCTCAGTAATATTTACACACGTGATTATAATAAACACTTGTTCCAGAACGTCTTCCAAGAACAACGTATCAGCACACCGCGTAAAGCATGAAACTTGATTACACGTATTAATGAATCCCCTGAGTGATTTAATCCCCATTAATTTTGCCTAAAGGCATAAGCAATTAAGCAATCTTTGAGATCCTTAGCCCGGAAAATTGTATGCCTATAACTTAAGTGGTCGTAATTTTTTTGTGTACCTCATCACTCAAATAATTAATTTATCCCTCTCTACACCCAACATAAAAAAACATTGTGTACACGTATTAGATTAAGATACTGATCGAACGCTAAGGCTCTTGGGTCTTGACTGGGACCGTTACTGTTTACAATTTTCATCAACGACATTATAAAATGCTTTAATTATGCAAATGTTCTACTTTTCGCTGATGATATGAAAATATTCCTGCCTATTAATTCTATAATTGACTGCTTTAAACTACAAGAAGATCTTTATAGGCTTAATGATTATCGTATCCTCAATCGTCTCAACATGAACACTTCTAAATGTTTTGTAATTACTTTCACAAGAAATAAAATTAAATTTGACCATAATTATCATATAGCTGGCCAACTACTCAAAACAGTTACACAAATTCGTGATCTAGGTGTTATACTTGACAGTAAACTTACATTTGAGGCTCATATTGTTAAGAAAGCCCTTAGAATGCTAGGATTCTTATTCCGTATTGGAAAAGAATTTAATAATATCATAACACTTAAAATATTATATTTTTCTTATGTACGCAGTCATCTTGAATTCGCTTCTCCCATATGGAATCCTCAATATAATATTTACATAAATCGCATTGAAGCCATCCAAAGAAAATTTGTCCATCATTTAAATTTCAAATTAAATTCAAAACTTGACGTGAACAGCTCGATGGACCTGTATGGACTTAAGCCATTAAAAACTAGAAGAGACTCCGCAGATATAATATATCTCCATAAAATTATCAATGGCTTTATTGATTGTTCTCCCCTTCTGTCTGAAATTAATTTTAGAGTCCCGAGCGTTAGAACTACAGAAAAATCACTTTTTCATCTCCATAAATGTTCTATTAATATCAGACAAAATGCGTTTATATTCAGAGCCTGTAGTATATTAAATAAGAATTTTAATGATATGGACATATTCACATGTAATTTAAGAACCTTTAAAAGATATGTAAGAACTAACATTAAATAATTTTAAATATTCTACTGGAAGTTATCATGTTGTTCCTTTGAATCCTTTCCAGTTACTTACCTTCCAATTTATACTCTTGTGTTCAATTTAGTTGTAGGTATACATTTATTATATTGTTATTATTGCTATTGTGTGGTGCTTTTATTGATTGCTGCTGTGTTGAAATTTTACAATACATTATGTTTTCAATTTTAGCTGGTTATTAGTATATCAGTTAACTTCAAATTTTTGAAATTATTAGTTATTAGTATATCAGTTAACTTAAAATTTGTATATATTTGTGTTCTTACATCTTCTATTATTTTTTTATTTATTATTACAATATTGTATTTTTTGTAAATCTCTCAGGCCACGGGTACAGAACCCTTTGTTTTTTTTTTAAATATTTTTATTATTATTATAATTTTAAGTGAAAATCTGTTATTGGATTTTATCATTATTATTTAGTTTATTCTTATATATGTAAATAATCTGTTTATTTTCCCAAATAAATAAATAAAAGTAAGATAAATAAATAAGACTAGTAATCCAAAGGTCGCGAGTTCAAATCCTGGCGTGCGCAAGTAAATTTTATTAAATAAATTTGTGTTATTTCACAATTTATTCAGAGTTGAAGATACTCTTAATATTGCCCTGGTATAAGACCACCATTCAGAATTGTAACGTTGCTTTTAAAATGGCTTTAGCCTTGTTTGGTTACCAGATCTAAATAGCCAGGTATTTCCCCATCTTCCTCTTCCCCATTTCTTTCCCCTTCCCACTATCTCCAGTCTCACAACATACCCCGATCGTGGATGTCATAGTCTCACTACTGACTCCAGACAGTTTTAAGCAGTTGGGACTCTTGCGCGGTGTTCACGTAAAAAAACTTATTTTAAAAACAATACTTTTTCAATCTCTATGATTAGAGTTTTTCACACCGATCGGATTTTTTAAACGTTTTATTTTAGTATTTTTGAATGATTAAAATAAAGTCAACGCAATCCATCAAGCTTGTTTCGCAAACTTATACAAATCAATGATGAGATTAAAAAAAACGGATTAAATCCATCATTTTTTTGACGTTAGAAACGACCTCAGTGTATAAAGGAACTTTAAGCTGAACAATTTGAGCTTATCAAATATTGGGCGCTTCAAAAATTTTTAGCCACTTAGATATTTTGCATTATTCTATTTATTATGAAAAACAGTAATTCCAATATAATATCATAAAAAAATAACATTATAATATATTAAAAAACTAACCATTACATTCATAAAACGCCTTGGTTGAGAAGCCTTGGGTCAAAAAGATGCTTGAAAAAAGTCACTGAAGTTTCACTGAAAACAATGTCTAGCTCGGAAATAAGATAGTTTAAGAGTGTATTCATTCTCCCCAAGGCATGATTATTGGCAAGTTAGTTCTGCATCTTGTAAATGTCATCTCGTGCAATTGTTGTCGAGTGTCACATGGTTTTAACTTCAAGGTCATAAATAAGTAACTATTACTGAAAAGCCTAGAACAAGGTTTATTTAAATATAAACGTTAAATAAACGATTTAACGTTCTTATTCAAAATACTTAACTCTAAATTTGACTGTTGTGAACTCCTGCAACTTATAAACATACAAACACCCACAGTAACAACACGACAAAATACAATATTCTACAGCAGCACACATAAGCGTAACTACATTGCCCACTCTCCGATACAACGACTTCACACCATGGGAAATCATTACTTGGGTGATGTTGACATATTCAATACCAACAAGGAAATTTTGTGTATCATTTAAAACATTTATTTCAACAATACTCCTAAACACATTATGTAAACCTACAAATAGCTGTAATTTTCTGTTTTTGTTTCTTGTGTTTGTATGACTTGTTGCATAGCTTGTATCAAATGTAATTTTAATCTTATTTTTGAAGTGAAACTTCTTTACGCGCGTCATGCAATTTCGAGGACCGGAGTAAAACCGACTCATGACCGTGACGAAAAAACGGGATCATTTCGCTATAGGAGCCTAGCTAATATTATATACCTAGTTTAACTCACTCTCCTAACTCATCTTCGCTGTCTACAGGCAGAGCGCACGACTGTGGTCGTGAAGAACCGAGGTTCGATCCCCGCTTTAACTAATTTTTTTTTTCTTTTTTTATAACTTTTAATTTTTTTTATCACATGCTACTTATAAATATGTCAATAGACAGAAAAAAAGAGAGAATGAAATGAAAAGAGAGAGAGAGAAGAATACTAGAAGTTTCACTTCTGTCTTGCGTAGGCTTGACACACCCATTTTTTTATGTTTCAAAGTATCTGTCAAATTAAAATTATACTACCAACCATGTAAAAGCCCTCTGGGCGTTAAATAAATAAACAAACAAACAAATAATGGGATTCTAAACTGCCATTCCCAAATTTCAAGTCCTATTACATACATTACAAAAAAAAACATTTTTCCAATGGTATCTTAACGTTTTTATGTCTTGATCACTTTTTTATAGAAACTAATAGCATAAAAAGTAATTTCTGGTTAAATATCGCAGGCTTCCAGAACGTCGTCGATTTTCTTGGAACTCCATGCAGCCCAGGACCGTGAGGAGTGAAGAAACTTATAGGATTGGAGGCCACTATCCCTAGCAAATATCCTACCGATTAATCCTTGTGGCAATGCAAATATAAAATATAAATAACAAGCGAAAACTATAATTGTAGCTAAAAGTATTGATGAAAAAAATATTCAATCATTGAAGACAATATAAGCAATTCTCAAACGTAAATTTTAAACAGATCGCATCTAGAAATTGAAGCATTTCCGGGGTGCTACTTTACCAGTAAGCTAATCTGACCCTATTTCCCTGGCCATATTTAAAGTGTCTCATACTTCGACAAAGAACTGTCAATATTAACTACATTTTCCTAGCATGTTTTTATTGGCTGTTATGACTTTATATGATTGCAAGATTCTTCCCGAATTAAAAGCAATCTATATAGTGTTTTGGACAAATATATCCGTTTTTTTATGTGCGACATCTATCGACTGTTGTATCTTTTGCTTAGGATATTAATTTTTATTTTCGGAATAACATAATGAGTAAAAACTCAAATTGTAATATTTTATCATTGTTTTAATCATTCATTTTATACGATAATTTATTAAAAAAAACTGTGAATGAAATGAAAACAAACATTATGAATTATTTGAGAGACGTTTATACTTTTCGAATGAAAACTGTTGGTTAACGTGAAAAATTACAACATCTGTCAAAAGTTTTAAAATAAAAATTTCAAATAAATATAGAAAAATTAAAATTTTATGAAAATGAAATAATCTTGGTTCCTATTTATCGCTTGTCTGAATTGTACCCGCAATCAATTCCAATCTTCAAAATTATGACAAATCCAAATTATTGAACCTAAGTTACGAACCCGCAATCGAAATCAGTATTTTGAATACACTTTAAAACATAAGTTTAGTACAAATTAATATTATGATGTTAGCAAGTTAGTAAAATTAATTATTGTTGTGAAATGTAAATACACAGGTTTCCAGGTGAATTATTTAAACAAGAAACTATTTTATTTTATCATGAAGTATATAATATGTAATGTGACATCATAATTATATATAAAACGATAACTTTCTTGAACTTTGTCAAACACCTCACAGAAAAAGACCACACTTCCAACAATTACAAAAGTTTACTGCCTAAAATGGAATAGGTTTTAAACTAGACTACTTAGAGGCATTAAAGATTAACAACACTAAAGTCATTAACAATCAAATCTATTTCAAACCAAAACACGATTCTTAACTTGTTCCTTATTGATAAACAGAACTCACTTCCCGTTTCTCTACCTTTACCCCTCCCCTGTGTCTCAATCCATTTTCATTCAGTTTCTTGTAGTCGAGTATGAGGCTGGCAATAGAGCCGTGTATTCTTCGCGTCAGTTGTGTACGGTAATATGTAGGTAAATACATTTTAGAGCTGTAGTGCCACGCGGTTCGCTGCGCGCTTCAAACTAAGACCATCGGTCTAGGTCGTCAATAGTACGTCGTCAGTCCACCAACCGTACGCGTGGCACAAAAAGCATAGCAAATACAAGGGGTGTAAACAAATTTATTTCAAATATATATTATATAGGTAATTATCCATGGAACCCGGTCATGAAAACGTTACGCCAAGCGTTTTCTGCATTACCGATGTTTAAAGAACATACTCCAGGCGGCCAATTATTTGTTCCCGCTCAGCAGCCAAAATTCAAATACGCCTATGATATTCTGGTGCAATTTTTAATGGGTTATTGGATGACCACAAAATGTAGAAACCCTCCCTCGCCCAGATGCAAGTTTATGGAGAATATTTGGATAGCGGCCCACAACCGCCGCCTATATTGCCTTTGAAGTTTGCCATTTGAACGTATTATTAAATAAATAAAGTTTGGCGGCTTCATTGAGGTCGCCCTGTTCTTTACCCCATAAACAAATAATATTACGTAATATTAAAAAAAAAAAAAAAAAAAAAAAAAACAAAAAGAAAATTGATAAGGTTCAATTAAAGAAATGTTTTTTTATCAATGGTCATTTTTACTAGATATCTATACAAATTATTTGAATGAATTAAATTAATATAGTGGTAGCGGGTTGAAAACCAAGCGTTAGCAAAAAAAAACTTTTGATGTTCCTTCTTTTCAGTCTTTTTAAGTTATAATAAACACCTTCAGAAATACTACATAGTGCATTTGCGGAACGTTCCAGAGTGTTAGATACTTTCCTTTAGGTTCAATTGTTTCACAGAATTTGAATAAATCATCGAATTTCATTGTTGATTTTTTAAGTTCTGTGAAAGTTCTAAACTACAGCACCGGTTGCTTCAGAGAACTAAAATCATAAAATAACTTGAAAAGCACTTTTACAAAACTTGAAAATTAACATCGAAATTTGACGAATTGTTCAAATCTTGGGAAACAACCCGATCTTTGTAAAAAACTACCATTTAGAACCGAAAGGTTGCGTTTCTGGAAATGGGCTCTAGTGACTAGACCTGAGCCAAGTTTTTTCGAACTTCTTTTTTACCCTATCTCTTTCTCCCCACCATCTTTAGTTTTACAAAATTTCAATGCACGCTGACTTGTTTGTTCAAATCTGAAAACACTGCTAATTTAATTAAAAAAATTTATGACTTTTTTTTAAATCTGTAATGATATATGTGTGCAAAGGTAAAACCACTGTTGAACAGCTGAAATATTCCAGCATCATACCAATCAAAGGTATCCGAATTAATTGCTTAATGCCTCTGTAGCCAGCGGGAACATGTGGTAACTCTATCAATAACAGCCATTACTACACACACAGATCTGCGGAACCTGCATATAAATTCTGCAGAAGCCGTGTTTAATGCGAGAACCACCGCACACTAATTTATGACTGAGAGTAAACAAAGATTCAATCGAATTGGGTCAATCGGTACCGCAATAATCACATACTAATATAACTTTAGACTCGACACTGTTATTACTGCGTCATATTATATAAGTGGTAAGCCACAAATTGAAGGACATTGTTATTAAATTCAAATTCAAAAAAATATTTATTGCACAAAAATAGTACAAAGGGTATAGCTTATAGGTTACATCCTATTTCTTCCAGCGAACCCAACAAATACCTATTATATTACATAACCCAATAATTAGATGTTAACAAATGCATGTAAAAAAATTTAAAAACAGAGATATTTAATTCATGTAAGGTATTCATTTAAGGTGTAGTGACATTTGTTTAAAAGAAATGTTTTTAGTGTTGATTTAAATTTAAGCATGTCGGTTATTTGTTTGATGCTACGTGGAAGGGTGTTATATACTTTAATGGCCATGTAGGGTGGTCCTTTTTGAAAAATAGTTTTGTTTGCTTTTAGGATTAATAAGTTTTCTGTGAAAAATTAAACCGTTGTATGCACTGTTTGGTACCAGAAACATTGTATATTATATTATAATTTGTTTGTTATATTAATAATAGTTTTTTTAAATTTACAATTAGGTCAGTATTACCTAATCCCAAAGTTGACAAAACGCAATGGCTTACAATGGTAAGCCCAATAAAATTTGGTTGTTTTGATATACAATATTTTTTTCCTTGGCTCTATCCTACTACCAGTGGCGCATCCTAAACAAAAATAACTGAATTTATATATTTTTTTAAACACCAACGTATGTTTTCAAGACAAGGTTTTTTTATTCAATGCACAAAGTATATCAATTTATTATAAACAATAATTAGCAGCTTAAACAACACCCACATAAATTGAAATAATAAAAAATTCTTAAATAATCTTTTAATAAATCTTCATTTATTGGTGAAAAATGTTTGGAATAATATTTAGAAATATTTATCTTTAAAAAGATAATTATGTTTACAACTAAATGAATTGGATTATATCATTTTATATGAATCATATATTATGCACTTGATGGTAAGTAAATTTTGCTAGGAAAACTTTTTTTTAATATGTGAAAAGAAAACAGCATTTTTATGGCCATGTTTAAAAAAATGTTATAGTTGTTTTCATATTTGATGAAGAATTTTTTATAAAATTTCTAAAACTTATATGAAGCACTTACGTGAAATCGTATTTCTAAATCATACGACTCTAGCTCACTGAAAAGTCACGGACCGCCACTGATATGTAAATTATATTATTTAGGTATCTAAGGAATATTTGTACGGATTTTTTTTAAATTCAGAAAATATAGGTACTGTACAAAGAGAGTTTTTCAGTATTAATACAAGGTTTTTTTTTAAATTTTGTTATGTAACATATTTGTCTAATTTAATAAGATTTCTTTCGAATACGTTTTTTAGTAGGGTTATTAAAATTTATTAATTATTTTACAGTTTATGCAGAACATATTTAAAAGTATCATATAGGCCAAATGATGTAATAGGATAGGGGATATGTGCACAAAGACATATAAAAAAATTAAGAAAATTGTAAATAAAAAATAATTAAAATAGTAATATACCAAAGGCAATAAGAATGATAAATATGGAAAATAAATTGAAAAACAAAAACCATTTTTTACACTAATGATGGGCCGAGAAAGTGCGGCTGGAGAAGTCAAAAAGTCTTCCTCAACCAGTCTCTCCCGATCCGGCCCGCCACGCAGTAGATCCACGCCGCCAATATCTAGATAAACCTCACCCCATGAACCCGGGAACTACTAAGTCACCAAACGTTGCGAACCACTTGAGGTTACGTATGGCATTGGTGTTGGTAATTCAATAAATGGTTCCCGGGACGGCGGCACCCATACCCGCCTCCCAAATTGAAAATAAATTGAAAAATTTTTTAAAGAAAAGAATTAAAAGCGAAGATGCAAATCATTTATTTATTTAATAGCAAATTGATATTATTAGTATAAACCCCATTTCAACTAAATTCTATATACAAAAATATTTTCCCATCAGAAATATATTACTTTTTTCATTTTATTAGTGCAAATATTTCATCTTCACTGTCTGAGAAAAATACCCGTTTTATGAGTACTAAGAAATCTAATAATGTTTTTATTAATGTGCCTTTCCAATTAAAGGTTTACTACCCCTATGTTACGTTGTTACTTTCAGCCCTAAACAAAGGTTTAGTGCCGAAACCTTATCAGCTTTATTTCCCTTAAGAACCCGCAAGAAAAGACAAAGAAATTTATATCATTTTTCTCCGATGAAAGTTGGTTTCGTGAATGATTTACAGGGAATGATATTATTCATTTATAATGAGAAGAACTTTTGGTAAATATACAGAAAGTAGGTACACGGTTAATACGCGCTTTTAATAGAAAAACTACTGTTTTTCAGTAAAATAACAATGATTAGTAGGTGTTACAATTTCTGGAAAAGAAAATAATGCATTTTATTTTGTAAACAACCGGATAATATTACGTGTGATCTTCACGCTTTGTTTTGACTGTTTTGACAGCCTGTTTTATTTTTATTTGTGTTTTAACTAAATCCAAACTGACAACCTCACACCTATTACCATCTTTTTAAGGTTAATAGGTTCATATATTGGTTTAAGTAAAAGAAGAAAAAATAATTTCACATCAACAACAATGGACTCTAAGTAAATATCGGTTTAATTTAAAAAAAAAAAAACTATGAAAACATTATTTTCCATTTCTGGAAAGTGAACAACTTACTTCTCATTATTATATAACTAGTACGAATTAAATATATATATTTTTTTTTTTACTCGTGTAAGTTTTTTGCATGCTTTTGACTTATTACTTCCAAACTTGACACACCCCGTATTTCAGCTTTTGAAATTTGTGTATATTATTAAATTAAAAATTAAAAGTATATAATTTTGCTTGTTAATGGAATGGAAATATAGATTTGAAAAGTGTTATAAATGATAAAATTAAAAGTGAATAATTAAGTAAATTGACTTATTTTTGACATATAAATCCTTCAAATGATTCTTAAAAGGTAATCATTTCTGAACACAAGTCTTAATTTCGAAGGCTTCCTAATACGCCTGTGCAGCGTTGGTATTATATTGCAATTTCAATGCATTTTGAGTGCAACTGGTACCACTTTATTCTCACCCTCAAAAATACTTTCATTTTCGCATTTCGCCTTTTGTTGCTAACTTTACGTATCTTCAGATGTAATATTTAATGTAATTAACTTGGTCTGTTTTTATTTGCATCGAAATTCGGTCAATTCCATTATGCATTCCATATTTGCTTTAGTTTCGTATTAAATCGATAGTGCTGCAAATGGGTATTATTGCTTTATTACATTTTCATTGTGCGATAAAACCGTAATACTTCCGTATTAGCCAGATCGTTAACAACGTCCACGATTTCTGTCTTATTACGATCGGAATACGTTTCTATTCCTGGGGGTCGGGTGATTTAAAAATCGGTCAACTGCCAATACTTCCGTATTAACTAAATCTTTAACAACGTCCACGATCTCCGTCTTATTACGATCGGAATACGTTTCTATTCCTGGGGGTCGGGCAATTTAAAAATCGGTCAACTGCCAATACTTCCATATAAGCCAGATCGTTAACAACGTCCACGATCTCCGTCTTATTACGATCGGAATACGTTTCTATTTCTGGGGGTTGGGCGATTTAAAACTGCTAATACTTCCGTATTAGCTAGATCTTTAACAACGTCCACGATCTCCGTCTTATTACGATCGGAATACGTTTCTATTTCTGGGGGTTGGGCGATTTAAAACTGCTAATACTTCTGTATTAGCTAGATCTTTAACAACGTCCACGATCTCCGTCTTATTACGATCGGAATACGTTTCTATTCCTGGGGGTCGGGTAATTTAAAAATCGGTCAACTGCCAATACTTCCCTATTAGCTAGATCTTTAACAGCGTCCACAATCTCCGTTTTATTACGATCGGAATACGTTTCTATTCCTGGGGGTCGGGCGATTTAAAAATCGGTCAACTGACAATACTTCCATATAAGCCAGATCATTAACAACGTCCACGATCTCCGTCTTATTACGATCGGAATACGTTTCTATTCCTGGGAGTCGGGCGATTTAAAACTGCCAATACTTCCGTATTTGTATTCCATCTTTAACAACGTCCACGATCTCCGTCTTATTACGATCGGAATACGTTTCTATTCCTGGGGGTCGGGCGATTTAAAAATCGGTCAACTGCCAATACTTCCGTATTAGCCAGATCGTTAGCAACGTCCACGATCTCCGTATTATTACGATAGGAATACGTTTCGAGAGATAAGCCGATATTATATATACAGGGTGTCCGGAAACTCGTAGTACAAGCGGGAAACTGGTGAATCTACATCACATTTGGAGTCGATTTTGTAGTATATATTTTTTGATTTGAGCTTTCGTTATCGAGTAAATTGAGTTAGAAGTTGATTTTTTTAAAATCAAATTCTTATAAATTATTACTGAAGATCAAAGTACCCAACTAATTAAAACTATTTGAAAGTAAAACAAATGAAGAAACTCGGATTTGAAGCATTATTTTGAAATCACCCTTCATTTAATCCGGTGTAATCATAAAATATTTTTGCTCAGCAAGGTTAAAACATCTGTTGTTTAACCCCTTAACACCAGAAAAAACTTTAACCCTAAAATAGCCGAAAAATATATATATATTTTTTTTTTGTGAAAATTTTCAAATCAAAAAACTTTATGTTTATTTGGGTTCCCCATGTGGTGTAGATTCTCCAGTCTCCCGCTTGTACTACGAGTTTCCGGACACCGTGTATATTTAAATAGATATTTAAAATAAAATATCAAGTTTTCGTAATAGGCTGCTGATTAGTGGTTTTTTTTATAAAAGCGTCTGTTTCCCAACCACATGTCATGGGTTCAACTCCTTTACTACCTAAGTCACCCTTCATTACACAAGCAACATCTTCCGCTTTGTTGATTTTAGGTGGTAGGAGTTTTTCATAAAATGACAGATTATTCGTAACCTGGAAATGTTTTCATTTATTTATCATCAAAAAGGTATTTGACTGGAAGATTCAGTCATCAAAGGTATATGACATACAGAAACATGGAGAATAAAAAGCATTTTTAATTTTCATACAAGTTCATACAGTGCTATTTGTCTTTGCCAGGTATAATAGAGCCCGCAACCTTTAGGTTCGAATCCCAGAAACTTATAGTGTGGACAAAGAGTTGGCGATGGTGTTAGAACCATTAAATAACTGTGTTATCATCCCAAGGCCCCTGGTTCTTCATACATTACTAAAATTATACGAGAAGCGGTTCAGACTGAAAAAAATATTTTTCTGTGTTAAATTAATGTCCGAGGTATAAAAATAGAATTACCTTCTTTTGTAATACAGACCCAAAATCCTTTTTGTGGGTTAAAAGACTACGAGTTTTTCTTTTTATTTTTAAAAGATTGACTTGCTTCCAAGGTTAAAATAAACTGCAAACTTTTTCAGAATCCGTAGATATAATTCAAAAATATTGTAAAATACCTTATGTCACAAATGCAAAAAATCTGCGTCTTAAGAATTTATAATTTCAATATGAAACATATGTACCTAATTAGTACACAACTAATTTACCAGTATTGTGATAATGTTGTACCCTTTACAGCTATGAATGTACATTATTGTTAAAGTTACATATTATTTTATATATAAATTTCCAGTAAACTAACCAAACTTATTCAGTATTTTCGAAAACAATGGAACAGTAAATCTGAAGCACGTAAACCATTTATAACCATTGAACTAAATTGAAATATTTTATGCCCTAATGTTTCATAGCCGATATTATCCATAGCTGTAAAATCTAATGTGAATCTCGATAAATCACATTTTTATCAGGCGACGTTCATACATATTATTATGTTATAATTTTCAGGATAAAAGTCAACTTTCAACTCAAACTGTTAAGCGAAAAAATAAAATTCTTTGATAGTTAAACAAACTAAAAACCTAGCATTAAATTAAATTAAAACCTGTCTTTGTTGCACAAACATTAATACAATTTTAAAGAAATACAAATCAGTTACCACAACTTAGTAGTTCTGTGGACGGTGCAATTCTTGCGTCCAAAAAAAAATTATAAACCTTTTGTTTTAAACTTTTTTTTTATTTCAAATAAGTATTTTTTATTGGAAAAAACACAGCTGTAGACAGTAAAAAAAACACATATCGGAGAATTTGCCTGCATCATAATTTTTTATTAAAGATTAACAATAATACAATTTTTCCAAAAAAAACATCACTATCTCAATAATCATTATTTTTTAACATTTTCATGCAAGGTAGCATAATTTTGAAAAATGCAAATACGAATTTCCAAATTAGTACAAACATTTCAAATTTGAAAAAATAATCAAGCCACCTTGACAAAGTTAACCATATAGTGAAAGTAAGGCTTGCTTGAATGATAATGTGGATGCATCAGATTTTTGAAAATAGAAACGGAAGGCCAACATAAATTTACAGTCAGACAAAATGCAAAACGGTCGAGTTGCTGGACTTCGTTACGCTCAGTCAATAATAATCGTTTCTAAGATACTTACAAGTTGCATGATCGTAAAAGTGAACCAGTTTTTGGCTTACCGTAATAATACTATGAAATAAACATTTTCCAGAACATCAACAAGTATTTTCACCGACAATCGATTTTGACAAATTCCATCCTGACGAAAGAAGGGTTGTTCCGAAAACGGTCGATGGTGATAAAAAATTTAGGGCCTTACATTTTTATTAAGGAATATGTTTTTTTGTTTTTATTTAGTCACACTACATTAAACAAATAATAACGAAATTCTTTCCTTTTTAATGAAGACTCAATGGTATTTGGTTTGGTTATTTTAGTACAATTATCAGAATCTTGTAAAATTTTTGATTTATGTGATTTGGTAGGGTATTTATATAAAATAATTATTGTTCTGGAAAATAACTAAATACTAGACAAAAAACGTGTTATTTTGGAAAAGCTCGTTAATATAACACATTAGGTACTTATAACAGGTAAGTAGGTAGGTACTAGTGAGAAATGAATATAAAATTTATCCAACCCAGTGGTCTTTTGAGATTTTTTCGTCAATTTCCTTAAAGATCAATTATTTATTTAGTTATATTTCCATTCCGTATAATTAATTCTAAAAAATATTTGCTTGTTTTGAAGGTATCCCAAAATTATAAAAAAGTTATTTTTAATAAATATTTTTGAAATCAATCAAAAATTTTTTTCAGATTATGAAATTACAAACGGTCATATGCAATTAAAAATATTAAAAAAAATATTTCAAAATAAAACGATTTTTTAAGTCACTTCTTTTTTTTATTTCATATAAAAAAAAATCACAAACTTTTACAAATCTTTCGCAACATGAAAGCAATGGCGGTCTATTTGGAATCTATTAGAATTATTTGTAAGTGTCTATATTAACCTTTTAAATGCACATAATATAAAGCGTTGTGTAACCTCTTTCAAAAAATCATATTTGTCACTGTAATACAAAATAAGATAGAAAGACTTTTATAAGTCCGTATCAGGTTGTGTAGTATAGTACACAAAACTAATCTACCGCTAAGGGGGTTTTATTTAAAAAAATATCCGAGGTGTTAAAGAGGGAGTTTTTTTGTTAATTTTAGGTTCAACCCTGTCGAAATAATTAAACAATTTTCGGTCATGGCTTCTTTATATATATTTTAGTTCCATAAGCTGAAAGTTATGACAAGTTTTATTCCTCGCTCATTTCGCGCAAGAAATGGCCCGGCAGTAAAACCTAGCAAACTATACTTTGTAACTTACAGTGTTACAACGTTGTTACGATGTTTTCCTGCAAGACACTTAAACTAGGTTTTTAAGTATTGGTTGCCTAGAGACCTGCTGCATATAAACAGTCAGGAACATAAAATAAAATCGGTAGTCGGTGGAAATTTTTTACTTTAAAGTAAAGGTGACCGTAATCATTTTAAAGCGGGATTATTTATGTAATTAATCGTTTGACTGGGCACCTTTGGAATTTCAAGGGAGAGTTACTTTAGTGGCGGTATTCAGTGTGTATACTTTTTCATTTTGTTGCATATTATGTTGTTATTTTAAAAAGTTATTTCTGCGCTTCATAGGTGTTTAAAATGTGTTCAAATTTTGCAGGAGACGAAAACAGTGAAAAAATAAAAGAAAATAATTAATTTCTTATTTTATCTATAAGTGGGGAGGACGATCATAAACCCTATAAATCATTTTTCATCTTTATAATTTGTTATTTTTAATTTAAAAAAAAATTATGTATTGTAATTAAATAAATATTGTTATATCTGTCTTTACTTTGCAGATTTAGGTGTTGGGAACTCTTTGTTAAAAAATAAAAGGTTCTACTTATAATTGTGTTTATTTACGTTACAATAAATAGGTCTGGATTTGATTTAAGATTTTCACGGCCAAAAGTATTTTTGCGCAGATGTGTTCCATCATCAGGGCAGATGTGTTATTTTGGAATAAACAAAAATATCACATCTGCCCTGATGATGGACACTGCAATGCTGTCCGAAACGTTGGCTAAAGAAGGAGTTAGCGCAACACGGCATAACACCCCAAAAACAAATAGCAAAAAAGTTCTGGATTTAGCTACACTGTACTTTACCCGAGGGTTGGTAATTCTCTGGTTTGAGAAGCTTGTTCCCTGTCAATCTCATCTCACAAGTAATTGTTACACTCTAGCGACATCTGTCGAACTCTGGAGTAAGCTTTTGAATAGCGCCATCTATCGCTTAAATATTCAACTTATTACCATACATCACAAATATAAAAATAAAACGAATCAATCATTTTTTAATGTTGATAAAAGCAGGTTTTTGAAATATGTTTGTCAAACTTGGTAGGTAGGTTTTTTAGGAACAATATAATGTATTGTAAGCTGTTTTAAGGATTGTTGGTGTCCGAATTTTTTTATTTGATTTCGGTTTTTTTTTCGGATTTTGATGTCTATCGTTAACAAATCACAATAATTTCAATGAAAACTCAAGTTAAATGAAGATGAAAAGCTTCGATACAATACTTCTTGAAATTAAACAAACCGATTGTTTTAAAACGACCAAGCAACGTGAAGCTTGATTTCCATGTAAACATTTAGTCAGTATCAGCGGGTTAACTGAGCGGATAAGCGGATGGCGTGTTGTTCGTGGTTTTTAGTGCCCCGTAGTTTCTAGCCAGCCCCAGCCAACATTGACCCAGGGGTTGTAAACCGGGGAAGCAAACATTACAGAGAACACTAGTGGCTCTATAGTCAGGGCCAGCTTTAAGCCAACCGGTAGGCGTCAAGGATGGTGATCACGGTAATCTTATAATATTCAGATGATTTGTGTTTTTATGTATCGCCGTTTTTTTATGAAAAATATTCGCAAGAGCGATGTTTTTAGACTGTTAGGTGTGAGATATTATCAGCGCCTTGCAAATTCGGCACCCAGAGCGGACTGCAATGTCTACAACCGTGCTTCTCGAGAATTATGTATTGTATAGGGTTTTCCAATAAGAGGTGTCATTTTGAATAGCCCGCTATTTCGGTAGATCTTACTTTTCAAGCTGTCATTTTTTGACATTTAACAAGTAGAAACTACGTCATTAATAAAAATGGAACGATACACGCTTCAACAACCCATTGAAATTTTTAAAATTCACTTGAGTGAATCAAATGCAAATCATCTTGTGTGATGAGGCCCATTTCCACCTCGGTGGCTTCGTCAAAAAGGAAAATTGTCGCAATAGGGGCTCGGAAAACCCAAGAATTATTTTTGAAAAGCCTTTCTATCCTCAACGTGTGACTGTTTGGTGCGGTTTATGGTCCGGCGGAGTCATTGGACCTTACTTTTTTGAAAATGAGGCTGGAGCAACAGTTACGGTGAATGGATTTCGCTATCGAGAGATGATTAATGATTTTTTTATGGCCGGAATTGGATGGTATTGATTTGGACAGCGTTTACTTTCAACAAGACGGCGCTACATGCCACACAAGCAACGAAACCATTGATCTTTTACGGTTGAAAATATCAAAATAACACCTCTTATTAGAAAACCCTGTATAATGTGTTAAGAAATGAGTACTGACAATTTTTCGTTCTTCATAAATATTTTTCGGCCGCTTGAGGTTCCTCGGCCTGCAATGATTGGAGATCGGTCGCTGAAGTAGCACAAATCTGAGACTCCTAAAGGCTCATTGTCAAAGCAATGGGTCCCAAATTCAAATATAACAAAGAGGAGAAATTGAAGATGAAGAGTACATATCTTTCAGACTTTCATTGACCAGTAATAGAGCAGAACACAATAAATTACTTTATTGGTTCTTGAATTTTTATTTTTTGACAAGTGAAAAGATGTTCCTCAAAACAGCATTTACCCTCACACGAATTAAAATAACTACGTTATAGTACAACTATCTAACAGTATGTTTGGGAAACTGACACACTGAATTTTAAAGGAAAATGAACTTATTTAATATCGTTATCGGCACGCTACGGTATTGTGTTAAATTGTAAATTGTAGATAATTGTTGTGTAAACAAATTAATAAATTCACGAACTTTGTAACATACAACATCTTTATCGCCTTTTTACATTTACTGTAAACACAAATAGTAAATGTATTTTGGTAAGTACATATTTTTTCGTGTAGTAATTTTAACTTTATTTACTAACAAATCATTTTCTTACATTGGTTAGAAATAGCACGTGCAATGCCTGCACGGAGAGAAACCAATTGAAATAAAATATTGCTAATCTATTAAAAATCCCTTTAAATTATTCGTAATACGACTAAAAACTGGATTGCAGGACTTTAACAAATGAATGAACGCGTGTTCATAAAAAAAATAATATTTTGTCTTTCGTCATTGTATATTATCAGGACAAATGCAGGTGCATAAACGCGTGTTTCGATGTATTAGGAATGTATTTAAAGTTTTATAGGAAACGGTGTGCATACCCCGTTTAAACAGGATTTTAATAAATCAGCAATACTCATTTTTCTCCTAGCTCATATAAGAGCTAGTATAATACCAAAAAATCCTTATGTTTCTGAAAACTAGAAACGTTTCTAAATCTATAGATAGTTTATTTGAAGGTGACTTTGATAATTCAGAATTAGTAAGGAGATTGCAGCGTATAAATTCACTGCAGTCTTATTATGGATGGTTGATTATTCGATTTTCTGAATAAATATTATTTAATGGCGATTGAGGTTTGGTTTTTCACCCCTGGCCTGACCACTGGTCCTCTAAACCGACACGGTCCCAGGCCTATGTAGGCCTCGGCCGTGTTTTTCAATTAAGCACAACGTTGCTTAATTCCCGGTTGTGTTTTTATCGCTCGGAATATATAGCATACCCATAAAGATATGGCCATTAAAGTTAAACAGTGGTTTTGTCGTTTGTAATAATCGTAGTTGAATCAGAAATAATATAATTACTACGTTATGACGTATAATCTCTTCTAGTCATACTGTAATATGATATTACTACACTATTCTTAATAACTACCACATCAAAGTAGGACTGACTGAGAATGACTGCGTGAAGTTGTCCTTTTTAATTATATTAAATTTATAAAAATGATCTACTATTTATAGATTACGGACGTTACCATGTTTAAAAAAGGTGCTTGAAATGAAAAATAAAAACAGTAATATCTTATAAGTATTGCTTTAGTATCAGAATGATTGAAAAGTAGTAATTTTCACGAAATATCCTTACCTCTTTTTAGCTTGTCAAATGCCAAGCAATATTATTTATATTCAATAATCCTCTCACGTTGCACGTGCAAGAAACCGAAAAAGTAATGTAATCAACCACAACAAAATTTTAAACAATTTAGGCGAAAAGGACATCGCTTTTTAATTAGAAACCATCGTTGATTTCCCGTCTAAGATCATATTGTATTATTTAGTTATAATCAAAACATATTGTTTAATAATTCTTTACTGTTGTCCGTAAATTTCATTTACATAAAAAAATCACCTAAAACATCAGCGCAACCCAAAAAGGTTAATATTTGAAGTTGAGTATTCGAATATGGGGTATTGTTGCTACAAAAAATATGTTGTCACAATCATGCATTACGTATATTTAATTTGACGTAGTATAAAGTAAAATTACATATAATTAAGCAAACAGAGTAAAAGTATCTTGGGGTAGGTATTCCAACAAACATTATTTCACAAACGCATCCACTGTTGCCACATACGAGTACAAACGTCGCTGATACGGAATCCAGCGGAAACCAAACAGCAGATGTGTTTGCCTTGCCTCAAAGGCTTGCAAACGCGATAGACTGTGAAGATGGCTCTGGCAAATATTATCGTCATACATTTAAACACGCCGTGATCTCTTGCATACTGCCAATGAACAAGTCCACACAGTTAAATCTGTCACAATAGAAATAAAATGGAAAATACGTGGGCTGAAAGTTGGACGAAAATATGGGTGTCTATCTTAACACATTCAAACACAACACGATATCTTGCAAAATGCCACTCACTGGACTAGCCGGAAAGTACCAACACACCCTTACCTACATCCTAAAGTTGAGAATCTGTCATTTTTGCAAAAGTGACTTATTAATGAAAAAAAAAATATCTATATCTATATGTCAAAGTGCAAATCATCAATTTGCACTTTGACAAATCATCAATCTATCAGCGGTTACGGAGTTGTCAAATCCTATAAAATTTTCGAATTCTAGTTATATTACGTGGTATTCGATTCAACCTGTGGTAAAATTACAAAAAAGGACATAGAATGATAAACCATGGTGTAAAATATGAATTTTTGAAGAATGTGACATTTCTAATTTTTCGCGTAATGAGTTACACAAACCTATCAATTTGTTAATAACGTAAATAACTATTGACTATTCAATAAAAAGTGGCGTACAAAAACATGACACTTTCGTAAGCCCCTGCATAACAAATTTCTACCAATCTATAACAAGTTTCACGTCGACACTTTAAATTTATAAGTTCCAAAAAAAGTTATTTTTGAAGATAATTTATTGAAGATATATATTTTTTTAAGATAATTTACATTTGTTATGCAGACATGTTAATTATATGAAATTCCCTCGATAGAAAAAAATCGCAAATTAAAGTCTGAAAATTATTAAAAACACGTTTTGTTCAGTTTTTTAATATGTTATAGATATGAAAAAATTCATAGTGTATTTTCAAATGCAACTAAACAATTTTTCTAGAGTTTTTTTGCTCTATTTCAAACGAGTTGAGTTTTATCAAATATTTTCACAATTTTCGCTTAATTATTTTCGTTTTTTAATATTATCGCGCTCCCTCCAGCATTCGTATTTTCATATCCCTTTCAAAACATCTTTGAACGCTTACTACGGGGTCTTAATATATATTAACGGATTTGACGCCTTTTTGCTACAAACGCTCACTCATGTTTTAAGTTTGTTCAAACTTATAGTCATTTTAATTGTTGTTTTTTGCTACTTTTTGGAGAAGTCACCCTCTTTCTAAGGACGGCCGTACAAAACCATATAAAATTCACAAATTAGGTAAATTGGTCATATAGGTACAATGAATACCAGTAAACCGACTTCCACTGGTATTCTTTTCATTGGGACCAAATTCAGGGGCCACTCATTCAATGTAAGAAGAGGTAATAACTAATGCGAGAACCGGTTTGGCCTACCATGCGTAGGAGAAGACAATTATATGAGATGATAGTAGTTACAAAGTTAAACTACCTATATTTATGTTCACACGAATATTCTCTCACAAAAATTGTATTCCAAACTATTTTCCGTAATAACAGTATTTAACGATTACAAGCAGAATGTACAATTTTAAGTTTGGTTGTTTTGGTGTTACGTTTCAATTAGCGGCTTGGCGCTACTTTTTACCAATATTCCCTATGGAAATCGATACCGTCTATGGCAATTTAAACTATCTTTTTTTGCACAATTGTATTATGATTTACGTTTAAGGATTTGCAAATTCGTTCCGTATCGTCACAGAAAGAAGCAACAAATTTTTTGCAGTAAAATGGAACAAAGGCAATAAGTAAAAATATTCGAAGATAATATCTACTGCATGCATTGATGTTTTATATTTATTTATTAGGTTAGCTTTTTTTACCTCCTCTAACTAAAACTACCGAATCCGGTCTACTCGCACTGTTTATCACGTTCTTTATAGTGAAAAACCTTTCGACGAAATGACATACGAAAAGCGTTTCTAATTTCACAGTTCTATAATTTACGCGCCCTGGCAACAGTTTGGAAATGAATTAGAACGCTGTAAAATCTGTTGCACCAAACATTTCGCAAACTTGCAAATAAATATTTTATTTACTGAAAAATTTTTGTGTAAATATTTTTTAATTAGCGATTAAATAGGAATCATACAATTGCATATGTAAATTAATTTTACATTTAAGTTTAAAATAAATTAAACCAGTTAAGTTCCATTTACGTTCTGTTTTATGGTTACATGCGAGGAATACAGAAAATGATAGAAAAAAAATCAAAAAGAATCATTTTGACTTAGGTACATAGTAAGGTTAATTTATTTTTAAAAACTTTTTAGGGTATAGTGGAAAATATCAAAATCTCTTAGGTTACTGCTAATTTCGCATATACGTCCGAGTGTGGGGTTTTGGGCGTATTTTGATTTGAAATATTGTATTTAAAAAAAAGGTATTCGATCTGGTATTGCGTTCAGGGCAACGAAATACAATTTTTTCGAATAGAGCTGGTGTGTCGATAAAGAAGTTCACGATATAATACAGACACAGTACGTCAAAAATATTTGTTCGTTTGTAAAGGATGATGATTTTCGAAGCGAAGCGATAGATATTTCAAACATAATTTAAATAATGCAATTCATTCTGCAAACAAAAAATACGAGAATTATCCGCCTACGTAACTAAAATTCTAACCCACACCAATGCTGCAATTTTAAAGTTTTTACCCTTTCTCAATAAATTCAAGTAGGACACGGTGAAGCCAATACTAGTTACACAGTGTTCATAAATCAAGAAAAAAAAGAGTTTGTCACCGTCAGGTACTGGATAATAAAATAAATATTTTTAAACATTAAATCCATAAAACAACATCCATACACAAAAATTCCATAAAATTAATAAAAATCAAACTAAAAATTAAACTTTAAATAATAAGTTTTCTTATGATTTTAGTACTAAAAAAATAAAAATGTTAATATTAACAAGGTAAGTATGGTACTGTATATTATCTCGATATTTAGTTAGTAGATTATTGTAGAAGTGTATTATATATTTGTACAGCGCCCTTGAGGTGATTTTCTAATCATCCAATTTTTATTTTTCCGATTTTATGTCCGTGTTAATTCTTCCCCATAGGAAAAACTAAAACCTTCCACACACTTTTCCACAAATGATCATCTAGTCAATTAAAATTATGCATGTGCATTATATAAGCAAAATAAATACAAACCAATACAAGAACAACACGTCAACCCACCAGAGATCAAATGGAAAAATAATTCCTGACTCCAGATATTTTCATATCAGAGGGTTCGCCTCGGTAGAATTCCTAACAGGGCCTACAAATCCTACTGATCCCTCAACATAAATATTTAAAAAATCTTTCGTTATCCTACATGTATTCAAAATGACCGACTTTTGCATCTTTATATATATTTTTTTGATAGATCTAATACACCTAAATTTTTAATGAGAGAGCTAGGTATAATGCCAGTAGCCGAAATAACGAATGGTAATATTTTTATAGTCTGAGAATGCCAAATTCTTTATTATCAACGCAGTTCCATAAAAAAAACACTCCAACAACAACGATTAAATAATCACATTCAAAACGTTCGAACAAAAACCTTATGTTCATCGGGTCAGCATTAAAATTTGAACATAGATTTGATCGTTCGGACAAAGGCAATGCTCGAATAATTATCGTGTTATCCAAGATAATGCAATTTCAAATTAGTGCAGCACTTTAAATGCACAATATATCATTATTGGAGATACCGCAAAAATGATTGGGCTACGCATATCATGAAAATGCTTATTTACAATGCGTGTCAAAAATGCTAATGGGCATTTAAACAATGGTAAATTTGCAACGATATCATTACTGTAATTTATCGCAATAAATTTTTTGCATGATATTACATTAATAACAAAATTCTCTGGTAATATTCACAAAACAAATTTCGTTTTAATAACCCAAACAAGCTGTAGGTTATTTGACTTAACTCTGATATTAATTAAACTGTGTTCGGGATTTAATTTCATAGATTTGTAATTTTTTTTAATTGTTTGTACCGTGAATGAGTCTTAATTTCCAAGAGAAAGTGGAATCAATGGGTTACGTCGTAACCTCTCGAACGCTAGCGTATCCTTAAGCACACGTGCGATGGGTGTATTTACCATATTTTTTATTTTATAATATTCCTCAAAATAAAAAATAAAAAATAATAATAATTTATAAAATAAAGGAGATTAAAAGAATTTGGCATTCTCAGACAATAAAAATATTACCATTTGTTATTTCGGCTACTGGCATTATACCTAGCTCTCTCATTAAAAATTTAGGCGTATTAGATCTATCAAAAAAATTATATATAAAGATGCAAAAGTCAGTCATTTTGAATACATGTAGGATTTAATTTTTATTTAGTATTTCAACTATCAATTTATTAGAATAACCGTTATTAAATGTTTTTTTATTTAAAGAAAGCAAGACAAAAATATATATTACAGTAAATAATAAGATAAAATACAGAAAAACACAGAAAAGTTCCAATAAACTACTTTTCAGTAGTTTGTCTATGGCAACTTTTCAAATAAACATAGAATTTAATTTAATAAAATTAACATAGGGATGATGTCTAAGGAACTGAAAAGAAAAATAAATTACAGTAACGAGATACACGGACACGGGACGAGAAATTCTAAGCAAATTAGATTGCCAACAAGAAAAAAAACAAGCACCCAAAAATCTCTGATGTACCAGGCCGTTCAACTCTATAACAAAATCCCGAAGGAAATTGCTGTGATAGAAAATATTAATAAGTTCAAAAAAAGAAAATATGTCTATTTCAATTATTAATGTTTCTTTTTTTGTGACTTTATTGAAATATTTAAAGAAAGATTATGTTTGCCAAACAATGTACATGTTTATATGTTTATAAAACTATTAGCACACACGAAGATGTGAGCTAACTTAAGATTAATAAATAAATAAATAAAAAATATTAAAAAAAGATATATTACATACTTATTTTACTTAATGACAACAGTGATAACAATAAAAAATAACAATTTATTTTAAAATATAAAAAACATATACACAACAGTGATAGTATCTTTGGGGATCAGGAGAGAGGCACGAAATGAAAGAAAGTTGTGAAGGTCACATGTGTTTATTGATGAGTCAGTGTAGCCGTAACGAGAGTTGACGTTGGACAGAAGAATACACCGGATGCTGGCTGTGATGGCAGGTCAAGCGCGGGTCGGTGAGTCGACGCCGGGCGCTGGTGACCGGGACTCGATGGAGGTCAGGCACTGGCGAAGAACGTAGGTCTTCAGGCACTCCAGTGCTGACGAGACGACCGAAAGTGCGACGGACCTTGTAGGCGGTTGAGCGGGAACGGCGTAACCAGTGAGGATGCTGCGTGTCCTCGTGGTGGTCATGGTTGCGTGGAAGAAGCGCTGGTCAGAGACACTGGAACCAGGGCGCTTGTAATCCGAGCAGCGCTTGCCAGGAACGGCGATCTGGACAAGGCGCTAAGATGATGTCCCGATAGAGTCCATGATGATACGGGCGAAGCCGGGTACGTTGTCCTTCGCGCTAGTAAGAAGAGCGCGGGCGATCACTCGTTGAGCCTTGTAGACTGACGGCTGATAGATAACAGACTGACTGACTGACTCGCTGCGTCGGGCTTATTTATACTACACGGCCGACGGTAGCAGTAGGTAGATGGATGGCAACTAAATTCTAGGCACTCGCACAGACTGTGTATTTCGGGAACCTTCGATAGCGCGGCAATTATGCATAAGCCGTAGACTCGAACCTTCTGGCGAGTTCTCGTAATGTGTAAGACCGAGCGATATTATTGTTGTCGTTAGACAAGTAGGTCTCGTAGTACGTAGATCACTTTGTTTACGTTGCGGTTTGGACTGCAGGTACATAATTCGGGAGTAGGTACTAAGTAGGTCGAGTGGTTTATTATTAATTATTTAATGTAGATTTTTCTCGACGTTTGTATTTATTAGACTCTAATACAAACTATTTCTTTCAGCGAGCCAATTTTTCAACATAATATTTGTTTTTACATTCTTACATTTTTTAATTTCAGCAGGTTACATATTTAAGCAACTAGGTATCATGTAGTCCAGTGGTCTTTTTCCATATTTGTTTAAATGTTTAGGTACAATTAGTCCTTCATTTAACGTAAAACGAGTATTGTAAGTGTGGTCCAGTCTATTTATGTATATAGGGCTATTCATATGCTGAAATATAATTTTATACCACAGAATTGATCTTACTGAGAAAATTTTAAGATTTTGATAAAGATATGGAACATTATGTCTTTGTTCGTATAAACTTTTATGAGCTAATAATTTAACTAGTGAATTTTGAACTGATTGAACATGGTTTATATTTGTTTTACATGAAAGTCCCCAAGCTGTGATTCCATACCTTATAATTAATAGATTCAGCTAGTGATAAATAAATTATTCTAAGTGTACGTATTGGAACCTTTTATTTTAATTGATATAATCTGTTAACAATAGATTTCAGACGTTCACTGACTTTATTTATTTGTAAGTCCCATTTGAAAAAACAATCAATAATAATACCTAAATATACATACTCTGTGACCAGTTCAATATTTTCACATGTACATATTGCAGGAATACCAACGTGTAAGCAATTTGAAGTGTGTGTCTTTATTTCAGGTTTAATAATATTTGACTTAGCATTGGGTGATCAAATATGTATCAATTTAGTTTTTTTGGCATTTATAATTAAACCAGAGTCGTGAAACCATTTCAAAAGTTCAATGTAATCTTTTTGTAATAGTTCAATACATAATTGCAAATCACTGCGAGAAATCACCAATGCAGTATCTTCCGCATATACAAAGTGTTTTACATGTTTAAAAATGTACTTAATAAAAGATACATAAATAAATAATATATAAAATTGGGCCTAATATGGAACCTTGAGGAACGCCTGCTAATATTTTCCTTTGTTTACTTAAGGTGTTCAAAAGTTTTATTTTCATGCATCAAAGATAACTAAAGATTGCATAATGTTGATTGACTAGGTGATCATTTGTGGAAAAGTGTGGGGAAGGGTTTAGTTTTTCCTATGGGGAAGATTAAACCCGGACATAAAATCGAAAAGAATTTAAAAAATCAAAATATCGTATTAGATCTGTCAAAGAATTTACTATAAAAATGCGAAAATCAGTCATTTTAAATACATGTAGGGTTACGAAAGACGTTTTAAATATTTATATTGAGGGATCAGTAGAATTTATAGGTCCAATTAGAAGTTCTACCGAGACGAATCCTCAGATATGAAAATATCTGGAGTCGGTGAATTATTTTTCCATTTGATCTCTGGTAAGTTGATGTGTTTTTCTTGTATTGTTTTGTATTTATTATGCTTATAAAATACACTTGTATAATGTGGATTGACTAGAAGATCGTTTGTGGAAAAGTGTTTGGAAGGGTTTAGATTTTTTCTGTGGGGAAGATTTAACTCGGACATAAAGACAGAAAAAAAAGTAAATGGAAACAAATGAACACTTCTTACTGCGGTTTAAAATCAACTAATCTTTTTTTTTAAGATTTCAACTTTTAACCCTTTTTGCATATTCCACAAATTTGGCACATTATGGCAAGCGATCGCTCAAAACTATTTTGTGAACTTGCCATAATTTGCCAAAAACCGTTCGAGTGGTTATGGATTCTCTGAAAATAACTATCTGTTCTATATGGTGGTTAATGTACTATTTTTAAAAATTCATATTTTTAACACATTATAAGACGGTATATGTAAAAAAAGAAAGTAAGAAGAAATGCAAGTAACTTATGACGGCAATAGAATGGCGGTGCAAATTTTTCATCCGCACACCAACAGGGAGCGGAAATATGAAGGATGTGCTGAAACGAAGTGCCTGACTATTCAAACCCTATCACTAAGCACTGCTAATGCCACTTCAAGCAACGTTTTGTTTCCCCAAGGGATTGCTAAGTGTAGCTAATACTCTGGGAGAGAATCTACAACTCTACTTGATGTTTTCTAACATCCGATTGTAAATGCGTGATAGTAAAAAAAAAACTAACAATAATGTACAATAGTCCATGAATGTATATCTACATACAAAAAACTGTTCAATTATTGTAATAAAATGTGTTCTTAGCTGCTAATATATTGGGTATAAAATTAATCGATTTTCTGAAGATTTCTTTCCAGATAAACAACCTCAAAATATTTTATGATTTTGCAACGAAAATAATATAACTTTTTAAAGTTCTTTTAATTTTACCAAAAATATCAATTATTTCTTGTTGGTTAAGTAAAACAAAAGCATTTTTATATTTAACAAAATGTAATTAAAGAAAAAATGTTGGAATAATTATGTTACCCACACAATTTAACAAAACTCGATTTTTTAAAGTCTTTATATTGTTCTTTTCCTTTTTAATTAATTTTATTATTCTGAACAGGATACATTCGCAAAAAAATTGTAAGCTAACATTGAAGAAAATGAGAAGATGACAAACAGGTAATTATTTTTGACAAATCATTCAAGGTTCCTACTCAATTATTAGTCAAACAAAAGAGCTTAGTAAAAACCTAAATGAGGCTCACATTTATTATTTTAAATTAAATAGGAATATGTCTTTCTTTGTGAAAGCACAAAAGCGAAATAAAGAATGAACAGAAAGAGAAGAGTGTGTTTTATAGTTCCTTTGAGAATCATGTGTCTTACTTTTCCTTAAACAACGTCCCTGGAAACATATTTTCATATTAAAAATGTATAAAAACGAAAGAAAGAAAAAGAAATACATTTGACTGGAGCTTTTACGAAAAATATACACCGAAGGAAATTAGGTATAATTGGCTGAGTGGTTATAATGCTGACCTAGAAACAAAATGTCGCGGTGTAGATATTACATAAATAATTTCAAAAATCATCACAGAGTGGAAGATACTCTGTTGCCCTAGTTCAAGATCACCATTCAGCTAGCCAAATGCGTCCAAACCTTGCTGTTTCCCGTCTCCTACCCGTTTATATCCCTCGGCTGCACCATTATGTAATTGATAATTTGAAATTTAGATTTAAAAATTACCAATAAATATGTATTGTTGTGCTGAAAAGCTGCAAACACTGATATTATCAACATTTATATTGGTGACTAGTACATCATCATCAAGATCTTTTTAAATTCTTACTTTTTTTAAATTTACCCCACTAAAGAATATCTTTTAATAATTTCCCTCGGAGCCTATGTTTTTTTTTGGGATGCTGTGTGGGGGTTTTCTTGAAAGAAAATATGAAAATAAAGTTCTGGGAAGGTAAAAGGTATGAGGGTTGGGTATGAACCTAGAGATCAGTGTATCCAGGAGAGACTGAGGTCGAAAGACCAGTTGGAGAGGTCCAAGGGTCTTCCCAAAAAAACCTCTTCCGATCTGGCACACCACACCTCACCTGATATGGTTTTGGTTATCCAATAAATGGTTCCCGGGGTAGCGGTACCCAAACCCACCTCCCAAACTCCAACACAAATTCCATATTCCAATTCAACCAAAAACCTCGTTAAAAACCAGATCCTTAAGAAATAAAACTCTAAACATACCGATAACACACATCACACACGGACAAAGACAATTTCAATACTACGCTACTAAATTGAAGCAACTACTAACTGCAAATACATCCGAAAACATTCACAAAAACATATCACAGCCTGGATCAAAAATCAAGATATTTTTTTTTTTCAAAACTCCAAACCAAACATAACCAAACCATAGAAAGTGTATAATAAATAAACACGTTTTTCGAGATTTTACCAACTATACTCACACTTACAATACTAATATATGCACTTCTATATATGTTGATATATATTAATATATTTTTTTAACATATTTATTATGAATATTCAATTTACAAAAAAAAAATAAAAAATCTTAAATTAAAATTAAAACTTATAAAAAATAAAAACTTTCTTCTACAACACATAAATACTTGCCACACCTATACATAACCACGTAAACACCTCAGCACAGGTTCTCCTAGTGAGGTGTTCACGAAACATACGATATTACTCACATACAGTTTCACCTTCTCAAACCTACCTTACACACAACATATTATAGTTATAAGTTTGAAATATATCACGTACAAATATAAATAATTATGTGAACACTGTAAATATTAAATAGAAATAAATAAAAAATTAAAATTTAAAAAAAACTTTTTTTTTCATTAGAACTTACCTATTAATATATAAGTAAATAAGCCTTAAGTGAAAAAACACATCTGGTTATGAAGTAAGCGTTCAAAAAAACGAACAATATGGTTTAAAAGTGAGATATGTAAAAACTAATGATAGACGGAGTGTGTTAATATAAAAAAATATTATTAAACGGCGTTAGCGACGATGTACAATATAGCAAGACTTTAAAATAAAGCAAATATTTGTCGACAAATAATGTCGACTAATACAGGGTGTCCGGAAACTCGTAGTACAAGCGGGAAACTGGTGAATCTACATCACATTTGGAGTCGATTTTGTAGTATAATTTTTTTTTATTTGAGCTTTCGTTATCGAGTAAATCGAGTTTGAAGTTGATTTTTTTTTTTTTTTTTTTTTTTTTAATCAAATTCTTATAAATTATTACTGAAGATCAAAGTACCCAACTAATTAAAACTATTTGAAAGTAAAACAAATGAAGAAACTCGGATTTGAAGCATTATTTTGAAATCACCCTTCATTTAACCCGGTGTAATCATAAAATATTTCTGCTCTGCAGGGTTAAAAACATCTGTTATTCAACCCTAAACACCAGAAAAAACTTTAACCCTAAAATAGCCGAAAAATATTTTTTTTTGGTTTTTTTTTTTTTTTTGAAAATGCTCAAATCAAAAAACTTTATGTTTTTTTGGGTTCCCCGTGTGGTGTAGATTCTCCAGTTTCCCGCTTGTACTACGAGTTTCCGGACACCGTGTATAGCAGAGAAATGTGCTTTAAGTATCTTATAATGTATCGGGTGTAAGAATAATCGATATTTTGAGGACTTCTTTCCAAAATCCAAAATGAAACATTCAAATCAATATTTTTCAATGAATATATTATTTACTTTTCATTTTTTTTTCAATTTTACAAACAAAATGAATTATTTCTGGTAAGTAAAAAGGAACCGTATATTTAACAAAATTAAACTCTGGAAAAAATATCGGAATAATTATTTTACCCACGCAATACAATAAAAATAGATTGAAGGAATACTTTCTATTACTTATTTAAATTTATTTTTTCGAATAGAATAAAAAAAATTATTGTTAAAAAATAACCTTGTAAGAACCTTCAAACAAAGAAAAAAAAAACAAAATGAGAAGAAAACAAATAGTTATATATTTTTGGAGCATTTTTTGCGATTTTTTTCTTTAAAGGGAATTTTATATAATTACATTATTAACTCGGTAAATCTAAAGAAAATATTTTAAAAAATAACATACATATATATATATATTTTGAGTGCTTAAAAACTTTAAGCGTTCAAAGGAAATCTATATATACTAAAATGTATGTTTTTTTTATTTGTCCTTCGTACGTGTCGGAACGAAGCGACCTATAGACGAGATTTTTTGCGTGCGGATGGTTTGGCGAAGGACTGTAAAATGACAAAGGTTACTTTTCAACCCGGAAAAACATTTCTTTCCGGTAGGAAGATTCTATGCACAGTAATTTCTACCAAATACCAGGCGAGCGAAGCCGCTGGTGTGTAATGGTGTGTAATAAATCTGTAGAAATTTGAAATGCGTGAATGGATTAGATATTTTATTAAAATTACAAGCTGTACCACGCCAAGCGTTGCTGTGGTTCAGTTTATCGGTGCATATAGAGAAACAATAACGCATGTTGCTCTTACGTCCAACAGATGCATGTTTGTCCAACAGATTGAGCCGTTTTTAAAGAAATCATGTTTGTGTAACAGATTGCGTGTTAAAAAAAAACAACATGTTTTTACCTGCCACAGGTGACATCAATATGAAATAGGCATATAAAAACATGCGCGTATTTGAATGCAACGTTGTTTAAAATTTTCAAAGCAATCGGTGGAAGAACTTTCATTTTTATTTATGTAGATAGAAGATTTATTTGATAATTACCTATTATGCTTTATGTAATTATGTATTAATGAGTTAATTTAATGTAATTGTGTCAAAAACCTTTATTGGACACACACATTTTTTTTTGTTTTGAGAGCAAATAGAACAAGAATTATTGTTAATATGAACATTGTTAATACAACGATCAATACAACAGTGCTAATGCATTTACCATTTGGAGCGCACATAGCTAATATCCCAGGTAATGGTCCATATTGTTTAAAATTTGTGTTTTAATTATTTCTGGTGAGGTTTATCATCTGACTTCTAGAAGTATACAAGATGAAGGTGAAATACCTTCCTATGCTCAGCTTCATGTATATGATTCTGATTAGTGCGTATGAGTCATCCATCTAATGCCGATTGCTATCAAAATATAATGCTAGTGAAATACGCCAAATAAGACCTTATGCCCAACAGTATAAGAAACTAAAAGGAGCTGTCAAGGAAGAAGAATTACGCATTGCGGCTGACGGTGGGTAGGTGAGAGATATTCTTCTATTATTTACACGTTCATCGGCTGATGACCAACGGAGGTACAGTGATATCGCCATGGTATACGGAGCAGGCAGCGAATTTACCATCGGGTATAGATATCGCTGTTTATCCTAAAAATGTTTAAGGACTTCAAAGGGTGGCCACTTTATCAAAGCATTTAGATCCAATAGTTTTCCCACTATTATTTTTATCGGGTGAATGTGGTTGGATCCCAGGCTTTCAGCATCAAGTTGATTTCCGTACTGCTCAACATGGTGTGTTTACACTTTGCAGCCAGATAAATTGTATACTGCTTCTGATATTGATAATGCCGTATCTGCAGAACTTCCCAATCCAAAATATTCGACTTAATACCGTATTATTTAAAAAATATACATTCATGGACCATGTGGCGTACTTAATCCAAGGTCAGTCTGCATGGTAAGCGGTAAGTGCTCTAAAAATTCTCTAAATCATTTAACTACTGATAATTATTCCGCAGGCTGAACGGAGTACAAAAGACATTTATGAGAATAAAACACAAATATCTTTGTTTACATCACTTTAATATAATTATTAAACTGATGTAAATAAAGTTATTTGTGTTTTATATCAATAGATATTGACATCACAAAGCGATAAGCTTTCAGAAGAAATTTTCTTCGAAAGATTAGACATTTATGATTTTTCTGATACTTTACGTATTGACAATCGATTTTTTGTTCCATATAATGCATTCCTTTGCAAAAAATATGATGTTCATATTAATGTTGAAATTTGTTCCTCTGTGGACAGTATTTATTTATACTGTTTTTTTACAGATGTTCTCACTTACGTGAAGTAAAAATGGAATTAAATACAGGTTACGTACAATTACAACAAATAATACTAGGAGAGACAAGAGACACAAAAGTTACAGTGATACATAATATAATTATCTAAACATATTATTTAGCAACAGCAGAATATTTTTTTAGTCTATATAGATTATCGACGAAAATATCTATCTCAGCACACTCAATTTTATTATACAGTCGACGCATTTGCGTCAGAGGGCTAAAATAGGCAATATTATTTTTGAATGTATTCAGGTGAAAAGAAACGTCTTATAAACATTAATATATCATTAAAAATATTGTGAATTTTGGTTGATGGTTTTATTTATAAATGCGCACGTGCAGCAACTTACTAGGTGTAATCCCAATAGGCGAATCAAGAGTGGTGGTGATGATTTGGATTGTAAGCAACACAGCCCATCAGGGAATAAATAATTCCCTATGAAAAAAGGGTTGATTACAAAAATTCACTCTGCAGGCAGCGTAACAAATTATCATCCAGCCACCAAATACATAAAACAAAGAACTCACCGAATATATCACTCGCATTGAGATTGGCAGCAATTCCTTAACCTCAAGGTTAATCTCCAAATTCAGCAGCGGACGGCACAATAAAACTTGCATTTACACCATGAAATAATGATCTGCCACGACAAGCTTTCAAGAGAGTAGAATTTAGAAAAAAATTAATTAACACATTGTAATTCAAAAAGTACTGTCACTTTCTTGTGACAAAAATATTTTAATCTTTTAGTCGTAAATCAACCAAACAGGAATAGTGGTGCCCTCTTTTGTCAAACAACATAATTCAGATGAATCCAGCCGTTTAATGCACAGATGACTGAATTTCATTTTCATTAACTGCAGAGCAAAATCTATACAATAACTGACCAGAGATGTCTATTCTGTCCACTATTTTTAATTTTAATTTTCAAATAATAAGTTAACTAATTTTAAGTCTACTGCTTCTCCAATTGGACTGTAAAAATTAATTGTGAACTTGGAAGTTGACACAACTATGGTTGGAGATGGTGAACATGGAGTAAGGATGGAATCCGATCTACCCCTTTGATGTTCTTCAAAGATGTTGATGGTTGGTTTCACTTACAAGAAATATGATTTATTTCACACTCAAGCTTCCATAACATCCAGGTTGGATAGGAAACATACTGAGGGAACCAAATAAGTTCACTGCACAGCCTTCTACCAGAGTCGATATCAATAACAGCACTGATAACAAATAGATGTTAATCAACCATGATCCATCAATAAACTGGTTTGACAGTCACTTTTACTGTTGTAAAATGTCACACAAAAACGTGAGTACAGTCAGATAACGATAGGTAGGTAAAATAGGATTTTTTATTCCTATTTTTAAATTGCAAGGACAATGTTAACGAAAAATTAATAGTTGCGTCAACACTGGGTTTATCAATCTTGGAAACCAGCAATACTTTAAATTGATTATTTAAAAAATAAAAATACAGTGCTTTCATCTCGTTTTCTTGAAACTTTTTAAATAAATACGGAAAAACAAAAACAAAAACGAAAGATATTGCAGAAATAATCATGTACCAACGTTATTTCTTTGAAATATCTAGAAGTTATTTTAACAATCGTTTTCGTAAAAGTACGTATGTTTATACAGTAATACATTATAAGAAAAACATATTTTCTTTTCGTGTGATACCTCACAAGAAATCCCCGGCTTCAGATTGTAGAGCTGTGGGACTGTATCCCAGGTGGGTGACAAGGGGGTTAAGGTAGCGACTGAAGTTGAGGATTTGTTAATCCTGGTATTGCGGAAGTCCGCATTAAACGATGAAGGAAAAACGGATGCTGGCAGCTTCCTTGTGCAGATTTTTTTAAAAATAAAACAACGAGAGAAATAAATCGTTTTCGTGTTATCTATCAATATTGTCGTTGGTGGAACCGTAAATATCACTCTTAAATAAAAAATTTTTTCTGAATGTGATTTTTTAATTATTTTACTCTGAAGCCCTCCAGTATATCTAAAATGTTTGTCAAATTGCATTTAAAAACACCAGATATTATAATTAAGCCTAACAGCCTTTTAAAAATAAAATTTGATGTTGCCAATTTAAAAAAAAACACGGTTATGTTTTTTTTGCAAAAAAAATAGAGACGTCAGAAATTTATCTACTTACTTAATAACATGCATTTAAATTTTATTTAAATTTCAAAACAAATATAAATCCATTATACACCAATATTCACACACTTTTTCACCAGATAGATGTACGTAATAAATTAAGATAGACCTTATTGAAAGGATTTCTAAGGATCTAATTGAAAAATAATAAACAAATTTTGGTAAACAGTTTTAAGTAACATTTATATAAGTTACATCGGATCATGCTGCTAGATAGGCTCTAGATAATAACGTTTCTAAATTACACATTATATCATTCATCAGAAATAAACATGTTATTCTAAAATTGTTATGAACTTATGTCTAAATGTGTAAAAGAGACATTCGTGTATGAAATAGACATATTGATTTTGCCGATTAGTAAAAATGGGTAGTGGATAGTTCTTCTTTAGTTTCGTGTCTTTTTATCAGTAATTACCTTCCAAGTAGCGTGTACCAGAAGTGCGTCAACGAAGTGTAAAACATGTACCTACTCTCGAGTGTTATTATATATCTACCCATCACTTATTTTCATCCACTAATCTCTACCAGAAGAATTATAAATATATGCAAATGGATCCAGTTATCCATAAATTAGTGCAGCAGATCACTACAAATTGACACAGCTGACACTACAGTAATTAAGTATGTGCAAAGGAAATCTGGTTATCCATAAGATAGTACAGCAGATCACTACAAATTGGCACAGCTGACACCACAGTAATTAAGTATGTGCAAAGGGTATCCGGTTATTCATAAGTCAGTGCAGCAGACCACTATAAATTGGCACAGCTGACACTACAGTAATTAAGTACTCTTATTCATTCAACAACGAACCTATCATTTTTAAAACGGAATGTAGGAAAGATCTTGGCATTTACCTTGGTAGCAAACTTATATTTATCAAGCACATTGACTCAATCGGACGTTAATAGGTCAAATAAAATGCTTGGTTTTGTCTTACGTATATGTAGAGACACCCATTCATAGCTTTAATTTTTAAGAAATCTAGCAGTAATTATTGAAAAAGTAGCTTTTATAGCTAAATTTGATAACATCAAGGAATGGGAGTCGGCAAGACGGAAAAAACAATTAAATTAACAAAATCACGGGAAACATGTTTATTGTATTTTTGATTGAAACTCCAAATGGCACATATTTCTACAGTAGAGTGTGTCATGTTCGTTCTACGATCTATCAATACAAGATTATAGCGACTAAAAAATTTTTTTTATCATCGCTAAGAACACCATTTATCGCTTTAATTCGCGAAAATATCGTTAATGCTATGAATGGGTATCTCTACGTATATGTAATGTTCAGTAATATTATATTTTGCATTAGTCAGAAGTACACTGGAATTATATGCCAATTCGGAATCCATAATAAACAATGCACATAGATAGCATATAAAGTATTCAAAACAAGTTTATAAAACAACTTTCCTTCATATTCAACATTAACTTTGAAGGTACATTTCAATCTTTTCAACGAAGAAACTAAATAAGTTTAACATTCATTAGAGACGTACAAAACATACAGCTCTATTCCACACGCTCAATTACAAAACAAATCCCGCATCTAATTCGCCAATTAATCGTGCTTTTCAAACATTTAATAATATTTGTCTCTACTGTAGCAACAACATGTTTTTGGATTCACTGCCCAAGTTTAAAAAGAGCATCATGTCAACTGTTTGGGGGACTTTTAATATATTTCAATGCGTTTATCTTTAGGCTGGTAGAGGTTTAAGAGAAGCCGAGTTCAGTACCCAACTCATTTTTGACGTAAATTGGAAATACAATATTTTAACTCCAAGCCATCGATTTACTTCAACATACTTCCGTTTTAGAGCCAACATTTTTCATTCTTTTCCCCTACATTTTTCAGCTAATTGCCTATAGTTTGACTCTAGTTTTACCTTAGTTTGTCTCCCTTTAGGCAGTCAAACCTCTTGCACGGTATAACATTCAAACTTAAGCACGATGATAGTAAAAAAATAACTTTCCTTGTGTTCTCACACCGGAACAAGGCAATAGCGATAAGGCAAAGTATTAACCCAAAAATGGCCTCACAAATACTATTGCCACAAACATCTTCTCAAGCATTGGGCAATTAAAATGTCTCGAAAGTGCGGATAATGTGATTGATAACAAAATTCCACATTACTTCTTACTTGATGTTTACATATTTGGCAATATAACAACGATCTTGACTTGAATATGATATTTGAAAATGGTAATAATATTGTAATGATAAAAATGATTCTAAATAGCATTCAGGCTTTTATAAATTATATGATAAATAGATATTTATGATGAATTGGTTTCTCCTAGAATAAATTCTACGTTCATAGCTGACAACAGACTTGGCAAGAGATGAAAAATTGATACAGAACATTAATATGTGAGAATGAAGGCAGTCGATTAGTTAAAAAAGTCTAATTTAGTATGATATAAATTCAGAGGATGAGTGTTGCAAACTTCTGAGTCTGGTACATTTAAAATTAACTACTCGACACCCATAAGATTTATGTGACACCTTACGGTACGTATACACACGCGAGCCGAACTACCGAACTGAACTTCAACTTATGGGAAAGGAATGAAACAACCGCAAATGGCGCGAAACGCCGCTTGCAGTTGCTTCGTTCTTTTCCCGTAATTCGCAGCTCGGTTCGCGTTTGGTTCGCGAATTTATACGTACCATTACAAGAGCGCCTCTATCTGTACAGTGTAAAGGCAGGGGAGCTATAGCGCCACCCGGTTGGGCAGCATTATGAGGCGGGTTAACGTAGGGGTTGTAGTAAGGGATTTATTGATGCGGGTCTTGAAGAGGCCCGGATTATATGAAGGAGGAAAAACAGATGCCGGTAACTCGTTCTATATACGAGCCGCCTTACACAAAAACTTGTTGAAAAAGCGACCCGTTCTCATGAAGACTCCGGGGTTGGCTCCAATAAAATACCTGTAGAACAGACTCAGAAAACATTCTCATTTTCAATGAGTTCATTTCTTGATATAGTTTTATATTGGAGGTGTCTGGGTTATATTTGAAGAGTTTATTTATTTTTTTAAGTTAGTAAAGTCTCATTTTACACATCTGCCCTGATGATGGGCACTGTAATGCCATCCGAAACTTTGGCTTAAGAAGGAGGTAGCGTAAAACCTGAAAATAAATCACCACAGTTAGCACATGTTATTTGTTCGTTATAGATCTGCAGTCTTGTGACGTTGTCATTTCATTTCTCATTTTCATCATTTTTCATTCATTTTCATCATTTTTTGACAATATTTTAAGCTATGAAGGCAATCTCAAAACCTGCTTTAAATAACCAGTTATTATATTATTTATTTGTAATATTGAATACATTATCATTGGCACTCTTTCAAGTAATGTTACTCTCACTAAATTGTGGCTGAATGGTGTTGGTGAACATAAATCCCACATTGTTGCGGACAAAGGATATTCTCAAACACATTTTTATTTAAATTTAAAATGGATATTGTGAATCACCATGGAACGCTATTAAGGTTAAATTTTTTTTGAACAATCATAAAAAAAATATAAAGAATATTTTTTTCATAAAGACATATTTCTATATTCTCGTTTTCAAGTAATACCTAGTAGTACCTTTGAAAATTAAAGCGAGCACTGAAAACATGAAGGTTTACTTTGATCCTTTATCCTCAGCATTACTCCTAAGTAAATTCTCCTCCATTCTTTGATACGGTAGTGGTACCGTATGCACCTCAGCACCACAATACTAGGCTAGCTACTGTGACGTACTTAATAAATTTTAATGAAATACACAGTCAAGGAGATGAAGTCGTAGAAGAAAAGAATCATAGCCGGAGAAGCTCTTACCATAGAACTTTACAGTTTTATTTAATAATATACTTTGTGTAGGGTTATGCATAAATGTATAGCGTCTACATAAAAAAAGAAAAAAGGAAACTATTTATATGTTTAACCTGTGTAATATACTGAAAATAAGTAAGGTGCGTTGTTTACGATCGATTCTGATTTTCCGGTAGTCTCCGATTCCGAAAGATTCTATTCCGAAATTGAAGGTTTCCATCTGAAATATTTGAGCCAGGCTCAGATGATTTAATCAATATTTAAAAACATTTTACGTTCTCTGACTTGCCATTCCAACAATAGTATGATGAATATCAGCTGTGGTTTGGTAAAACTCATCAAAACACAAATTTAAAATTTTACAACAAATAACAGAATTAAAACGAATATCTACAAATTCTTAAAACTAATTAATTTTTTATAAAGTTTATTTGAAAGTGGTTATTTGTAGTCTATTTTTAATGTAGATTATTGCAATTCTATTTATAAGAGATTTGAGTAATTTTATATACCGTTTTATAAAATTAACATAAAAAAAATTGTAGGCATCAATATGGTTTTTAGTGTAAAAAATGTCTTAAATTACTTTACCATATTTATGACGCCAATTTTAATGGTAGCTCAAGTCGGTATGGTAAGTCAATGGTAGCCCGTGGAAAATAAAGCACGATCAAGTAAATAGGATACTTGAGTCGGGCCATGTCAAGAGTCAGAATAATAGAAGAGTATATATATGTTCGTATTCTCTGCCTACCCCTGTTAATTAGTTACAGATGAAGAAGTCCCGACGAATGTGATTTGAAGGGTTTTAACAAAACACAATGCTTCTTGTAACAAAAAACAAATAATTTCTTTTATAATTTGAATAATGTTAATTAATTTTTTAAATTGATAAATTAACTTTTTGAGTACAAAAAATTTTTTTTACTTAATAAAGTAGAGTAAAAAAAATTATAAGCCAACCGGTTTCCGTTCAACCTGAATCTTCCTCGGGAATTCAAAGAAACATACTAAACTTGCTACAGAATTACAGTACTGCACAGGTAACATAAAACAAGCAGAGCACACATCAACCTTTGGGTGACAAGGAAGTAGATGAGAGAGAGTAAGATAAGAGTGGGTGTAAAGAAAAAGGAAGGGAAAAGGACTGAAATTGGGCTATTCGATAAATCTAATTGTTTATTAAGCAAAATTATTTTATTTATTTCTTTCGTTAGCTTCTAGATTATTCAGGCGTAGACCTTTCCTATTTCTACGAAAATTTCCCCCAAATCATAGAAATAGGATTAATACATTATAAGGAGATTGCTGCCTGTGAAAGTTTTATTAGTATTTATTTTTATTTTTTTATCAATATGAAGTTGTTTACAGGTGTTTTTCCATATCTATCTCACTAGAATATACCTGTGTCGAGACAGACCTATTGGATACATAAATAAGTATTTACATATTATTTGATATATGCATAACTAAAATATAAATTATAAAGTTGTATACATTTTAAACCGTGAAGACATAATAAGAAAGTGTGGGTTATTCTGCAGGGATAACAATATTATTTATTTATTTATTAACGCCCCTTTTCAGGAATTTTTGTTGTGATTATTAAGAAATATACATTATTTATTGTACATAACTAAATTGCTTCATTAACAACATTTTATATTTGTTTAAAGATAAATTGAGGATGTCTACTGACTTGGTATAATTGTTTCTCTCCATTAGTATTGTGGGCAAAGAGGAATACATATGGTAGTTAGTTATAAATGTATATGGAATAGTTAATATAAAATAGTTTATGAAATAATATATTGAAGTTAATAGAAGCAGTATAACCTAAGATAACATATATAACAATATTTCATTTCATTAAATGACAGGGGTCAATCAGGTTCTAATTGGAGTATACAATTATAAACGGGTTCTTATAAAATTTTTGATCTTACATGTTAGACTTGGTATCTGTTTAATATTTCAAAATAATTGTGTTCAGTCTAATGGCTAATAAAATTCAAATAACATAATTACAAGTCAAATACTCTTCTACAACTTTTACCATTAGATGCAGTTGAATTTTTTAATCCATAAAAATTCAGGTTTTTAAATTTATTTTTTATCAATACATCGCTAAAAATATAATAATGCAGTACCTTAGATAAAATAAAATAAAAAAGGTTTTAAAAAATCATTTGTAGAGAAAAAATGTGAAATATCAGCACCAAAAAAAGTAGGTATGTTGATTGCAATATTTATTTTAGTGAATTAATTCAAAGATTAATTTTAGATTAATTTTAGAAGATAAAAAGTGAAATGATAATTAAAAACTAATAAATAAGCTGGTTCGAATTTAAAGCATATTTGAAAAAAGTGTTTATTGAAACTGACTCTTTATTAAAAAATAAACATCAATCAAAAAAGTTCCTAACTATTTATAATATATTATAAATGTTTAACATTACACAGCACTTTAAAAATAACCTCAGGAGTGCTTGTTATATACTAAACTATGGTAGAAAACTATTCACATGAAATTTTGTCTCGTAAGCCGAGTAAAAATATTACTTTATTATATTTCGATGTTAAAAAAAGGTCTTTCAATATTCTTCTCTAGAAACATAATGCTCCGTGTTTCCGTCAGACAGTAAGTTTCTAAGCTTTCTTACCCTTTATCCCAAATATCATTTTCCGACCAGCATCCATCTCTGTACCGCACAAGGGATGCTTTGTCCCTGGCTACGAAACCCTCGGTGCCTTGTATAAGATTACAACTTAATTCCAGTCCTTAGTGAAAGCTTCACTACTGAATTTGGCTTCGTATCCACATTTTAAAATGTCCAAATCGTATTATGGTGTACTTTATAAACGAATAATGTTATTTGTAAACAGCTGAATTGCTTTATGCGCCTTGCGTGTCCATATAGCAAAAAACTCTTGTTACTAATAATAAAATTGACAAAGACAAAATATTATAAATAATGGTTGTAATGGTTGTAACGTATCGGAACATCAAACCCCCGTGATCGATGATAACATCGATCGTACACAGCTTTACCTTGGAGAGACCACTTCACATTTGTTAAAAGGTGTTTTTGTTATAAATTGTATAAAAAATATTAAATTTTAGATTCCAGATGATATTAATAAAAAATATCTTTAACTGGTGACATGTGAAATTCCGGTCTTGAAAATGTAGGTTATTTCGGACACATTATTTTTTAATTGACTGTTGCCGCGTAAATTTAAGAAGAATTTTCTGAAAATGATGATTTTTAATAAAATAAATTGTTTTATGTGTGTTGGTAAATATAAATGATTGCGCTAACAATGAATTCAAAATCTCATTTTTTGTCGTTATTCTCTGGAATTTTTTTTTTCTTTTATAAACGAGATTAAAAGTGAGGAGACAGTTTTCTTGCAGATTTCTTACATAAAAGGAATGTGTTTTCAAAATTTCAAATTCTCTCAATTTTTCGACGTTCGGAGTAAAAAAAAATAATCTGTGTTTTTTTTTTTTAATTTTTTCATGAAAAAAAAAGTATATTTCAAATACAAAAAAGTAGAAGGTATTTAGGTATTTTATCTTGTTTACTAAAATGGTATTTGTTTTTACGAAATCTTCATAAAGTTGAAAATTCCGAAATTCGATAAGAAATTATTATTATTTCAAGTTTATACAACAGGTAAAAAACCCCTTTCAATGAATAAGAAATACATTTTTTTTATTATCAATAAAAAGTTTATTTGCAGGTTTTTTTTTCAATGTCTGTCTCACTAGGATAAACCTGTTTCGAGACAGACGTATTTAATAAATAAATTAATGTTTACATATCATTGCACATTTACATGACATTGTGAAAATGATAAAAAATAATAAATGATAAATTGGTTAATCAGCATCTAGTAGGAGTACATCCTTATGAGGGGATTTTTATAAAATTTTTGATCTTCGATCTGTCTTGGCTGATGATCCAAGACTTGATGCCTGTTTTATATGTCAAAAAAAATCGTTCAGTCTAATGGCTAGTGGGAGAGCATTATATAGCCTTGTTGCAAAATATCTAAAATTTCTCTGGCAAAATCTGTTGTTTTAGAGAAAGGGATAAGTAGGAGATTATGTCCTTTGGTTCTAGTATCACGAGCAGTTTGGATATTGTATATCTTATGTATCTTTGTAAGAACTATTTTATCAGTTTCTTGAATGAATGAATGAATTGAATAAAATTGTGTCCCCGTTTTTAGTAAGACCATAAATGTATATATTAGCACACACAATGTATTTTTTGATGAATTCGATGTTTTACCCTGATGATGCTTGTGTTAAGCGAAACCGGTTGGTCCTAATAACTAAAATAAATTAGTTTTTATGAAAAAAAATGTAATTGTTTAATTTCAATAACATTATATAATTATTAGTCTTAACGCTCATATCTTTACCAACCTACTGTTTGATTAGAAATCAAAACTGTCTCGCTTTCCTAATCTAAATAATGTTCACATACGCAAAATTACAAAACGTAGCTTTATTTTCTTACCGCATCTTTTAAATTTATCAATTCTTACGTGATTTCACCATACATCTATATTTATGTACTGGCGCAAACCCGTGAAAAATCACGGTAATTAAATCTTAAAAAGATAATATATATTTTATAACGAAGCAATAATATTTTTTTTAATGCCACCGCAGAGAATCGAACCCCGATCAACTGCTTGGAAGGACAGCATACTAAACATTACACCACTAGCTAGTATAGGAACGGCGACATAGATTCATTTTACTTGTGCACTGCAAGCTTAAGAATTATTTTATTGAATTTTAGAATGTTTATTTATTAACGCCCTTTTTCGGGGCTTTTACATGTCAATATTAAGAAATTTACATTATTTATTATACATAACTGAATTGCTTCATTAACAACATTTTATATTTGTTTAAAGATAAATTGAAGATGTCCACTGACTTGGTATAATTGTTTCCCTCCATTGGTATTCTGGGCAAAGAGGAATACATATGGTAGTTAGTCCCAGAATTTCTGCACTGAAATAAATTCTGACTTCTAGTATTAAGTTTTGAAATCCAAAAGCTTATCAATTCTAGCAATACCGAACCATTAACTAAATCATTTAGAATTTTATATAGAAATACTAAGTCAGTGAAAATTCTTCTGTCTGACAATTTGAGCATAATCATATAATTTAACAGAGTTTTGATTTCAACATAACTGCTGGAATACCCATTTTAAAATTTATAAAACGTAAGAATTTGTTTTATATTATTTCAACAGCTTGTACATATATATTAAAATATAGGTTCCACACAGGAGAATTGTACTTAATTTGACTTCTTAGGCAAAATATAACAATTCAATACACTTTATATTGTTAAAATTTCTGGTTAGCCTAGTAACAAATCCCAAGATTTTTAAGCCCTTATTAGAGATTTCTGTTATGTGGTTAACAAATAAAAGATTTGATTGAAAAAGTGATGCCTAAGTCTTTGATTTGTGTCAATGTCTCAAGAGCATTGTTATCAATGTTGTAATCAAAAATCACTGGACATTTTAATCGAGAAAATCTAACTATTTGGCATTTTGAGATATTTTAGTATACCTAGTCTATTTTCAATACATCAAATTAATAATTTGTTAATATTGTCTTGAAAAATGTTGCAATGGTAAATATTTTGAATAATTCTATAAATTTTGAGGTCATCAGCAAAAAGTAAGATAGATACATCAAGAAATATTTTTGTGAGATCATTTATAAACAAGATAAATAATAATGTTAAATTAAATTGAATGGTAAAAAAAATATTCATTGACTCTATAGAGGTTGCCCTAACAAATATAATTTCCTGGATGCACTTGGGGAGCATGTAGAGGGTTTTTTGTAGGAGAGGAAGGAGTGAACATGTTATTGGAGGATGGAAAAACAAATGCCGGCAAATTGTTTCACCACCGAGCTATTTATTTATTAAATGATTTACTCCATAATACAGTGCAAACAGAAAGTTTTTATTTTTAAAACAACGCCAACAAAATAAATAACCAAGAACATAAAAAAATTACATAATACATTGTAAATATATTTTTCCATTTAGATGTACATAATATAAGAAAAGGGAAAAAATAAATAAACCAGTTTTTAAAGTGCAGATGGCATAAAAATAATAAAATACGTAACTTACAATAAAAATTAAATGAAATAAAATAAATGTAATCGCTCACTTGCTATACCAAATAAAAATATAAACTACATAAAAATCATCATCGGGTATTTCTTATCTCTAAATATTATAAAATAAAGACGCTATCCTCGTCTGTCTTTTTGTGCGCTTAATTCTTCTAAACTACGCAACGGATTTTGATAGGGTTTTACATATTTGATACATGCACATTATATTTATAGAAAGTAGAGAATAGTTAAAATCAAGTTGTATAAATATATTTTCACTTCAGCTTGTATAGTGATAATCTTATATGAAATATGACGGCCAATTGGGTGTTTATTGGAACATTATATGTGTGCATGTAAGAAAAAAAACATCTTGTTGATCAGTTACAAATATTCTAATATATTATCTCAAGAATGAGTTATGGAAACGAAGATAAAACTTTCAACCTTGTACAAATGTAGGAAACGCGGTGCCGAAGGGAGCAATAACATTGATCACTGATTATAGACGTTATCAGAAATGTTTGATTCTTTGAAACATATACTTCAAGGATTCCATCCCTGATCCACTCAGTCCATTTTCTTTGAAACATATTCCTCAAGCATTCCATCCATGATCCACTTAGTCTTCTTTCCTTTAAATATATACCTCAAGCATTCCATCCCTGATCTACTTAGTCCACTTTCTTTGAAACATATAGCTCAAGGATTCCATCCCTGATCCACTCAGTCCACTTTATTTGAAACGTTTATCTCAAGAATTCCATCTCTGATCCACTCAGTCCTTTTTCCTTTAAATATATACCTCAAGGATTCCATCGCTGATCCACTCAGTCCATTTTCTTTGAAACATATTCCTCAAGCATTTCATCCATGATCCACTTAGTCCACTTTCTTTGAAACATATACTTCAAGCATTCCATCCCCGATCTACTTAGTCCACTTTGTTTGAAACATATACCTCAAGGATTCCATCGCTTATCCACTCAGTCCATTTTCTTTAAAACATATTACTCAAGCATTTCATCCATGATCCACTTAGTCCACTTTCTTTGAAACCTATACTTCAAGCATTCCATCCCCGATCTACTTAGTCTACTTTGTTTGAAACATATACCTCAAGGATATCACCCCTGATCCACTCAGTCCACTTTATTTGAAACTTAAACATCAAGAATTCCATCTCTGATCCACTCAGTCCTCTTTCCTTTAAACATATACCTGGATTCCATCATTGATCCACTTAGCCCTCTTTATTTAAACATATACCTCAAGAATTCCATCACTGATCCACTCAGTCCACTTTCTTTGAACTCTTATTAATTTCAGGCATCATTCCCGCATCGGTATCAGGGTTGGTATGAAAACTTATGTGTGAACTAATCACATCTCTTCTTATCACATATTGCCACTGCCTATATTATCCTCTACTTATCAGATTTATATCTAATATCAGAGGCCACTCCACCTCCATAAATACAGGGATTAAATTTTATCGAAATATTCGGATACCAATCCTCGTAAAAATATACCTTAATCACCGTCATATACCAGAATGTTAATCACACGCAAATAATAAGAAACCAATCAGTTCAAATCTCGAATTTATAAAATTCCACCCCCGAGTTAAAATCCCAGCCCCAATTCATGAAATATTACCATCCCCCAGCTCCCACAAAAGCTGACTTGGAGTAAAACACATTTTTTTCCTCAGAGATTTGCTTTTTTCCATTTTAATTCAGACGGTAGGCATTAAATTCCAATAGCGAGCTCTGCTGCGCACTTATTATGAGAGGGAAATATAAAATTGTTATGTTGAGAGCATATATCTACCGACATGTGCTTTATAGTTTAAAGTATGTATATTGAAGATCCAGGGAACATGAACCTTAATTTTACTGTTTAAAATGTAATGTATATAATGTATAACGGACAAACGTATCGATTATACACATCGTCTAGTGAAGCGGGTAAAGCGGGTACATCTATTTGTAACAAATTTTAAGTGTAAATAAAAAGATATAATAAAAGTGTTTATTCCGGTATGTGGGGAGGTTAGTGCAGTCCCACACATTCCATATAGAGATACAAAAAAATATATAATCAAAAACAAAAAAAAAAGAACAGAAAACAAAGAATAAAAACAGAATAAATTGAAAACAAAATAGAATAAAATGATAAAATTAATAGAATAATAGAAAGTTGAAGCCTTTGGGGAGCCGTGACTATATTAGGCGCTAGTATTTTTCTCCAGTGTGCGTCAATGCTGGAGGATGGAGTGAGGCGGGCTTCCATAGGGAGGATATTTCCAGAGCTTCTTATCCTTTTCCTCATTCCTGCCACCCTGGATCTAATAAGGGCTGCGTATCCGGGAACTCGCCCCTCCGTGAACATACGGGAAGCGCTGCAGTATCTGGGGAGACAAAACATTGTGCGGAAGGCGTTGTTGTATTGGACCCGTAGTCTTTCTATACTACTATTTTTGTAGTTTGCCTATAGTTCGCACGTGTACAACGTTGCGCAGAAAGAAATGAAGAGCGTCCTTTTTACTGCGGTACTGCAAAGGCGAAATCTTCTACTGAGCATGTTTGAGCTGAGCATGGCTATGGCTTAGAGCTTGTCTTTGTCTATCGATGTCATCATCGTCCATCAGATTACTGGTGATTATGTGTCCAAGGTATTTAGTTCCTTCAGTCACCTTCAAGTTCACACCGTTCAAGGTAGCTGAAGGAATATTTTTCTAAAAGTAAAGTAAAGTATAGGTATGTACCTATACCACAAGTATTGTATTATGACATTGGCTATCGGAGTAAAGGTATTGTTGTGACTGGAGCTTCCTACGTTATGCGCCAGTGTTGAGGGACGGAGAATTAGGTAGAGCGCCATTCTTAAGGAACGAGGGGTTTAGATAGGCTTCGGCAGTCAGCTCAGCGTAGAGATTTGAGAATCTAATTCATTCAGAAAGGCTCGGCATACTGCCTTTATGCGGGGGACTAATCCAACAATACAGACCACACTTCTCTCGTTAAATGAAACTTCAATTGGGATGATAGATGGTTGTATTCACAGGCAACAGGTACATTGTATGACACAAATGAGGGCACAGTTAACATCCTAAATTATTTCCTAGCTGTTAGAATTGAACAATCTCTCTCGTATTTTGTTCTGGCTGGCAAATTTGTTTATCAGACATTACAAGAAAAGGCACATAATGAGGAAATGGTTAAATAATATGCTTACATGAGTCGTTCTGGGTGATGCAAGAGTTGATAGACCCTGGTAGCGTTACTCACAGTTACGACGGAGTAATAACCATGATGGTGCTCTTTTATACGCGCCATTGCGTGCGTATCGGACTTCAATGATGTAGCCGGCACCTCTCGTTCAAGACCGGATTAAATGCAAAACAACAACGATTGAATTTGCACACCGACAAATAAATTTTGTTTTTTCTAATGATAAAATCTCTTGCAGATGTTGGTAACATATAAATAATACTTTTGATTTAACCCCTCATCCCTGCGACACGTTCATTCTGAAGGTCGGAATATTTCCATTTTCCAATAAAATCCCAATAAACAAAATAATTCTTAACGTTTCTGAAAACTATTTTTGAAAGGTGATGGAATACGTTTGAATATTTCAATATTAAACCATATGATTTTTGAAATAAACCTTTCGGCACTGAACTAAAATTACTGTTATGCCGTGTCGCACTAACTCCTTCTTTAGCCAACGTTACAGTGTTCATCATCAGGGCAGATGTGTAATTGATATTGGTGAAATGTGTGTTTAAGTACGTCTGTGCGATACCGTGTTGCCAGCTCACTTTTCTATGAGCTGGTTTTACCAGTTTTTTTATTTGGTCACCTCATTATTTTTCGTTTTAGGTAAAAAATAATTCATAAAAACATCACGAAGTTTCGTTAATTTTTTTCAAATTGCGTTCGAAACTTTTGTTTTCATTCAGGCGTATACTTGAACTCCTCTGGGATTAACTTCTAGATTTGAATACAAAAGCGTTGTATTATTCTTTTTAACACCTTTTAGATCATATTTCTAACCATGGTAGTGAGAGTGACACAACGATTTCCATGAGACCATATGAGTTGTAGAAATTCGAATAAATTAGCCTGTAAAATAAATGTTATCCATTCGTATTCTAATTGACAAAGTTTTATTTTTGTTATGTGAAAAATTTCAAGCGAATGGTTTGTTTAGCTGTGAATATGCCTATAGGGCATATATTTTCTTTTGTATCAAGTGAGAACCTACTAACGGTAGAATCTTAAAATATTTTTATATGTTTTTTGGTGTTTTAACTAGTCCAAACCTATTCTAGAAAGCATTTTGAGGTCAGATCGTAATTTATAACTTTGTTGCAGGAATAGCGCAGTAAAAAGTATTTCACTACTGACATTAAAAAGTTTGATATTTTCTTTGCTTTTGACTCAGAATTAAAACTCAATTACTGTAAACTCAAATTATACATTGTCAATTATGGATGACACACTGAGTAGAAAACATGGTAGATAGTTTTAATAAAACAATTTATATTTTTACAGCATTATTTATTTGGCGTTTTGGTTCCTAAAATTATACAATGTTGGAACTAATTTCGGCCTGAAAAGATACAATAACACTTGTACGAATTTAGTTAAAATAAAATAAAACGCATTGTGCACAAAATTCAAAAAGTAGAAAGATTTATATACAAAGTGTCCGGGGGTAAAGTGTTCCAACTTCGGGAAGTGTTTCTGCATGATGGTAGAAGTAAAAAAGATAAATTACTTTTTTCAAAATTCAATATTTGTTTTCCAATAAAAAAATAATTCTCCATAGATTAATATTTATTTTTCGATACAAATAATTTAATTTCTTAACCTAAAAACTACTTTAAAACATAGGAATTTCTAAAAAAGTTAATAATCTTCTTTACTTGTACCTTCCATCATTGACCCATTGACCCCAGATTCCTACCCACCCCTCATAACTTTCTCTCCTTCCTTCCCCTAAAAAGACTACCCACATACCATCCCCAAAGATGACATAGGTCCTGGGACAATTTTTTTCCTCATGGCCTCCAGTGTCGAGATAGGTTCCATGATAACTCATCAAAATGACAATTCAACACACCTTTAAAAACTGATATAAAAAGTCATTAAAAGCGTTTTAAAAAACGAACCTATTTAACCTAGTTTTTCTTTCATCACTTTTCATGACTCTACATCACTTTTTAAATGTGTGTTGAAGTGTAATTTTGATGAGTTATCCGGTCACCATCAGCTTATGTAAAAATTAAAAATAATATTTGAAAAAAAAAATACATCCATCTACTTTCTATTTCATTTAAAAATAATATAAATATATATATATATATATATTTTTTTCCTAATTATAATTTACTTTATTTTTAATATATTTTTTTTTTAAATTACATTTATTCAATAAAAAAATTTACAATGTGTGATATACATATGCATATTTCACTAGTGATAAGATAAAAGATATTATGATATGATTAATATTTATTATTTTTCAATGTTCTCCCATAATAAGCAATTGCTTGTGTGTATGGGATGAGATATTATTTGTTTAGTTTCTTAGATTTTTATTTTATTTTTTAAATTTTTGTTTTTTGTTTTTCTATAATATGTTAACCTTTAACCCGATGCCAGTAATTAATGTCAATCCCATTTATGTAATACCCTGCATTTGACACGCCAAAAGATAAAATATTTTGATGAGCATTAAAAACACATTTCAATAAATTCCAATCTTCTAAATAGCGCAAAAACCAGTAAATTCGATACTAAATAACTCATAAAAGGCCATTTCATTTGGGCGTTATTCATTCCCTTCCTGAGATCTCACTCATTCAGCTGCAAAGCTCCGCTCGCTCTCGGCGCTGTAATCGTTCCCAGCAGTAATTGCATTTGGATCCCACTTTAATCCGTCCTCGAGGAGTATGGTCGATTTAATAGGAAATACTTCTCTTTCATCATTTCTCCATTTCTTGCGATCGGCGACGGCACAATCAAATGTTCTGTGAGGATATTAGATTTGTCATACTTGTCGGATTTTTTTTAATTGTAATTGTGTTTAATGTCTGTTAAACTAAGCCTCATATTATTGACTGAACGAAGCGAATTCCTGTTTTATCTCGACCGTTTTAAATTTCAACTGTATATAAATTTGTTTGTTTGTTCAGTAAAGATTATTTTTTGCATTGTGAAATTTACGGTTTACGGTTTTCTACGGGTTTATTTTGACTTTGTTTTTCGGTCAGTAAGAAATACAAAAGATAATTGAAAAAAAAATGTCGATTCTTTGGACCTATTTACAAATCTTATGTTTTCAGAGGTAATTTTTGAAGGAAAGTAGTTGTGCTGTGTTTCTGTGAGTGATTTTTATTCATTAAATTGGTAGTTTGTCTGCGGTTTTTACACAGTTATCAAACGTCGAAAATATTAATTTTTTCCCCTATAATTATTATGAAACTGCATAGCCACGATAAAATGATGATACACTTGGAGTGTTCAGAAAAATATGTTGGTTGTGCTGCTGTTGTGACTCCTCTAGAAAACATATTATGTGTGCTGTTGTGATTCCTCTAGAAAACATGTTTTGTGTGATGCTGTTGTGATTCCTCTTGAAAACATGTTGTGTGTGCTGATGTTGTGATTCCTATAGAAAAAGTTGACGAACAGATGCATAAAGAGCATATTGAAATCAATTTGTTGAACATAGAATATTTTCAATTCGGTGTTTACGCTTACAAACTTTCCATAGAGAAGCAAATGATGCCCTATTTTAGTTTTCGTAAAGAATGAGCAAAAAAAAATCGTCTGCAAAATTTGGTGTTTTCCGACGAAGACTAATTATTCCGTTTCTCTCTTCATCTGATAATAATCATTATTCATCTATTAAACGTTATTTTAATTAAATTATTTACTAAATCTATTATTTCATTTAATTTTATCAATACATTTCATATGGTTGAATGTCTTTTACATATATCCAATATAAATTTGCCTAGCGGCGTTACCTCTCTAGTTAGAGGGTGGGTGGGTGGAAAATTCCAATATTTACTTAAGTTTAAGTTAACTTAAAGTCTTTATTATCGAGTTAAAATCATTATTTCAATTTATAAAAATGAAATAAATAATCTTGGAGGTAATTAGTTACAGACTAACCCTATTTGATGTTTAGTACATGTTAGTTACCTAAAATGTATTAGTAAATTCAAGTAATAATAAATAATGCAGCAGCACGGCTCATAACCGGGGTTTCAAAATATTCGCACATTTCAGAACACCTTCGTAACCTTCACTGGAACAAGTGCCCTGAAAGAATCCAGTACAAACTGTGCTGGATGGTGTTTAAATCCATCAATGAAATGGCCCCACCCTACATCTCTGAACTATGCGTCCCGGAAAACACTGGTCTGAGGCAGTCAACTCTTAGATCAGCAACATCATCAGCTGTAGGCAGACTGATAGAACCTGAGCGCAAGCGAAATACTAAGTTTGGTGATCGCGCTTTCGGTGTATCTGGGCCGAAGGCTTGGAATAAACTCCCTCCGGAACTAAGATCCATAACAAGTCCAACAGAATTCAGGTCAAAACTAAAAACTTACTTTTTTAAGCTGTCGTACATTAAGATTAAATATACCATTCCTAAGAGAAAGTCCAGTTATATTCAATTTTTCAATTAAGTCCTAAATTTTGTATCTAAATTTCACCAATAAACAATTAGATAATGTTAATTAAGTGTTAATCTCAAGTGACCTACCAGGTAAGTATTGTACTGTATATTTTCTCCATAAATAGTTAAGTAATAACATACACTGTAAAAATGTATTATAAGTTTGTACAGCGCCCTTGAGGTGTTTTTGCACAAAAACGGCGCTATACAAGTCATCCAAGTATTATTATTATTATTAATTGTGTAGCTTCAAACTAAATTCTATCTCTTCCTCTCTTACCGAGATAATTATTTAACCAAATAAATTCGACAGTATGTGTTCAAGCCCTAACTTGCCACAAAAAACATAGATAAGTTATCCGTGTGCGAAAAGATGGGAGCAATTTTCATAACGCGTCTGAATTTCGCATCCAAATGGGGGCCTTGCGGCTCTTGAGATTTCCTACTCTATAAATAAAACATCTCCATACAAGTGTAACGGGATTTCCTCATAAATATACCGCAAGATGTGTTATTACTTTCGGCTAACGACCGAATGATTTTCTCATGAATTGGAGCCATTCTAGTTCAACAGATGGAGAAACAGAGATGAATCTGAATAAGTATATGAGCTTACAAGTGTTCTGTGCAATAAATCAATACAAATGAAACGTCATTTCTCACTGTTACTAAGGTACGGAACTAGGCACTGATGCTAGTCCTAGGCGCGATGTCTGAAAGGCCTAAAAATACAAAATCTTAATTGTATAGATATATTGTATTATCTCCTCAGGCTAATTTGTTTGGTATTGGGAACAAAAGCTATAACCCGTTGAGTAAATTTGTTTAATTTCCGTTATAGTAAATGTATTATTCGTAACTTTCTTTCCTTGAATTTAGTCTTACTTAAAATTTCAAGAATAAAAATGTTATTCATAAATAAAATATCCAGTATACGAGTTATACGAGTTATTACGAGTATAATTTACTGTACAATTATAATCGTTAGAATTAAACAAAATAAATTAATAAATAGAAATAATCTCAGGGTGTGACTTACCTCGGTGGGTCTTATTTTTGCGTTAAAATAATTGTCATGGTGATTTGACGATGATGAAATTAAAAGAATGTAGGTAGTTAATAAAACAAAGAATTCTAAAATTGCACATCATTACGAGATTATTCATTTGGGCGCCAGTTCCATAAATATAATTAAGTTGAGTCGAAATTTATCATTAAAATTATAATAAATCAATTTAAAATAAATGATAAAATCTAAATTAATGAATGCATGTTGAAAGAACCTCACGATTCCACGTCGAACGCTATCCCGCGGAGTTTCCTTTCGCGTATGTCGGACTGCAAGCGCTGTCATTAGAAAACTGCAGTTTCATCTTGTTCTATCAGTCAAGATTGGAACTGCTGTCCGTCAGTGTCGTCAGATATAAGGCGTCTGCACCAATAATAAAAATAACAGGGTACCTACTTGATATCCCGTTACAACTTTATTATTCAAATTCAGACACACATGTACACATTCACGCACACTTATAAACAACAAACATTTTTATACGTTTTTCTTTATCTTTACCTCAAATCATTTCGTAGCATTGTAAAATTTACATTATCAGTTACTAGATACATCATACAAAAATATCGTATATACCAAACCCTTGTAATAATTTTTAAAGCCATGTAAACTGTTTATGATTACAACTGATTGTATCTTTGAACTGTTTGTTTCTAAAAATAATAACAAAAAAAAAGAGATTTCGTACAAACACTTAAATCTCGCAAACAGTTAAAGTTGGATTCAAAACTATGTAATGGGTTAAAATGCGCATTTTTTCTGGCTATAAATTTTCACATAAAGTACTAGTGAACCTATAAAAACAAACACAAAAGCATCAAAAAACATTTGTGCGTGCTAACAGTACACGATTCTTTTATTAAAAAAATAACGCCACGCATTCTCTCTCTCTCTCAGTTAATTATCCTCGAATTACACTTATTACATCGTTTCACAAACACATTACTTTCACCTTGATCCAATCTCCAACCTTTTTCCAACCCTTCTATTTTCATACACGTTATCCACCCTTCTCTTTTTCCGCTAATAATCTATCTGTCAGAACAAGTGCTTTGTTTTTATTTAGTACGCTTTAACAATGGAACTGTTTCTAAAGTGTAAGAAGAATTTCATCTATAATAATATAAGTTGCATTTCATTTACCTTTCAATTGTAAATTTGTTCGAAGCATTCCCTTCGGAAAATAGTAACACACTTCTAAAATATGTAAATGTGTTGGTTCTCTTTGTGAGCAAATGACGAATTTTGTTGGATGGTAAACATCACGTTCTAGCCTTTTATATGGTGGCCTACTTTTGAGATTTAACTGTGATATACGGATTACAAAATAATAGTGATTAAACTGTAATTAACACAATGTGTTGTTATGGATGACAGGTGATGATGAAGAAGGACGGGATAACCTTTCATGTTCTCATATACCTTCTGTGTTGTCACTCTATCGTGCCAACTCTCTCATACAATACCTCAGTACAATGTGTAAATCTTTACACACTTTTAATAAGCAAAATAAGTTTGCAAATGATGAAATCTTTAAAACATAAAAATATGTATTGTTGGTGTTCAAAAACGGTTATACTACCTGTCTGTTCCATTCTAAGATCATTATATTATCTTTTGTTTAATTTTTTTTCAAGTATCTTTCGTATATATAGTTTCGGTCGTGGCATAGTTTTTCGAATGAAAAGATTTTTCCCGCCAAAGGAAGTTAAATTTGATTAGTATTTATGCCTAGCGCCAACTGTAGGATTATATCATATTATTTGTATTATTGTAAAGCTGTAAGATTGGTGAAGTTAAAAGTTAATACAAAAGAAAACGACAGGACAAGAACAATTGCTGCAAAATGATCAATAAGAAATATTCACTAATATATTTGTGGGTATTTTAAAACTTGTCTAAATTCTTGACACATTCTGTTAGAAATTTCTACCATGACCATTAAATTAAAAATTGATACAAATTCATTGAACCCGAGTTACAATAACTCACAGACCCACAATTGAAATCGGTAATGTTTATGATTACTTACAAATCACCGTAGCCGGTAGATTTCATCTGTAATTTTGTGTGCTTCAAGATAGTATAAAAGCACGGAGGAAAATAATTAGTGATTTCACAAAAATTACGCTATATAATTTGAAATCAATGTTTAATTTTTATTTTATACCTGTCTATTCAGATAGAATTATTTTATAAACAAAAAACGTAACGGAAAGCATTTGAAAGATATCTGCCACCTGCAGGAGATGTAAATATAAAATACGTTTCTTTATTTTCTGAATGTGATCAATCAAATAATATATCATTGCTGTGATTTTGTTCTGAAGCAACTAAAAGTTTAACAAAATTTATACATGTTAGTGTGTACGTGAAATGTAGTATATTTTAAATTTCTCTCTAAAATATTTTAAATTGTATTTATCACTTTGTTATTTTAAATTCCTGCCACCATAATATCTGCCACCTGCAGGAGATGTAAATATAAAATACGTTTCTTTTTTCTGAATGTGATCAATCAAATAATATAATAATTGCTGTGATTTTGTTCTAAAGCAACTAAAAGTTTATTAAAATTTATACATGTTAGTGTGTACGTGAAATAAATCAAATTTAAATTTCTCTCTAAAATATTTTAAATTGTATTTATCACTTCGGTATTTTAAATTCCTCCTGTCCCAAAATTTTATAACTCATCGGGTTTCTGCATAGAAAGATACTAATTATTTTTTAATAACTTTTGAAGATTGTACCCATCAATGTTATATGTCATTGTAGAGGAAGATAATACTAATAAATCTATACGAAACATAAAACAGAACAAGACACAGAAAACTGGGAATCAAAGCCAGGTGCTCTATTCCCCAGTCTCGATCGCTCGCAATTTCCGCCGAAAGTACATACACTGGTAGAGTTTGTTATTCTTGAGTCTCACCGAAAGTACATACTACACGCCATACGTCAAAATTCATTCGACTTAAACAACGAGTGGGTCGAAGCAGTAGAGATCGGCAAAACTGTCAAAATCTCATTGCATCCTGGTGAATTGCCTTATACAAAAAAATATCGTTTCCCGCGCGCTTTTCGAAGTTGGTATCGGATTCATTTAGTTCTGAAAAGTTGTTTTAACCATTTTTCTTGCATTTTGATATGTATCCACCACCGCCATTAATTTCAGAAAAAGTGCGGTAGCAAATAAAAACGTTGACAGAACGACGCGGTAACGGTTTGTTTTTGACATTTCAAATTAACTCCATAGAAACCTCAAACACATCAGAAACTTAGACAATATTCACAGGGTTGCCAACACAGTCATCTCTTCAACCGTGCGACACTCAAGAATGTATAAATATAGAACTTATGACAAAAGTCGTAGATATTTTCGTTCGTAGATGGCGCATAACGAGTAATTCGTGGTAGAGACTCTGGAATAGATACCCAGGATCTCTGTCTTACTTAATGCCCGAGTTGGTTGAGGCATTGTCCCGGTAAGACATTGTTATTATTATCCCAATTGCGACCGTTACATTTTTTATATTTCTGTGTCTTGTTCTGCCCCACGTTTCGTTTGGATTTAACAGTATTATCTTCTTCTTCAGTGATAGTTTTCAAATCTTTAAAAATAGGAAATTTTTAAATAGCAAAAAATATCACTTTAATACCCGGAAACAGTATTAACATGAAATTAATTGTGTAGAGAAATGAGGGAAGGCTTCACACGAAGGCAGATGTATAAGTAGAACCCCTGCAGTCATCAGTGGGCGGCGACCTTCGCACCCGCCCTCCACCACATCGAATATTATCACATCTCTGAGATGTTAGGCACAGCTGCTATGTAGATTACACACTATTCACTAGGAAGGATGCAGCTAATGGATAAAATATATTGGCATTAACCTTCGGTAAACAAAGATGCAACACAAAACTAAGGATACTATGAGGGGTGACTCTGTGACCCCACGCATTTTGTCATGTTAATGCCATTTTTTCCATTAAGGCAATGCCATACGTAGTAATGTAAAATCATGTGTTTTTGGTTTAAAAATTTGGTCACCTAGAAATGTTTCAGATGCTTCAATTAAATACTGCGAGTAGAATACATCTTGACCTTTGAAATGATCGAGTATTTTTTAGATAAGTCTTTTTATAAGCCCAGAAAATAATAATGTATAGGCCTATGAAAACTGCTTTAAAGTTCAAAATCTCCTACTTGCGAACCCATTTTTGGTTACGATTTTATTGTATAATGTGGCAAATTAAGTTATTTATAAAATGTTTGGAAAAAAATGAAATATTTATGCCTGAACATCCACAAAATAAAATAAAAATCACTTTTTGGCAATGTTTTTTTCTTGCATAAATCAAAACAGGCGGATGGTGTTAAGCGGGAATTTAAACCTTATCGCCATCTACGTAAGGGTTGTTATTGATAGCGGCTCAATTTAAAATATTACACAACGTAGTGCATCGCCTTCTTATTAATGTGTCTTTATTAAATATTTTTCATATTTTTCATTAAGTTAATTGAATGAAAAACCTACTCATTAACCAACGCGACGACTTGGGTACGGCATGTAATGTCTCTATCCCCCTCATGTAGGTTTGGTAATAGTGAGGGCAGAGGAGATGGCACGCATCATTGGTAAGCTACTGTGCGAGTACATTGGCTAATAAGCGAACTAACGTGTGTGTGCGTTTGGCATATAATTTCAGGAGCCATTAAGTGAGTCAGGTTTTCGAATCTTGGAAGATTATGAAAAAAATTTACCCCTTATAAAACTAAGTTTTTTACTTTTTACATCAATTTTTTATAAATTTTTACATTTTTTTTTTGGTTTGACTGAATATTGAACCTTCCTCCACAGGGACTGGCTTTCAACCGTTGTTAACTTTTAAAATATATTTAAAAACTAAAAAAAACTTGATTGAGAATTAATTTTTCAATCAAAACCATTTTATATAATACCATTCGCTGTTAGTACACCAAACTGTGGGGTGAAAAATAACCTCTAGATTAAAGATTTAGTTAAAGAATCGCGAATTCTAAAATTCTATCCAAATTTCTCACACTCCCTCTATATTTAAATTTACTTCATAACATTCAGATATATCTGTTCCTCATGCTACATAAAGTATTGTTTTTATCATTATTGAATGGTATATACCGATAAGTCATTTTTATTATTAAATTTTAATATTACCGATTCAACCATTTGTAAACATTTATTATTAGTTTGTTTTTTTTCCATCCTCCTTTGTATATTAAATTAATATTAAGACTGTTTATATTCCTTAATATTAATAAATAAATTTTCTTTGAAGTTTTCCACCAATATTTCTAATAAAACTTAAACACGTAATATCGGGCACAGCAAAAGCTTTTTCTAACGGTAACAATTAGTACAAAGCTCTTATAAGGCGTATAGTAAAACACGCTCTCTTCAGTTCCTTCGCCATTTCTCAGCTGCCATAAAATACTACATCTCAGTGGCGCCCAGGCCCCTAGGCCCGGGCCATATTATTATCATAAATTCCCCTTTTCATAATATTATTATTCGTCTAATCCGCGCTCGCGGTATCTCCCCGCACATCTTCCGCAAATTCCCCCTACCTCCCCGCACTTTCTCCGCACCAACCAACCACCCTTCGCACAACCCCAGGTCTCTCCGGGGGAAGATTGCGACACTCAAATGTTTATCGTTTTGATTATCTATGAAAGGGGTAGGGAAACTTTTTGATGTTCATAGGCACTACTGATCCGTGTTTTTAGGTGCCTTAAAGCACTAAGGACCGGTATTTCAGTTGCTTCTTAAGCTAGCAAGTATATAAAAATGGCTTCAGAATACTTTATAATACTTACAAGATTTGACACGAGTAAAATGTAAATGTAACTAGTGTAGTAAAAGTGTACATATTTAAGGAATTTACAGAATTCACAATGCTCGTAGCCATACACTTATTCGTTTAAAGAAACTGTGGGACCCATAATTTTTGTTTTATTTTATTATTTCTACTAAAGTGAAAACCTTAGTATAATCAGAATCCATTTCGATTGTTCAAACGCCCCTCGTAAAATAGTATTAATAAAAAAATATTTATGACAAAAAACTCAAATTTATGATGATTTGAGGTATTTTTAACACTATCAGAATTCAGCTAAGATACAAGCAAAAAACGATGTCCGATGTGATTTTGACAGTAGAGTCAAATTAATTATACGTCCGACTCCAGTTAAATAGTCGCAATAGTATGGCATTGACATTCCTTTTAATGGCTGCAAATCGAATTTATTCAGTAGGTACTTGGTGGCGTTATTGTCGGAAGTTGAAAGTATTATTAATATTATTGCGTATATGTGAGAGAATCCCAATCGCCAGATGACTACACTTTTAATAGTTCTTTTGATCCAAAGCGTCGTAACGCAAGGCTCTCTATCCCAACCATTGCAATATTACAGGTTTTAAGATTGTGTGCTTCCAAAAACGACGATAGGCTGGTCATGTAGAAATAATATCATAACGCCGAAAAGTATGATGGTTGGATTTAAAAAAAAAACACTGGAAAGGAATGAGGTCTAAAGACTGAAGTAAAAGTACAATGTTCCGGCGCCGGTAATGCAGGTTTGTGGAGGAGACCCAATCCCATTTCAGGAGCCAAGTTTAGTTGTGGAAGGAAGCTAGTCATTTTATAATAAACAAGTTTTTTTCTTATTGCTTAAATTTTGACGCTTGATTTTTAAACATCCACATCTAATACAATTTGCAATGCCATACATTCATTAACATGTTTTTTTTTTTGATTGCACTATTATCATAATTTAAGATTTATATATTGTTATTAAATTTCATATTTTTTTAATTATTAGCTTCATATTTACAAATACTATCATTTTATTAGCTCCACAATGACACAAAATATCACAACTATTGTTTTTTTTTTAATCCCAACGCCTTTTGCGACTTGAACCACACAAAAAAACTGATATGTAAAAACATGTCGAACCATATTTTCCATTTTTCCTTGTTCAAATATTGGCCGAAGTCGGGTAGTAAATCTATATATTTTTTTTGATTTTAGTAATATATGTTTGCAACATTATATAAAAGTGAGTATATTTTAATTACTACTACCCTTAGCATTATGCCGAATTTGTTAGCTTCTCAAACATATAAATATCACCATGTGTTTTTTTTTTAAACTGTTCCAATGACATGTATAAAAAACTTTCAACAAATAAAAAATATGCATCGGCTTGGTAAAAATTATAATAAAAAAAAAATATATCAAAGGGTTGACGATCACTGCCTTGAGGAATGCCAGCTTTCAGAGATGAGCACTTGCTATCAAAGGAATCAACATTTGATGTCAAACACAACGTGTTCAAAGTCGATTACGAGCCAGCTACGACTAAGGAATGCCCAAATTGTTATGGTTTGTGATTACTGCTTATATTTGATGCTCATTTTGATACATTTTGTTAGGCTCTAAATCCCCCTCTAAGAACCTTTCAGACAGAAAATACAGGTCACTTGAAGTTGAATGTTTTGAAGGTTGTTATTTTCGTCTTGTGTAAACACTCTCCAAACATTGAAACATTATGAACATGTTATAAATGTAAGATAATGGCTTTTGGATTTGGTAACATTCAATTTGTTTTTAACTAGCTGACATGTACACGGCTTTGCTCGGGGTTATGAATGGTTTGGAGTAAAGTTTTAAGGTTCATGTTATGTCTTTTTCTGGTTACCCTGACTTATTCAACCATTCACTTCTAGATCGTATATTCTCCTTAAACCCTTTTCTTCGTTTATCAAACGACCTAATTTTACCATACAAAGATATTTGATTTATTTGTGCCATGTCTTTTTCGGGTCGACTTCTTCAACAGATTTCTTCAACCTTTCTCTTCTACGTCATACATTCTATTAACGCCTTGTGACTTGAAATACATTCTTCTTACATCTCTTTCTTCGTTCATCACATACACTTCATTTTACCAGAGAAAATATTTGATTCATTTCTTCCAGTGGCGTTCCCGATTTTTTCTACCGTTCACTTCATACGGCATCATGAAATCCACATTGTGTTGCCGTTAAAACACTACATTATGTCGATTTTAATTTAATGATAATAATGCGTTGATTACTGCTCGGGCGTCCCCGACTTTTTCTTGCATTCACTACTATATACCACATTTTTATGATTAAAAAAACTTATTCGATTCCGTATCTAATTCCAGCGCAGAAATAAAGTTCTTCTTTGGGCGTACGCATCTTATTTTGCCATTACATTCACTCTCATAAGACTACTGGCACTAATAAGAACAAATTTTTACATTTTCAGCCAAACTGGTACGGTAGTTTTTGAGTCTACAAGTCTACAGGGCACACAAACATTGTTATTTATTTATGTAGCACTCTTTAAAAAATGTATGACCGAATATTTTTTCTGGGGTAGCAAAAGTTCTTAAACGTTGTTCTAAATCAGTGATGAATTTATTAAAGCTTTTTCTGTATTCTATTTTCTGAATGTTTACATCATTGCATTTTTTTAAAGTCTCAACGTCTTTTTTATGTGACTCCTCACAAGAGCCCCCCTGTCTGTATAAGGGCAGGCGAGGTATGTCACCATCCGGTTGGGTAGCTTTGTGACTTGTGAGGTGGGATAAGACAAAGGCTGTAGGGAGGAATATATTAATTTCGGTTTTGAAGAAGCTCGGATTTTATGAAATAAGAAAACAGATGCCGGTAACTCGTTCTGTGAACGGGTGTTCCGCTCGTGTACCGGGGATCAATGCTGCTAGTTCCTTAGATCAGGCTTCATTAAATACCTCTAGAACAGACTCAGCATGCCCACATTACGACTATGCATTAAAGATGGCAAACGGTTTTTCAAAAATGGATAGTCAATCAGACCGACCGCCCTCGACCCTCGACCTAGAGAATCAAGTAGGTTTATCAAGTATTGTAGGTGTCCAGCTTAGAGGTAGCTTTTAAATTCAAATACTGGGCGTAGTTATGATTTGTATAGGGTAAATAGCTGGTTACTATCGAAGAATCTGCCAGTTCTACACGAGATGCCCAGTTTTATGGAAATCAGATTTACTCGGGCTTCTTATGGAGCCATGATACTTGAGTTGGTCTAATATATTTGTTAAAATCATTCCAATGGAGTCTTTGTCGGGGAGGGTGATTCCATTAAATTCCACCAGGCAGTCAACAATCTTCATCTTTACCGACAACAGACACGTTTGAGATTATGAGATATTGAAACTGACCAGGTTGACCTTACTCCAAGCACAAACTTCTCAAGGAGGAGGTCAACTTTTGTCTCGAATTTCCCGAGCTGTACGGATATTAAGAGTGGAAGAAGGCTTATCAAAAAGACAACCCTCGTGAACGGTATTGTCATAAGGGTAGCAATGAATTATTGCACATTCAACGAAATCATTGAAATGCTACAAAACAGCATCAGCGACAGCATAGATCCTTGTGGCACCCCTGCATTGTTTTAGTGCGGAAAAGAAGAAAAGCGGGTATGATGTTTTTTTTTTTTCTTTTTGAGATAGTCCACGATCCAACTTTGCGGGGCTAGATAGATCCCATACGATGGTAACTTTCCGGAAAATGACTGGTGCCAGACCCTTACAAAGGCTTTGGAGATATCAAACCCGACTGTTTTGAGTTTCTCCAAATGTTTAAGTATCGACCCTAAATATGTGTCACATATCGGAGGAGATCGCCATGATCAGTTTCGTCAAAATACATATTTCTGATCGCTTAGACGTTGTTATTCTCGAGGTATTTATTTATTTATTTATTAATTTACGGACAATATGTCCATTAAAACCATAATATTGACACGAATAAGAAAACATAGATGACAGTGAATGGAGAGTACATGAATGTGAAGGGCAAAGACAATGTAAAATAGAAAATGTTCATATAGAAAATAACTACAAGTCATAGCATCAATAACGATTAAGTTGTGAAAAATTACACATTACGTATCGCTTTTTGGAAGTCATTTAGACTTACACCAAAAAATTCAATGCTCTGACTTGAGTTTACAAGTCTCGACATTCTAGACAAAGAAGAATGGTACCCATAGTTAGTTGAATGGTGATTGAGGAACAACAATTCATTATTTCGGAGTCTACGGGATGGGGTGTTGAATTGAATGAGTTGTAGCAGTTCAGGTGAGTCGGTTATACTGTTGATTATTTTAAATATGCAAATTAGATCGGAGTCTTTTCTACGTTTTTCTAATGAAGATAGGTTTAAAGTCTGTTCAATTTCCTCATATGAGTAATCGCCTCTTTCAAGTCCTAACCTCCAAGCAATTCGCCGTAGGAAGCGATGTTGGACAGATTCGATGTGACTAATGTGGACAGCATAGAAAGGAGACCAAATGACACTGGCATATTCAAGGTGAGGACGAACCAACGAACAATATAGAGTTTTAAGTGTTCTTATATGTTTAAAGTCTGAGGTAATTCTATGAATGAACCCGAGTAGCTTAAGTGATTTATTTACGATGTTATTTATATGATTTCGAAAAGAGAGATTGCAATCAAGAGTGACCCCAAGGTCCTTGATGGATGTGACAGTTGATAGACAAGCACCATTTAGTTTATACTCAAACTGAATAGGTTTATTGGCTCTGTAAAAGGACAAAACTTTACATTTATCAACATTGAGTTCCAAGCAGTTTAGTTTGCACCAATCGTTAAATGAATCAATATCAAGTTGAAATAGTAAACAGTCATGAAAGGATTTAATTATCTTAAGGATCTTATTATCATCAGCAAAAAGCCAGAAGCGTGTGTGCGAAAAAACTTTAGTTAAGTCGTTAATAAAAAGGTTAAAAAGAAGCGGTGCCAAATGGGCTCCTTGGGGAACACCGGACGTTACATCAATGTTAAAGGATTCAAAGTTATTTATTTTAACTCTTTGTTTTCTGTCACTCAAGTAAGATTGAAAAAATGATAACATAGGGTTTCTAATACCTAAAGCATAAAGTTTGGCCATGAGTATTGAGTGATTTACTTTGTCAAAGGCTTTAGAGAAGTCGGTGTAAAGGACATCAGCCTGAGAGTTGTCTTCTAAAGCTTTAACAATGATGTTTGTAAAAGACAGTAAATTAGTTGTTGTAGATTTCGCTGATCTAAATCCATGCTGTTCCTCAATAAGAACATTTTTGAAAATAGGAGTGATTTTCTTTGTAATTATTGATTCAAATATTTTCGGAATATTAGATATAATTGATATTGGTCTGTAATTTCCAATATTTGATTTGTTCCCAGACTTGAAAATGGGTCGAATATACGAAATTTTCCATGAGTCTGCAAAAGTTCCAGATGATAGTGATAAGTTGTACAACATACAAATTGGGTTAGCTAAAGTATATTTACATTCTTTTAGTAAGATTTCTGGAATGCCATCAGGTCCGGAAGTTTTTTTATGAGAAAGATTATTTAAGGCTTGGTATACCTCTACAAGTGATATTTGGCAATCATTCAAGTCAATATTTTGGTCATAGTTAAGTGGAGGGATGGTGCATGACGCATCAGAATATACAGAGGAGAAATGTTTAGCAAAAAGGTTGGCGATGTCATTTCCATTAGTAGCATGAGTTTCATTAAAATACATACTTGAGGGGAGATCATTATCAGCACGGTTTTGCGCAACAAATTGCCAAAATTGTTTAGGATTTTTGAGTAGTTTTGACTCTGTATCTTCAACAAAGGATTTATAGCACTTGGCTGATTCAATTTTGGACAATTCCCTTAGCTGAGAGAATTTTTGATAAAAGTTTAAGTTTCCAGTCACTTTAAATAACTTATGGGTTTTCTTTTTTTCAATTATTAATTGTTTAAGTGTCGAGCTAAACCAATTTGGAAACTTGGGTTGACAGTATAATCCCTTAGGAATAAACAGATCAATAGCACGTGATAAACATTCATTAAATTTATATACAGCGTCATTAATATCAGAATTTAAAAATAGTGTTGACCAGTTAATCTGAGAAATATAATTGTTAAAATTTGAATAGTCACCATCGAGAAATTTGTAGTGATATGAGACATTTGGTTTCAATGAAGCGAGTTTGAAAAAATTTGAGATGTTAATCGAGAGAGGTGGATGATACCTATCAATTGGTAATAAGGAGATATCAGCTTCACTTACTATGACATTTTGTATACTAGTGAAAATTAAATCCAGGCAAGAACCCAAACAGTTAGTGACAGCATTTACTTGAAACATATTCAAATAGGCAAAACAATTAACAATTTCAATAGCTTGTGAGGAAAGATTACTAGTTAGAGTGTTGACACCTTTATTGTCATTTAGCCACAATATTTTAGGCAAATTATAATCACCACAAATAAACAATGAACCAGCGTTTCTAGATACATGCTCAACTAAATCAGTATGTGACTTGTAGACTTCTAACGAGGAAGACGGGGGAATGTAAACACAACCAAGTACAAGCTTTTTGGTGCCAAATAGAACACACAAGAATAATTGATCACAAACATTGTTGGATGATTCTAGAATATGGCAAGGGTATTTTTTGTTTACACATATCATCACTCAATTTTAATTATTATCACTCACCTAATTTTACAAGCTAATTTAGATAAATTTTTTAAATGGTGCGAACAAAATATGTTATTTTTGAACATTGAGAAATGTCAAGTAATACGATTTTCCAGAACTCATTCTCATATCTTACATGAATATAATTTAAATAATGTTAAATTAACACCAGTATCACAAATTCGTGACTTGGGAGTTATATTCGAATCAAACTTAACATTCACAGCGCATATAGATGATATAACTAATAAGGCTTTAAAGATTCTTGGCTTCCTTTGTAGAACCCTAACTGATTTTAAGTCATTGGATTGCATGAAAACACTCTACATTTCACTAGTTAGAAGCCAAGTGGAATATAATTCACCTATTTGGTCTCCTTTCTATAAAGTACACTCTAACAAATTAGAACGGGTTCAACACAAATTTCTTAGGTACTTAAATTTCAAGCTTAAAATTCCAATAGAAAACATTAATTATGTAAATTTGATGAATGGACTTAATTTAATTACGCTGTCTGACAGAAGAACCATTTCAGACCTAATTTTATTATACAGAGTCATGAACAACCTTATTGACAGCCCTGCCATCGTTGCTGCTATTAAACTCTATGTACCGACAAGAAATACTAGACAAAATACAACATTCTTTTGCGACACATATAAAACCAACTATCAGTCAAACTCACTTACCAATAGGATGCATGATTTGGGCAACAAGTTTGGTGGTATTATAGATATATTCCATGATTCCCTTTATAATCTTAAATTCAAATTAAACCAACACTTTGTGGAATCATACAAATTATTGTAATAGATTTAACGATTAGATATGTTATTGTAATGTTTTATATTATATTTTGTTCTTTGTTATTGTTAAATATTATGTTGTTTAAAATGTTTCTTTACGCCATATTCTTCAAAAACTACTTGTATATTTTTTTAAAATTCTTCACTTTTATAACTCTTAGTATAAATTCTAACTCGATAACTTATGTAAAACTTATTTATAATCTATGTAAAAGCCCCTATGGGCGTATAACAACAACAATAAACAATAAACTCCACCTCCTTTTGACTTCCCAGAAGTAGTTGAACGGTCACTGCGAAAAATATTATAATCAAACAGTCCAAGTTCAGCAGATGCGACATTATCAGAGAGCCATGTTTCGGTAAAGAATAAGAAGTCATAATGACATACATTGACGTTACAGCGAATAGTGTTTAGTTTTGTATTTAGGCCACGGACATTTTGGTAGTACGTCGAGAAAGAATTTTTCACGGAATGATTGTTTAGGTTCAACCTAAAAAATTTGTCCTAGAAAGTTCACGTCTCTCTGCAGCTTGGCGGGCGGGGCAGTCTTGAGCTCCAGTGTTGTGGGAAGCCGGTTTTCTAAAGAAAGTACAGGTGGCACATACAGGAGATTTCTCCTTTTTGGGGCAGGCATCTCGATTGTGGCCAACTTTGGCACAGTGAGGACAGGTGGGTAAGTCTGCTTGGCACTTCGACGCAATGTGACCATACAGTTGACAGTGGCCACACTTCAAACTATCTACCCAGTCTCTTACCCGGTGTAGCTGCCAGTCAATGGCAAGTTTAGTGCGAGATATCAACGAGTGGCGCACAGATGGAGGAACTCTGAAAATGTGGATGCAATTTCCTGTGCGGGGGCCAGATTTATGAGAAAAGGTCATATTCTCCTTTAAACGTTCTAAAGATAGACCTGTATCGTTGGTGGATTGATGATGGACGGCACTTATAATTTCATCAGGCAGGTATGTAAGCATCTTATTATTGACCACCCCTTTCAATATTTTTCAAAGTATGGAAGGGATGGCTATGATTCGGTAATTGGAAGGATCTTAGCAATCTCTAATTGGGTGGACGATCGTCTTTTTCAAAGATCTGGCACCTTTTCACTTCAGAGTGAGATTTTAAATAGTTTTGAGAGCACGGAATTAACTCTGCAGAACACCTCTTCAGTACGAGGGACTAAATTAAAATAACCACAATATTACATAAATAAATAAAAAAAGCATGAAATACAATATACTTGTTAAGTTAAAAACACATTATAACTGAAGATGTTCTTGAAATAAAAAATCTAAGTCATCTCTTAGATCAGCAATATCATCAACAGTTACTGTAGACAGACTTAAAACTTACATAATTAAGCTTTTTAAACTCAAATTAAATGTATCATTCCTGAGAGAAAGTCCAATTATATCCAATTTTCCAATCATGTACTTAATCTTGTATCTAAATTTCGCTTATTAACAATTTGTTGATGTTAATTCAATGTTAATATTCAGTGACCTACCACGTAAGTATGGCACTGTATATTATCTCCATATATAGTTAGTTATAACATAAATCATTGTAGAAATGTATTATACATTTGTACAGCGCCCTTGAGGTGACTGGCTCTTTGCACAAAAACTTCGCCATACAAATCATCCAAATATTATTATTATTATTCCCGGAGTGGTGGTATCCGTTAACCGCTTCCCAAATTAAATTCAAATCGAACATACCAAGCTCTTATACCAAGACGGTTACAAAATCAAGAAGATGCTATTTTAAATATGGTATCTGAAACATTGTAAATCAACGAACATATCACTTAACATACAATATAAGTTAAAATCAGTTTCAAAGACGTAATTTTACGAAAATGCTTAAGTGATCTTTCAGTTAATTCAGAAATTTCCTCACTTACGACTCCAATAAATAATATAAATTGTTTCATTCCCTCGACTGGCCCAGCAAGGACGTGAGCAAATACCTCTATTCGGGATTTCCATTCGAACAGCTAGCAATTGTTTGCAAACTGGATATTTTCTCCTCCGAGTGAATTCGGCATTTTTCTCCGGCCAAAATTTAATTTTAAACGGATTACGGTAAAAGTACTTGTAGAGAGTAGGCTCTGCTCCTCGGGTTTCTGTGTTCCTGCCTCCTTGGTTTTGCAATCTTACTTGACAGCGTCTTTTGTGTCGTTTTAAGGATTATTTGGATAATTCTCGGTAATTTCTTCGGTCATCACCGAAGAAGAGGAAGTAAAATGTCAATCATCTTTTTATGTCGTTTATAAATTTTACCAGAATCAAACACGATATATTTTGTAAGTGGATTTGCTCAACTGCTTTACGGGCACTCGAACTATAGATATTATTTTAAGTAAATTAAACCATCAAGGTTAAAATTGTTAGTAAATATATTTTTCAACAATTTTCGAAGCTGTGGTATTGTTCATTAACTTGTGTCATATTTTTATCTGAAGCACAATCAGGTGGGCAGCCATTGCTTACAATGTGCACCCGATGGTGCTAAATCATAAGGTAATCTGTATTACATATACACCTTATTGGATCAAGCAGCTAGGTCTATCGGATGATTAAGTTATACTCTATTCTAAAAGTGAATTCTACGGGGCGCGGCAAAATAGAAAGTGACAAAACTAACAGTGCAGTTTGAAGGGCTATTTTAAAAAATGGCGCAACTTACAGAAATAGGGTTTATTGTATTTCATTCGGTACATAATGCCATTTTATGCATCAAGTATCGAAGATGACATCAGAAAGAGATGGCCCCCAGCAACGATACATTGATGAAGGCGATTTCTGTTTTCGGCCGCATTTTGGCACATCTCGACTGGTATAATAGCGTGCAGACGGTGTAGCCCTAGTGTTGGCTGGATCAAACAATGGTAACGACTGAAAACGGCACGACCTTCCTGACACATTGAAACCTACCCCTCATACCTTTTTCCTTTCCAAACCACTCTCTTCTTCCTTTCCTTAAAAACACCCTGCACACGGCATCCCCAAAGATGACATAGCATAACACCTGTGTGGGGTTAATGGAAAAAAAACTCTCAAAGAAGAGAAAAGGTTTTACACCTTTCAGATCTACTGACTTTAAAATTCACTGATTCGCCTATGAACTCCAATACTTAACTGTAACCATGCCTGAACACATCGTAAAAATATCCAATTCACAAGTGCACCGCTTCTAACAGATATGTGATAAAATGTATTTCTATCTTTTCCCGTACTGTTTCACTATAACTCTCCGCCGCCCAGTGCTCAGTACTCAGTACTCAGTACTCAGTGCGAGGTATCGCTTCCATCGACAATGGGTTTCGTTAGTGACCACTCCAGTGTCTGTTGGACTCCACTCCTAGCAAACTGGAGCACTCGTGCGGGCTTCGTAAAAGTAGTCTACGAAAAGGGTGAATAGGGGAAAATGCAACGGAGTATGATTATTTCAAAATTATTTATCTGTTAGTTGTTATTATCAGATCATAGGGTAATTTCGACATAGGAAATTGTTAATCGTAAAATCTTCCTATGACCGAGAAATTATAATTTTTAAGCCACTTGTTCTTAATAGTCAATTATTTTTTTGATAAAATTATTTTATTCCCTGTCGGAAAACGGCTTGATGGTTATTTAGCTAGTTCAGTTATTTTAATTGCTGGTTAAGTATTTTAAAAGTAAAACGGCTGAAAATCGGTGAAAAACGGTGATATTTATTTTATACGTGTTTTAAGGATTCCGGAAGATAAAATCAAGTAACTTGATAAACGGGCTCTACCTCGTCTCCAATATTTTTGAGCCACGATATATTTCCCTTTGAATCCGGATTCATATTGCCACATTATCTCAAACAATAAAACTTTTTTACGGTGTACAAAAATTCTGATTTAAGTTTTAGTAAAGAATAAATGAAATATCAACGGAACTGAAATTCTGCTTGTAGTTAATTTGTACATTGAATATGTTAATTTGTATGTTGAATTACGTTGTTATTTAGTAAGTCTTTAAATAGTGTTTACACATCGCCCTTTATGCTTTATTTTCCTTTTGTGTGTGAATACTCCTCCCAGAAACCCGAACTACTGGAGCTCACATTACAGAGCACATTACATTACCTTTCTCCTAATTAGTACATAGTAGAAAAATTTAGAGTGTACCCGACCGGCAATCAAAAGACTGCGAATTTTCCCGTAGGTGGCACTTTTTTTCGAAAGACTTTTCAATTTATGTAGGCTAGTAATCAATATGTTTAATAATTTGCTATCATCTGTGCTTTTCATGAAAAAACCTTGTATTTTAAACAAAGGTTTATTTTTAAAAAAAAAGCATTTTTATTTAAGTACAACTCGTTTAGAACTGGGCCCAGTTTCCTCTTTTCGTAGAAAGGTCCATTTGAGTGGTCCTCAAATACATCTTCTCTGTGAATTCAATTATAACATATTATTCAAAATGACCTCACAAGTGTTTGAAACTATTCACAAGATGCGAATATTACTCGTAAAATTACCCGTCCATATTATTTTTATCTATTCTTCATTGTTTCTTACTTGCATGTTCGTCTATCCAAACGAAACATAAGAAATAAAAAAAATTCTTTCCCAGATTTTTTCAATATTGCGTTTCAATTACTGCGAGTAAACACAAGGAAAATAATTTAAAAACGTTTATGACAAGACCAAATGCCAAAACCCAAACAGCACCAAACCTTGCGCCCATTGAATCGAGTTTTTTTCCGAGCTTTATTGTAAATATGAATTATAAATTACATATCGTCAAAACGAAAAAAAAAAGATTTTTTGTTACAGAAAACTTCACCTACAAATACGATATCGACTTTTGTAAAATTTCTTGCGATTATATAAAAAGTTTAAACCAAATAATCACTACTAAAGAATCTGTATTTATCTGTAACACAAATCTCGCTAGTTTTGTATTTTATTTAAATTGGTCGATGAGTTTTTCTAGAAAAATAAATAATAATAATAATATATATCTTTATTAAAGCAAGTTTGCACATTACAACTAAAAATGCATTTTATGATGTATATTGTATATTGCTTTGTAACTTTTTTTTAAGGTTATAAAATTAACAGAAAAATAGAAAAATAATATGATGAAGATAAAAAGAAAATAAAAGTACAGTTAGTTGAGGTTTCTCAAATACCGTCTCACTAGGCTAGCCTGTGTTGAGGCAGAATTTTTCAAGTTACTTCCTAATACCTTTGAACATACCTATACTTGTATTAAGATGTATTCGTATACTGTGGTTATTTTAATAACTGCGAATTTGTGTGAATCCACCGGTAAAGGCCCTATTCTTATTTTTGATCCAGGTTTTTACATTGTATTTGATTTTTTTTTGTAAATCACATTGTTTTATATTGTCTGGAAGAATGTTTTAGAGTCTTGTTACAAAGTATTTAAATTTGCGTTGACTAAAAGTAGTATGCGTTATCGTTTTTGTTGCTTCGAGTCCATCGTGCATTTGAACTTTTTTCGTAGTGATTATGTATATTTGTGTACAGATTAGTTTTTGCATATAGCTGCCGAACATCAAAAACATTAATAATATTGAAGATTAGGTTAAATTTAAATAAATAGTAAATTAAACAATGTTACTTTGTTTAAACCTCTTTATTTTGTTACATGTGCCGATAGGTTTAGAAACAACCAGAACATAATGTATTACTAAGTGTTGAAGTGGGGGTGGAGGTGTCAAGAATAAGTGAAGATTGGGGAAAAGAGATTGGATGAAAGGTGAAAGAGAACATGTCTAAGATGAGACTGTTAGATTTTTTTTGTTTATTGAAAATGAACAAAAACGATGATAATGAACTCAATGTGGCATAATAATAAAAGCAAATCAACGCTCTTAGGCCCTTTGTACACAGGGATACTACTTAATTACTTGATTGCGGCGCAATCACAAGTAACCTACCGATATGCTACTCTTTAACGCTGGTTTCTGTGCATAGCGCTTCCCCAATTATACTGAACATTAGCCAAGGAATTGATACGACATCAAGAGACTCTAGCGACAAAGACAAACATTTTGTTCATCTTTATATATAAAAGCATGAAAAACGGTATAAAATAAGATTTTGGGTTCAGCCATCGAACAAAATAAATGTTAATTGTAAGGCGATTGTCGCTACCAAGGAATTTAATGAGAATGATGTCAAATTGTATTTTCTTTCCAACTTAAATCCACGCCTTCTCCGCTAAATCCTTTTTAATGTATGGCGGTAAATTATGGTTATATAAAAATGGACATTTTTTTCCAACCTCGAGAATAAATGTAACATTTAAATCATGTTCCGAAGTCTTTCAAGTCAAACGATTTGTAGATGCGAATACAACTAGCGCAGCGTGCCACCAGCACTGTCAGTAGTGTGCAACTGACGTGAAATCCGTAGTCGATGCGTCGCGTCGTCTACGAAAACTAGCAAAATAAGATGGTGGCACTCACGAGCGGCGCGTACACGCGCAAAAATCTCGAGTCGCTTGTAAGTATCTCCGTCGACAATCAATGCATTGCGATTATCTGGACTAGTTAAAATCCATTCATGTTTTATGGAAGTAGATGCTTCAGAAACAGACTTGTCACACGCAAAGAAAACCCACGCTTCCATCGCTGTGCCGATCTGGGATGTCCAAAGATGTGTAATGATGGAGGGGGTGACGTCATGCCTTTACTCTTCCAAAGTACGCGTCATCAACCAATATGTGCATCAAAAATATGTTTCTGAGCGCTGGATGATGTGTTCCCATTTCTACACAATTGGTTGACAAAAAATGTCTACAACGGGAAAGAGCTCTTTAGAAATAATGCAAGCACTTTCTAAAGACCTTTATTGTAGCATTTGTTAATATTTCCACAATGCGCTACCGCTATCCATTCAGGTGAGGGAGCTATGTTTCTGTGGAGAACTCTAATGGTGTATGGCTTAATTAATTTTAATTTTAATTCGTATTTTTAACTACCGATTAAAATTCACATATTTTGAGTATTTCGATAGTGATATAATATACATATACCGGTCAGTGGCCGAGTTGACATCGCGCTTGGGTCCCACTCAGGCGTAGTGTGTTCAATTCCTCGGCTGGCTAAGTCCCTATCACAACACAAGCAACATTTTCAGCTTACTGTGGTGGTAGTAGGAGATTTTCAAAGAGTCTTGCTTTAAAAAAAATAAATAAAAAAATATATTTATATATATCTATATATTTTTTTATATTGCTTCTCACAGAACATAAAGCCTAATTTATCGCAACCTCAGTAAAACAAATAGCCTAAAAAAGTGTAAACAGAGTATCGATGATCTACATACTATTGCAATATTTTAAGTTTCCTGATGCTAAACTTAAGATGAGCTGAGAAATTAAGCCCCAAGATAAGTTAATGCAGAAATAAGTACATAAATTAGATGAGACTTTTCTAACTAACCAAGAGGTCTGACGCGGACGATCGATATAGCCTTGTGGCAATACAATAATGAATTCGTGATCTATGAACAGTTAGCAATATTCATGAGCAGGGTCAACGATAGACAAAAAACAAAAAATCCCGCCAAATCTAACGCGGTTCCTTGGTTATCAATTAAATTTCTGTTGACTCGTGATATTTATTTATTCATTTTCGGGAAATCGACAGTTTACATTTAATAAGTTTGTACGTAAGTATTATTTAGTAAAATAAAACCAATTATGGATTTCCTCCTTGTGACTTTTACTGAGACAGCATAATATGGAATAAGTTATTTAAATTTGTGAGAAAGGAATATGAATTAAAAAAAATAAACAAAACAAGAGGTTATATAAAACGAAAAATTTACAGAACAATACATTTATAGCCATGCAGAGAGGTTGTAGATATAAATCAAATCATAATAGAGATATAAACAATAGAGACAAACATTATTCACAAACCATCAGAGAAATATTCTTTTATGAACCTCTTGTATTTGGTGAGTTTGCAACTGAAAATATCAACTTTGGATAATACTCTATTATAATTATTGCATAGTCTGTTTAGGCAAGAATTCTGCTTAGAGTTCGTTTTGCTTTTATCAACCCTTAACCGGACACAAGATCGTGTTGAACGCGCATATACGCAACATTGTTTATAATTTCGTTCTTTATGCGAAATTACTGGTTTATTAATGAACGGAAATCTTGATTTTTAAAATAATTCGTATAAGCGGCGAGTAATCTGTAGGGCATATGATGTTCATGCTTACACAAACCAAATTTGTTCACCTAATAAGTTGTGAATAAAGACTACATAACAATATATCCCTTTTTGGTATACCTAATTATTATAAGCAATAATTAGTCGCCTGAAATATCAATACAAATTGAAAATATTTCCTGAGTAAAAATAAATGCCGCCGACAGGAATTGAACCCGCACCTTCTGATAAACAAAATTAATAATCCCGTTTTAGCGCCAAAAAGTAGATACGAACTGCCAATGCACATTTAGAAATCAATTGTAATTATTATTAATAAATTAGTAATGTTGAATTAAATTCAATTCAGTATTACAAATTTATTCATATTTTTACGTAACTGTATGACGTTTGATGTTTCAGAACGTCAAATACCTCCCAGTGTTGCCAGTATGTATCATTTATCGAATCGATAGGCATATCTAACGACGATTTTGTAGCGATCTAGCTAGCTCCCTCGCACTATTGATACACAGATCTATATTGGTAATGCAAATCGACATACGCTGGCAATAATCGGCGCATCTGTCTTTGAATTTACGTACATAATAGTTAAAAATACTAATAAATTGACAATGTCAAATTGCAATAATAACATTGGTAGTTTGCATATATTGTTTGACACTAAAAAGGGGGTTAATTAGTTCATGAGGTCTTTAGTTATGACTAAAAACTTTTGTTCCTTCAAGTTGGAATTGAATCAATTGATCGCATCTCGATCTTCCATGGATCATGTATTGATTAACCGGTAGTTATTATTCACAACGAATGAAATTATCGTTTTGACAGTTTATCCGACACCTCGGAAGCCTTGCTAAAAGCAGCGACTTTTGTCTACCGACAGTCGAAAACATATTTTGAACGTGCTCGCGAACGTCACTAACTGACCATAGATGAAGCGTTTCTTCAATATCTTATTGGATTAATGCAACGGTATAAAATCATCGGTAGTTACGCCCATCAATCTGACATTGCAAAGTTTTAGATTTTCCTGTGCTAGACCCCCAGTATTGGAAAGTGAACAGTAAACTAGATGAAACACTATATCTGTGTGTGGGAACATAATAACATAATAAGTACCTCGTCATTGCACAGACCGTTCTAATTAATCATATGTATCTGACGTGTAACCTTGAACTTTAAACTGTCCCGATAATACGGATACCTTTTACCATTCTTTATCAACTATTGTTTCTAACTATATTGCACATATCCTGATTACTTTTTTTAAAATTTTAATGTTATACTTCACTTTTCCACTCAGAATTTTTGATGCGGCTATGAGTACTGCCACCCTGGGAACTATTTTTTTCATTAAACCCACACAGGAGGCCCGCGGAAATTTTTTCCCTCAGTGCCTATGTCATCTATTGAATAATCAACACCTCCGCCATAGGTCACCCCGAGTGGTTCACTACGTTTTGTGATTTAGCAGGGGTTCCCGGGTTCATCGGGTGAGGTATATTCAGGATGTGCCTGCCCACCAATTGCTAGGAGTGCCAGATCGGTAGAGGTGGGTTTGGGGAAACCATTGACCTCTCCAACTTGTCTCTCGACGCATCGCCTTGCACCGTAGTTGGAGGGGTATATTTGTATGTCCGTCACTCCTGGTCACATTGATCCCTTGATTTAAAAAGCGTTCCACACAGCATCTCAAGAGATGACATAGGCTCTGAGGGAAATTATTTTAATCAGTAATCAATAAAGCGATGTTTGCAAGCTACGCATGTTTCATTTGATGTTGCTCTATTTCCAAAATAAAGATTTAACGGTTACTAAGCGAGGTTTGACCTCCCATCTCTATCATCTAACACTTCCTTCTGCCTGACAACAGTGAGAAATAGCCACATTGGCTACGGGTAGTAGGTACATACACTTGAACGATAATTACATTCACACAAAGCAAGTATGTTCTTCCACAATGAACTGATTGGACTTGGATATCCACTATCCTTCTGTAGTCCTCGATTCACTACCAGAATCTCATGTTACAACTTCCAGCGTTGAACCGCCGTAGTTTAATTCAATTACTTTAAAAGCATCTCGTATTTCTCGCTGAAACTTGGAAAACATTTTTTATTGTTGACAGCCGCACATCCGCATACACGTCGACGGGGCTTGCGTGAATAAGGAACTAGCGTAATTTCTGTCAGCGGAATGACTACCATACGATATACTACCTTTAATATTTCATCTAAGATTATTATATTATATTTTGAAATGTTTTCCCTAGTTCACCACTGAGACAATTTTTGTGTACGTGAATTTCGCATAGAAGTCCCAACTTGTGTGAACAAAGTTTTAAAGCTGAAGGTAAGGGAGGGGAAGGAGATTGGGAAAAAGCATGTGGGGGAGTTCAGATTCCTGGCCTTTCAGATGTGGTCATCAAACTATTTTAAGCAACTTTTTAATTATGAAAATGGTGTTCATTTATCTAAGTGATTCTGAGTAATATCTATATATATATTATTTTTCATAAATTAATTATTGTGAAAAAATGCAAATTAATTAAACAAATTTATAGTTGCGCACATCGAGATATGAGCCTGCGACCTACAACTTTAACCTTCGACTTCGGAAGCTGACTTTAAAAAGGTTTTTATCGACACTATCGGTATTTTGTCAACACTACTTAGCTAGCTAGCGGGATGGCACGTCATCAATAACGTTTGACAGCTGTTGTCGATCAAAATAATGTTAATTAGGTGAGCCTAATTGGTCCTTGTAAAAATTTTTACAACTGGTAATTTGCAGATCTAATAAGAACCTAAAATTGAATAAAATTATCTGCTGGTCCCAATTAACATTCACTTAGTCAAGTTAATGCGAACAACGTGAGAACGTTAAATGTTTGTTTTATGGAAGTGACGCGTTGAACTTGACCAGAGATACGGTAGGAACTATCAAAGTGTAGTATCGAAGGGACACATAATTTCATAGAAAAAAATTTAAAGAGGTAATGATGTGATAAATGTACATCTGTGGAGAAAAATAAGTAAATATGGCAAAAAGCAAACATCAAAATAAATAAATTAATGATTTATTTTTAATTCTTATCGGTATCTTTTTATTAATAATATTAATAATAATTGGCATATTTACATGGCGTCGTTTTCGTGAAAAATCACCTCGTTTATAAATATATTTATTCATTATAATAATATAAATATAAATAAAAATATATTTATTAAATAATAAATACATCTAGCTTACAATGGTGGCTCGTGACTTTTGGGTGTACTATATAGAGTGCTAATATTACAAAAAATTATTATAAGCATTATTGATACTGTCGGTTCCATGATAACTGAACACAGTGACAATTCAATACACTTTTAAAAAGTGATTTAAAGTCATTTAGCAACGATGAAATTTTTTTTAACCTAACCTAACCAACTTAACCCAGTTAATAAAGTTTTTGTTTCATCACTTTTCATGACTTTATATAACTTTTTAAAGATGTGATGAATTATCATTTGATTTATCCATTCACCATATTGTCGTAGCTGAAAACGATTCTTTTTTGTTTTTTTTCAAAAAATCGATTTTTTTGTATGTAGATTCTCTGTTAATCTTAGTTTGGCTGCACGGATTTTTTTTTAAATCTTCATAGAAAAAATCTTTTTTCTAAAAAAAAATTAAAAAATCGTTTTCTGCTACAAAACCAATTATAATGACATTTTTGTAATATACTTTTTTGTAATAGACGTTTGGGTGTACTAGAGTTAGTACTAACTCTAGTACACCCAAAAGTCCTAGTTGTAAGTTAAAACTGGGATCCATAATAACTAGTGACTTACATCTAAGACTTATTTCTAGTGACTTACGACTAAGGTTCATAATATTCTCAAATACATCAATTTGAATTACGATTTTGTTTCATTATTGAATAAAAAATCAATGATTGAATAAAATAGAATCTTAGAAGTAGAAATTTACCCACTTCCCGACATCCAATCGAGCTGTAACTCGGCAGATAGACTCGTTGTCATTACAATGCATTATATCAATACTAATGCACATTTACAATGGGTTTATTTTTTTCTTAATGATTATTTGAAGACAAAGTAAATAAGTCTATTCACGGTGTTCTTCATTGGAGAATCCTGTTCCGATGCAGTTTGTAGAAAGTTGTGTTGGTGTTAAACCATGACTTTCTCATCATGACTTTTTGGTGTTATTACATATATTTTTTTATGATTTCTTAACAGTAACTTATATATCCTTATCCACTTGAGTGATTTTCGGCATTTGTCGATTTTTCAAAACGTCTGAAACGAGTGATCGCACGCCATAATACGGCATTTTTGACTCATTTACGATTTTTTTATATTTGTTTTTAATAAATCCTAAAAATGTAGGATAAACTGTAAAATATAGCTAAATTTAACGGCTATGTAACGACCGGTCGGTGGCCGAGTTGACATCGCGTTTGGGTCCCACCCAGGCGTAGTGTGTTCAATTCCTCGGCTGGCTAAGTCCCAACACAAGCAACATTGTCAGCTTTCTGTGATGGTAGTAGGAGATTTTCAAATATTGCCAGGTTATTCGTAACCCGGGAATGTTTGTCTTTCTTTTTAAAAAAAAAAATATAGTGAGTTTATATATCGAAGTATTAAAATTCAGAGGTATATTTTTTTAAATGAGGACAGCACTCAAATCATCTTTCAGTTATTTAAGCGAGTATTTGAGTGGTTATTTGATTTAAAAATGGTTTTAATGGGATAGTTTAAGTTATTTTAGGTTAGGTTAGGTAGGGTAAGGTTAGAAAATGTTTGGTTAGGTTAGGTTAGAAAAGGTTAGGTTAGGTTAGCTTAGGTTAGGTTAGGTTAGGTTTGGGTACATAAGGTTAGGTTAGGTTAGAAAGGTTAGGTTAGAAAGGTTAGGTTAGCTAAGGATAGGTAAGGTAAGAAAAGGTTAGGTTAGGTTAGGTTAGGTTAGGAAAGGTTCGAATCTAATGGAACGTAGTAGTTAAAAATGAGTTACAATTGCAACAAAAAACTAACATCAACATGGGAAAAAGGAAAAAAAACCTTTAATTTTTTAACTGAATTTCGGTTAGGTTTCCTTTGAAAGCAAAATTCACACAAGATAAAATAACTTCCGAAGGATTTATTTTTTTAGCAGTGTATTCCTAGCCATTTACATAATTAAATGTTTCGTTTCCACGCCGCACAGTGGCCAACGTCTGTTGTGAACATTAAACGAATCGTTGTAATTTTTAATACACACACGGAGCTGGGACGCCCCGGTTCCCGCTCCTTGGTTGCGTTCGTTAGGACGGGTATGAAATATTGCGATCCTTTGGCCTTTCCGACTTTCTCTGCAAAATGTTTACCAAAGGCCACTTATCTGTCGGGAAAGACAGAAGAGGAGGAAAAACAAGGAAGAAATACCTTAAGAGAACAGTCCATAACCAATTTTTAAGTAACTAAAATAAACATGCACACAAGCTTATCTTTTTACGTTATATCTTTAAAGAAAAATCTATGTATATGAAAATAAAAAATTACAAAATTATTAGTTTTTATGCCGTCAACTTGTTTGTAAAAGTAATAAGTGATTTGATATTTGAATTTGAATGAAACAAAGAGTCTGTGCCTACTTTTATATTTATGATTTGAACGTTGATGAAGCTAGGAGTGTGTACCTACACTAAAAGCCTTATTTAACGGAGTTTAAATGTGGATGATGCAGTGAGATTGTGCCTACTTTCGTATTTGTGATTGGATGTTTGAATGTGGATGATGCAAGGAGTGTGTGACTTCACAAAGGGTCCAGGAATTTAACTGCTCAATTTAATACACATGCAGCTGAACCAATTTGGTCGCCCGGGTCAAGAAGCTCAGAATAAGCTTTATGTCGCAAAAATGGGCCTAGGAGCTTAACCCTTTCATCCCCAGTGTTAATTCAAATTAACATGAACTTTGTGATTTTTTTTACCGTAACGGCAGTGATTTAGAAAAACCATGTTTTTGTTTTCTTATAGCTTGTAGTCTTTTCTTTGGCGTCTATTTTTTCCGCTCGGTTGAAATCCTTATTCCCGCCACAACAACGATAAATATTTTGACATCTGCTGATTGTGAGTTTCATCGAATTTTTGCCGTCATTGAATACTTAATTTAAGGTGAGATATCAATATTTTATACTCGAATTACAAATATTTTAACGCATTAAAACGTGTTCTATAATAATAACATCAGTTCAATACACTGATCACAGCAATTTATCAGAATATTGTAAATGAATTTCAATGTTCATTCAAATTAACACTGGTAGTGACGGACATGGTTTTCGACTAGTATGGCGAATTTTTAAAGATTTATTATCCTTAATTATTTCTTTATTTCAGAATGAATTTTAGTTAAAATGTTATTTGTTTGTACCTTAGAGATTATCACTTCATTGTAAATGTGCATTTTCGACATGAAACAGTTATTTGTATTACTTTTGTGTTATGTTTATTTTACCTTTCTATTTAAAAAATACACCCTCTGACGCCCAATGTTAATCCAAATTAACATATAAAAATTTCAAAAAAAAAAAAATATTAATACTAATTGTTTTTCAAATAATTTTCTGATTATTATTAACAAGCATGACATATTTTATAAATGTGGAAACAATAATGCGGGATGAAAGGGTTAATACTCACTTTATAATAGAGCCACTCGGGTTGTGACGTTGAGATGTGTATTTTCTCGGCTACTTTACGGTTGCATTCAAAAAAATATTTTTAAAAGGAACCTATAGATCTACCTACAGTACCCACCTACAGTACCTACCTACAGTACCTACCTACAGTACCTGCACACAGTACCTACCTTAGCCTACCTACAATACCTACATATAGTACCTACACACCACACGCTTTAGTGATTGGGTGTATTGATGCACCGGTCTTGTTAATTTGAGCTTGAAAAGTTCAAATTATTGTCAAATACATCAATACTATTAAAATATATTCCTTACCAAAATTTCGTAATTTTTTATTGGCGAATGCAAACTATAGTTGGAATGAGATGTATTAACATAAAATGTTAACGTTTTTCTAGCTGTTCGTATATGAATGTAGACCCAAGGCCGGCCCGTGCAGGCGCAATTGGAGCAGTCCGCTCCGGGCGCTGACTTGCCAAGGCAACAAGGAGCCGAGAACATCTAAAGCAGCGCCCTTGAGGTTTGACACCTGCTCTATATATGTAAACTAAATATTAGTGCATAAGATGAATGGGTCATTCTTCCTCCACTTTTCATGTCTATTGTTTAAAAATATTGTTTTATGTCATGATTAAAAGCGCTATTGCGTACTAATATCTAGTCTAAACTTATTTCACTATTAGAACGCGCCAAACGGTGCGCGTAGATTCGATTTCGTATATTTGGTTAGAGCATTGGGAGCGTTGAAGGTCAATTAAAGCTAAAAATGTGGAACCTGTTTTTCGCTTTATGTCTCATCTAAATATAACACATCGATGAATGGCTACGATCGTTATAACTACACGGCAAAGATTTGTAGGGCATAATGAAAACGACGAACATTTATAATGGTCAAATTAATTAATGGTAAACAAACAAATTAAACTAAAGGCTTTAAATGTTTAATGCAGTGGGGCAATACTTGTGTTTTTCATAACGAAATGATTTGTTGTGTCTTATTTGAAGAAGTAACTGTTTCTTTCACATTTATACGATCTTTGTTGAAAAGGCCCAAAAACCGGAGGAAAAATGTGATAATATTTATGACAAACACAAAATTTGAGTATTTACGATGCGGTCCTCTTTGTTGTTCCAACTTGATTTCTTTATGAAAATATAATTTGTGTTTCAAGAGAGAAAAATCTTAACTTCTGCGAAAACATTTGTATTATCAAAATGATGCTGGTAAAAAGAAGTTTAGTTTTTAATAACAAACAATATTTCTTTTTTCCTCCTTTCTTACATAATGAAAAACCTTTAAGTTTACGGATAAGATTCTGTTACGCTATCTCTTTATTTAGCCAACGTTTTGGACAGCATTGCAGTGTCCATATTCAGGGCAGATGTGTAAGATGATTACACAACTACCCTGATGATGGACACTGTCCGAAATGTTGGCTAAAGAAGAAGGTAGCGTAACATGGCATAATACCCCAAAAACAAATCACTATAATACCGTGAAAATCTCAAATCGTACATGATTCTGTTAAACATTTTTATTTTATTTATGAAACTTTTTGAATTTCCAACTATACATTGCGTCAATCTTTAAAATACGGTTTTAGTAAAATCTACATTAAATTTTATTTTTGCTGTCGTTTGTTTAAATCTTCGAAGTATAATCAATTAAAGTTTCATCAAGATTGTTTACGGTAATTGGTAAAAATACGAAACTGAACATAAAAATAAAATTACTTATTAAGTTATGTATTATTTGGGTGATACATTTTATAAATATTAGACAAGTTGTGTGAGTTTTTTATTATCCTGCTAAACAGTCATTTTCAAAGTTTGGTGTGATATTTAAAATCTTAGATGCGAGTGTTGATAATTCATGTTTCAAAAAGAAAAAAAATAACCATTACGAAACGCTTTTCAGATGTGAAACGTGGAGATTATTTTTTATTGAGGGATCTGAAAATGAAAGAAAACAAGTCTTTATATTTTTTTACAGTAAAATAATTATGTTTAATTGTTAAAATATACACAAATAAATATATTTAAATATTACAAATACAAATTTAGAACAATTAACAATTAACAACAATAGTCACAATTTAGAAAAAATCCATTGACAAGATTAAAGACAATAGAAGCAAATATACAAAGAGCCTATAAGTCACAAGACTGGGCAAATGAAGCGTCATTCCGTGCAAGAGCGTCGTCCCGTCTTACCACGCTGTCTGCGCAAGGATCGGTTTTATCCTCTTCCGCCCAAAAGACGTTTACACCAAAACGTGGATACCTTTACAAAACCTGAAGATTTATTGAAATACCTACATAAATATACGCGAATTATGGGATAATAAAGTCAGGTGTTTGACTCTGTCAGTGAAGATCTAGACAGATGTATTGTAGTAGAATAAAAGCCCATGTATTAGTTTCATCTCTCTCTCACATCTCAGCTCACAACTAGTAACACGAAATCTTCACTCTCTGTACTCGGTTAACAATAAGCTCAGTAATCAAACTCGTAGTATAATTGTATGAATAATCCGGAAGATTATAATAATGATGGCACGGCCAATACATCCATATTATAACAGTGGCGCAGTCGAAAAGCGGATAGCAAAATCAGCAATCTCATCGAGAATTAAGGAAAATGTGACTAAAACCGATAAATTACAACAATATTTTTGAGTAGTTAATGGCCGGATCATCGAAAAAAATTAAATCACGGAGTCTAGGATTTGGAGTTATGAAGAATATGAACTACATGAAAAGGTGTCGAGTTCCGTAGATTCACCACTTGAGGGCATGGATTACTAAAGGCAGAATATAGAAGGGTGAAAACAATAAAACAATAAACAATAAACTACAATCACTTGATGAAAGAACTAAACTTATTAAAATTCTCAGATAGAAGACTTGTTTCCGGCTTGATTTTTATTTATAAAATTTTTAATGGTATTATGGACAGCCCTGATTTATTAAGTCTAATTACCTTCCATGTAAAAACTAGACGATCCAAAACTGTTTTTAATTGCAACAAAAATATCAGGACTGAGTCATTTAGATACTCGCCTATACCTAGATTGCATGCAGTTGGCAATGTTTTCTCAGAAGTAGTAGATGTGTTCAACTAATATACCTCAAACACCATAATCAATGTCAGAAAAGATAATATTTTCTGCATGGCTCCTTGATATCTTATAGCTAATATATGTTTTATTTTATTGAAAATTATTATTTCTTATTCATAAGTATCACTGAATCGCTGACAGCACTGAATTGTTAATGCCAAGTTGCAATGGCTACTCAGCTTTTCCAAGTACAATTAATTTTGTGGGTTACAATAAACTCACTACTGACTATTATCATAGACTCCTCATACTTCGACTTTTGACAGGTCTTATACAAACCTTGTATGAAGTAGTTCAACTATTGTTAAACTGGTATATGTTTCTTTTGAATTATGCATTGTCTTACTGCACTTATATTAATAACTGCATTATTTGCATTATTTTTTTTGTTTACTCATTAATTGTTCGTTAATTTATTGCTTTATTATCCTGTTAACCGATTGTAATTATCGATGTAATTCGATTATCACTGTATTGTAAAAACCATTATATGGCGTTTGAATAAATAAATAAATGACTAAATTTTCTCTTTAAAAAAAACAGGACTGGGTAGGATCAAAACTGCACACACAGGCGTAAAATCAGAGGTAGGGAGTCATAGAGAAGGAATCGTGGAGCTGCAAAATCAAGCCACAAGAATAGTTAGACTTATTGGGGAAAGAAGCGGGTTATTGGATTGGTGACTGGAAGCGTGAAACAACAAAGGTCATTTTAGTGAAGACTAGAACAACGAATCGTAGTTAAGTATTTTTTCGCTTCCATTTTTCTGAATGAGAATTCTCGTTTGAAAAGTTCTATAAAATCTATTCCTAGAACCGACCAATTAGCATTCCATACCACCTTTATTATTAATATTAAAGAAGTTTTAATGAGTTTTTGACTTTTTTATACTAGAAAAGCTACTTGGATCAAGTGAACGAATTGCTTGTTCCTTGTCGTAAGGGAAATCAGGTTTCAATGCGTCTGAGACAAACAAACTGGCTGCAGACGAATTGATTTTCAAAGGGTTGCTGTGTTATCGAAGTATTACATCTTGTTTCTTCCATGAAACAAGGTTAGACCTCGGGCGTTAACGTCCGTAAGGTGAGACACTTTGCAGATCGGAAGGGAGGAGGAGAGAGGAGAGGTAGAAGGAGGAACGAGGGAGATCGATCCGAATTATAAATGTACATATTGTTGAAATGTTTCAGATGAAACGTTAATATCGTTGAATTATTTAAGTGAAATGATTTGTTGGTTTTTGTTAGAAAAATATTTAAGTGCAAAAGTGGATCGCTACGTTTGTTAGCACGGGTATCGCCTTGCACCGCAGTGAGAGGGATAAACTTATACGTTCGTTACTAGTGGACAAACGAACCTCCAGATTCCTACTCACCTCTTATGCCTCATTCCTTCCCAGAACTTCCACTCCTTCCTTCCCTTAAAAAGACCCTCCACAAAACATCTAGAAAAAAATTATTCATTATATGTTACGTTTTATTCTTATATTCATCGCAATTATATTGCGAGAGAGTGGTTGAAGAAGACCTTTCGACTTCTCCAACCGCCTTTACCTATCGCCTTGTACTGTAGCGGTAAGAATTGATTCATACCTCCGTCACTCCTAGTCACTTTAACCCCCAGATTCCTACCCACCACTCATATTTTTTCCTTCAGAGAACTTCTTCACCTTCCCAGCATCCCCATAAAACAGGCCCTAAGGGATTTTTATTCTCAAGGGCTCCTGTATAGAGCTAATGTAAAAAAAATATGTAAAAGTTACGTTAGAGAGGATTTAGGGCTAAACCGGCGGCTGAGACCACTGGAAAGAGAATGAAATGCTTCATTTGTTTTAAAGCTAAATGTAATCTTCAAAATTGATTGGATAGTTCAAGAATTCAGACAATCGATACATTTCGATTTTTTTATTTAATTTTTAAGGTACATATTTTTTGTTAAATATATTTTATTAATAATAATACATAATAGATGGTATGTAATAGAGAGTTATGTTCATAAAAGGGTAGTCCAGCAAAACTGCCCCATGTCAACATTTTGTCTTAATTAATAAGAATAAGTAAATATATTAAATTAATTGAAAAGTGGAAGATTTTATTTTAATGTGTCAACCCCATAAGAATTATTAGTCTGCGGGGTAAAAGATATGGACTAATGTTTTAAACAATAAAATATAAAAATAAAATAAAATTACAAATATATGATAAATAATTGGAAACGATGTGTCAAGAATTCAGACTGTTCCGTGATTTTTCACGGGTCTGTGCATGTATGGCATAATTTCCTGAACTATAATAATAATAATGTAATCTATCAATATTTAGCGATGGTCTTAAAGAAACCATCATATTAAAAGCGTCGAAGTCGGTACCTACCTACAGTATATTTTAAATGGCTTATTTTTGAAGACCATTTTTAAATTTTGAAGACCATTTTTATTCCAGCATAAAATTATTCACAGCAAATGAACTCTAAATTTATTTTTAATTTTAGCCCCTTTTTAAAATTTTAACGTCTTGTGCACGGAAAATACCTACTGAGATAAAATATTGCTAATTTATTAAGAAAATCTTCGAAATATTCGTAATCTGGTTAAAAAACGGAACTGCAGGTACTCAATGAATAAACTGATTACTTTCCAGTCAAAATTTCACTAAAGAAGGAATGTTTATAAAATTTCATTTGTTTCGTTCGGCCAGCTTAGTGACTCACCGGCTCTTTCCGCCCGGCTGCCAAAACTCTGTGCGAGGAAGGCTCATCGAAGAGTATACTTGTATATGTTCGCATCTTGTTATATCATCAGGCCAAATGCAGGTGCATGAACACGTTTTTCAATACATTAGGAGTGTTGAATAAGATTTCAAAAGGTTTTTATAAGGTTTCAAAACAGCAATACTCATTTTTCTCCGTGTGTGAAGATTAATTCAGACAAGCTTTCATGTAGGTACGGTACCTATTGATGTTAAATAATACTAACGGAAAATTATTTTAACTGTCCTCTCACAAATTGGAAAAGTAACATCCCGTAATTTTCGTGGGTCTGGGCCAGTAATATAATATCATCGAGTGTTTTTAAATGTATTCCGTTTTATAGTTTATTCTTTCTCGAGTTTTTGGGTTTGATTCGAAATTCAAAATCAAAAAATATTCAGAACAGTCGCACGCATTCTAGAAAGAAGCAAATTTCGTGCAAAATCGTTTTTGATTTGAGAAAAAAAAATCTAATGCTTAGCGGTTAACCTCCCGGGGCCAGACGTATTGTGAAACTTTTGCATCGTAATTTATTTTTCATTTGAATTTGATATAAATTTCTGATGTATTGAACTTGAAAAGAATATTTGAATCTCGGAATGCCCAAAGTTTACACATCAATGTGATCATTTCTCTCCGAAACTTCTCTCAGATTTTTTATTATTATTATTTCGGTTTATGCTTCCCGAACGACAGTAATTTTCTTACGAACTTTGATAAAATTGTACATTTACTTGGTAGACGGTTGAATTGTAAAAGTAACCAATTTTCGCTTTCGTGAAAAAGATGGCATTATGTGGTACCAATCATGTACATTATTATGGACCTACCTACAATATATTTCTATGTGTATATTTAAATAATAATAAAATAATTGTTTTATCATAAAAAATTTACTTTCATTATCACTTTTCATTTTTTTGATTTTTCATAACTGACGGTTTTTTGTGAGGTTGAGAGGCTGAAAGTAGTAAGGTGGGTAAGGAAATGATGCAGCCTTTTTTCGGCCCGTGTCAGTGTTTGATCAAATTTTTAAAAGCCTTACCGGATATTAAAAACAAATGCATGTGTTTTCAAACACTATTATGTATTTTAAAGAGAGACAAACACATACAGTATCGGAATAACGTATTGATGGAGTACTTAGCTTAGAAAAATTGAATCCACAACGCTTAGGTAGAAACCCGGCGAGTTTTACTCTTGCTAATATTCTAATCTTGATTCAATTTCATTGAAGTTCACGCGGACCGTATTATCTCCTAGTAATAAAATTTTATTAAGCTCTTTATTCAATGATTTTGACAGGTAAAATAAAATAAAATATCACAATCTGTTCAGATAAAATAAAACAAATAAACGACATAAAGGCACACGCAACAAGCCATGTCCAAGAATACAAAGCCGCTGCGTATAAATCTAGTGTTCTTCGACCCACATGTGTGGCATTCTGTTGTGTGGTGTGGTATTATGTGGTGTTGTGTGGCATGGCGTGGTGTTGTGTTGTGTTCGGCCGTAGTAAGTCACCGCGGTCTGTCGCCCTTTTGCCACGATTGTTTTCTTTCTGTGCGGATAAAGGCGGAAAACCCTTGTCCTTCTGCCTTGTTTGGTAAACATTCTTCGCGCGCACACTTGCGCGGGCGGAACACACGTACAATGGACTTGCAGAACAGACAGGGCCAGATTTTTTAGACAGCGAGATCATTATTATTATTATTAACAAGTACCCTGCTGCTACGTGTCAAAAGTAAATAAAATTTTATATCAAGCGCAAATAATAATACAAATGTTCATAAAAAAACAAAAAAATGTGGTTTTGTAAAAAATAAGAGAAGGCGGTCGATAAACCGGTGGGTAGGTCACACAACCAGCAGAGGGATGAGCTCAGTTTATACAGCTGAACTCACATTTGGAAGTTGAGTAAGGTCCGTCTCCTACAGTAAGCAACTATCCGATACTGATGTTGTGTACTCGCGCCATGCGTCGCAAACAACTTGCCGCGCACAGTCCGTACACGTCGCTGCTGAAATCACGAGACAAAACTTGCTTTCATTTTAACACTCACAACTGATCTTTTCGAACATGTTTCAATGCCCAAGACAAACTTGTGTTGTGCATTTTTAGAAAATAAGTGTGATTTCAAGAAATCTATGAGCGGGATCTATGTTTTTGAGTTCTATGCGCTTTGCATCTTAAGCAATTTGCGACTGTAAATTTTAACGAACGTCACTACAAAGAGTTGCAAGAGCGAGAAACAACAGTCCAACACGTGCCACCATATATAATAATAATAAAAGTTACTCTGCGCTTATGAGGAACTCAAAAAAAAATTTTTTTTGTAAATTTATGGTTGACTGTGCTACTTGAAGGTGTTATCGCAGCTAAAAAATATTCATTAAGCATATAGGGATTTAGGATTTTTTTTTATTCCACTCTGCCTTAACTTACGTATTTGTGTGGAGGAAGAAGTTTATTTATTATAAATTTACCGTTTTGGACTCAGTCAGTTCCGATTTCTGGACTCATTTAATCATTTTGTTTTTAATAATATTGTCGTTTTTTTTTTATTTTCGAAACTCAAACAGGTAGATAGGTACTAATAGCTAGGCCCGCATTCGTATTTAGTGAGTTTTGTCAATTCTATCGAATTATTTTATAGAGCTTTGCGAAAACGAAGTATTGAATTCCGTAAAGTATAAGCATACATTTTAGGGATTTTTAAGTTGGAATATGGCGAATTTTGAGACGATTTTTGTATAATTTTGTCAATCCACCCCTTACTCTCACACACACATGTAAAACAATTAAAATAGAGAACAAACAATGGCACAATACCCGGCGCATTGTTAACGACTCAAAATATTAACACGGCACAATGTGCCCGGCCTGCGAGCCCTGCTCCTAGTTCCTAGTGCCTCCTGCACGGGTACCTACGGGTCATTATAATCTAGGAACTACAATGGAGGAATAAAGTGACCCTTGAGATGGAAAAAAGTATTAGAATGTGTTGGGAGGGTGTGTAATGTATAATGGTTTAGAGGCATTCAATATAGAGGTGCTGGCATTATGGTTCTCGGTGACCCATTTTACTGTATTATTTAGGTGATTTTAATTTTTAATGGGAGCCTTTTATAATTTATTCATTTCCGGAAGATTGTTACTATTGGTCTTTTGTCCTCTAATTAGGTGCATTATTAGTGGTTTGGTTGTCAGAAATATCTTGCTGATAACATATTTTGTAATGTTACAAATAACTCATACAGTATTGATCAAATACATTGGTCAAATCAATTTTGTGATGTTGACGTCACCATAACCTCCTTAATTGTACAGCGAGCCGTACCAATTTGTTCTTAAACTCGCCCGTGGATAGAACCACATACTTCCTAAATGTAGTTATATTATTTTTTTATTTTTTCTTTATTCATAAAAATATATTTGAATACAGTTTTTTACATTCTTTTCGACTGTTGATCTCAATATCCATATGTTTTTAATTTCCTTCGACGCTCTTTTTCGCAGGTTTTGTCACTGCAAATACATTGTATAAACGGTACAACTATAATTATTTAGACCCAAATCTGTAATGATATTAAAAAAATAATAATTTCAATAAAATAAATAAATAATTATTATTTTTGAAAACTATAATTATTTTCGTTAAATAATGATGTTTTATGATTTAAATAAAAAAAGGTATAGGATTGCTGATGACCATCTTGACCCCAATCTGTCTTAAGTTATAAAAAAAATATATTTTCATATCTAGTATAAACCTTTAGAATAACTAATTTCTTAATAATATCTCTTTCTCTTGAATCGCAAATTTCAAAAACTGTAAGTGCTGGCTTTTTCCATCTAAGGCAGATAAAATCAATAAGGAGATGCCTTCCCTCTGATGGAGAAAAATCACTCATAAATTCGTTCGTTGTCTCACGTATGGACTATTGTAATAGTGCATAATGCTGGCCTACCAAAAAAACAATTCAACAGAATCCAGGCCGTTTTCAATGCTGCGGCGAGAATGATTTTTGGTGAATCTAAGCACTGTCGTATAACCCCGCTTCTAAGGGATCGTCTTCATTGGCTTCGATGCCCTGAAAGAATAGAATTCAAGATCTGTTTAATGAACTTCAAAGCATTGCAGGGAATGGCGCCAGCCTATATATCGGAATTATGTGTTCGACAAAACCTAAGCGATAGACAGCTTACTCTGAGGTCAGCAAATCTAGATGTTACCAATCGTTTAATCGAACTTTCTCGGTCAAATCGAGCTGTTTACTATGATCGCTCTTTTCGTGTAGCTGGCCCACTCATTTGGAATAAACTTCCTCCAGCCCTTACCAATATACAAAATTTAGCTGAATTTAAACGGGTTTTAAAAACAAAATTATTCAAAAAATCATATAATTTGTATTCTCATGAATCTATAATAGGTGGACATTAAACATAAAAGTACAATAAGGAGGAAACCGAAACCAAACAATTACCGGAAACTTCAAAACCTGGCTTATTATAGTATATTGAAAAGAAGCTTAGGACGGGTTGTTTCGGAGAATTCGAACAATTCATCAAATTTCAACGTTCATTTACGGGTTCTGTGAAAGTCCTATTCAGATTCTGTTATTATATCATTATAGGCTAGTTGCTTGACAGAACTGAAATAAAAACAGAATTTAAAAATATCTTTCACAGAACTTGAAAATTAACTTTGAAATTTGAAATTGTTGAAAAAAAAACTTGAACAATTTTTCAAATTTCAAAGTTAATTTTCAAGTTCTGTGAAAGATATTTTTAAATTCTGTTTTTATTTCAGTTCTGTCAAGCAACTAGCCTATAATGATATAATATTATAATATTGTTGAAAAAAAAACTTGAACAATTTTTCAAATTTCAAAGTTAATTTTCAAGTTCTGTGAAAGATATTTTTAAATTCTGTTTTTATTTCAGTTCTGTCAAGCAACTAGCCTATAATGATATAATAACAGAATCTGAATAGGACTTTCACAGAACCCGTAAATGAACGTTGAAATTTGATGAATTGTTCGAATTCTCCGAAACAACCCGTCCTAAGCTTCTTTTCAATATACTATAATAAGCCAGGTTTTGAAGTTTCCGGTAATTGTTTGGTTTCGGTTTCCTCCTTATTGTACTTTTATGTTTAATGTCCACCTATTATATAATATTTTAATGTTTTCCTGTTTTATATAATATTTTAATTTTAAAGTTCTTATTTTTCGTGCACTGTTATTGTCTTTTATTGTTGTCCTCTACTCAAATAGCACTGTTATTGTTAAATTTTATTCTCTGCTTTTGTGTAAACCGTTTATTCTTTATTTCATATTATGTTACTAATTTTTTTTTTTTTTAAGAAACACAATAGGAAATTTTATTTTAAAGTTTATTATAGTTAAGCGCACTTGAAGTGAAACAACACAAAACTGCGCTATATAAATGCTATGTTATTATTATTAAACAACTTATTACTAAGACATTTAGGAAAAATTTACACTCCAACCAAAACTTATTCTTTATAGCATTTAGGCATAATCCACGAAAAGCTACAAGACTTTTAGCTCCTTTAACATCCATTGGTAGTTCATTGAATATCTTGAATCCTTTGAAATAGAGATTTATTTTTGGTTCCAGACAAATATTTTTTCGGAAGCCTAAAATTTCCACAGCTTCTCGTGGGGTAACCATGTATTTTGAAACTAAAATTTACATTCTCAAACATGTATTTCGGGAGCATCTTATTTTTGAGCTTAAATTTAAATGTATTTTTAATTATCGCTGACGCACATTTAAGGCGCCTGGTTCTTTTTGCATTTTAAATACCTTAGAATACCAACTACAATTCAATACTGCTTGCATACCTCTATTTTGATTTATTAACAATTTTTTTTATCTGTGTGTATGAGTAGGGGCAACTGCTGTACCTGTGGACAAAATCCCGATTTTTCAATAAAACAATATTTAAAAATTTTTGGGTATAACATTTTGATTGGATTATTTTTTTATTTGGAAAAGAAATAGTTAAGACACAATAATTACTATTAATAATTTATTTTAACCACTTCAGTGTCGAGTTATTAACATTTATAAAAAAACGGCATATTTGTCCATAGGTACAACTACCCAATGTACCTATGGACACACATCATTGTACCTGTGGACGCGTTTGTACTTGTGGACAGTAATAATATAAACAAAAAAATAAAGAAATATAAGAAAGAAACCGTCTCAACATTTTAATGGTGTGCAGTCCGACAGTATAGTCTTATTTATTAGCATCACATGCAGCTCTGTATAACTCTTCCGAATCACTACTATCCTAATCTCCATCAGTATCTTCAGATAGTATATAGCATCTCTGGCATATGAAAGAATTCTCGTCATCTGAATCTGAATAATTCTCTTTGTGTGCTCTTTTTTTTTTTTTTTACAGTAAATACCTCACAAGAGTCCCAACTGCTCCCGTCTGGAGCCAGTGAGACTATGGCATCCCCAATTGGGGGATGTTGTGAGGCTGAAGGTAAGTGGGGAAGGGAAAGAGGAAGGTGGGGAAGTACCTGGCTATTCAGATCTAGTCACTAAACACGGCTAAAGCCATTTGGAGCAACGTTTCAATTCTGAATGGTGGTCTTACACCAGGGCGATACTGGTAGTATCTTCCACTCTGGAACGTGCCGCAAATATACTATATATTATTTTAATTAATTAATTGTGAAATAACACAAATTAATCAAATAAAATTTATTTGCGCACGCCGGGTTCGAACCCGCGACCTTCGGAATGGCAGTCCAATGCGTTACCACTGGACTATGCCGGCCGTCAAAGTGATAATAACCTCGTCTTTAGAGTGATAATAACCTTGGCATAAGTTACATGTCAGGATGTTAATTTTGTTTTCATATTGTCTACAAACTGTGCATATAACAAGCTTAACATCGCTTATTATTTTAATATTGCTGGTGCTGGGCTTGTCTAAATCAATTAATGTTTTATCTTTGATGCTGAGACGTTTTGAACCCTCTTTAACCCTTGCAGCTTTATTTTTTCCTCCCCTTACATTAGCCTTTATTTTGTTGTGATTTATTTTTATAGATGCATTCATCATCTCATTTTTTTCGGGAGTGTCTTTCAGTATTTTAGTCCTACCAGGTTTTCTTCCTCGTTTTTTCTGTCTTCCTGGGTGGTGCTTTAGGGAATGGACATATACGCACTATATATGCACTGGAAATAGAAACAAAATAAATTCTTAAACTTTAAAAGATATAGTGATTGTACCTGTGGACAGTCCACAGGTACAATCATCGTGTTGTCCACAGGTACAATTTTGACATTATAAGCTAATATTGTTATAATGGCTAAGATAATCTACTAAGAAGGTTTAAATATCGTCAATGGGTATATGATATGTTATTTCTCAAGTAAAACTAAATACATATCGAAATTTGTGATTCGGGTATTAGGAAAAACCGTTTCAAAATGGTAATTAACTAACTTTTTATTAAAAAAATATTGTAGTTTGCTGCGCTTTCCAAGTTGGGACATAAGAGAAATGGCCGTTAGTCAGTGTTGCCATATAACAAAATTACTACATGTTAATATTTTTTTTGTAATTTTAGGTTGTACAGTTTGTTAAATATGCATAGTGTCCATAGGTAAAACCGTCCATAGGTACAGCAGTTGCCCCTACATTATTTTAAGAATATTACCACTGAATACTAATATTATTATTTTCATCATTGTCATGAAAAAATATCTATTGATAAATATTTTCCTACGATATTTTTTCATCAATAATATTAAATTGACAAAACCCTTTTTCTGATTTCAAAACTTCATAATCAGTTTTTGTATTATTTTTTTTAACCCTTAATTATGACAATAAATTGATTTCTTTCTAAAATGTGATGGTATTGCTCAGGTTCAATATTTTTATATTCTAATAAACGGTTACATATTATCTAACAATGAGATTCTGGCTCATTGTTAGATAAATAAATAAGTTAATAAATAAATTTCTTTTTGCCAGAATCTCACCCTTGAGGACGTCGCCATAACCTCCTTTATTGTAGAGCGATTTCGTTCATGAACTCACCCGTAGAGAGAGCCACGTACTTCCCAAATGCTGTTGATCAAAATATCGATAAGTTTTTCATTTCCTTCAACGCTCTTACAAGGTTTTGGTCTGCAAATACATTGTATAAACTGTACAATTATAACTATCTAGACCCCAATCTCTAATATTGTAAAAATGTGTAAATCGAATAAAATAAATAAAAAAATATTATTTTAAAATATATTCTGTACTATTATTTAAGTAAAAAGGGTATAGGTTTGAATTGCTGTCGTCTAGTATAATAGCGGAGATTTTTTTAGAAAAATACATGTATTTAATCTTTGACAGAATATTTGCAACGTTTATTTTCATATCTCATATTATGGAGATTTTACCCTCCTCAGTTAGTTAATCTTCGACTGACCCCTGTATAAAAATCCCTCCCCGAGAACAAAGAAACCTTAACAAGGATCTCTAAGCATGGTATTGTTATAAGGAGGCTTACAAGGCCGTAAAAGAATTGGCTTCAGTGGTCAGTATTAGGACAAGATTTCAGTTTTATGTATTCTGATAAAATAAGCACATAATTCTGCTTCAGCGTTTCCCATTAAACTTTATCTATTACGACACAAAGGTTTGACTGAAATCCAAAGCGTTTTAATGTCGCTCTTTCAAGGAAAGTAATTATTTTATTTTTATGTGACTATAATAAAAATTAAAGTACCCAAGTATTCATTAGAACTCGGAATCTAATCAAACTAACCTGGAGGAATTAAATTGACTCTACCTTTTCCACTATGTGAATATTATTTTAAAAATATTTTTCTTGATATTTATGTACATATTAAAGTGATTTATTATTGGGGCATTGTGTTGTGTTGCGCTACCTCCGTATTTAGTTCATCGTCAGGGCACTAAATTACACCTGATAATGAACACGGTAATTCTGTTCGAAACGTTTGTTAAAGAAGAGGTAGCAATAAATCTCAAAAATAAATCACCATAATACATGAAACGTGAAAATCACAAATCATATCTTTTTGTAGGTATATCAAAAAACATGAACAGATAAATTGTCTTATAAAAATAGCTCATATATTTTTATTGCAATGCAAAGCACAACAATACTACTTTTTGTGCAAAAACAAAGATTAAATGTTTTGATATTCATATTTTTTTATCATTTATTGTCTTTTATCCCTGTGTAAACTTTTCGACATTATTGTATTTTATATCTCCCAAAAATAATAAATTCAACTGCAATCACTTTTCAATCTCTCATCCATTTCATATCGCTAACCCTTCAATTCATCTGCAATTCAATAAAGCATATTTCAGTTACATCACAACTGTTAGGTTAACTACACTGTTGTTTTTTCATTAAATAAATTCATTCAACACAATGGAGTTACGTTTAGGAATATTTTTAGTATAAATTATTATTGTTGCATAGAATGTGATGAGTCGACGACAAACAGTAATCAAGAGAAGTGCACAATAACAACACGTCAGTTTGACGTAGTCAGCGTATTAACTCTTTTAATGAATATCGCTTTCGGAAGTGCATACATGATATGCACTAACCCACGTAAACAAATGTGTGCATTTTGGGTAGATTTTAATTACGCGACCCAATACTGCACTTTGATGTCGGCAGTTAGATATGAATGAGAAACTCTCAGTATTATCGTAATTTATTTGTGGGGTACTATGCCGCGTTGAACTACCTCCTTCTTTAGCTAATATTTTGGACAGCGTTGCAGGGTCCATCATCGTGTTTAGTTTTGGTGTACCCGTCAATTACCAAACGCAAAAAGCAAGGACCCTTCGTCTTTATAAATATTAATGAGATTTTTCTGAATTTCAATTGCCACCATAATTAGTCATGCTCGATACGTTTTGAGTATTCTGAGAACATCAAGTATAAATTCAAAGTGGTCGGCAATTGCCAATTTGTAAGGTTATCCTATGAAAATTTTCTGATGACCTTTTAGAGATGGTCCGTTTGGAAAGGCAATAATTCACCAACTGGTTACACATGCAAAATTGCACTTGGTTTGAGATATTTGGATGTAAATTCAGGCAATTACAATTTATCCTAAAAATTTTACGTACATAACGAAAAATCCATTACAAAATTAATTGCAACCTTTATAATCGCGTGGCACGTCTCAAGCACTTGCCTTGCCAAAGAAATAGCCTTCCATGACCTATTGGTGATGGATTTGACGAGATAATCGTTCCTAAACTGTTGGTAGAAAAGTCTTTGCAGCAGCCCTCTAGACATTTATAATGGATTTCTTAAGATGGATGGACGCGAGTAAAAACTAGGGGACTAGGAGCCTATAACCTAGGTGGGGACAAACCAATAAGGAGATTATAGATAAAGTAAGATGATACTTTAATCAAAATCAGAAATTGGAGGCCGTTAGAAGCTAATAAAACGGATTTTTCAAAAATGTATCCTTTCCCCTCTACCAATTACCCCTTCTATTATAAAAAAAACCTTTTTCCTTACGTGTCAAGTAATGAATTATTTTTTTTAATGTATCCATTAACATTATTTTTAAGCAATAATTACTGACGTAAAACACTTGCATTAATTTTTAAAATCTTCCGAGAAAAAATACATGACGGAATTGAACCAGCGGCCTTCTGGTGCTCTACCAATTGCGCTACATAGACTTATTATAAACCCGCCAAATTATTCAATTTGTGCTGGTATTTTTTATTCAACAATTATGACTTATTGGATTTTGTTGTCACTAGAAAATAACAAACTTTTTATCTCCCACTACATAGCGTCGAGACATATTATATGTTCATTTATTGGTGAAAATATTTTGACTTGTCTAATATAATTATGTTTTAATGATAAGCTAATGTTAAAGAGACAAGGTTATTCATGCATAGCACTAAAGATAATATATTATTTTTAAGCAATAATCATAAGCCTGAAACACGTATATAAATTGAATTAATAAATTTATACAAAAACCGTTTATTTATGAACAAGTTCTACTGAGTATTTATTATTAAACGTGACAGCTATTTCGCCTTCTGAAGACTTCGCCAAACTATGGTGAAGTCACTTACAGACGATTACTTTATATTATATCTATAAAGGTACCTACTCATAATGAAAAACAAATTGCTTTTATTTTGATTACCTACGCCCTTATTGGTTTCTGATTATTGGTTATTAATAACTGTTTAAAGTTTTCTCACTTAATGTATTGTTAAATTTTGACTAAAGTTACAAACATTAGCTAAACGAGACTTTGAGGTTTCTTTTTTTCTGGATTATTATTATACTCACTTGAATTTTTGTGTTCTTTAATAATAGAACACGTTTTAAACATATTTTATCTAGAAGTAGCGAGCGAATTGTATTTTTTTGTCATTTTCTAAATTTAATTAATTTCCAACTTCTCTAAAAGATTGAGATTACGCCCCTTATTTTGTGTATGTGACGAAGTTGGCTTATTATTATTGAGTGATTTTTTATCTAGCAGATATTTTGCAAATTGTGGCTGCATTTTAATTTTATTTTTAATCTTTCGCATGTGTTCTTTGAAGCAATTATTTAAAAACCGGCCAGTTTGCCAAATATAAACATTGTTACATTAGTCACGCTGCAGTTCATAAATGCCGCTATTTTTAATTTTGGGTACTTTTGCTTGGAAGTTTTTACGAGATGATTCTAAATTATTGTTTGCTTAATTATTATCTGGGCCACCATTTTTGAAATTTCGTTAAATGCTGGTTCGACGAATAACCCGAATAATACGGGTAATAATAATGACACAAAGGAACTTTTTCATAAATAAACTATTTTTCAAAAATTGAATAATAACATTTTTAAATATATAAAAGAAAAACTTTAAAATGAAATGTATTTCAACAAAATAAACTTGATAAAAACATTAGATAAAAATTTTTAATGTATTTCCTGTAACATATTTTAAAATTAACTAAATATAATTTCGAATAGATGGTTCAGTGGTCAAGCTGCTGGATTAGCAATTGAACAGGGCGAGTTTGATACTCACAACGATTATTCAGTGAAAAAACCTGTGGTTTCTGAAAAAAAAATAAGATAAATTAGTTTTTTTCACTTGTGGTAAGGTATTTTCAGGTACACAAACTGTAGTTAATTGTAGTTTTCTCCTAAATTCATCAGCAAAATACAATGTGTTGAACATTTAAACAACTTATATTTACACTTTTAGTCATTAAATGGTTTACAGTAAGTCAGTATTATTACTTACTTACCGTACTATTTATAACTTACTATAGTACTATTTAAAAATCCACATATATTTATTTTTAAATTTAAGCTGGAATTTTTAGATAATGAATCAAAACGCTTCCTTTATTAATAACTGTATTGTAGTATTTAGAATTAAAATGACCTTTCATAAATAAATTCACATGCTTACATTTGTATACTGTTAACATTTGTAATAAGAGAACATATCGTTTCTTGAATTGTTATTTAATCTAACAGCTCGGCTGTGGAAAGATTTGCCAGCCTCTATGTTTCCTACTTCCCACAACATTGATCTCTTCAAGACCCAGCTTCACTCCTTGGTCTCCTCAAAAAGACACGCCACACATCCCCACACAGACCCGCCAGCATCCTCAAAGATTACACAGGTCTTAAGGGAAATCATTTGCCTGCGAGCCTCCTGTGTTGTGTGATTATAATTAACAAATAATTTACTTTAAGATAATCTCAACGGCTTTACAGTGTTGAAATTTTGCAACTATCCCCCCTGATTTTTTTCTCTCTCCAGGTTTTATGCCGTTAAATGGTTTGGTTAATCTAAGAGCTCTTTCGTTTTTCATCAGACCTTTCATTCATCAAACACTCCAGGCCTCCTCGAAGCTTTGAAGCCTCCTCCCCCTGGTTTACACGTTAAACATTTTAAGTCCGCGAAAATAGGTTGTATGTGCAAAATAATCTGTATGTTTAGCGAGTGTTTACTCGGCTACTTAGTGGGGTTAGTTAGGGGGAGTCAATTAGTTGTTTTAGTGAAAACTTTCTGAACACGATGTGTTGGCCAGGTTTTGTTTTGTGTATTTAATGCATTACTACCATAATATATTAATGATGATAAGGAGAAGATGTTTTACCAATGACTATTTTTATAATAATTTTAAGAAAGTATTTTTTTATTATTGAATGAGCAATTTTAGAATATTTATAATGTGATTTATGAGTTCAATTGAGGGAACCCAACCCTTTCCCACCCTATATAAGGTAACAAACTCTTTCAAGGCGCACTACAATGACACTAATTTGTTTTAAAAATAGGAAGCTACATTTATGTAAAAACGACTCAAGTGTTATGTGGATAATGTATAAGTATTTGTACTCTAGTGAACAGTCAGGAAAATTTCTGCAGAAAACGACCGATAGATTAGAAAAAATCACATTAAAGTACGTTGAAAAGCTTCAATATTCTATAAATTTTAATGGAAACATTACGATAGTCGAAAGCTGCCTGAAATTTCTCATTGGTAGCTAATTGAGTTGTAAATCGTAGAAATATATGATATAAGAGTATTGTAAATGGGATCCACAGCTTTTCCGTCCTGTTGGTAACAGATAATTAATCGTTTAAAGCGCACTACAATGACTCCTAATATTTCCTCTAACTAAACGAAACTACGTTTATGTTAAAACGACTCTAACACTCAGGTGTCCTTGTACAGCAGGAATTAGTTACACGCGTAGGCGAATGATGGATTTGTACTTACACACTAGTAGACAGTAATGAAATTTTAGCATAAAATAAACAATAACTTTGAAAAAGTCACAATAATAGTTGAAAGAATATTTTGGAACAAAAAAAAATAATCAATTTTTATTAATATATAAAAATTCAGCATGCGTATGTTTGTGCTCGCAAAACTCAAAAAGTAATACACTGGATTTGCTGAAAATTTCAAAGTTTTTTCGTAATAGTGCCAAGAGTGTTTGGAGAATAGTTGAATGATAGAAGAAGTCGAAGACGCCCGAGAAAGAGACTAGCAATAGCGAATCATTGCGGGGTCCAATAGTATTTTATACATTTAAAGGAAACATAACTATCATCAAAAGTCACCAGTATTGGAGCAAGGACAAGGATCTAAGTACCGCCTAATGGGAGGTTGATGATAATACACGAGGTAGTTCAAGTGAAATTTCAAAAACCTTACATTTTATTTTTAACTCATTGAGTTAGTTAAACCTAGCAATGTAATAGTTATCATAATAAGAAATTAAAAACGTGAATCCAAATAAAACAAATATACAAAACACATGGAGAGGAAAAGAAAAGAAAAAATGCATAGGATAGAAAAGAAAACGAAAGGTTATAAGCAAGTCTTTAAAATGAATCAATTATGTAATAAAACAAATCTAAAGTGGTTAAAGTTATAATTGGTTAAAACAAAGTTTTTTTTTTCATTTATATAATGTCAACTCACAAATTGTTTGATTTCTTCGATAACTTAGTAGTATATATTAAATAATAAAAACTCTATAACAAAATCCCGAAGGAAATTGCTGTGATAGAAAATATTAATAAGTTCAAAAATGAATTAAGAAAATATGTCTATCTCAATTATTAATGTTTCTTTTTTTGTGACTTTAGTGAAATATTTAAAGAAATATTATGTTTGCCAAACAATGTACATGTTTATATGTTTATAAAACTATTAGCACACACGAAGATGTGAGCTAACTTAAGATTAATAAATAAATAAATATATTATGATCAAACGACTAAAATCATAAAAAATATTATTATAATAGAAAGGTTATAGGGAAGTTAGTGAACTCGGAGTCAATCATCCTAACCCGTGTCTCAATGGCGGCACGTTGACCTGGGCAACATCAGTCCACAGTAGGATGATCATCTTGTCTTTTGAATTTTCATTTGAAAATCAGTACAGTGACTTTAACAACAGATAAATAATAATACTAATGATGCAAAAAGAACACTAATATTATAATTTGAATACGCCAGATGATAAATTAATAATTTTTATAAATTAAATAAGCATACAAAATACTTATATAATTTTAACAGTAAATATAACAAATCAAAATAAAAACCCACCTCTCTAGACTTAAAATTCTTCATGCATTTTTATTTAACGCCATATTTTTACAATTTTACTCATTACATGACGTGAAAAAGTGAATTTGACGGCATTCATAAATCTTTTTTTGCAAAAAACTCACTAAACCTTTTCCATGAGAGTCTGTGTTGTTAACATCCCAAGTTTTGTTCCCGGAAATTGAAAACATTCTTGCTAGAGCGGAAATCAGCATCTTTGAGAAAGTGGTGCCAACAGATGACGCCTTGCTGGAAGATACGGCTAGTATTGGCACTTTACCTATTTTAATATTAAAATAATTTGTTTAAATTTCAAAACATTTCCCTTGACAAACATATCGCTTCAAAATCATTCAAAAATTCATGGTTTTAATAGACTATCAAAATATTGAAGAAGTAGAAAAAATTAAATACTTGGAAATCTATCGATAACAAATTAAAACTTAACACCAACAAGAAAAAGTTAATAAAAAAAAATTAAAAAAAAATTGACTTCTAAATTAGAATAAGGTGAAAATGAGACCCTTAGAACTATCCCGCAGTCAAGTGGGTGAGTAGGTAGTACCCAAAATTACTATCCTCCTTATATTAGCTTAAATACTTGACATATCATTTCAGTATTTAACGTTTTCCTGCGCAAATACATAAGTTACCATTAATAATTGACTGGATAATTGGGATTTCTATAGTTTAAAAGCCCATAAGACAGAAAATGCATGGCGTCGTCGGAAGACCCACATGGTACATACGTTTTGTTTGGCATATTGGTCTGTCAAGAGTTAGGCAAGGAAATTGGTCTACAACACCACTGTAGCATCTCACCTGTGCTACTGCACTAGTGTAATTTTTTTTATCAATTAAAAGTGAGTTAAAATAATGGAAATAATTCAGAACCGGGGTATGAGGTCTATATTGTGCTGTAGCAAATATACTAGGATAAAAACATTGCAACGCCAACTCAATATTCTAAGAGTGTGGCAACGTTTAATCTATACATTATTATTTATATACAAGTAAAAACATAAAATATTACCAGATTATATGTTTAAATGTGGTAGTATTATAAGTACAGTTCATGGCTATCCTACGGGAAGCTGCAACGATTTTAGGCTTACTAAGACAAATTTATCGTCAACACAAAACAAAATTTGTTACGAAGATTTTAAAATGTTCAATGAATTCTTTTTTAATGTTAAAGAAGCCAAAAGTCTTGCATTTTTTCGAGTGTTGTGTCTCAATGTTGTGGAGTACAAATATTAGTACGTAGGTCATGGAATATTTTTATTTTAGTTTTAGAATAGATGTATACTAGATATAAAATATTAAATTTTATAACTAAATAAAATATTTTAAAAAAACTATCTAAAAATGAATGTGATTATTATGCTTGCATTATATTTAGTAGATAAAGGTTGCTAACCTGTCTAGTAACATAAGAGGTTATAATAAATTAAACAGTCAATTTAAAACTTATCGTTTTAGAGCTTTTATGAAAGAAAATCATATATTTTCATAAAAGTTACGAGCTGAACTCTAATCATGTTTGTTTTGTATTTGTGAATAATGAAAAACGAAGTTTTTGGCGATAGGCTGATTTTTGTGACATTCTTCAACTGCCAATAGTTTAAAATATAGCCTCCGTGGTCGAGGGGTAATACTCTCGCCAAGCAATCTGAAGGTTACGTGTTCAAATCCCGGCGCGCACAGGTAAATTTTTGCTAATTAATTTGTGGTATTTCACAACTTACTTATTAAAATAATATATAGTATGTTTGCGGCACGTTCCAGAGTGGAAGATACTCTCAGTATCGCCCTGCTGAAAGACCACCTTTCAGAAATTAAACGTTGATTGAAATGGCTTTGACCACATCTGAATAGCCTTGTACTCCCCCAACTTCCTCTCCCCATCTTTTTCCCCTTTCACTACCATCAGCCTCACAACATACTCCAATTGGGGATGCCATAGTCTCACTGGCTCCAGAGGGTTGGGAGCAGTAAGGACTCTTGTACGGTTTCACATTAAAAATATTTAATTTGGATAAGTCACCACAACAAGTTAAGTTTAGTAAAAATGTTAAATTCATTTATTCAAATTCGACGCTGTGATGTTTATTCTTACGAAAGAAAAGTTTAACCGAAACAAAAAGTGGTAAGTTAGGGCTGTGGTTGTCACTTTTAATGTGTGTGCGTTAAGATAAGTCAAGGGGTAGATAACCCGTTCACTAGAAAAACAACATTGGAGCATAGTTACCCCTTGACGCTTTTATCACCCTTCGTTGTACATTTGCAAGATTTACCGAGGGTTGAAAATGCGAATTCCATCGTGGGAAAATCTTTTTACCGATACAATGTATGTTTTCCCGATATAAACGATACTTACTTTATCTACGGAATGTGTTGTTTTATGCGTGATTTTGATTCTTGTAAAACATTACCTTTCTGGCGTTGTGAAATTATTAATATTATTTTTTTAAAAGTAAGACAAACAATCCTGGGTTACGAATAACCTACCAATTTTTGAAAAATTCCTACTACCACCACAGTAACCGGAAAATGTTGCTTGTGTCGTGATGGATGACTTAGCCAGCCGAGGAATTGAACGCACGACGATTGGGTGGGACGCGATGCCAACTCAATTACTGACCGGTCATCGTAATTTACGTTCTGACAAACTTCTCAGCATATCATTCAGATGCTTGGATCTACAGCCAAATCACAGCCATATTTCACAAAACAGTATCCTTGATATTAATTGATCTTGTGTTGAGCGATTATGAGTCTGAAATTTTTTAAATTTTTGATGTTTTCAAGTTTGACTTTAACATTTTTAATTTAGAATTTCTTCAAAAACAGATGAGTTGGGAAAGAATTTTCTGATGTAATTTTAATGACCAGTGAAATAATTATAAACGATCAATTTGTAATGTAACATGGTTTATCTACTCTCGAATAAACTTATTATATTATTGAAATACGAATTTAACTTATAAATCAGACTTGAAATAAAACAATTTTGTGATTTGTTTTAGTAAAAGACACATTTTTTTAGAATGTCATTTTTCAGTGGTTTCATAAAGAATAGTTTTTAAAGTACAACATGGTACAGTAAACACTAAATTTATGTACACATTTTTTTGTTTGAGAAAACCTTAGAAGAAATTACTCAACCCTCAAATATTTCATATCTATAAAAAAAATTGTAAAATAAATAACCACTTTTCTTTACAATTACATTTCTTTACAAAAAGCCCAACAGATGGTAATACGTTTTATCAACAAGCGACTGACATGATATTTTTCTATTTGACTCTTCATTAAGTATAATGTCAATATACGTCAAATCCATCTAAAACTTATGCCAACAAATTTCTTGTACAAATACAGAAAAAATACTTACCACACAATCAAAAATATAACCAAATGACAATACAATGTACCTAAACTTCATACTACATCAGCACAAAGACAATATTCTAACTTGCTCCAAAAATCTTCAACCTCCTCCCTAATTACCTAAGAACTGAAACTCAACTCAATACTTTCAAAATATATATAACTCTATGGATCCTTACATTTGTAATTCATTTTAATCATTACACCCATACATTCTACACTCTAATCACCTAATCTCACTTCAAATATCTCACATTTCTTATCTACTTTTTCATTAACTTCCGCTCTTTTCGATCTCATATTAGTAATGAAGACTCTGCAAAGTTCTTCAATATACAGACGTTAACTTTCCGAAGAAATATAGCAGATTCGGTAATGTTATTTAAAATTACACATAATTTAATCGATAGTCCTGATCTTCTTCAACGCCTATTATTCCATGTTCCTAATTGCAACAGCAGACAGTCGCTTACTTTTAATCTCCCTCTTTGTTAGACAAATTTCAAACAAAACTTATTTATCTACAGACCCACATATTTGTTAAGCTTAAATTATTACCATATTGACATTTTTAACTCGACTTTACGCGACATAAAACAAAAACTCAATAATCAACATAACTCAAACTAGAAGTTCAATCCCTATATATTCCCGTCCTTTGCCTCTTAATCCTAATCCTATATTTCCTCCTCCTCCCCCCCCCCCTTTATTTTATAAAATATTTATAACTAAATCTGTATCGTATAGTTTAATCATATTATAAAAAATTCAATCTGTAAACTTCACCCACCAAACCGCATTCTTACCGTGGCGGGTGAAAAGACACAAAAATGTGTATTTTCACCCGCCACATTTTTTGTCATTTCGCACGGCGGGTGAAAAGACAGAAAAAATTTTCTACTTTAAATTTTTCTTGAAATGAATAAAAATAAATAAATCAACATTAAGGTTTTTAATTAGTTTTACGAATTATCCTGTAAATTTTTATTTTGTGACTTAAACCACAGATTATATCATACCAAAGGTATAAATTAAAAATGATTTAATTTAATTTTACTACTAGACAGATTAAAATCGAGTTAATAACATTATCATTCTACTATTATAGTTTTGGTATAAAATATAAGTGACAAAATAATTTTGTTATGATTAGAATATTCATTTTTATACATGAAATTATAATAAAAATAGTTTGATTTTTTTTTTTTTTGATTTTTAAAAGAGTGTTTATTATTGAATTGCTTGCTATAAAAGACTTTCGAATTTTAAATTTGAAAGTAGTTCACTAATTGGCATACTATGATTACATTCGAATGGGTGGCAGCGGTCCCTCTGATTGACAATACATTGTTAACAGACCGATTGCTATCTCTAATACACAGACCCAATGTGGACAGGCTGAGTCTTTTCTTTAGGTATTTTAATAGAGACTACAGCATTGATACCCGATTCACCGGTGCACATGCGTGAAACTCGAGGTACAAGGGTGGAACACCCGTTCAGAGGTGATGTTTACTTCATGAGAATGGGGCGCTTCTTCGAAATGTTTTAATGTAAGACGGCTCGTATGTTGAACGAGCAACCGGCATCTGTGTTTTTTCCTTCATATGATTCGTGCCTTTTCTAGACACGCATCAATAAATCCCTTCCCCTACAATAACCTGTCTCACGCCGCTGCCCAAACTGGTGGCGACGTAACTTCCCTGTCTTTATTGTAACATAAAAAAATATCTGATAGTATTATTGTCCCAGCGTCTGGACGGTGTAGGCCCTCTGATTGGTCAAATTTAAATTGTCTGTTTCGGGTAACTTGAATATTAAGACACAATTCCATACTAAAATAGGATCGCCTCATAATAATACGAGATTTCTTCATAAGCATCGTTTCTGCTCATATAATTTTTGGATAATATCGAAGAAAATATGTTTTAGAAAGTTCATAATCCATTGGATTAATTACATTACAATGAAAATTCTCCACAGTTACGTGATTATGTTTGACGTTTATAAAAATTCACGCGTTTCTTCAAGATGGCCGACAGAGCGCACCTCTGGCGGTTTAAAAACGAACCAAATGCCTGGCGCGAATATTTAAATATGCAGCTAACAATACTTGACTACTTACCATTAACAAGCGTTTTATAAGAAGATTTCTTCTGGAAGCTTATCACTTTGTAATGGCATTTATCATTATTTTTTTTTCTTATTAATTATATCTGATTTTATATTGGCATGTTTTCTAATTTCTAAAATTGCAAAATTATTTATTTGCGATGCTTTATATCCTGAGTGAAGTATTTTAAGACCTGAATTTTTATCGAAAGTGTGATCATTATTTAAAAGATTATTTGCAAACTCAGATTCACTATTTCCATTTATAGCCCTGCGATATTCTTTAGTTCTGACTTCAAAGTTTCTATTGGTTCTACCTTTGTAAAAGAAATTACAATCATCTCAATTGAGTTTTTAAACTCCTGTTTTTTTTGTTTGAATTTTGCTATCATTATTATTAAGAATATATTTCTTCATTGTTATTAGTGTAAAACGCCAGTTGAATGGTACCAGGATTGTTTATATATATATAATTTTAGAAGTATCGTTATCCACAAACAGAATTCTACGCCATTGTTTATTTCTATCTTTAGAAAGACCGTTTGAAGAGAATGTGTTTAATTTTTTTATTTAGTATTTCAACTATCAATTTATTAGAATAACCGTTATCAAATGCTATTTGTCTTATGAATATATTGTTTTATGGTTATATGCTATTTGTTTTTTTCAGGTCTTAAAATACTTCACTATAAATAATTTTGAAATTTTAGAAATGAGGAAACATATTAATATAAAAGCAGATATAATTAACAAGAATTTTTTTATAAACTCTCTTTTAAATATTTTCCCACTCAACTGGTCTTTCCCGTCTAACGATATTGTAATTCCTAATTATTATAAACCCAGCCTACTCTTACTCCTCCCCCCTCCTTCCACTTCTTCTTTCCCAATTGCAATCTATATTTAATTTTTGACTTCGGTGTATACACAATAAAATGTAAACATTATATTTATTTATTTATTGGACAATTTGCATAGCGCCGCTTTTGTGAGATATCACCTCAGGGGCGCTATATTGTAATAATCTACCTTTATATATAGATTTTTACTCTCCTGATGAAGGTGTATATATAATCTAGCTTTAAACTTTATTAGATACAGTACCAGTTGTAGGTAAAGAATTACCACCAGTTGGAGTAAAATTAACACCTTTTAATTAAACCGACTGCTAATGTCATCGCACAATTACCCTCCTTTTATTCATAAACACGGGTACAATTAATCAATATGTAATAATCTATTATTTAAGTCAACTTTGTTAAAACTATCTTTAATTGTGACAAACTAAACGATATTGATTCAACTTATAGACATTGACGGTTGTAACACATATTTAAGCACTGCAAGTCTCCTATGAGCTAATTATATTAGGTACCTAAGATAACAGTTAATATCAGTTGTAGACATGTAGTCAATAATAGTGTTTCATTTGAAATAATCCATCTCAAATACGTAAAATTTCATTAAATCAAACAACTGTCATTCTTATTATGCGTAAATTTAGAATGTTATTATTAATTAACTCCTTCCTGTTCCGTGTTTTAACAATATATATACTCACCCTCTCTCTGTGAATGTTCTAATATCTATCTATTAAATGTAACTGTTGTTAATAACACTTAAAATGGGCGAAGCCCAAGCAAGAGCCGCCCGCAGGGCCTAGCAGAAAGTTTTTAACTGCTAGTTAAACATAATTATTTCAACCTAGTCATGGCCTTCCATGTGTGTAGGGATAAAAAAATTAGGACAAACTGTCAAAAACTGTACTTGTTTCTTTCATATCAATACATGCTATCCTTCACTATTTTGATGTCCTTTTAAGTGATCTTATTTAAGTATTTGATACACTTGAACGTGCAATACTTGCCTTGTCCCCACCCCTGCTATCGTTTTTTACAGAACGAAGCCAATATAAACTATGTATGACCTGAAAGTACCCTAGTCAATCGACGCACAAAGCCGCAATGTATCAGTAATAATAAGTATCGGTTCTAGTGTTGCCTACATTGCAAATTTCCTGTTCACGTTGCGTTGATTATCATTTTTTATTAACCTCGTTGCTACAAAATATGCATTTTGATAATCGATTGTTAAATAGATACTATAATCTATTGTGATTTTTTTCTAAATTTTATGTTGGTACCGAATAACATAAAGTAGCTTTAGATATTATTTATTAACTTTCAAAAAGGACAACCTTTTTCATTGAAAAAAAAACGTGCTCTCCCCTAATAAAAATGTTTTAATGGATTATATATAGAGCTCTTTCGTGAAACTTTTGCTTCATAATGTAAACGTGTTATATTTAGGGATATATTCTGAAATGTTTGCTCTTCAGCAGAAAATAAAAAGGTTTTTACTGTTTCCAAACGCAGCAAATAAATTGAGTGGTTGAATGGGTGTTGCCTGAATAAGCAATATAAGCGCTTCAATATATTGAATATTATTTATCTCTCATTGACATAGTATAAGATAGGCTCTAATCTCAATAAAAATGGCCACATAATAATATATGGGTATCTTTTTTTATTGTGTTCGTCGTTTATGTGCAAGATTGAAGTCTAAACCACGGATCTGTGAGCCACCACATACTTTGATTTGTATTATGATAATGTTTAATTATCGATAATTTATTTACATTACGTCGAAATCTTCCAAAAAGTTAATTTCAAATGTGATTGAATCGTTCATTGTTGTGATTTTAATCTCCAGGCCTCAGCCATTTTCTGTCATTGCAATAAAATTAAAATAAATGAAAATTTCTGAACTTGACAATTATATTTTAATAGCAATAATAGCATGCGTTTACCGATGTTATTTAAAGGAAACCAAAAAAATTACGAAATGACAAAGTTTTTCTAAGGCAGCGAAAGCTGTATCTAGTATACATCTACTTTATACGAAATACGTACCGAAAGTTTAAGAAAAAATATTTGCGTAAATTACGAGTGATTCCCGCAAATAACTTATGCGATATTCAATAAATTCTCTTTGCATATTTGATGAACCAGAGAAGGCAAAAAACTTGTTCCAATTTGTCGGGAAAAAATAACTTTACTCTGGAAATTTTCTTTCTCGACTACTAGCCGACCCGAATATGAAAATGTTGATTTATTGATTTGTTTTTGATTTCTTAGTATAAATCTTTTGAATCAATTGTTAAATCGTTTCAGGAAAGGATTCGTCTGTTGTTATTTCAACTCCTGCCTTCACTGGACCAGAAAGAGGTACTCTCTTTATGAAGTGGTCTGTTTTTTTAATGTTACGCTGAGGATTACGGCGGCGGAATAAGTAATCAAAATTACATGATTAAAACAATATACTTTGAAACACAGTAGTGAAGAGGAACTGGACAATCTACGAGTACTATTGTCTTGCGCTTATACTGATTTTATTTAAGTTTTCATACAACATCGAAACTTTATGGTTCAATTAAAAACATTCTTGACTGCGTTCTTCAACGTGATATTGACAGTGTCTGAAACAGGGCCAAAATAAACAGTCTAAGCTTCAGTACACTTAAGTTCAATATCATCTTGTATACAAGATCAAAGGATCTGTATGTTTTTGATTTTGAAAGTAATAACATTATTTTCCAACGCTTAAACCAAATCAAAGATCAATTTATGAAAATAAACTAACTTTTCACTTTCAACGAATTAGTAAGCAGAGCATTCAAGTTTCTTGGCTTCATATTTGGCAAATTTGTATTTTTTTGACAACGTACAAACGCTTGTAATGATCTGCCCTTTCTACTTCACACTTTTTCCTTCTCTTCTTTCTACGATAAATTTTCTTTAAGTCCCTTAGGTAACTTTCCATAAGGCTTTGGTTATGTATATATCCGGGGTAGGAAGGTCCTCCCTGCCGTCTTTCAATCCCTTGCCTCTCTCTTTATTACACACCCCTTCAAGTGTGTACATCCTAGTTTGTCTACGTGACGTACGACCTTGAACGTACTCATTTCACGTGACGGTTCAGTATAAAAAGGCTTCACCGAACGTTGTGTTGGTTTTTTGTTTCTCGGTTTAGAAACCTAGTTATCTATGTATGTGTGGTATCCCTTGGTTCTTTTGAGATAGAGTGAGTTGAATCCATTACCGCTGTGTTTTAAAGCCATCTCATAAACCTGATTTGAGAAACCTGACGTGAGTCTACCTGTCATAGGGTTATGTGAGTATAATAAAGTGTTAGATTTTTTATGTGTGATGAACATACGATAAATTTATGGTGTTAGTTGTCGGCGCCATCCATGTATATATTTTGGGAGGGGAAGGAGAGGTAGGAAATGAATTTTTTTCAAGTTAAGATTGACTCCTCCTCTTTACCAAACAAAACCGATGGATGATAATTTGAGCAAGGCGATCGATATCTGCGTGTCTGGATATCACAACCGGCCGGGTCTCCCCTTGTTCCAAATCGGCAACCGTCACGCCAGAATAAAGAAAACCAGGTCTCATCACCAATTTCAGAATTGCCCCAACCTCAAACACCTCCAGGAAATCTACTTTACTGAGTGTAGAAGGGGAAAGCCATGACATCCCTTGTCACGAATCTAGTCGCGAAAATGTGACTCGTAAGGTCCTAAGTTACGTGCCACCTGTAGAAAACGTTGTAACTCCCTCGTCGTCGGGGATTTACATCCCTTTCTAGGTCAATAACATAGATAACACACGAAAATCTTGTCGACATTTAGCCTGTTTTTTAGCGATAGGTTGTGTGCCTACCCATTCAGCCAATTATCATGTGAGATATATGTAAGGTCTACTCGAGATGCCAAATTTAGGATGAGGAATGTCTGTATTTTAATATTTGGTTCTAGTAATTATTTTATGAGGTTACTAGCATCCTCGTGTATTAGGTATGGGTAACTTCTACTGAATACCTATCGTCTCAGGTAGGTATAAACGGATAATTGGTTTGATTTTTGCATTTAATTTAAAGAGGCTGCCTACCTCTCGAAAGGTACCTGTTGAGAAAAGTTGTTCGGTTGGTAGTTTTTATTTCGGTGATTACCAACTCCCTCTTTTGCCTCTAGATTTGTTTTTGTGCATCCCAATTCGTAACTTAGAAAGTCAAACAATAGATGAAAAGTATTAAATTAGAAAGTCAAATAACAGAAGAAAAGTTTTCATTTTGTTCCGTCTGGTTGCATCCGATCGCTTTCAATTCGGGAGGTCATACGCTAGCAAAACTTCCCCTTTGACTGACTGTACACCGCGCCTCTCGGCCTATATATGAAAAGGTCATTGGCCTGTCTCCCACTCACAGCTGATTGACAATGCGTCTAGCGTATTCCTTTTTATGGGAAGATTATTTGGGTTGCAGGCGTTGCAAACTCGGTTCCTGTATCTCGGTTGTATCCGTCTTTTAAAAGGGTCCTCTGAAATTTAATAAATAATATAAAAAAACTCACCCAGTTAGTCATCTCTCATTCTCAGCGTGAAGCTTACCTGGTTACACTATATAGCCAAATCACTTCAATTTTCGACCTCCTCCCTACGCCTATAAAAGGGTAATTAAATATTCCTGTAAATAAAATTGTACCTCCCTAATCTGTCAGGATTCGAACCCACAGTTAATAATTTATTTGATTCTCTGGTTTTCGGTCTCCGTGGATAGAATGCCATCTCGCCAAATCAATAACCTAGCCCGATTAAACACTTCCTGCCTTTATACGTTCACTCTGTTTTAAAAACGCAATCATTATTTTTATCATTTCCATGTTTTTAAGACAAGTCACTTAGTTTGAACTACATATTTAGGAAATCACGTTTAATCTAACACACTTTCACTTCACACAAACACCGGATCAATAATATTTCTCTTTAATTCAATATTCCACAATATTCTCTAATACCATTTGAATTCAATAATTAACTGTAATTTCACATATCACTTCTGACTTGTATTGATTTCTCGGAGCTGTCAACGTACTCAAGTTCAAAGACCGACTGCCCGTATTTTATCCCTTTCTGTCGGAATGTGTTTACTCAAGGCCTATAATCTATCCCATGTTGCTAGTCTAGACAAAAAAATTTTAGAGCACGTTCGTTTATTATTTATCGTTTATTTATGTGGATATTCAAAACATCACACGCTGAGAATATTATATATCACACTTGTATTATTTGGGCCTAACAAGAACTATTGTACATTTTGTGCTTTGAAAGAGTTCACAAGAAAATTTAAAAAAATATATATTTTGGCGTCTCTACAGATTACCCTAGCTAGTGGCTATACACATCTATTTATATCCTTGGCATGACAAATTACCACTCCTTACAGACACGTGTATTGCTATGATTACATCATTATATCTTTTACTAAACGATTACATATCTTAAATAAATTTTTTTGTACCATAGTCTCACTCTCAAAGACGACGCCATAATCTCCTTTTACTTTTAGCGAGCAGCACCAATTTGTTCAAGAACTCACCCGTGGAGAAAGCCATGTACTTACTAAACGTAGTTGATTAAAATATCGATATGTTTTACATGTCCGACGACGCACCTATAAGATTTTCGACACTGCAAATACATTGTATAAACGCTCTAATTATAACGACTTAGAAGCAATCTGTAATGTTGAAAAATTGTACAAGTTGATTAAATAAATTAGTAACATAAAACGTTGTTCGCACATTCATTTCACTTACAGGGATTTGTCTTCCAAGGTCGTTCACAACATATTCTTTAATTTATTTGCGCATTGCTTATTTTTGTGATTCTCCTTTATCTATTTATCAACAGTATAGGCCTAAATGCTACGTCTAAACGTCTCTGTCTTATTTCGCTAAAACAATCTTCACGTTATTTTTAGATCTCTACGTTCGTAATACGGTTGTAATCTGTTTTAACGCACACACACATCTGCCTCAGGGATATCCTTTATGCTGCATTACATATTATTGTCAATAGTTTAATTTATAATTAAGTATTTGCCCGGAACAACGTTGTATCAAGCAACTTTCTTGCTTTAAGAAAAATGGACGAAAAAACGAAACCAGTTATGTTTCATTACATTTTATACTTAAAATACTCCAGAACCAATTAAAATAGAAATTAAAACAATCATAGATGATTCCAAATCACTGGAAAAATTATGTATTTGAAAATTTACCAGAAACATGTTCATCTCGTTTAAATTTTATTCACACATGTTATTGAGGTATTTGAGTTTAGCAGCAAATAACGATTTGAATAAATAGAACGATTTACGATCGAGACATTGTCTTAAGATAAACTTACCACTTACCACACACCTGTTTCGGTGGGTAAAAAGTAGGTTTTATAATATTTCTCTGAAGAAAAACTTCTTTCCTGCATCCTTCGGCTTTACGTCTTCATACATCCTAATGTCTTTCCAGTTTAAAAGAATAATAAAATATCCGTTTTTTCCTTTTTTCCACGAATTAAACCACTTTCCGTGATTTTGATATACAACGTATATATATTTCGTTAAAAAGACAAATTACTTAGTTTTCCCGCTTTACTTTTTAATACACAATCTACATGTTTCGCAAACAATGTTCGTTTCATCAGGAGATCAATACAGGATAGGATTAAATATAGTTTATCTTTGGAGATTGGTGACAAGAGCGGTAAAGAAGAAGAAGTTATTGGAATTAGGAATTACAATGTCATTAGAAATTAAAGACCGCTCAGGCGGAAAACTATTTAAAGAGGATTTATGATTTTTTTTTATATCAGCGTAAATATTAACATTTTATCTTATATCTAAAATTTCAAAGTTATCCTTCTGCGATACCTTATATTCTGTATTCATCTATTTTTAACTCAATATTAACATCAAAATTATGATCATTTTTCAATGAGAAACTGAAATGTTTAGAATTGAAACTTTGCTCGTGTCTGAATCTAAATAGTCAGGTATTTCACCATCTTTCTCTTCCTCTCATCTTTCCCCATCTCTCCACTACCTTCAGCCTTACAATACCCCAATTGGGGATGAAATAGCCTGGCTCCATATGGTTGGGAACAGTTGGGATTCCTGTGCGGCTTTACATTTTTTTTAAACATATAAAACCAAAAAAAAATATTTTAAAAATTATAGTATAATATACCTTAAACGTTCTTCCGCTAACCCATATATTTTTATGTACTGCTACAACCCTAACACTATTTGGTGTTACCGCCGAATGAGCTACCGGCATGTGCTTTTTCTCTTTCGTGTTATCCGGGCCTCTTCAAGACCCGCATTAATAAATTTCTTTCTACAGCCACTACCTTAATCCGCCTTACAACGCTGCCCAACCGGGTAAAGAAATAGTTCCCCTGTCTTTACAATGAACAGGAAAAGGGCGCTATTGTGAGGTGTCACATAAAAAAATCATTCATATAAAAGATGCGTAACAACATCGCCAGCATTATTTCATCAATAACTCAATATTGATAGTTTTGTTCGATACAAAATTATTTCATCAATAACTAAACATTGATAGTTGTGTTGGATACAACATTATTCCATCAATAACTCAACATTGATAATTATATTCGATACAACATTATTCCATCAATAACTCAACATTGATAGTTTTGTTGCACATAACATTATTCCATCAATAACTCAACGTTGATAGTTTTGTTGGATACAACATTATTCCATCAATAACTCAACATTGGTAGTGTTGTTGGATACAAAATTATTCCATCAATAACTCAACAACTCTAGTTTGGTTGGATACAACATTATTCCATCAATAACTCAACATAGGCAGTTTTGTTGGATACAACATTATTCCACCAATAACTCAACATTGCTAGTTTGGTTTGATACAACACTATTCCATCAATAACTTAACATTGCTAGTTTGGTTGGATACAACATTATTCCATCAATAACTCAACATAGACAGTTTTGTTGGATACAACATTATTCCATCAATAACTCAACATCGCTAGTTTTGCTGAATACAACATAATTCTCTCAAAAACTCAACATCGATGTTTTTTTTTGATACAACGTTATTCCGGGCAGGGGTTCGATTATTCTAAACGAAAGCCTCATTAAAGTTCGTTCTCATAGCGTAGTCAAATTTGTGTAACAAAAAATCAATATCGTAAGAAAGCATATCGCAAAATATTTTGTACAGCGAAAATACTCCAAATTACTGCGATACAGTTTCAACAAGCTTTTTTTCCGAAGGCCTGCTAATTTAATATTCATTAAAAGTTTTGTTCATATCCAAGTACCACAATTGTGAAATATGCCAATCAAATTATACGCTTTCATAGTAGTCGTACTAAAACTCGGGAAAACTTTTAATGAAACCACTTTTTTCCTACCTGAGAGATTCCACCGCCTCAGGTTGGTTTAGCTCGTTAGAGGTGTTTTTTTAAATTTCCCGGTATGCATGGTACCTTTTTCCACAATACAGGGTCATCGTATGTACTTATACTCAACACCTACAAATATTTTTTTTCATAGAACTGGCTCAATTGACTTTCGTATTGAATTGTAGTTAATAGCTCAAATCGATAAATCTTTTATAGGCCGTATAAAGGAAAGGGTATTTTTAGTAAATACGAACATATTATCAGGATTTCGGAACACGGGTCCATGACGAAATGTAAAAATATTCGTATTTTCTGTTCCAACATCGTGATAATAAAATCGTTTTTTACTAAAAGTTTATCATGAAACCTTGATTTAATCTCAATTTTAACCGGATACCAATAATTTAGAGAGATTCTTAGTAAATTAGCAATACTCATTTTCCTCTACTATATTTAAATTATAAAATAAATACCTTTAAACAATTTATTATTACAATTTATTTTTAGTGTCAAGTTGACATTTTTTTGTGAGTGTGCAAGACCCTTTTCGGCGGCATTTGAAATTCAACTGGCGATGGAGCGCGTGTTTAAACACATACTAGTAACTCACTTGTTCCTTGTCTGATTATATTCATATGAATGAATACGCTAGAAAATTTGTGTTTATTAGGTTAAATAATAAAATAACTAATTATAACTGCCTTGTGGAACATCTTATGAACGTCAATATACAGATATTGAGCTTACAGAATGTTCTGTAGAAGAAATAGATACAGAAAGAAGAGAACAATTTGGACGTGGAATATAGAAAAATATATGAATAATTAAGGTTTTTTGTCTAAATGCCCCATAAGACCCTGTATTCCCACCGTCTAACTAAAATTCTTTTAGAATTAATTGCTTTTTAAATTTTAAATACCATTTTCAGCCAACTAACTTTAAAAAACCTCTGGTGTAATATATTTATCATATTATAATGCGTGGGCGGGTGTATTTTAACGGATTTGGCTACTTTTTTGATAGATTGTTAAAAATACACTTTTTATGCCCTTTCAATGCAATTAACTTTATGGGAGAAGACATATTATATACGTTTAGTCAATTTGTGGATAAAATTTGTTGAACCTCATCCAAAATCTATAAGTTAATAAATAGGAAGCAATATTTAAATGAAAATCAAATCACATAAATACCTACACCCTATTAATAAAACCGATAGAAAAGAAACAGGTCACAGTGACTGGGGGCCTAACACTTTACTGTCCAAGTGAAGTGTTATACACATTGAGCTATCGCACCAACCTTCAGATCAGCAGAATCTCTCCACAATATATGTATATATATATAATTTCTCCAAAATATGTATTTATATTTTTTTTTGTTTCTTTTAAAACGATTGACAGTCATTACTAGGTCAAAAATAACACGAATATGAAATGAAGAAAATTAGTAGAAAATTGGAACTGCAACATCTAAGTTCCGACGTTTTGAACCATTTGGCCGCTAACCGGTCAAATGATTTATTATTTAATAATATTGTTTCCACGTTTTCCGTGAGGGACACATTAACAAATGTTTCAACGTTTCATATTTTGAAGGAGCGCCAGACAAAAATCTGGTGAATATTTTTTTTCTTTTTTTGTGTTGAATTTGAGTAAAAGTGCTTACGTGTGTGAGTGCGTATTTTGCTTTACGTGAACCGAAGCTTGAGCCATTGGATAAGTATGTATAATTATGTATTCAATCTCTGTTATTCTGTCAAATTAGAATGCTGCAAACAGTAATTTTCATCATTTACTTAAGCTGTAATGCTGTTAGGCACAGTTCAACTATTAATTGCTAATTAATTTAGGAAAGAAGTGAAATATTCACAAAGGTTTTTTTTATAAAATATCTTATTAATATTTCTATTTTCGACTATTCGCGATAGATGGCCGTGATTGACTGAAACCAGTAACGGTCAAAGATAAAAAGTGAATAAAAAAAAAAAATTGTTAATCAATACATCAGAAATTTGTTTAACTTCAATATTTTCTCTAAATACCATTTTTATATTAAATACCTTCGTAGATTTTCATATAAACCAAAAAAATTACAAAATTATTAAAATAAGTTCAGAGAAATGTTATTTTTCTTACTGTTATAAAAAAAATACAATTTAGTGAAGAGATTCGAAATTCAATAAGCGTTCTTCACCATAAAATATAGAATGATAACTTCTTGTCAATAAATACAGTACTATGACTTTTGAAAGACTAAGTTATGTCATACACGGAAATCGCGAAGCCCTTTTTCACAAAAATAATAAACATGTTTGCAAGTGATAAAAATACATACTAGATTAATACTTAGATAATCTATTTCCTTGCCGAGCGAATAGAAATATTTCAAAATATCATAAAATCGGGGTGCGGTGAGGTACCACAAAAACCACGGTAGATTAATTGGCACGCTGGGGGTTAAAAGATTTTTAGATGGTCAATATGACATCATTTCAAAATTCCACTGAGCTAATGTGTATTTTTTTGCTAAACCCATAGAATAAAAAGTTTTATTCTATTTCATGGCTAAACCAATGTATTCTATGCGATTTTTATAACGATGTCATACTTGTCATTATGACATTGGAACATGAAATAAAGAAGATACTTTTAGAAATTCCTGTCAAATAGATTTGAATGGAAACCAATGTTACCCATAATCTTTTGGTTATAGCTCATTTAGCACTTGCTCTGTCTCTGTTACACGGAATCACGAAACACGACCAAATGGTATTTTTTTCTCTCCTTTATATTTGAATACATCTGATTATAACATAAAATAATATAATGTTCATTAATGAATTCAATCAATCAAACATTTAATTAATTCAAAAACGTGTAAGTATTAATACGTAACAGGTACAACGATACTTAAAGTCAAATAAGCCCTTTACCATACAAATGAGTGAGAATATGAATCAACCATTTGTTTTTACAATAAATGTTTCAATATTCATAAGTTGTTTTGTGAAGTTGGTTATGGTTGCTTCCCAGACAACTAATCAATTTAATAATTAATCACCGATTGTGTAATTTTTTATTTACTCACAGAAATAATGTTGTTAAACTTCTGAAAATTTCAAAATGCTTAAAATTATATTTTGTAATATTAAAAAGCTTCTGTAAACCAACGAATAAATATAATATAATCTCTGGCATCGGCCGGGCTTCACGCAGAGTTTTTAAAAATTGTCAGTGACCTTTCTCTGTTTTAAGGGTCAAGTGGGTAAATCATCAATATCGTAATAAAACTGTACTATACAAATCAAATATTCGCCACCCACGAACAGACATCCTTTATATATTAGATAAGCTTTTACCCGCGGCTTTGCTCACATGGTATTAGGGAGAATTTACTGTATAAAGAATTTTCCCACGGGAATGAAATGTTTTTTCGGGATTAAAAGTATCCTATGCCACTTCTCCGTTATACTACCATTCTTCTGCGAAAAATCATCTCGATCGATCGCTCCGTTGCTAAGAACTAACTTAGAACTACTTCATCGATTTTACTTTGTAATAATACTCGTTTATGTGTTTAAATTCGGACGTTCTACCATTTAAATGAAAGTTCTCCGTCGAAATTCATTTCGAGGAGAAGAAAGAAAACAAGTAATTTGACGACCTCCCATTGGCCGTAGTTTTATTAGATGTCTGAAAAGGCCATATCTCCCTTCACTTATTCCGGACTTAACATGAAGTCAACTTAAAATGGCCGTAATATCGGGAATTCGAAAAACCACAAAATGTCTAAGAATGGGTTGTTTCGCAGAATTTGAACAATTCATCAACGTTGAATGAACATTTCAACGTTCATTTTCAGGTTGTATGAAAGTCTTATTCAAGCACGTGAAATAGAACTTGATCATTATAGGCTAGTTGACAGAACTGCAATAATAACAGAACTTGAAAAATCTTTCACAGAACTTGAAAAATCTTTCACAGAACTTGAAAATAAAATATGAAATTTGAAGTTTTAAATTGAAATTGTTCAAATTCTCTATATTTATAAATATTTTCGATATTTGATTGATTGTACTTTCTTCCAAATCTTTTTATGTTGTTTCACATTGCTGTGTTCGTAACAATTTTAATGCTCGTTGTTTTTTTGAGATGACATGTAGGGGCGTTGCAAATTTGTTCTTATTTTGTCAATCATTTTTAACTTCCTTGACGTCCACTTACGTATTATACGTAATTTTCTCTGATGATGGGCACAGGACGAATTTTAAAATATTTTTCGAAAATAAATACAAAGTTACACTGCTCAATATGCCAAAAACATATACCTATATATATATATACACATAACAATAATACATAAACATGTCATTTTAACAATCACACTACATTAAATTATAATTCCTTTCACTTATCTTAAGATTGAACAGTTTTTTCTTAAATATACTTATTCGATTCTCCGTTTGAGGATATCTGGAAGGAGATAGTAAATATGTATACCCTCGTGACCTATGCTTCTTTTACCACTTCCAGTCTTAATTTATCAGTAGGTATATAATTTACTATTTTGTCGTTTTATAAATATTTTGTTCGCTTGTTTAAGTCCATGTTGTATATTGTAGATTAAAAGACATATGTTATATCCGCACAATTATCTCATTTTTAATAAGTTCATTTCTTGGTATTGTATTTTCGTGGGGTATCTGGGTTGTGATTGAAAAGTTTTTTTATTACTTTATTCTGTACTATTCGTAAATCATTTAAGCATGTAATGTGTGTGTTTGCCCATATTTCAGAAAATTTAGGAGGGGCTGGATTTATCTGAAGTATAAGTTCGTCTTTACTTCTTTTGGTAGAAGATTAGCAATTATACAAAATACACTTTCAGTGTGAAGTTTAGAGGTCAGGCGTTTGTCAATATGTAGGCCCAGGTATTTTCCACTATCTAGAATAATATGTAGGTTTCTTTTTTCAATTTATAATACTATATGATCATATAGCAATTAAAAATATATACTAATCAATTGTTCAATATATTAAGATCCATTCAATATGCTCTAACAATTTTTTTATATTTTTTTTTCTGTGCTTTGATTCAATTCATTCATTGATTCAATCCTATTACAATACACATGAAATATACAAATCCTTAAATGAAACATTCTACAATAACCGATATTTTAGAGTTCTTGCCTAAAATGACTTTTGAAATCTTTAAGGCCAATGTTGAAAATGTCAAGAGACCTAGAGATATCATTTAGCAGCACCATACCTCTTGTCATCCTATACTGGGCCATAACGACCGTTCTTCCGTGTGGAATACAGAGCAAGTCGTGGCGTCGACCCTGACGGTAGTTGTTTGATACAAACAATTTATAGCATTCCAAGAGGTATGGGCTGTCAATGTAATAGTTCATGATTTTAAAAGCTGTAACTTTAAGGGTCGCATTTCTCCTAGATTGGAGACTTTTAATTATAATAACCTACATCTCATTTTTTTTTCAAAGCATCACGTGTCCTGCCTCTCCTCGTAATAAAAATACGTTAATTAACACAGCGATAAGAGGTGCAAATGAAAAAGTCTGAAAGATATAAAGATATATCGAAAATTATATAAATGAGATTGACAGGTGTTTTATTGTAATATAATAACGTAGTTAAAGTAACTTTCTTAACATAATTATAAAATTAACATGAACATTTAATGCTTAGAAAAATGTCTGGAAAACAAAATGAGCATCGTTTTGGATAGTAAAACTTTAGGATCCACTTTGATTTTTATGAATGGCGCCACTCTAAAGACTGATAATACATATTTTTTTTGTTTTATGCTACATCCGGGAACTCATTTGATATTTTTTTATGGTTTGTTTATCAGACGGTCATTATTAAAGATCCAATCTGAGAATATTATATTTATTACTGCTTACAAAGTGTGCTATTTTGGATTGCACGAATACTGTACATACACACACAACCAAATATCAGACACGCTCGCTAACCAATAAGCGTAATCTATACTAGCATTTTGTTAAATCCTACAAATTATAGTAGCGTTGGAAATTAAGTTTGATTGATTAATATTAAATGTAGTTTTGTCCTTTGATAATAATCAAGTCCATTATTTTTGTAGTTTGTAGAAAAATTGTCTCTTATAGTTTTTATACTTCTATATCTTGTGAGTCAGCATATTATTTTTTTTTGTATAACAGTTTGTGCTCTTTAGTGAATTTACATTATTTTTTATTTTTTTTATTTTATAATTTAGTTTCGTTATTTATTTTTTTATTTTACACTGGCTTTTAGTAGCTAATTATGTTTATTAATTTCAATCAAACTTTATAATAACTAAATAGATTATCGTGTTCCTGAAAAAAAATGTAGTTAATATATTTTAATCTTAAAAAGAGGCATATTCTTATTTTTTGTATAACAGGTTAATTAATACTAAACATAAATAATTATTGCATATAAACATAAATAATTATATCATATAGTAATTATGTTATTGTTATTACTACTTAATTATGCACTTATAAGATTTCCATTTTTTTTTAAACTATGTAAAGTATAAGCCCAATGGGCGTTTAATTTTAAAAAATCTGGCCTATAAATTTACCCTAAAGTATCCTATTTAATCTAACCTATTTAGTTCTTTTATAACATATAAATAATATATATATTTATAGTAATAGCCAAATATAATAGTTCAAAATTGTAATGGTTAGTAATTAAGGTCAAAAAATAAATATTATCATAAAAACAAACATAAGTAAATGAAAAACCAATTTCTAGATAAAGAAATATACTTTTTATTATTTAAATGATGAATTTATAACATTAATTCATAATTATTTCATTTAATTTAAATGTCAAAGGTGGTCAGGAACTCGAAGATGATTCTTGAAAGTTAATTTACAAAATATCACCACAATATTTGTTTAAGTTAGTCGAATAATTAATAAATTTATAGTGCGCCAGTTTGTTTAGGCATAACCAACAACTAATCATTTAGAAATTTTAAATAAAAATAATAAGATTACTTCTTTACGAGTCGAAATGCATTGTGTCGCCAAGCTTCACCCTGGTCGCTTCGTGTCCGTAACTTGCTCCTCATCGCTCTGCTGGATTTGAACTGATCAACGAGTAGCGAGCCATAAGCAACTGTCCATCTAGTTGTTTAGTAAGAAACATTTTATATTCGCAGATGATACGGCATTGGTCATTTCACATAAAGATCTAAAAATTGCAATTGAACTCATGCAAATTGACTTTATTCAACTTTGTAAATGGTCACATGATGCAGGACTATTAATAAATGTTAAAAAAACAAAAGTTATACATATAAGATCATCTAATGCCAGATTTCAATTTAATCCTAATATTATTTCCCATAATTTTAATTGCATCCATAAAAATATCCCGACTTATTGTAAATGTGAAAGCTTAGAATTAGTTACGGAATATGTCTATCTTGGTGTAACAGTAGATTGCTTTTTCAAATGGGACAAACAAATCAAAAAAACCTGTAAAAGACTCAGATCAATTGCTGGCAGAATGTACAATGTACACATTCATTTTTTTTCTATCAATTTATATGTCAATGGCAGAATCTATTATAAGATATGGATTAACCATATGGGGAAATACTACTAAAACTAATCTGAAATAAGTCCAAGTTGTACAAAACGCAATTGTAAAATTACTAGTCGTCCCCAATATTTTTAAACAGAGACATAATACACCGTTGCTGTTTCAGAGTGCCAAAATTTTACCTGTTAAGGCTATTCTATGGCAAAAAATGACAAAAAATCATAATAATAATTCAGTATTTACCCCGCAGCATAAAGAAAAATTGGAACATAAAAACAGTACTAGATTTACGCGCAAGGATGAGTTAATAGTTCCGAAATTTAATAATAAATACGGACAGAGAACGTTTGAATACAACATACCGAAGATATTTAATTTATTACCTGACACTATAAAGCAATGTAAGTCTATGAATAAAGTTTTATATATATTGTGAAAAATTGGCTCTCGGAAAAAAAAATTTACTTTAATATGTATGAAAAATTGTATGAAAAAATTGTTGATTCTGTAGATATAAGATGTAAATTATAACTTATAAAAATGTAAATGTAACTAAACTTTAAGCACCTATTGACAAGCCAATTCAATTGGCTTATCAGGACTTGTTTGTTGATATGTATTAACTATTTATTCAATATAAAAATAAAAATAAAAAATTTTAAAAAGTACGCATCGATACAATTGTCTAGATCTTCAAATCGATATTAGTTAAGTTGGGGCTTGTAGTTTTAAACCCGTTACACTTTTAAATCGCTTTCAGGACTTTATTTCACTTTTTAACGATGTGTAGAATTTCCAGTGTCCTGGGTTACCCGGTTACTGTTATTTTGTTCGTACAAAAACGTTCGTTCAGTCACTGTTGTGTGTCGATGATCAGGTAGCCTTCAATATGTCCTCTGAGATATATTATTGTATTTATTAGACCGTGTACATGATTGCGGATACGTCTTGACTAGCTATTAGTTGGGTTGTAAGAGAGGTCAAACTAGCGACTATAATACTATTTGTACTGTGTTATATTTGACTCACTCTGTATTGACATCGCCGAGTCAACCAGGAAATACATTATGGGCGTGTTTCATGTTTCAAATATTGTCTAGGGCCAATTTGGGCACACATTTCCATACAAAACTGTGTTTCACTATTATCATGATTAAGATAGCGATATACAATTTCAGGCAAGTGTAAGAGAGACAAACCACGTGCATAGTGGTCTATAGACAAAATGTACAAAGTCAGTTGCACATTTGTTTCCATTTCTAGGAAACCTAGAAAGCATTTCTAGGTTTCTTTTTTATTCTATGTTTTTATTGTTTTATATAAAATAAATATTATTTTTTTATTGAAATAACTTTAATGTTTATAAGTCCATCAATTTATTGAATTAGAAGATAATACTGATAAATCTTAACGAAACATGAAACAGAACAAGACAAAGAAAATGAAAAAAGTTTACGGTCTCTACATAGAATCAAACCCAGGATCCATGTCTCTAACTACTCGGCCATTGGGACTTAATTATTATGCGTCATTTTTGTCAATCTCTTTCATCTCATTTCAAATTCATGTTAACTTTTTTTTATTTTACTGTGTTTAGTTCTGTTACAAGTTTTGTTTAGATTAATTAATTTTATCTTCGTCTTCAATGATATATAATTAATAATTAAGATTTGTAAGTTTTGATCATCATGCCTCTTTTATATACATAAATAAAAATAAATAAAACACAATAATGTTTCCGCGTAGGTATATCAAAAAATATATAAATAATTGAAAAATGATGTTCTCTTAAAGATGAGATTTGTTGATTTAAAATATGTTCGACTATGAAAAATATTTGTTCATTAAAAGTGAAAGTAATATATTTAATCCTTTTTTGGTGCAATTTTACTTCTCTATTTACTTATTCAAATGATAAATCTTTGGTGATCAGTGGAAGGCACGAAATAAAAGGCGTGTCGTGAAGGTCTCTGTGTTTATTGAGTCAGTTGCCGTGACGAGGAGATGACGTAGGACAGATGTTGAATACTCCGGTTGCTGCGGTGTTGTGGTCCAGGCGGTAGTTGGCGCTGGGACCGGACTCGATGGCGGTCAGGCACTGGCGATCTGGGGAATCAATACTCCAGTGCTGACGGAAGGCCGAAGGTGCGGCGGACCTTGTAGGCGGTTGAACGAGAGCGGCGTAGACCAGTGAGGATGCTGCGTGTCCTCGTGGTGGTCATGGTGGCGTGGAAGAAGCGCTGGTCAGAGACACTGGAACCAGGGCGCTTTTAATCCAAGTAGCGCTTGCCAGGGACGGCAATCTGGACAAGGCGCTAAGATGATGTCCCGATAGAGTCCATGATGGTACGGGCGAAACCGGGAATATTGTCCTTTGCGCTAGTAAGAGGAGCGCGAATTACCACTCGTTGATTCTTGTTAAATGACGGCTGACTGATGACTGACTGACTCGCTGCGTCGGGCATATTTATACTACACGGCCGACGACAACAGTAGGTAGATGGATGGCAACTAAATCCTAGGCACTTGCACAGTCTGTGTGTTTCACGAAGTTTCGACGGCGCGGCAATTATGCCTAGGCGGTAGACTCGAACCTTCTGGCGAGTTGTCGTAGTGTCCCAGACGGACTGCAGTATTATTGTCGTCGATAGACAAGTAGGTGCTTGTAGTACGTAGGTTGCTTTGTTTTGATTTCGACTGCGAGTACGTACCTAAGTAGCAAGTAGCAAGTACGTACCTAAGTAGCGTCTAGCTGCTTATTATTAATGAATTATAATCTGCTAATAGGCTTTATCCGACAATTTAAACTTTTTATTTGCCCCTAAATTGGACTAAATTATAAATTTTACCTATGATATCATTTCATAATTTCTATTGGACTATATTATACGACACACCTGTTAATAATAATTCCAATTTTTAAATGCCAATGATCTGCACTTAGCAATAAAAATTAAGCCCTTTTACATCAATTTGAAGATCTAGGTATCAATATACACGGTGCAAGAGACACTGATTAGATATGTAGTAATATACATGATGTTAAAGAACGTACTTGACTTACTTTAATCAGTGATTTCTTACATTATTTGGCGTAAAAAATGATTTTTTTATCAATTATCTTAAAAAAAATTTAAATAAAATTCTACCACATGTCACTCAGCAGAGTAAACGCCCGGATTGGGACCCCTCGCATCGAGTCTAGCTGTCCAATTTATTTATTCATTTTCAGGAAATCGACAGTTTACATTTAATCAGCTTGTACATAAGTATTATATAGTAAAATAAAACCAATTATGGATTTCCTCCTTGTGACAGAAGGAGTTTACTTTAACAGGAACAGCATTATGTGGAATAAGTTATTTAAATTTGTGAGAAAGGAATATGAATTAAAAAATTGATACAAAACAAAATTAAATAAAACGAAAAATTTACATAACAATACATTTATAGCCATGTAGAGAGGTTGTAGATATAAATCAAATAATAATAGAGATATAAACAATAGAGACATAAACATTATTCACAAACCATCAGAGAAATGTTCTTTCATGGACCTCTTGTATTTGATAAGTTCGCAACTGAAAATTTCAACCTTAGATAATACGCCATTGTAATTATTGCATATTCTGTTCAGGAAAAAAATCTGCTTAGAGTTCTTTTTGCTTTGATCAACCCTGAACAGAAAACAAGAGCGTGTTGAACGCGCAGGTACATTGAATGGAATCTTGTTTAGCAACTCTGGGCATTGAATATTATTGTTAACTACTTTATAAAGGAATAGTGCATCTTTATGATGCCTCCGTACACTCAGTGAATCAATTTTAAAGTATGAAGCTGCCCCTGCATAATTATTAAATCTTACAAATGACTTGTAACGAAAATATTTTAGAATTTCGTTTTGAATTACTTCGATTTTGTTTATGTGGATTTTGTAAAATGGAGACCAAACAACTGATGCAAATTCCAAATGACTTCGTACATAGGCATAGAAGAGTTGCTTAATGATATCGATGCTACTAAAAAGTTTTGTGTTTCTTATGATGAAGCCTAACATTTTAGCAGCTTTTTTTGTGATTTGATGTATATGAAGGTTATATTGTAGTTTACTATCAAGGGTTATTCCGAGATCACGAATATCTGAGACTGTTGCAATGTTGTTGTTGTTTAAAGAATAATTAAATAATATTTTATTTTTATTTCTCGAAATTTATTTTGTTGGTAATAGGTGGATATATTGTTTAAATCATGTTGTAAGTTGACACAATCATTTAAACTTTTTATTGGCTTGTATAGCTAAGCATCATCAGCAAATAATTTTATTTCAGAGTATTTTACAACATTGATCAAATCATTAATTGTGACGGACGTACTGCTCCGGGCTCGGCCGCAGACACCCACGTTAGAATTATAAAATAAATTTAGAGAATATAGAATTATAGAATAAAAATAAATCCTACATTAAGAAATATGTCAATGTATAAAATGTATGTAACTGAAATGTAAATGTAACTATGTATGAAATAATGTAAAAAGTAAACAATAAATGAAACGTCGGAGCTTGGCTAGAGGTATACGGGCAGAGAAGTATTGTTAGAGCTGGTAAAATCATGAGAGCATTTAATTCGGGCACGATTATTAGAGTCGTGCTTATACGCGAGGGAACGTTCGGCCCCGGCCCGAAGCAAAGGGCCGTGCGCCGTCGTGGCGTGCGAGGTGATTCGCCGTCAGAACGTTCCACGAGCGCGATTCTGAGGATCGTGCCCGAACAAAGAGAGGCCGTGGTCACGTTCGACCACGAGCCCGAAATTACCGGCCGAGAGGCGGTAGCCAACCCGGCGGCGGGCCGCGAGCGCGTCACAAATACGGGCCTCGATTCCAGGAATCAAAGAGAAAGCGGGCCCGTGTGAACGTCACTCGGCCAGCGAAGGCCGCCGGGGTCCTATAAAACGGGCAACAGTCCCTTGGAAAGGCAGATAGCCAGCAACCTCCACCAGCTCTACACTTCTCTCTGCTCTGCCTTCTACCTCGCTCCGACTTCTGACTCTACTCGCCTTCTCTTCTTCTTCTGACCCTCGCCTCACCCCGGACCTCTCTGCCCCTACGACCAGACCCGGATTCTACAGCAAGGACGAGTATCAGCATCGGACCAGCTACAACGGCTACAGAGACGCCCCGGAAGCCACTGAAGGACGACGCCTTCTGCCTCCACGGATTGGGATCACCGGCCCTATTTACAGTCTTGTGTGTCATACACTTCTGTCTGGCACAATTAATATATTAAATGAAAACAATGGTCCGAGATGAGAACCCTGTTGGATCTCAGAGGAAATTTCATTGAAATCTGATTCGAAGCCAATTTATGTTTATATAGGAAAAAAACATTAAAATGTGACCGGAGACCTTTACTCCAAATGACGTCAGGAATCACTGGTTAAAGTAAATCAAGAACGTTCCTTAACACCCTGTATATTGGTACATATCAAATCATTGTCTCTTTTTTATAAATATTGTCTTTTCATATTTTTTTTTCTTTTCAAAAAATTCAAAACACAATTAAAAAATTTACTGAAAACCTAAACTTAGTACAAAAAAACCTAAATAAATAAAATAAAAACAAAAATTTAAAAAATAAAATAAAAATCTAAGAAACTAAACAAATAATACCTCATCCTATACATACAAGCAATTGCTTATTATGGGAAAATATTGAAAAATAATAGATATCAATCATATCATAATATCTTTTATCTTATTACTAGTGAAATATATATATTATGTATATCACACATTGTAAATTTTTTTATTGAATAAATATAATTAAAAAAAAAAAATAATAATAATAATAAGAGTTAATTTTAATTGTAGAAAATTAAAGTCTCTCTCTGTCTTTCTATCTGATTATTAAAACTTAGTTCTGACAACATGTAAGTTGTTATAATTGTCCTGATAATGGGTCCAAGCAAAACCGGTTAACTTAAAATATTAGAATTTTTTTGGTTTGATACGAAGTGTTTGAATTAATAAATTTTTATTTATTTATTATATCAATACAAGGAGAAAAATTTATAATTTTTCGAAGAAAACTTCTTCTAACTGCTTTTCACTTTGTGATGGCATTATTTATTTTTTATTAAAACACAAATAACTGAGTTTACATCACTTTATTTCGATACAAAATCTCAACATGTTTCGTGAACCAAGTTCACATCATCAGGAGCACAAGTATACTAAAGTTATAATTAAAAATTAGGTCTAGAAAGAAGAGGTAGAAGGAGTGGGGAGGGGTAAAAGTGGGGGAGCGTTATTCAAAGTAGGAATTAAAATGTCATTAGACGGGAAAGACCGGGTAATTGGGAAAATATTTAAAATGGGGTTTATAAAATTTTTTTGTTTATTAATAATATCTGCTTTCATATTCACGTGTTTTCTTATTTCTAAGATTTCAAAATTATTGATTTGAGATACCTTGTAACCAGAATGTAGTATTTTAAAACCTGAATTAATATCGAAAATATGGTCGTTATTTAATAAATGATCCGCAAATTCTGATTCACAGTTTCCCTTTAAAGCCCTAAGATGTTCTTTAATTCTGATCTCAAAGTTCCTATTAGTTTTTCCTATATAAAAGGAATTACAGTCATTACAGTTGAGTTTATAAACACCTGATTTTTTAGTTTGACTATCAATATCTTTATTATTAAGAATATATTTTTTTAATTTGTTATCCGTATAAAACGCCGGTTGAATAGTAAAGGGGATGTTTTTATTTATAATTTTGGAAGTATCATTATCTACAAATAGAATTCTACGCCATTGTTTGTTTGTATCTTTATAAATAGGATAAATATAAAGTTTAAAGTGTTTATGTTTAATTTTTTTATTTAGTATTTCAACTATCAATTTTTAAGGATAGCCGTTATTAGATGCTATTTGTTTTATGATATTTAATTCTGAGGTATAATTAGGATCCGACAAAGGAATCGAAATTAATCTATTAAGCATAGAATGGAAAGCTGCGACTTTTTGAGAAAAGGGATGATTTGATGAATTATGTATGATAATATCAGTGTACGTATCTTTACGGAAAATATAGAAATCTATTTTATTATCTATTATTGTTAAATTTAAATCTAAGAAATTTAAACTCTTATCTATACCTATTTCTAATGTAAATTGAATATTTTTATGTATTTTATTTAAAAAGTTTAAGAACATGTTCAATTGTCTTTCTGTTCCTAACCAAATGCAAAAAATGTCGTCCACATATCTCTTCCAACAATATACATTTTTAAGTAACAAGGCACCGCTATTAAAAATCTTATTTTCTAAATTATTAATAAAAATATCTGCAATAGTTGCTTCTGATGATGTGAACTTGGTTCACGAAACATGTTGAGATTTTGTATCGAAATAAAGTGATGTAAACTAAGTTATTTGTGTTTTAATAAAAAAGAGAAAAATTAGTATAGCCGACTATTAAAAATGTGATTGCAATCTATTTCCTTATAAAATATTAGTATATTTAAAATAAATCAGAACACGTGTTCATGCATGTGTCCCTTTCCAAATAAATATTTTTTTAAAACACGTGTTTCGACATCTTAATAGCGTATTCGTGTTTTACCGACAGTTTATTAGGAAACCTGTCAATTAATTTGTAACTGACGTTGTTGGCCACATTTTTCAAAAATTAGTTTACATTTATAAAATGTTCCAACTCTACGCTACTGGCAAATTCCATACTCTTCGCCACTGCTCATTTATAAATTATAATTTATAAATTATTCGATGAATTCAAAGTATTACCAATAAATAAAATTTATCAAAAAAACGCATTACTACAAATCCATAAAGACAAACTAACAATAAAGTCATTCAGCACCAGACCGAGAACCTTAGGACAGATAATAATCCCTAAACTTAATACTACAACAGCCCAACATCATTACACATACTCAGCAATAAAATACTTTAACGAACTCCCTATAGAAATACAATCCGAGAGGAATTATGAAATTTTTAAACAAAAACTCGAAAAACATTTTACTATTATATAATTTCTAAGTATGTGTTACGATGTGCCAACCTATATTTCCATTATGTACAAAACAAATGCCATCTTATATTTTTCATTATGTATAAAAAAAAATTTCATTATGTACAAAAAAAATTGCCACTTATATTTTCATTATGTATAAAAAAGAAGTGCTTCATGCATCCAAATTGTAACAACTGATAAGTATGTATAGTACTGTCAATTTGATAGTGCTCCCTCCCTAAACACGAGAATTTCTCAATTAGGGAGGTATTGTTACCACTAATATTATATAGTATATATTATGTATTATATGTATATTGGTTAATAAATAAAAAAAATAAAAAAATATACCGTTTCGGCCAAAATTGCCCGAAAATTCTGACCCAGAAAAGCATCGATACCGTAACGCGCACGTACCCGGCCGAGCGGTACGATGTTCAGTTTTTTGTATGCATATTTTACTTACTAAATTATAATTTACAGAATGTTACTAATACCTGTTTTAACTTGTACATCTCCTCAGTGGTAGTCAAATAAAAACTATTTGTGATAAGTTACCACTGAGGAGATATTTAAAATGCCTATTTTGAACGATTTAATGTAACCATTTTTTATAATTATTTTACATATGAAAATCCAGGAACTTCGGAGCACTATGTTACTAATAACCTGAGAAAAATACTGTCATTACCCCTTTACAAATTTGATCGCTACAAGATCATTTTAACAAATTTATTTTACAAACATTTTTTTTTTTTTTTTTTTTTTGGGGTGTTATGCCGTGTTGCGCTAACTCCTTCTTTAGACGACGTTTCGGACAGCGTTGCAGTGTCCATCATCAGGGCAGATCCGGTAGATCCGAAGATGTGTTTAAAAAAAAAACACATCACATTTTTTACACATCTTAGGATCTACCGGATATGCCCTGATGATGGACACTGCAACGCTGTCCGAAAAGTCGGCTAAAGAAGGAGTTAGCGCAACACGGCATAACACCCCAAAAATGCTTTTGGCCGTGAGAATCTAAAAACTTACCATTTCTTATTTTTTGTCGGATCTTGGCAAACTAAAAATCTAGTTGTAAAGATAAACATTGTTATAACTACTATGTAATAAAAATATGTGATTGTAATATAGGCGAGCTTGCAAAATCTTTGCAAAGTCTCAATTTCAGGCGTCTGCCTTCAGCTAACCTACCGACAAAATTAATGTGCAACATTTTGCAGTGGCTTATGTACAGATATGTGGCGCAGATAAAACCCCACCCCTTTTCAGTCGACAGCCAAATGTTGGCTGCGAGTCGACCTTAAGGTATATAAGCACCGACGAAAAAATAATTAAATCAGTTCAACCTAACCATCAAAAACAAGTGTTATTATTTCTACAAGTGACTGTTGCCCACCAAGTGCCTCACCTCACCTAGTCTTCTGCTTCAAATATTCTGGAATTACCTTTTCAAGACCAGCCGGCCCTGTCTAGAAAAACCGCCAACGCCAGAAGCGAGAGACGACAGCACACCCAGTGTCCAACATTCACCGAGCACCGGGTGCGGGAGGCAGATTGCAATAATTTATACAACTATCATCATCATCGGCCGTAAAGGAGCATTTCCATCGGTTAGAGACACTGTTTGGACCCGGTGCCCAAATCTACAGTCTTGTGCGGGCTCCTGTCCAGTACATCTTCTGCAGAAGATGCCCTGGACGCTGGATCTCAGGCCACAACTACGGTTCACGTCACGCCTGACGTAACGGAACAGTCTGCAGATGATAACTCACCGCCCTCCACATCTCACGAGGATGCGATGAATTCATTGCGACAAGAGTTTCGCAGCCAAACCGAGAATATTGAGAAAATCAAAGCAGCGCTTCAATCAGCTCACACAGCAGCAGCCCCTACCCTTCCTGGACCGACGATGCTCCTGAAGAGGTCAAGACCAACATGGACGCAGCCCGGCCAAATAAAGCCCGGTGCCTCTGGTGGACCAGAAGTACGAAGATCTGGCCCCATAGTGCTAAAAGGGTATCCTGATCAAGGAGGACCCTGTAGTATAGCCCTGGATGTCATCATTCCTTTGGGAACTAATTTCATACTTGGGTTCGAATTTTAGAAGCCATTTTTATTGGCTCAATGGTACCAAACAGGTTGAAATTTTGGAATCGTAATAAAAATTATGGTCCTAAGCGAAATCAGTCAAAAAATCTGCAAAAAGTTTTGGTTTGAGAAAAATCATCAATCCTGTGAGCACTAATTTCAGACGTGGCCGTGGGTTCAAACTTTTGAAGCCATTTTTTCAGGCTCTATGGTACCAAACGGGCTGAAAATTTGGAATTGGGATGAGAATCGGGGTGAAGAAAGAAATCAGTCAACAAATCTGCATTAAATTTAAATTTAAGAAAAATTATCAATCCTATGGGCACTAATTTCAGACTTTGGTTTAAACTTTAAAAGCCATTTTTTTAGGCTGTGTGAAACCAAAAGGGCGAAAGAAACGAAACGAAACGAAATCAGTCACAAAATTTGCATGTTGAATTTTAAGAAAATCACCATATTTATTATTACTCTATTTTAAGACTCTAAAGAGTTCGAATGTTTAAAGGCATTTTTTTCAGGCTCTATCGGACCAAACGGGCTGAAATTTAAGGATAAGTGATAAGAATCATGATAAAAACAAGAACTCAGTCAGATAATCTTCATAAAGTTGTATTTTTAGAAAAATCATGATTTTTATGGACGCGAATTTAAGAATTGGGTTCGAAATATGGAAGCAGTTTTTTCAGGTTCTATGGTACCAAACGGGCAGAAATTTTGGAATAGTGATAAAAATCATGATCCAAATCGAATGCATTCACGAAATTTCCATAAAGTTGGATTTTTAGAAAAATCATGATTTTTATGAACGCTAATTTCAGACTTGTGTTCGAACTTTGGAAGCAGTTTTTTCAGACTTTAGATTTTTATGGACGCTAATTTCAGACTTGGGTTCGTACTTTGGAAGCAGTTTTTTTAGGCTCTGTGGTACCAAGCGGGCTGAAATTTTTTGTAATTGTGATAAGAATCATGATCCAAAACAAAGTCAGTCAAAAATTCTGCATAAAGTTGAATTTTAAGAAAATCATTTTTTTTATTGGCGCTATTTTATGACTTGGGTTCGAACGTTTAAATGCATTTTTTCAGGCTCTATGGTACCAAACTGACTCATATTTTGGAAAAGTGATTAAAATCGTTTTCCAAATCGAATTCAGTAACAAAATCTCCAGAAAGTTTTATTTAAATAATATTCATGATTTTTATGGACGCTTATTTCTGACTTGGGTTCGAACTTTGGAAGCAGTTTTTTCAGACTTTATGGAACCAAACGGGCTGAAATTTTGAATTAGTGATAAGAATCATAGTCCAAATAGAATTCATTCACAAAATTTCCATAAAGTTTGATTTTTAGAAAAATAATAATTTTTTTGGACGATAATTTCTGACTTGGGTTCGAACTTTGGAAGCAGTTTTTTCAGACTTTATGGTACCAAACGGGCTGAAATTTTGAATAAGTGATAAGAATCATAGTCCAAATAGAATGCATTCACAAAATTTCCATAAAGTTGGATTTTTAGAAAAATCATGATTTTTATGGACACTTATTTCAGACTTGGTTTCGAACATTGGAAGCAGTTTTTTTTTAGCTTTATGGTACCAAACGGGCTGAAATTTCGAATAGTGATAAGAGTCATGATCCAAATCGAATGCATTTTTCAAATTTTCATAAAGTGGGAGTTTTTGAAAAATCATGATTTTCATGGACGCTAATTTCAGACTTGGGATCTAACTTTAGATGCAGTTTTTTCAGGCTCTATGGTACCAAACGTGCTGAAATTTTGGTGTATTTGATAGACCTGCAATTGAATTTGCCCTATCAAATCTCTTAAATAAAATGGAAATCTTTAGTTATGAAGTCGGTTAAAAACAAGATTGGACGGACCTACGGTCGAATTCCTAGAACATCGATCTTTCATGTAGATTATTCTTATTATTTCTGATGAGAAAAAGTTTTATTATTTTCAAATTATCACACGATCCGAATAATGCTAACATCAACTAATCCTTAATTGTTTATTGACTAAAACATTCTCTTTAATACGTCATTTAAACGACTTAACATATTTCTCATTACATTCTTTACTTACGTGTATATAAAATTAAAATTGAATCAGAATCATGACGTCTTCGAGATTATAATCATCAAATATTAAATTGTATTAAATCTTGGTGATACACTACGTAATGTTTACATCATGATCTCTACGCGTTGATTGAACTCCTCCCTTAAACACACGTCTAAATGTATGACCATTTCAACATTTACTTATGTATAAAATCCAAAAAGATAAACCAAAAAACGATAATCTTAACCTAACCTAACACCTAAGTGATTATAATCACATAATGAAAAGTGATTCATTAAGTATCACACAAAGACATAAATGTTAATTTCATGCTATCCGTAAATTTGATCCGCCTATTCAAACATTTTAAAGATACAATTTGTATCACATTACATCCTTTACTTACATATAAAATCTAAAGAGATAAACCAGCACACGATAAACGAATTCCTTTAAACAACAAAACTCTTGGAACGGATATGTTGGTTTCAAAAACACAAATAATTAATTGGTAATTAGAACAGCCTTCTTTTATTTTGTAAGCGGATCAATGGTTCCAAGAAGAACAATAATACATTGAGAGAGCTGTGTAAGAGCAGATTTCAGGGACGTTCCGTGCCTACGTCGTTTGGTTTTGGCGTAATATGTCACATGACAAAAATCTTTTTAAGAAGCTTTCTCTCGGAGGAAAATTTACAGGACCTAAGCGGATAAGGCTACAGATTTATAGAAAATCCGCATTTGATCCCCTCTAGAGAGCTGACATATTACTATTTACAAATACAAACTACATGACCGCTCTGACGCTCTGATGAAAATTTTCTTTATTTTTACGTTTACTTTTGAAAAATACATTTATTACTAGGCATATGATTACATGCATTGGCGTTTTGCATAACATAATAAGCATATTTGAGTATTTTTATTGGTTAGTGCATATTTGAGAATTTTTGTTCGTTAGTGCATATTAGAGAATTTTTGTTCGTTAGTGTATATTTGAGCATTTTTGTTTTTTTTTTTTTATTGTGAATACCTCACAAGAGTCCCAACTGCTCCCGTCTGGAGCCAGTGAGACTATGGCATCCCCAATTGGAGGATGTTGTGAGGCTGAAGGTAAGTGGGGAAGGGAAAGAGGAAGGTGGGGAAGTACCTGGCTATTCAGATCTAGTCACTAAACACGGCTAAAGCCATTTGGAGCAACGTTTCAATTCTGAATGGTGGTCTTACACCAGGGCGATACTGGTAGTATCTTCCACTCTGGAACGTGCCGCAAATATACTATATATTATTTTAATTAATTAATTGTGAAATAACACAAATTAATCAAATAAAATTTATTTGCGCACGCCGGGTTCGAACCCGCGACCTTCGGAATGGCAGTCCAATGCGTTACCACTGGACTATGCCGGCCGTTTGTTAGTGCATATTAGAGTATTTTTGTTCGTTAGTGCATATTTGAGCATTTTTGTTCATTATTTCATATTTGAGCTTTTTTCGTGATTGATGAATAATTTAGCCATTATATTCTTAACAGTATAAGCTGTTCAAATTAGATAAGATCGAAATGCTTGTTTTTTCTTAGAAAACAAACTATTTATGGAACCAATCATTTTCATAAAAATGGAAAATAAAATTATTTGTTTAGATCCTTTGTATTTAAGAATTTCGCTGTGTATATTTTTGTCGTTTAATTTTAGGAATTGTTAGTTCATATTTTGACATTAATTATGCGTTTTTGCATGGATATTTCATCATTTTGATCGAACGTAGTATAATCCTATTACGTCTGATCACGTACATTTCAATTTCAAATAATGCTCATGCATGCGTTTCGATGTATGACAGCTGGGTCGGTAGACAATATGATGATTTTGTTTGATTATTGGACGAGATATCATAAAAATTTTAGGTTAAATATAAAATGGATGGCAAAAAGGATACCACAATATACATTATCTATTAACAACTCGTGTATCATAAAGATATAATTATTTAAAGTATATTTAACAATGAAAGATATTACACAATTATCAGTCTTATTAATAAAAAAAACAGTTCCCAACCCGATGTTTTAGTTGCACATTTAATAAAGGCTATACAATTTTTATTTCGAACTCTTACTAAAAAAAATGTCTCCAGCTGACTGCGAAAGAGCTGGCAATGTTTCATTTTTGGATGAGTGACACATTAGATCCCGTTTTGAAAAAGTTAGGTTATTTCAGACACTAATTTTTTAAAATTTAATGTTACCGCGTAAATTTAACAAGAATTCCGTAAAAGTTATGTTTTAAAAAAAAATAAATGCAAAAAACATTAGGTTTTTTTAAATTTAAAAAGTAAGTAACTAAAAATCTAAAAATCTCTGATTATATTGCTCAAACAATGAATTCAAAATTTCTTTTTTAGTTTATTTTTATTTGGAATTATTTAATATTTTTTCTTGTGATAAAAAAAGAGAAAAAAAATTAAGCAATACTTTTCCCTTTTTTCGTATTCCCTGCAATTTTATGAGATGTCGAGTAAAAATAAATGCGTTTTGTGAAATGATAATATTTCAATTTATAATAATTGAAGTATACATATTCGCAAATACAAAAATCTGAACAGCTATTGTATTTAGTTTATAAAATGATATTTGTTTTAACAACATTGTCAAAAAAATTTTAGAAATTCAATGAGATTTAATTATTCTTTTAAGTTTAATCAGATAAACAAGACCCTTTCGCTGGAAAAGCAATGCATATATCTTATATAACTTTCCATGAACAATTTAATTTCAGTTTCTGTATTAGTACGGTTTTTGCACACACGGTTTTGGTAATTAAATAAATTTCATCAATTGAATATATTTTTCACAGCGTGTTTTTGAATGGATGAACATATGTTTATTAAAAGTTTTAACTCCCAGCGTCCCTGAGGTGATATTTTTTACAAAAACAGTGCTAAACGAATATTCAATTCTTAAAAAAATATTCCGTTACTAAAAATGTTTAAAGTTTTTATTTATCGCCCATCGGGCTTTTATCTACGACAAGTATAAATAAATTAAAATTACATATTGCATTAAAACATAATAATGAAAGATAATATATTTATTCCCAGCTGCATAACTGGGATTTGCAATTAAATTTATCCATATAGGCAGTATGACGTACCTACAGCAATAATTGAGTAAAAAAATAAGAAAACATAAAATGAATAAAGTGTACAACAAATACAAAAAAAAAATTAACACAGAAAAAAGGTGTTGACAACTGCCTGGATTAATTAACAAAATCAACTTTGTAATTTTAAACTTACAAAGTAAATATTAACATAAAAGAAAGTTACATATTATATAACATAATATTGTTACAGTATTAGAAAGAAAAAAATATGTACAAAATATGTATTACCTGACTTAAGATAGATGATATGCACAGTAAATGCTTATAGGTAGGTGTATAGTAATTAAAGTATATTTCAAGTAAATGAGATTTGTGTCACCAATAAACGACTCTTATGAGCGTGTATAATATCAACTCAATACAATATAGAAGGTAAAAACATAACAAATGTAAATAAAAAGCTAACAGTGAAATCCTGTACTCAATACAATGATTAAAAATATACATTTTTAAACAAAATAATATGTAACTTACTTAACATAAAGATGAGGTATTTATATACGTACATAGATGCTTAACGGTAGGTATATAATAGGTAAAATACATTTCTAGTTGATGATTATATACCTATAACAATATAAAAAACCAAATTTCCTATGAAATAATGTCATAAAGTGCATAACGCGTAAAATAATTTGAACTCATATAAAAAAGAAAAAAACTTTGTTAAAAAATTATATTACAGTTTGTAAGGGTTTATTTTTTATCTAAATAATTGATATTTCTGTATAATCTATAAATATAATAACTTAAATACATAGGACTATTGGTAGAGATATGTGTAATATTTTCGTCGATGTAGACTGAATTTAACAAAGAAATTCTTAGGAAGTACCTGTATCAGCCGTAGATAAATGGTTCGTGAATACATATCTATATTGTGACAGCGATATATTCCATGCATCTGTAATATGTCCATACGTAAAATATCAACGGAACTGAATTTGTTTCCGATCAACAGTCCAAACCGGGCAGGGGAATTAAAAAATAGTTGGTTTTAGATGGATAAACAAAAAAAAAACAAATCAAGAAGTCTCGATCTGATACGCGGAAGGTTCTAGCTTAGTTCAGTCAGGTGCATCAATTAAGCCATTAACTAATTTGTATAAAAGTACCAAATCGTAGTGTAATAATACATCTATTTCACCTTACAACCTAGGATCTATAGTCAACAAATATACCAACCCAGCCAAATTCCGATTGTATGAGACCGACATTTATTGCGTATATTGGTCTCTTCGAAGGTACATACTTAGTTGATAAACGTTAAAAGTCATTCCACTCGAACAAGGAGTGAGTTGAACCAGTCGATACCGTATTGTATTCGATAGCTGTCAAAATCTATTATTTTGTATCGTAACCTAAGATCGTTTCCCACGCCCTCTTCGAAGGATAAAGATCGTACATTTTTACAAAGTTGTTTTAAGGTCCCGTATAATGGCTAATAATGTAGAGCAAGCTGAAGCCGCTGGACCAACAAGAATATTTTGCCAGAGGATCGATTCTCTCGCTAATTTGACAGACGAATACTTCGTCTGGAATTTTAGGCTTATCAAAGCCTTAGTACATCGGCTTGTAGTCACTTTTTTTAAGTTAGATTTCGGTGCCTCTGTAAAGACAGAATTCTTCATCATACTCCCGAAAAAGCCTCCAAAATTATCAATGCATACATAGTTGTTCACAATACGATAAATTTGATGGCTAATTCAGTCGGTAACCAGATAGAATTGGCCAGCTTCTAGGTTATCAGCATCAATGGCTGATTCAGACGGTAGCCAGGAATAATTGGCCAGCCTCTAGGTTATCAGCATCAATGGATAATACAGTCGGTAGCCAGGAGGAATAGGCCAGCCTCTAGGTTCAGTCGCAGTGGGCAGTTTAGTCGGTAGCCAGCAATAATTCAGCGGCGGCATAAGTATGCCGTCTCAAGGTGGGGTTCTTTAATTTGGCATTTATCCTTAAATCTTGCCAAGTCTGAAAACAATTTTGAATAATATTGATTATTTTCAGTAAATATAACAGTAAAGTAGAAGGAAAATAGTAAATTACTATTCAAATGAAGTTTATCTATTTTATGCTATAGAACAAATAGTGTGAAAATCTGTCTGTCCATTTTGTTCGCTTGCTAATATTATAATGATAGTGTATTATATTCACATTATATATTCTTAGTAGGTAATGTTGAGAGGAAAGTAATACAGTTCCTTAATTAATATTGACCGGTCAGTGACCAACTGGTGTGTTCAATTCCTCGGCTGGCTAAGTCTTTCATCACAACCATGCAACATTTTTTGTTTACTGTGGTGGTAGTATTACCAAATATTATCAGGTTATTATCATTAGGTAGATTTTCAAATATTTATTATGGTTCCCGGGTTATTCCTAACCCGGAAATGTTTGTCTTTCCTTGTATGAAAAAAAATATATTTCCAATTCCTTTGATATTGGTTTAGATTAAAATGTACGTGTATTAAAATAACGTATCGTAAAAAAATTCCCCTATCAAGATTGAAGATTCCTCAGTACACACCAGTCGAAGAAAAAGCCAATAATTTTAATACAAATTAGAGAGGTTTTAAACTCTATTTTTGTCATGATTGAGTTCTTCAATCCATACCAAAGAGAATTGATTTCCTTTTCCATTTTAATTTAAACAGTTCCCGACATATTTTAAGTAGGTAACGTGAAAATACACTTTTATAATATCGTAAAATATTATAAAACGACAGCGTCAAGACATTTTAAACGCCTGAAATACACAAATCATTGTAAATTAATACATTTCGAACAAAACTAAGCATCTTCAGTATTCCAAGGAGTCATTATTTGCCCGTGCGAGAACATTCAATTTCTCAGCAATCGCCATCCACCATCGTCTTGGTTCACTGAAGGTGAAAGCTACTGAGAATTCTCTAGTCATCAGCTCGACGTTTACACAAATTAAAGTAAATTTTGTAATAAACTAAGCGGTGACGAAATTTTTATGTTGACATTTCAAATTATTACCAAATAAATGTTGTAAACATCAGAAACTTAGACAATATTCACATTGCTGCCAATATAATCATCTCTTTAACCTTTTGATTTTTTGAAAATACGTTTAACGGAAACATTTAACAAATTTCGTTGAGATGGCCGATCATTTTTCGTTCGTAGATGACGCAAAACGAATGACTTTTGATCGTTCGTGGCCGCGTGCATTAAAAATTATATTCAATTTTATTGGAAACCTTACTAAATATATAAATAGGAATTTGTTGATTTCATAGTGACGCGAGTGGGATTAACCTGTTACGTATGACCAAACCGAGGTACGTATGATGTCACGTGTACCCCACCAGACTTCGATGGTTTGGCGAACTTTTAAGAATGTCATCGTCATTTGTTAAAAAATTATTATTGTAGAATGCGAAAATTCTTAATTTTTATTTTGTTTGTTGACTGGAATTCTTCATTGCTTTTTTTGTGCACTTAAAAAGAAAATAATGTAATTACGATAAAATTTCTTGACAATGCTGAGTGGGGTCAGTGGCTGAATTGACATCACGTTTGGGTCTCATCCAGGCGTATTTCGATCAATTCCTCGGCTGGCTAAGTCCTTAATCACAACACAAGCAATATTTTCCGGTTAAAGGTGGGAGATTTTTAAATTTTGTCAGGTTATTCGTAAACCGGGGACGTTTGTCATTCTTTAAAAAAGCCTTAACGCGTCACGCGACCCATCTTTTGTTCTGAGGCAATTGACAACTCATTATTAAAGAAGCAGTGTTATTGATACGTCAAAACATGAAATGTGAAAATATTAACTTGTTTGGGATTAAATGGAACCCAACGGTAAAAAATCAAAAAGAAGATTACCAGTCATTATTATTTTAAAATAACACAAATTAACTTAATTTATAAATAATCAATACACTATTATATTACTATATTATTTAGCATGAAAATGTTATCAATATTTGGTAATCTAATATGTTTTAAACACAATTGAAGACTTCTCCAATTCACGCAGGGTTTGTAAATCTGCCCTAGCGGCGAAGCCTCCATCGAGATACCAAAGGTGTAGAATTAGGGCTTGAGAGGAGTGGCTTTCTAAGGCCTAATAAGCGAATAAAGAAGAAAATTCATATAGGCGATGCCTTCATGGCGACAATTTTGTGAATGGATACGAGAGGGAAAGATTTTGGCTTCTTGTTACTCTGTAATAATATCCTTCTCGATAGGATATAGAAGTATTGTTTTTTTTCGGAGTAAAGCAGATTCATTATCTGTTTGGAAAATTGATAATAATACATTTGATATTTTGGAAAAATCATTTCGAAAAATACTAAATAGGTAATAATTAGTTGTGGATTGTGTGAAATGGATTCTTTTGGTAGATAAAAAACATTTGGAAGCTGCAGCAAGCGCATAATGAAAATCTCGGAGTTGTCCTGACAAACCATGACAACGACTGAAAACGACACGACCCACCCGACATAGTGAAACTCTTTTCAGGAACCTACCCCAAGCACACGGGATGTACCAACCCTATAAAACCGCACTGTCTGTTTTGCTGCACTCAGAAATTGTAAAATACTAAAATACAAAAAATGATTTTTAAAAGAAATGTTTTATTCGTTGAAAAGACAGGAAAGTATATCCAACTCATTATATCCAAACCATTTTATTGAATTATTCCTACCTCTAATAAAACAACAAATAATTAAATTTATTAGAAAATTATTTTAAAAATCGCCCATGACGAGAAAGAAAATCATTTATTTCATAGAGCTTATTCTTCTTCAATTAATTGAAGATGTTATTTTATTAAAATAAGACGGGATTTTATAACATGTATTATGTTGGCATTGCGTTTCGATCCCACAAGGCGTCTTAAATTCAATTTTTCGGCTGGCTAAGTCCTCCACAAGCAAGATTTCTGAAAAAAACAAAAACAACAACAAAAAATCAATAATAATTCGAAAAAACATCATATTTTTTCAGTTTACATACTTATAGGCGTGTTTTCATTTTATTTGCAACCATTCGAGTACATAAAACAAATTAAATTTATTACAAAATTATATAAATACCAACAGAAAAATTACTCATGACATACATCAGAAAAACACAATTTTATGGCCTTTTTATATTTATTTAGCTCGCAATTGAAAACGTTCACTGTTGATATTACGTTATTGTAATTACTATAAAGTCTATTCAAACATGAATATTTTGTTTACAGTTTATATGAATTAATTCTATTTGAACAGTACAGAAGGGCATGTGAAGTTCGTAGATACATAAAATTGAATCTTATTTAGCAACTCTTCTTTAGCAATCGTTGAATATTATTGTTATTTAATTTATACAACAATAATGCACCCATTTGATCCCTTTGAAGCTGCCTCTGCATAATTATTAAATCTGATAAATGACCGGTATCAAAAATTGCTTTGATTTTGTCGATGAGCAATTTATAAAACGGGGACCAAATAATTGACGCTTATTCCAGATGACTCCGTACGTAGGCAAAGCATAGTTGCTAAATAATATTGATTCAATTAAAAAGTTTTGTTTTTCTTATTATGAAACCAATAATAAACATTTTTTAAATTTTCATTATCGTCCTTCAATTGATACCCATTACAAAAATGAACTGAAATTATAATACATGAAGTGGGTATTTAATATGTATGAATGAAACTTGAACATGAAAATGTCTATATTTAAGTCAATTTAAGATGCTTTTAAAGCTGACAAATTAATCAAAATATTTCCAAGAGTTTATGAGTTAAGGCGTAGCTTAGTTCCAAATCACTATTTAGATTAATCTATATAACAAATCGGTGTACATTATGAATGCCAAAAAAGATGCTTTAGATAAATTGAAGGTTTTTCTAACGTTTCGTTAATAAATTAGTCAATAAGAAATATAAATGCAAACTACTACAAAATAATTTTTTTCAATAGAAATGTATGAACGCATAAAAGAAACAACCTCTTAAAAATTACAGTATTGTAGCTAAGATTATCTGTGACAGTTTCACTTAATTAAATTGTTTTTTTTTTCTTATAAAATTATTTAAAAAATAAATAAAAACCAGTTTTGTGCTTGAAATCGAACGTTTCTATACTATTAATGCGATTTTAATGCCTATTACCTACAATATGAGGTTTACCAAGAATAAACAAATTTTTGGCTTGTAGCTTCCTATTAAAGAAAGCATTTTACAAAAAATCGTAACTCGTTTGCAGCTTATGCAATAGTCCGCATACCACGTTACCATTTATCCCACTTTCCGTTTTATCACAAATTCTAAAGAGGAAAAAAATCCTTATAAAATCTAAGCGAAAATTTACAAATTGGTGGTAATATCTAGTGAAGGCGAGCCTCTTCATTCAGCGTATATTCAAATCTGAAAATATAAAACTAAATTTGTTGAAGTGAAGAGGCTTACCAAAGGAAAACTTCGAGGGTTTTACGTTCTTTCGCTGAAAGGACGAATAGAAATTATCACGGCTTTTTTAAGGCAGAAGGTATATAAATAAACACCCACTTGATTTCTGTTATAAAGCCGCCAGGAAACATGCTATTCAAAGGGCATGCTTTTGACAAGTAGCTGGCATGCTAACTACTCCCGCGAATGTAGGTAAGTATACATTTACATATGCCATATGCAGGCATGCTTGCTATTCAAATCTCTAGTTTTGTGCGCGTGGCTAGCCGAGATGGAGGACTTACAAAAAATAAGAAATTAATTGTTATTTTATTTGTGTAAAGCGGCGAACTTGTATTTCACTGTGAGAGTGAAGTTCATAGTTTTGACTTCTTCCCCAACGAGCCATTTTGATCGCGAAAATATCATCATGCAAAAAAGCAACAAAATAGCGCACGCACGTGTTCAACCTGCTAGATACTGGAATAGCGCGTTCAAATGCGTGTCCCCCACCACTACCTTCACCTCACACCGCGTACCATTGGCACACGAAAAGTTAGAAGCCATGCGATTGAATGGCATACGAGCTAAAAGCACAGGAGTTACCAGCAGCGACACGATACACATGCCACTGGCACGCTGAAGACCGCTACTGGCATGGTTACTACCATGTTTATCTGCGGCTTTAGTGGAAAGTAACTTATTTACAAACAAAATTTATTCAACGCGAAAACAAAGATAAAACGATTCCATTATAATTTGAAGTTCAAACTTCGACTTCATACACTAATTAGGGCAGACCCGCGAAATATCACTTGACATTACAATTGTAAGATTTGTGAAGCTGTAAGTATTTATAAAAAAAAATATATGCTTGAGGATAGCAAACATTAAATGTATTATTTTCCATTTTCTGAAACTGAAATACTTACTTACTATAATCAATGTGTGTTTTTTTAAAGTGCGTATTAAGTGTGTCCCTATTTTTTCATATATTTACCGAAATAATGAAATTTCCCATTTTGCTTTAACTCTATTGGACTAAAGACTTTACAGTGTTTTTTTCTTGTTTTAAGTGAGTGGTATTATTATTTGTCAGATTTCAAATAATAGTAAGGTTTTTTTTTACAAGTATATTGAGTATAAAATAAATTAAAAGAGGCGGGTTGCGTAGGAGGTCTCTTCAAGACCAGTGTTCACTTCTTTCTCTCCTCACAAAGACCCGCCACACATTCCCAAAGATAACGTAGATCAAAAAGGAAATAATTTTCTTGCAAGCCTCCTGTGTGGTGTTATTATAATTAACAAATAATATGTTAATTTATTCATTACATTAAGATAATCTCAATGATTTCACACTCTTCACTGTATTGAAATTTTGCAACTCCCTTCTTTGTTTTCTCTCTCTTCAGTTTTTACGCCGTTAAATGATTTGTAAGCGATGAAACTATACTTTCTGTATTCATTGATTACATCATTATAACGATATTAAACAAGGCGTGGAAACACGAGAAATATCGTGGAGATGACTTTATTTTTTTAACCAGTTAAATTGAAATTAAAATGCACTTTTTTTCATTCAGTTTGAAAACTGTTCAAAATTAAATTTTTCGCTCATAAATTGTACATAAAAGTCAACGTGAAAAAAGTTACTCAACATAAAAAAAATCATGTGTGCAACTGCAAAATTCACAACCCACTCAAAAACACCCCGGTGGCAACAATAATAATTGATTGCGAAGCGTAACTACATGTGCACACGCTGCAAGCCCGTTTTTTCAGTGAGGTTGCTCGCTCAATGCTTAGGTTGCTCAGTGTACTGGGCACCGTTATCCCGCTCCTTGCTACGCCACTGCTACTTACATGTCGCTGTCCGCTACGCCACTACTTGGGCTCGCTAGAACGCACAGTGTGACAGATTACGAAAAAGTAAGCTCTTTATTCCTTTTTATTTTTTATTTAAATTTAATTGACAAAAAAATTTTTATGCGAAGTTTAAATCATTTAGATTTTTTTAGACTCCTAATTAAAGGAGACCACTTAAGTCCCGCGTCTTTTGAAATTTATTTGAATAAGGAGAAATAGAATAACATGTTGCGTTGACGAGATGATGGTATTTCTTGATTTAATGTACAAAGCTATGTTGGTCTTATATTTAATACCACAGTTGTAAGATAGAGATCTGGAAAGTGAAAATGAAAGAATGTTTACTTCCACCAAAAAAATGTATTTTTCTATCTAAATTTCCCTCATTCTGTTAACTTAGTTCCAAAATCTTATATCATCAGTATTATTTTAGTGTAAATCAATTAAAATGTACGAAGTATTGAGTGAACCAAACTTATAAGCTAATTATAATAATATAACATTCCGATAACACACACCACACACGGACAAAGACACTTTCAATACTACGCAACCAAACTTTTTTACAGTATGCCCATTATTTTGAAACAACTAATGACTACAAATATATATACAAACTTTTTCAAAAAACATATCGTAGCCTGGATAAAAAATCAAGATATTCACTTTATTCAAAAGATTATAATTCCAAACCAAACATAACCAAAATATGATAAGTAAATTAAATATCATACACGTTCTTCAAGAATTATCCAAAAATACATACACGCACATATAAATGTGTGTTTTCATGTTTCAATATACGTAGGTGAAAAAAAAAACTTTCTACTACAACACATAAATACCTGTCACACTTAATCAGAAACACGTTAACACCTCAGCACTGGTTCTCCTAGTGAGGTGTTCACGTAACATACAATATCACCCATACACAGTTTTACCTATATCAACCTATGTTCTTTATTTTTTACACCTTTTTTCTGTACTTTTTTCTCTGTACTACAATATAAACTACTATAATCATTTGTAAAATGTGTATTCAAGAATAGACATAAATAAATAAATAAAATTATATATTATATTTTTAATAGACTAAAAAGTTAATAGACAAGTGATTATGCAATATACGTGAGATTGGTAGATGTGTATTCGCAAAGATTTGGTGGATATGAAATCTAAAATCCCGGAATTGTCGTTCCTACCTAATGTACCCATCCCAAAATGATTGCCACCATGATTGGTTTTTGTTGCAAGATGTCAATAAACTGACATTATGCTCATTTAAAGCTCTGCAGAGCTCAGTGTAAAATAATATAAAAAATAATATAAATAATATTAAATATATTTTTTTAAATAAAATAACTCAAACAAGGATGATTGATTTATAACATTACCACAACCGTTGAATAAATTATTGAGAATATAACGTAATATTCATATTTTGAATGCATACAGAATCTGGCGTATCAACTGCGATGGATGAGTTCCTTTTTTATCCTATAATCCTATCTGGGTATTTCTTAAATCCAGAAGCCCATGTTTAAACATTGAGGAGTACTGTCTATCAAGCTTAGCAAATGCATTAAAATAAATTGTCCCAGATAACATTGCATAACATAGTTCTGGGACTGGTGCTTCGTGTGTGTTGCGTAGAGCTTATTCCAGCAACACCAACTAATAGAGTAGAATCACAGTTTCGCAGCGTCACCAACAAGCACAGAAATTTTTACTTGAGGCAGGTATTTTTTACCATTTAACCCTTGAGACGTTGTTGATTTGCACAGATCGAACCTTCTACAAGCTCCCATTTTTTCAAAGACAATAATAAGCACTATTTCGTTCTCTTTCTGACATAAAAGAAATAATTAATTTTTAGATGAGAGGAAGAGAGATAGATGCATTTTAATAATGTGCGGTCGTTCTGGGACAAATATGGTCTTAGGAGAGTATAATGCGCGCACGGCATTTGGGACTGTTTGGGTCTTAGAAGGTCCCAAGGGTTAAAGAATTCAATTTTTTATTTTTATTTTAGCGACTTTAAAAAAAATCTGTTTCCTAGCCTACTGTGCGCCGTAACGCCACTACGCCGCTACGCCCCGTTACTTGCCCTCGCTACGTCGTTACCTCCGCGGGGCGTCGCTGTACGCTGCCGTTAACGAGCTCGCTAGTTAGCGTCACTTGTTCGTCCACCGCCCCTAGTCCGCCGCCCGCCGACTCTGCGAGAATGACGCGGGACTGACAAATGACCGGGACCAGCCAGAGTGATGGCTCACCCGACATTTCAACCAACTTATACATGTACTAGTACCCCTGGCACTGTCGGGATAATAAACTGTACTGCTTGAGCATTTGTATTGTTTCGTTACTCTTCAGAAGCCTGTGTAAATATTTGTATTTTGTTAAGTCTGTAGTTCGCATTAAGTGTGAGTGCTGACTGGTATCATTATCATATAACTCATATTTAATATTACCCTTAATAATACATACAATTAATTATTTGTGATGCATGAGACACGTATTCTAGAATACTTCACGAATCACTTGTGAGAAGTTTTCTAGAAAACGCATCCACCATTTGGTTATCCAATTACGAGATTGATAATTATGGGATTGAATATATACACAGGAAATTAACCCGTGTAATTATTGCTTACCTGAAGGTTTATCTGATAAATTTGAAACATGTTTATAATGATCGAATTTCGCACTATAAATTACGTTCTCTGACAGAGATGTAAATTTTCTGATGTATTGTTTCTACATAAAATGATGTCAGTTGATACACTAAAACATTGTATCTACTTAAAATTTTATAGTATTATAGCCACATATGTATGAGATATATATTTGTTCACTTTACCGCGAATATAAAGAAATTATTAATAACCAGCTGTACCCCACCACGGTACAGCTAGTTGCTGCGGCTCATTCTGTCTGTGCAGATAGAAAAATAATAGTGCGTGTTACTTTTACGTCCATGTTTATCATTATCAACCATAGACTAAATTAGACTAGACACGGCATATTCATTTAAAAATAACCCCAACACAATTTTGGTTTGGTTCACATGCACATTTATGAAAAGGCCCACGCATTAAGTCGCAATGCGAAATGGGCACTGTGCATTGCGTTTTACCTTTTGTTGGTCTATTTTGCTTATCAGTTGTTCATTTTTCCAATCACAAAAATAACCGAGTTCCAAATATTCAAATTTTAATTATGTCCATATTACAACACCTCTGACAACAAATTCTCCGTGGTTTCGCTTACGAGTTTCAACGCTTGTACAAGGAGTTTAAACAGAGTTGGGTTGTTAAGTTCATCTACATATTTGTGACGTACGCTACGTGGCGTTATTTTTAAAATGAATTTAACTAGACAGGGCTAATCTAGTATAATACATCAATGTTATCAACAGATTACGCTGTTTAAAATAAAAACGTTTTTTACCTCTCACGGGTGACATCTGCATAACATGGGCATATAAAAACACACGATAGATTAAACAATTCTAAAAATTTCTACCATTTTACCTTAATATTGATCATTGAAGAGCATAAAATAATAAACCAACTTGAATAGTAGTTGAACGATATCGCTGATTATTTCTTAGTTTGTTTTTATTAATACCAGGAGTGCTTAGAGAGTAGTTTTAATGGTAGAAAAAGTCGGGGATGCCCGAGGAATCCTTAGCGCAACGAGATACGAAGTCAAATTAAAGTCGATGTTATGTAGTTTTTGATCAGTTACATTCAGTAGTGAATGGTGAAATAATTCAGACGCGCCCGAAAAAGCTATTATCAATAGAGACAATAGCATCTCCAATTGGGTTTTTTAGGGAGGCTGGAAGGTATTAGGGAGGGGAAGTAGACGAGGAAGAGGTAGGTTTGAGACTCGCTATTCAGATCTGATCACCAAATTCAAGCATTTTTCAAGTTTTTAATCATATTTTCAAGCTTGTATGTCACTCTACAAATAAAACGTTATTTTAACTTTATTATAAAAAAACAATAATAACTGAAAACAAACAACAAAAAGGCAGCCAAAGCTAACTTACATTTCAAATATTTATATTTATCTTTCGCCTACACACTCGCACAAAAAAGTAAAATATAAGGTAAAACAACTTTCAAACACTTTTCAGGCCTGTAAATGTGAAAACTCAAATCCGGGCTACATTTACCATTCACGAAGTTGTGAGAATAGCTTTTGCGGGTTCGAATTAGGAATGTGCTTTGACATTGGGATTTGAGAATTTTCGCTGAAATGGAGTCGATTTTTGAACGAGCTTTGCTTTAAGTACATAACTCCCCTTTGGAGCCAGCGGATTGTTAAATAATCGGCTTTGAAACAAATAATAACCTTTTTAATCTCTCATTGTTTGCCCCCTGAGCAAATAAGCTTTTTCTATTGTATTTTAGGTATAAATATGAACTTTACAAAGAGGGAATATTATCAAAACGAACTTCATATCCAGATTTCAAAAATGTAGATATATAATATATATGCGTGTAACAAGACAATGATGACGGTCGAAGGTCGCGGATTCAAATTGTTTTTTTAAGTTTATTAATTTATATTAATTCACAATTTATACATTTAGGATGTTATATGTAGTATACTTGCGGCGCGTGTTCCAAAGTCGAAGGTACTTCTCAGTATCACCCTGGTGTTAAACCACCATTCAGAATTAAAATGTTGCTTGAAATGGCTTACTCTCTCCTTTCTCTCCCCACTACCTTCAGTCTCGTAACATTCCATAATTGGGGAAGCCACAATCTCACTGGTTCCAGATGGTTGGGAGTGGTTGGGATTGTTGTGCGGTATTTACATAAAAAATCAGAGACAGACAAAAATAAATTTTATATGTTTTCTTGAAAATGTAAGAAAAAAATTATAAATAGGTTGTCTCGGATATTCCACTTTTTTGTAGTAGGGTACAAATATTTAGTTAAAACGTGTTCCATTATTGTCAAGTGACCAGCAGAGCGCAGGGAACGGATTCGGATGTATCCTGTCGCTCGGCTTTAAGGCGTTGGAAGTCAAATTGGAATTATTTTTTTTTTGTATAATCCACTTCACTAGGCTGAGCCTGTTTCGAGGTGGTGGGGAGTTTAGTCTAATGTTAGTCAATGAAAATTTACATAGAAAAAACAGAAATATTCATAAAAGGATATATAAAAAGATAAATAAAAAACAAAAGAAACAATGAAAATAAAAATAAATGAATGAGAACAAAAAAGAAAAATACAGGCGTGTAGTGTGTTATACTTTATAGTTTTGTAATTGGAGGTAAAAAAATTGGAACCATTTTTATTAGCCTTGAGGTTCTTAGCTTGAGAATGTAAATATAAAAACATCAGTGAAACTCGAAAAATCAGTTCCAATTTTGAAAATAACAATTCAAATAATTTCCCGTCAAAATGTTTGTTTTTATTAAAGGTACTTTGGTACTTTATTGCTTGACTCAATTCCTAAAACGGACACTTCCAATCTTGAAAACTTCGACACAATTCAAAGAAAAGGTTCTACAACTCACTGAACCGAAGTCACAGACAAAGAGACATACAGCCGAAATTGATATTTCCAATTTCATTTCGGTATTTATTATGCCTAAGCTCAGCATTATTATGGGATGTATCTTACATAACATATTATTTAAAAAAATATATTATTATTGACATTGTGGCATGTTTTATTGCAAATAACGTAACATTAATTTTTCGAATAAACATCATTTAATATATATCTAATCTTTTAAACTGATTTCCTTTACCTTCTGCGAATACTGTAATCCATCCATAGTTGCATAAACTGATCATATAACATGGCAAGCATCAGAGCTAATCGTATTTTGCATTTGTCTTTTGTTCAATACGACGAAATCGAATTTCCAGGAAATTTAAGGAATAAATAGCATGATATATAACCTGACGAGAACATTTCTTTTATTTTTAAAAGGGGTTGACACAAATCACAAATAGCGTTAAACTCCAAAAATATGTACCAATAAATCTGTGTAAAGACGGCTTTTATCCATTTGTCCGCCAGACTTTTAACAGCACCGTCGTTTTAACATCATTTGGCTTAGTAATATCCGTCTAATCTATTCATATATTCCGCATTGCTTATAAATTCCCGAATCTTTTTTCACTTCTTCTAGAAAATTCTATTCGGTCCGATATTCGCCCGTTGACAAGGAAACGTTAGAGGAAAAATATTGTCGTCGTAAATCAGGCAAAGGAAATCCTTAAGCGACTCGTCACTTCCGTCCTCCTCCCCTCTCCTCAACATGGGGTTCACCCTGAGTTCTGATTTACAGTATTTAAAACCTGACTGCTTAACAAATCATTACAAATTTTATGATATGTTTAGCTACCAGTAAACAACGGTTTACGATGGTTATAATTTTTTAAATTCAAATTCAACTATAATTCAGACTCAACTGAATACCTGCTATTCGAAATTTAAATATAAAACATCCATCGCCATCGATAGGATATTGGAAAAGTTTTAATTGAAATTTATGTGTGAAGAAAAAATACCCGATGAAAGTTTCATCATAAAGAAGAGAGCACATTTTTAACATTTCTTAATAAATTATTGTCCCTACATAAAAAAATATCCGCTTTCCATTGAATATACATAACTTTGTTTTTGCAGATTTAGAGCAATCTCATATCTGAGTAATGAAAATAAGCTTTCTGCCATAAAATGTGTGTTTTAAAATATTTAATACTACTTTATGAACCTTTTCGTACAGCCAATTAATTTAATAAGTTCCATCGAAAAATATTGCAAAAAAATTTGGTAGTGATTTTAAGAGTCATTTATAAACAACAGCCAAAAAGAAGAATGGTATTTTGCAAATAAAAACTATTTTTTTAATGATAAAGTAATGTTTATACCACAAGGTTTTTTATGCGTAGCACAAAGGATAACACATTATTATAAGCAATAATTAATTATTCGCCTGAAATATTCATACAAATTCATAGCCGACGTAGCTCAGTGGTCCAGAGCATCTGACCGAACATCAGAAGGTGCGGGTTTAATTCCCGTCGGCGGCATTTATTTTTACTCGGGAGATATTTTCTATTCGTATGAATATTTTAGTTCATCCCATATTCTAAGGTTCTATAAATTTCGTACATTATGGCAAGTGATCTCTATTAAATAACTATTGTTTTCCTGTACCTATGTTGAGAACTGGGATAACCTTTCCTAATCGCTGATAAACCCAGTAAACCAAATTCCATTCAGAACACGTGGAATGTTTATACAGCATACATAAAGTACCAGAAAAATGTGGATAAGAAGACACAGAATATTTAGGTAAACTTTATTTTCTATAACACTGTCAAGAAGCACCAAAGATTGTAAAGCGTTTGTTTCGATTTCACGCTGAATTTACAAACTGGGATTGTTCATAAAGTGCCTCAAAGCATTTCGTGAACTTTCTTCCTCGGTACATATTTATTCAGTATCGTTAAACATTTCCTTAGTTTGTTTATCAACGAAGACTATACATACATAATATAAACATACAAACATATACAAAAGACATATCTCAGCCAAATGGGTAGATAAATTAAACAGGTTCCATACCTTGTTCAAACGTAGCTTAATTTACAAGATACATTACCCCCGCCATTTTGCGAGGCATTCGCAAAAAGAGCGATATAAATTTTGCCGGCATAAATGTTTGCATGATAATCGAATACGTTCCCATAAATACGAAATAAGCAAAGTTGTGGGAAGAAAGGGATGAGAGAAAGTAAGAAAAAGAGTAAAACTCAATCGGGGAATCAAGTAGACAACTGGCGCCAAAAGGAACGCTGGCTGTATAGAAAACCACTGAATATATAAGCGTATTGATTTGCTTTACGACTTCTGCGTACATTCTTACAGATATAATTTTGTACCGTTTAACGTTTGGCTTAGATTTTATTATTCTTGTTAATTTTACCTTAAAAGAAACTCACATATATGACCGGTCGGTGGCCGAGTTGACATCGCGTTTGGGTCCCACCCAGGCGTAGTGTGTTCAATTCCTCGGCTGGCCAAGTCCTCCATCACAACGCAAGCAACATTTTCAGCTTACTGTGGTGGTAGTAGGAGATTTTCAAATATTGTCAGGTTATTCGTAACCCGGGAATGTTTGTCTTTCTTTTATAAAAAAAAGACATTTAATTAATAATTTATCTTTCAATGTTTCTGTTATGAAATTTCTTTTAGTTTACCTTTGATATTTAGTTAGATAATAACGTCAAAAGCGGCCAACGAAAAGACGATTTATCAATGTTCCTGCTATCAATATCCTATCTAACACAATAGTGAGCAATTTTAATGTTTATGCCCATTTTCCATTTCAATGGTTTTTTTTATTATTATGTAGGTAAGCTTCTTATTACAATTTTTCCATTCATCTTGCTGAGATTTGTGATTCTTGGTGAACCATACTCCTTCAATCCTGCGCGTCCTGCCAGCATGATCAGCCGCGGACGCCGGCGCCAAAAATAATATTAAAAAATGCTTTTTTCCTTAACATAATCACTAGATAAACATTCAACATTGATAAGAATAAACACAGTAAAACATTATTTTTCTTATTTAGGTACTGACCACCGGCACTTCACGAAAATCATAATTTATAAGAAAAAACCAGAAAAAAACATTTTTTCAGTACATATTCTTATTTTTACGGGTTGTGGCAAAATATCGGTACATTAGATCAATTGCAAAAATGCAAAAAGGTTAAACAAAACTTTTAAAACTCGAACTTTATTTTGGAGAATGACTCCTATGGTAATTACTATGTTTTTACTTACCACCAGCAGAATAGATCTGTTCAATTCAACAGTCCAATTCCGATTCTCCTGCTTTCTACTTCGACCTGCTGTTGCTGTTGCTGACCGTCGCTGGTTGCTGGATAGGCAGGTTTACAAAAGTTTTATGTGTATTTAAAGAGTGACTAAATAATAAGGGTCTCATTCCCTAAATATACTCACCTAATTACATTTTCATTGGATTTACACTATTAAAATAGTAACACCCCAATCTGTCTCATACCGAGGGACGAATCGAATTTAGGAAGATAAATTCTAATCAAATCCTTGTACTGCTATACCGCCCATCACAAAATTTGTTTTCTTCTTCTAAACATGCTTATTAAAAAAACATAAATATCCATTATTTTAACAACTACCAGAATTATTATTAGCATTTCCAATTTAATGTGTTGCCTGTGCAGTGTGCATGCGAACTGTATCCAATGTATCTAATACAAAATAAACAGTGTTAATCTCAAGTAACCTCCCAGGAAAGTGTGGTCCTGTATATTATCTGCCTCTACAGAATATTATTAAATAATAATATATGCATATTTTAATCGAATGAATCGAAGGTCTAATAATGCATTGTAGATATAGTTTTGTAATAGTGATCGACGAACTAGTGGATGCTATCAGTTAGCCATAAGCTATAATGGTTTGTCTAGTCTATAGTTAATACAAATACAGCATTGTAGAAACATATTATATATTTGTACAGCGCCATTGATGTAGTCTAACATTAGTCTATGTACAGCGCCCTTGAGGCTACTTTTCACAAAAACGGCGCCATTCGAATCATCCAAATATTATTATTATTATATTAGTTATATCTACTGTTTAGGAAACCATTCGATAGTATCATTCCTGTTGTCCTGTCATTCTTAAACAAGTCGTCGTTACGACTACAGCTGAAATTTTCAGGCATGATCAATTGATTGAGTGATATACAAATGCTCCATAACAATGTTTTTAACAATGATATAGTTTACCCGTGATCTTATCTGAATATAAACTTGTATTTATAAAGAAAATAACTTCACTCATCACACTAGATATCTGATTTTTTCGAATACAACGCACTCACTTCAGTAACCTTAATCGAACCATGGTGCCCTCTTGTAAGAACACTGTATATCTGGCTTAAATAACACTGAACTTACAAGTAAATTTCATAAGAGAATCTTCCAAAAGGTCACAACGGTTCAATCTAGTAATAGATTTTGCAGTTCACCGTGACTCCGTGAAAGGGGATTTTCTTACGAGATTCTTATGAGAGCTTACTTCTTGGCTTTGTTACATAAGAACTGCACTGGGGTGAATGTAAATATTTAAATATGTATACGATAATATATTATATTTAAACTCTTCTAAACGGCCATGGGGCACGATTTTTTAAAACCTTAAATGGTACCTATCATTAATCGTACTTTAAAATTTTATGAATGTGGCAAGGAGTGTGTGCCAAGACAGGTTTGTGGGGCGGTCTATCTTTCCTGCCCACGCCCGTGGAAATGGTGTGATAGTTAGTTAGTTGAAATAGTAATACACCTTTAAAGTCCTGATTCTTGTTTATTTACTCATTATTAGTACACTGATACTATAACACTGAACACTTCTATAATATTACGATAGACATTTTTAATGACCAATTTAACCACTTAAAAAAAATATTTTACCAATAATCATATCAAGCTGATATAAAAGCCCTTTATTTAAAGACAGACAATAGTGTACCTACCAAGAAAATGACTCATCAGTACAGGTGAAAATAATAAATTGTTTATAGAAAAAAAACTACCCTTAACCTATGCTTGTTTGTCACTTTTGCGTACTTTGATAATTATTTTTGTTACTATTTATGTTATTACTTTATTTTAAAACATCCAACAATGCACAGTTTTTGAGCCTGTCAAGTAATAAAATAAAATTAACTAAAGATGCATAGTAATGTATTCTAGGCCTTAATAGAATTTATTTTATATTAATTACTATTCATAACACCTCATACCTCGATTTATGTCAAGTCTTATACAAATCTAGTATTAATTCAACTATTACTACACTAGTAGATATTTATTTTAAGTATCTATTGTTGAACTTCACTTCTATTAACAACTGTATCACTTGCAATAATATTTTTGTGTACACATTACTTTTTCTGTAATCACTATATTGTAAAAGCCATTTTATGGCGTTTAAATAAATAAATAAATATCTGACGTATTGAATGAGTGCGATATATCTTTGAAATCTTAATAAATATACTATCATTGCTCGGTATTTATTTCCTTCATGCATGGCTTAAAAAAGAAAGCATCATTTTGAGAAAAAAACTTGTTTTTTAGAATAACTTGTTTTTTTTCGCTAAATTATTTAGATGAATATGTCTTTGGTGTTTCCTGTCCAAACAATGCTTTAATATTTTCACACGTAAGAAAGTATTTTCCACAGCAATAAAGCAAAAAAGTAATAATTTATCTCCAGATGAAACAGAAATCTTCTTATCTCGGTCACATTTCGCCCAAACTCTTTCTTAGTTTGAGAGATACCAATATCTCCTTTACGCGAGGTGATTTGGACCACATGCCGCCACGAAAATCGTTTTCGTATATCGAGACTCTGTTACCTTTGGTTATTTGAAGGGATTTTCCTTCATTTAGTATAATAAACTTGTATTCGTAAATCTTCGAGAGGCCTAAATCTAGATTTAATGTGAGTGCTGAATCCATATTGGTAATGAATATTAATGAAATGGAAAATTATTGTAATTGGTTTGACCGCCGTACACGGAGAAAAATGAGTAATGCTTATTTATTAAGAATCCCTTCAAATTATTGGTAAACCTGATAAAAACGAAATTGCAGGCCCTTAACGAGTGAGTTAATGGGTTTGTCGATGTCGGAAAAAGTGTTCTCAAAAATTCTCAAATTTTCGCATTTCATGATTATAAATTATCAAGACAAATAAAGGTGCATGAACACTTGTTATTATTCACGATGATTATCCAATAAATGGTTCGCGGGGCGGCGGTACCTAAACCCGCCTCCCAAATTATTAACTAGACATAAAAAAAGCATCACGCGAACTCCTGTTCATTCCGAAATCCGAGAGGTGTTGTTTATGTAATTAGTTGTGAGGCGGGTTTGGTACCGCCACCTCGGGAACCATGAATTGCATAGCCAACACTTGTCATAAGGTTACCTCAAAATGTTAGTTACGTTTGGTGATTTAGCAGGGGTGCCCGGGTTCATCGTGTGGGGTGTGTTCAGGATGCGCCTGCCCGCCAGTTGCGTGGCGTACCAGATCGGGAGAGGCTGCTTCAAGGAAACACTTTGACCAATCCAAATGGTCTCTTAACCCATCGCCTTGCACCGCAGTGGAAGGTATAAATTCTTATTTCCATCACTCCTGGACACACTGATCCTTAGATTCCTCCCAACCAACATACCCAGAATTTTCCTCCAAAGAACTTCCTTTCCATAAAAAAGACCCGCCACACCCCATCCCAAAACATGACATTGGTTCAGAAGAAATTTTTTTTTCTCAGGACCTCTTATGTGCGGTTTAAGGAAAAAGTGTATTATACTTGTCATTTTGTATTGAAATGCCATAACAATATTGGTTTTCGCTTTAGAAAATCACCGAAAGAAAAACTTTATTGCTGTGACTAGAATATGGAAAATAGATCTTTCATCTGTCCTAGTGTCTGCTCTAAGGCAAAGAGTTCTCACGGAAACCTTTAGACCCGCGGCATAAAGCCAATATTTATATAAATATCCTTTTTTCATTATCACATAGAAAAACAATATTTTAAATAGATAAAAAGATAAAATTACGTAAAATAACCAAAGGTGATTTTAATAACAAATAACTAGACAATTTCATACCATATCTAAAATTTGGGAAAATACCAAAAGTCTGATCTCGTGTTCAATTTTTAGTTCGTTGGCCTGATTTATAATAATAAATAACTACTTAATTTCTTTTTCATACTGAAATAAGGATAAATGGGGTGACAGATTACACTATAACTCCATATTGCTCGCCATAGAATCCTATACAGACCTGTCACATCTAAAAAGATGATGTGTTATAAGTGTGGGCATGGCGACGATATGCGCCGTGATCTGCTAGCCAGGATATATATGAAAATTATGCCTCCCCTTCCCAGAACAATTAACGGAGCGCCGTAATTACGTGGCATTCTGTAAAAGTGACAGATCCCATACAAAAAAATGATATTCTGCGGCAGTCTCCCAAATAATTTGACCCCCTCTCATGAGGAAGATTATAGCGTAGTGTGCCATCCCAACACATAATACTATATGCCACGCCCAAATTATGCACTCATAATATAGCGTAATGTATTTAAGGCTGTATGCAAACCTTATAAAATATGTGATTTCTATCCAGTATTATATCTTGATATTGAAAAAGTTGATTATGGAATCGTTCTTTTAAATATATCTAAAAATCACAATTCAATTAAATACTATATTTGTAATACTAGTTGACCTCGCAATGTTTCGCCATTGCTGATGAATGTCTCGGGCGTCTCCGATTTCTTCCACTATGCAGTACTGAATATCACAATGTTACTGTTTACTGAAAAACAACATTACATCGAATTTAAGTTAACTCCGTATCACATTCCGATGCAGAGATATTGCGTTAAGTATTCCTCGGTCGTCCCCAACTTCAATCCATTCAATCCATTCTCTTAACACTCCTGGCACTAATAAGAACAAACTTTGAATTTTTAAGCAGTATCGATCAACTACTTTTCGCAAACATCCGCAGGCAAATTTTTTGTTTATATAGATTGTTTATTTTCTGATTAATTCTTTCATTTTTCTTATGCACCTTATTCTGGCTTCCGTGGTCGAGAGGTAAAGCTATTGACTAGCAAACCTGCGTACGCACACGTCTGTAGCACGTTCCGGAATGGAAGATAATCTTAGTATCGCCCTGGTGTAAGACCACCATTCAGAATTAAAAAGTTGCTTTAAATGGCTTAAGCCGTGTTTAGTGACCAGATCTGAATAGCCAGGTACTTACTCACCATCCTCTTTTCCATCTCCTTTCCCTCTCCACTACCTTTAGCCTCACAACATACCCCATTTCGGTATGCCATAGTCTCACCGGCGTAAGATGTTTGGAAGCAGCGTAAAAAAGATAAAAATAAAATTCTTCTTTTATTGGTGGAGATATTGCTTGACATAACACTGAAGAAATTGGTTTGGAATGATTCAAAACATGGTCTCACTTTGCAAGTTTTACCATGCACGTGCGAAAATTATTCACAAAAAAAGGGTCCCTTACCCGATACCTGCACGTTTCAAAAATAAACAGTTCCCTGCTCTAGAGCACCTTAGAAGTAGCCATCGCTTCCAGAAATTGCATTGGGTGCAAACATATTTTGCATAAACACATTCAGTTTCTCCAGAACTAGAACACCAGGCGTCGAAATACGTGTTTGAAATTGAGAAATGATGAGGTAAAAGTGTAAGTTTATTTGAGGAGTAAGAGGCTATGTTACTCTGCCTTTGATTGATAGCGGTTTTCACTGTGTGAACATAACATTATTCTATTTTATTATAAGGCTCGTCATCATATATCAATAAAAAAAAATTATAAACACCTATCGTATCGCTTTACTGATCCCTACCGCTTTATATAAAACAGAAAATTTTATGATGCCCTATTCTTATACAAAACCGTGAACAATCTTGTTAATTCATCATATCTGTTAGAAAATATTGCATTCTATTGCCTAAAACAGTTATCATTATTATTATTGATCTGTTTCCTTTAATAAAGGCCTGCTCTGTGGAGTCAATGTAAAAAAATATACACAAAAAAGTAAGGATCGTCAGGATTAGGATCATTGTAAAATATTAATATATTTGTCAAAAAAAGTTATCTACGAAAAATAAACAAATTATTCTAGGGCTAAAAATCAAACAACTTTGTATACAAAAAACATAACAATGATATCATAAATTTGTATGCTTTTTGTAGATAACGCTATTTGACACTAAGCCTATAGTACCTATCTATAAACGTACTACATATTTTAGTTTCGACGATAATTATTTTTATATCCCATTTGTTTTACATAGATCTTCAGCACGAAAACATGATTTCAACCAATATGGCTGTCGGTTAGTTTCCTCATAAAATAAAATACCAACCTTCTGTTACCAACACGCCCTACCTACGACTTCCGGAGTAATATAATATACACTTACCCTTCAAAAAAGAAACTCTGTTAGTTTCCAACTTACGTTTACTGCGAAAAACCCCATTTGCAAGCAAACTTTCGCTATTCGACATCATAAAAACGTCATCGTACATGGGATATATATTTTTCCTTTCCCCTCGTTCAGTTTAACGAATGACGTGGAATTTTCCAAACTTTAAATCTACGAACGAAAGAAAATAATTGATGGTCAAAGTCAAAGCTCAAAAAGTCTACTAGTTATTTTGTGATCAACGCTAGTAGAAATACATCAAATAGACATGGATAATCAGCATTGAACACACTATACAATCATTCAATTGATTTTTGATATGCTATTGAAATATTAGTTCTGTGAATTATATAAGCGCCTAATTTTCTTAGTTATAAATCAAAACAAAAATTTCCTTAAAAATAATCAGATTTGTAAAGGAGGTACTACAGTGTTTACTATTTTCAATAAAGGAATTATACAAATAAAGTAACGTCACTATCTCAATGACAATTCTTTTTTCAAACTTTATTCAGTCAGGAAAATATCATGAGCCTCACTATTCGGATTTGACAGCTCGGAGTAGCATGCTCATGCAAACTCTGGCAGAGTAAAAAGGTGGTATCCAACACGGCCACCATCTTGAACAGGAAGTGGAACACACAAAACAAATTACAGACAAAGATGAAATGGGAAACGGTCGAGTTAAAACAGGACTTAGCCAACTATTATGTTTAAACTTCAGATATATTAGATTACATTTCACAAGCATAAGCTATTTACAATGAATTGTCGCGGCAAACTACTAAAATAATTAGAGTTGCAACCTAGAACGTCCGAGACCTTCAGAAAGGTGCAGCGCACATTTCACCTCAAACCTAATAGAATGTACATTTTGATACTGCCATCACAAGTGCGCAAAACTAGATTCGGTTCTTCTTTAATGTATCAGCCGTTGAATAGCCGAATATCCTTTGGACAAAGGAGTTTTTCTTATAAAACTTTGTTTTTTTTTTTATAAAATGCTCAGTGAAAATATAAAAAAAAACCAAAGGTTCGTTGAATCCATCCAAGAAAATGGAAATCCATACTTGCTGAGAGTGATGATTTTGGATTGCCCATGTCGTGGCTTCTGTCATGAATCACCTTAGGAGCCCCATATTTGATGTGATCCATCTGTAAATGTGTTATGTGATTTACTTATTTGATTGAATATAATTGTAAAGCTGCTCATCTCGACACAGTAATTCGGGAGGAGCGTGTGTTCAGTCTTAGCCCTCAGTCGCTCAGTATTTAGCACTCAGTCAGTCAGTCTTGGAACTTACCGAACCTGGCGACAATTTTCCGACTTGACCTCCAACCCGCGCCGCGAGCCCACCGCGCTCGCAACGTACGCCGTTAAGGTCCACAACATCTCCAGTTCTTTCATCTCACTCCCATTTCACTCTTTCATCTCACTAGTGGTGTGAACCCTCAATCTTCATATCAAACTCCACCATTGTACATCCCCGCTTCTAGGGTATGGAGCATAGGCCTGGTGAATTCGCAGTCGATTGCATTCACCGCTTCGGTGTCGAGCAGTTGGCCTGTAGGATTCCCTTCTAATCATCTCGACTACAGCGTCGTGCATCGGTCAAGAGAGATTCATCATCAGAAACAAACCACTAAAACACTGACTACTCAATAAAGACTTTATTACACACATCTTATACAACTCTCTGCATTACGGTCACCTCAGATTTATATGGTTTTCCCCGCGAAAAAAAAGAAAACGTTTGTCACTTTTATTGAGTTTTTTTTAACCCTTAAATTTTAACCCTTTCGATTTCCGGACCTTAAACGGATCAATGAACCTGTCGATCTATGTAATAATCAGTTTATCTCAAAAGCGAATTTTATTTTATGTATGCGACATATTTTAATGAATAATAAAAATCAAATGAGATACTGTACTGTGTTAGAACCATAATTTGGAATAAATTAAATCTACTCATATTTATCTGCGCACCTATAAAAATATAAATAAGTCTTATTAATGTCTGCTTTTTGTAGTCTTGTTAGTAGTGCTTTTACCCTCTGATGCATGTTTTCTCTAATTATCGACATTAAAACAACCCTTATCCTATATCCTTATCTAGTACAGTCCTATATGTTCCATCCCCTAAACCGTATGTATTCCCTGATGATATCATTTAGTCCGTAGTAAAAAATGATAGTGCATTAGCGTGATCATTGTTTTGTCCCGATTACAGAGAGCGGATTGGTGTGCGTCACGTGATGTGCTTTGGAAAAGGTGAGGTTGTTGGCCTGTGGTGTCTTATACTAGTGAGAAAAATGTATAATAACAAGATCTAAAATAAGGTTATTTGGTTCTTAAAATAGTGAAGTCTATTTATATAAGCCATATTTTAATAGACCCTAACTTACAGTTCTGTTAACCGTAGATCTCCCGTTAAAATTTTTTTTTCTAATACTTTTATCTTGTTTAGTAAATCAAAACCAAAATTTCCTCTCAATTTTATAAGATTCTTAAATAGGTACCAACTTAAAACCTACCTTCTTGATTTAAAACTTAAAATATTATTTTACGTAACATTTTTTATTAATTTCAAATAAGAAATTGCATAATTTTTGTAAAATAATATCATTAACAAATCTTTATTTGAAATATCTTTAGGCCGGTACGTACCATAATACTGAATATTCCGATTTGTTAGATAGTAATATAAGCCACGAGCATGCGAACTCTGGTGGGATAAAAATGTAGTATCCAACAAGGCCACCATCCTGAACCGAAAACTGAACGTAACAAACAAATTGTCGATTTAAACCGGGAATTTGCTACTTTCAGACAATATTTTTTGCTGTGGGTAGTGTTAGAAGATATTTTTTTGTAACAGCAGACGATAGTTACTTGTAGCAACAACAACAAAAAACTACAAAATACAATGTAATATTACTAATATGATGTGTCCGGTCGGCAACAGTGGAGTTTATCCTCTAACACATCATTCATCAACAATACTAACTTTAAACCCCGCTCGTAAATTATTTGACGTTTATTTTATTTATGTGTTAACATAGTGATAGCAAATGATACAAATTGAAAGAAGTCAGATCATCAGTAAGTTGGCAGACAGAGGGTTAATATTAGGGAAATTATGATGTATTAACGAAGTATATATACCAACTTTCTAATGACGGTGTATAACAGTATGTTACATTAAACGATCTGCACAAGGGTAAATATATAATATATGTTTCATGCTGTTAATTATTATCTCCCTTATTGATAAAAACTCGTGTTAAGGGAGGGAGTGTCGTCTTTAGTTTTATACATGAAATAATAATACTACTATACATATAAACATTCAAATTATGAACATATGTATACAGAACAACAAATGCTTGCCTATAAGCTATTTATTACAAAGTTTAAAAAATATATCGAAAATAATTTTAAAGATATAAATTAAAATCAATTTCCTGTGTGATATCCCAATATTTACCTTATGGAACGACTTTGACATTAATATAAATTTATTAAATTAGTTTTTCTTCTTTGTATTCTTTATTGACGTTCTGCTTTGAAAGTAGACTTCAAATTTATTGGTAGCTCTCTCCCATCTTTTTTTAAGCCATGAATAATAATTATTTATCAATTTTTTAAGAAATATGCTTATATAACTTTATTGTTTTACATAATTTCTCACCACTTAGTACGTAGAAATGTATGTGATTACCACTTATTTACAAGAATATCCGTGTACCCTAAGATTCAGAGTTCAAACTTATTTTTTAGCACTACCTTTGTTGAAAATGTAGTATGTCGATAATCTGCTTTGAGTATCGACCTCAGCTCGTCACACAAATGGCAAGTCGACTATCTTGCACACTATGGGAAGTATCGACCTCAGCTCGTCAGACAAATGACAAGTCGACCATCTTGCCCACTATGTTAAGTGTTATTTAACAAACTTAATATTTTCATCTCTATTAAATTATTTGTAGGAATATTACATGTATTTTTAAATGAAATTTTGACACACTGCTAATTTAATAATAATATCTTAAAATTATTGATAATCCGGTTAAAATTGGATTGCTGGCCCTTTACAAATGAATTAATAGATTTCCTGATAACATTTTAGTAAAATATGATTATTTAAATTTATTTTTTCAAGACAAACTCAGGAGCATGACCTCGTGTCCCGATATAATAGGAATTTTCTAAAAGTTTATCATTAACCGGATTTTCGATAATTCGAAGAGACTCTTTATAAATTAGCAATACGCAAAATTAGCAATTCCATGTGAGGTGTTATTTAATAAAAATAAACAAATAAGAAATTCTATTTGTTACGAAAATATTTTTACCAATTTATTTAAGGCATATTTAAAAAAAATGCATCTTGCTACCTCCAGTTTATTCTGAAATCCTAGTTCAGCCGCCCAAAAGGACCGGAAACGGATGCATGGCATTGAAGGCTTGAAGACTTCACGGCAGAGCATTTCCGGATTACATAGAATGCCCGCCATTGAACAACTTTGCACTTAACAAGTTGGCACGGCCTTTTCAAAATGTAGAGCATATTTCGTTTAATGGATATTTTATAACTGCACGCGTTTTATAAGCAGAATTCAGTTGCATTGTGCCCTGGCAACTACAGCTCCGAGCTCGCATACAGTAATGTACTTTAATATTTTTTCGCAGAAGGAACTTGTTTGCCAGTTTGTTTGGGAAGTACGGGTAGTATTATATAAGGCACTCGAGGAACAACAAAGATGTACACAGCATTTCATAATATCTCAGTGAAAGGTTTTATTAATTGAAAATTTTGTTTGAAAGTAGGACTCTTAAAAAATTAATATCAAAAGCAGCTAATTTATATTGCGTATAAAAGGTTTAAGGAAATGCTTACTAATGAAAAAGTGAATGAATGAAAATATTATAAAAAACAGATTTGATAACGAAATATTTTAAAATGAAAAAACGTGCCAACCTGCATTTTTATAAGGTCGGTTCTCACCAATTTTCGCTAGTCGAAACGCATATATTGGTTTATTCTGAATTTCCGAAAGTTATAAAAAAAACATCAGGTATTCAGTAGTTAGCTGAAATATCTCAAATTAGAGAACGGCCTTAGTTTGTTCTCTCCACTCAAACTCAATTAACACTATGAACATCAACGAAAAATCTATAATCAATATATAACTTATTAGTACAGTCGATTCTATAATGTTATTATCAGTTAGGAGAAGCTTACAAAACTAGCCTAACCCCAACAGTTAAAAAAAATCATAATAAAAATTATACTTACTGAAAAATCTTCCAGACTTTCTCACTGAACTCGTTTTCGAATAATTCAAAGTTAATACGTTTAAAAACCTGTTTATGAAAAGTTAAATAAATATTATAAAAAATAAAATGTAATAAATAATGAAAATGTAATAATGTTTTTATATTTAATAAAAAAATGACATGAAAATTGCTAAAATAAAATTAATACATAATAGACAAAATATTCAATTTACAAAAAAAAGATAAATACAAATTCTTAAATGAAAATCGTACTTGACTTAAATACAGGGTGTCCGGGAGTAAATTTCACCAACATCGGGAGGAGATTCTACATGATGGTAGAAGTAAAAAAGTAAAATAATTTTTTTTGAAATTCTTTTTTTCCCATACTAAAATATTTTACCACATAAAAAATTACCCGTAAAAAAAAATCAACTGTTTTACCTAAAAACATTCATAAAAAGTTGAAATTTCGAAAAAAGTTATTTTTATTTTCTATTTTTAAAATCATGTAAAATCACCCCCGAAGTTAGAGCACTTTGCCCCCGGATACCCTGTATTGTTTTACATGCCCTAAGCTAAACAACACCAATACCATTATATTCACAAAGGAAAAAGTTTCTTTAATAAATTACCAAATTAAATCAGAAGCTTTAATGATAAATTACAAAATTGAAATGTATCAAGAAATATTTAAGAGAAGCATTAACAGAAAAACTGCTTCACCTACTTACACCTGGAAATTATACAACTAATCCTACAATATTCTATTTTTTCAATAATTCAATATCCTCCTTAACATTTTTATTCTTCTATCCAAATACATAAATATAATGTTATTTTTTTTCAAATATACACTTCTCTTCCATCTACAAGCAAATGCTTTTAATAGAAGAGCAATGTACATAGTAAACAGTAGCAAAATAAAACCTGAATTATAGTATTATGTACAAAAGTTGTACACTCTTCCTAGTGCTAGTGGTACTGAAACTCTGGATTATTGAACAAAAAACTGAAAGAACATTAATTAATGAAGTAAATATATTTCTGCACTTAAAAATTTAGTTTTAAAATAGCTAGTTAATGACACGGACGTGTCGAAACCGGTCGCTAATTTTATAAAAAAATTTATACGTAACAAATGTACATTGTGAATAATAAAAACTCATTAAAAACAAAAAATGTCTAGAAATTGTTACATAGTGAATGCCAAAGAAATACAAAAAAAAAAAAGTAAAATTAACTTGCGCTCGCCGGAATTTGAGCCCAAGACCCCCGTATTGCTAGTCAAGAGCCTTACCTATCGGCCACGGAGGCTGTCTCTTTTATACTGCTCGAAATCGAATATGGCCATTTCATTTGATCGAAATTAAAATTTAATTGTTGATGATGATCCTCAGTTCAATGGGTCTGATTCTTGGATCACAAAATACGCCCACATCGCATTTCTTACCAGATACGATAACAGGTAATTTCCGGTCTCCTTGATGACTAACAACCTTTTTCTTCCCCATCTCCTTCCCCTCCCCAGTCCTTTCAACCTCACTACAAACCCCACTTGTGGATGACATAGTCCCACTGGCTCTGTGAGCACTAATGACTGTTGTGCGCTATTCTGCCGTGGTGACTAAAAACACAGTGTCTTCCTTCAGACTCTCTAGGAAGACGCCGTGTTTTTACTTACATTATTCACACTAAATAATACATTTAAACTGGGATACCATGGATTCAATGTGTTCTTGCAATTGGTATTCTAATACGATATCAAATCGAATCCCAACGTTCTGATTAATTATCATCACTCAAAAAAAAAACATTAATAGGAATGAAAGATTAAAACTCATGTAGTCATATATTAATATCTTATGTTATCATATTTTATTACGTTATAACACTCAATTAGATATATCACATTAATTCTTAAAACTAAAATCACATATAAGTATATATAAAATTCATTGTTTCTAAGCTACTTGCGTTAAATATTTTATTTTACAACATAACACTGTTCCTTGTTAATGGAGATGCATGAAAATAATAATGCTAAGGTTATAATGTAACCTGACATCAACACCTGCTTGGCAGCTGAACTGGAGGTAACTGGAATAAAAACAATACATTACTTTTAAATGCATCTTACTTCAGTAAAGAACACGTCCATGAGAATGAATATGATAACGTTTTGTAAATTTTTATATAACGTTTACGAATATGATAATGTTTGATAAAGTTTTGTCTGCAAGCTTTCTGTTTTTGAGGTAACTAACTATCCCTATCCACGTTAGTACGAGGCGTAGCCAGAAAGTAAGTGTGCTGAATTTTTGTAGGTTACAAATTATTTTATTGAAACAAAAAAATTACATGGTTACCGTATTACATATGTAAGCTTTTTTTCGACATAGTCGCCATTCCTCTCAAAAAAGGTGGTGAAGCGGGGGATCAACTTTTTGATGCCTTCCTCGAAGTAGTTTCCCGCCGACCCCTTAGTCCACTTCTCCACCTCCTCCTTTACCCCCTCGTCGGTTGAAAACCTTTTTCCACCCATGTACAGCTTCAGGGAGGTAAAGGAATAATAATCTGAAGGTGCTAGGTTAGGGGAATGCGCGGAGTGGTTCAGGACATCCCATTTAAACGAGGCAAGCAGTTCCTTCGTGGCGTTGGCCGTGTGTGGTCTGGCATTGTCGTGCAGCAGGCTGACTCCCTTTGACAGCATGCCTCTCCTCTTGTTTTGAATCACCTTCCGCAATTTTTTTAGGGTCTCACAGTATCTTGCAGAGTTGATGGTCTCCCCTTGCGGCAGATATTCAATCAAAATTATGCCTTGACAGTCCCAAAACACGGATGCCATGATTTTCTTGGCTGTAATTGTGGTTATGAACTTTTTGGCGGAGGGTGAAGAGGTGAGAACCGTTTTTAAACTCGCGATACCACTTGTACACACTCGTACGATTCATAGCTTTATCACCATATGCAGTTTTCACCTCATTATAAACCTCAAACGGAGGTTTTTCCTTCCAAACGAAATAACGGATGACGCCGCGTATTTCGCACTTGGCGGGAGATTGGATTGACATTTTTCACGAAACGTGTTGTCGCGTCGACACTATTCAACGTACTGACCTTGACCTTGTCTCGTTGTAGAGGAGAAGAGTCAGGCTACACGTAAATGTAGCCAATATGTCGAAAATAAAATTAATTCGGTCGTTAGAGCCTCAGTACACTTACTTTCTGGATACGCCTCGTAGATTGCCTTTAATATACATTATTTAGAGTTTTAATGAGAGAAATTGTACCCATTTGACGTTTCAACCAATTTAAAAATACTCAAACCAAATCAGTGTATGTATATTGAGAAGAAAATGACGTGGATATATGGTTTCGATAAATACTAAGATTTTTAACTATTAATTAAACTGGGATAAACCCACACAAGTTAAATAAACAATTATGGTATTAATATGATCAATTAATTGTCCCTTTTTAATTAACTAAAAAGTTTAGAAATTTATAGAGTATACTCTATAAATTTCTAAACTTTTAAACAAAGTAACATAATAATTTATATTGTGTTACTTTGTCATAATTCTTATATATAGATATCATATTAGTTAACTGTATCTCAGTATATCGCGATTATAGCCGTAAGAAAGTGAGTTACAATGTATTATAAACGATGAATATTAAGAATATTAATGTTGTCAGGTCCTGCAGATATTGTACTATCTTACTTTTATTCCAATCTCATCAATTTAAATATAACCTTGATTATGTCAATAAATTCTCTCAGACAGGAGCATTATCTTGAACATTTGTGTTATACACACTGAAAAGAACCTAAAAATAGATTTTAATTTTCCGGATTTTACTTTCAAATAAATTTTAAGTCGACAAAGAATTTGCGTCATTGTTAAACGTTTTTCAATTAATTATATATTTCTTACCTCTCCCAAGTCGTGGCGGTCCATCGCTCTCTCGCAGCGGCAGCTCGGCCATCTCGCTGTAGAGATGCATAACCTTTGCCAGACACCTGAGAATGGGGGGACCATCCAGGTAGTGATCGGGCAGGAGCAACAAGGACACCGACAGCTCCGCCTTGTACAGCCCATCCTCCACTGGCTGGTGGCGGAGGAGACCGGGACTTATCTGGGAAAACAAGGTAAATCAGCTGTGTAATCACATGTCAGCGGCAATTCGGTATATCGCTATAGAGATGAATAACAAATAGTATCGTTCTGAAAGCATCATTGATAGCAAACTCATTGCAGAAGCTGGCTGCCAGTTTGATCACATTACCTTATCTTCACGGTCAGTCCAATAAAATATGACCTTATAAAGAACAAGCGTAATTGATCGTTCAGCGCCACTGTTATACTTGGTTTTACCGGTATGCATTGTACAAAAAACTATGAAGGATCTGGGTGTCGTGTTTGATTGTACCTAGTTTGATATTTCAGGCTTATATTGAAATAACCTGTAGTACTTCATTGAGAATATTGAGTTTCGTCCTATGCACTACGAGAAACTTAGAGACACCCGGATTCTTATAATACTGTACACCCGGGTTAGTAGGCCTAAGAGTGGGTCGGTGGTTTGGAGCCAGAACCAGGTGAAGTATTTCCTCACGTTGGAAAGGTTCAGAAAAAATTTCTGATATTTTTCTACCTAAGGGAGTATGTGCTCGGAACGAACCATCTAGGGGGCAAAAGGGATGTGCACATTGCTTGAAATTTCTTCAGACTGATTAGTGGATGCTGTCACAAAGAGCATTATTTTGCATATCCCTAATGGTTATTTCCGTCACCGACAGTATGGACTATTTCTGTGGTGTTTTGGAAAAGGGAGACGAGTCAATAATAGTCAATTTTACAGGGGAGCCAATTTTGTATTCTCGATTTTTTGCCAGATCTGAGAATTGTAATTAGGAATATATTTTTATGCAATAATTAATGAAAATATTTATTCTACAGAAGAGTATTTGAAAATTTGGAAAAAACCTATTTTTAACAATTTTACGTGACTCATTCCTCTTTTCCGTGTCAGGTTTGGACCTAATTTTGAATAAAACATGAGTTATGTCTTAAATGTTTCTTATTTTTTTCTGTTATTTTTCAACTTAATAAAGGAAAAATCATTTACCTATTTAAGAAGGATGCACTTATAATCATTGACACAGAAATTTGTATTGGAATAATTTTATTTAGTTAAAAAACGACATTTTTAACATAAATTTACAATGATATTGCAAAGTAAAAAAAAGTATCCTATTATAATGACATGTAATACTCATCCAATATAAACAAAACATACAACAGATTTCTAATTAGTATAATTTGGGGGACTCATTCACCGGCATCTTCATATCCGTCTGGATCAACATTCGGAACTTTGCTAGCATCTGGTAATTTTTTATAAAAATCATGGCAATCAGGATCCACTAAATGAAAAACACTTAGTATGTCCTTTTTCTTTTCCTTGCTTATTGGAATAAGACCACTGTAGCATTTTCCAGGGCTCAAAATGGTGATTGCATTACCCCTACGTTTAAAAGAAATAGTTTTAAATGGGTCTTCAATATGCAAAGTCCTTTTAAAATGTATAGTTCCTGGGGTTGTGTTTTTATACATGAACCATTTTATATCGTGGAATAAAAATCGATTACCTTCATCATCAGTTTTTTTTCAGCTGCAATGAACGCTTGTATAGGTATAGCCCAGCAAAGTTTAAAAAATGTTCATGTGTCATGATTTTTACTGTAAACGATTTCTTTTTTCCAGCAGTTCTTACAAGATTGTACCAATCTCTTGGTAAATGAATATTCATGTCGGTTGCTTTTTTTTTCCTCTCAATTATAGCATGAATGGAATCACATTCCATGTGAGTGTGGCCTGGGACTAAAAATTTATGATGTATGATTATGTTTGGTCTTGCTTGAAGAGCACATAAAAACATTGCAACAACATGGCTGTTTTTATTTTGCCCACCACAGGTATCTGAATAAAATGTTAATTCATTTATTTGTGGTGGAATCGCAAGAATGAAATCATACAAACATGACGCTATTTGATTAGCCCCTCGACCACCTTCACATTCATGCCACATGTAACACGTTGTTTCATTTGAGAAGCAGTAGTAAATGGTTAAATTAAACGTCCACAAGGAACGTTTATAAAAGGCAATGTTTGAACGTAGCAGGGGAGTTGGGAGGCACTGCTGCAAATCAAAGCAATAGGTCCTTCTGCTCTCTGACGACTCTTCTTTATTTTTTGCCTTGGCAGAATATGCATAATCTGCTTCCTGCTTGTGGGCTTCGTATTTTGCCTTCAGTACCGATAAATCAGGTTCTTGTACAAGTTTCATCTGAATCGAATACGAATCGCACGTACTGCACGTATCCAGAGAAGGTTTTTTAAATGATAAGCCCATTGTACGAAACACATTTGAGAACATTGATCTGGAAACCGGATCCTCTACTTTTTCCTTATACATAAAATACATTTTGGTTAAAGTGAGTCCAATGGGCAAATACTTCTTAGAGGTATCCCTTCTAGAGTAATGTGACTCGTAGGCAGGATACTCTCTTATGTGATTTTTAATTTGATGAATGCGGTCATCCGATATCTTGGTAGAAGGCACACTGCTTCCCCGTTTGTCAGAAACCGGGAGCCCAGAAACAGATGTACATCTCTTTTTAATGACGGTACATATGAATTTGTTTGTTTCACAAAAAATCTTTTTAAAGCAACCTTTGCATATTTCGATAATGGCACCGTTAACTCGTATATGATATTTATGATTAATTTCCCTCTTCTTCGGTGGTACATTTCTAACCCGCATAGTTTTCTTAGGCCCATCGGTGATGAGGGATGAGATAAACGTAATTCTTTTGTCGAAGGTTCCTAGTGCCTAGTATTCATTAAATAATATACTTTGATATTCAAAAGACACTTTATCCATGCATTTTTTACGGCAAGCACTTAAGCGTTCCGTTTCTCGACCCTTGACCAATTTCCCAGTTTTAGATTTGTATTTTAGACCTCGATTACGTTTTTCTTTAATCTCTTTCCTTAATAAATAAAGAGATTTTCCTCGGTTTCCAGGGTGCGTGTCTTCAGTTTCAGTAGTTGCTTCACCAAGGAGTGCATTGTTGAAGGCACTGGGTCCATCGTAGCTGGAATTACTGGAACTGGGGGGTTTATAGCTTACATCCATATCACTGTTGCTAAAATCACTTGAATAATCTGGAACTATCGTCTGTAAGTCTTGGAGAGGATAACTGGAAGACGGACCTATAAAATAAAATCAGTATTTATAATATCTACAGCTTTATATACTATAGCTTTAAGAAATACATGGCACGACCAAGTGAATCAGATACTTGAGTCAGGCCATGTCAAGAGTCAGAATAATAGAAGAGCATGTATGAGACATTGTATGAATGTGAACGAGGCATGGAATGTGTGCCAAGACCGAGTTGTTTGGTGGTCCGTGCTCTCTGCCTACACCTGAGGGGTAACTTCTGCCCTGAAGAAGCTACGGTTGTAGCGAAACCCAGTTGGCATTAAGTATATAAATAAAAATGGTGTTTACCAAGTCATTGTTTTATTTTAAATTATAATTTCACGTCACCAAGTAATTGCTTCATATGAACAAATAATGCATTCAGTTACTTAATTAAAGTAGGTACATAATTATATTCCTTTAATAAGAAATACTGATTAATTTACCTTACTTTATGGTTTGAATGAATACATCAAATAAGTGTTTTTGGAATAAACCATCAACTATACGAGTATTTCAAAAGCAAACTTTTAGGCTAATATCATTTAAATGATTTACCTGGAGTAGGAACGCTGTCATCATTTGGCATGTCTTCATGCAATATAATATTTTGCATGTTATTTATAAAACTGATCTGGTTACTATTTTTCATTTGTCTGGCCACGCTGTCATCATCTGACATGTCTTCATACAATATAATATCTTGCATCTTATTCGCGACACTGATTTGGTCACCATTTAAACTACTTGAAGCAGTAGAAACATCTAAAAGTCCGTTTGTGACATCTGAAATTTAATAGGATTTCATAAATTAGTCAATAATTTAGTGAGATGAATCTAATACAAACATAATACCACAAAAGAACATGAAGAAATAATATAAAAATCTTACCATGCGATGAATTTGCATTCGAAAGCGCTATTATTGACCTCGTTCGCTTACTAAACATCTTTAAAACTCCTCAAAACACACGGTACCAAATATAAATATATAATAAACAACAGAAAATGATAATGCGACCGAAAGAATGATTCAAATCGCCAGTGAAACAACAACTGTCAAATGTAACAAGCCGCGGCGTCATGTAACCATAAAGCACAGAATGAACCATAGATAACACAGAAAACAGCGATTATTAAAGTTAACTCTGTTTTCCGTGTCAATATTTAAAAATATATATTTCGTTATACAGAGACAACTTGAGTTATCTCCAAGTGCGTGTTAATTTATTTAAAATATGACTCGTCTCTGTATGACAACGGCTAATAACTCGGAAACTAATTTTTTGAGCGGACTCATCTTTCTTTTCCGTGTAGAGAAAAAAATTAGGATTCTTCTGGCATATTTAACTCCATTTCGCAATTTTACTGACTCATCTCCCTTTTCCATAACACCACAGATTTTATCTCCTGACCTGCGGAATTAATTTGCCATGGTCATCTAATAAAGTAATAAACATATAATCGTATGTTGGTATATTTAACGTCGATAAAGCAGAGCTTAAACGGCTAGCTTTATTGTTGCACGTATAAAACCCGCTATATATATTAATTCTCCTTACGTACTTACAATGATCAATTTTTAAATTGAATTTCGTAATATTTTTTTAAAACTCAAGATTTTTTTAAAACTCAAGATTTTTTTAAAAGATTCTAAAATTGAATTCAACTGCACACTCGGGAATCATCCAAAACGCGTACTCACAATTTTGAAAAAAGGGAAGTACTTTGAATTTGGGTTATCATTACCGTTCATACGTGTTTTGAAATACATAATAATATATTATACAAGTCATGGTTCTTGCCAATTTTCAAATCCCAGTAAAACCCTTTTCAGATTTAACATTTCCACAAATACACAATTCCTCAAATACTCGCATTATAAAAAAAACAATCTTCTATAAGTTTAGTATATAAACGCGCTTAGCTTAACACTTCCGAGGATTTCTGAGTGATTTTATTCAGTTTCAAGACTGTCGAATCACCCAAGCAACCTTATTTATAACATGATTATATTCCTCTACAATAATCATTTATAAACTTATTTTTGATAACGTTTTTTTTATGAAATAATAAATTAAAGCAATCAACTAACAAAGGTAATATAATAAATTACGATGTAATTTTCGTTCGCCTTTTTGACAATACTTTTTTTATTCAAATTTATACATCGTCTCACGAATGGGTATTATTCTGTTCCAATCTCTTCATAATTCTTATTAAATAAAGTTCAATCTTTATATTAACATAAAGGTTGATTTTTTATATAATTTATGTACTTAATATAGAATGTTTTATTTATGCCTGTCAACCTAATATTATATAATATCCATTCTGAAGATGTCTGTAGCAGTGTGAAATATATCTGGTAAAAATATAACAATATCGGAAAAGGCATAACATATTTTTTCTTTCTTCCAGAAACGAACGGTAACCAAAACGAGGAAAGAAATATTTTCATTACATGATAATATTTACAGGAATTTTATTTTTAAGACGACACGTTTGAATGAATACGTGCATACCGATGTTCAAGGTCTCAAAAAAGATTTTTAAACTAGTTTGGAACATCCGCCGGCAGTCCTTTTCCATACTAACTGAGAATGGTGATTTTGGATTACCCATATCGTAGCTTCTGTGATAAATCACCTTAGAAATCCCAAATTCGATATAATCTATTTATGTATGTATTATGTAATTTACTTATTTGATTAAATATAATTGTAAAGCTGCTCATCTCGACACAGGAATTCCCTAGCAGCAGAGGAAAATAAAAATAAATAAATTTCTTCTGAAAACAGGCTGACTAAATCAGAAATCTAAGTAGTTATGCCTTGGAGAATATAATCTAATGAAAGCTTACGGTAAAAAATAAAATATATTTAACTATGTTTTTTCCACGAAACTTTAAAAGAGCCACGAGTTAATTAATATTAATTATCTTTGATGTGAAAAAATCCAATCTTTTAAATTTGTTATGCCAAAAAGGAGTGCCTTCCTTGCAAGATATCTTTATTTATATCTCGGGAACTCTGAAGTTTGTTGTTTGTTTGACGAACAATTTGTTTATTTACGCTGATGTGTTAGCTTACGTACATTGCTACTTTATTATTTATTTACTTTACTAATTGAGACGAACGTGCTAGTAATTCTCTTCTGTTCCGCTTCTCTGATTTCCAAGAATGCTGGATGTACCAGAACGTTAAAATATTATTTCATATTGTGTGAGAATTTTTTTCTAAGATCTTTTCGTCTTTCGAGGTTTTATTTTCGTTTTTCGTTTTTCGTTAGGCTAGGTTAAAAATTGTTATGTCTAAAAGTGGTTAAGTGAAAATTCAATACACTTTTAAAAAGTGATATAAAGTCATTAGAAACGATGAACATAATATTTTTTTAACCCAACCTAACCTACTTAACCCAGTTAATAATGTTTTTGTTTCATAACTTTCCATGACTTTATATAACTTTTTAAAGATGTGATGAATTATCATTGTGATCTTTATATCCGGTCACCGTTAGCTAATACTATAAGATATCAAGGAGCCATGCAGAAGAATATTATCATTCCTGACATTGATTATTATGTTTGAGGTACGCTATTATAGCCTTCTTAACTATATTCCGTGCAGTTGAACACATATACTACTTCTGAGAAAACATTGCCAACTTCATGCAATCTAGGTATAAACGAGTATCTACATAAATGACTCAGTTCTGATATTTTTGTTGTAATTAAAAACAGCTTTGGATCGACTAGTGTTTATAGGTATATGGAATGTTATTAGACTTAATAGATCAGGGCTGTCAATAATACCATTAACAATTGTATTAATAAAAATCAAGTCGGAATAAATTTATATATTTTATTTTATTAATTAATTAACGGACTTAGGTCCAATATATCACAAAGCGACACGAGATTTGTGACAATGTACAATGCAAAAGTAAATGATGGTATATAAAAGCAGAGACAAACAGGGAAAACATAAGAAAATAGAAATGTCAAGTGAAGTCAAGACCTTGCTAAAAATAAAGTGATATATATCTTCAATTGCATAGTGAGCGACAAAAAACATTCTGACTTATACCAAAAAAATCAAGGTCTTGACGTGAGTTGACCATTCTACATATTCTGGACAATGGTGAATTATAAGCATAATTAGTCGAGTGTTGATTGAGGAAGAGCAGTTATTTATTTCTGAGTCTACGAAAAGGTATATTAAATAAGATGAGTTCTAGTAATGTAGGTGAGTCAATAAAATTGTTGAAATTTTAAAGAAACAAAAAGACATCAGATTTTTTCCGACGGTCTTCTAAAGGAGAAAGGTTTAGAATTTGTTCAATTTTGTAATACGAGTAATTGCATCTTTCTAATCCTAGCCTCCTAGCAATCCCTTTTAGGAACCGATGTTGAACGGACTCAATATGACGAATATGGATAGCATAAAAAGAGACCATATAACACAAGCATATTCGAGATGGGGCAAACCAAGGAGCAGTGAAGAGTTCTAAGGGTTTTTATATTTTTGAAGTCAAAATTGATTTTAGTGATGAAGTCAACTAGTTTGAGAGATTTTATGATATGATTTTTCATAAAAATAAATGTTTTTTTAATATGGTTATTGGTGTATATTTTATTTATTTATTTAAATAAAATATGTTTAATTCCATACTAGCTGAGAGTGATGATCTTGGATTACCATCTCATGGCTTTTGTCATAAATCACCGTAGAAACCTCATATTTGATAATAATCCATCTATGTATGTATTATGTGTGTTAAGATTTCAGGTACTGAAATCTGAATATTGGTGCTTGTCACCCTAATGGGTGTGGCAACATTTATTTTGTGTTAGCGATTGCCGGGGCAATTTCGTATTGCCACGGATTTTTAATCCTTCTTCTCTTGTTACCATCCGTCTTGGGCGGGTCGTTTTTGGCAAAACGGCAGAGCTGCCAGGTTTTCACCTACATGTGGTTTATAAAACCGCGGAGAGAGATAGCAATACTGGGCTCACCGTACATGAGCTGCCCTACGGGTCTTTTTTATTGCTTAAATAAAGACCAATATTCAAGAGCTGGAGTTATTATTGAAGAGTTACTCCAGTCACACTTCCCTTTGGAATCTGGTGGTACCACGCCGGATTGCTCTGTCAGGAGAGTGAAGTTGAGATCCTGAACAATGTATTTTACTTATTTGATTACATTTAATTGTAAAGCTGCTCATCTCGACAAGGGAATTCTTTAGTGGATGAGCGGTGGAGGATTCTTGAAATATACCATTTTATGAATGAATAAATAAATTGATTTATGAAATGCATTGTATATGATTGATATTTTTAAGACATTGAACTAGACAACTGCCTGTTGCATGGTGACCAATGCATTGTAGTTATTTTGTATAAAGTGTAAACAGTATAATATGATATGTTGGGTCTAACTAATAAAGGTGTTTCAAACATTTTATCGTATCATTTATTAAATAACACTTTTTTTAAGTATCTATTTCAACTGTCAGAGGAACGCTCGTAATTTTAAAGCCTTCAAGCATATTTCAAAGACGTTGCCTGAATGTCTGAGAATTTGTGAGTATTTTCACTTTGCAATAAAATCCCAATAAATGGAATATTTCTAAACGTATCTGAAAACTAAGCTGTCTCAAGGTGATAAAATAAGCTTTAAAATTTTATTGTTAGAAGAAAACTTGTAATTATTGATTTTTTAAATATTTTTAATGCAAATATTAAATGTTTTAAAAATGGGTCCCATTACGTTTTTTCGTCTTAACCCTGAAATAAAATTACGGACAGCAAAAAATAAAAAAGATTTAATTATATTAGAAAAATGTATTTTTAACATTATTCTAGGTTCAGTTTTTTTATCATTTCATATAGTGTATAAAAAAATTACAACCTTTCATAATTTTTTTCTCAAATTGCGTTCGGAACATTTGGTTTGCAAAGTTTAATTATTCTAAAGTTATCTTTTCGATTTGAATACAAAGTTTAGTGTTTTCTCGTTCTAAACGGCTTGGATCGTATTTCTCACTAAAACACTTGGGAAGACCCAACGATTTCTACAAGACCAAATTTTTTTTTTTTTAAATTTTAAAACCAAAATTTCTCATCATATTTAAAATCCAGAAAACAATTTGTTTCGGTAAATGGACATAATTCAAAAACATTCTCAGCGAAATCTGGAATTCCTCAAGGGTCTAACCTCGGACCGCTGTTGTTTCTAATACTAATAAATGACATCCAAAACTATGTTAAGAATAGTAAATGTCTACTGTTTGCAGATGACCTTAAAATTCTAATGGAAATAAGCTCCCAACAAGACTGTCTTAAAATGCAAGCTGATCTGGATGCACTATCTGAATGGTCGTTGATAAACAAATTAGATTTCAATACAAAAAAATGTGTCACTATGTCTTACACTCGCTCTTTAAACACTATACTTTACGATTATAAGATAAAGGGCGAAACACTATCACGTGTAAATTCCGTAAAGGATCTCGGTGTCGTCTTTGATCCCGAACTGAAATTCTCTGGCCATATATCGCAGCTCACTCAGTCTTGCTACAAACTTCTTGGGTTCGTCATTAGGACATGCAAGCAGTTCAATAACCAAGATGCTATGTTAGCATTGTTCGATGGCTTACTGAGAAGCAAGCTGGAGTATGCGAGCGATGTTTGGGCACCGTATCACCAGAAGTACATTGAAATGATAGAGCAAATCCAGAATAAATTCCTCAGGTATGTCTATATGCGGACGCATGGAACCTATCCCAGATTCATGCACCATATCGACTTACTTGAGGAAACCAATTCTGTGAGTCTGGAAACTAGGCGGAAAGCAAGCCTAGCCACTATATCTTTCAAAATTTGGAACAATTTTATTGATAGCCCATTCCTCTTGGGATGCTATGATTTATATGTACCAGACCACTACAGCCGAAGTCGATACCATGACTTATTTAGAGTACCAAAAGGCAAAACCGACGTCCTGGCAAAGCATAGCATGACGAGGGGAGTGGTGCTGTTGAACGAACTAGCAAAGAATTTGGATGTAAATGACTGTTCTTTAAACGACCTAAAACAATTATTGAAGAGTCACTTACCCAAATGCTGATATGATGTAAAATTATACTGTTTGTAAAATTGTACTCTAACTGGAACGAATGTTCTGTTGTACAATTAAAAAAAAAAAAAAAAAAAAAAAAAAAAAAAGATATGTTCCCAAAAGCGAACAAATCGACACTACACGTAATAACTGTTTGTTCGCAAAAAAAAAATAAACTGATAGGTTAATATAAACTATCCATAGGGCTTGATTTTTATGGACTCTATGAGGAGAATAATCCGTTAGCTTGCTCATTGGGAATTATGGGTATCAATAACCGTACCAAGAGATGGAAAGCTGTTTGCTGATGATGGCCTACAACTAAATGGAAAGCTGCTTTGCTGATGATGGCCTACAACTAAATGGAAAGCTGCTTTGCTGATGATGGCCTACAACTAAATGGAAAGCTGCTTTGCTGATGATGGCCTACAACTAAATGGAAAGCTGCTTTGCTGATGATGGTCTACAACTAAATGGAAAGCTGATTTGCTGATGATGGCCTACAACTAAATGGAAAGCTGCTTTGCTGATGATGGCCTACAACTAAATGGAAAGTTGCTTTGCTGATGATGGCCTACAACTAAATGGAAAGCTGCTTTGCTGATGATGGCCTACAACTAAATGGAAAGGTGCTTTGCTGATGATGGCCTACAACTAAATAGAAAGCTGCTTTGCTGATGATGGCCTACAACTAAATGGAAAGCTGCTTTGCTGATGATGGCCTACAACTAAATGGAAAATTACTTTGCTGATGATGGCCTACAACTAAATAGAAAGCTGCTTTGCTGATGATGGCCTACAACTAAATGGAAAGGTGCTTTGCCGATGATGGCCTACAACTAAATGAATAGTTACATAAGCAATTCAGAGATTTAAGAAAAAAACGCCTTTAATGTTTCTGATAATTTTTTTGATGATACACAAAAAGTAAAAATTGGAAAGCACAGTCGGCAAATCATACCACAGCTAGAATGTTGAAGGAGAGAACAAGAAAATTATTTGAGTTTCCTATTTTTGGTCTTTTATACAGTTGGTAGAAATTTTGATTTCATCCAATTCACAATTTGGGTACCGCAACCCCGGGTACCATTAATTGTATAACCAACACCTGTGCCATAGGTCACCCCAAGTGATCCGCTACGTTAGGTAATTTAACATGTGTGCCCGGTTCATCGGGTGAGGTGTATTCAGGATCACCAACAGCTGCGGGGCATGCCAGATCGGAGGAGGCTCGTTTGGGCAGATCCTATGACTTATCCAACTGGCCTCTCGAACCATCGCCGCAGTGGGAGGGATATATTCAGGTGTTCGTCACTACTGGACTAGACCTAATCCCTAGATTACTACCCATCCGTTATACCTTTTTCTTTCCTTAAAAAGGATCCACCACACAGCATCCCAAAAGATATGATTTAAGATTTTCACGGCCAAAAGTATTTATTTTTTTTGTTTTTGTGGTGTTATGCCGTGTTGCGCTAACTCCTTCTTTAGCCAACGTTTCGGACAGCATTGTAGTGTCCATCATTTATTTTATTTACTGGACAATTTGTATAGCGCCGCATTTGTGAGATATCACCTCAGGGGCGCTTTACAGTTGATGCAGGTATTACAAAAAATATAAATATTAAAAAAAATAAACTAAATTTAAGTTAAGTAAAATGAAGTACAGAAACAGGTGACACGAAGATAGAAGATGGAGACTCTGCAGCAAGAATCACAGGTGGTAAGGAAACTGGTCCAGCTGCTGCAGCGAAAGAGTCCACCAACAGTGCCAGCACGAGGTTCGTCATCCGTCCAGGTATGTGTCTGCTGCTAACAAAGCGCTGACACAATATCCTCTCACAGATACCAGACCTTGGCAGCACCGCTGTGACGTTCGACGAAGAATCATCAGGGCAGATGTGTTATAACATAAACAACAATGTGTTATAGCATAAATAACACATCTGCCCTGATGATGGACACTGCAATGCTGTCCAAAACGTTGACTAAAAAAGGAGTTAGCGCAACACGGCATAACACCCCAAAAACAAATAATTAAAATCCCAAAAGATGATAAAGCCGTGAGGGAAATTATTTTCCATAGGGCCTCCTTTGTGGGGTTAATATAAGAAATTAAAAAAACTGTATTTTCCAGTTAATTAATGATGATATGTATTTAGAGATCTCAAAAAATCTTCAACATTTTTATGTTACAAAATAGAAAACCAAAACAGGAATATACAAACATTCGCTTTAAATAATTCGCGGACGAATAAAAAAAAACATTTTTTTCCATTGTTTAGTATTTAAGAGTTTGTCGAAGTATTGAAACTCCCAAATGTAAAAAAAGACAGTTGTGATTAGACCTACCAGCGTGAAATAGATTGAAGTGTCAACGCGTCGACTTAATTTTTAAAACTTCGCAAAATCTTGACGTATATAGTAGTTTCTGAAACGGAACATTTTTTGAATAAAGTAAGTTATGAATCTTTGAGTTTAATAATGTGTCAATCATCATAGGAAGTAAAGATATAGTTATTTGATATAAATGTAACAAAATTTATGGTAATGTAAATTCTGTTTTTTTTATTATTTTCTTTTACACAATATGTGAATGTGTTCCCCTAGTGGGTATCTTGGTTATAATACATTATTACAAAGTCTTCTGCTATGAAATATATTTTTTGATTTGTTACATTTACTTATTTGCAAACACACAACCTTCAACTCTGCTACGTACATCACCACGCTGTTTTATTTTTTTGTACATTTGTTTTTCATTCTTCACTAATTTGTTGTGGATATATTAGCGGAGTTTGTATTGTACAAGTTTTTTCGTTGAACAGTAAAATCAGTCTGGTCAATAATTTAATAATCTGGTTAGCGAACTATATTATCTCCTTTCGAAAATGGATATTAAGAAAAACGAGTAATATGCCTCATAATTACTAAGAAATAAGATCATTTAATCAGTATTTCTTTAGGTTTTATTTTTTGATTGACTTACAGAATTGCGAAAAATAAATTATAATAACATTTAAAACAGAGGCGCAGTTTGGATTTTCTTCCTATGACAAGACCTGTTTTAATCTGAGATAGTAATACGAAGCCATTCATCCAAAGACTATGATCAAAATTCATAGCCAAGCCTAAGAAATATACTGTTATGAAAATGTGATTATCCAATAATTCTGACATGAATTTTCAGCAGGAAAATGTTGTTTCAACTTACCAAGAGCTGAAATTGAAATCGCTCTTTGCCATCACGTACAAGTTAACTTAATTGTCCATGTTTCTTATTTCTGAGAATACACATAATATAATCTCCAAGTTGAGTCTTCGTTGATTGGTTGGGCTCATCTGGAGTTAGGTATCCGGGAGTTATGAGAGTGGGGGATGGCCGGGAGGGATGATGGTAAAGGGCACGTGCTCGGAATCCGTGCACATGACACGTGGCGTCGCATTAAATATAAATATCACGTCAATAAAGTGGCATACTTCAACCCTCAACACTGGATATTGAAAATGGGCGAAATTTAAGGGAAACAAGGCTTCGACTTCTGGTACGGACTGGTGATAGCGGTTACGACTGACTAACACTTTTCACATCATTTGCTCATGTCGCTGTTGAAAATTCCAAGGATTGTCTTGATTTTTTTTCGTGATTCGTTATGACTTATTTTGTGTGTTTTATAATCTACTTTGTTGTATATTTAGAAGTATAGCAATATCAAAATATTTCTGGTAAAAATGTGAACTTTTAAGTAATAAATAATACAATTAGGCATGTCACAGTCTTACTGGCTCGAATAAAAAAAATACTTATCAGATAAGAATGTTTATTGCACTTTTTAGATTTAGTTCTTACAGAAACCAACTGACATCATTTTGTACTGGTGTTTGCAGAGAGAACAGAACGCCATTAAACTCTCTTTACGTCAATCTCACCAATTCAACTTACCATACATGCTCTTCTGCTTTTTCAACACATGACGAAATTTGGATCTAGGTAGGGTATTTGGTAGTTCAATTCCAAACCGTCTAAGTTTGCCTTTCGTAATCTTGTTATTTTGTAAAGAGTAAGCCTTGTTCATGAATTTTATCATTACGTTTCTATCCTCCTATTCTTAGCATGGTTATAGCACATATTTGTATACGCATCGAAAAACTTATTTCTTTTATTTCAACCATCTTCGCCCCTTTCTGTGCTATTTCTTAGCCTCGCTGTTATACACCAGGGTTAGTAACACAACTTCTCACTAAATTTATAGAATTTAAAACCTAGTTTTTTTTCGAGTGTTCCATTATTTTATAAATTTTTTAATTTTTTTACAGTAGGTAACTCTACACAGAAAGCCATCAGGAAAATGATTTTCCTAAGGGTCAATGTTATCTTCGGGGACGCCATGTGGATGGTCTTTATGTGAGTGACCATGTTGTAAGAGGGTGAAAAAAAAACCCGGCAAGTCGTTCCAAAGCCGAGCAGTTAAACTGAGAAACGAGTCTTAAAAACGACCTGTTTTCATGTGACAAATATTAACAATGTACAAGTTTTGGGCGCGCGTTTGGCGTGTTTCCCGAATTTGCACCGGTGCCTAAGAGATCAATGATGAAAGTTTCTCAAAGCATCTTCAGACTACAATCAAATAAAGACATTATCCTTGAGAAAAACACAAAACTGATTCTCCTGATTTGCGACCTTCCTTAAGAGAAAACTCTTCAATAAGACTTCTTGTAAGAAAAACCCTACGCACAAATTTATAGAGAGCCAAAAGTTTTCTCATATGCCTAAAATATTATTAGGTTTTCATGTTCGAAATTCGTAATTCAAATAAATAAAGATGGAAAAATTTTCGATATGGCTTCATGGGAAACAAATTAACCTTGGCATATAAAAGCCAGGATGAATCGTCTAGCCTTACATTTCGAAGCAAATGTATAAGTATAATTCACTTAGAGTCGTGTACATACAAAAAATTTAAACCCAAAAATAAAATGGAAATTATCAACTTGAAAGTTTATCCATGTACGGAATTCACGAAAAACCATTAAAATTGTAATGACTTCTTAAACTTATTCTTTCTGCGTATACCTGGCGTAAGATCTGACGAAGGATTTATAGAGAGTATGTTATCTTTTACTAAACTCTGGATCAGTGACGAGCAATACGCGGCTCGCGAGCACATTTCATGCTTCGCTAAAAATAATGAGTTTATTTTACAAATACTTAAAGAATTTGTAGAAAAATTTTCGCCTTCGCAGCGCAGCGTTTTTTCATGCATTTTAAAGGTTTTGTTTTATAAAACACCAAAGTTTTATTTAATAAATTTTGATTAATTTTCCAAACGATAAAATAATATGCGTTTATTTATTTGACCTTGAACCTAGCAAAATTTTGCTCGTGGCTTTTTCGTTATGCGCGCTTTAATTGTGTATGCTCCAAATAACCGATGTTTCTGAAAATATGCACCCAAGTGACAGAAGAGAGTTTTGATCTTTATTGTCTAATAGCAATCGTTCATATTTCCGGATGCTATTTTACAATATGTTAAGTTTTCGAAATCTGTTTTACAAAATACGAAAGTATTTCCGTTGTGTACTTTTTTACGAAAATAATAGATCGGTAAGTGAATTTAAGCAACATTATAACATTTTCAGTGAGGCTGATATTAATCTGGCGTTATAATTGATATCGTCTATGAAACATTATGCACACAATTTTCCCACCACATGGGTTTTATATTCTAGAGTAGAATATGAATTGACTTGCACTGTATATACAGTTTGCGAAATTAGAGTTTAACCGAACAACACAAAATTATGATTTATATTGGTGCATAATTTAAACTTCAGAATTCAAACGTCGCTGAGAAACAGCATATTGTCTTTGTTACGATATTCACCAAATACACCACTCTCATTTATAGACACAAACCGCTGTACTTGGGGGAAATATTGTTGCATTCCCGTGATCCACAAAACCAACCTTGTTCCTTGTGTACCCACCTCTTGCCACAGTTGAAAATCGGCCGCGTAAATAATAATCTATAATGCATTTTAATCCGCTGCGCAATCCGAGATAAAGGCAGAGAAATAAACCAGGACTAAAAATCGAATTGTCCTCTCCTTTTCCTATGCGACATATTTTTTCTCGGTGCAATGGTTTGTTCAGAAACTTGTTTCATTATGAAATGGTCCCTCGGTACATAATTACATGAATTACACGCCAGTCTTCCATGGGCAAATTTTTTAAATTTTTTTATTACAAATTATATGTGTAAACTTTGATCGGATTTTAATTGAAAAATATTGTTAGAGCTATTCGAAAAGATTGTTCTTCTATTGTATTCAAAATTGACTTTCATTATTTTAACTACATTTTTTTTCTAAAGCTTTCAATAAGTTTAAAATACTCTATAAGCAAGTAATGCATCCGTGTAGTACTGTATAATTTGTTCTCATCCACTCTAGTTGCGATCATCTGTAAACTTTAAGTAGGTACCTGAATAAAAATATTTACGTTCACAATACATATACACTATTTTTTTAACATGGTAATCTTTCCAGTGAGATAGTATTATTTTTTAGAAAGATAAAAATAAGAAATGTAACCTAATCTTCAATTTTTTTTGCATCCCTTTTACATAATCCGGAACTTCTTGTAAAACAGGTGAATGTTTGCAGTTTGAAAATGAGTTTATACATTTCGAAATAAGGAAATTTCTTAATGAGAAACGCTTCAGGAATTCCAATAATTAAATGGTATTTCAAAATTATTATTCTTCTTGTTTGATTCCTGGAATTACTTCCTAAACAAAGAATTTCATTATTTATTTGTCTTTGAAAATAACTCCGACACTTTAAAACACACATTAATTATTCCAGGTGATTTTCATCACAACCCTTCTTTGGAACTTCATAGTAGCTTACGTTTAATGACTCTAAGTATAATTAACTTATGTTAAATTGAATTCCCAAGGTATTTTTACGCTTTCTAATACATTGATAGCAATATAGTATTTTTGTGTACCTTATGGCATAAAACGATACGATCTTATAAAATCTTTATAACTCTTTTGGTATAACTGCCAGATACATGATGTAAGCAGTGTTATAAAGTGGCAAGTGGAAAGTAGAATGCGTAGATATACCACCATCTTTATTTCACACATCACTATAAATAAATAAAATTTCCCTTGACTTACTTGCATGGTATTGATGAAGAAAGTGAGATTCGCTAGGGGGCGTGAGGGGGGCGCCGTGCAGTTGGCCCTCAGGATGTCTCCTGGGTCGTACTGGGGGCGCTCTGTCACTATGATCGGAGGACCCGGCGGTACAGCTAAAACATATTAACAAAGTATCTGGATTATTAGAAAATTCTTAGTACATATTAGCAAATAAAATGCATGAACGTTAAACCTTATGCAGAACAAATCATTCGAAACCATGTTTCTATATTTATTAATTCCTATTCTCTTTTTATATCTATCTCAAGTACCTAAATTTTATTAGGTAAATACCAAAATTACCCATTTAGTCGTCACAAAATTAGGGCAACAGTGCGGTTACTGCATTTGCACAGCTAGTAATTACCCAAAAATTTATTCCTGGTGGGGTAGAATTAGACCCCACAGTGCTGTAAGGGGTTAATATTAATTTTCTTAGAATTAAGAAAATTCATTAACCCCGTCCTCATCGGTTCCTTTCATCAGTTACTTAGAGAAATGCTTACATTGCAAATAACGGGAATTTAATTAATTAATAAATCACATACAATGGCAATAATGATTTACATTGGCCCCTAGCTATTTACCATTTAGCAAATTTATTTGGTAAGTAATGAATTTAGACCGGAATAAAATATGTTTTCAATAGTTGAGTTTTAATGCAATTTTTTTTTAACACGCAACACGCACAAACACATAAATCATTATAAATGCCAATTTACAATTTCTTTTAATATTTTTCTTTTAGTGTGATAATTATATTTTAATTTTTAATCTTTATTTTTAGTTTAAATTTATCTTTATTTTAATGCTGTTTTTCTTTTTTTTTAAATGTATAAATTCTTATATTATAAAATGGGGGCCTCAGCATGGGTAAACTACCCAGTGAGGCCAACATTACTGAATTAAAATATGAAATATTGTAAAATAATGTATCAACAATAAAAAAAAATTTAAAAAATGCATTTTGTGGTAAGATTAACAAACAAGTGGGTTTTGGGTTCAATTCTTAGATGTGACCGAATCATTTTCAGATTTCTCTGTTTCGAATTTTTTTACAGTCGCTAATACTATCGTCAATGATTAAATAATCCAATTTGAGGTTTTACTCATTACGTTATTAAAAAAATCATGCTACACATTTTTATTATAAATTTAAAAAAAAAAAAATTATAAAATAGGCATAAGGACTAAAAATTTACATACCTGGATGGTTTAATACAATATAATAACAAAAAAAGGGTGTGAAATTACTTGACAAACAAAGAATGGGTTAAGGGTAGAATAAAAATGTGTCCATAAACAATTTATTTATGTCAACTGTACAATAATTTGGTAGGAATAATATTTCCTGTCTTAAAATAAAAGGCTTCAGCAAAATATCGGCATGATATGATTGAGGGAAATGTTTTTTTTTAGTCTTTTATTCTTTTTTAAATTTGCTCCACACAGGATGCCCTGAATAAAACATCGAGGAAAGAGAGGAAGTTCTGGAACGAAAAAAGGTATGAGGGGTGGGTAGAATTCCGGAGATCAGTATATCCAGTAGTGACCAATGTATGAACCCATCCCTCCCACTGCGGTGCAGTTTGTAACATATAGGTCAACATTGCAGGATTCTTGAAGACCTTCGGAGTAGTTGGGTCCCGTCAGGCGAGCAGATAACGTTGAGATAGAACCCATGGGCATCACCTCCCAGAGTTCATCCATTATTAGGCCCCGTGTGAGCCTTCCAAGGATAAATCCAATCCCAAAACAGCTAAATGGCTTTTTAAAGCATCACACATCACAAGGAACACAACAGCCGCGGAATAACGAGATCCCGATTCCAGAAATAGTATATTACTTATACTGAAGCGCACACTATCGGATTACTGCGATGTCAGTCACTAACATCGGGTAGTCAAAAACCCGACATATGATTTCAAACGAACCGCTATTAATTTGATTGGCTCTTTCAACATAAGCACAAATCTCCAATTCCAACTATAAACTGGTAGGCAAACATTGCACTCCGGGATGTTAACTAAAACTATAACCTACGATTATTTCATCCAGCAGGATCATCTTAGATACCAATGAAATATTACCAATCGTTGAAGCATTCTGTGCTTCTACAAGAAGTGAGCGGAAACGGAAACAATAATCTTAATACCACTGCGGAACTCTGCCCTGGATCCGGTGTTGCCAATCGTTTAAAAATAATATAAAAAACGCTTATTTGCAATGCAATTACTTACAATTAAGTCGAAGTCAAAAAAATTGCTTATGAAATTAATTATTTCATAAATAATTACTCTCAAACTATTTCAGAGTATTTTTCTTTATGTCAAACTTTTCTAGATTCTTGATGAGTAGTGATTGATTTAACTAGACATGTAGAAAAGTCATTGGATGTCGCAAAATACAGGGTTTTCCAATAAAAGGTGTTATATTGATATTCAATCGTAAAAGATTAATGGTTTCGTTGCTTGTGTGGCACGTAGCGCGGTCTTGTTGAAAGTAAACGTTTTCCAGATCAATACCATCCGATTCCGGCCATAAAAAATCAGTAATCATCTCTCGATAGCGCAATCCATTCACCATAACTGTTGCTCAAGCCTCATTTTCGAAAAAGTAAGATCCAATGACTCCGCCGGACCATAAACTGCACCAAACAGTCACACGTTGAGGATAGAGAGGCTTTTCAGCAGTAATTCTTGGGTTTTCCGAGCCCCAGATGCGACAATTTTGCTTGTTGACGAAGCCACCGAGGTGGAAATGAGCCTCATCACTCAAGGTGATTTGCATTTGATTCACTCAAGTGAATTTTAATAATTTAAATGCGTTGTTGAAGCGTGTATCGTTCCATTTTTATAAATGGCGTAGTTTCTTCTTGTCAAATGTTAAAAAATGACAGCTTCAAAAGTAACATCTACCGAAATAGCGGGCTATTCAAAATAATACCTCGTATTGGAAAACCCTGTATTATTGTTTATCATATACACTGTCAAGATTGCAATTAGTTCTGGAAGATTCTTGTAAATATACAGAAAAATAGCAGCAAATAAAATTTTCATATTTTTTCCGTTAGAAATATTCGTTTGAGAGTCGATATAGTCATCAATGATTACATAATAGAAGTTCAGTGTTTTTGTCGCGGCAGAACATTTGAGTGAGCTTTGTCTTTGTAGATTTAGAGGTTAACAACGCAATTATTTGTAGTTTGAAAACCCTTCCATTACAGGTAAGATTACAAAATCTAACTTTCGAAAATAAATTATACTTACTATTGTTTTCTTTAAATCATTCAATCTTTTAAAGACATGTTTTTAGTTGAAAAATCTCTTAAGTAACAGAATAAAATACTATTAAAAATAAAATTACTGTTTTCAAGTACAAATTCGATTTTTAACAGTTTCGAGAGATCTCACGGGGTTGCAACTAAAGATATCTATAATTTAATAGGTCTTAAATCTTTCGACTACCAGCACCAGATATATTCACAAGAAGTGGATTCAAGGAACCGATCTGTCCTCTCGTGTATAATTAATTGTTCATGGATTAGGACGAAAGACAAGGAGTTAAGGGCTAAATCAGGAACTAGAGATCTTGAAGTTTGTAAATTGTAAGGTTTTAATCACATAATAACTATCCACACTTGTATGCTCCAAACAAACACGTGTTACATTATTGACTCTAGTGAAAACAACAAAATCATAAGAATTTTTACACAAAGGAATTTGGGAAAGGGGGCAGATCTGAAAACTGATCCAAAATCATGGTGATTTTAGCATACGCCCGAAGAATTATATAACAACGCAATAAATGTGACGTTGGTAACTGAGATAACCATTTTTTTTTAATTTTACTTCCTAGCTTAAGCCTCCATCATTATATAGGTATAATTTTTCGCTTATAATGATGGTAGTATTTTTTAAATTTTTTTTTAGTATTTTAATACTTTCAGGCTTTTTGTACGCCAGAAAAAATAATATGTCTGAAAAGATAATTATTGAACACTGCTAATTTTATTTTTACAAAATATATATTTTTAAATTTAATAATTTTTATATACTCTGTTATTCTATTATTTCACCAACGTTACAATATGACTATGTATTTATCTACTACCTATATAGACACTTACTTATCAGGGCAAGTAATCTACCTAAAATTGGTCTTGCTTTAATTATGTATCTCAACCCTAAACCGTGATATAATGCCCGGGTCTACCCCGGTGAGGTTGATAATAATAAGTCTGATACTTGAATATTTTAGCCGGGGATGGGAGGACGTTTGAATACTATTACGTATTGAGATAGGCTTTCGATTATCCGGGATAGCTACATGGCCTACTATAAAAAATGAGTTATGACATAATTATTTATTTGGAAGTAGGGAAATAGATGATGCAATAAATTCTATAAAAGAAGTCAAAATTAAAACGGAGTATGAAAAAATTGTTATTTTTTTTAAATTCTAAACACATAACTATTTTTGCTACCTGGTTTCTAATTTCATATTATTGTAGTAGAGAAATTATCGTCCAAACAATTTGTTTACTTAAAAGTACCCCTAGCTTTAAAACGCTAGGTTATGTCAAGGTTAGGTCAAGTTATTATATGAAATTAATTTTATGAATGATTTATTTAAAAATAAAAGCAACTGACATTAATTTTCCAATAAACTCGTTGTTTTTTATTGTATCCCAATATGAAATAATGTTTTAGAAAGCAGATATATAACGGATTTTAATTTTTAAAAAATAATTCCCAAAATGTTTTTTGTGAACTCTAAAAACACAACTTTATACAAACATAAAAAAATGTTTAATAATATAATAGTACTATAGTATAGTATCGTCACTTCAATTTTTCTTCGTTTGACGTAAAAATAATTAATAAAAAATTCACAAAATCTTTCGCAAACATGCAAGCAATGGCGGTCAAAGCGTAAGCTTGTCAGGTGAAATCTTTCAAAACAGATAATAGAATTAATAGGCCTGTTTGGGAACTAGGAGTAGAGCGGTCTAACTTAAATAGACTAAAATAATTTTCTGTCAGTTATATAATATTGGTTACACTTAACCCGTTTAGTGCCAATCACTCCCATGGGCGGACCAATCATTTGTGAATTTTAATATATGATTTAAGATTTTCACGGCCAAAAGTATTTTTGTTATTGGGGTGTTATGCCGAGTTTGGCTAACTCCTTCTTTAGCTATCGTTTCGGACAACGTTACAGTGTCCAACATCAGGGCAGATGTGTTATTGATAGTGATGAAATGTGTGTTTAAGTACGTCTGTGCGATACCGTGTTGCCAGCTCACTACTCTACGGGCTGGTTTTATTTTTAAATTTACTTTAAAACCTGCTCGTAGAGTAGTGAACTGACAACACGGTATCACAAAGGATTTTAAATACGCATAGTTTGATCATAACCCTTCTTGAATGTTTTATTGCTCATCAGGTAAAAAAAATGTACCTATTTATAACATAAAAATTGTAATAGTGATATACTTCTGTGGTATGAAGCAAGATAGACACGCAGAGAGTACTTCAGAACTACGAGAACTTTGGTATTTTTCTTTTAGGCGTGCGAATTAGATAGCTTTAAAATTCACCCGGCTCAAGTACAAGTTGATTGCTCCATAGGAGCCAATCAGTGCTGTCTCACCAGGATAACCGGTGTTTCAAATGGTTTCGATTCCGCAAATTAGAAAAAAAACAGAATCCCTTAATCCAAGAATCTTACAAAATAATTTTGTTTTTCTAGAAATATTTTTTTTCTCAAAAAATTTCCTTTTAATCCTATCGTAATTGAAATCGAACGAAAGCCCAAGAAACGCACTAAATCACTAAATCCTGTCAAGATTATAGTTGAGTTTTAAAGTACTTTTTTTATTCCAACAACGCCGCGACTGTTGCGAGCGGTCAAAAAGTAGTAATCAATATTACTCGAAAGCTACTGCAGCGGTGACCGGATAAATCATCACAATGATAATTCATTACATCTTTAAAAAGTTATATAAAGTCATGGAAAGTGATTAAAGAAAAACTTTATTAACTGGGTTATGTAGGTTAGGTTAGGTTAAAAAAAAAAATTTATCATTTCTAATGTCTTTTTATCACTTTTTGAAAGTGTGTTGAATTGTCACTATGTTGAGTTATAATGGAACCACTGCAGCATACAGCATCAGCTGTTGAAAGAAACTATTGTTTGCCTTGATAATAAGATAACTACTACAAAAAGATACTTAAATCTAACAAGCACCACGTAAATATATTTATTGGTGTCTAGAGGTTAATTTTTACACTATCGGCACACAAATCAACAAAATATTGTTATTGTTATTATGAAAATAATATGAGGAAAATATGAAGCAAAACCCAACCATATTATTTAATGTGTGTTTATTAATACATTATGTGTTATGACAAAATGAGTACCTAGATTATATATATACCTAGATAGATTGTTGGTTCTATAATTAATATTTCAGTCTCTAGGGTAATTGTAACCGCGATTTCCAGTTAGTTTCAGAAGCAATGATCTAGATTTAACTAATTATCTATCTTCAAGAGATGACCGGTATGACCTAACCGACGCGTCGCGGCGTCGTGGTCAAAAATTAACGTATTGATTTTGGGGAAGTACTTATATGTGTAATACTTTCAGGAATCTTTAAAACTAGCTACAATTTTAATTATTTTTAAAAATATTCAAAAAAGCTCTTCATTTCTCTCTTTAATTGAACAAACAATGCTTTTATCGTTATTTCGATACAAAAAATTAAGTAATTCAACTTTGTAACGAAAAATAATTGTTGCCGGGTTGTCCTATCAAATTCTACTTTCATTATAACATTAAATGAAACATTTTATTCATTTAAGAATCCTGTTTCTACCCACTTCGTTCACCTTCATCTATATTGTATTTTTTCATCCCCCCTTGAAAACATTCAAACGTGGAATAAAAACAACTGTATTTTGTTTTCACCGTAAATTTCTATATCTAAGCTATATTTGGCGGTTAGCAAGTCACATTGGAGTTCAACAGATTTTTCCGAAAGAAATAATATGTATGAAAACAAAAGCGTTGAATATTTTAGTATTAAAATTAAAACTGTATCCCTGCTAACATTACAACGACCCCTTCGAAAAGGTTCACCTTTTCTTTTTTATTAACCCACTCACCCCTCGACTCGCCACCCACCAGTCGCCCTGAATGGCTGACACCCACGCTGGCCCCGAGGGATGAAGCTAATTAGGGGATCTGGCACCTGAGCGCGTCACCCAGGGATGAAATAACTTTAAAAGTAAACATTTGGAAATAATCGGCAAAAAATTATTCATAATATTGTTTTGGATGAACATTTTATTGTTCCTGACTAGAGTGACTAGGTGACTAGGTAAAGATTTCGTTTTGGAATTGGAGACGTAAAGATTGATTCTGCCTCGTGTTATGTTTTTACCCTGTGCCATTTATTTATTTATATATACGCCTAAAAAGGCTTTTACATAAAAGTGATACATGATGCAGTGTAAATAGAAGAATGTCTGTATTAAACAGGAGATACTGACAGTAATCAGATGTAATCCATTGTAAAGTAGGTACAAAATCCACAGTTGTAAAATTGTTATTACAAGTATATTGAGAATATATTAAGAAATGATTAAAAAAAGGAAAACTAAATAATAAAAAAAAATTAAATACTAAGCAATATTAGAAAAAGGTATGAGTAACATAAAGTAAAAAAGACATTACAACAACACGACATATAAGACAAATCATTAAAACTAATTTAACAACGCTACTCTAATTTGTAAGATTCGACAAAGTGTTGGTATAGCTAATGCTTGATTCTAAAAATGGAGTCAATAAATAAATCAATAGCACCCCCATGCTTGTTGCCCAGATCATGCATCCTATTGTTCAGTGAGTGAGTCTGATAGTTAGTTGTGTATGTATTGCAGAAATATGTTATATTTTGTCTTGTATTCCTAGTCGGCACATGGAGTTTAATAGTGGCAAAGATAGCAGGACTATTAATAAAGTTGATATTAATCATTGTTTCTATGGTATTTATACGAATCAGGGCCTCAATCAGATCCGTGTGGAACTCTCTGTGAATCAATTAGTGGTTATTTTTGAAATAATAAAACATTTAATACGCACATAACGCCGCATCTTATTATTTCTGAAACGTCAACAATATATTCTTCATAAACTTAATAACGACCTCTTGGATTGTATCTGCTAATAAGGCCTTGTTTTATCTGGAAAATGTACCTAAACATCCAAATGTAATATATACACAGGTAGTATCATAATAATGATTCCAGGACACGAAGATAAACAAAACGTTTGTTTTTTGGAGATAATTCCTAGTATCATGGCGTCGATAAGATGTTGTTGGATTATTATTTATGTAAACAACAAGTAGTCAATCTTCGTTATTTCGATTAAAAAAAAATATTTTTATCCAGATTCTAGAAAGATGCCGCGTTTAGTTAGAATATATCATTTTGTATTAAAACTTACTTTTTGAGTCTTAAATAAATAAATTATACAATTTAATTGTAATCTAAAATAAAATTTAAGTAAATTAATTGATATTAAAAAGTCGAAACCCTATTTGTTTAATAAAACTATCTCAATAGAATAGATTACAGCAACGATTCTGCAAAAGGAACTTGACATTTAATATTATTTGAAACCTTTATAATAATATACGAGTATAAATCTTCGATTGAAAACTTCCATTCAGGATTCAGGATTGCTTTCAAATGGAAAATATTTTGATAATTTGAACTGATGGTAAATTAATTCAATTCTGTAAATCCTCGTTTAATTATACCAATTGAAAACAGTTTCAATTTACAATGAGTATTAGTGTGAATGACTATCAGTTACTAATAAAATAAATGTTCAAGTACAAAGCCGAAGAGTTGAAATGAAGGAATGAAACAAATTTAAAATAAGTTATAAATAATAAAAACCCAATATTACTCTTTAAGAGCATTGAATTAAAGCTTGGCTTATAGCAAAGTTTATTTTACAAATCAAACAGATCTAAGAAAACCAGAAAATGGAATCACCGAGATTTAGCCTTTTTGTTAAATATAAATATAATATGATATTTTTACAAAAAAAATATATATTTATATATTTATTTACATATAAAAAATAAAATAAAATATGAGTTGTGTTTACTAAGGACCGGTTGTTTCACAAAATTTGAACAATTCATAAAACTAAAAGTTAAAATTAAAGTTATATCATATCATAGATCATAGCTGTTTAATATATCATTAAGGGACTGTTGTTTCACAGCAGGTACATTTAAATTATTAACTTAAATTTGAATGAATTGTTCAAATTTATGTGAAACGACCCGGCCTAAGTTATTATTTTTAATTATTATGTCACATCACAAAGTATCTGCTTCATACGAAAAAAGAATGTTGTTTAGACGATTGGTGAAATTGTACATCTTATGTACAGAATAATGAAAAATATATTTGGTGTTAATAATTGACGAATGAGAGTTTCAAGGCAATTAACTGCTCATTGTGCCGCGGTTGTTGTAAACCAGAGGTTCCCAAAGTGGTCTATATGGACCCCCAGGGGTCGATATCGGCTTGCTGGGGTCTATGTCAGCGAGAAAAAAAATTGTGGGTCCACGAGATTCAAATGGGGGTACATACGAGCGGACTTCCATTTACCTCAAGTCAACATTTAGGAGTTCCGTAAATGACACTATAGACCTAACATAAATATAATAGAATGAGAAATTACTTATTTGATATTTGTATTTTTATATGTCATAAAGTTGTTAATTGAGGTATATAAATAGAGTCTACGTTCTTTTTCTCGTCAGAATTAATATATTCGCGCAAAACATTGCACATTGGAAGCCGCGAATTTTTCTAGTTCCCCAACTTGTTTTTGAAAAACGTCTAGAGTAATAATGACGTTCAACATTTAAATGCACTTCACACAGACTTCAAAACTAAGTTTGAGAACATTTTGATTATGGAAATGCAACGTTGAAGAATCGGATATCATTTGAAAAGAAGAACTGACCGGAATAAGCACTGACAAAGAACTTAAGGGGGAGGTCATGTAGGGCCAACTACGGAAAGAAATTCCCGTTGCTTATCCTGCTTCATTTTCATTTGGTGTAATACCTCACAAGGGCGCCCCTGTCTGCACAATGCAAAGACAGAAGAACTATACCGCCACCCGGTTGGTGGACTGGCAACGGAAGGGAATCTTCTTACAAAAAAGAGAAATGATTATCACATGGTACGTTAATAGTTTAAGAAAAATTCAATATTCGGCAGGCAGGGGGTCTACGGAAAAAAAATTGGCAATTGGTCTACGGGGCAAAAAAGTTTGGGAACCTCTGTTGTAAACAAACACTAAATCAACAACGGAATTTAAATACTTAAACTTTTCTATTAAAACAATACTTTATAGCTCAACAAACTTCGAAACTAGCATACTTTAAATTCACCTTAGTTTTGCTTATATTATAGATATTACTTTGTTTTAGAGTTTTCTTAACGTTTCGACAGGAGTGCTTAAGTTCGTTATGAATTAGTTACTATTATTTTAGTCTTAAATTATTCTCAAAAACATATTAATCACGTCACGTGTTTGAAATGTGAAACGGTAAGATTACTTCAATAGTTAAATACAACAACTAGTGTTATTTCTTACAAAGCTCGAGATTATCTCTCTGCTTTGGGGGATCACGAATGAAGATTTGACTGGCAGATAATATATTTCATAGTTACACACGTATTACAAAGTAATACAATGAACACTCAAAACCAGCACTTTGTCTTAAAAATATTCTGGGACTTTGTAAAGGTAAATTGTCATTTTTTGGATTTAATTAGTGCTAAACGGCTTTTAGATAAATAATTTAATTTTTTACCTAATTTTCTAGGCAAATTAAGCCAAATGACTTTAAAAATTCCTAACTCATTGGAAGAGTTGTGAATTTGTGAAGCCAAATTTGTGGGTTTTGCCTAAATACTATAAAGATTAAGTTTTAGATGTATTTTAAAGTTTTAAAGTTAATGTAATAGAAATAATTTGTTAAAAGGTTGATATTACATATAAAAACTTTTTTTTATCAATAAATAAAAAGATTCAAAAAAATTTAAGTTTGTCGTTATGTTGGTGCAAGAAACAAAGAACACTAGAAGCAGTGATTAATATTACAAATGAAAAGTTTTTAAAGTGTCTGTATATAAAAATGCACGGTGACTACCTACGATTAATGCATCGTAAGATGTGCCCAGGAGATTGGTGAAGGCATCAATTCGGCGATGGATGGCTTCATACAATCGACTACTAAAGAAACTGGTGTGGGCACAAAGCCGTGGTTCAGTCGACAATGCTCCGAAGCAGTTCGACGAAAAAACGCGGCTTACCGAGCCTACAACACATCTCGAACGCCCGAAAGCAGATCAGCATACAACAAATCGGCAAAGGAATGCAAGAGAATCATCAATAGGTCAAAATTCGAACACGACCTGCAGATCAGCAAAAAGCTGGCTGCCTGCCCGCATGGCAGCAGAGCATTCTGGTCGCTTGCGGGCTCAATAGGTCGAAATTTTTGCAAACCCAGTTTGCCACCTCTTACCAGACCTGACGGCTCACTAGCAAACACCGCCACCGAAAAGGCAAACCTTTTAGGGAAAATGTTTGCGGAAAACTCGACCCTCGATGACGGGGGTGCTGTTCCGCCGTCGGTTCCTCACTGCGGCTTCTATATGAAAAAGCTGAGGATCCGGCATCGGGATGTACTCCACGTCATACGGGGGCTCGATGTTAACAAAGCTAGTGGACCTGATGGAATACCTGCCCTGGTATTGCAGAGGTGTGCTGCGGAAATAGTTCCAGTTTTGACAAAGCTCTTCAAAATGTCCCTGAAGTGTGGCACTGTGCCCTCTGGTTGGAAAAAAGCGGTAATTCACCCTATTCCCAAGAAAGGTGACCGCTCCAACCCGGCCCACTACCGCCCCATAGCGATCACATCAGTTCTGTCCAAAGTGATGGAACGTGTGATCAACGACAAACTGCTCACATACCTCGAGAAGAACAAAATTATCAACGACCGTCAATACGGATTCCGGCGGAACCGCTCGTGCGGTGATCTTCTCGCGTATGTGACGCATGTTTGGGGGCGGTGCCTGGAACGTCACGGTGAGACCCAAACGGTCGCACTAGACATATCCAAGGCCTTTGACCGGGTCTGGCACCGAGGACTTGTCAACAAATTGCATTCTTACGGACTTCCCGCATCCCTGTGTACGTGGATTGCTGACTTTTTAAGGGATAGGTCGATTCAGGCGGTTGCTGACGGTTTCACCTCTTCCTCGCACTCCATAAATGCTGGCGTCCCACAGGGATCGGTTCTGTCTCCAACTTTGTTTTTGTTGCACATCAATGACCTTTTGACATGTGCACCGATTCCATTGTTACGCGGATGACAGTACAGTTCATGATAGCTTTTTGTTTGACAAGCCCCCAAAGGGCACACAAACTCCAACGGCTCGGAGGGCTTTGAAGCAGAGAATGGACGGTTATCTCGAGAGTATTTTCTCCTGGGGTAAAAATAATCTCGTCGAATTTAATGTTTCAAAGACCCAATCCTGTCTGATTACGTCTAAAAGGGATCCAAATGATAATCTAGTCTCCTTCAACGGAAGCAATCTTCCGAACAGGCCTTCCATTGATATGCTTGGTGTAACTATAAGTGACCAGCTCAGGTACGGGGGCTCCATCGAAGCTAGAGTAAAGTTGGCCTCTCAGAAGCTGGGCGTACTGTACAGGGCCCGCAGATACTTTAATAGTACACAACTGCTCACTCTGTACAAATCGCAAGTGCGCCCTACTGTCGAATTTGGCAGCCATCTCTGGTCTGGAGCCCCAAAATACCTGAAAAAAACCCTTGACTCTGTGCAGAAACGGGCGGTCCGTTTGATTGATTCCCCAATCTTAACAAACGGACTGCAATCTTTAGAGGACAGGCGTCAGGTAGGTATGCTGTCCTTGTTCTATCGGTATTACAATGGAAGATGCTCTGAGGAACTAGCGTCATTGATCCCTTCGGCACCGGTGCGTAGTCGGGATACACGCCAAACGCGCGCCCAACATTTGTACACAGTTGACACTTGTCACATGAGAACGGGTCGCTTCTACGATTCGTTCTTAAGTTCAACAGCTCGGCTGTGGAACGAACTGCCGGCCTCTGTGTTTCCTCCCTCCTACAACATGGGACTCTTCAAGACCCATGTTCACTCCTTCCTCTCCACAAAAAGACCCTCCACACAGCATCCCCAAAGATGACATAGGCCCTGAGGGAAATTATTTTCTTCAGGGCCTCCTGTGTGGAGTAAATATAAAAAAAATAAAAAAAAATCAGGTGAATTTACTCTCTGAGACGCATTGCAAAAGGCTCCAATCTAAGAAGAATGGGGCCCTTTCAGTAACAGTGGTAAAATAAACTATTATATTGACAGTTCATACCTCTAAGAATACTATAAATTGTTTCTTACGAAAAACAACTACCAGGGTCAACACCACGACCTGTTTTGTATTCCACATGGCAGAACGGATGTTCTTAGCCAGAATGATGAGAGGTATGGTCGTATGGTGCTGCTAAATTATGTTTCTAGGTAATTCGACATTTTCAATATTTGCCTTGAAGGTTTCTAGATAAATTTTAGGCAAGAACTCTAAAATATATTCAAATTACGTGAGTACCTTAATAAATCTATAACGCAAAATAAATATTCATAAATTTGTACGTACATACGACCTCCATGTGGGCCGATACCACAGCTGTGGTGAAGGAGGGGGCGTCTGCCGATACTTCACAGCTGAAGTTTCCCGAAAGGGCGAATCCCACCCTCTGCAGCATCACTTGGGAGGAATTTGACTCTGAAAGCTAAAGAAATATTACACACATTAATCGTTGTACAAAATTTTCAAAACACATAGGGATCAGTTTAATGGTGGTACTGTGATCTTAAATTACGAAAACAGCTCAGATGTCAAGGATCAAGATTTTTGGAAGGATAATGTTGTCAGGAAAATCACAAATAATTATTTCCTACGTCGGTGAATCAAATTTCAAAACACGAATCAGTAATTTTATGTTGTAAAAAAAGCTTATTAATCTTCGGTTGAGTATATCTATGATCGAAAATACCCTTTTTTACAAAACTCTACATAGAAGGCGCTGAGGAAAAATAATTTCCCTCAGAGCTTATGTCACCTTTGAGGATGATGTGTCGAGGGTCTTTTTGAGGAAAAAAAGGTTTCACCCGGTTGCAGAAAGGAGAAAATATGGAGGTCAGAAAATCTACAGTCGAGCTGTTAAACTTAAGAAAAAAAATTAGAAATTAACTTTTCTCCTGCGACAAATATCAAATTTTTGTAAACGTTATTCAAATGTAGCATTATTTGTAATCGTCAGTTAAATATTCGAAAAACGTTTATTTTTTAGCGTGCCATAATTTACAATATGAACATATACTTTTCTTTTAAACATCTTAAATTTTTATAATAATCTCCTGATAATAATAATAATAATATTAGGCTAATTTATATAGCGCCGTTTTCGTGAGAAATCACCTCAAGGACGCTGTACAAATATATTCCTTAAATAGTAAACACTAGAACTACTGACTTAAAACTAGTGACTTACGTCTGACACTTATATCTAGAGACTTGCGACTAAGGCCTATAACTACTATCTTAATAAAACATATATTTACATATGTAGAAACTTATAACTAAAATTTACAATAGATAAAAATAGATCCAGTTAGTAGGTATACCTACTAGAACTCACATCCTCAACACTTTACCCCAAACCATTCATAACCCCAAGCAACGCTGGTAGGTCAGTAGGTTAAAATAATTAAGCGTAAATAGTAACCCCAAATAGTTGCCTAGACCATGCATCTTATTGCATAGTGAGTTGTGTCTTATTTATTTTGTATGCACTAGTGAAGAATGTTATATTTTGTCTTGTGTTCCTAGTCGGTAAATGGAATGTAATAGTGGCGACGATGACAGGGTTGTCAATTAAGTTGTTGAGAAGAACGGCTTTGAAAAAAAAAATTTCCAAATTTTCAGCAATTTTTTAGTACGGATTATTTATTTTAGTGCTATCTTATTAATGTTTAAATATTATACTATAGGCCATTAAGAGAATTGTTATTATTAATATAAAAACCCCCTGCTTACATACTTAATGATCAATAAAATAAAACTTCTTAAAAACACCGTTTTTATGGGTAGAAATCGTAATTTATATCCAAAACTGTGTTCCAACGTAAACTGTTCGTTTGCGATTTAAATTTACGTCCATCGAAATATATATTTTTACATCATTTCTTATTCATTTTATATTTGATCATATTAGTAGAGAAAACATTTTTTTTTAAATAACTCAGAATCATTTCGTTTCCCTGCATCACTCCCTGAAAGGCTATCTGCGTGACAATTGTTTCTGACCACCTAAATTCAATTGTCTGAGATTCACTCCGAATCACTTCGCTTTCCTGCCAAGGAGTGATCCCTGAAAGGCTCTCTGTGTGACAATTTCCGGTTTGCAGAATGCGTATGCCGCCGCTCGTCTCGTACACAACTGATTCCTATTTTGAAAATCTTGTTCTATAATACGAGTATACTACGATTTGATATAACAACATCGAAATGAAATAATCTTGCATCTTTAGCTTTTGTCTTGATTGGAGAATATTTAATATATTATGTATTTATAAACAATTCCACTGCAATTAATTAATATTAACAATTATCTCTAATTGTGACTTTTACGGTAACCTTCACATGTCAGTAACCGTGGGTATTTTTAGATTCGTATTTAGAAACTTTTAAAATGAGAAAGAAAGCAATTTTTTTCTCGACGACGATTTCGAATATTCGATTTCCAGCAATAAAAAGCTTTGCGCTTTTGATTTCATTTTAGTTAACGAAACCTTTAAATATGTACATATTAATATTTCATTTAAGAAATGAACATATACGCTTGTTTCAAACCACATTATTTTAAAACATTGCTCTAAAGAATTCGTTTCAGAAGTTCCTTTCCTTCAACATTCTCTAGCGATTGCTACTTATGATAAAGTCAAAATGCTATTGACTTACCTACCAACGGACAAGAGACAATATCAGCGGGAACATAACACGTAAATTGGTTTAATTGTTGGCAGATGAATCATTTAAATGCGTTAAAGATCAACGGTTATTTTCACTCATCCATTTAAGATATATTTCTAGCTAACAATAAAAACTAATTTTATAAACACTCTAATATAATAGAACTTCCTCCTTCTTCTGGCCTTAAAATTAGATTGTTAATGTAAATTTTAGTTATAAGTTTCTACATATGTAAATATATATTTTATTAAGATAGTAGTAGGAGGTGGAGATAATATTATTCTATGGAATTTAAACGATTACTTTGTGTATTTTTTTGTTTCACTTAATCGTGCCATGTATTCCTCGACTAACTAAAAAACTACATTATTTCGACTTTTATTCGACTCCATTTCTCACTCCCGTGCAGAGATGTTTTATTCTACCATTCACTACTCTATACTACATTTTTACTTTTAAAAAACCTACAGAATATCACTTTTTATTCGACTCTGTATCTCAGTTTAGTGCAAAGATAATGCGAAGTCTTCATCAGGAGTCCCCCACATATTCTACCATTCAAACCCTTCTTTATTATTCGGGAACAAGTTATTTGAAAGCAGAATGATTTTTCCGAGCGGCATTACCAATGGTAGGTTCTGCAGCTCAGAACAACTAAAAAATTGTGAAATTGTCGGAAACATAAAACTCAAATTTTTGTATAATATCAGGAATACAGTTATGACCATTCTGAAAATTATGTGCTGTAATTAGTAAATCAATTTTCCTTGTATCTGCGAGGCTATTCATACCCAGCATACAGGACAAAAAGGCTGATACATATAACAAGGGATGACACCCGAAGTCTATATTGCTATCAGAGAGTAAGTAAAATCCACTGGTCCTCAAATTATTGAGCCGTCTGTAACAGTTTCAATTTTGTTGACTCATCAGGAGTAGTAACTACGGACCGCCTAAACATCGGTTGTATAGCCGTTCATTTTGGAGGAGTAGCGAACAGCGCGACTCGCGGGGAACGAGCGAACCAGTACTCAACGGGAAGCAGTGGAAAGAGGTCTACTGGAAAGATTGACGGATGAACTCCAGACGACATTTTGGAACTTTAGCTAGCTAGATGTTACTGGACATCGTGTTCTAAAATTATTATTAAAGAGCTTTGACGCACATGGCAACCTACAATATGTTATAAGGTCAGTTCTTACAGTCTTATGTAATGTCACATTTATGAAATAATGCTTTACAATAATTTCTATCTACAAGTGCTTCCTGTGGAACCTTGCACGCGCTCTGAGATATGTTTCAATCGTATTTATAGAATCTCTTGTTCTTATTATGGTTTACATATATAGCTTCTTAATACTCGTAAATTTGTACACTTACGAATAAATGTAATAATATGAAATCACCTTTTTATTTTACGTCCTACTCCATATTAGTATTTAAGATATAGATGGATTGGTACAAATACGAATGTTTATAATATACATACAAATGTTACAATATCGCAAAAACGTGGTATTAACGTTACAATAGCCCCGCAACGTGGGTTTAAATTATCTCAATCGTTACACGCTTTCCAAAATGCTGCGTACTAAACTGTGGTATAGCAGAAAAATCGCAGCCAACCTGCGGAAATGCCTGGAGTTGCTTAGAAAAATTCCCAGCACTTTCAAACCTTTGCTGCATATCGTTTGTATGTAGACATGAAATGTGAAGTGAATATCAAATTTTATCCCCAATCTAAGAGATAAATAAGACATTTTGTAGCTATAGTAAGCGTTTTGTTTGCTTTTGTTTAGCATATGGCCAGTGACGGAGCGTTTCTTTAAATTAAATCACTATTATATTTAACGACACCATTTATAGAATAAAGCGTAATCTATACCAGCACTCTTTTGAATCCAGTGTTCCAGTACTCCGTAGTAAATTAACTTTCCTATATTTCTCACTTTATGCTTTAATTTCTATATTTCATTTGATAATTTAGTTTCGTAATTTATTTTATACTTTACACAGGCTTAATTGAAAATAATTGAATCCATTGTTTTTGCTCCAGAAAAAAATAGTTTGAGAACATTTTTGTCTCTTGTAGTATTCTATATCTTACGAGTAGACATATTCTTATTTTTTTATAACGGATTTGAACTACACGTATTTATTTATTGGACAATTTGTATAGAGCCGCTTTTGTGAAATGTCTCCTCAGGGACGCTTTACAGTTGATGCAGGTATTACAAAAAATATAAACATTACAAAAAAAAAGTTAAGTTAAGTTAGGTAAAATGAAGTACAGGAACAGGTGACACGAAGATAGAAGATGGAGACTCTGCAGGAAGAATTCTAGGTGGTGAAGAAACTGGACCAGCTGCTGCAGCAAAAGAGTCCACCGCATCCAACAACAGTTCCAGTACAAGGTTCGTCATCCGTCCATGTATATTACTAATGAAGCGTTGACACCTTAAATAGACGTTTGGCGAGTCCATCCTGGTGATTGTTGAAGCATTGCATTCTGCCCGCAATAAAAGGTGATGGTTAGGATAATAAATTACCCTGGGCTTAGCGAAACACTTGCTAGGCTCTTCAGAGTTTCCGAGAATTCCGTTGAAAAAATCTGGGGTGCATTTACCGATCGATGTTCGTTTCGAATGTCGAATATTTTGTGCAAAATATACGAATATTCACTGGTAACATACTGCACTCAAATCACGTATTAAAAAGTTCTAATAAATGGTTGATAAGTTTATTTAAAATTTTGATTGATTGATTTTAAAATAATTTCAAAGGGATGTCATTTCCCTTGAAAATACTAAAAAACACAAAGCGGTTTTCGCTTAGGACGCGTTAGGACGCGTCCGGCTGCCACGAAGGGCGCTACACTACTATGTCAATACTAATTTTAAGCAGATACGTTTCAACTTGATTGTGTATGTCATATTTTTAAAATGCTATTGTTATTACTATTTATTATTTACTTATATTTTAACTTTTTTTAAACTTATGTTTAGTAAAAGCCCATTGAACGACTAAATAAATACATTTTATTAAAAGCGTATTTTGTTAACACAAGGTCTACTGTTCACAGAACTATTGGGTGATTTTCAAGAAATAAAAAGTAAATTTAGCTTTTTCACATAAAAGTTTATAAAATATCACATAAAATTGGTATCCACATGATATTATATTATCTGTCAAACGATGAAAAGGTCGTAAGTATCGGATTAATAATAATAAATTCCTTGATCTGACAAAGGAAGAACTGAAAAGAATTCCTAGAAAAAGTTCAATCGTCGTACGCAAGAACTCCATATATTTTTCCGGGAACATAAAGGTGTGTTTAAATACGTGAGCCAAACTGCTGAACTAACTAACTACTGAACCACGACTTATTGGAAAAGAAAGAAGCAACCGCAATGTCTCGGCTCGCACGTTTTTTCTCTTGTTTGTACGCAGCATAATTAATTTATTTAGTTGTAAGAAACAAACAGCTTTTAAATAATATACAATGATAAATATACAAGTTAACTGAAGTCAAGCCACAGAAGTTTCTTATGCTAAAGTTTATTGGAAATGAAGTTTTAATATCATTAAATTAATTTTGTGTTAGAGGAAGGGGAGAGGAAGAGAAAAATAGGAAGAGGATAGGAGATGATCCCGATACATTCCATACTCTCATATTAATAATCGATCGTACGCATTACTTCATATCGATATTTCTTTAGGTTATTACCAAAAATGTCAATGCTGTAAATTTTTGTATTTTATTGTGCACTTATAGGTACGAGGAATTGGGGAATTTTTACGAATATTTGTTCTACACGAGGGTAAATAAAATAAATCAGATTGTCGGGTTGATCTAGACGGAATATGAAGATTTATTAAATTGGTAAGTTCTGGTGAGTCCAGACCATTATTTAGAATTTTAAACAATAAGATTTGATCAATGGCTTTGTTAATGATTTCATCAGTGTGTTGGATAAAGTTTAATTGAACATCCAGTGTTACCCCAAGGTCCCTAATTTTTTTCACTTCATTGATGTGTGTGCCGTTTAGTGTGTATACAAAGAAAATTTTATATTTATTACGTGTAAATGTTAATTTATTGCATTTTGCGATGTTAATAACAAAAAAATATATAAAATAAATAAAATATAGAACGTTAGACGTTATGTTGAATTTATACTGTACAACATTCGCGGAAAAGATAAAATACGAAGCTTTGGAGAATATACAAAGGCAACAAGTTAAATACCTAGCGAAAAACGATTTTCGATTTATTTATTTTTTTTATTTAGTGATAAATATAAAAGTGGTCTAAAACAAATTTATATCTTTTATTTTTTTTTATTTAGCTTTCAAATTTGCCATAAACATTTTTATTTTTAATCAAATCGTTGAGCGATATATTGAAATGACTTTGACTATCTTTTAATGTTACTTATCTGTATTCCTGTTACTTTTTAACATTCCCCTTCATTTATTTTTCTATTGCCTTCCTCATCCAAACATACCTCAAACAGAGTGTGATATTATCAATGGCCCTGGATATTCCAAATGAGGTGTAGTATTTTCACCGGACCTAAAAATTCTTCAAATGGGGTGTAATATTTTCACTGACCCTAGATATTCCTCAAACGGGGTATAATGTTTCACTAGCCCTGGAAATTCCTCAAATGGGGTGTAATATTTTCACTGACCCTAGATATTCCTCAAATGGGGTATAATGTTTTACTAGCCCTGGAAATTCCTCAAATGGGGTGTTATATTTACACGGGTCCTGAATATTCCTCTAACGGGATGTAATATTTTATTTTGCTGAGGACATTTCTCAAACGAGGTGCCTAAATTGTGTATGTTTTTCAGAATTCGCAACACACCTAAGAGATAAAGATCACTATTTTTATAAATCTTAGGGTATAGATATGCTGCGCTGAAATGGTATAGGTTTACGTTTGAACAATCAAGAAACTCTGGAAATTAAAAAAAATCGCTAAAAATAAATAATACCAATCTACCCAATAAACAATTAGACTTGTCAAATATCCCCATTTTAAACATATTCTCATCCCCTCCACCTACTATCACCTCTACCTCCCCCTCACCCCCCCCCCACCAAAGTTTATGTTGTCGCATCCTCTTCTATCTTACCTATAAATACACTGTAACTCTGTTATTGATTTAATATGTTTTTATATAACTCTGATGAAGGTTCAGGGTGAACCGAAACCGGTTGGTTTTATATGTTGAAAATATATACAATAAAGTGGTATTAAAACAAAGTTATTTTATTCTAATTATTATAGTTGTTTATATTCACAAAGTGTTTGATACATGTTAAAAATTATGTATTATAAAGGATTAAAGGATTGTTTCAAAAAAATTGAAAAATTCATCATATTTCAACGTTGATTTTCAAGTTCTACAAAGGTTCTACTCAAGTTTTGTTATTATATCATTATTGGTCAGTTGTTTAAAAAAACTGAAATAATAACAGAACTTTAATAGAACTTTCACAGAACTCGAAAATCGACTTTGAAATTTGATGAATTGTTAAAATTCTGTGAAACAACTGTGAAAAAATTTTACGTCATCAAAAACAATATTTTTTTTGTTCATTTAAAGCAAGTAATTTATGATGTGAAATTACAATTTAAAAGAAAACAACAACTAAGTAAACAACACTTTTATTTTTTATTCTTAATGCTGACCGGGTTTTGCTACAACAGTAGTTTCGTCGGGGCTGTACAAATTTGACGGAATAGGTTGTAGCATTAGCAATACCAATAGGTTGTAACATAAGTATTGGACTTCTATTTAGTTTGATTTGACTGTTGACGACTTGGCCTTGGCTTGCTGGACTTCACTTGGATTTTTCTTGAGTCTGCCATTAATGGCCAAATCATTGTTAAAGTTACCGATTGACAAAGACCACTATCTTCCCAACATCCTACTTACTCCTACAACTTCTTCCACTGGAACCCAATTTCTTGCAACCTATGTAAGTTTTAGATATTGATAACACATGTTATCATGTTACTAGTGAATTGTAGATTTTGACGATTAATACAGTATTATACAGCCTTGACGAAGCCTCGGTTGTAGTTAAATCCGGTCAGCATTAAGTATAAAAATAAAAGTGGTGTTTCCAAGTTATTGTTTTATTTAAAAAAATACATTTATTTGAAACAAGATACAAAATACATTTAAAAGTTAGCACGTGATAGCCCTTGAACTTTTTTTCTTCCGCCGTATCACGTGCTATTTCCAATATAATAGCGTGAATCCTTTTACTTTTTTAAAGACCTACGGGGCAAACATGGCTCAGAAGGGATCCACATCATCCATTTCAAATTCTTTGTCATTTTTAACACAGCAAAGCTATTACGAAGCATGGAGAACTGGAAAAGGCTTAATGGAGTCTGTATAGGAGGTAAACTTGATTGGCAGGGGATAAACAACCCTTATTTAAAACTGTTTGTTAAATACTAAGCTTAAAATAAAGTAGAGCTTATTGAATTACTGTGGAGGAACCCATTTCAACCTTTCGCAAACGCAAAATAAAAACATAATTAATATTGTTCCTTCTCGGCGAAACCTTAACTGGGGATTTCACTTGAACAGGGATATTGTTTAATTAAATTCAGGTACAAGTGAAACTTTTAGATGCCTAGAAACGCCTATTGTAATAATACGGATAATTAATTTGAAGCCGCGTTTCAGCCAGTTTCAAAGCTAGGTGTTGAAACACAAGCCAAAATTAACAAGAAAAGCTTAATTCTCAATTTTATAACATTCCTGTCTTTTATATCAGAATTTATTTTGAAATAAATTGATAGCACCACCTCCGCCACCCAGAGCAACAAAAAACGTTTTTTTCTCTAAGAGCCTACTTGTCAAGTTCATCGACTCTTATATTTTTTTATAGATAGTCTATTCATCCCTCTTTTTCTTTAAAAAATATTCTCAGTACTCCAGGCTGGAAAATTCCTTTTCGGAAAAATCCAATGACAAGGGTTCCCTCTTGTATGTCCCATTGGTAATGTAAAAACTGTGTATTGGTGTGCCGATTTACTATTATTTGTCGAGTACCGTATTCCACGTAAGGGAGGGGGGTGTATGTTATTTGGTGGACATGGTTCGTTTACTCTAACTGTTTGTAAACCTTTGCTAGAAAATGAAACCAGAAAAATTAGGTAGAACCATGAACTCGGAAATTTAATTGAACCTTTGAAAGGTTCTGTAAGTCGCAAAGTTTTCGATAAACTAGTGATGTTGAATGATTACCAGGTCGAAAGGCTATGTTTAAATGGGTACCCAATTGGAAACGTCTTAAAACACAGAGATAAAAGTGGAGCGCTATGAGGAGGACAAAGGTCCAGGAATTTAATAAGAATGGCAAGGAACAGAATCTAGCGGAAAACTATAAAAAATGCGAAATCCGTGTCTGTAATAGTGACACGGTGATTTAAATAGTAGAATAGTTAATAGATTTTTACTATAATTTTGTAGAATTAAGTCATTTAGCTAGAAAACCATTTAGAACTTTTGTTAGAATTTGATAAAATAAATCTGTATAATCTAAATGTAATAAAATAAATATGGGTTTTCTGATGAAAGAAAACCTTTGAAAATCTTGTTGATAGTTTGACAAATAGGCAAATGTGATTCCGATCAAATGCTTCAGTCCCGGCATTTGGTCAATGATGTATTTTAAACGATTTCCTTCTGAAGAACGAATTTCACCCCAAAAGGGTAGGTAAGAATCACTCATGTGAATATTTGTTTACTGCTTTGAAAATTGTTTTTTTTTTTACATCGACTCTGATGAAAAAGTTTGAATAATTTAAGGAATATATCATAATTATTTAATTGTGTGTATTTTTTCAATTTGGGAGTCTGGTTTAGGTAGACCATTAGCTCATTAGAGCTCTTCAGCAGGACTCTCAGAACACCGCCTTGCATCGCAATGAGAGGGATAGATTCAAACATCACTCCTGGACACACTGAACACCAGATTCCTTCCTACCTTACCCTTATATGTTTTTCCTTCCCTGAACTTTCTCTCCTTTCTTTCCTAAAAAGACCCGCCCTACAGCATCCCCAAAGATGACATAAGCCCTGAGGGGAATTGTATTCCTCGGGGTTTCCTGTGTGGAGCGAATGAAAAAAGATGTTTTTAGTAGGAAAAAAAATATATATATGTATATATTTATTTTTTATTTTATATATATATTCGTACAAATCAACTAGATTTTGAATATTTATTACAAATGTTTAAATAACCATCTCATCAAAACGTTTCGGAGCTGCCGGCTAGGCTCCGATGTCATTGATACCGCCCGGAACGATATTGCAGACGAGGTTAACAACTATGTGACGTCGTTTGGTGCAAAATCCCAATTCGCCATTTATCGCCCAATTATTCCAGGGTTGTTTAAAAATTCTAACCAACATATGAATTACTGGCAATGTAGTTTGTCTGCGAACATTGCAAAGACAAATTTACCATACTTCTATTAAAAATACACACATTTTTTAAATAATAATACTATTAAAAAAAATGAAGTTAACCCGGTGTTATTGAGGTCGGGTATGTCATACCCGCAAAGTTTTTAAACGTAGATTATTTAATGTTATTGTTGCAATGAAAATTGCGTCGTCACAGTAGCAGGAGGTAAGGGAGTGGTGGGGCGAGGTGCAGTGTTGAATTTAATGGCGTCAGCGAGAAATACACGTGCGCAAAGGTGGCTGGGGTACCTCATACACGACCTTGTATCTAGTGTTAAATTTTCATAGATTTATTACAGTTATAGTAATTATAAGTAAACTCTGATTTTTTTCTTTTTATAATTTGAAAATACTAAAGTTATGTTGATTCACCAAAGAAGTTAGTTAAAATTTTATACGAAAAATTTTGAACAACCAAAACTATTACTTTTTCAAATAAAATATACACACTTTCATTTCATTTCAATTATAAAAAAAAAGCTTTTGAATCCTAAGTATACAATTTAATTAACTCTTCTTTTTGAGTGGATACTATTAACACTATCCCAAGTAAAAAAATAATTAACACAATTTAGTATCAAAAATTTGGAATCAAAGTTTCGGGTATCTCATACCCGCCTTATAGCTGGTGTAATTATTCTCACCTCATTCACACCGGGTTAATTTTCAATGAAGGAATCAGTGTTAATACTTACGTCGACATTGATTCCCGAAAAGGGGAATATCTTGGCATTGGGCTTCTCGGCGGGCGAGTACCGGTAGAACTCGTGTCGGCCGCGGTACCACTTGACGCAGTATAGCGGCGCGCCCTGCAGCTCGTACACGCACTGCAGCGTCACGCGTCCCCCGCGTTCAACGGCCTGCGGGAATACGCGCAACTCGGACACGCGGAGACACCACATCTCTGCAATAAACAGAAAAAAAACATTGACCAACTGTTAAGAAACTGAGGATTTGATTCTCATATGGTAGGTTATTAAGAATGTTATTTATATTTTCTTTTATTAACCTCTTAAGGACCACGCCCGAGTATACTCGGGCGGCTATTATGTGCCAGAATTCGGAATTCATACTAAAGAAAAATTTTAATTATTTTTTCACACTATGCACCATAACATCAATATTCAATTCCATTTCGGGTTTATATAATGGCTTTTATATATTTTGAGTAAATAAAATTCATTGATAAAAAAAGGTGTTTTTTAAATGATTACTGAAGGGGTTAATCTTCAACACCCTTACGGGCTTTCACATACTTGTACAGTTGACATGATTTAGTGCAAACAGAGAACCACATTAAAAGTTTTAAATGTTTATATAACATCAATAAAAAATAGAACATTTTATATTTTTTCATGTGGAACCGCAAAAGAGTACAAGCTGCTCCCAGCCGTCTGGAGCCAGTGAGACTATGGCATCCCCAATTAGGGTATGTTGTGAGGCTGAATGTAGTGGGGAGGAAAAGGAAATGGGGAAGAGGAAGTTGTGGAAGTACCTGGATATTTAGATTTGGTCACCAAATACGACTAAAATCATTTCAAGCAATGTTTCAATTCCGAATGGTTGTCTTATACCGGGGCGGTACTGAGAGCATCTTGCACTCTGGAACGTGCCGCAAACATAATTTAAATTATTTTTAATGAGTAATTTGTGAAATGCACGCCGGTATTTGAAATCAGCGAGAATTACCCCATGAAGACTGAGACCGTCAGATATGATATGTGGTAGGTGGTTCCATGATAACTCAACACAGTGACAATTCAACACACTTTCAAAAAGTGATATAAATTTATTAGAAACAATGAAATTTTTTTTAACCTAACCTAACTTAACCTACTTAACCCAGTTAATAAATTTTTTGTTTCTTCACTTTCCATGACTTTATATAACTTTTTTAAAATGTGATGAATTATCATTGTGATGATTTATCCAGTCACCGTTTTAATCAACGTTTGATATCTGAAATAAGTTGTATTTGTTGATTTTACCCTCGCAGCGCAAAAACACGTCGAAAACAAGTTTCTTTTCACATACTTTGGACGGTCTGTATCTGATTGTCGTGATTTAAATTGCTATTGGAAAACCCTGTATTTAAGAGATATATTTGTACAGACCCCTTTAGGTGATTTTTCACGTAAACGGCGCCATATAATTTAGCTAAATATTATGATTATTCAAATTACTATGAAGAAATAAAAAAACAGTTTTAAAACTGATAGCATTTTAAATTCATAATTTTAAGTTAAATTAAAAAATTATTTAACAACCTTCCCAGATTTACATCGGGGCAGTTACTGTTATTTCCCGATAATGGAGATGACCCATGGAGAAAGCCCGTTTGTAATAAACTGTAATGGAGTTTCAGGTTTACCTTATCGTTATCAAGTGTATTAATTGCCCAATAATGCATTATGGGGTTTGGGTGTTACCCAATTTCTATCGTGTAAACAGAATTAACATATTGCGTTGATTCGTAAATTCATAACACAATGAGCTTAGTGTGAACAATATAAGCAGACACAATACAAACTATCATTGAGAGCTCTGCCGCACAAAGGAGTTCAATAATTATACACAACAGGATGATAAAGCTTAACCAAATCTATTTCACTCAAATGATTCGTGGAAGTAGTAATAATCAGGATATGCCAGAATAAATAATGTATTTATTTATTAATAGACCATCCCCAATTACAACATATTACATATTAAACGAATTTAGTACAAGGAGAAATTTTACAATACAAAATAATTGAAAAATATGGCACAAAAACAATAAGGATAATGTCAAGTCAAGTAAGGAACAAGGTTTTGTCGGAGTTCATGACGTCTGCCACTTAAAACAAAGTATTACTTGCGTAATGACTGACAAAAATCAAGTTTCTGACTTGAATTGACAAGTCTTGCCATTCTGGAGATTGATGAATGGTATCCATAATTTGTATTTGGATTATGGATAATTAAATCATTATTTCTACGAAGAATTTCATTGAGTCTACGGTAAAGGATATTGAAATGGACGAGTTGCGACAAAGCAGGTGAGTCAAGCATACTGTTAATAATTTTGAAAATGCAGATGAGATCAAAGTCATATAATATGTGTGACAGTCACGAAAGGTTTACAATTACGTTGAGTCAAGAATGTAATTCTTAGAATTAACATGTTCCCCGTGCTTCATTCACAACCCTTTAACTTTGCCTATCGTAGCGTGTTATATCCCACACCAACAGTGGTTACCACCGATTCTCTATCTTTGATGTTTTCTTAACTTTTTGTTACCAAAGTTTTTAAATATCCACCCAACCAGTTAGCAAATTTTACAGAATTTGGTTTTCTTTTTTTATATCAATGAAACATTATAATAAGTTAGGATGAAGCTAATTCCGTAAACGTAATGGTAACATTAGTTTATGTTATTCTTAGTAAAGTGATAAATTATCGTTTTTGTTACTTTCTTTTGTGTTTTAAAATAGAGATTGAATTGAGAATCAAAATCATTTGTAAGGAGATTGAACAAATTAGAATGGAGATAGGGCTACTTAAGCGTCAAGCTTTTTCCGTGCTTATTTGTTCAAACGGCCATCTGAAGTTATATAAAACTTGAGTTTATTTGACATCATCAAAACATTATAATTTAAATACATTAAAAGTTTTTTTTTTTTTTGAAATTCTTTTTGACGAAAAATACACTGACAATTACAGAAAAATGAAATTAAAAAAAAAATGTATGAAACAGATGAAATAATATTTTCATATTTCATGCTTGATATTTCAGAACATTTTTACTAAAGTTATACTACTTAATTATGCACTTAAAAGAAAGGACAGAATAGTGAACACACTGTATCTACTACTAAGTTCATTGGAATTCATAAACGGTATTAATAGAGATTCTTAAAACAAATCCTTTATTCTCGCATTTTGCATAAGTACGAACTTTTGTAATTAGTTTGTGATATTTTTGTGCTCTTTTATTGAAAAAAAACTTCCTGGTAATATTTTGAATTGTTTTTTTTCCCGTAACGAAAACAGTGTGAATATAAACATATTAAGTGGCGGCGTAGCATCGTGAATTAAATAATTCAGTGAATAATGAGTTTTTTATTTTTAAATTTAATTAAAATCAAATTTAATAATATAATTTTTAAGTTCTGTAAGCATTTTAATTAAATTTAAAAAATGGAGTTCTACGAATTAAACACGAAAACAATAAATAATAATAAGTTTGTATAAATAAGAGCTTGATTTTGAACATAGAAGTTTTAAAGTTCTTATAATTAATTGTAACAGGCTAGTGACACTATTTTTTACTCATTTAACGATGTGAAATTTGATCCTTAACATGATTGCGTTTAAAGCTCATTTTCGCTAAAAATTATCGTTTGGGCAAATAAGTATTAGGACATTGTTTTGCCCGGTGAATAAATCATCAAAATGATAATTTATCACATCTTTAAAAAATTACATTAAGTCATGGAAAGTGATGAAACAAAAATTTTATTAAGTAGGTTCGGTTAAGTTAAATTTACTTTTTTTTTCATCGTTTCTATTAACTTTTTATCACTTTTTAAAGGTGTATTGAATTGTCCATGTGTTGATTTATCATGTAACCGACGTTAACACATCTTAAACCATTTGAACCAACAACTATAAAATATAACTTTCTTAACCAATTTAGCGGAGACTGTATTATCATGTGAGTGGAATAATAGCGAAGAATTTTTTTTGTAAATGAACCTAAAATTTATGTTGTGAACTTTGTTCGAAGCAACCCATTCTAGGTCAGGGCAAAATGGTTTCATGATAAATCAACACATCGACAATTTAACACACCTTTAAAAAGTGGTATAAAGTTATCACAACTAAGTTCACAACATACATTTTGGGTTAATTTAAAAAAAAATACTTCGCTATTATTCCTTTCACATGGTAATACAGTCTCCGCCAAATTGGTTAAGAAAGTTATATTTTACACAAAGCTTTTTATAAGCAATAATTATTAGCCTGAAACACTCATCCACATTGAAAAATCTCCTGATAAAAGATACATAACGCCAACCGGACTTGAACCCATGTCATTTCGATTTCCGGTCGACAACTCTGACCACTGAGCTATGGCAGCTTATCTCTTATCCGCGAAATAATTCAATATATACTAGTGTTTCATTCAACAATTACTGCTTGTTACATTTTTTATATTTTACAGTTGTTGGACCAAATGGCTTAAGATGTGCTAAAGTCATAAGGGGCATAGGCATAAAGAACTGATTCCCACCATATTTAAATTTTTATCTGTTAAAGTACATTTTTTTTACTGAAATCAGTCAAACGTGCAGAGTGTAAAACATACACTTTTAGAGGGGGAAGAGAACCTCTAAATTAGCTTTTTACTAAATCTAGAAGACGGCGTTCTAAAGCTTATTCCACCTTCTTTGTCATGGCGTAAATTGGGTTGAAACGCAACGTTTGTTGTGTTTGGTGTTGACGACAATCACAATTACCTCCTTTTATATTTTTTGGGGAATTTTCGCTACTCTTACGTTTAACAAAAAAGCATCTACGTTATACGGAAAAATACATAATTTTATCTGAGGATAAAATACCTTAAGAACTGCTTCAACCTTTATACCAGCTTAATCTCGTTTTAATTCTATCTCAATATTCGCCAGATTAGGCTCAGATTCCTTCTCAGAAAATCCAGACATTATTTTTGGCTTATTGTACAGAATTTGTTGACACTGTTTATTAATTGCGTTTATCAGCAAGGATTTAATAATATGCGCCCGAAACGGTAATCTGATATTGCTAATCTTGCTTAATCTTAATAAATAAGTAAATAAATAATATAGCTTAAATTATGTGAGCAATAATGAAATCTGTAGTATTTTTTGTGTCCTATGCGGCGGATGATGTGACACAGTTTTTATTTTTTTTATTTCAGAGAGATTTTCCAAGATTTTTTGATTTGTTGCTTTTGTTGTGATGGAGGACTTAGCCAGCCGAGGAATTGAACACACCTGGATGGGCAAACGCGACGCCAACTCGCTAATAATCATATGTTTTTTTTTATTTTTATTATATTTATTTCTTTCTAGAGTAACCCCGATGAGTTACAAAACTCATTGTAGGACGAGAGAAACTTACAATACACAGATGGGAATTAATGAGTACAATTTCACATTTGTATTTTGATATAAAAATTATAGGTTTCACATACAAAACAGTGCAAAAAAAGAAAAATATCATAACTATAAATTTCACATATAAAACACTACAGGAATAGAAAAGAAGGGTTAAGTAGAACAAACAAGAACACTCAAAATTTATTTAACATACATATGATTTAAGCGACTATTTTCTAACACGATTTCTTATTTAATTATATTGGTAAGCCTCTTGAGTTTTGTCAATCAAGTTGTCGAAATGCGCGTAATAAATGCGAGTTCACTTTCTGCTTCACTTCTTTTAAATGAGAAACTAATCTTAAGCAAATTAATGTTTATGTCAAATATTTGGTGATATATACTAACTAAAATTTTATTAGGTTAAACTTGCTATTTTCATAAATATGTTCAACGTATTTAGGAAACAATGATGGGTCCTAAAATGCTTCCTTGCGGAACGCTGAGTTTCTCGTGGGTTTGCTTGTGGTTTGCCCAGTGGCTTCTGTAGTTGCGTGGAACCGAACTGTAAACTGAGTTTGTCATGTACAACTCAGAAACGGTAACAAACAAGTATTAATTTTGGCATCATAACACCGAACTGCTAATTATTTTCTTGCAATAATTTTCCAAGTAACCGTGTTTAGTATTTCGAAGAAAATTATATTAACATATCCAACTTCCAAACTTCACTCAATGAACGTTTGAATGAACAAAAAAGTTCGAGTTTCTCATTACAATGGGAAGAATCGAACGAACAGGTTATCCAGCCACTTGTGACATGAATTTGACTTCCATCTTTTGTGACGACGATCCAACGCACCGGTTTTTTTAACCTAAGATTTTACTAATAAGCAATACTCCATGCTACTTTTACTTGGTCAAATGTTAAAAAAATATGTTTTTTAAAAATAAAACAAAGACATATCATAAATCACATCTCGTTTATTAATCTTACTCATACTCACTTAAGTAACTAGAAAGCTAGAAATTACCAAGTTTCTTTTTATGCTTATTTTTTAGCAATCAATTTTTTAGATGGTTAAATCAGCCTTTGTTAGTCTTATGACACAATGAACTTCGAAAAACAAACATAAAAGGATATTATTCAAACCAAAAAAACAAAAAAATGGTACTTGAAATTTCTCTTCTTTCAGAGCCAAACAACTAGCGGATGTTTAATGTAGATGTTACATAAATATTTCTTGCAATGTTAGCAAGTTTATCTTTCAATTTAATAATAATCACAATAATCATAAGAATCATACTATCAAAATAAAATCAAAAATGAATGTAAAAAACTTATAAAAAAGTGGTAATTCAAAAACTCCAAGAGGTGCATTCGCGTCGCCGCGGCGATGTGGATTAATAGAGGGAGACGCGTTATGAGTAAAGTACACGAAATCACAACTCAATTGTGTAAAGTTTGCCTAAATGTCATAGAAATAAGTTGTTAGTTGTTGGGAATCCGAAAAGACTCATACTAGATATAAAAATGTAATTTAACTAAATAAAAAAATACGAAGAAAAAGAATCGATAACATGTAAAAAGGTTATTCGACTTTTTCGAATCACCTGGTCTGACAGACATTTACGTCACCAATTGCAGGTTAACTCGATTTAAATGTTAGGCCTATACAAAGGATCACTTCACAGCAAATGTACTGTGATTTGCCTAGAAGGAGAAATGAATTTAAATTCCAAAGGAATTAAAATAGGTAAGCTTGATGGATATGTTCCCACCGTAATTATATTTAAAATATTTCACGTTTGAATGTTTGAATGGTCTGACAAAACGGGAAACTGTTAATTGGTTTTCATCATTATAATATATCTGATCAATCATGATCAATAATCTCTATTTTCGTTGTTGGTTTCAGCGCGTACAATCATATCGTCACTTATTCACGGGCAGCTGGTTTTTGTATTTTGACCATTGCAAATATATGTATTTTGACTGTTATTGTAGCCACATTGAGTTGAAATAATAATAACAGCTCTTTTATGAAAACCATTGACAAATGAATGAATTGTATATTGTGAACAAAGACAATGAATTGTATATCGTCGCAGATATTCATGGTCTACAGCCAGATATTGCGAGGAAGTTTAATACGCTAAAATCAAATGAACAATAATTCATTAAAAACACGAAATCAAAAAAAAATTAATAATTCCAGTATGTCAACGGGATGTTGGTATCTTTGATCTATTTTAATAGAAGTATAATAGCTTCCAACTTCAACGCACAAAGTATTAGATATTATTCGTGTGAAACTTTGTTGAATTCAATTTTGTTTGGTTTCCGTTCAAAGGAAGAGATTGAAATAAAATAATTGTGTTAAACTTTTCCGACATAGTCGATATGGACATCCTATAAGATTGGTAGTAACACTAATAACACAGCAACATTTGTGAGCTTATTTTCATCACATTTTCAAGATACACTTTGCCAAACTAAAGTGTATATTATTTATCATAGAACTGACACCTCTAGAGCTGTATAATCCAATGACTTGTGAGGCATGGAGGAGTTTGAAGTAGTGTCGACATTAAGAGAATTCACCTGAATATTCAAGCGAAGAGCAACAGTAAACTTCTCGGGAACACAACACGGTTTCTCAAGATGTCAAGTCTGCCTCCGTAGTATATTATTTAATGACATCTTATGACAACGAGACGTATATTCATCGCCTGCTTCTCTTCTTCTGAAGTTTCCTTAAATTGCTTCTTTCTTAGAGGGTTATGATTTCATATCTCGAGACAAAGGGTTTACAGAGCTTGTTATTTCGACAAACTTTGAAAGAGTTTTTTGATAAAAAGACGTCATTATGATTTTTTGTCTTTTCAAGTATGATTTTGATACGATGACTGAAACATCATAATAATGGCAGGATTTATTTCTTTGAAAAAAAGAGTTATATTTTTTGTGGGTAAATTAATAAAATTATTTGCAAATTTGAAAAGCCAAAATTATGTATAACTTTGTGTAATCGATATTCTAAAAAATACAAAATTATTTTAATCTTATTATTATTGTGAAACCTTAACACAGAAGTGATTATCCACGTTGTGCTATTATATCTGTGCCAAATGACACGACCTTATTAAACTCATTTTCTTTAATTTAAACAAGCTTAGCAAGAGAGAACAGCAATCATTTTCTTTTCATTTAAAAGCTTACCATAGGTGCTCTCTTGTAATTATAAACTTTTATTTGGACGGCCCCGAAGAACAATGTTGGATATGCAAATTTAAAGTTTTGCTGTAGAGCTGTTTAATGTTTCTTTTCTGCATTTTTACTGTTTTTATCAAGGAATGCTGTGTTCCATCACAGTAATACAAAAACAGTAAAAATGCAGAAGCCTACTGCAAAACTAAAAATTTTAACATCCGACATTGTTCTTAGGGACCGAAGATTAAAATAAAAAAAGAACCCAAGAAGAAGAAATTTGTAACAATATCTTTAATAACACGTATTTTTTTTAAATAAATTTTAAACAAATAGAGAACCATTTTAAAAACTATAGGTTAGTTTGAGTTCAAAATTTTAAATAAATACATAGTAATCTTGTCCTATGTAATATTAAAATCAGGAATAATCTCTTATCTACTTTTAAGAACAGTATTTAATTTTGAGGTCCATTCAAAAACAGCGAATCTATTTGAAATTGAATATCAAGCTATAATAGGATATACAGGGGGTTAAAATGTATGGTTTAGCAACCATTGTAGACACAAACACAGTAGTTACTCACACGTGATGACTTATTATTCGGCTTCAAAAAAATTTAAATGAAAAAATAAAGATAGATATTACTTAGTACTAATAAAAACCAACTATATAATTTATCCGAAAACTGTAACCACTTTTTGAAATTATAAATTCGAACAACCTTTATCTCTTGTACCTACACTTGTGTCCCTTTGTGCCTTAAAAAAACGGTAAGTCACACAAACGGTTGTTTCTCAGTGAAGTTTTTCAAATACATCATTTTTGGAAGTTTTGTACATATATATACCAATACACACAATTCTAAGTACGTGGGCCTTAAGTGAGTTTGGGTCAACACTAATTACGCAACCTGTACCAATGGAATTCAATGCAACGAACATAATAACACATCCCGTACATACGCAATCTTGGCTTTGTAATGGTGGTACATCTTATACATAATACCTATATAACAACGTGTGAAATGATTATGTACAACGTGTGAAATTATTATGTACAACGTGTGATATGATTATGTACAACGTGTGAAATTATTATGTATAGTATAAAGCAACGTGTAAAATGATTATGTACATGGATAGTTTTAACATGTTTTCTGTAAATGATGTTATATATATTTTTTAATAAACATATTAATAAAATTTATAGAAAATTTAAAAATTAAACTCGGTATAACATCAATATCCGCCCTTCGAAGTGATTACATGTTCGGCATCCATTATTGAAAATAATGATATTTTTCTCTTTCATGTCGTAGTTTTATTAAATATTTTAACTATCCAAGCGTAGCAAAATAATGTTCCGCTTTACGGAAATCACCGAAAACATCGTTTCATTTTTCAGAAATCAAACACAAATTATTTTAATAATATTTCTCCGCTGGTAAAAACACAAACATAATTTAGTTTTTAATAAAGAACTAATGTTTATAAGACAAGGTTTTTGTATTAATATTTCAGGAGACTAATAATTGCTTAGAATAATTTTTTATCCTTTATGCTATGCATAAAACCTTGTCTTATAAACATTAGTTTATCATTAAAAAATAATAATATTTGACAAGTCAAAAATATTTCACCAATAAATGAAGATATCATATGTTTCAATGCCATCTAGTGAGAAATTTAGCACTAACAAAGCCTTTCCTATAAAAATAAAGTTGGTTGTTTGCAGGTGGAAAAAATATAATAAGCAGTAATTGTTGATTGAGGTACTAGTACATATTGAATCATTTGGCGGGTTGAAAATAAACCGACATAGCTCGGTGGTTGCAGAGCACCTGACCGGACATCAGAAGGCACGGGTTCAATTCCCGTTGGCGGCATTTATTTTTACTCGGGAGATATTTTCAATTTGTATTAATATTTCAGGAGACTAATTATTGCTTATAATTATTTGTTACAAATATAAATAATATCGGATGCCATAGAAACGTGTATGAACTTTTATGCTGTGGTTTATTAAAACGAATACGATTTTATTTGAATCTTGTTATTTTTTTCATTTGTAAACATTTTCTTTACAAAGTACCATATTATTTATAAAATATAGCACATCATTAAATTTAAAAAAAAAGCTTATTTAGGCAAAGACTCGTTTATAAATATATCACAGCCGTTATTGTGCACATTTTCCGATCTCAACGTTTAAAAATAATAATATTTTGAGCATTCTCAAATGTGTTAAAAACGCACGAGTCTGGATAATCAATCTATTTAAGTACCGCCTAACAGAATAATATATTATTCATCCGTGGCCATATTTATAATTGCTAGCAGGGCTGTTACAAATAATCTGAAATAATACTTTAATAATTTGGTATTAATTAATAAAATCTTTTTATGATATTTTCGAGCCCGTTTTAATAAATTTCTTCATACTTAGCAATTTAAATCACGACAATCAGATACAGACCGTCCAATTTATGTGAAAAGAAAATTGTTTTCGACGTGTTTTTGCGCTGCGAGGGTAAAATCAACAAATACAACTTATTTCAGATATCAAACGTTGATTAAAACGGTGACCGGATAAATCATCACAATGATAATTCATCACATCTTTAAAAAGTTGTATAAAGTCATGGAAAGTCATGAAACAGAAACTTTATTAACTGGGTTAAGTAGGTTAAGTTAGGTTAGGTTAGGTTAATTTTTTATTTTTTTCATCGTTTCTAATGACTTTATATCACTTATAAAAGTGTGTTGAGTTATCATGGAACCGATTAAAACATTTATTCTTAGAACAAATAATGGACGGTTTTAAGAAAATGGTTGCTAATCCACGCTTTTGTCTGTATTCTATATAATCTAACCTAAGCTATCAAAAATGATTTTACGTTAACTAACTAAATGAAAGAATAATATCTTCAAAGATACGACATTATGACTACCACAACACGGACATTAGTCTAGTAAGATAGTCAAAAGAAAATATACTGCATCATCGTAATAACTTGTACATAAGCAAAATTTGTACAGCTCCCCTGAGGTGACTTTTCACAAAAACGTGTACATTTACAAATTACCCATTTGTTTCATCGAAATAACATGTAATGTTTTACACTATCATTAAAATAAACACTACGCATTCTCTTAAGGCGATAAATTACTCAATAACGCGGGTTCCCTCGGGAGTCACACATTAATTAATTACCAAGAATTCATAAAAATATTTTTAGAATGATCCTTACAGATATAATTTGTTTATATTATAGATTAATAAATAAAAACAGTACCATACCGTGATTTAAGATTTTCACGGCCAAAAGTATTTTTGTTATTTGTTTTTTGGGATGTTATGCCGTGTTGCGCTTACTTTCCTTCCTAACTCCTTCTTTAGTCAACGTTTCGGACAGCTGATGTTGGACAGTGCAATGCTGTCCGAAACGTTGGCTAAAAAAGGAGTTAGCGCAACACGTCATAACACCAGAAAAACAAATAACAAAAATACTTTTTGCCGTGAAAATTTTAAATCACGGTATGGTAATGTTTTTATTTATTAATCTATAATATAAATAAATTATATCCGTGAGGATCATTCTAAAAATATATTATCGAATTACAGGACGAATTCTTGGTAACAAAAAGTACCATACCATTGATTTTTTTTTTGTAAAATGGTTTGAAAATTTTATAAAACGATTTTCAACTATAAAATCAGCATTAAGCACCAGATTTAATTTTTCTAGACTATGAATTATTAACTTCTCAAGGGATCCCACTAGGAACATGATATTTTATTAATACGTTCATCAGAAATAATTAAAATAAACCCCACGGAAAGATCGATTTTCTAGGCCTGCTAATGCAAATTCGACCGTAGGTTCGTCCATTACGCCGGGCCGCGTATCGAATATTGTTTTTACACGACTTCACCACTTATGTCGTTAAGATTTCAATATTTTTTAGTGATTTTCTAGGAAAAATTCAATCGTAGGTTTATCCAATATACCAGGGCCGCTCGTCGCATATTTCTGTGCAAGGCTTCTTCACTCACGTCGTTATTTTAGTATATTGTCTCGTCTTAACTATATGCGAGAAATGAGATGTTGGCGTGTTTTTTGATTTTTTGACCAGTTTTTGATTAATTTAAAATTCAGAAATTCGGTCTCAGCTTAAATTCAATATCAATTTAATGGTGAATAACATTTCAGGCAGTATTAGGAAGATATAGCGCGCAACGTTGATCGGTTATCTCTATCTAATTAATAGTCAAAAGGCACTATAATTCTAGCGACATTGATTTCCATTCAAATCTACACGGAAGGCATTTATATTTCAAGGTGTATGTCTGTATTATCTATTCAGTGAATCCACCCGTCTGATATTTCCGGGTAAAATGTTTTACTTTGTCGCACCCCTGGCTGGAATTGCCTCACAAAAGGGGACACCTCTGACAGTTACACTCTATTGGAGGGTGTCCAAGAATATCACTCTTCCCTGTCCAAACAGACTGCAATCTCCTAGAAGTCCATTCCTGCACCGGCTGGTGTACTTGCCACTACATCTGTATAAATACTGTCCGACTCTCACACTAAATCAACAATTCAGAAGCTCGGACCTACCTACTTTGGGGACATAAGTACTTACCTGCTTAGTTACTAGCGGGATTCTTGCGATAGTGTAGGTAATAGATAATAAAGTATAATTTATTCGCAAGGCCTGCAATGCCATTTTAAACCGTAATTACCAATACTTTTATGAGATTTTTTATTTATTTAATTTGTCAAGTAAAAAGATTTGGATTAAAGAGAGATGAAAATTCGATTAGAGGAACAAAGTTTTAGAAAAACTCTAGTTTTATATTTTTTTAAACTTCCACTATTTAAACACCTCGTTGGTTAAAGTTCAAATGTTCCAATTTTTTAAGAGTTCTGTTAAAAATGAATATCCATTTCTCCGGAAGCTCTGAAGCTACACCAGAAAGTAATTAGTTAAACGTCTCAAAGGTTCCACTGATTAGTATTCCGATTAATTATTGAAATGTGATTGAAATAAGCGCCTTAATTGAATAACTAATCAGTACACGAAAGCTCTCAAAATTCTGTCAACGGAAGATTGCGCGGATTAGCAATCACTGAAAATACAACCAAACCCTTACGATAATACATACTTGAATAATATGGTTACAGATATAAAATAAATAATATTATGCTCAAAAGGGATTGTTATGTAAGCATACGTTAACACAAACAATGGCAAAAAATATGAATAGTGTATCCAACAATTTAAAATAATTTTAAAAAAACGACACAAAATAATAATAAATAATTTCATGAAATCATATATTTTTTTGTTTAGTTTCCATTTACCGGATTTACCGTATCACGCAATTCCATTGAACGGGCAGTAAGGCAAAATTGAATGACAATGCAAAATTCAATTTTGTCACGAGTCAGGTTATACTACCTTTGATGCATTCACAAAGTCATGTGAATTGTTGTATTCGTGCATTTTCTTCTGTTTCCATTCCATCTTTTGACGAGACCCATCTCAAATATGTTATTCAGCTTTCTATGCTTTGTTTTTATATTAAGAACACAAACACAATATTTACCTGAAAGCTTTAAACACAATTTATTATATATATTTTTTTTATTTTTGTACAATATTTTACATTTCCTAGTACAATCCAGTAATGTTGGCCTCACTGGGTAGTTTACCTGTGCTGAGGCTTCTATTTTATAAGCAATCTAGGTGTAAATAACTCAAATAAATGTGTGTACAACTTAGATGAATTAAATAGAAGATAGGTTACTGAGACATTACGCGTTGTTGCACTAACTGGGTCCAGTGGACAACTGGTGATTTATTGCGTTTAGTTTTGCACATAAGTCCGTCGGTCAGACAAGCTGTCACCGGCTGCCACAAACACGTTGCTCTGGGCTCTCTTTGGTGAATAAAATGCCTTCCTGCGCTTCTGACATGTGCACAAATCAATCTCGAGCAATAAACAAATCTGATTCTTTTCATTCGCATGCACTCAAAAATCATTCATTATTTCAATAAATAAAATTATTCATAATGCTTTTTGAATAAAATAAAGTGAGACATCGAATGCAGAAACACGTGAGAGTATAAAGGACAACCTAGTGACTCGTTTATTAGCCAAGAATGAGGGTAAAAACGGCCCACTAACGGGCGAGGATTTCGCGACGAGCAGTCAGAGCAAGACGTCGATACAAAAATACTCGTCGCTCGCCTGTAATGCATGTTTGCCGCGTACATGCTCGCCCGACAGCGGCCGCTTAAAGTTCGCAACTGGTGTCCTGAGGAGGTAAGAGAAACGTGAGGTGTTCATAATAAAAAGGTCGTTTCATCCGTACATATATTATTTTAATGGCTATCTCTGTCTAATGCGTTCCGTACATTTAAATATGTATGATGTTATTAGTAACCATCTCATTCACACAAATTCGCTGTGGCTATTTTTTTCTCGCAGAAAATAGAATATATCACAACAAAATAGTTAATAGTCATAATAAAACAGTTTATTCTCAATGTAGTCTTTCTACATTTTCCATACAGACGCCTCAGTGGTTTCATTTCTACTTCATTTAGGACTAGTGTTTCATAGAACTTCAACAATTCCTAAATTTTCCAAGTAATATTCAAGAAGTTTTCTGAAACATCTGGCCCTTATTCCTAAGTACCACACATCAGGGTAAGTATCAAAACATCATCATGGACTTCTAAGTTCCTTTCACAACTTTGTATTAGAGACTACTATCATGCTGTTTTCCATTAAGTTAATTTCCTGCATTCGCTATCAATGCACTAAACATCCTTCCGGCCTCTAGCGAACAAACTTCTCCTGTACAAGATTCTATGAACTTGCAAAACCTATGCATCGTATTGCTGCAACCATCCTGTCATAAGTCGAAAATAGGGTGTTTTGAATTAAGTAGTACGTGGAGAAAACTTGCTAATATGAAACAATGTTAATTTAATAAAAAAATTGGTAAAAATATTCGTTTTCCTGTTAAAAATAGGAGTGTGGGCCTATAAAGAACAAATTGAAAGAATTCGTAACAAAGTTTCAGTCAAAATGAAATGTTTTATGAAGACGGCGGAACACGTCTCAAATAGAGATATTGATTCTGATAAACTACTTATATTTTAGCATTCTGTCATGATATCTATTTGGAGAATAACACGTGTTTTTGATATATTCTGAATGACTAATATTTTTTCAGGATGTTGGCATGGTCTTCTTTCAAGGGTATACGTTTGTGGTACGTTTACTACCCTTGAAAGAAAATCCTGCGAAAATGCAACATTTCAAAGAACTACGTTACTTTATATATATTATGTTTTGTTCCCATAAACAGTTCTCCAACTCGTCGAAGGAGATTATAAAAAAAAGGTTCTTTGTGATAAATCAGGGTTGTATTAATACTTCGCGAATAACAATGGACTCGATATTCGACCTAACTAGAAGCTGGCTAATTGAGATCTGAAACACTGAATTTGTCTCGGAGCATTCTAACTGGTCCTGGCGACTACTGGCTACTAGCTGCCATCTTACGGACTTCCACGCAAGCTCTATGCACTGCCCTCTATGAGTGCGTCTGTGAAGCTCTTACTTCCCAACAGATTACAAAATTAACGTTTTTCACACGAACTTTTTAAGCAGCATAAATTCTGCTAAGACACATCTCCTGTCATTTGGAGGTTCTAACAATATAGTACAATAGTATCCATACTTTCAAATAGTAACGCAAATAATATAGAAAGCAAAAACAGGCCAAGACAATTCAAATTTAAATGTATCAAAAATCTAATTGCCACTAAAGGTCGATGTGATAGAGTACAATTCAATTCAACCTACACTTAGGTAGCCATAATACATTGTGAATGTGCTTAACTTCAAAGTTAATTACCTCAGGTTTGGGATAGTATATCAAGACTGACGTAAGCGTAATGAGTAAGATTAAGAAACGGACGCTTCAATGGGTTGGGCTCAGAGAGCGAATGAAGAAATAATAAACGAATTGTAGACCTCGGGTCCGAAGACGTTTGTTTGTAATTTTATCTTAATAAATAAATCAGAACCAAAATTTCAGCTTAAAGGTACATACCTAAATGCTTATTATAAACCATTACTTATGTGCGTAATTATTTTTAAAAACTTCAAATTGTCCAAATAAAACCATCGTTATCTCAATGAAAGTTAATTTTCCAAACTTTCTTCAGGCATGTGGGAAGTAGGAACCATCATTTTAGACCATCATTTGAAAGCTCTTAGAAGGGTCGGTTGAGATAAAACAGAACTTCCCTACTCAATCAATTACGTGAAAGTGGATGGGAAAAGAAGTTTGGGACTACCGAGATATTATGATCAAACAGAGTCCGTCATAACAGAGATGTATATATATATAAATGAATGTGAATGAAGCAAGAGTGCGTGCCAAGACCTATTTTTTTAATGGTTCATCCTATCTGTCTATCTTTTTTTTTTATTTAGTTAGTTAGACATTGGAATTTATTATTTTAACGGCAGTGGTATTATATACGATGTGTGATTTTTCAGGATTCCACCGTTATTTTCAATATGTTTTACTGTATATAATATGTTATTAGTCCTTTGATTTTAAATTTAATTACGAAGTTAATTAATATGCTAATTAGGTACTTAGCATTCCTCTAGTAACAGCGGAACAGTCAAAGGCTGGCATTAAAATCGCGTTTCAACAGAATCATTAACAGGCCTGTGATCACTGAACAACAAATCCCTAGAAGTAATCTTTATAGATTTGAACAAAAACTGATATTTATTTATATATTATATGCCCATGTATGCTTTTACAAACATTTGATAATATGAACATAATAATTCAGTATAGCAGTAATCGAAAGTAAATTAATTGTTATTATTACTGAATAACGTTATTATAGCCATCTTGTACCTAAATTCCGTGCCGTTGAACAAACAGATACGTATATAGTATATAACCGCTGTCGGCTGCTGGTAATGCTGAAGCTGAAGAATATGATGTTCCATAACATGCAATTTTAGTAAGGTTTTTAGGTAACAAACTTTTCCCTACCGAGTAAAACATAAGACCACAAAGTCTATAATAGCCAGTAGACATTTTAAACACCCATATGAAGTTAAAATTTAAACGCGCATTTGATGTCGTTCTATTTGTATATAAAATTTAAATTCAGGAAATTTAAATGAATCACCACTTGATGGGATATAATAATTTATAAAATCAAAAAAATATGGTGATTAGAATCAGTAAATCATTGCTGTCTATAATTCCATTAATAATATTTTTTAAAAATTCAATATATGAGTTTTAATTTATATTATTTATTGGTAGACCGAGTTTACGGTTAGTATATCAAAAAAAAATATGCTTAATTTTTCAATGGAATTGGAGTGGATTTTAAACTAATAGGACCAGATAGAAGAATTATATTCGACTTGATTTCAAACTAAAGAAGAATACAAATTTTTTTATGCTGATAAGTCTCTGCCAAGAGTTAAAAGAGTTAAACCAAGTATTATTAATCCTTTATTTGTTATTATATTGACGATGGAAACAAAATTAATTTGGGAATAGAAAATAATTCCAAGATCATTAACTTCATTGACAGAGGTGAGGGAAACGTTTTAAATTTTATATTGATAGTTGAAAGGTTAATTTCTTCTGAAAAATATATTTTCAATCTGCAGTGAAAAAAATTATTGCTTTAAAAAATAATTTCGCATATTAACGCTGATTCTGAATATATAAGTTTTATTATATGTAGAATTTATAAATTTTCAATTAAAAACGAAAAAACGCACTGTCATTAAAACACACCATTTGTTTAGTATAACTAATCTGCTGATTAATAACCACCAGTCTACGTTAGTAAAAATCTGTGGTCTAAACTTTTTACACCAGGGTTGCCAATTCGTTTAGAATTCCTCACATTGCGGGGAATTCTAAATATATTGGTTTTTTGTGAGAAGAACTTATTGTGAGGAAAATAGAGGGATTCTGGGAATTTCCTGATTATCCAACTATATCAATTCAAACAATAATTATTTTTCGAAGAAAACTTCTTCTAACTGCTTTTCACTTTGTGATGGCATTATTTATTTTTTATTAAAACACAAATAACTTTGTTTACATCACTTTATTTCGATACAAAATCTCAACATGTTTCATGAACCAAGTTCACTTCATCAGGAGCACAAGTATACTAAAGTTATAATTAAAATTAGGTCTAGAAAGAAGAGGTAGAAGGAGCTGGGAGGGGTAAGGGTGGGGGAGGGTTATTCAAAGTAGGAATTAAAATGTCATTAGACGGGAAAGACCCCCCATTTCAACGGGAAATTTGTGGGGATTTTGTGGGTAATTTTTAAATTTCTTCATCTCTTGGGGGGATTTTAAAATGTACCTATGCATCGGCAACTCTGGTCTCTTCAGAACAGGAATCCTTAGTGAGGACTGTGAAAAAAAATTAATTTATACTTATATTATACTTTATACCTACACCATGTACAAACTTTGAAATTGAAACTAATAAAAAAATGTTACTTCGGGTACACAAACACGCCCAATATACACTTCTATTAGTTTATCTATTCAGTGCCTGTGATACTCGGCTTTTCCTAGGAGTCCTGTAATTTGGTTCGAATTGAGAGGGCATGTTCAATATTCGGAATTATCCAGAAATCCATTTGAATTTACCTAATCTGAGTATGATGGTTTTCTTGAAACCTATTACGCAAATCTGGATTCAGCGCGTTATCGCTCTCGACAGGGCGCGTTAACGTGCCACGTGTTTGTCTATGCCAATATCATCTCGACGCAATAAAGAGAGAGGGCTTAGAACAAAAGAAAGGAGAAAAAATGTTTTGAGAGGTGCAGCGCAACTAATATTGGTCGTGGCAAGTCAGACGGAAATAGAAAACGCGTATTTTAATGCCAATCCATAGAGAGAGGTTGTACGTTGTACGTACCTCACATATATGTTTTCCTTCTCACACATCTTGCGTAAAAATGAACAATTTTCTATGGATATAATTGGTTACAACTACTTTGAGGTAACATGTCGTCAGTAAAGTGTTGGTTATGAGGATTTGACAATGTTTTCAAAATTGACATAAATTTTGTATTAAACCAGACCCACGTAATGGGTACTAAAATGGCCGAAATGTATTCCACTATTATCATGCAAGTAGCAGTGACCGGGAATGGATTCGGTAGTTTCCGATCGTTCGGCGTTAGAGCTTTAGAAGCGTTGGAGATCAAATTGAACAAATGTATGTAAAAAAGTGGAACTAATTTTTACCTTCTTGGCTCATTTAATGGAGTCTGAATTCTCGACAAATCACTTTAAATTTAGTAAAAGGCAATTAAAATATTTTTTGTTCACATTTTCTTGAATTCTCAAAACACTACAAACTTTAAAAATTAAACTTATTCAAAGCGAAAATTCTAGAGTTCATTGAACCGGAGTTACAGGCGGAGGTAAGACCGAATTTAGTTTCTCATAGCACGACCAAAGTAAAAGCGACCGCATGCCACAGATAAAAAGTATAACGATTTTGTTCAATAACAATGAGATTTTCCCCCACACCACAATGAAAATCTTAGTCATTTCATAAATGTGAAAATTTTCTTTTACCCTTTGATCTTTCACACGTTCTCCTTTTTTCTTGTCAGGCATACCCAAATTTAAAAGTTGGAAATATATCCCATTTTCGTAATGGCATCTGTGCTTGGAGGACGCGCCGGGGGGAGAGTGAGAAAACAATATCGTAAGTCCCAGCTAATCTCTCACGCTCGAATTTTAAGACCAGGCGAATATTTCTTAGATTATCCCCGCCCCCCTTTCAAACCCAGCACCCTGCACCCACTCTTCGCTCTGACAGGTGCACCTAACTCAGGAAATTACCAGGAAAGAATGGAAAACCATCGAAAGCTTATTGGAGGCTCGGTGTTTTTATACTTGGGAGAGAATTTATGCATTTTTTTCTAAAGCAGCTTAAAAATACCTCCTCAGGTTTCACTTATTTTTTTCAAATCTAGTCAAATACCGTCAATAAAATGGTTAACTTAAGGCGAAACAAGACATTAAAAACGGATTTGGCACGAGGTTCACATTTTAATCAATTCAGACATATATTTTAGAGAGATCTCTACGAATTTAAGTTATTTATTATTTTTTTTTGGTAAACTAATGTTTAAGACAAGATTTTTTATGCATAGCACAAAGGATAACAATTATTTTACAAGCTATAATTATTAGCCTTTGTGCTATGCATAAAAAATCTTGTCTTAAACATTAGTTTACCAAAAAAAAAAAAATAATATTTGACAAGTTCAAGTATCTTCACCAAAAAATGTAGACAATTTGTCTCGACGCCATCTAGTGAGAGAGTTAGCACTTACAACGCCTTTCTCATATAAAATAAAGTTGGTTGTTTTCAGGTGAAAAAAATGTAACAAGCAGTAATTGTTGAGTGTAACACTAGTACCTATATATTGAATTATATTACTAGTATATATATGAGATCAGCCGCCATAGCTCAGTGGTCAGAGCTGTCGACCGGAAATCGAAAGGACACGGGTTCAAGACCCGTTGGCGTCATGTATATTTTATCAGAAGATTTTTCAATGTGGATGAGTGTTTCAGGCTAATAATTATTGCTTGTAAAATAATTGTTAAGTTATTTATATTTTAGTTTAATAAAATAGTATCTTACTATTAAAATATTTTATTTGAAACGTTTTGAAAATTTCATAAAACGTTATAAAAATTTTACCTAATGTTTTTCAACCATAAAATTAGCGGTAAGCACGTGATTTTATTTTTCTATACAATGAATTAGTCACTTCCCGAGGGATCCTTTTAGAAATATCTGAGATTTTAGTTATACGTTCATCAGAAATAAATAAAATACACCCCACGGAAAGATCAATGTTCAATGCCTGCTAGGGCAACTTCGAAAATATGTCGGTCCATTACACCAGGCCACGCGCCGAATATTGTTTTACACGACTTCATCCCTTTATGCCCCATGCCCTTAAGGTTCCCACTTTATTTTAGAGATTTGTTAGAACACATTTAACCGTAGCTCTGTCTAATACACAGGGGACGTGCGACGAATTTTTTATGCATTGCTTCTTCACTTACGTCATTCAGAATCTGACGTTATTTTAGGGTATTGTCTCGTCATACATGATCACCAATTATTTTTGGCTTATTAGGCTTTTAAACTTAAAACCACGTACACTTTGTAGGTGAATTTTTTTTTTCTTAATTTTTTTTTATAAAAATCCTATTTAACCCTTTAATCCTATTAAGGACGGGTAGTTTCACAGAATATGAACAATTCATCAAATTTTAAATTAAATTTCAAGTTCTGTAAATGTTCTGTTAAAATAAAATAATAACAGAACTTGAATAGAACTTTCACAGAAAGGCAATGTGCCTGCTAAAATGCTGAGCGGCGGGCTGGCACCACTTTCGTAATCACTCGTTTTTTTGCAAAAATATATTTTCTAAATTGTACCGTCTTAGGGCCCGTTCCCACTTCCGTTTTCAAATCGGAGGCGGGTCCCGTTTTAAAAACGGATGCCCTAGTGGCTGTAGTGGATGCATGGAGCTGTTCACACTTGTCCGACACGATTTGAAAACGGATCCGACATTTTTTGTCGGATGGCTCGCCTACGCAGCGCGTCCGTTTTCAGATCGTGTCGGAACACGCTCGCTCATAGTGTTGTATGGAGCTGTTCACACTTGTCGTCCAGTCGTTCCGGCAGAGTCCCCGCCAAACCCCGACCCCTCCCCGCCCGCTCCCTGTCGCAAGGAAGCAGGCACGCTGCGTGCTTGTATTTGGTTATTTATTATTTTTGTTCGTAGAGTATGGTCCGTTTTTAAAACGGATCCGTTTTTAAAACGGATCCGTTTTTAAAACGGTAGTGTGAACAGGGCCATTGGCCATCCGTTTTTAAAACGGGACCCGCCTCCGATTTGAAAACGGTAGTGGGAACGGGCCCTTACTAGATAATGTGTTTTATTTATATAATCGTTTAGGTTTTCACAAGACAGCTACGTTCAGAAAAATATGTTTCTCCCTAAAGTTATAAAAATATAACGAAGAAATGAAGGAAATGAAGGAAGAAATGAATGACATAATGAAGAAATTAAATATTTTATTAAATTTTCCAGCCAAGTCACAGTTTGATAAAACTTTCAGAAGAGGAAATAACTGTCGCACGTAATAATCACTGCAAACAGTTTAATAAACGTGTTTTTATAGATAGCAAATAAAATAATGGAATAGATAAAAGAAAATTAAAAAAAACAATTAAATAAAAGTTACATTTATAATTTCCGTGCCTAGCGAATAAAATATATTTTAGCATGCTGGGAGCATTTTTCAAGGGTCAAAATACCATAAAATCGAGGCAAGTGCGGTGAGTTCTAAGCACACCAACTAGGAATTCACTGACGTTGCTAGGCAACATTACTGTCACTATACATTTAGGCGGGGCGCAATTTTGATTTATCCGTTTTTTAAATCGGTCGAAGCTGGGTAGTTATTAGTATTTGAAAAAAAAACTCCAGTAAAGTACACTTAATTATTTCTGTCACTATAGTTTGACGTAGGTACTAGAAAGGGTCTTCAATTTCCTCTTTCAACACAGGTTGATTAAGTACAGTTCCAGAGTTCAACTTTAAAAAAAAATTGCAAGTGTAGAAATAGAGCATTCTTCTCAAAAACAAGAATCTATACATGAATGGTATTAATTATTTTTTTTTTGGTAAACTAATGTTTTAAGACAAGATTTTTTTATGCATAGCACAAAGGGTAACAATTATTTTACAAGCAATAATTATTAGCCTAAAAGACTCATCCACATTGAAAAATCTCCTGATAAAAGATACGTGACGCCAACGGGACTTGAACCCGTGTCCTTTCGATTTCCGATCGACAGCTCTGACCACTGAGTTATGGCTTCTTATCTCTTATCCGCGAAATAATTCAATATATACTAGTGTTTCATTCAACAATTACTGCTTGTTACATTTTTTCACCTGAAACAACCAACTTTATTTTATATGAACAAGGCATTGTAAGTGCTAACTCTCACACTAGATGGCGTCGAGACAAATTGTCTACATTTTTAGGTGAAATACTTGAACTTGTCAAATATTAACTATTATTTTTTTGGTAAACTAATGTTTTAAGACAAGGTTTTTCTTATGCATAGCACAAAGGGTAACAATTATTTTACAAGCAATAATTATTCGCCTGAAACACTCATCCAAATTGAAAAATCTCCTGATAAAAGATACATGACGCCAACGGGACTCGAACCCGTATCCCTATTGTTATATTATCAGTAATTGTTGAAAGAAACACTAGTATATATTGAATCATTTCGCGGGTAAGAGATAAGCCGCCATAGCTCAGTGGTCAGAGCTGTCGACCGGAAATCGAAGGGACACGGGTTCGAGTCCCGTTGGCGTCATGTATCTTTTATCAGGAGATTTTTCAATGTGGATGAGTGTTTCAGGCTAATAATTATTGCTTGTAAAATAAATGAATGGTATTATTGTGGACGGAATCTTAGCACCGTCACATCGCAAATGGAAGAGGATTGGAATTTCGGAATAGCATCTTACTGTTTCTGTTCTTCTTTCGCTTTTCTCAATTGCAATGGTTCGAATACAATGCACTTTTTTCAACCACAACAAACTTGCGAGCTCACGATGCTTTACAGTTTCAACATAGTAGTGCAAGGAGGCTCCGTAATCAGACATAGTGTAGGTGTTGACAGGATGACTTGTGATTTTCAATTGAATTGCCCAAACGTTGTAGTCGGAATAGGCAACTTGGAATTAAGTAGGTGGACAACAATAATATTCATCAAGGAAATCAAAATCAAAGGTTAAATGAATTAAATGTAAATTCTCAAATGAGATAAAAAGAATTTGGCATTCTCAGACTATAAAAATATTACCATTTGTTATTTCGGCTACTGGCATTATACCTAGCTTTCTCATTCAAAATTTAGGCGTATGAGGTCTATCAAAATTTTACGATAAAAAAAAATAACGAAAGATGTTTTAAATATTTATATTGAGGGATCAGTAGGATTTATAGGCCCTATTAGGAGTTCTACCGAGCCGAACCCTCTGATATGAAAATATCTGGAGTCGGTGAATTATTTTCCCATTTGATCTCTGGTAAGTTAACGTGTTGTTCTTGTATTGTTTTGTATTTATTTTGCTTACATAATGCTTTTGCATAATTTTGATTCACTAGAGATGATCATTTTTGTGGAAAAGTGTGTGGAAGGGTTTAGTTTTTCCTAATAAATAAAATAATAAAAAAGGCATAACGATGCTAGGCACCAACAGGTAATATACAGGGTGTGCGGGGGTAAATTGCGCTTACTTCGGGAGGTTATTCTTTATGATTTTAAAAGTTAAAAAAACAATTAATTTTTTCGAAGTCAAATTTATTAAGGTAGTTTTTAGGTAAAGAAGTTGAATTGGTTTATATGAGAAAATAAATATTGAAATTTCTTAAAAACTTATTTATATTTTTTACTTCTACCATCGTGTAGAATCACCTCTCGAAGTTAGCGCACTCTACCCCCGGGCACCCCGTTTTCTTTTATATACAAGCAACGCATAAACCTCTTTCGTACTTTTTTTTATTTCTAGGATATGGTTCTGTTCAGAAGCGGCCCAAATAATGGAGCCAAGAGAACATTCCAAAATACTGAGAAGAAGTGCTTCAATGTTCTCCGTTTTGCGTTTCCATTAATAAATGATCTCGCATTACATAGCGGCGGAAGAATATATAAGATAACTCATTTTTGCACTATCATGTTATGTCACATAACATCATAATCATATTATAATTCTATTATTATTCAAGTTTTGTTTTTATAATAATTAATATCATTTCTAATTAAATACTCTAAAAATACACACATTGGAAGACAGGCGTAAAAATAGCGACTTAACTTTTTTATTCAAGATTCTAAACTTTAAATTCTACTGTTGCGAACTTCTGCAACTCATAAACTTACGAATACCTACAATAACAACACGACAAAATACACAATTCCACTGCAATACACAAAAGCGCAATTACATTGCGAACTCCCCAATACAACGGTTTCACACTATGGAAAACCAATACTTAGGTGATGTCGATATATTTAATATTGACTTTGCGAATTGTGAAGACTACGTAAAAGACTTATTTCAACACTAAATGGAAGTTATATTTTTGTAAACCAGTCAAATTGCTGTATTTTTTAATTTTTGTTCTTGTTATTTTTAATTTTGTTTCTAGCATTTATTATTTTTTAATGTAATTTTATTTTTATTGTTTCTTTCTCATGTTTCAAAACTGTCTGACATTAAAATTGTACCACCTACATGTAAAAGCCCTCTGGGGGTTAAATAAATAAATAATTACATCATTATGGGCTAGTTGCTTCACAGAAATAACATAACTTGAATAGAACTTTCAAAGAATTTGAAAACTTTTATTGCGCTGCTTCTCATCTCGAACACAAAAATAAATTTCGCAGCTGTGATTGTTAGTATCGCACAAAAAAATTTAAATCGCCTTGAACCTTATTGTTGTAGAATAAATTTATTGTTTTTTTACATTTGCTTTACACTGGAGGCGCCGAGGAAAATAATTTCCTTCGTAGCATATGTCATCTTCGAAGATGCGGTGTGGAGTGTATTTTTAATGAATTAAAAGAGAAGACGTTTTGGGAAGGAAACGGGTATGAGTGGGTAGGAATCTGGGAGTCAAGGTGTCCAGGAGTGATGGACGTATGAATCAATTTGCCTCACTGCGATTCAAGAGATCGGTCGATAGAGATCAGCTGGAGAGATCAAGGGGTCTCTCCAAACCGGACTCGCAGCTGGTGGGCATGCGCATCCACCACCAAGACGTAAACACACCTCACCCGATGAACTGGGGCACCCCTGCTAAGTCACCAAATGAAGCGAACCAATTGTGGGTTTACATATGGCAGAGGTTATCCAATTAATGGTTCCCGGGGCGATGGTACCCACGCCCGCCAACCAAATGTACGCCAAAATTATATTGATACCCGCCACCCAAATTGACTTAATGCAAGAATGAAAGTAAAAATAATATTGCAGAAGTAAAAAATAATTTCTTTCAAATTATTGTTTGCATTACCGACCCTTTATGTATAAAATACAAATAAATCTTTGGTTTTAAAACAAGTTGATGAATTGTTATAAATGTTTTGATATCTTTTCCAATATTTACAATTTAAGTTTACAGATATAACGCAAAAATAAAGTGTTTCAGATTATAAATAAAAACTTTTTTATAATATTAGCACTCTAGTACACCCAAAATTCAAGAGCCGCCACTGGAAGGGAGACAGGGAAGGGGAATGTGGGGGGGGATCTGGCTATTCAGATCTGATCACCAAACACGGTTAAAGTCATTTCAAACAACGTTTCAATACTGAGTGGTGGTTTTACACAAGGCCTATACTAAGAGTATCTTCCACCTATATTTACCTTGACGTGTAAAGGGAAAAGTTGTTAACAAAGTTTATTATTTTCGTTTAATCTGCTTAACTACCCATTCCCTAGGCCTTTTAAAATAAACGCCTACTGCTTTCTCCATCTTCGATTGCTGTAAATCCAGTGAAAGTATTCTTAAACTTTCAGTAATGCGACATCTATGTTCTAACGCTGCAGTCATAAATCAGGCCACAGTCAAAACAAGACGCGGGTTTATTTACGGAACTGTCAGAAGCATTTTAACAAGCAATAAAACTATTTGTAAGTCACATAATTTATTGCTTATTTTGCTTTTGTATGCGGTGATTAAATCATTCTCATTTATATTTGACAAACCCCTTGTATCGTTGAAGGATTGCAGCTTATAATTTTTAATGTTATAATTGTTTATTATTTATTATTTCTTCACATGGTATCGTTATTTATATTTAAAATTTTAACCTCAATAGGAGAAGCCTGTGTCAAGGTTAATTTATCTATTTATTTTAAAATTAAAATGTTTGTTTTTTCAAAACGTTAAATCTCTAATTTTCTTCACCGACTGCTTTGAAATTTTGACAAAACGTTTGATTCGAATACGCGTGTTTTTATTTTTATTTTTTTTATTATTTAATTTATTATTCATTAACGATTTTCAGAGGAAATTGACCATTTATGTATGTAAGTGTAATATAATACATGGATATTAGCTTAACTCTATACAAAAAAATCAAATGCTAATACTAACAATAACATTAAATCCAAATAATAACACCTAATATTGTAAATAAATATTGTAATAAATATATCTATCTTAATACATAAAAATCACACGTGTCACTGTGTTCGTACACGCTAATCTCCGAACCCGACCAACCGATTTCCATGAAATTTTGTGAATGTGTCTGGTTGGTTCCAGCTTGAAGGATACGATAGTTTTAGACCCGATAGGTGGCGCTGTTGTCGATACCGAAAAAAATTTTTTTCAACAATTTTTTTTTCAATTTTCTCATCCAAAAATACGTAGACCGGAATCGGTTTTAGTTAGAGCGTTGGGAGAGTTGGAGGTCAAAAAGCGGAACTTAGTTATTCGCTTCACGTCTCTTCTAAATATAATACATTAAGAGGAAGCTACAAGCCGAAAATGTGTATATTCTTGGTATACCTTATATTGTAGGCAATAGACATCAAAATCACTTGACAAACGGATTCTAGAAACGATTTCAAGCACAAAACTGTTTTTTTATTTATTTTGTATATAATATAAGAAAGCAAAAAAGTTAATCAAGTGAAACTGTCACAGAAAATCTTAGCCATAATACTGTATTTTTTAAAAGCTGTTTTCTTTACGCGTTCATACATTTCTATAGAAAAAATGTTTTTTTTAGTAGTTTACATTTATATTTTTTATTGAGTAATGTATTTTTTTTATTTGTATTCTACTCAAGCGAAACGTTAGTAAAACCTTAAATTTATCTGAAACATGTTTTTTGGTATTCGTAATATACACCAATGTGTTATAAAGATTATTCAAAATAGTGATTTAGCCTTAAGCTTCGCCTTAATTGTCGAAATACCGCCATAACCACACTTATTGAATCATTTACGTCCATATTGTATCGTCTTAAATGTGGATACTCTTCCATTCGGAGAAAAATAATCTTGTTTAAAATATAATAATAGCATGCCAATTTCTTGTTAAAATATTATTCATTCAGAATATATCATATCACTTGTCCGCGCACGTGTTCTTTCCTAATAAATATCATGATAGAATCCTACAATATCAGTATTTGTGTGAACACATGTTCCACCGTCCTCATAAAAAATTCGTTTTTAACTGATAATATGTTGGGAACCCTTCCAATTCATTAATAAAAGTCTGCAGTCCAGTTTTAACAGGAAAACGAATAATTTAACCACATTTTTAATAAATTAACAGTATTTTATCTCAGTAAGTTTTTTCCGTCCGTTATTCCGACCATTTCATGAGTTGACTTTTAATTCACTTGGCTGTACCAAGTATTTTTTACGCGAGAACCGCACAATAGCCCCAAAAGAAGGGGGAAAAGATGGAGAAGAAGAAGGTGGAAAAATACCTGACTATTTAGATCTTGTCAACAAACACGGCAAAAGCAATTTCAATCAAAATTAAAACTCTAATGAAAGTATAGAACACTCTCAAACGTGTTGCTAATGTACTTATATCATTTTTTAATGATATTGGTACATTAATTATTAATTAACTTAATTACAAAATAACTCAAATTAATAAACTTTTGCGTATGCCGGCATTTGAACCCGCAACCTCGTGATTAATAGCCAAGAATCATAAATCGTAACCATCCAGCTACGGAAGACAATGTATTTTTTATGTATTCCCAACTTCTTACATACAATTGCGTAGCGTATATTCTCAAGAAACACATTTTTTCGTACATCCGCTCTACATCTGTGAAGGTAGGTACATACATATTTTTTACTTTACAACTTTTTGTTCTTGAAATCACGCATGAGATTCATGAGGTAGTCAATCCCCAAAAATCATTGTCAAAAATCATTTGTAGTGTTTGTTAGTCTCAAAATGTAATTTAGTTTTACTTTTCCAAAATAAATAAAACTGTTCGAGAGATTACCATTGAAGCAAGGCTGATCGAACACCTTACTCTTTTGTGACCTTTTCGCCGACAATTCTCTATATTTGACATTTTTCCTATATTTTAGCGAATGCTTTTACCAAAATTGAATACATAACGATTTGTAGGTACATTGTAGTGTAGAATGGAGCATTTTAGGAATTATTTTTTAGTTATTGCGAAAGTTGTTTTTTCATTAAATATCGTTTTATGAGAAATCTCTTTTTTTAATTACATTTATTTGATGATATGTTGAAACAAATTTCCATTTATTTAACTGTGTATTTTAATAAGTGGATTTTTTTTTCAATATATCATTATAATATAATTCCACCGAGAACCGTAAATATAAAAAAACAGAAAAACGAATTTGATTTTCGCTTTTGTTTTCATAAACAAATGCATGAAGGAAGTTGAAATTATCTGATCGAGCTGAAACTCTTTAACCATGTAGACTAGTTCTCGATGACAAAGCATTTTAAAAACTTTTGGTGGCAATCACGCATACACACACGTCGCGAACAAATACGCATCTATCTGAAATTGGATGATATTAAAGCAGTAGTATTCGAAATAAAAGTCAGTCCTAACAAACTGGGATTTGGATCAGTTGTTAGCGTGGTTGACTGCAGTCCCTAGAGAGAAATGGTCAATCCACAGTCAAACCATTTAATATATATATATATATATACAGGGTGTATCGGCACTAACCAGACAAACTTTAACCAGCTATTCCTCAGCACATTTGGAGTAAAATATGTTATGGGCGCTTTGCTCTCCGGTAACATTTTTTTTCCATTAAAAACAAAAAATAAATAAAAAATCCACACTCCAGTGTCATTTGCATTGTTTCTCGTGTAAAACAGCTGTTATTAGCAAGTGTGTCAAAAAGTGTCCTCGCTTTTTCGTACACATAGTTAAAAATGAGACGAATGGTGCCGTGCCATTTCGTTGTGATTGTAAAAGAGCGCCAACGTAGGTACGTACGTACATTATTCAACGAAACTCGAACAAAATATTGCCAGATGGGTTTTCAAACTTTGACAAAGGATAAAACATTGGTGACATGTGGTGAAAATATGAATAGTAAATTTTTTATTAAAAAAAAATGTTACCGGACAGCAAAGTGCCCATAACATTTTTTACTCCAAATGTGCTAAGGAATAGCTGGTTAAAGTTTGTCGGGTACGTGCCGATACACCCTGTATATGAAACAAATCACTCGAGTAGCTATACAGTATACTTGCATTACCTCCGTGGTCGAGGGGTGAGGTTCCCGACTAGCAACATGCAAGGTCGCGGGTTTAAATTCCGCTTTGCGCAAATAAATTTGAATTGATTGATTTGTGTTATTTCAATGTTTAATGGTTTTAAATAATATATAAGATATATTTGCGGTACGTTTCAGAGTGAAAGATACTCCCAGTATCGCCCTGCTATAAGATATATTTGCGGTACGTTTCAGAGTGAAAGATACTCCCAGTATCGCCCTACTTTAAGACCACCATTCAGAATTGAAACGTTGCTTGAAATGGCTTTAGCGGTGTTTGGTGACCAGATCTGAATAGCCTGGTACTGCCCCACTACATTCTCCCTATCTTCTTCCTCTTTCCACTAAATCTAGTCTCACAATATACCCCAATTCAGAATGCCATAGTCCTACTGGCTCCAGATGGCTAGGAGAAGTTAGGATTCTTGTGAAGTAATCACAAAAAAAAACGTTACAGAGAAGACGATGCTCTCAAAACCGCGATACCCAGAGAACATAGGTACAATCAAATATACTTATGTAGGTTGTCTGTGCGTGATTTACCTACGTGAAATTAGTCGGGTAAAATCTGGTTCAAAAATCAGATTTACTTTGAATTTAAGTGGTTTTTATTTTTTTGAATTGAAATCAGTTGTCTGAAAAATACAGACAAGAAATAAAGTATTACTAATTTATGAATTTATTTATTAAATGAGTATTATTAATTTATTAAGTATCTGATGGATTGACAACATTCGAATGTTTGACATTAAGACACATATTAATATTTTAGGGCCTGTTATAACACACTTTATCAATTTAATTATAGTTTATTATACTATATTAATCATAAGGCCAATTTACAAAGGGGGCAAACATACAGATATTCAAAATTATAGGCCAATAAGCATATTGCCAGCCCTAGAAAAAATACTTGAAAAATACATTTCCATAAAACTTAATAAACATCTAGAATCTTTCTCTTTGGTGGATCCCAACCAATATGAATTTCAAAAGAAAAAAAGTACGGAAATGCTGCTTCAGGAATTTTCAAATCACATAAATTATGAATTAAATCTAAAAAAACAAGTGTTGGTTTTATTCATAGATAACTCTAAGGCATTTGATACCATTGATACAAATAAACTATTAGAAACACTGGAGGCAATAGGAATTAGAGGAAAGCTGCTAGTTTTATTAAAAAAATTACTAACTGATCGACAAATAAGAGCAAAAATTCTTAAGAAATTTAGCAAAAGAAAACATATCTCAACAGGTGTTGCACAGGGGTCAATTCTAGGGCCAACCCTTTATATTATTTATGTCTCAATTATGAGAAAATTGTTTTCATTCGTTAAACATTTTGTATATGCAGACGATACGGCGCTCGTAATATCGCACGAAGATCTAGTTACTGCAATGAACCTTATGCAATATGATTTTATTGCCCTACTGAAATGGTCGCATGATGCAGGCCTCTTTATAAACGCCAAAAAAACTAAAATTATGACTGCTACATGAAATGGGATGTACACATTGCTAATGTTTGTAAACGTCTACGAGCTATTGTGGGTAGGATTTATAAAATAAAATATTTCGTGCCTATAAGTACTTTAAAGTTAATCTACTTATCTCTGGCTGAATCCACTATACGTTATGAAATTACTTCTTGGGGACATTCTTGTAAAACTAATATAAGCTATATACAAACATTACAAAACTCCATTATAAAATTGTTAATCCATAAATATGACAATCAACACAGAAGTAAAATTAAATTAATATACAAGTCTCTGAATATTTTACCTGTCAGAGGATTATTGTTTTATAATATTGTAAGTCAACATGTTATATTGTCTGATTCATTGTATAGGGAAAGAGTTTGCCATAAACATAACACAAGATTCACTCAAAATGAAGGACTGGTAGTTCCGAAATGTACTAATAAATATGGTGAAAGAACTTTAAACTATATAGTACCCAAAATTTTTAACCTATTACCAATGACAATTAAAAATAATAACATGTATACTGCTAATGTTAAATATAATCTAAGGAAATGGTTATTGGATAATAATGATCTATACTGATGCCCCTGAAATGGAATTCATATTCTTAGAAAATGTAAAAACAATTATTTTGTAATACCTGACTACCTACCTCTATTTATGAAACTATTGATGTACTTGTTGATAATACTAATTTGTTCATACATTTATTTTTACTTGCTTATTATATAAGGCTTTTATGCTGCTATTTAAACTTTTCTGCAATGTAACCAATTTATGTAATTATGTACCGTTCAAATTGTATCTTATGAGTGTATAAATGTTGTCTCTATGTCCCTGCTGACAAACTACATAAGTAGTTTAGCGGGTTTAAATGTGAATAAAAAAAATAAAAATAAAAAAAATAAAAAAATAAAATCTCTTCAAATTATTGGAAATCTGGTTAAAAACGGGATTGCAGGCTCAACAAATGAATAAACTAGTTTCATGATAAACTTTCAGTAAATTACAAATATATTATCATGACATTCATGAAAATACGAATATTTTTGCCTTTCATCATGCTATATTATCAAGGCAAATGCAAGTACACTTGCCTTGATAATACATCAAGACGAAATGCAAAATATTCGGATTTTCACGAAATAAGTCCTACAATCCCGTTTTTAACGGGATAACCGATAATTTAAAGAAATTAAAAAAATTATATTTTTTTATTTTAAAAATTTTAACTGATTTGTCAAGAATCAAGAATTCAGTCATGGTATTATTTTTCACAACTCACTCCATGTCTACAGAGCAATGTATTTTAGAAAATTGTTTTTTTTTCAGACTTTAAAGCACGCCATAAATCCGACATTTTGTTTTGAAGCGCCAATTTATTTCCCTCTGTACTCTGCGTAGAACTAGGTAAGAAAGAGACGAATAACAACGCCCTTATTTTTTCAATACAATGGGACCGTTTTGAAGTCTTGCTCGCATCGGCGTTTTCTACCAAGAAACAGATGGCCTTTCGGCGATAAACTCGATGAAGTCTGACTTTGCTGAAATACGAGATGTTTGCCAACCTCTTCACTTCATGGCTCCAGAATTCAATATTTATTTCTTCATTTCTACCCAATACTTTATCACTACGTTTCATAAATTCTTACTAAGAATGAAAAAAAAAACTCATTTCGTAACACTTGATTTTTCTGCTTACCAGCATTTTTTGACAAGTACCCACCTAAAGAAAATTTAATCAGTAAACCTACGTCCAAATATATAAACATTTTAAATGATAAGATTTTTTTCTATTAGGGAGGCGGGTACGGGTACCGCCGCCCGGGAACAATTTACCCAAATGGGAGGGATGGATTCATACAACCGTCACTTCTGGAAACAATGATCCTCATATTCCTACCGACCCCTCATACCTTTTTCCTTCCTAGAACTTCCCCCCCTTCCTTTCCTAAAATACCCTCCACACAGCATCCCCAAAGGTGACATAGGCCTTGATGGGAATTCCTTTCCTCAGAGCTTCACGTGTGAAGCAATTGTAAAAAAAATGTTTTTTTTTTAAATAAATATATTTTGGAACTCATAAAGAAAAAAAATTCTATTTAGTTTTTAAATTAATTTTAAAGAATAGTATTATTCACATTTTTAGTTTTTTGTCAAAATACATCGGTGGCTGAGTTGACCTAGCGTTTAGAGTGTTTAATTTCTCGGCTAGCGAAGTCCTTCATCACAACACAAGCAAAAATTTTCCGCTTACTGTAGGATATTTTCAAATATTTTCGTTGTTAATCCTATCTCAGGAATGTTTGTCTTTTTGTTCCAGAAACGCTTTACTAAATATAAATGATATTGGTAATATTATAGAAAAAAATGTATATTATTCGTTATTGGTTAAGTTTTTATTAAATATCCAAAAGCAAAGTAATTTTTCAATATTCATCGCCAATTTGTCTTCTATGTGGAAGATTTCAAGTGGACGACAAATGTACAAAAACTGTATCTACACCAACGTATACACGGTTGAATTTGGCATCCACCTCCGGTCTGAGCTCCAAAATACATTAAAACCTCTTGACCCTGACTAGAAACGGGCGGTCCGTTCGATAGATTCCCGTGGCGTCATAAAAGAATGCCGTCTTTGTTTTACCGGTATTTTAATGAAAGATCCCTTCGGCACCAATGCACGGTCGGAAAACACACCCAACATTTGTGCACGGTTGACATCAATTATGAGAACGGGTCGTTTCCTCGACTCATTCTTGGGATCAAAAGCTCGGCTGAGGATCGGTTTGCCACCATCTGTGTTTTCTCCCTCCCATAACATCATTGCCTCTTCAAGATTCAAATTATCAATTTTCTTCATTGCCTCTTGTTTGGAGTAAATATAAAAAGATTAAAAAATAGTTATGTAGTTCTACTGTACACAGATACTATAATAAATACTAATTCGAAAACAATTACGATTCAGAAAAGAGATAAAGCAGGTATCAAAATTATTATATTGATTAATTCTGTACTAGAAATATATATTATTTTGTAAAAAAAATTGACAGATGTCGTAATTTTTCAAGTTAACCAACGGTGTTTTCTGATCCGTTTTTCGAAAGGCAATGATTTTTTTATTAATAACTACTTTCAGCTTCAGAAACCTATAGTTGTGATATTCCGTGATTTTTCACGGGTCTACGTTAGATTTATTATATTGGTAGATGTTACACATTTAAGGCGAGAAAGTTGTAAAGAAGGCAATAAATAATCACGCTTAAAAAAGCTTTCAGGAAATATTTTTATGTAATGTACCGAACGAAAACTTAATCGCAATCATGTTTGTTTTATGTTTTACGTAAAAAAACTGTTTTTTTTGATAATTAATTATGTCAGTTTTTGTGGGAGCAAAGGGGTTTCACGGATTTAATCTGACAGTTTCAGCCTATCTAATCAAGTAAGAATTGTAAACCGACAGAAGTACCTACTCGCGGCAGACAAGTAGATAGCAAAGCTTGGCACTTAAAATATCTCGCAAAAATGTAATTCGTATCCCGAAAAATACAGAACAAATTCTTTATTTTACTAGACTTTATGTCTTAAAGATAAAATAACTGCAAGGAATCTTTTTGAAAAATAACTAACTGAATTCGTAGACTTTATATGTATTTAATTAGAGAAAGTTCTTTGTGAAATCAAAAGAACTGCTTATTTGGCTCGTCCTTAGATCTACTCAGAAATCAAACAACTAATTATTTACCATTTTAATTCTGAGGTCAAAGCAAAGTTACCATTTACTCTTTGTTCCTATAATTTAATTACTTATGTTTTCAAAAATATATTTTTAAGTCTTTTCAATCTTAACTACAAATATTTTAATATATTAGTTACACACGCTTATCAAGAGGTTATCAAATAAAAATCGTTATTATGATAAAAAAAATGTAGAGATTATCAATAAACCAGTTTTTTAAAATTAAAACAGGTTAGGTTAGGTTGATTAATTTCAAGTTTAAGTTTTTTTTAAGACATGTTAATTTAGGTCAGATTAGGTAAGTTAGGTTTACTATCTAGAATCAATATGAAAACAAAATTTCAAACAATACGAAAAAAACAGATATTTTGCTACTCCCGCTTTAATATTAACTTTAAATTGAAAAATTATTGTTTTACTCTAATGTAACAAATCCTCTTTTCTCTTACTTTTTTCATCGTCTTCTTTTCTTCGTCAGCTTTTTTTCAGTACTTTTTTCTCGAAAATGTGTAAGAAAAATAAACCAGAGTTATTTACATTCGTCCCAGCAAAACGGTTGGCAAAGTTTCTGAGGAATGGAGGCAATTTTTCAATAAACGCTTTTGGGGAAACATAATTATGACTGTTCTGTTGTAACTGGCTACACAGCTAATTAATTGGTTACTGAGCTTTGTAAAAGTTTTGAATTGTTGTTTGCAGGGAAAAATCAAAGTCAAGTTTGTTGATTCGCGATATTTCCTTTAAATTTAGAAGTTGTTTTTCTATTTGGGTTAGAAGATTTTTTCATTCGATTCTTTTCATGTTGACACAAAAGATAAGTTTGTAATAATATGACACCCTTTACGAAAACATGACCAAATTATTATAACTACTATTTTAATCATACACGTCTTGACGGGTTTTGGATGTTGATACATTATTATAGCTAAATTGTAAAAAAGAGCATAATAAATTTAAAGTTGTAATGTTGTTATTAATATTTAGTTAATATAGTTCTGATATTTAGTCATAGATGGCGGTGATTACACTGTCGGGTCCCGAACGGTTCCGACGGCACCCGAAGGATAGCCGATTGGTAGGACGGGAGCTCATTGTATTTAATTTTTTCCGTAGAATGCAGAACAACTTATCTACTCAAGCAGATCGGACGTGTATCCAGTTATACTTTTTTTTAATTATCTACATCTTGTAATCTAGAAAGAACCACGCAATTATTGACTACCGTATTCAATGTATTTAAGGAATAATATATATGCTAGTAATCGCAGAAATTACTTAAGAAAAGAGGTATGAAAGATATAAGTACGTATTTACATTATTATAGAAAGATGTGCAAAGGAGTTCAGTGAGTGTAAGTATAATAACATGAGTACATAGGAAGTAAATAGCTAGATACCATTATGTAAGTAGTTCCAGCGCGATTTGTAGTAAGTTTGTAAATGTAATATAAATAAAAAGCATGTTTGTTATACAGCAAACCTCTTTCACGCTTGATTGGGTGTTTTACAGAACAAAGTAATGTACATATATCACCAACAGTGTCACAGGTCATCCTAAGTGATTCGCTGGGTTTGGTGACTTAGCAGGGGTGCCCAGGTTCATGGGGGTGAGGATTGTCTACTGGTGGATGCGTCTACCCAGCTACTGTGTGTCGGGCCGGATTTGAAGAGACTGGTTGAGGGAGGTATTTTTACCTCTCCAGCAAGATTCTCTCGACCCATTTCACCGTAGTGGTAAAGATGACACTGACCCCTAGATTCCTACCCACCCCTCGTACCTTTTTTCATTTCCGTATCTTTATCTCCTTCCACTACACACAGCACCCCCAAAGAAGACATAGGCCGTGATCGAAATAATTCAGTAAGTCTATAGGAAGTGGGCAGGGGAAGAAAGTTTGTAAGAGGAAGGTGAGGAAGTACCTGGCTATTCAGATTTGGCCACCAAACACGGCCAAACCCATTTCAAGCAACGTTTCAATTCCGAACGGTTGTTTTACACCAAGACAATAATATCTTCGACTAAAAGTCGTTAATATTAATTTTTTTTATTTCCTTCTATTTGGTTCTATAAAATACAAATAAATTCCTTGATTACTAGTGTGGAGATTCTTACATTGTTAGTGAATACTTTTTTTTTTACATATTCTGATCATAAATTTTCTTTCACATTACATACACATTTCTAATTTCCTCAATTCGTATCCAATTTTTGTGCTTTGCAATGCCTCTGAATATGTTGATGAAACTCAAATGGAAAATACCTTCTTTGTAGATACGCGCCCTGATTTTCGAACTCAAACGATTATCTAGCGTTCTACTCACTGAGCTGTCAAACACTCCATACAAGATATTTTCTTAATTAATTGCTTGTGCTATTTTGCAGACAACTAATTCACATAATTTAATACGTATTCTAAGAACTGGAAGATAATATCTTCCATATAGGAATAACTTATATATATGAAGAAGAAGATAATATTAATAAATCTGAACGAAACATGAAATATGAACAAATTGTAAATCCGAGTAAAAAAATAAAATTTAAGATTTTTTTAGAATTGTATGTGTATTTCAGGCTAATAATTATTTGTTTTGCATAAAAACCTTTGTCTAACATTAGTTTATCATTAAAAATTAAGTTTAAAAAAACTTTGTCTTGGTTTCTTACAAGCCAATTAGTGGATATTTATATAACATTCCTTTTTTTACCCAAAATAAATACAGTAAATATATACAGGCTCTGAATGTTACATTTGCTGGTATTACCGAAAAGCACTGCCTAGCCTTTAGACTGTCTCTGTTCCCTACATGTACGATTTTTGTGACAAGTTTTTTTTAAATATTTTTTCTAACAAAACATGCTTGAAATTTCTCAATTTTAGTTTTTATCGTCTCCTAAAAAGTATTCGTTTTGTGGCTTGAAGGGTTTTACCAAACCACTGTCAATATTTTAATAATATGATATATTACCTGGTAACCGGAAAGTAATCGAAAAATGTGGTTTTTAGCACCGGTATTTCAAAAGTCTATTTTTTTCATTTTTGTGATGCCATTTTACGAAAACGTTTTTTGACATTCATAGACAATTTATTTCATAAGCTGTCATAGAGGCTACATTCATAAGATACAAAAAAGAATCTATTATGAGACTAGCGCTATCGATTCTGATTTGTCCTCTATACGATGAAAAACGAAGATGAGATAATTCTGAAGGTGAGGGTTTTAAAATTTATTAAATAATTAAATCTAAAATATGTGTATTATTATGTATTTTACATACTTTTATCTGTGTCTTTTAACAATGTCTTGTTTTTAAATCTAATATTATATAACTAAAGACAGAAATCACATCTCAAGGTGTACTTCTTTAATCTTCGCTAATGGTTTTTGTGTCCGAAAGAAAATAAGTGCTTCTGCGAATCTTTTCTTTGTTATTCTTGTTAAAGTTTTCCATTTTATCTGTCACAGATGATCTCAAATGATTCGTTTCAGAAAGGTATTTTGAATCCAATTTCTGTAAATCCACGATTCAGTCATTATTTTTTTCTGATTTCCAGGGAGGATTTCATAAAATGTTAAAGAAATCAGTAATTCACTCTCACATTTTATTTATAAATTTAAAGTTTTATTTAGTAACCATAAAAATAATAAGTCCTTATTATACTTTTGTTTGGCCATCAAAGTATCTATGATCTAGCAATTTTTCAATGTTTCTTTTGCTGATCATATTTCAACCATTTTAGAAAATGTAATATTAGTCCGGCAGCTAATTTAGTAAAGCAACCGCTCGTTAAGTAAAAATAAGTTAAAGTTCCAGTCTCACCAATTTCTTTTTTTTGCGTTTTTTTAATGAATAATTATTTAAAATCCATACTTCGAAATTATATAATACCATCGAAAAATTACTCACACTTTAATAAGAAAGATTTCAAAATACGTACGTTAAAGTTAATTGAATTCATTCTGCTGTTTTCTTCGTTAAAAAAAAAGGTTTCCTTATTAGAAAATTTTATGGGTGTATACGTTTTATCTTGTAATAAGGACTTGAACTATGTAAATATAATAAACCTACCTACCTTATTACTTGTAAGATACAATAAACAGTTAATGTCTAAATAAATATACAGGGTTTTACGAAATGTAAATGACTTATTAACCAGTGATTCCTAATGTTATTTTGTGTAAAACTTTAAATGGCATTTTAGTCTCGAGTGACTTTTACATAAAACGTAAATAGTTATTTGATATTAAAGGCCAGGATGGGGGGTAGAGCGGTTACTGGCATTATGTGAAATTTTTTTTTACAAAGAAATAGAAAAAAACAGCAAAAAATGTCATTTGATCCCAAAATTTCATAAACAATATTTACTATTAATAATGTCAGGATTCATAAGTTAAAGGTAAGTTAGGTACGTTACATATGTATATACGTATATAGATTATTATTTTTTGATCGAACTTTCATTGATTCGCGTATATTTTTATAATGTTTTCTAAGAAAGTAATCAGTACTGTTAGGTTCCGACCTGCATAGTATATTTTCAAGAAAATTTTGTGTTTAAATTTACTTTTATTATTATAGGTATTTAGCCGATCAGTGGCTGAGTTGGCATCGAGTCTGGGTACAACACAGGCGTACCTAAAAAAGCTGATACATCTTTATATATCTTAGTCCTATTTGGAAAGCGACGCCAAAACCTATCGCTAAAAATCTAATACTAATCACTAATAATCTAAGACTTCAAACGCTATAAAGGATAGCCTAAAATAAATAAATGAATCAATTGAAAAAGAATAATAAATGTTTTAAATTATTCGTATTTCTTTATGTTTACGCTATTAAAGGTAGAAATAAACCACCAGGCGCAAAAACTATTATACCAAATATTTCTATAAAAAGCTCTCAAATATATTTTTCGCAACAAGTTACAAGTTTTTTTTCTGTTTATCTAACGACACGAATTGGGTTAAAATATAGAAATCGTGAAATTATCCTAATCAAATAGGTTTTCACCCCTAAAAACGGAATTTTCACGTATTAACTACCCTTATCATGGAATTTTTAATTAAAACTCACCACATCACGTCGCTTATTGCGTCGGCATATTGAATACCGGGCATCGTTAAAACATAGTTATTATGTGATAAAATAAAGGAAACAAACTGAGAGAATATTATGCGTTGAAATAATCATGCAGTTTACAACCGATTCCTTATTTGAGGGAAGTTTAATAAAGTGGTTTTGATTCAATGTGATGGTAGATGGTCTTTGAATTCTCCGTTGAGGCAGTCAGATGGACTCCCACTCTGTCTCCGAAAACACTTCAAGCTTTTCTCACTCATACATCGTCTTACAATATGCTATTCTGTTATTTGGACTTCTGATATGACCGGCTCACTTTATTTATAATTTAATTCATTTGATCGTGCCATGGCATCCTAGGGTGTCTCCAACTCCATCTTCCATCAATTTGAGTGTCAACCTACCTGATGCATACACTAAACAAATAAGATATAAAAAAATAACTTTCAAATTCAAAAACACTTACAAATCAATATATTATTTAAATATTTAAGACAATATTAGCAATTTTTAAACGGAAGTTTCAAGCAGAGAAATCAAAAAAGATACGGTTGCATCTGGACCTTCGCCTTGCTGGGGCGCTGCTCTTCCAACTGAGCTAATGAGACCCTATTTCTTTCGGTCATATTAAAGGGTATCATACTTCGAATAAGAACCACCAACACGATATCTTCATTTTTTTGGCTGCTACCTGTATGTATGATCTAAGCAACTAATCAACTTACTATATGCAAGTAAAGCGATATAACGATTACTTATTTTATTTCGCTACAATATGTGTTCGGTTATCGAAAAGCGCAACCGTGCTAGGGATATCGACAGAAGATCGTAGCAAGGTGAGCTTATCGATCCGATATTCTTAAATTACCAATTTGAAGGCCCCCTGGCATGTTTTTCAGCTGTCCATAATTTCATGCCTGTGTTCATGCATAAGTATATATTTTTTATTTATGTTGGTACGTAAACAGGCACGATGTCTATAACTTAAATACTCAATTGTGTAGAGAGTAACAATTATTTATATACACGAATGCAAAGAGAGTAAAACTTATATACACGAATATGTAGAGAGTAACAGTTATTTATATACACGAATGTGTAGAAAGTAAGAATTATTTACTTATACGAATATGTAGAGAGTAACAATTATTTATTTATAGGAACCTGTAGAGAGTGAAACATGTATACACAAAAGTAAAGAGAGTGAAACTTGTATACGCGAATGTTAAAAGAGTGACAATTATTATTAAACAGAAGTAATAGTAAACTTAATCTGGTAGTTCTATGAACAATAGAACTCTCTTCGAAAAAAGGACAAATACACATAATTTTCTCATTTAATAAATCGTCACCCAAATAGTCGTGTAATTATGTTCTTACTGCCTACTTAATTATAAACCGTGTATTTTATGTAACATTTTTGTTGTACTTCAAATAAAGAATAATACAATTTGTCTAAAAAACGTCACTATCTCAAAGATATATTTTTTTAAAGACAAACATTCCCGGTTTACGAATAACCATATAACCAGAATCATTTATATTTAGCAATGCTTAATAATTTGGAGAATTTTTTTTTAAAATTTTATTTTAAAGAAAGGGAAACATTCCCTTGATACGAATAACCTGACAATATTTGAAAATCTCCTACTACCACCACAGTAAGCGGAAAATGTTGCTTATTTTGTGATGGAGGACTTGAACACACCACGCCTGGGTGAGACACAAACGCGATGTCAACTCAGCCACCGACCGATAATTATTTTTCACACTTTCTTCAGGCAGGTAGGCAACTTTATATTGAAAAGTGCGAATAAGAAAGTCCAAATAAACTCGAAGATTTCACATAAGAAAAAATATATTTACTGAACCTTTTAAATTGCCACCATCTTAAACCGGAAACGGAACGTAAAAAGAATTTACAAACAGACGATATGCAAAACTGTCGAGTTAAAATAGTACTTGACAATCAAGTTTAGGTAAAAATAAAAATTAATAATACTGTGGTAGGTACCAACATGGATTTATTATAACATCGTATTCACCTCAGGCAGTAATAGATTAAGTTTTGTTTTCAGGAGGAAATTTACTATCGTCTTTATAACTAATCCATGGGCTCAGTTCGATTTACGATTTATTTATGTATAAAGTTTGAGCTTACTGTTCCGTACTCGAACCTATGAAAAGTGGCTATAAATATATTGAATAAGTTTTTTCTATCGAGTTTTCAACCTAATGCGAGTATTTATTTATTAATAAACGTCATCAAAATGTCAATTCACCACACCTTTAAAAAGTGATACAAAGTCGCGAAAAGTGATTTTTGCTCTCAATGACTTTTATAACCCTTTAAAGGTACCTTGAATTATCATTGTGTTGAATTATCATGGAGCCAAAAATAGATAAGGTGGTCCTACGGGAGGATTGACAGTTACCAGTCGAATGAATCGAATTCAATTCCCATACCCATTTCGTTGCAAATCTTAGAAATACTTATACACCGGTTGGTAGTTAATTGGACAAATGCTTAAGGTTTCCACTTCCTACCCAGTCGTCGAGGGTTCAATAACTCTGCTAGCTAATTCCTTCATCATTACACAAGCAAAAAATTTCCGCTTATAACGAAGACAGTAGGATTTTTTTCAAACTTTGTTGGGATATTTGTATCTTGAAAATGTTTGTCTTTCTTTAAACAAATATTGTTTTTGGTAGACGTGATTTAACAAATACTTAAGAATACATGTTCAATGGTAAAGTAGTATTTAAAAATATATAACACGGGAATTAGCCTAGTATGGTAGTTTAAAATTCTATATAATAAAAGAAAAAAATAATTAAAAAAAAACAAGAACATCGTTAAAATAGTATTTAAGAATACATGCACACCGGTAAAATAACTCGAGATTTTGATATTTTCGGTATTACCCTGGAGAAAGGTCACAATTCAGTATCCAAATATTGCTTGAAATTGCTTTAACTGTGTTTGGAGACCAGATCTAAATAGCCAAGTACATTCCGACCATTCTCTTTGGCACCTTCTTCCCTTATTCACTTGTTTCAGTCTCACAACACACTCTAATTGTGGACGCCATAGTCTCACTAGATCTGGATAGTTGGAAACAGTTGGCACTAGTGCTGCATTCGAATAAAAAATAATTGCGACAGAATTTATGTTATATAATTTAGTGTAATTTTATGTTGTAGTGTTAGGTAGATTTTCATTTCAGTTTTTGCTTGTTTGATATTTTTCCAAAATCAGTTCCAATTTTGAAAATATCAAATTCAAAGGAAATCCATGTTCTAGAGTCCTTTGAACTATAGTAACAGACACAAACGAAATGTGTTTTGTTCGTCTTTTTAGGTGAAATTGTACACAAATCGTCCCAACTGCTCCCAACCGTCTGTAGCCAGTGAGACTATGGAATTCTCAATTGGGTTAATCCTCATTTGGAAAGAAATGGGGGTGGAATTAAAATGGGGAAGAGGAAGGTGTGGAAGTTCACCTAACACGGCCAAAGCCATTTCAAGCAAGGTTTCAATTCTGAATGGTGGTATTGAGAGAATCTTCTACTCTTTTACGTGCCGCAAATATATTGTATATTATTTTAAACGAGTAAAATGTGAAGAAAAAAAACAAATTGATCATATAATTTTTTTTGCGTAAGTCGGGATCTGAACCCGCAACCGAATTTGTTTTTTAGTTACATTTTTAATAAAAGAGACATTTCAAATTGCGGTTAAAAATATTTAAAAGAAAAATCTCAAACTTACCAGTAAAAAACACGAATAGGAGAAGAAAAACATGTATGTGGTATGGACACATCTTTGACAGTACGCATGTCAACTCTGCTAGCAATTTTTAAGTCAACGATTTACGTCAACTAACTGATTCACTCATTACTTGTATGCGGCACTAATAATGTATTTAACACCCCCGATAATGTATTAAAAACTAACATTGGTTTTTTCTACTTTAATAATCTTTGTTAAAAAAAAATTAGTTTATGCTATGAATTGCCTCAGTATGAAAAATTTGGACAATTTTCGTTTGTAAGTTTAAAACAATAATACTATAGTTTTCACGCATATATGCACTTCCTGTATCTATAAGTTTTATACGATTATCTTTATTTTTCAGTTTAAAAAAACCATGTTTTATTCACTCTGAAATTCCACGAAATTGTTTGAACAATATTTTCTATAGAATCTGCTGCCCATGTCTGAAAATTCATCTTTGTCTTTCCACATTCAAATTTAGAATCACGATATTTTATTTTAAATTCCGCGACTTACGAAACGCAGTGACAAGGTGCGCATGAACGGAACGCGGCAACACGTCCGCTCTGCTCCGAATGCCGAAGGAAACTGGTGAGAGAGAACGAACGCTGGAAAGAAGCGGAATAAAACGAGTGAGAGACTATCCGAACATATCAAGCTCCTGGAAAAGCGACATGTTCAAAATATAGGCACCGCGTCGAAAATATCAGAAAATTTACAGCGTGTTTATTCGTTGAGTGTGAAATGATAAATCCTTTTTTTGATTGACTGGACGAGCTTTCGAGTGTATTAATTCAGTGCTTATTTTGGCGACTGTTGTTGAAACGAAACGCCGATGATCATTTTATAATAAGAATATTGATACAGATTGTATAAAGGTATGACAAAAGATTTTGAATAATGTGAAAAATACTACATTTTAGTATCATTTTTAAAGTCAATATAAAAAAAAATATGCTTAGTAGCAAACAAATGAAAAAAAGATGTTTTTTTATCATCACTTCTTAACTACAGCCTACACGTAAGCAAGTCAGTTTAGTGAGTAGGATTTTTATATAGCAAGGTACCTAATAGAAAACTTTTAGAACGTGACAAGAAAATAGTGTTTGTCGAATCATCAAAAAGACTTATTAGGCCTAATGAGCCTACATGACGAAGAATTATAAGGAAGAGACATTAACGATGATGTTTGGAGTCGAACACCGAATGGTTTGTTTTAACTCTAGAAGACTAATTTTTGTCGTTTCGACTAACACCGCGTGCATTGTATATATTCCCTCTAACGAATGCCCCAATCACACTAGTTCTATTTGGCAACCTGGTTATTGACGAGGGCTTACAGTAAGTGTTACAATGTTCGATGTATATTATGATAATTAACCCCATACCTGTCACCTTAACGAAAAATTAAAAACTTCATTGATTATTTAACTTTTCGTGAAGACAAAGTGAAATAACAAAATTTAATACTTATAAATCACCCTAAATCCTCATTTGGGCAAAGACATTATTTGTACCAAGCTCCACATCAATTTAACAGCCTTTCAAATCACATTAAGTCGTCAAATTACTTGTGTACATTTAAAAAGAATGTTAAATTATTTGTGCTATCCGAGGATAGGTAGGTATCCAGCATAATCTTTCATCTTTGTCCTTTTAAATTTTGGCATAGTATGTTGTAAATGTATATTTTTCATTCTTTTCCTTTTTTAATGTAATTTTTATTTTTAATTTCTTTTTGAATTTTCTGTCTTCTCTCCTTTTAAAAATAATAATTTATTATATTTTTTCTTGCAATTAAAATTCAATATATATATCATGGTCAGTGGTCACCCTACATGTTTATTACATTATACTATAATGAATTGGCTGAAATTATATTAATAGGTACCATTTAGGTACCCAATTCGTAGAAACGTTAATGTAACAATATTGTTTTCTTAATGTATAAACTTTGTGTTTTTATTTTATTGTCCGTAAGGTTAACTTAAAAAAAGATACAATTTAATTAAACAATAAATAAAAATCGTATATACTTTACAAATAACAACTATTTTGTTTAAGATATCAATTAATAACTGGAATGGCTTTATTCACTACAAGATTCTCTTACCGTCCAGATTTAGAAAAGATTTGATAAAAACACAACAATTCTTTCACAAAATCTAATGCTATATTGGATTAGTAAATGGAGCCGATAGGTTCATTTTATGAATAAGAAAGCGCTATGAAACATTTTGTAGTAAGGAAGCCTATTATAAGGGTTGTTTTGATGCCCTGCCGGTTATTGGAGCCCCGCCAGGCTTTGGTTCCGTTACCTTACGACACCCTAGTGAGTCCAGATGCGGAGAACACAAGATATATAAATGTGACAATTATTCCAAAGATTATTAATTTTGATCTTTTGTAATTTTTTTTCCTATTTTTAATATAGAGAACAAGAAAAAATATAACAAATTATTAGATATAGGCTATAATTAGTCGCCTGAAATATCAATACAAAATCCGACGTAGCTCAGTGGTCCAGAGCACCTGACCGGACATTAGAAGGTGCGGGTTCAATTCCCGTTGGCAGCATTTATGTTTACTAGAGGCATATTTTCAATTTGTATTGATATTTAAAGCGACTAATTATTGCTTATAATAATTGTTTTTTCTTTGTGCTATGCATAAAAAACCTTGGCTTATAAACATTAATTTATCATTAAAAATAAGAAAAAACATTCTATTCATTTTCTTGTCTGAGTTGTTTGTCACCGTTAATTTTTATCTCGAAATGCAAGTGCCTTAATGTTAATATTTTTTATAAAATAAATACTATCAACCACAACAATATTTTTATTCTTTTTATTCATACTTTGAATAAAGTCGTTTTACAACATAAAAGACATATTCGTAAGCTTCATAAACAAATAATGCGTTTTGCGAGGGTTTATCGCAGTGTGAGTGAAATTGACAAATGATTAATTGATTAGTCTACATATTATTAGTGGATCTAGAGATAAACAGCAGGAGATTAGCAGTTCAAGGGTTGATAATGACTGATGATGAAACAACTTAATTTTTTTTTAAATGTATGAATTTCCAAATCGTAAGTTTCAAAATTATTAACTCAGAACAGCACGTCCTGGTGCTGAAAACAGTGGAATAAAAACTTTTTTACATCATAGGAGCGTATTTTAATTTAACCTGAAACCAAATAAAAAAATATCCTGTTTTTTTTAATCAGTGCTTACACGAACGTGGCTGGCTGTTCCGTAAATTAATTAAACAATATAATGAGGCAATCTTCCCTTTGTTTTTCAGAATGAGGGATTTGATTTTTTTCCCTGATGTGTTATTTTCATGTCATGGAAGACACAGGCAAGGGAAAGTAGGTAAGTACTACGGGATGTAAGTAATAACTACTAGGGGATGCTTTCGTGTTTAGCGTAGAGGAGTTGGAATTCGTTTAATTCCGTCTCTTTTGTGTCATGTTTGTTGATTCGCATCTAAGAAGCGATTGTTATATTAATTATGTTTTATTTTAAATTGGCTCTAATTAAACACACAGTACTTTAGATTTTAATAACATGATAATGATGAGTGTTATAGTAAAATTTGCTGACGTTAATATTATAGTATATTGTGAGGCTGAAGGTAGTGGGGAGGGGAAGGAGATTGGGTCATCAATTCCGAGTGATGGTTTGACACTAGAGCTATACTGAGAATACCTTCCAATCTAAAACGTGTTGCTAATATACTATATATTATTTGAAATGAGTTATTTTTGAAATAACACAAATAAATCTAGTACAATTTACACACGCACGCCGGGATTCAAACCCGGTACCTCCAGCTTGCTAGTCAAGAGCCTTACCTCTAGACTACGGAGGCCGTCAAAATTACTGGAAAGTAATTATAACTCACATTGGGTACTATTTTTTATAATTATTATAATAATAATAATTGGATGACTTGTATAGCGCCGTTTTTATGCAAAATCACCTTAAGGGCGCTGTACAAATTTAAAACACATTTCTACAGTGATCTATGTTATTACTAACTATTTATGGAGATGATATACAGTACAATACTTACCTGGTAGGTCACTTGAGATTAACACTTAATTATTATCACTTAAAAATTATCTAATTTTTATTAGCGAAATTTAGATACAGGATTTAGGACATAATTAGAAAATTGGATATAACTGTACTTTCTCTCAGGAATGGTATATTTAATTTAATGGTTTGACATCTTAAAAGGGTAAGTTTTTAGTCTGAATTCTGTTGGACTTGTTATGGATCTTAGTTCCGGAGGGAGTTTATTCCAAGCCTTCGGTCCAGATACTCCGAAAGCGCGATCACCAAACTTTGTTTTTGGCTTGCGCTTAGGTTTTATCAGTCTGCCTACAGCTGATGATGTTGCTGATCTAAGAGTTGACTGCCTCAGACCAGTGTTTTTCTAGACGCATAGTTCAGAGGGCCATTTCATTGATGGATTTAAACACCATCCAGCACAATTTGTACTGGATTCTTTCAGGGCACTGAGCTAGTGAAAGTAACGAAGGTGTTCTGAAATGTGCAAATATTTTGAAACCCCGGTAATGAGACGTGCTGCTGCATTAAACACTGATTGAAGTTTGTCAATTTCATATTTTGGAAAGCTTTTATTGTATTTTATCTACTGGTTCAGTCAGAAACCATCTTTATATTTTGACAAGTCATTTTTATGTTTAAATCTCGACCAATTTTTTTCTCCCAATTTTTTCATCAATGTTGGTATTGTCGGGTAAAAACTAAACGTGCTTTTAATATTAGAAAAAATGTCATTTTAGCCCAGAATGGGAATAAATTGTACACTGTCGAAAGTGTTGGTAACAATTTTAAGCAAACCTAATTAAATCTATGGTTTGTCTAAAGAGTGAAAGACCCAAAATTTGTGTTCCAAGTTTCACCTCAAAGTCATAATTTGGATTGGAGTACTTTTTTAACTCCACACAGGTGGCTCTGAGAAAAATAATTTCCCTCAGAGCTCTACTTCATTTTCGATGATGCTGTGTGGAGTGTCTTTTTGGGGAGAGGATGGGTTAAAATGGGTCTTGAAGATTCCCATGTTTTAGGAGGGAGGAAACTTAGAGACCGGCAACATATTGAATCAATATGCATGTCTTATATTTTATTAATTAATTACCAACACACGAATAGCTACCGCTTTTCGTGAAAATGGCCTCGGAACAATTATTGGGAATTGTAAGAATTCTACAAACAAATTAATTATCAAGACGTCAGCCTGCGGGGAATATTACCAAATTACCGGACAACTTTTATTCAAGAATGTATACATTACATTTTAATTTCTAATTAACATTCATGGATACTACAGAAGCACCTTTGGGACTACATTCAGTCAAATAAAGAATTACATTGAAAGAAATTATAACAATCAAGGTTAATTCCCATTACGAGATGACTTCTAATCGCGAAAACTTATAAGAATATTGTTTTCATTCAATTTGAACAGATTACGGCGAAACTTTTATTCCATTGAAATCATTTTTATGTCACATTCCAGGATGTTGAGCGATTTAAATTAAGTACAATGTTTTTTGAACTGGTGGATGGTGAGTGTTCAAGTGTATCGGGCGTCGTTAGTTCAATTTATCACCTCAGTGAGTCCTCCATCATAACACTAGCAATATTATCAGCGCCACGATGATGGTAGTAGGATTTTTTTTGTGTGATATTGTCAGGTTATTGTAACTCGGATATGTTTGTCTATCATAATGTTTTCTTTTTCGCTGAACTTTGCAGAGCGCGACACACTTTAAAGTGCAACACAACACGTTTTTCATACAAAACATAAATTTGGATTAGAGCCTAAAATACCCAACCAAACTGAAAAATTAATTATTTCATTTTTCAAAAGGTATAGCTCATATCTAAAAAGGATATGCAATATTTTATTTATTTGTGTTTTAAATTATAAAATATAGCCCATTATAAAATTCTTTTTACATAAAAGAGGCAATTTCGGCAATAATTTTGAGAATTGTGGATAAAAAATGATTTTGCTCTTTTAAGTATACGACTATGATAAAATATAAAATAAAAAAGTTTAAAATATACTTTGACGGGCGTAAATTTAAATTAAAAATGATCGATTTACGTTAGGTCCCAAAATTTTTCATATTTGACATTAAACTTCTACCCCAAAAATAGGCTTTTCTTTACAAAATTTTATTTTTAAATGTATGGAAATAGTACATGGGGTAGAATTGTATTCGTTAATGATTTCAATTAACTTTCGAAAAATTCCAAAGTTGCATCTTAAATCATTCAAAACATTCAAATGCTGCACAATTCCGTAAACGACTCGTTAAAAAATGTAAAGCTCACCCTCATGCTACGAGTAAGTCTCGGGCACGGATATAAGACACGGAGTAGGATTCAAAATTACATGGGGCATAATATAGCTTAGCCCTATGCTATGACCAGTCATAGCTTACATCGCAAATCGGCTGGGCTCTCCATATAACACTGGTATAATAAAGCCCAACCATAGCTTGCTTAGCAGAAGCCGGACTGAGCCCGTGTTTGTCTGTCAGTCTGTAAGCGGAGCACGGCGCGTCTACTCCGTCATACGACACCATGATAATGGCCGTGTGAAGAGAACAATGTGTCGTGTTCAGTGCTCGGGGAAGCTCAGACATCCGTGACGCTTGCTGGTATCCTGGTAGTTTGGTATGCGGAGCGGAAATAAACTTGAATTATTTTGTAAGACTGCCACTGTAATGTTTAAAAGTGCTGATATTATTGCGAGTTCTATATTATTTATATATTTTTTATTCTTATTCTTGTAATCAGAGTGAATATTTTATAAATTCCAATTTCTTAACAAACTGGCCGTTTGAAGAAACCAATGTGTTCGCATTCAGTACAGACATCCGTGGTGTTTGCTGGTATCCTGGTAGTTTGGTAAGCGGAGTGGAAATAATCTTGAATTATTTTGTTAGACTTTTAAGAGTGCTTAAATAATATTGCGAGTTCTAGATTTTTTTAATTCCTTATTTTCTTGTAACATTTATAAATGCATAATGATGTAGTAGGTCTTATTGGAAGCTCAACTATTCGAAGGTACAAATCCCTAATTTACTACTTTCGATATGATTTTAGTGGTTGTCAAAATATGAGAAAATATATTTTTAAAATTCCAATTTCTAAAAAAAATAATTGTGGAAATAGATTGTGGTGTGAATCAAGCTCCACTTTTTACTTACTATGGTTACTATGTCTATCATATTAGAATGTGTTCCATAAAATTTTGAAATTAAGGGTAATTAGCCGTCTAGTAACAAGTTCACGAATATAACCGTTTTTATGCCAATTTTTAAATTGTAAATGTTTCCATTGTTTTTAATGAATCAAAGTATGATTCACTTGGCGTAAATCACAAATTTCGTCATCAAACAAACTAATCATAAACGGTTGTCTTTAATGTGCGTTATTCCACCGTGAAACTATTCTCACTCTTACCCACTCTTAATTAAAGTGTAATTTTCAAAATTTGAATCAGTTGTGTGAAGAATTCAGACTGGAGATAAAGTAGGAACCTTTTATCAAACACACTGATTTTGGCTGTCTATGATGTGCGTTATCCCTGCGTGAAATTATTAATTCACTGAATTGAATGAATACTTTGAATTTCTGTATCATTTTCAAAATGGATACTGCTTGTGTGAAGAATAATTCAGACAAACGATAAACTAGGTACTTACCTATAACATAATATTTGAACGGAAAGTTATTTTATTTGTCTTTTTTAAAATTGAACTTATAATATTCCATGATTTTAGCTAGTACTTAATAGTTTTGTCATCCACCGGGTTGGTTTATATTCTACCCGGAGAAAATAGAGTACGACTTTTTTTAAAACCTTTCCTTTACTGTGCTAAAAAAATCCGCGCGTTCTGGTGCTGTGTAGTCAATACACATCTCAAAATAAGCGATTTAATATCGGAAAAATATGAATATTCATAGCTAATCGACTATGTTTATTATATTCTATATCAAAAGTGATAATAATTGTAATTTAACTGCTGAAAACATGAAAAAACCATCGGCTGATGCTAAAGAAACGTGCGAGGGGTCCACATCTAACGACGGTTCGCGGGCGACTGGCTAGCGGCTGGCGGTTGGCACAAACACAGCTGTGCGGTCGTAGGTATCGATGGTCTAAATCAAAATACAACTGCAGACGTGTGGATGTCTCATGTTTTCGCATAGCGAATTAAAGCGGGACATCAATAGTGTGTCATTTCCTCGCACACTCTTCGCGTATTAGTATCACACGGTTGATTGTATTGGTGTATTTGTTCCCGATTATTAACAAAAATCTCTGATTTTTATTTGAAATTGAAAACTATGTAAAAGATATTTTTTTTTAATTCAGTGATACATGTATAACGGAGGAATACCTAAAATCAGAACCCAGGATTTATTATATTTATAGAGTTATTAAAGTTATTAGAAGCAATGTGTGGTAAATACACACCACAGATAAGGAAAGGTTAACAAGATACATTAAAAAATGTGACTGCGTGACCATTTCCTAATAAAATACTAGTCATTCAGGATATACATGAACACGTGTTCACGCAAGTGCGCTTGTAGTAATAGATATATTGGACCAGATGAACACGTGTTCCGACTTCCTCATAGCGTATTCGTGTTATGCAGATAGTTTGTTATGAAATCTGTCAAATCATTCATTATATGCCTCTAGTCCCGTTTTTAACGGGAAAACGAATAATTTAACCAGATTTTTAAAAATTAATAATATTTCGTGTCAGTAAGTTTTCTCCGTGTATAAAGCCTATATCACATTAAAATACAGGTATGAACTAAAAACCGGTGACAAATACGACATCAATAAATTTGTGCCTCTTGCTTTAATCTTCTTCTTCCCATTCTGCCCATTGCTGGGTATTTATAGGCTTCCTTCCTGTCTTTCCAATGTTTCCTGTTTTAGGCAAGGAATGCCATTTTCGCCATCCGCATCATTTTAAACATTCGTTCCCTCTCTGCTACTGTTTTCCTGGTTGATTTTGCCCTACATTCAACTCAGTATTAACGCAATGTTATATATTTTTTGTATTAACTCCACACAGGAGGCCCTGAAGAAAATAATTTTCCGCAGGGCCTATGTCATCTTTGGGGATGCTGTGTGGAGGGTCTTTTTGTGGAGAGGAAGGAGTGAACATGGGTCTTGAAGAGTCCCATGTTGTAGGAGGGAGGAAACACAGAGGCCGGCAGCTCGTTCCACAGCCGAGCTGTTGAACTTAAGAACGAATCGTAGAAGCGACCCGTTCTCATGTGACAAATTTCAACCGTGTACAAATGTTGGGCGCGCGTTTGGCGTGTATTCCGACTACGCACCGGTGCCGAAGGGATCATTGACGCTAGTTCCTCAGAGCATCTTCCATTGTAATACCGATAGAACAAGGACAGCATACCTACCTGACGCCTGTGCTCTAAAGATTGTTAATATTGGGGAATCTATCAAACGGACCGCCCGTTTCTGGACAGAGTCAAGGGTTTTTTTCAGGTATTTTGGGGCTCCGGACCAGAGATGGCTGCCAAATTCGACAGTAGGGCGCACTTGCGATTTGTACAGGGTCAGCAATTGTGTACTATTAAAGTATCTGCGGGCCCTGTACAGTACGCCCAGCTTCTGAGAGGCCAACTTTACTCTGACTTCGATGGAGCCCCCGTACCTGAGCTGGTCACTTATAGTTACACCAAGCATATCAATGGAAGGCCTGTTCGGAAGATTGCTTACGTTGAAGGAGACTAGATTATCATTTGGATCCCTTTTAGACGTTATCAGACAGGATTGGGTCTTTGAAACATTAAATTTGACCAGATTATGTTTACCCCAGGTATAATAATATTTAAATTAATATATAAATAAATAGAGAATTTCGCTTAAACCACCGTAGTACAAGTGCTAAATATGTTTAAACTGTTTTGTTTTATTTATCCTGTATTCCATTTTATCTAACTTAATTCAATTATATGCACATTTTTAATGGCAGACCGAGTATTAATATTATTAATTTTTTTATGTCGAGTTTTTGGCTCTTTTCAAAAATCTTAGAACGTTTTGAATTGATAATAATACTCTAAAATAAAGTCGGAATCTTCACGACGTAAGTGAAGAAGACGTGCATAAAAATATGCGACGCACGGCCCGGCGTATTGTACGGACCTACGGTCGAATTTGCTCTACCAAATACTCCAAAATAAATTAAGAATCCTAACGACGTAAGAAAGAAGGTGTGTACATGAATATTCGGTGCACAGAATAACGTATAGCGAGTCGGAAGATCCTACGGTCGAATTTGCTCTAGCGGGCCTAGAAAATTGATCTTTTCACGGGGTTTATTGTAATTCTGATAAATCAATTTATTAAAATCTCAGTTGTTTCTAATCGAATTTCTCGGTAAACAACTAATTTATTGTCTAGAAAAATAAAATGTTGTTCTTCCCGCTAATGTTATAGTTGAGAAACGTTTTATACATTTTTCAAACCGTTTTACACAAAATATTTTAATGGAAAGGTACTTTTTCCATTAATCTCAAATACAAATAAATTAAATCCGTGGGTATCGGTCTAAGTTAAAAAAAGATTATGGTTACGAATTCGTCGTAGTTAATTTAAATGTGAGCTTTGAGCAAACTGCCGCTATAAGAGTATTGTGCCTTAAAAGATTTCACTACTCTCGGTTTCCTGTCGGTTTTCCCACCACAAACATAGTTACCATTCATCAACTTCATTACTTCTTCTTTTTTTGCTTTATGCATTGAAATGGAATAAAAATATTAAATTTTGAGTTGATATGTGCGAAAAAGTACCAACCAAAAATCCAATTTCAATAAAAAAACTTTATTTGTAATCGATTGGTATTTTTCAAGTGAAAAATCAATAAGATAATTATCTTTTTTTATTATCTTCATCTGGAGTCAGTGAGACTATGGCATTCCCAATAGGGGTATGATATCAGGCTGAAGGTTGAAGAGAGGGGAAGGTGATGGGGAAGAGGAAGGAGGGGGAATACCTGGCTAATCAGATCTGGTCACCAAACCCGGCTAAAGCCATTTCAAGCAACGTTTCACTACTGAAGAGTGGAATGACTTCGTTGAGAATTGAGACCCCGGGCGATACTGAGAATATCTTTTACGCTGGAACGTGCCTAAAGTATACTACAAATTATTTAAAATGAATACATTGTGAAATAACACAAATTAATCACTGGGATTTAAAACCGCGACCTGTGGAACTTTACCCTTTGACCACGGAGGCCGTCAATCTCGAATGTAACTTTGGTCTTGAGGACAGAAGGTGGATTAGGTACTTCAAAATATACAATCAAATCAAGTACAATCGAAGTTAATAACGCTTAAGAGGTATTTTTCGGTATTCAGTAAAAAGTGCAAATTCATTTCTTAAATATTATAAAATTTACAAACTATCCAATAAAAACGGGCGTTGTGAAGATTTTTTCAAGCTTGACACATTTTAACCAAATAACGCACAAATTCAAATATATTATTATTAGGGCGCAAGAGTTTACAATCTGGTAAGAGATACTATTATTTATGAAAGCAAACTTTCGCGAGGCATTGATGACGAGAAAAACCAATATCACAGAAGTTCTCTTCGCCGTTTCAGTGTCGAGAGAGACAAAGTTTTAAGTGGTAATTTTTCCGAGATCAGCCATGAACGTGGTATGAACATTAATTCGTAAAGTTTATATTGCGTAGTCATTGACTTCGCCGTCCATTCAACGCCCTGAGACAAGGCTCATAATGAGATAAAAATGACGTAAAGCTTTTGGAATGCAGCTTTCATAGCTTTCGTCATGCTACTTTTGAATTTCATTCTCCGCTCGTTTTCTTATGGAATTACTTGGAATGAAAAATGACTGATATCAGATATAGTGCTAATGAACGTTTCCCATGTTGTTTCCCTCAAAGATTAATCAAATTGGAAATAATAGAATCTCAGAGCAGATACAAATTAGTACCAGGTAATAAAGCCACTTTCCTACAGGTATAATGCATACAAAGCATTAATGAAAGAAAACGTAAACCTTAAACAAAATTGAATAAATACTTCAATGCAAACACTAATGTAACATTTTGTGTAGTTTTCAGTTTAGTAAAACAGTAGAACATGCAGTTAATTTATGAAGTATAGTAATTGTTTAGTGATTTAAATATCTTTTAAATACAAGTATTAGTAGGTGTGCAATACTAAATATAAATGAAGACGAAGAAAAAACGACATTCTGTTAAGGATAACTGTAATTTATTTACTCTTTTACAAAGAGTGGTCAAAAATAAAACAAACAAAACCTCACAATATGTTTTAATTTTTTTAATATTTTTTGGTAATTTATTGGTTTGCAAAATACGTATGTAGTACAATATTTCCAATAATTTATTTTATATTGTTATATAATTATACATAAAGCGATCTTGCCAGGATCCATCTAAATGAAAATACTATATAACACTATAAACTGTTTGATGGCGGGCATTTTACAGTAGCTCAATCTCAGAGATCTCTAGTTCAGCCATCACTCAAGGACACTTTATATAGTTATACTGATATACCATTTATTTGGCAACAAAGAAATACATAATATTACGATTTTTACTTCAATCTATTGAATGGAACAATTGAATGCTGGAAGTTACTGGCTCTGTTTCATTATGTTCGTTAAAGGTACCTCACAGTTAAAGCGCTTACTGCTGTGAACCAATGTGGGACGTTTGGGTTGCTTCTGTGCTCTCCATTGTGTGGTTCAACACTCCAAGAGTTTAGAGTAAATCTGCATTCAGCTTCGCCGCTATGTGTGGGTGATCATTGGGTCGTCTTCCGACTCCCACAACTGCAGTCTCCGGCTGTTGGAACTGAAGTTCCGGGTTCTCCAAACTGAAGTCTCTTTCCCTCTTATTTCCCCCTCGTCCGTAGTTAATCATTCCTTTTATGGGCATGATTTTTGCGTTAGCGCCTATTCCTCTTCCATCGATCACCTATATAAAATGATCCTTCTGATTGCACGTGACCAAGGCATGTTTTACACTATATTGCTGCTTGATCGATGTGTTGATGTGTCCTCTATAATTTGTAGTCGTAGGGATGCTTGATTAATGGAGGATACGAGTAGCATAACATAACAATATTTAAGTTTATTCAGAAAACATATGAACCGTTTATGTATCAATTGAATGATAAATGTAAAATAAACCAGTTATTTAGTTTCCATTTGAGGTTTTCACGGCCAAAAGTCATTATTATAGTCATTTATTTTTGGGGTGTTAGCCAATGTTTCGGACTGTGATGCTGTCTGAAACGTTGGCTAAAGAATGAGGTAGCGCGACACGGCATAGTACCTCAAAAAAATTATTATAACCGTTATGTTTTACTAACAATATTTTTTGTTATGGTTGCAGATTAGGAAGCAAGTATATGTTAAAAAATATTTCATGGAAAAAGCAAAAAATTTGTAAAAATAATAAACTAAACAATAAAAACGTAATAGTTTTGATCTTATTATTTTATAAGGTTAATTCGATTTTAAAATTTTATAAGTGTACAGTGGAAAATATGAATATCTATTAAGGCATTGTAAGATCTGTAGATACGTCCGAGCCAAGAGTTTTGTGCGTTTTCTTAATATTTTTTTGCGTTAATTCTTTCTCGGGCGTCTCCGACTCCTTCTTCCATTTAAAACACTTTCCAAACACTCCTGATACTAATAAAAACAAACTTTAAAATTTTTGGGAATTGTAAGATTTATAGATACGTCCGAGCAAAGATTTTTGTACTAGTCTAAGATCCCTTAAAGAACGACCGTCACCGAGATGTTTATTTGATGAAACGTATTTTATATTTAATTTAATATGTCAATAAATATATTTCATATCGGTTGCCTAGCAAATTTTAGTCCAGGGTATGATTAATTAATAATTAAAAAAAAAAAAATTTTAAACATTGCACCGGTTTGATTATTATAAAAATTCTATACCAATCGAAAGTATGAAACCTAAAGTATAAACATCTCGGTTACGGTCGTTCTTTAAGGGATCCTATACTATACGTATTTCGATTTGAAATTTTGTACATAAAATTGGGTATTTAATCTGTTAAGTAGTTATCGGAATGTCGGAACACGTATTCATAAAACTTCGAAGTAAGCGCAGTTGCTCGAACACGTGTATAGATATATTCTGAATGTACTGATAGTTTGTTAGGAAATGTCATGAAATCACGTTTTGAGCAGGATTTTATTAAATCAGAAATGCAATGCTTTCTAAAAGAATAATCTGGTAAAAGCCGAGGCAATTATAGTTGACAAGTATTTATATGAGTTCGATTGGAAAATATAACGATTTCTGGCGAAAATGTAACGATGGCCTATGATTTCTTGGTATTAGGTAATGAACTTATTTAGAAGTTGTTGTAGTATTGTTACAGTGAAATTTGTTATTATTTCTAGTTGGATTTACTAATAGTTCTGTCAATCAACATCAACGTGCATCAATTATTGGAAGATACTTTTATTTAAAATCAATTTAGAGTAGATTTAAAAAAATATTATAATAACACTAGGTGACCCGGCAAACGTTGTTTTTCCATGCAAATTATTTATAGTGAATTTTTTTGGATGTTAAATAAAAAATAATGAATGTATTGAAAATGTGTGGGGAAGGGGATCTATGGCAGAAAGATGAATGGAGCACTGAAGACGATGACCGCCGATAAAAACAAACAAACACCAACCATTCGTTTTCTCAATTCAATGTGTTTCATTAAAATAGCGGAAATAACGTTATTCTAGAAGTTCCAAACAAACTTCTTGGATTTTCTTTTATTTTTTTAATATTTGTTTCTGTAACAACTGGAATGTTCGAGAATGTTTTATTTTCTACCTAGATAAACGACAACGTGAACAAAATGGTCAGTACAGTACCAGCAACCGCGACATCGAGATTAAATTATTTTGCCTACGTGACGCGCTTCGGAACATTCTCGAACCTTCCTTTCGTAAATCATTTTGTTGTTGTTTTTACGTTTATTTACTGTTTAAGAATGTATTTTTAAGAACCGTTTCAGCCAAATTTCATAGTTATTTATTAATAAAAAGAATACCGAACATAACTACAGATCTTTTAAAAGTAAAATGAAAATTTTAAAAAATCAATATATAGTTAATTTTTAAGTAGGAAAATGAAATAAAGAAAATCAATGTTAATTTTGAAGAGCAATTGAGTGTAAAATATTTTTTGTCAGTCCGTCGTTAGCTAAAACAAATAAGCTAGATGGTTTGCCACGCGATAACATGACAATTGTAATTGTCCATGTGAAAAACATAGTGTGCCGAAATTTAAATTAAAAAAAAAGAAATTCATTTCGTTCAGCTCGTGCCTCTTGAGATTGAGATTGACGCAATTGCAACATGCTCACACGCAAATTCTCGGTTTCTTGTTGGATTTGTATGTCTGTTCTTTCTGCTCTACTATTTCGCAGGTTTGTTGCTTTGTTCGTATGACGGCCCAAATGCCCCCCTTGCGTCTTGCTGGCATTGTTCACTGTAATACACGCACATAAATAGATAAATTAAAATAAATCGTACAAAATTATGCACGCACTGCGTTGTGATACATAATAAATGCCTAATGAAATGTCAAACTGTCGCGACGCTTCTCGTGAATGACTTTCGCATGTGTGGATGAATGTTCGATTAGGCGAACGCAGCACCATCTGTTATTCAACAACGTAAATAATTTCGTTCTCTTTGAAATACTAAAATCACATTAGGGTTAGGGTAGGAGGGTGAAAATTTACGATTATAGATATTTTTTAAAACCAAATAATAAAAAAATACAAAAAATATTTTTGTCAAAATAACAGAATTTTTTTTTTGGATAGGGACACCCTATTCACCTAACGGTATGAAATATACTTTAAAACCTATTCTCATACCGAACAATTATACGTAAAAAAAATCATAAAAATCGGTCGAGCTGTTTCGGAGGAGTGCGACCACAAACACCGTGTGACATGAGATTTTTATATATACAGGGTGTATCGGCACGTACCCGACAAACTTTAACCAGCTTTCCCTTAGCACATTTGGAGTAAAAAATGTTATGGGCACTTTGCTGTCCGGTAACATTTTTTTTAATAAAAAATTTACTATTCATATTTTCACCACATGTCACCACTGTTTTATCCTTTGTCAAAGTTTGAAAACCCACCTAGCAATATTTTATTCGAGTTTCGTTGAATAATATACGTACGTACCTACATTAGCGCGCTTTTACGATCACAACGAAATGGCATGGCACCATTCATCTCATTTTTAGCTATTATTATTTAGTGTGTATGAAAAAGCGAAAACGCTTTTTGACACACTTGCTAATAACAGCTGTTGAACACGAGAAACAATGCCAATGACAGTGACGGAGTGTGGATTTTTTATCATTTTTTGTTTTTAATTGAAAAAAAATGTTACCGGTCAGGAAAGCGCCCATAACATTTCTTACTCCAAATGTGCTAAGGAAAAGCTGGTTAAAGTTTGTCGGGTACGTGCCGATACACCCTGTATAGATTATGCAAAATTCTACACTGTGCCACTTGTTTATTTTTAAATACATGTATTTGAATTCCGTTTTTTTTTCTTAAATAAATGAATGAAATAATTAAATGGAATCAAGCTGAAACTCGGCAGATGGACTCGTTGTCGATGACAGTGAATTCTGTTAACTGGTAGCACTCATACGCACACATGCGCATACATACGCATTTTTCTGAAACTGGTTGACATTATAATAGTTTTAATAGTTATAATAGTTTATAATAGTTTTAACAGTTAACAATACAACAATAAACAGTGTATACCACGATATTTGCTCTACCGATAAAATCATAAAATCTATATTTAAAACCGTCATATTGAAAATTAAATGTATTGGAGGTGATTCCTTGGGTCACATTTAGTGTACAAACTTCAAACTTGGTTATAATTCATTAATTCTACAGCGATTACAAGTGTCTTAATTTTCGATCAAGTGACATTTGACAGTGACAGTTCAATCCAGTGTTTATCTGTGCTAAGAACTGTGACTGCTTATAGCAAAACTTTTACTGCCTATTACAAATAACGAAAAATAACAGTGAAACATCATCAACATATCATACATCATCAACATGAATAATACCTGTCAAAAATGTTCCGAACCAACACTTTCAGACGAGTCTATTTTTGTGTGCGTAACCTGCAAGGAGACATTTCCATCTGCAATGTGGAGGTGTGACGGAAAGTACCTACCGTCGCCTCTCTAAGGAGCGGCGTGCCCTCATAAAATGTAAACAATGCATTTGTGTCACACCGACTGTCAAACCCAGTGGCAGTTCACTTATTGATAGTGAACTACTCGCCAAACTACTCGAACAAAACACGCAAATTCTTGCCACTCTAGCGGGAATGAGCAAGCAATATGAGGACATTCTTCTTCGCGTCCACGAGCTTGAGGACACTAATAACAAGCTTGAGAAAAAGAACACCGGCCTCGAAGCAAGAATTGAAGTATTGGAAAACCAAATGGAGCAAATAGACAGGCTAAATAGGTCTAAAAACGCTGAAATCAGGGGGATCCCGGAAAATAATGGGGAAAACTTAAATAACCTCATATTCAACATCCAAAAAACTACTAATTCAAACGTGGAAATGAACAAGATTGACGCAGCTTACCGCATCTCCCAAAAAATACCCAAAGACCAATGTAGGCCCATAATCATATCATTTAAAACCAGTATTGACCGTGATGTTTTCCTGTCAGACATAAAAAAATTCAACAAACAAGCTTACAATAGAGAGGAAAAACTCAACACCACCCTCGTCGGAATTGCAGGACCTCGCTCTCACATATACGTCTCGGAACACCTGACGTTTCGTGCGAAACACTTGTGGTTCCTTGCACGTAAGGCTACACGGGAAAACTTATATAAATTCGCCTGGACCCGTGGAGGGCAAGTGTACGTCCGTAGAGATATTGGAACACCAGTCATTATTATCAATGACAAAAACAAACACATCTTATCTCACACACCCAATAACTTGTAAAAGAACTGTAACTATTGTATTTATGTTTATAAAATATTTTTTACTTTACTCAAAATTCATTGACATCACTATTTTAACTATTAATCTCAACCTATTATATGAAACAGAAGGGCACAGGTATATGGTTACAGGGGAATTTAAATTATTTAATTTGTATTTCTCTAGTTTTCTTTTATCTCTTTACCCAAACACTACATTTAGTTTTAGCATTAACCAATATAAATCTTGTACTATGTATCTTCAATTCATAGTTACACTATATGCCTGCTATAATTATGTAAAATACTTACAACAACTAAATCCCTATAACACCTATGTACTTTACATGCTTATGCTTATGTTTTATTTTCTCTTTATACTTATATTTTATATGCTGTATATGCTTATGCTTTATATGCTCGTGATATATACTCGCAACAACTATATGCATACTCTGTATACTTATGCCAATGTTATACATACTTTTCACGCTTATGTTAAATATCCGCAACAACCAAATCCATATATCACTGGTATACTTTATATGCTTATGTTTTATTTTCTTTATATGCTTATGTTTTTTAATCTCTTTAAGCTCATGTTTTATTTTCTCTTTATGCTTATATTTTTTATTATTTATATGCTTATTTTATGTATTATTTATATGCTCATGTTATACATTCGCAACAGATATAAGTACACTTTATTCACTAATAGAAACGATACCAACTAACTAACTAACTAACCATCACGCCGTTTCCCCGCAGGGGTAGGCAGAGAGGACGGACCGCCAAAAAACTCGGTCTTGGCACACACTCCTTGCCTCATTCACATTCATACATCGTCTCATATATACTCTTCTATTATTCTGACTCTTGACATGGCCCGACTCGAGTATCTGATTCACTTGATCATGCCATGTCTTCCTCGGGCGTCCCCGACTTCTGCTACCATTCACATTTGCATCATATATCCTCCTTACACTCCTATCTTCGCTCATTCGCTCTACATGCCCAAACCATCTAAGCGTCCCTTTCTTAATCTTACTCATTACGCTTACATCAGCCTTGCACTCTTTGCGGATCTCCACATTCCTCACACAATCAAACATGGTTTTACCACACATACGTTTCAGGGATCTCATTTCAACAGCATTTAATCTACTTTCATCCTTTCTTTGCCAGTTCCATGCCTCACTTCCATACATCAAGGTAGGTACCAGCACTCCGTTGTGGACTGCTAACTTCGCTTCTTTGGACAATTTTTCGTTAGCGCCTACGGCGTTTAGTCCTCCATTAACGGAATTACCTGCATTTACCCTTCTTTCAATATCTCTGTCAGCCTTCCCATCTCTCGTAAACATACTTCCTAAATACACAAACTCATCCACCTGCTCCAAGTATTCCCCATTCACAATTATATTGCACACTGTTTTCGTACTCTCTCTTTCAAACACCATTACTTTAGACTTACTTACATTCATCATTAACTCATTCTTCATGCATACTTCGTTGATCCTAGACACGAGAGACTGTAGATCATCTATACTATTAGCAATCAGCACCGCATCATCAGCATACAACAGGCAACATACTTTCAAATTATTCAAATTCGCGCCCAATCCCACCTCTTTCAATTCTTGCATACAATTATCCATGTATAGATTGAATAACCACGGTGACATTACGCAGCCTTGTTTAACACCTTCTGTGATATCAAACCACCCCGTAAAACCATTGTTCACCCTAACACATGCAACGCTTCCCTCATACAGAGACGCAATTGCCTGAGTCAGATTCGTATTCACTCCATACTTGGACAACACCTTCCATAGCTTTTTCCTGTCGACTCGGTCGTATGCTTTGTGTAAATCTACAAAGGCACAGAAAAGTTTCTGGTTTTTTGCCAGAAACTTCTCAGTGAGCATACGCAATGAGAAGATCTGGTCCATGCACCCCTTTCCACTCATAAAAGCACCTTGCACATCCCATATTTTATCCTTTGTTTCCTTTCTTACTCTTTCAATCAAAATTCTACCATACAGCTTGCCAACTGAACTAAGCAGGCTAATAGCCCTATGATTCCCACATTCCATACGTGACCCTTTACCTTTGTATAATGGCATGATCACAGCCCTTTTCCAATCTAAAGGCGTGTAACCTTCCTTTAAACATTGGTTAAAAAGATTGCACAACCATGTGAGAATTACACGGCTACCTCCTTTAAAATATTCAGCAGCAATATTGTCAAACCCAACAGCCTTACCATTCTTCATACATTTAATCGAGCTTTCTATCTCATCCATGCTAATTTCGGTAACATTCACTCCATCGTCATTCATATCTGATTCGCCGCTGGAATCACTGTCACTCACTTCGCTTTCGAAGACTTCCTCGAAATAATTCATCCATCTCTCTTTTATTTTTTCCTCATTCGTCAACATTTTTCCATCTTTTGATTTTATCACTTTCATGCTTCCGTTTTCTGGGCCACTCCGGGACCTTTTTACTTCTTTCCAAAACAACTTAATGTTTTCTTGGAAATGGTTTGTCATTTTCATTCCTTCTTCCTCTTCCAGGCGTTTCTTTCGTTCTTTCACTCCAACTCTTACTTTTTTCTTACATTCCTTATATACTTCTTTCGCTCGATACTTCTCTTCGCTGGAAGCACTGCCAGCCGCAATCAGACACAACCATGCTTTCTTCTTCTCTGAGACCAGTGCTTTAATCTCATCATCCCACCATGCATCACCTTTCTTCCTACCTTGCGTACTTATTCCACAAACCTCCCTAGCAGATTCACAAAGACACACTTTTATGTGGTTCCATGTTTCGTCTATGCTTAGACCATCCATTTCCTTCGCATTCAATCTTATCTCTGCACAATTCACATACTTACTTCTCACATTATCGTTTTGCAGTTTTTCTATTTTGACTCTTGTCGGAGTTGGTACCGTTTTCACTTTAGAGCGCCAACCGCGAAATAGGTTTACTCTCGACACTACAAGAAAGTGGTCAGTTTCGACCTCAGCCCCTCTGAAAACTCTTGTGTCCTCGGTAACAGCTCTCAACCTAGAGTCAACGATACTGATATAATTTATAATTATGAATATAATTATAATAACGGAGCGTAATTCTTTTTATTTAATTCTTCATAGTTTTGGCAAGCTTATGGAAGTATGTGCTATCAATTGCTCTAAATGAATTAAAATTAATTTTAAATGGATGATTTTATAGCTAGCCAAATAGAAAATTTCTACAAAATCCATGAATACGAATGTGCAAGCACAGAGACATGTAATGAATTTTTCCCACACAAATTTAACGGTTTATTCATATTACACCAAAATATTCGTAGTATGTTTCAAAATTTTGATGAATTTATTATTAAAATCAATAATCTAATATTACAACCAGACTGTATAATATTAACAGAGACATTTACAAATAATGAGTCACCAGCCTTTCAACTTCCTAACTATACATACATCCCAACTAAAATAAATATCAATAAAAATAGTGGAATCGCAATATTCGTTCACACCAAATTCAGTATTGTCACGACTTTAGAACACCCAATATTACTGACTAACTGTATTCAAATCGAAATTAAACTCGATAAATATATTTATCACATAATTGCCATTTACAGAACACACGAATCAAATATTTCACATTTTATAACTAAACTGAAAAATATATTACTACCGCTTAAAAATAAAACCTGTTTTATCGCGGGTGATTTTAATATTAACATTAACGAAAAATCAGAAAATATTTTCAAAAATGAGTTCCTAAATTGTATGACTGAATTAGATTTTAAATCATGCATAAACAAAAATACTAGAGAAATGCACGGACAAAAATCGTCTTGCTTAGATCATATTTGGATAAACATAAAATTACAAAACCTATATAAAATCAAAACAATGATTTGGCAAACGAATATTACTGACCACCACACTTGCTTATTATTGTATGATAATGAAATAAAATCACAAATTAAGGCTCCAATTACTATTAAAAAAACCACAAATATTGCCACTTTAGAGAAAAAATTGAAAGCAGAAACTTGGTGTACGATACTACAATCTAACGATGTCGAACAATGCTCAAATATGTTTGAAAAACAAATTATGGATCATATTGAAACCTCCACAACAGAGGTCTCATTATACACGAATTCAAAATTCAGACGTATAAAACCTTGGATCACTTGTGGCCTAATAAAATCTATCAGAGAAAAATAAAGGCTATATAAAAATACAATTAAAAATCCACAAGATGAAAATGCTAAGATAGTTCTCAAAAAATATAGAAATAAATTAACAGCTTTAATTAAAAAAAGTAAAGACGACTACTTTAAAAAAATAATCTCTACTTCAGAAAACAATCTAAAAGTTATTTGGAAAACGGTAAATTATGCAATTGAAAATAAGAAAAAAAATAATTCTATAAAATATTTAAAACATGAAAATAATATCATAGATGTATCCAAAGACCCAAAACTAACAGCAAACATTTTTAATTCTTACTTCTCTAAAGTAGGAAACAATCTCGCTGATAAAATCACTAAATCTGTACACACACCAAAAACTATAACAACTAATACCCAAAAACAAAATACACTATCCACTTTTAAAAAAACTACCGAAACTGAAATACAACTTGTAATAGAAAGCATGAAAGACGGATCCTCTCCAGGTTTTGACCACATTTCTGTGAAAATTCTTAAAGAAATGAAAATGTATCTACTGAAACCACTAAACCACCTTATCAATCTCAGTCTGACTAAAGGCATATTCCCAACAAATTATAAAAAATCTATAATATCCCCTATCTTTAAAACCGGCGACCCGCAAAATGTTTCAAATTATCGACCGATATCACTAATATCGAATATAGCAAAAATATTTGAAAAGATTGTGAAAAAAAGGGTTGTTGATTTTCTAGAAAACAATAAAATATTACATTCCAATCAATTCGGATTCTTAAAAACAAAAAGCACACAAGATGCAATAGCAAATGTAACATCATTTATATACTCTGCACTTGATGAAGGAAATAAATGCGCAGGAATATTCATAGACCTAAGAAAAGCATTCGATAGTATCTCACACGCAAAGCTTATCAAAAAACTGAAATTAAATAACATCAATGATAAAGCCGTCCAATGGATAGAAAGTTATTTGAACAATCGTGCACAATTTGTTAAAATAAATGACCAAACTAGCGACCAAGAAACATCAAATTTTGGTATCCCACAGGGCACCGTGCTTGGACCAATATTGTTCATTTTGTATGTAAACGACATATTTATTCAACCATTGCATGGCCAAATTATCTCTTACGCTGATGATACAGTCCTTATAATAAAAGAAAAAACTTGGGAAAAAATTAATCTAAAAGCTACAGAAGACATAAATAATCTAAAAATATGGTTTGACAATAACCTCTTGTCGTTAAATAGTGATAAAACATATGTCATTCCTTTCGAAATTAACACTAACATTGTACCTCCAAATCTTCAAATATTCTTACATAATCATTCTCTCGCACAACACGATACTAATCACTGCCAACAAAAATGTTCACTTCTGAAAATAGCGGATAAAATTACATATCTTGGAATAATCATAGATAAAACCTAAAATGGAAAGATCACATCGACCATACAATAAAAAGAGTTAGGAAGTTAATTCATATATTCTTATGGATACGAAACTTTTTATCAACGAAAAACCTATACTCAATATACTACGCATTAGTACAGTCTATTCTTCAGTATGCCATTATCAGTTGGGGAGCAGCTTACAAAACTAATCTGACCCTCATAGAAATTGTTCAAAAACTAATAATAAAAATTATACTAAAAAAACCTCCAGACTTCCCAACTGACAGCATATTCGAAGAATTCAAAGTTCCAACATTTAAAAACTTATTTATAAAAAATTCAATTATACAAATTATAAAAGAAAAAGATAAATACGCATTCATAACTGAAAATCGTACTAGACTTAAACATGTATTTGTATTCCCCAAATTAAACACTTCTTTTGCACAACACCATTATACTCACCAAGGAAAATTCTTTTTCAATAACCTACCAATAGAAATCAGAAGCATTAGGAACAAAATTCAATTGTTGAACTCCATCAAAAAGTATTTTAGAGAATGTCACACTAAAAATCTTACTTGTTTTTCTTCTTACTGAATACATATATGTTTATGACTTTATTTATTATACTGTTATACTTGGTGGAATTATATATTATTAAAATAGAAAATAAAAAAATAAAAAAACCAGTAGTGGTAAAATAAAAAAGTGGAAATAAGTTAAAAAATGTTTTATTTTCTATTTTAATCATATATGTTTACATATTTTAGTTAACGGGTCTGATTGCCATGTGTCTATATTACCTACACATACATATATATTGAGATACATGATTATAGTAAAGAGTAATTATAATTATATGAAATGTATTAACTGTATTAACTGCATTGTATTAACTGTACACGTGACTTTATTTATACATAATATGTGAAATGTTAACTCTTCTTCCATCCACAAGCTAAGGCTTTTAATGGAAGACCAGTAAAATTATAATATAATTAATAAAATTAAATAAATAAATATAAAAAATAAAAAAAAATAAAAAAAATGTCACGTGTTGTAATGTAAAAATTTACAGCAGTTAATATACGAAATAAATTTCCGTACCATCCACTTAGGATTTGGCTGTAAGTGAAGCGTGGTTCACTTATTTAAGTCGGTCCCGGGGGAGGAAGGTTCAATCCTCAGTAAAATATATTTACACGCTGCTGGCATTTTCATATTGGCAACTTCAATTAAAAAAGGAAGCTTTCATACTAATGAAGTCAATTGTTAAAAAGTAAAAAAGTATTCAATGAATAATTTTATGCCCATTGTTTAAAATGTTGTTATTTTTTAGCCTTACTATTCATCAATGGAAATTAAATTTTATGATACCATTATGTTTTTTCATTAACTTAAAGAGATAGTTAGTAATAACTTGGAAAACATTGGATCTACTTCAAAATTTAACGTTAGGCGTATAATTTGATCCCAATGTACAAGCTTGTTCCTTACAGAACATCGGACTATCCCATTTTAATAAATAGGTACAGGCGTTTATAATTTATAAATTAAAGTCGTGTATAAAATATTGCTAATTTAATTAAAATCTGGTAAAATATCGGGATTGCAGGCTTTTAGCGAATGAATTGACAGGTTTCATAACAAACTGTCGGTAAAACACGAATATGTTATTGGTGTGTTAATAAAACTTCAGATTTTTCGCATTTCGTTCTTATATTTATTGAAAGCTTATTAAGCGCAGCTGCGCGAACTTGTGTTTATATATATTCTGAATGTACTGATAATTTGTTAGGAAATGACGTGCCAGCAGGATTTTAATAAATCGTCTTTACTCATTTTTCTCCGCGTAGAGTACACGTTTGAATTATTTGTACACACCGATAGCATCGAAAGTTTCAAAAACCTATTTTCGATCTGAAAAATCTCTCAAGAGTTGTGATATTGTGAGGCTGAAGGTAATGGAGAAGGGAAGGAGATTGAGAAGAGGTAGGTCGGGAAATACCTGGCTTTTCAGATCTGGTCACCAAACACGGCCGAAGCTATTTCAAACAACGTTTCAATTCTGAATGGTGGTCTGACACCAGGGTGACACTGAAAGTATCTTCCACTCAGAAATATTGTTTTTCGATTTAAAACCCTTAATTTTTTTTTACATATTACATTTTTTTTCAAAAGTAGTTCAATACGTTATTAGATTTCCCCCTTAAAAACAAATAAAAATTTGTAAAAAAAATTCTTTCAAAATGAGGTCGAATATAAAGTAAAGTGTTTCGGGAGGTATAACCGTCTTAGCAAACAAAATGTTAAAAGAAACTTCAGCCAGTTGTATTTCTTTTTTTGTTTTTTATGGACACTATAATGCAAAACTTCAAAGGCTTACAGTTTGATAATAAGTTAAGTATTTACGTTAGCCTAAAAATTGGCAGAATTCAAAAATCAATAAGAAATATCGCAAAATGAGTTTTATAGATTTTTCGTAAAAAAATTCTGTGATATAAATTAACAATTAACACTTTTGAGGCTGTATTTTTTATTTGAAGTCTTTTAAAATAGCCGTTTTAATTTTTTTACATCTTGCAGATAATCGTTTTATTAAAATTTTAAATATTACTTCGAAAGTTGGTTGGTTCCAACATTGAGTTAAAATGTAACTTTTTGGCTTAGATCATTTACTTTTTTTAAATGTGAAACTTTTGTAATCCCCGGAGGCTTCGGAGAGAAAATCCGTGTAAACATATTTCTTTTAGAAAATGTTTCCGGCATTGGAAAAGTTGGTATTAATTTTCTTGAAGTTATTAATTTAATATAGATACTTCTTTTTAGATAAGGGTGAGAGTTGTAAAGCTTTCGGGACAAGTTTCGTTCAACGATTGTTACCTACCTTACATTCTAAATCAATTATTTTTAACATACCTACAAGATTTTGTAACTTATAGGGGAAGTTGATGTAAGTTGATGGAAGTTTTTTAACTTCCGAGACATCGGGGAATTTTTAATGAAACTAAGAATTCAATTAGAAAAAACAGAACAAATAAAGTATCTAGGAATCCTAATTGACCATAATCTTAGATGGACACATCACATCAAACAAATCACAAATAGACTCCTCAGAACAATACACATTTTCCTAAACATAAGAAACATATATAAATTAAAACAATTGAAAACAATATATTATGCACTATGCCAATCAATAATAGAATATGGAATAATTGCTTGGGGAGGAGCAACAAACGCAGCTATCGCTCAAATATAAATCGCACGGAAAACGATATTAAAAGTAATACTCAAAAAACATAAACTAACCGACACAGACCAAATATTTAAAAGCTGTGACGTACTTGATATACGCCAATTATATGTTAAAACACTACTAAACTACATTTTCGACCAAAAAAACAAACCCCAACAAACACAAAATATCACTAATAGACCGGTCAGACAAGCGTACAAAGAAAACATAAAAACTCCGACGGTAAACACTACCTTTGGACAAAGACACCATAAATACCACGCTATTAAAGCATTCAACAGTCTTCCACTTGAAACAAAAATTGAGGAAAATAAAAATAAATTCAAACACAAAATAAAAAAATGGATTAAAGAACAAAAAGACAATATTACCAAAATACTATAACATAAAAGAATAAAACATATACACGCAACACAAAAAAAATTTATAAAACACGCAACACGCACAAACACATATATCATTATAAATGCCGATTTACATTCTCTTTTGATATTTTTCTTTTAGTGTTATAATTATATTTTAATTTTTAATCTTTATTTTTTATTTTAAATTTGTCTTTATTTTAATGTTGTTTTTCTTTTATTATTTTTTTTTTTTTAAATGTATAAATTCTTAAATTATAAAATGGGGGCCTCAGCACGGGTAAACAACCCAGTGAGGCCAACATTACTAAATTTAAATATGAAATATTGTAAAAAAAATGTATCAACAATAAAAAAATAAAAATAAAAAAAAATGTTTACGAAACGATCCTTAGCTCTAAAAATAACAGATTTTTAATTTTATTGAAAATCTGTTATTATTAATGTAACTGTTAATCTAATAATAACCGATTTTTAATTTATTAAAAATCTGTTATTATTCATATTCTTGTTAAAAAGGGGATTGTAGGCAATCAATGGATGTTTGGGGATCTGGTGAGAGGCACGAAATGAAAGTCGGACGTGAAGGTCACAGTGTTAATTGGTGAATCAGTTTGCCGTGATGAGAGTTGATGTAGTACTAGTGTTGTATTCTCCGGTTGCTGGTTGTGATGGCTGGTCAAGCGCGGGTCAGTGAGTCGACGCCGGGCGCTGGTGACCAGGACTCGATGACGGTCAGACACTGGCGAAGAACGTGGGTCTTCAGGCACTCCAGTGCTGACGGAAAGGCCGAAGGTGCGGTGGACCTTGTAGGCGGTTGAGCGAGAGCTGCGTAGACCAGTGAGGATGCTGCTTGTCCTCGTGGTGGTTATGATGCGTGGATGAAGCGCTGGGCAGAGACGCTGGAACCAAGGCGCTGTAATCCGTGTAGCGCTAGTCAGGGACGGTGGCCAAGGCGCTAAGATGGTGTCCCGATGGAGTCCGTGATGTGTACGGGCAAAGCCGGGAATATTGTCCTTCGGGCAAATAAGGTGCGCGAATTATCACTCGTGAGATTCATGAACTGACGGCTGATTGTTGACTGACTGACTGCTCGCTGCGTCGGGCTTATTTATACTCTACGGCTGGCGGCGACAGTAGGTAGGTGAATCGCAACTAAATCGGAGACACTCGCTGAGTCTGGGTCTTTCGGGAAGTTTCAGCGGCGTAGCTATTATGCATAGGCGATAGGCTCGAACCTTCTGGCGAGTTGTTGTAATGTGCCAGAGCGACTGCGACGTATTGTCGTAGGTAGGCCGCGTTTATTTACGATTTGAGCTGTCAGTAGTGACTCGAAAGTAGTTACTCGTAGAAAGGAAGGTTACCTTAGTAGGTCGAGCTGTTTATTATTACGAGACAATTCTGGATGGTTCTCTCATCGCCACAAAATTATTTTTTTATTGTTTGGTACGTAATAAAAAGTTGTAAAAATATTTTTAATTTATTATATATTATTTTCATTTGAATATGAAACATACTGAAAGCATATTGTAGAAAAAATATTGAATATATTTTTAATTACAAATATTAAATATAAATTTAAGAGAAAATAATTAGAGCGAAAATACATCTAGGCGCTTGTAATAAACTACCAAATGACATTAGTTAATGATATTTCCGACTCTGTTTTCCTAAATTTAAGAACCAGTATGCTATTCCTGGATTCAATGATGACGATTCCCACAGTTTCAATTGTGGAGAGATTTTAATATGTACATTGTTTTAGTCTGAGGTACGAGAATGTCTGATGTTTGTGTGCGCCTGTTTTTAAGATGTTTTTTACTATTTATTTTTATGACTAAAAAACTTTTTATTTTATTTATTTTTTATTGAATGAATAGTTAATACATATCAACAAACAAGTCCTGCTAAGCCAATTGAATGGGCTTGTCAACAGGTGCTTAAAGTTTAGTTACATATACATTTTAGAAGTTATAATTTACTGACTATTTATAAAGAATTTCTATTTTTGAGCCATGTGTTGCCATGATTCAAATATCTGAATCTATTTGGGAATTTACAACTTCTACTTGGCAATATGTTGAATACTTTGAGCACGTTATATTGTATGGTTCACAGTCCGTATTTATTGCTATATTTTGGAACAAGCATGCCTTCATTCTTTGTGAACCTAGTGTTGTGTTCATGTTGCAATTTATTTTTTTTAATTCAGAGTCAGATAAATACTTAGTCAATATTTTGTTCAATAGTAAGGCCTGTACAGGCAAGATATTTAAGTTTCGATAAAACTATGAAATGTTATGTCTCTGTGAAAAAATATTTTTTGAAACTATTAATTTAACCGTAAAATTTTGTGCTGATTGTAGGTAATTTTAATTAATTTTGCAAGAATGTCTCCATTTGAATGTACCATTTAAAATAGAAATCAACAGTCACTCCCAGATAAACTCATTCATCAACAGTTTCATTTGTATCGCATTTGCAGGGCTTCAAAATATTTTGATGATTACAAGTAAGGTTGCGAGATATTATTTCAGGGGTTATCGAAACTGAATGTGGAGATCGTATGTGCATAAATTTGTTTTTTTTGGTATGTAAAATTAGGCTTGCGTCATGCAACAATTTTATTAGGGACGTGAAGTCTTTGAATACATCTAATAACACGGCTCTTGACATATCAGATGAACATCGGATAATTGTTCATCTGATATGTCAAGTGCCGTGTTGTCAGCACATACAAAGTGTTTGACGCGTGAAAAAGTATTTTTACACTAAATAAATAATTTTTATACCAATTTAATAGGTTTCTTTTTATTAAAATAACTTCTACAACTGTTAATAATTTTTTCGTATCAATTGTGTAAAACGCTTTGGAATTATCGATACATAGTACTAACACATATTCATTGTATGGTTCAATTCATTATTTATATAATTCAAGAAGTCCTGTAGCAATGTTCCTGTATTTTTTTCTTTCTTTTGTAATCCATTTTAATTTTGTAAAATTTTTCAAATAGTGTATGTTTAATTTTGGAGAAATATATTAATATTTTATATATAGAAAACATTTCACCTAATGAAAGTCCTAAGATATAAAATATTTGGTTTCATTTTACTTTAGAGAATTCCATCCATGCCGTCTTGCCTTTTAACAAAAAAAAACGGTATTAGTGAGAAAAGACGTAATACTTTATTATTTAGCATCGACTGTAAACTAGTACAAACCCGTATCAAGCATTTCCGTAGTTAAATCCGCAAAACCGTGTATATTCTATGTAACTTATAAATATTATGATGCGAATTTGGAATTCAAACTGCAATAAACCAAAACGCAGGATTTTATGACTCATAAAATGCGGGTGTGTGAAGGAATAATAAGCGTCACTCGTAAAACATGGGAATAGGAAGAAAGGCTTTCACAAACTTATTTTGTTCCGTAGTCTAGAAACATTAGTCTCTGCGGCTTATAATACGAATGTATTTGCGTTATACACTCTATTTTATGCCTACAAAAGGAATGATTCGTGGTGGAAGAAGTAATAAAAAATATGGCAATAAACCGAGGTTCATACAACATACGGATTTACTTAAGACAACGAGTAGATTTAGCCTAGAAACTAGATGTCATGCAAATTTTTCAAAACATAGTTTTAATATAAAGTATGCAGAAAAATAGGCAGTACAGTTTTAAAGGAGTTTTGGAAGAGCTCACAGATAGAATTCGGGAGGAAAGCGCGCATTAATTGATTAAATTAATTCATCTAGGGATCAACGTGTCCAGGAGTAACGGACTTATGAATATATCCTTCTCATGCGTCTAGGTTGAAGAGTCTCCCCAAGCCCGCCTCTCCAGATCTGGCACGCCACCCAGCATGTGGGCAAGCGCATCCTCCCACCTCACCCAATGAATACCAAAAATATCATAATAATGGGCGATCTAAATATTAACATACTACCGAGCAACCAACACCACCAAAGCCAAGACTATATCAACATGCTAGAATTTCATGGATTAGTGAGTACCGTTAACTCACCAACAAGAACGACAAATGGATCTATATCATGCATTGACCACATTATGGTAAAGTCAAAAAAACCATCTAAAAGTATCGTCTACAAATCAACTATCACGGACCATTATTCAACTATCTTTGCACTACAAACAGCTATCCAAATAAATAAATGTAGCCTGCCTTTAGCATACAATAAAATCAACTTTCAAAATATAATAACCAATTTAAAGAACAAATCATGGCAAGAACTCTTCCAAATTAAACAATCGGAGGACGCATGGATATACTTTATTAACTATTTGAAAAACGAATTACACCACAATACCCTGACGATGACCAAAAATATAAGTAACAAATTGAAACCCTTGAAACCATGGATTAACCACTCCATTATAAATTGCATTCACAAAAGAAACACGCTACACAAAAAAACCAAAGAAAATCCGTATGACCAACTAACATTCAACTATTATAAAAAATATAGAAACATGTGCTGTAACGTCATCAGAAAAGCAAAAGAAATTTACTACTCAGAAAGAATTAAAGAAAGTAACAATAATCCCAAAAAATTATGGGAAATACTTAGAGAAGCCACAAACTCGCAAACTACAAAAGAGAAACAGAGCATAAATAAACTTTCTATTGATGGACATATTGTTGAAACCACAAAAAATCCTAAGCTCGTTGCTGATCATGTGAACAATTTTTTTATTAATATCGGTCCAAATCTTGCTTCTCAAATTGCCCAGAGCGGAATCACCCAATCTACCGATACAGTGGTTCAAACAAATAACATAAATACAAAATTTCTATTCCAAACTGTGTCACAGGAAGAAATTCTCAAAACAATTAATTCTCTAAAAAACACTTCTTCTGCTGGACCAGACGAAATTTCAACCAAAATCCTTAAAACGCTGTCTTTGGAGATAACATTGCCACTAGAATACCTTATTAACCTAAGTATTACACAGGGCTACTTCCCCTCTAACCTAAAACAAAGTATCGTAATTCCCATCTACAAATCTGGAAACAAGTCAGATATCAATAACTATAGACCAATTACTTTACTGAATAGCTTGTCTAAAGTTTTTGAAAACCTTATTAATACACAACTTTTAAAATTCATCGAGAGCCATAAAATACTTTCAAAAAATCAATATGGTTTTCAAAAAAACAAAAGTACCTCAGATGCCATTGCCAGGGTGACAGACTTCATTGTAAAAAGCCTTGATAAAGGAAATAAATGTATTTCAATCTTTTTAGACCTCTCTAAGGCTTTTGATACAATATCACACTTTAAACTAATTAAAAAACTTCAAAAAATCGGCATCACGGACAAAGAGCTAAACTTCTTTAAAAGCTACCTAAATGGACGCAAACAACAGGTTAAAATACATAATACCCTCAGTAACCAGCGCTCAACTGACTATGGAATTCCACAAGGAAGCGTATTGGGACCAACTCTGTTCTTACTGTATATAAACAACTTTTGCAACCTTGAAATTGAGGGAAGCATTGTTAGCTTTGCCGACGATACTGTCTTACTGTTTGAAGACAACAATTGGTCAGCTGTATTTAAAAAAGCTGAAAAAAATATTAACTTAGTTAAAAAATGGTTAGATATAAACACGCTTACCCTTAACACGAAAAAAACAAAATATATCACTTCAAGCATCAATACTGCAGGCCAACCTAATGATGATTACTCCATAAAAATACATAACTGTACGAATTCCAATGTATGCAATGAGTGCCCCTGTATAGAGCGAACTCCACAGATGAAGTACCTCGGCCTCACCATTGACCCATACCTCAAATGGAATATACATACTCAGATCATTGCGAATAAAATTAGGAAAACAATACATTTCTTCAGATCCGTAAGGAACTTCCTTAACTTACAAATTCTAAAAACGATTTATTTTGCATTAACCCAATCTATCATTGAGTATGGTATCATTGCATGGGGAGGGGGTACTTCATCAGCTCTAGGTCCTGTTGAAAAGGCGCAGAAAGCAATTATGAAAATTATTCTCAAACTTCCTCAAACTGCAAACAGTAACTTAATTTTTAACATAATGAGAGTATTTGATGTTCGACAGATCTATGTAAAAACTATCCTCATGCATCTCTTCAAAAACAAACACGTGCTTTACGAAAAAAAAACTAACTTTAGATTTACGCGTAATTCGAACAAAGACATGTTGCAAGTTCCAGCACTTTCTTCCACCTTTGGTCAACGTAGCTTTGGCTACTTTGCCACAAAGATCTTCAACATGCTCCCGGAAAATATTAAAGAGAGTCAAACACGGAAAGAGTTTAAAAAAAATGTTAAAATTTGGATTTATTCAAATGATCGAGCCTACACCGGTGCCCTCACCCAAACGCCTTGTCATTGACAGTTATTGCAGTATGTACGGTGCTAAAACTTACTATATACGTATTGTGTAAATGCAAACAATAATGAAAAGTAACCAAATGCCTTGTCACAGTGAGTTATTATAGTATGTATTGTGTTTAAACTTATTCTATCTGTATCTTCAATATGTAAACAATAATATAACCTAAAATAATGGATTGCTGTATGGGAACCCATACATTTACATATTAGCAAACCATAGACAAAATGGAGAAATAATTAACTAAAAATTCTGCCTCAATACAGGTTCGCCTAGTGAGGCAGGTTATGCACAACCTAAAATATAGTATATTAAGCCATTTCTATATAACACTCTTACATTGATAAATATTTTTTCTTATATTAGAAACTGCCGTATTATTGTAACATTATTATTGCAACAATTTCATTGTTTCTAACTGACATATAATTATACAACTTACTAATGATATATTATATATATTCTGTAATTTTTTGATGAAATAAATAAATTTAAAAAAAAAAAAAAAAAATGAGCCCGGGCACCCCTGCTAAATCTCCAAACGTAGCGAATGACTAAGTGTGACCTATGGCAGAGGTGTTGGTTATCCAATAATAAGTTCCATGGGCGGCGGTACCTAAACTCGCCTTTCAATTTGCAATGATATCCAGTGTTTTTTTTAAATTACCACCGACAAAAGGGTACCCCTTGTAGAAGTGGGAAAATCTTGAAACGGTTTCCCAAATTATTGTGGTATGATCTACATCACTTTTCACCATCAAAAATCAGGTCACAAAGGCCTAGTCTTCCCGGTAAAACAGAGATGTTAGGTTCGATTCCCAGTTTCAAACGTTACCTTTTGTGTGAGTTGTTCCACTTCACGTTTCATTTATATTTTTTTGAATTTTTTGTCTACTTCAATGATTAAATAAATAAAATTGACATGATTTTTTACTTGAATTATGATATTATGTCATAATAAATAAGTGTTTAGATAATATTGGGTTAAATTTGGTGAGGTTAGATTGTTATTTTGTCAGAAAAACGCATTTCAAGTTTCCGAAATGAGCAAAACATAAGTAAATTCCCTTGCACACTCCGAGAGGAACGTAAGAAACTGATTTTGATCACATTTCAATAATATATATTTTTTATTCCCGTTTAGGAACATGTGGTTTTTAGAGTAATTTTTAAAAGGTAATTGGGATGGAAATGCTAGAACCTTCTCTTTGTATTTATCACAAAAAAAATAACAAGGATTCAAAACGTTTAAAATTCGCCAGAACCTGTAGAAAACCTCTAGAGCAGCGTAAGGGTCTCGAATCATTTAGGGCCGAAACACAATGAGCGTATTTTGTGCAGCTCTATAATAATTCAAATCAAAATTGGCACCACATAAAAATATTTTTCTGTTGAAATATTATGATATAGGTAGGTTCCTTCTTAATTTATAGCCTGTCTGAATTCTTTACACAAACTGATTGCAATTTAAATAAAATTTGAAATAAAAACATTGATTTAAAATTTGTGGCGTGAAATTTATACTCTCAAAACAATACTACAAATGTTCTTTCACAGAAAAATAGAATATGAAAATACTTAATTTTGCTCATACATAATGCAAACCTTAAAATCTTTTTGTCTCATCTAAATGCATTTCCTAACCACGTCCGGCGGATCTAACAGCTTATGCATGCTACAACCATTAAGGCACCTATACTAAAAGCCCATCGTGTTGCCCCCACTATACGACACATCCCCGCGATACGTCCTCACGTAGTCGGTCGTTGTCCAAAGTTGCTCCGGTGGTGTCTTTCGCTGTCGAACGGGATGCTGCAAGGACGCGAGTTTCTCCTTGTTTATTTCATTAAAATTCATACGGCGACACCGGCGCCGTTAGTGTCCGTGTGCTCGCTAAACTTCCTCGAAACATGCATATGTGATAGGGCGATATGGAACCGGGGCGAGAACGGTTTGCGGAACGAGCTGTTCTCTGGGTTTACGAGGATTTTTTGGTAGAGAAGAATTCGTTGTGTCAAATCACGATGGAAACTGGGAATTTTGCATAAGTAACACAGTATTTGGACTTTATAGGTGAATTTTTCCCTAGAATTATTGTCATAAGGATTTATTATCTCTACAAAAAATATTTGAAACCTAGTGAAAAATATTTAAAACTACGGTAGAAAGTGGGTTTTGGTATAATTCACTCAGTTGTAGGACGAAATAAGATTGAAATCATCTTTGGAAAGATTATTGAAAAGTGCAATTTTCTTCGTAAAGATGTATTATTTAAAATAGTAAAAAAAAATTGAATCACAGTGCAAATCAGACCGTTGAATAATTCGCAGAAATATTGGACTTGAGAGTGAATTCCTCTCGGAAATGATTTACGGAATCCGTTCTTTCTCCGAGAATGTGATTTTTTTAATATTTTGAATCCATAGTATATTCAGTTTCTTAAATTTATTTATGTTGCATTTATTTGCGTCTTCTTTTTATTTGCAAACCGTTGGAATAGTTAGCGGAATGGATCATGAAATAATATAATATAAAAATAATATATTATATTATTTTTAAAATAATATATAAATTTAATGAATGCATCCCTGGGAATCAACAAAATGTCAAATTATCAAAACAAATGATAACTTGAGCTAAAATTAAGTTTATACGTCTGTCTATGCGAATTATATTAAATATTTGTTTCCTAGCTAAAATGAGGAAATGTATTCTATTTCCATTAATAAGAATCGTCTACCTATATAATAGGAAAACGCCGATAATATTCAATACGCACTAAACCAAGTATGTACATAATAAAAGTTACCAACTCATTTCATAATTTTGCAACATTCTGTCCTAATCTCACGAAGAGCTCCCAAACTTCTCGAGACAGTATTCTATAAATACGGCTCCTAAAAGCGTCCATAATATGAAATCGACAAAGCAATCAAATTAAGTGGTCCGGTATTATTATTAAATTCATTTTCTTTATTATTTATCGCGTTGTTTTGGTAAAGTTTTATCCATTTCGGATTGACCTATATTCCTGCAAAAAGCTTCCGGATGGGCACACAAAATTTTTGTTTTTAATATAAATGTTCATTTTTTGTCGTGCCGTTTTGGCGAAACATCACTGGAAGGTCGTTGTACAAGAAATTACATAAAATTAACTACACTTTAAATAAAATTATCCATTCAAGCAAGTTTTCGTGTAATAATAAAATATGCATTTGATATTTATTTGATGCATTGCGGGTTGTTTAATGGTTCAAACTTCTGGAATCAATCTGAAAATATCAATTTATATGTAGGTTCTTACGCAGAAAACTCATATTATTTATTATAAGTGCAAAAAATAAATATGATTAGTAAATTATTTATAAATCATAATAAAAGGGAGCCTGCTTTGCCTCCATACAAAGGACTATCCCATCAAAATCGTGGTTTGAACAACTCCCACATTTTTCCAAAAAAACAAAAAATCAAATCAAAATCACTTCCTCATATTGTGGGAAATTTAAATCACATTTGTTTTGGTTGACCAACAAATATCCATTCATTGTGTGAAACCGTAAAAGAGTCCCAACTGTTCCAAACCGTCTGGAGCCAGTGAGACTATGGCATCCCCAGTTGAGGTATGTTGTGAGGTTGAAGGTAGTGGGGATGGAAAGGATATAGGAAAAGAAGGTCAGGAAGAAACTGGCTATTTAGATCTGGTCACCAAACACGGCCAAAGCAATTTCAACCAACGTTTCAATTCTGAATGGTAGTCTTACACCACAGGGCAGAGTATCTTCTACTCTGGAAGCCTAATCTAAAACTACCTCCTCTCTATTCAACCGTTCATCTCTTGTAAGTCTGAACTCGACTCAAATCTTCCGTGTTATTTTCAAATTTGCCCAATTAAATAAAATTAATAAGTATATATATTCACCTTCCCTCTCTTCACAATTTAAAATTATGACCCATAACATCCCTGAAGGATGAGAGCCAGATGCACAAAATAAATTTATAAAACTATGGATAGCTATAAAAATAAGGTATAACAGTATTTATAGATAGTTTTCAAATAGTGCGACGCACACTGACTTTAAAATGATATTGAATTTTACCGAATCTTACAAACACTTTTATAATGGTAGGACGAGAATATTGTATTGAAATTGAAAATCACTAGACGATTTCTCATTTAATTGTCAGAAAAGTAATTCTAACGTCTGTGTTATTATGAGAGTTGCTTTCTAAATAATGAAAAAGTTGTTCTTTTCCCATTCTGTCACATTTCCTGATATATGACTACCACAAGTAGTTGAAATAAAAACATTTCAGCGAACAACATCAGCATGTGTTCCGTTGACCGCTCACCGCTCACTCAGCGGAACCTAAGCTGTTCCGATACAGTTTTATTCCGTCCACATCCGCTGACTCCATTGATAAGCATAGTCACAGAAGGCGGGCAGATTCCGCTGTCACTTTGATGAATTATTATCTGTGCCAGCAGGTAAACAGGCAGATTTGATAACGAATATTCCCGTGATTTATTAGATGCGATCCGTTGCGGGTTATTTATTGCGGAAAAGGGAGAGTGAGCTTTTTCGCAGCGTCTTGCTGCGATACTATCAATGCTGAAAGAGTTATTGTTGTAAGTGATGTAAGGATGAAGATTATTTGTGAAAATATTTATTTATATAGGTTTAAGTTCCTTTAAATTTATAAAAACAAAAGGTGTAAACACATTAAGATAATTTAATTAGACTAAAATTTACTTTGAAGATATGTAAAACAAAATGGAGATTAATAACTTTTCAAATACATCTCTTTGAGTTTCACTTTTGTTTCTGGGAATGAATGGATGCAAAACTTGGAAGCGGAAATTAACCCATTTCCCGATATTCAATCGAGCTGAAGCTTGGCTGATGGACTAGTTGTCGATGACAATGCATTCTATTCTATCCAACTTCTATTTTACTTCTATCATTCTATCAACTTTCGGTGGCAATCTCATACACACACACGGACATTTACGCATTTCTCTGAAATCAGATGAAATTAAAACAGTTAACATATGAAATAGATCTACAGTTCCGTAGAGTTGTCGAATCCACTTTCTGGGTAAGAAGGTTCAATCCTTAGTCAAACCATTTTTTTAAAGTTTTATAGGACATTTAAAAATATATGTGTTATAGGTTAAAAAAACTTTGTCTTTTATTGGTATGATTTTTCTATAGATTTTCGATGCTTTCAAAAACATCTTCTACTTCTGCATATTGGTTACAAACTTTGTATACCTGGTATAATGAATTAGGACGGGTTGTTTCGGAGAATTTGAACAATTCATCAAATTTCAACGTTCATTTACGGGTTCTGTGAAAGTCCTATTCAAATTCTGTTATTATATCATTATAGGCTAGTTGCTTGACAAAACTGAAATAAAAACACAACTTAAAAATATATTTCACAGAACTTGAAAATTAACTTTGAAATTTGAAGAATTGTTCAAGTTCTCCGAAACAACCCGTCCTTAGTGTTATTACAACTTTGTGTGCCTTTGCAATAATATGTTCTATCTATAGTAATATCGTGTTTTCTTGAATGAGTATAATACTAAAAAAATATATTAATATAAATAATTTAATTTGTTTTAATATATTATCATTGTAAATGAGATACTCAATAAATTTTTAAGGTGAAAGAAATGTTAAGTTTGCGTGACTCTATTAGGAACATGTAATGAAATCAGTTTGCAATAATGCAGCGCTGTCAATAAGGTAGTAAATTATTTTAATTTTAGTCTAGTTTGTCTCTTTACCTAGATTATTTAATAACCTAATTAATCATTTAAGAGATTTAACCCTCACAAGACAAATAAATATGGATTATTACTTACCGACGCGATGCGCGATGAGCATTCATTATAAGTAAACTTTTTTGTTTCTGTAAAAAGAGAACATAATCCTGAATTATTGTGTCAATTAATTCAGTCTGTGTGAAAAAAAAAAACAAATATTTTCTTGAGAAAATCGCAAAAAATGTCAAATTTCGTCAAACATTTAAGTGCTCTTGAAGTGAGGTTATGTTAAACGGTGCAATAAAAGTAATAATCCGAAGGTAATTATTTTTAGTGGTTTATCTTATCACAACAGAAATCTATTTATCTGAAATAGCCCAAAAGTAAGTTGAGTTCTGTTCTTAATATTTATTTATATGCAGAGTTTTAATATATTTTTCAACGAGTCTAATAACTATTTTAATTGATAAAAATATCAATCCCATCGTGATTCACGGAGCATTGTCAAAAAATAAGGTGTGTTCTTTGGTCTGTATTTTTAAATTCTTTCAAGAGATTTCTGAAAAAAGTGCTGATACTCTCACTAATTCGAGTGGACGAGCTTGAATAAAATACGGAGAGACAGATATTTCGAACCTTCGTACTTTGCTCCAATTCTTAGAACCTTAAAAAACCAAAATTTTCTCTCTGTCTTTGTCTAACTCGGAATTGAGAGTTGTGATCTCCAGGGCATCTCCTTTCATGGAACAGTATTTTCTGCAACAGAATTGTCTGAATTTCGAAGTAATTGTGTCTCCTTAGGACACCAACTTTAACATTTGTACGAGAACTTGAGACAGATAAATTGACAGTTTCCTGCAATTTTAATTTTAAATTAAACGAATCGAGGAACTTAATTCAATCTTTCGACACAGAAATAAACACTAATTATACCGGGCATACAAAGATGGCATCTTCAATATTTCTAAACTATCAAATTTTCAAACCAAAACCACATGATTGTACTTTAACTAATCTACTAATAAACCACAAACCAAAAATAACTATTATTTTATTATAACTATGTCTTGTAAAACACAACACTAATTGCTTTGAAATATTGTTTCAAACATAGCAACTTCCGACTCTTCTCAAATTCGACTCCAGTATTTGAAATGGTCAGAGAAGGTAATTTTCGATTAAGTTACCTGAAGGTAAGTTTTAGATTTTATTATTGTAGAAAGCAATCACTTTGTGGTTTGACATATTTAATAAAATAAAATACTTTTTTGTTTTAAAACCACGATATTTATTAATTTAAGAACCGACCGGTTTCGCTTTACTTAAGCAGTGTTAATTTGTACCCTGATGATGCTTAAGTAAAGCGAAACCGGTCGGTTCTTAAATTAATAAATATCGTGGTTTTAAAACAAAAAAGTATTTTATTTTATTTTTAGATTTTCACGGCCAAAAGCATTTTTTTGTTTGTTTTTGGGGTGTTATGCCGTGTTGCGCTAACTCCTTCTTTAACTAACTACCATATTTACATACCCAATGTACCCCTCATTGATATAGAATACTACAGAAGGGTAATAATTATGCCGTCTTCAATTTATCACTTAAAAATGAAAAAATAATGTAGCTGATACAATTCAGTTATGTACGAAATAATCGGTAAAATTAATAGAAATGTATATAATTTATGTAAAACCTACAAAAAACACCCCTTAAAATTCATTAATTAATAAATATAGTTTTTTAATGTAAGTGTGGTAATTGAAAGCCCTGAGAAAAATGATTTCCCTCATGACTTGTGTCATATTTCGGGATGCTGTGTGGGGGGTCTTTTTTGGAAAGGAGGATAGGAAGTTCTGGGTAGGTAAAAGGTATCAGGATTAGTTAGGAATCTAAGAATCAGTGTGTCCAGGAGTGACAGACATACGAATATATTCCATCTACTAGGGCGAAGTAATATTTAAAATATGTATTATTTATTTGTTATTACAATCCCATAAGGGCTTTAAAACTAATGATACGATTATTTTAGTGCAACCGGAGCAATAACGGAGAAAATGTAGCAAATACAAAATGTATTACCTACCATTGATATGGAAAAATAATCTGTTTATATTAGTAATTAAGGCAATGCACTACGTCGTGTAATATTTTAAATTGAGCCGCTATCAATAACAACCCTTACGTAGATGGCGATAAGGTTTAAATTCCCGTTTAACACCATCCGCCTGTTTTGATTTATGCAAAAAAAAAACATGGCCAAAAAGTGCCTTTTTTTTATTTTGTGGATTTTCAGGCATTTTTTCAGGGATTTTTTTCCGATCATTTTATAAATAACTTAATTTGCCACATTATACAATAAAATCATAACCGAAAATGGGTTTGCAAGTAGGAGATTTCGAACTTTAAATCAGTTTTCATAGGCCTTATACATTATTTTTTTCTGGGCTTATAAAAAGGATTATATAAAAAATACTAGATCATTTCAAATCTCAAGATGTATTCTACTCTCAGTATTTAATTAAAGCATCTGAAACATTTCTAGGCGATAAAATTTTCAAACCAAAAACACATGATTTTGCATTACTACGTATGGCATCGCCTTAGTACAGATCATCGAAAAAACATTAAAAACGACATGAAAAATAAATAAAATAGAAATTTATATTTTTGTTGTTTGTTTTTGGGGTGTTATGCCGTGTTGCGCTAACTCCTTCTTTAGCCGACGTTTCGGACAGCGTTGCAGTGTCCATCATCAGGGCACATCCGGTAGATCCGAAGATGGCCGTGAAAATCTAAAAACTTACTAGAAATTAATAACTTTAGTCCGCCTCAGCACATGTCGCCCTAGTGAGGAGGACTAAGAAATACAATTTACTTTACATGAAAAGTATAAACTATACGCTTAAAGGAAAAATATGCTCGGGTCTAAGTACCATTTACTACCTATTGCTTAAAAATAATAAAGGTACACTATGTTTGTCTACTTATTTATTTAAATTTACTGTACATAAAAAAAAAAAAAATACATCGTGTACCTTTATTATGATAGACAAATTTCTGAGATGGGACCTTCATATAGACTCAATTTCCACAAAAGTCATAAAACTTACTCATCTTTTCCTGGGCATTAGAAATATTCTCTGCATAAAAGATCTGAAATGTTTATATTATGCTCTGTGTAACTCATTACTTGAATATGCATCTTTGGGATGGGGCGGATGTACCAAAACAATACTGGATCCCTTAGCAAAAGCACAGAAATCACTACTAAGGGTCATCCTAAAAAAAACATTTAGGTACCCCAGTGATGTATTATTCGAAGAGATACGAGTTCTTGATGTAAGGCAACTATACATAAAAAAATTATATTACACACTCAAAAACAACGTCACCACTACCCTTCCATTGATCATTATCACGACACTAGACATTCAAGGAGGAATCCAGTTGTTCCACCTACTACTATGACATCCTTTGCCCAAAGACAATTCTATTACCTTGGTCCAAAATTATTCAACCTCTTACCCGATTTATGGAAATCAAAAAGCATTAGCATTCTGCGTAAATTAGTTAAAGATTGGCTTCTAGACTTAGGAAGAGTCGAAAGCGAACTTATGATGACCAACAGATAAACAAAAATGTTCTGTACTCACATTTATTCATTGTTATTGGCAGTTAAATAAAAAATTCCTACCATGCATCTGATTGATACAATGCGATTGATAATTTTTGTGATTGATAATGTTTATACAATATGTTTTCATGTGCCTTGTTTACATTTTTCTTGATTATGTATATTATATTATATGTACCTTGATTATGTAAATTAATACACAGCATAGTAACGGCGAACAAATTAAGAAACCCACCGAATATTTTTCTTATATTGTAACTATAAATTGAATTAATCCAATATGTTATCATGTACCCTGATACAGTGTTCCTTAATTATGCATATTATTACATGTACCTTGATAACATTTATCAGGTGTTTTCATAAAAAAAACTAATATTCGGGTGTACAATAGGGTGTATCGATTTTTAACTTTTTTTTTGTTTTCAAATTCCAAGTTGAAATAAAGTTGCTACTAGGTACCACAACTTACCACAATTTTTTTTGGATTTTTAAAAAAATGTTTAGGTCTCCCGCACAAGGCCTAAAGTTTTAATTTTTTTCAAAAAATATCAATTTTTTTTTTAATTTAAAAAAATAAATTCATAACTTTTTTGTTTATTCCAAGTTAAAAAACAGTAATATTAGGGCATAAAAATAAGTACGAAACGGTTTTTTTTAATAAAATATGGTATTTTGGTCTCCCGCACAAGCCCTAAAGTTTGTTAATTTTGATGAAATTTTGTAATTTTGTGTACATATATGAACCATGTTTTTTTTAAGTTTAAGCCACCGGAATTAATTGTACTTTTCTTACAGAAGACATAAAATGAGACAATATATATATACATAATTCTTATATACATACAGTAAAAATATATACCACATATATACTATATATATATAATATGTTTTATACCTGAAAAAAGATAGTTGGACGGTGTAAATTGTATGAGAAAGGTGTTGAAAGAAACTAATGTTATTTGCTATTACTGTTGTTTATTACAAAAGTATAAAAGGTTATAACATGTCATAAAATGTAGTATAAAAACTAAGTACAAAATGTTGCTGATTACTTTCCATACGACATGAGTGGCAGTTTTCTTGTTCTACTGCAAATTTACTGACTTGTTTAAGTATTCGTCCTTTCATCTTGGCTTCAAAACCTTAAATCAAAGTTATGTATAGTATTTACATAGGCCTAGTGAAAATTTTATAAATGTTTTTACAGTTCCCAAATGAAATTTCAATTTAATATGGAAGACAATTCTATTGCTGAAGAGTTGGCCAAACGAAACCCCGGCAACATCTCGCACGCCAGGTGGCTTACTCTGGCAAATCGAGTCCTTCGTTTGTATGTAGCCACCGATGATCCGACCCCTCAGCTAAGAAAGCTTGCAGAGTTCATAATGAAGGTCTACATACCATCATGGTTCTCAATTAAGTGCAATCCCCAAATCCCGCAAGCTTCCATTCATTTTTTAAAAAGGATTCTTTTCCGCAATTACTTGGAAGATGAGCTAAGAAAAGTCGCCCATGCAACGTTACAGAGAAATGCTTTCATGGCTCACCCAGAGCATGTTTTGATAGCTATGCTGTTCGATGAACGAAAACATATCAGAGCCTTGGCTTATAAGGGAATCCAGAAAGCTCGCGCAACCGAAAGGAAAGGGGTAAGGGTATTTAAACCCCCTCAGATCAATTTTGATGCCGAAGACTATATAGATATGATTGACTGGCGATCCACTTCAGTAACCGAACCCCTTCTTGTTACTGATATGAGCCTAGAAGAGTTGGAGTCAATTGCGGAAACTGGCAAAAGTGGAAGGGTTGAATTTAGAATTCCTTCTCACACTCAAGCGGTGGAACGAATTGTCAAGAAAGTCACAGAAGCTTTAAAGCGAGTATGTGGGCTGATCGAAAGAGATGATTTTATCCGTGCCAGACTGGAAGACCGTAAAGAGCTACCAACGTTCGAGACCAAGAGCCAGTACAAAACCTCTGCAAAGGATTAGAATTTAAGTAAGTTTTTTCGACTATTTTGTAGTTATAATGTTTCTAAATAACGTCTTTATCATACTGTCTTCTATATTAAATTGAAATTTCATTTGGGAACTGTAATAACATTTATAAAATTTTCACTAGGCCTATGTAAAAACTATACATAATTTTGATTTAAGGTTTTGAAGCCAAGATGAAAGGACGAATACTTAAACAAGTCAGTAAATTTGCAGTAGAACAAGAAAACTGCCACTCATGTCGTATGGAAAGTAATCAGCAACATTTTGTACTTAGTTTTTATACTACATTTTATGACATGTTATAACCTTTTATACTTTTGTAAAAAACAACAGTAATAGCAAATAACATTAGTTTCTTTCAACACCTTTCTCATACAATTTACACCGTCCAACTATCTTTTTTCAGGTATAAAACATATTATATATATATAGTATATATGTGGTATATATTTTTACTGTATGTATATAAGAATTATGTATATATATATTGTCTCATTTTATGCCTTCTGTAAGAAAAGTACAATTAATTCCGGTGGCTTAAACTTTAAAAAAACATGGTTCATATATGTACACAAAATTACAAAATTTCATCAAAATTAACAAACTTTAGGGCTTGTGCAGGAGACCAAAATACCATATTTTATTTAAAAAAACCGTTTCGTACTTATTTTTATGCCCTAATATTACTGTTTTTTAACTTGGAATAAACAAAAAAGTTATGAATTTATTTTTTTAAATTAAAAAAAAAAATTGATATTTTTTGAAAAAAATTAAAACTTTAGGCCTTGTGCGGGAGACCTAAACATTTTTTTAAAAATCCAAAAAAAATTGTTGTAAGTTGTGGTACCTAGTAGCAACTTTATTTCAACTTGGAATTTGAAAACAAAAAAAAAGTTAAAAATCGATACACCCTAGTGTACAAATATGTCTGAAAAAGTTTTTATTTTGATTACTTTGAAAAATATATTTGTAAATAGACTATATATTACTAGCTTAACTATTAATGTAAAGTATGGAAATATAATTCATAACAGCAGCGTGTACAAATGTTAACTAAACCAGGCAATTTGGCTGTCCTAAAACGGGAAAATTTCCTAGTTGGACAGCCAAAGCTTCCTTAATATGTATGTAATTATTTATATCTAATAAATAAAAAAATAAAAAAATAAATAAAATAAATTATTTTTAAGCATTAGGTAGTAAATGATATTTAGATCCGAGCATATTTTTCTACTAACTGTATAGTTGGTAAGTTGAGTATAATGATATGTATGGTATAATTATAATATTCAACATAAGATAAAATAATAGCTTAAGTTAGTGTCCACCAAGCTATAGTTTTCGTTAATCTTAGAAACTTCCTCAAATTTTTCATGATGACTGTTTGCTCATCCCTTAGGTAAGAATACTGGCATAAATATATTCTGTGTGTTTTTTTTTAATCTGAAGATGTTATCGAATACCGTCTCCATTACGAATGTTTTTACAGACCTTCAATAATATTTCTCAGGGGTACTTCCCGAGAAGTCCTAGTCTGATTGAGACTTTCTTATTTAATCTAATATGTTTTTAGTTTATTATGCCAAAGACGAGTCGAATAAATCCAAATGTTTTTTCTAGCCATTCACTTGCAAAATGAATTTATTATTTTTTTTTATTTTAGACCACATTTATAAGAAGTTATTATTTGTCGTTACTTTACGACTAATTTCAAGTACTTGAAGTCAAAGTCTAGATTTAAAGCATAAGAGAGAGCGAGAAAGAAGTGGAAGTGAATGGAATAAGAATTCAGATCGCTCCAGGAAGGCATGGCATGATCAAGAGAATCAAATACTCAAGTCGGACAATCTCAAGAATCTGAATAACGGAAGAGCATGTATGATACGGTGTATGAATATGACTGAAGCAAGGAGTGCCATAACAGAGTTGTGGGGTGGTATATCCTTTTAATCAACCCCTACGGGGAAATGGCATGTTGTTTAATTAATGCGAGAGGAAAAATCGAGGTTCGCTGTATTGAACAAGGAATGAAAGAGTTACTGGGCACTTTCGTCAAAGTTTCTACTTCATGTCCTACCATTGATTGTTTTAATATAATAATAATAATAAATTTATTTCACATAAAAATCATACAATAAAACATGCGGAAACTTTGACTAGCCAACTAGGAATGGATTCTGTTTTAGGCCAGTCAAATTGACAAGTTTAGTTCATATTATAATTTAGTACTTAATATAAAACAAAACCGGTAAAGTAAATAACAGCCAGATAGTAGTAATAAAAAGACAGATCACCACAGGAGTTGAAAGTTAGAAAAAATGGGAAGGGTATTTTATAAGTTTATAATATAGTTGGATGATTAGAAAATAATCGATAGCATTGATAAATAAAGTACAGATTAATACAGAATTGACAATTGTGTTCAGAGGTGATAAATATGTTTTTGTATTGTATGGACTTTAAAAAATTATGTATTCTTATATATATTAATTCTTTACTTTTTACTCTCCCTAAATCAAGGAGCCAGTCGTTGACCAATTTGCGCAAAACATTTGTACTTTTCGCTGTCCAAGCATTAGGAATGATGTTAAATAATTTAGGTCATAAGTACGAGAAAAATTTTGTTTTAATAATTTTAATAAAAAAACTGATTTCCTTTGTATCACTTGAAAATCTCAAAAATTATCCTACTATTTATCCTCTATTTATCCTCCAGAATATATGTATTTTTCTTCTTCTTCTTTCCAAAATACAACAATTTGTATAGTTTTAATTTCGTAAATATTTTTTACTTTGTAACCATGTTATATTATTTTTTCGCAAATGTACACTCCTCTTCCATTCATAAGCAAACGCTTTTAATGGAAGTGTAGTATAAATTTAAACATTATATGTAATAATTTATAAATAAATAAAAAATAAAATAGTTACGTTTCGTAAAATATTGGATATTTTTTTAAATTTTAACTGAAAATTTTTTAACTTGCTTTATTTAGTTAATTAAATACAACAACAATCGAACACGTAAAATATCTTGTCAATCAATTATTTAGATCAAAAGTAATGTGTTTTAAGTCTTGATTCTAAATTCAGTCAAAAAGTCTGTTTTCTTTTTTAGTTTTTTGCTATGTTATATAAAATTTAAAGTCTCGTTACTTAAAACTAACATAATATAATTTTACGAGTATAAAATATGAAGTTTTTAAGTAAATTTGGACAACATTTAAAAAACTCACGTAACAATGTCCCTACACTGAATTACCACACTTCCATTCCGAAACTATATTTTTTTTTAATTAATGAATTTTAAGGGGCGTTTTTTGTAGGTATTACATAAATTATATACATTTCTATTAATTTTACAGATGATTTTGTACATAACTGAATTTTCTCAGCTACATTATTTTGCATTTTTTAAGTGATAAATTACTACCCTCCTGTAGTATTCTATATCAATGAGGGGTGCATTGGGTATGTAAATATGGTAGTTAGTTGCAGAATTTTAGCATTGAAATAAATTCCAATTTCTAGTAATCTGGTTTTAGAGGAACGAAATGGAATGAGTAAAAATATTTCCATACTTTGGTGAAAGTGCCTTCTTACGTAATAAAATATTTTCCATAAATAGTACTATTCAGATAACTTAATTGAAAATTACCTTCTCTGACCATTTCAAATACTTGAGTCGAATTTGAGAAGAGTCGGAATGTTGCTATGTTTGAAACTATTTTTTATGGCAATAAGTGTTGTGTTTTACAAGACATAATTATAATAAAATAATAGTTATTTTTGGTTTTTGGTTTATTAGTAGATTAGGTTAAGTATAGAAATATTGAAGATGCCATAATCAAATACTGCGAGTAGAACCCTAACTGGTCTTTGAAACGAATTTTGCATTTTTTGAAAAAAATTTTTACGTCGAAAAATGAGGTATAAAAACATACTAAGATCGCATACTCCGCTCTTGAAGTGATTTTGCACAAAAACGGCGCTATACAAGTCATCCAATTATTATTATTATTATTATTACGAAACCATTTTCGGCTATGATTTTATTTTATAATGGGAAAATTAATTTCATTTGAAAATGATGGTAAGACATTTTAACACTTTTATTTTAATACATTAGCAATGTTTTTTGTTGCATTAATCAAAATAGGCGGGTGGCGTTAAGCGGAAATTCAAAACCTTATCGCCATTTTTATCTGGAGTGTTATTGTTTACGGCCCGATTTCAAATGTTACACGAAGGGCCCGTTCCCACTTCCGTTTTCAAATTGGATGCCGTATTGCCCTGTTCACACCTCTGTTTTAAAAACGGATCCGTTTTAAAATCGGATCCCACTCTACGAAAACAAATAATTGTCGATTCAACCAAAACATTTTATTTGCTCAGTAGACGATCGTGCTCAATGGACAACGATGAAGCTCTTGTTGTCATGTGGTGCTTATCAAAAAGAAGGAAAAAAGTGAAAGGAAAATTTTGGGTTCACCCAATCATAGCTGAAAGATTTTCTATAGAAACTTGGCGAAGTGTTAATTGGTGAATTGAGAAATGATGAACTAAAGTTTTTTAATTATTTTAGAATGTCTATCACTTCATTTAACCATCTACTGGAACGAGTTTCAGAGAGTTTAACATATCAAAATACAAAACTGATAGAGTGCATTTGACCTGAAGAAAGGCTATTTCTCTAAATCCAGCATGAATAAACAGCAAACTTCTTGCCAAGCCGATAATTTTAATGAATTATCTTAATTTTAATAATTAATTAATATATTATACGACCAGTAGGATTAAATTTTCGGGATTTATTTCCTTATCCATTATTATAGTTTTAATTTATTTACTTAACAAAATAACCAAATACAACCACGCAGTGTGCCTGCTTCCTTGCGACTGGTAGCGGGCGGGAAGGGGTCGGGGTGTGGCGGGGACTCTGCCAGAATGACTAGGCGGCAAGTGTGAACAGCTCCATACAAAACTATGAGCGATGATTTTAAAACGGACGCTCTGCGCTGGCGATCCATCCGACAAAAAATGCCGGATCCGTTTTAAAATCGTGTCAGACAAGTGTGAACAGCTCCATACATCCACTACAGCCGCTAGGGCATCCGATTTTAAAACGGGACCCGCCTCCGTTTTTAAAACGGAAGTGGGAACGGGCCCGAAGTGTAATGCATCGTCTTAAGTACCTACAAAAGCTCACCTACAAATCTTCTAGTTTTTAGGCAGTGATTTAAACGAAATATGATTATCATAAGTTTACATAAAAAAAAATATCGCAAACAAAGTTTTTTAACAATGGTTAGGGAAAGAGACTGTAAAAAAAACAAATATAATGTTTTGCCGCCAACATATCGAACATTGTAATTCTTTTTTCGAATATCATCTCATTTAAACAGGTATCAAAATGGACAAAATTTAAAAAAAAATAATTGGAAAATCTAATTAGCAATTGACCTCCCATTTAAAACGGTAAATAAAAAAAATTACACTTGACGGAGATTACGATCATGATTTTCAAAAGAATAACAAAATAATGGGCCCCGCGACAGCAGGGGACTTTTTGAAGAGATTACGAGTGATCATTAAAATCCTGTTGATATTGTACGAAACCTTTTAATTTAAACTCAAAATTGTGTTTATAGTATTTTAATAGGGACCTTTCGTAAAACTCGATGTCTTAAAGGTCCTGAAAATTTCATTGCACGGTTATTCGAGTATATTCACCGTGAAAAGAAAATTAATATTTTAGGAACGCCCGAGAAATTCGGACACTTAAAAATGTGTGATAATTATTTATACATTATTTTTCTTTTATTTCTCTTTGACAGGACCAGTTACAGTTCAAGCAAAATTACCTACTTTCAACGACTTATTTGCTAAATATTGTGTTCGTTTACAATTACATTTCGAGATAACATCATGTTAGTTACAAAAATAGGGAACGTGTCATGTTAGTTACAAAATCTGCTAAATTAGAGACGTACATAGAAATATTTCTGCTTGATATTCTGTTTCAAATTTTTGATCATGCAGAAAAACTTGGAGTTCTCTCTTCTTAAAACTCTTGTCGTATTTTATAATATTAAATTTTATGTCTGACTATTAGAAAAAAGATAAGACAAATTTTATGAGGACGTGAGGACATGTCAATTGGTGACACAATATTTTTTCCGCGTTCTATAATAATATAGAACGTGGCCGAATGCCTATTTATGTTTCGAGATAAATACGGTACTACGGAATAAATAATTGTTTACGAATAACAAAATTTAAAAAAAAATTAAATACTTTTTTTGGTTTTAGGCATTTCACCTTGAAATTAAATACTTACCGGTTATAATGATATTGACATTCTAATATTGCACATTCCGTTATGATATTTATTTGAAAAATAACACGTGTTATATTCGGAATGACTAATATTTTATCAGGATTTTGGTATGCTATCACTTTTTTAACAGGATCATTTTTCTCCGTACAAGAGTGACAGAGGTATGCATTCATCACTCCCAATACGGTGTAAGGTTTATGTTCCAAGAAATACATTTGTGGAGAGGTCAAAACCTTTTTCTTCATCCCGTCTCTCCCGATGGCTCTCTCAATGTAAAATCCTAACCCCATGAACCCGGGCACCACTGCTTAGTCACTAAATGCAATTGAACCACTTGGGGTGACCTACGGCAGAGGTGTTGGTTATCCAATAAATGGTTCTCGGGGCGGCGGTACCCATACCCGCCACCCAAATTGTTGTGAGTTGGGCTTAATAAATCTAAATGAAACATGAAACAGTGCAACAGAACAGTGGGACCTGTTTATTAAACGTCATATATGTTAATCTCATAATTCAAATTCAGAATTGACAATATCATCTTAAATGGAAACAAAGTTTCGAAAGAAATTGGTTTGTTACCTAGATAGTGTCTCGGATAAACATATCTGATTTTTATTTATATGGGTTCGATTTCGAGATGCGACCGTTGCCTTTTTATTTTTTTGTGTTTTGTACTGTTTCATGTTTTGTTTAGATTTATCAGTATTATTTTCTTCTTCGATGAAAAGAAATCAATTATAATGAACTAGCTGACGTGTAAACGGTGTTGCTGGGGGTTATCCTTGGGAGATAGACTAATACCATCAAGTACTTTTAGTAATTTTTAGTAAATTATGTTGATGTATCTCATAAGGATTAGCCAGCATTAACAATGTAGTTCCCGAAAATATATTTTTACGACTTGATTATAAAACATCGACTTTTCTCTACTTTCTATAAATACAATATGTATGTATCATTTGTGTAAAACTTCCGCATAAAAATCTCTAAATGATAGTGAAAATCTATCAAAATCTGTTCCGACAGACCCGGATAGCGACTTTATTTTACATTATTTAGGGATGATAAAACAAGCTACATAATAAGCTGTAATAAATGAGAAAAAAAACTGTATTTAAAGACTAAATAACGATTTCTTCTATTGAAAGTATACTCCTATACCTTCATGAGAATGCAAAAATCCCATCAGCAAGAAGATATTTGATATCGTAAAATGAGACGTTATCCCGATGGTGGGAGTATATCACTGGAAGAAAAACAATTTTTTCGTATTTCTGCCGACAAGGGAACATTTTGCGCTTCCCCCCGATAAGGCCAAGGTGGATAATACAATATTTACCGTCTGTCGAGGTCTTTTATTTGTATTTGCGCACGGCAATTTAAAAAAAAACATCGGTTTTGAAGAGATAAAACGATTTCTGACCGATTTAAAGCAGTTTACGCGACCTCTTTTACATTTCCTCCATACAATAAGAACTAAAAGATGGTTTGTGCTATTCAAAATTATTTTTATGCAAACTTTATTGAAAGATTTTAGAGTGGAATAACTGATTGAATAAAATCTTAAATTGTAATACCTATTTAATGATTGAAGATAATAATAACAACCCTTACGAAAAATGTTAAACAGAAAAATATTCAGTTTTCTTTTAACATACTTCTTACAAAACTGATTTTTTTATTTTTGATTGTGAGAAATGACTATTGTTTTTCGCTGATTTTTCTTTTAAACTTTTTTCGTCTAAGGACGGGTTGTTTCACTGAAATTGAACAATTCATCAAATTTCAAAAGTTGATTTTCAAGTTCTCAGAAGGTTCCATCTAAGTTCTGTCACTATTTCAGTTTTGTGAAGCAACTGGTCAATAATGATATGATAATAGAACCTGAATAGAACCTTCACAGGACTTGGAAATCAAACTTTGAAATTTTATGAATTGTTCGAATTCTATTCTACCCGTCCTTAGAGTTGTCAATATTATCTATAATGATTCAAACTTATTTCTTTACTTCTTTCGTAAGTTCTTTTAAGTTCTTAAAATATTATTTGTATTTTAAATACGATATTGAGAATCTTTTTTTTTTCACTGTATATAAATTTTGAAATTTTAGGAACCTTTATGAAATATAAAAATAAAAGAGATGTAGAATATATTTGATCCTTATTACTAAGAGGTCCTGTACTGAGGGGAATTAGGTTTTTATATGGTTCAACCTCAAGGTTTGGGGTTTAATTCAGTAACTTCCATGACGATATTTTTGAAATACTAGTCAGTACCTTTTTCAAATAATTCCTTAATTCAAGATTTAATGGACAACGTAGTTAAGGCGATGCACTCCGTCGTGTAATATTTTAAATTGAGCCGCTATCAATAACAACCCTTACGTAGATGGCGATAAGGTTTAAATTCCCGCTTAACACCGTCCGCCTGTTTTGATTCATGCAAGAAAAAAACATGGCCAAAAAGTGCCTTTTATTTTATTTTGTGGATGTTCAAGCGTAAATATTTAATTTTTTTCGATCATTTTATAAATAACTTAATTTTCCACATTATACAATAAAATCATAACAGAAAATGGGTTCGTTAGTAGGAGATTTTGAACTTTAAATCAGTTTTCATAGGCCTATACATTATTTTTTTCTAGGCTTATAAAAATACTTATATAAAAATACTTATCTAAAAATAATTGATTATATGAAAGGCCAAGATTCTACTCGCAGCATTTAATTAAAGCATCTGAAACATTTCTAGGCCACCAAATTTTCAAACCAAAAATACATGATTTTGCATTACTACGTATGGCATCGCCATAAGATTTGTATTAATTTTTTTGATACTGTTACATAAATTTACAACCAAAATTTCAGCGTTTCTTTGTCCAAAGATAGTATTACACACAGGTATTTGTAGCTTGTCTATTAGCTTTGCTGTGGTTTTCTGATTGAGTGAAGTGTTTGTCTTTTTGAGGCGATAAACCAGAATGTTTTTGTAAAAGATTTTTTGCATACTTGAAGCGTCAAACTGAAGATTTATGTTGTAGATTTGTCCATTAGGGGAACTTTGATTTGGTATTTCTGAGTAATATTTAGACGTTTTACGTGATTTGATGCTGCAAAGCCCAATATTTCTATTCTAGATTCCGAATGATAGTGGCGTATAGCAAAATAGACTATAGATTCCTTATCGAGATCTTAAAAAAAATCTATGCTCTATTTTCAATGGAGAATACAATTTTTTTTTTTGTTTTTTTGTTTTTGGGGTGTTATGCCGTGTTGCGCTAACTCCTTCTTTAGCCGACGTTTCGGACAGCGTTGCAGTGTCCATCATCAGGGCAGATCCGGTAGATCCGAAGATGTGTGATATGACATATCTTCGGATCTACCGGATCTGCCCTGATGATGGACACTGCAACGCTGTCCGAAACGTCGGCTAAAGAAGGAGTTAGCGCAACACGGCATAACACCCCAAAAACAAACAACAAAAATGCTTTTGGCCGTGAGAATCTAAAAACTTACAATACAAAATTTTATTTTTATTAAAGTTTCGCAAAATTAATGGTACGTACTTACAGTGGGTGGTCAAATTATGAGTTGGCCAAATAATTAAGAATTTTTTCTTTTATTTGTTTTTTTAGTTAAATTAGGTATTTTTCATATGATTTATAATTATAATAATAATATGTATTTGAGAAAAAGCACTACAAAATATTTTGAAAAATCTCTTAATATTTACGGCCTTTGAAGTCGAGGAGTTAGGCTTTCGATGAGCAAGCCGAAGGTCGCGGGTTCAAATCCCGGATGGGCGCAAGTAAATTTTATTAGATTAATTCGAGGTGCCGAGCGTATTGCTCTTGTCCCTCCATAGTTACTTTAATATTGCTTATGCCCGATTGCTTTGTGTTTTTGTTTTACTCTTTGTTTTATTAATTTGTAGTGTATTGGCTCTTTACACCATTTGTTCGATGCTTTACACTATTTATATATGCATTGGTCATGCCTGGGTATTCTTCTTTTTACTATTAATTTTTAGCCCTATCAATTAGGAGCACGTTGTTAATTATAATAACCCTCTTTACTATCACATCCATCGTTTAAATTGTGATTGGTCAATTTTTTGTTAAACAACTTTGTTCTACCTTTATTATTCGAATTTTTTCCATGTAACTAACACATTGGATTATGATTAGGTTGCCGTACTGAACATCATCGTACTGTATTGTTCATTTCCTCATCGCGGGGGTGGATAGACTCTGTTCCTGCATCCAGTCAGGTGAAGTCCGTAATCCGGTTCGGCCGTCCGACGACCATGGATGCTTCCTTGGGCATCATGAGCGGGCCTGGAAATTTTCGCGCGAACCCGGTCTCTTGCTCGTTTCGTTTCCTAGAGAGTATCTCCCCCCCCCCCCCCCTCCCAAATTATTTTTTTTTCGTGAGTACTGTCTGGAAACCGTGTGAACAATTTTTGTTAAATCACAATTTATTCATTTAATATACTATAGAGTATACATGCGCACGTCCCAGGGTGGAAGATATTATCAGTATCGCCTTGATGTAAGACCAACATTCAGAATGCAAATGTTGCTTGAAATGGCTTTAACCGTGTTTGGTAAACAGATCTTAATAGTTCAGTACTCCCCTACCTTCTTTTTCCCCACCTCCTTCCCCTCCCTACTACCATTAACCTCACAACATACCTCAATTGGAGATGCCATAGTCTCAATGGCTTCAGACTTGTATCCTGTGCGGTATTCACATAAAACAATAATTTACTCTAAATGGATTCTTTTTTGAAATTGAAATTGGAATTTTTCGTTTATTTTGAGCATGGTGGATTTTGAACTGATTTTCTGGTTTTTTGACTTACAATAGTCATTTTTCTACCAATTTTATTCATTTAGCAATACATTTATGACAGATTTAGAAGTAGTTCGTTCTTAAATAATAAGAAAAACTCAGGGAGTAGCTAATAATTTGACCACCCACTGTACTCAGTATCTCAGTGATAAATAATTTATATTAATATAAATACCAAGTTTTTAACAAGGCTTTAAGATAATTAATTTAAAACTAATGGTAGTAGTTATCAATTTGTTCTTACTGAACTTTGTTTTTCTTAATTAAATCACTTGAAATTCACAATATGGATTCTAGCCTTAATTACAATTAATTATATATTCTGTAGCTACATTTCAACCACGATTGAAATCATGTTGCAAGTTTAAAAAACTGATTGAAATACATAATCCATACAAAGAATGTACACTTAACTACATCAAATTTCACCGTTAATATAAAAAAGATTTCAGCAATAAAGGTATGGTTTATTTCTACTGTATCGCAAAACTCATTTTCAAATCCATCCCCTATAATTAATGCACATCGATGAAAACAAAATCATTTAATAAAACAACTACCTATTTGTAAAAATTTACCATATTTACTTAAAGCTTTGTGTAAGCGTTCAAAGATAAGAAGAAAATGGTTTGAACGGGAGATCTGTTAACATGAATATTAGAGGGAGTGCGCTAATATTAAAAAGGCGATTACGAGAAAAATTTTAAATAAAACACGCATTTTTTCTAACAAAACATAGAATATTCGTCAACGTCACAAAAAAACTAAATTTTGTTCATACCTACAACAAGTTCGATGTGTTTTTAATATTTTTTTATACTCCATAAGCATATAAAGATTATCTTCAATTATATTTTTTTGGCTTAAAAACTTTGTGTGTTCAGGAAAAATATGTCGTATCGGGAGAAATTCGGAATGCCGGGTCTTAAGTTTCAAGTTAGACACGTAATCGTCTAGGTTGGTTATATAAAATTTCCACCCGGGAATAAACCCGCCTTTAATACGCACATTATTTTAAAATTATTAATAAATCATTGAAGAAGAAGATAATACTAATAATTAAAAGAAACATGAAACAGAACAAGACACAGAAAATTAAAAGATAACGGTCACAACTAGGAATCGAATCCAGGATCTCTTGTCTTACCGGAACAGCGTCTTAACCACACGACCATTGAGACCTAGTGATTAAGCGTCATATTTGCCAATCTGATATATTACATTGATGGATATAACATTTAAAGGTTAAAGAAAAATGTTCCAACTAAAACAAACAAAAACAGGTCAAACTAAAAATACTTTATTAGACTCGACAATTTTACCCTCAAAACCACCTTGTAACATATATTTTTGTCTTAAGAGTCTAGAACACAACAGGACATCATTTGTTCGCCTGTCGAGACCAGTTCGCTGATCTCGCAGAATGGGACTCGCGCCCGGCTGCAGTGGATATAATATATTATGGCAAAGTAAAATTGTTGAATAGGAACTCCTGTGGTTGAATGCGCTAGCAGATACTAAAGACCATTTGTATCGACACCCCATCTGTTATTCTTGCAAGCTAACTTGCTTTAGTTCGGGAACTGGACTCAATTCGCAAGAAGAATTTAGATTCTTGAGCGGTTTACATTGAAATGGAGAACCTGAGGATGTAACGTATGTACAATGTTTCCATTTTGTCTTGTAATAGGGCATCAGTAATAATGTAGATTTTATAAGATATGATTTGAAATTTTCACGGTCAAAAGTGGTGTTTTATTATTGGAATATTATGCCATGTTCCACTTCCTCATTCTTCGCAGTTTCCAAAACGTCAAAACCAGGGCAGATGTGTAATGATAACATATAATTTAATGTGTAATGAAAAACATGTCTCCTTATATCCAAAAAAAATAATAAACACATACATACAAATACAGAATTCCTTAAAACGTCACGTTAAGTACACACAAACTTTACACAACAACATGATAACATAAATTTAAACACAATACATAATCACTATGGCAAGCAGTTCACTGCTTACAAAGGGCCAACATACATATATAATTGCCTTCCAGACAACATTAAAAATGAAAAAAAGTGTAAGTACATTTGAAAAATAACGGTTCTCTTTTACGCTCAATCAGCAAAATACTGAAAGTGAATAATATTGTTAAGTGATGTATTTATGTGCAATGTAATTTATAAATGTATTCATTTTAGTTATTTCTAGTGTTATCTATATAAGTAAAATTGTAATTTTCTTATAAGTGGAATTTAAACTTTAATAAATCAATATAAGAGATTTTGTATCATTATTCTGTTACCGAACTAACTTTTTAGTTCAGGAACTAGACACAATTCGCAAGGAGAATTGAAATTTTTTAGGTGATTAAAAGTAACACACAAAGTTTTATATTTTGTTATTGATTTTTTAATTAAAAGAAGAAACCTTATTAATTATGATTTGGTATTATTATTGGTAATAGTAATTTTCCATTAATTGGTTCGCAAAGCTCTTCTTGCCAATTACCTTATTTCAGTTCTGAAATCTCCATTCTCCTTATGAAATACAAGAAAAGCGATTTTATTAGTAAGTTCTTGTGAAATACAAGAATCGAGAATTTATTAGTAATTTATTTTTTATTTTTTATGTGACACCTCACAAGAGCGTCCCTGCCTGTGCAGAGTGTGCAGTGTAAAGATAGGGGAACTATGTCACCACCCGGTTGGGCGGCGTTGTGAGACGGAATAAGGTAGGGGCTGTAGAAAGGGATTTGTTAATGCGGGCTTTGAAGAGGCTCAGATTATAGGAGGGAGGAAAAACAGATGCCGGTAGCTCGTTCCACATACGAGCCTACTTACACAAAAACGAGTCGTAAAAACGGCCCGTTCTCATGAAGCCAACGTCAACCGTGAATGGGTGTTCAGCTCGTGTCCGTCGAGTTTCGCGCACGTGCACCGGTGCATCAGGAATCAATGCTGCTAGCTCCTTGGAGCAGGCTCCATTGAAATACCTGTAGAACAGACACAGCATGTCTATATTGCGTCTATGCATTAGAGAAGGCAATCGGTCTGTTAACAACGGATTGTCAATCAGACGGATCGCTCTCCTTTGCACAGATTCAAGTAGGTTTATTAAGTATTTGGGGGCACCAGCCCAAAGGTGGCTCCCAAATTCAATAGTTGGGCGGACTTGAGACTTGTACAGGGTCAGCAGCTGGTCACTGTTGAAGAATCTCCTAGCCCTGTACAAGACGCCCAACTTCTTGGAGGCCTGATTTACTCGGGCTTCTATGGAAAAAATAATTCTTGTGAAATATAAGAATGGAGATTTTATTATTAACTTCTTGCGAAATATAAAAATGGAGATGTTATCAATACCTTTTTGCTAAATACAAAAAATGAGATTTATTAGTTAGTTTAGTGAAATTCAAAAATATAAGAATGGAGATTTTACAAATAAGTTTTTAACTGGAGTCGTGGATATACCTACAAGTTATTTCTTAAAATTAAATTATTTTTTTATTTGTTTAAACGGTAAATATTTCACTATAAAATAATCTACGGGCAACTCGTTATGGCAATAGAAAACACGGTTAGGTATTCATTTTAGTAGTTAAATCGCGTGTAAGTTTATTTTTATTCAACGTTTCTGGCTTTTCATTATTCCAATGTGTTCTAGGCCATCATTTAAAACTATGGAAAGTGTGAAGGCGAATTTATTTCTTATTTACACGTAATGCTACATGTTATTAATTGTAAGTATTTTTAAAAACAGGCGATTACAATGTAATAAAGGTGCCAACTCTGCGATAAATTTCCTGTGGGAATGTAGAAAACACATGAACAATAAACATTAATTTGTGTTTATACTTACAAGTTTGTAAACCTAGACCACACGACAATGCTCCAACAAAAGATTAAAAAATAAATTAATTCTTTCCACATTAGATATAAAATGACAAAAGTTTTTAGTGTTTATTTTTCAACGTCACAACTGACCCTTTTACAAAAAAAAATAATGAACCTGAAGAAAAAATTGGAAAACAATTGAAAAAAAAAACAAAATGCACACTTCAAATGTATATTACATTCTTTATAAAATAGCAAGTATTTTTAATATTTTTGAATAACCAGCTATTCCTAAACGAAAATTCAAAACAGAAAAATTAGAAAAATTTACTGTCACATCTAGGATCTTAGTCACGTGACGTCCTAGATGTAACCGTATCTTTTTCTGACTTTCAAATTTTGGTTTAGGAATTGCTAATATTGTCTTCAATAATTAAAGCAAGTATTTTATTTAACTTTCAAAAGTTTTTTTAAATACTAAATCTCCAAAATTTAAAAAAAAATCTGTGAATTTGTTTTTTTCCTTCAGAAAATCTGAGCAATATATGTAATAATATGGCTTGTTACATTAATGAACATATTTATTTTGAACTCTATTGAGCAAACCTATTATTAAAAAGTTTTATTTTATTTATTTGATATTTTTATTGGAAAACGGCGATGTGCAAATCGATTCCTGTTTTTATTACCCAGTATTAACAGTGAAAACAAAACAATAAAATTCGTCAAAAAGTCTCGTTCCTTCCGTGTTTGTCACGCGAGTGAGTCGGATAGATTTATCGCTTCCCGTAACAGAACGTTAAAAAGGGTTGTGAACGTTAATCTACTTCACGCAGAGTATGTTGTGATAAAGTACCTACGCTTACTTTTACGTAAAACACTTTTGGACTTCAAATATTATATACGTGGCGTGAAGTAGGTACATATATGCACGTTGGTGTATTATTGTATGTGTTATATGTTCTTATTTGATTTATGTTACCACCATGATAGTTCATTTGCCTTGTTTGGGATATTTAAAAAATAATATTTAAAAATAGACAAGGAGTTTGTTTCGGTCCAGATTCAGCAGAAAACATTAAAGAAAACTATCGTCTTTATATATGTAATTAATATTTTCATATAAATAACATTTAAGTTAAAATTATATTATTATATTTTTTATTTATTTATTAACGCCCTTTTACATGAGAATATTAAGAAATATACATTATTTATTGTACATAACTGAATTGCTTCACTAAGAACATTTTATATTTGTTTAAAGATAAATTTAAGATGTCCACTGACTTGGTATAATTGTTTCCCTCCATTAGTATTCTGGGCAAAGAGGAATACATATGGTAGTTAGTCCCAGAATTTAAACACTGAAATAAATCCTGACATCTAGTATTACGTTGTGGAATCCGAAAGCTTATTACATTTCTTAAAGTTATTGTTATATGTTGTTTTTCAATCCCAAATATTAAAACACTTTGTCTGCCCCTCCCGGAAATGAATAATTGGATCCACCCTCGCATGTGCAATATTCTAGATAGTAGTTAGCTAAGAGGATACTCATCAAATATGGTACTGCTAACAATAGAGCTGTCGATAATGCAGAAATTGAGACTTATATTTATAATCTTTGCAATAATTTAATTTAGTAAATAAATACTATTGCAAGCTAAAGAACGAGGCCCAAAATCATTCCTTTCGCCTGTTCACAAAACTTTGGGAATTTGGTAAGGAGACAATGAAAGATGTAGGTTGTGAGGTCACAAGTTTTATTTTGAGGCAGTAGCGCAATTGTGAGATGAGTCCGGACCGATGACGATGACACCAGGTGTAGGCGGCGATGACGGAGGTGGAGTTCTTGAGGCGATAAAGTCGGTGGCTCGACAACGCGTTGGTGGAGTCCGGACTTGTGGATGTGTTCAGCACTGGTAAAGACTTTGAGTCTTCCTGAGTCAGTGGGAAGCAGGATATCCGGAGGTATTATTGTCCTGGTCAGCAGATGCGCGGGAAATACAGGCCGGCGACAATGTCGCGTTAAATCATTACTAAAAACCTTAAACAAATTAAATACCTCTGTTTCTGTTAATGTATTTAAACACTGTAAAATAATTATATGTACTTGTGAATTGGGTTGGAAGAAGTAGGATGTACCTATATGCTATACCTTTTCTTTGTTATCTATACTTGTAATTTTTGTTTTTTGGATTTGAGTTTAAATAATTACTTACATTTAGTTATTAAGACGTTTAAACTATATCCCAATCTATAATCATAACGTATCGCGAATGTAAAACCTTTGTCTATGGAACTAATATCGCAGACTGAAACTATACCACGCTTTTATCACGATCTATCACTAACGCGATATATTTAAAACAACTCCTCGTTTTGACGTGTGATTTACCAAGAGGACATTTACATACTATGATCTCTCCATTTTATTGGCGATCAACACTGAGAAAAATGAGTATCTATAGCTAATTTAAAAGTTTGTTAGGAAATAATATATCTATAAATTCATTTGTTAAAGGCCTGTTTCTAACCGGATTGAAGAAATTCTTAATTAATAAGCAATATTTTTTTATCAGTAAGTTTTCTCGGTGTACCATGATACGGGCATGAGTGTAGTACGTATGATAGTCAAGAAAATACAAATAAATTGTGAAATGTTATATGTGTTTTTTTTAATTAAAATTGTATTGATATGAGCGGTAAAAAAAGTAAGTTTAAGGATAATTTTGAGAGATTGGAATAAGTCGAAGACAGACATAGAAAATCAGGCACGATGAAGTGATTCAAAAACGTGAATTTGGAATCAAAATCTCAAAATTAAATGCGTACCGTGTCTAAACCACCTTTTTTATGAATCTTAAAAATAATACATTAGCAATAATTTTTAGCAGTAAGTTTTCTCCATTTATCACAATTTATTGGTGATGTATTACAAAGCCGACGCAATTAAACTATCTCCGATGACATGACATGATCCGTAACATTCCATAAGTTCTCAATCACTCTACTACCCAGGACCGATAATAATTAATTATTCCACCTCATGTAATGAAACCAACCATCAATTCATTAATGGCACTCTATAAGATATTCCTCAGACTAATCGATGCAGATCATGCATGTATCAGAATCCATTACACCCAGTCATTACCAACTAATACAGCGGCCTAGTTGCCAGTGCCGGACTAACCATAATGATGGGTAGGGAATTGCTTCGGGGCCTCTCCTTTAGGAACCCTACGAAAGGATTAAAAAAACTTATATAAAGCTTTCTTAAATGCGTATTTTAAAGAGAACAAACAAGAAGTTTTCCATCAATTTTCAGTGAAATTTGTCTTGTAGATATTTGGCCTGCAACGCTTTTCCTTTGGCAATACTTTTTGTGTGAATAATGCACGAAATAATGAATAATGCATAAGTCACAACTGTCCAGCGCCAGTGGGACTATAGCATATCCATTTGAGGTATGTTGTGAGGCCGTAGGGAGTGGAGATGGGAAGATGTGAAGAGGATGGTTAAGAAGAATCTAACTCTTCAGATCTGGCCACTAAGCCTAATTAAAAAGTGAAGGTTACTGAGACAACGCCCTTGGTTTTACTAAACTAGGTCCAGTGGACATACTTAAGATTTACCGCGTTTAGTTCAGACAAGCTATCACCAACTGTCACCGGCTATCATAAACACGTCGCTCTGGGTTCTTTATATGAAAAATTGCCTCCCTGTGCTTTTAAGGGAAACGCAAAAATCATTCACAATATAAAAAAAAAACAGAAATCATGGAACTTCTTTCTTTTCGGAAATACACATAATATATTATTATTTCAATAAATAATATTATTATTCACAGGGTTTTTAGCTACTTGACAATAGTAAGTATCATAAAAAAATAATGTGAGTTAGCGAACGTAGCAATACATGACATAAGGACAACCTACTGCCAGAAGGTTGTCTTATCCAACGTTTCGCATTCGCTTGGTGTAATCGAGTAAACGTATATTGTCATCTTAATCACACCCGTCATGTAAACAAAATATTTTAATTTTAATTTTTTAACCAACAAAGTTATGAAGTAGGAGCATAATACAACGTACAGTCGACAAAATCATGTTGTAACACCCATGAAACTACCTCCCCAGTCCGCCTAGTAACATCATAATATTTATAATAGTCTTTAACTTTAAACAAAATTGCATTCGTCGCAACTTTTAAGTACATAAACGCTGCCCGGTTGTATATATATTTCGTCAATACATCCAAGTATTTGAATGTCTATCTTTATCATAAATGAACAACGTTTAAATTAAGAATTTACTGGAAACATAAGCCACTTATTACTTGCCACGTTTTGGGTTAATTTTGTGCGACAATAACGTGTCTACATGTGATGTAACGTCATTCTATTTCAAGCAATTCATAATGGTAGTTTTTTTTCCGCTCTCCCGCTTTGGGTTAGAGATGGGTGATGAATATGATCAGAATAGGAAATATTTTGGGGGCGGCACTGCTAGCGGCCTACCAGAATCGGCAGAACATAAGACGCCAATTAACATTTCAAATTTGCTGATTCTGTTTATCATAACATTAGTACGCAAATTGTTTTAGTGAGGGTATAAATATTTGAGCGTTCAGATGCCTAACTCGTTCCTAACGATCTCATAAATATGCAAATAATAAAGTGGCTGTTTGGTAAACAATGCATTCAGGAAATATCTAGTTGTTTGATAATTTAAGCCCAAACAAATACTGTTTGTTTTGTTAATTGTTTTAAGCAATAGACTCGTTAACTACAGAAATTCAGTACCAGAATTTACTTTAATACTTTACTTTAATTTACTTTAACAACCATTACGTGTAACTTAAAGATTGATTTAGAAAATAATCGATTAGCGTCGTTTTGTGACATATAAAATCATCGTAAGTCGTAAGAGAACTTTGCAATAAAGCTACCATAAATGTGCGATACTTGGTTAGGTATAGCCTACATTTTTAACATCTCGAATCTGAACAAAAAATAATCAAGTCATCAAATATTCCAAATTTTTTTCTTCTTCTTTATTTTCGTTTTTTGTTAAGTTAAAATAAATATACATATTTCACTTTTTCAACCTAAAAATACGCAGTAAAAAATTTAAATACTAAAACAAATAATTATAAGCAATAATTAGTCGCCTGAAATATCAATACAAATTGAAAATATCTCCCGAGTAAAAATAAATGCCGCCAACGGAAATTGAACCCGTGCCTTCTGATGTCCGGTCAGGTGCTCTGAAACCACTGAGCTATGTAGGTTTATTTCCAACCCGCCAAATGATTCAACATGTACCTACTAGTAACTAAAAACAGAAAAAAAAAAAAAAAACTAACGCACAGAAAACGATCTTAAAGGTCCAACTAAAAATATTCAACTGCTGTGACGTACTAGATATACGCCAATTATACGTTAAAACACTACTAAACTACATTTTTGACAAAAAAAAATAGATTTCAACATACACAAAATAGCACTAACAGACCAGTTAGACAAGCGTACAAAGAAAACATAAAAACTCCGACAATAAATTCAAGCTTTGGACAAAGACACTACCAATACCATGCTATAAAAGCTTTCAACAGTGTAAAACTTGAAATTAAAATTGAGTAAAATAAAAATAAATTCACACAAAAAATTACAAAATGGATTAAAGAACAAAAAAGACAATATTACCAAAATTTCATAGCATAAAATAAAAATAAAACCTACACGTAACACACAAAACCAATATAAACACACATCACTCACAAACACACAAGATTATTTTCATTGTATTATTTTTTTAATTTTAAATGTATTATTATGTATTTCGTATTTTTAATTTTAAATTTATTATTTTCTTTTCAAATTATTTATTTTCTCTTTAAATGTAATATTAGATTAGATTTTCAAATTATAAAATGAAGGCCTCAGCACGGGCAAGCCACCCAGTGAGGCCTACATTACTGGAAAACATAAATTGTAAAAAATAATGTACCAAATAAAAAAAAAAATCAATCAACCACAACTGCTTATTATATTATATATTATCATTTTTCTCCACCTGTAAACAACCAACTTTATTTTTGTAGGAAAGGCTTTGTTAGTGCTAAATATCTTACTAGATGGCGTCGAGACATATTATATCTTAATTTATTGGCCAAATATTTTTGACTTGTAAAATATTATTATGTTTTAATCATAAACTAATGTTTATAAGACAAGGTTTTATGCATAGCATATAGGATAACAAATAATTACAAGCAATAATTATAAGAAAACCGGACATCAGAAGGCACGGGTTCAATACCCGTTGACGGGATTTATTTTTACTCGGGAGATATTTTTAATTTGTATTAATATTTCAGGCGACTAATTATTGCTTATAATTATTTGCTATCCTTTATGCTATGCAAAAAATCTTGTCTTATAAACATTAGTTTATCGTTAAAAAAAAATAACTTAAAGACAGAATTGTTTGACGGTCCTCGTCCGCTCTGCCTATCACTGCTGCAAAACGATGTGATAGTTAATTAATATAAGTTATTCACGAGATGAGACTAAAAATACAATGAAATCTTCATAGTATATATGTGTTACAAACGAATTAACAAAAATAAAATAACATCTACGTCAATATTTAATATCTCGCAATAATCACCTTACATTAGAATAGTGCCAAAACTTTGCGATATAGCAGAAATATTATGTAAATCAGTCATTTGGCAACGCATTTCCAGATTCTAAAAAAGTCTTTCGATTACCATAAATATTTCTACCCCTCCCTCTGATAAATGCTAATTGAGACCACCAGCAAATATGTTTATTGCCAAGTATTATCTCCGCGTTTTATCGAGTGGAACGAAATATAATCGTATTAAAAGAAACTTCCCAAGCAATCGAATTGAGGCATTAAAACCTTAACTTTTAACATCGAAAGAAATTTATATATTACACAAATAATAATACTAGAAAACCTCTGCATCATGGGATGTTACTGAGTAATTCGAGTTTTTATTGACATATTCAAAAGAATGATAATAAATTATGCCTAGTTTTTTTTATCAACAAACATAAACTGAATATCACCACTTTTTTTAATGTATATTTTATTCAGTTATAAAATTTTACATCTTATAACTAATATATTATTTTCTAGGACTACTATAATATTATTTACTACTTATACACTAAAATTTTGACTTCACAACATTGAGACATAATCCACGAAAAAAAAAAAAACTGCAAGACTTTTGGCTTCCTTAACAGTTACCGGAGTTCATTCAACATTTTAAAACCTTTATAATAAATATTGTTTTGTGTTCCCGATAAATGTGTTTTAGGAAGCCTAAAATCGTTGCAGTTTCTCGTAAGATATAAATGAACTGTACTATTAATTCTAACATTCTTTGACATATAGCCAGGTAACATTTTATTTTTTAACTTATAAATAAACACTAAGGTATTATAAACTAATTGTTGCCACACACTTAAAAGATTGAGTTGACGTTGCATGGTTTTTATCCTGGTGTACCTGCTACAACACAATATTGACATCATGCCTCTGTTCTGGATTATTTTCACTCTCTTAATTTGAGTTTTGTTACTCAGAAAGATTACACTTGTGCAATAAATTCAGATGGAATGTTACAGTGGTATTGTAGACCAATGTACTTGTTTCAATGTCCAATTTTCCCTTTATCCTACATAAGAAATTAACCTTTTTCGCAATGTTTTAAATTTAAAATTTCAAACATAGTGTTAAATTTTAACTTGTTTTTGATTATGATTCCCAAGTATTTAATTTATTTTACTTCTTCAATATTTTGATTGTCTATATGTAGGACAGTATGTACGTTTAGTTTAAAGCTTAAAAATAATATTGTTGAGATATAGTTCTTCAATTTGGGAGGCGGGTTTCGGTAACGCTGCCCCAGGAACCATTTATTGGATAACCAACACCTGTTTTATGGGTCACCCCAAGTGGTTCACTACGTTTGGTGATTTAGCAGGGGTGCCCGGGTTCATCGGGTGAGGTGTGTTCAGAATGCGCCTACCCACCAGCTGCATGGCGTGCCGGATCGGGCTGATTTAGGGAGGATTTTATGATTATTTGTTAATTTTCAAATCGGTTAAAAGAAGTTTATTATTTTAAATACGTTTCATGGCTCCAGAATATTTCAATGTATCTTCTTTCTTCAAGGATTTGTCTTAATTACTAATTTTTGGAAATTTTAAAGTTAATTTTTTATATTTATGAAGTAAAATGTAAATAATACAATAAAACCAACCGATACCGATTACCATTCATCACAACCACGTCATACATCAGCACAGGTTTTCCCGGTAAGATGTACACATGCAAGAACCATGTAATTTTTCTTTCACAGTATATCCTTCTCCAATCTACCTTAAATCTACTCAAAATTTTAAAATACATTTAAAGCACCGTTATTATGATACCATTATAAATATTATTCCATTACTATGTTAAATGATTACTCTTTAATTTTGAGGAATGAATAAATGAAAAAAATGGAAAAAAGTTAGTTAAAAGCACTCGTTGTTCGAGTGGAATGACTTTTGACGTTTGGCGTATGTAAGAGAGTACCTTTGACGAGACTCAAGAATAAAAACGTCGACCAATGTACGTACTTTCGACGGCGATTGCAAGCGGCCTGGATTGGAGAATCGATTCTCTGGTCAAATTATTCGTCTTCCTGTAAAACAAAATGACTTTAACGAATGATTTGAGAAATTTCATAGTAAATTATCAGTAAAGCACGAATATTTTATGAAGAAGACGAAACACGTGTTCTTAAATTTATTCAGACAAGTTCACACAACACGTGTTCAGATATGTTCGGAATGACTAATAATCTATTAGGAAATAGTTAAGCAGTCATATTTTTTAACAGTTTTCTGATAAAAAAGCAGTACTCATTTGTCTCCGTGTGGAGCCAGCGAGACTATGGCATTCCCAATTGAGATGTTTTGTGAAACTGAATATTGTGGAGAGGTGATGTAAATAGGGTAGTGGAAGGTGGATACGTTTCTGGGTATTCAAATCTGTTCACCAAACACGGACAAACACATTTCAACTAACAAACTAACTAACTAACCATCACGCCGTTTCCCCGCAGGGGTAGGCAGAGAGGACGGACCGCCAAACGACTTGGTCTTGGCACACACTTCTTGCCTCATTCACATTCATACATCGTCTCATACATACTCTTCTATTATTCTGACTCTTGACATGGCCCGACTCGAGTATCTGATTCACTTGATCGTGCCATGTCTTCCTCGGGCGTCCCCGACTTCTGCTACCATTCAAATTTGCATCATATATCCTCCTTACACTCCTATCTTCGCTCATTCGCTCTACATGCCCAAACCATCTAAGCGTCCCTTTCTTAATCTTACTCATTACGCTTACGCCTTGCACTCTTTGCGGATCTCCACATTCCTCACACGATCACACATGGTTTTACCACAAATACGCCTCTGGGATCTTATTCCAAAAGCATTTAATCTACTTTCATCCTTTCTTTGCCAGTTCCATGCCTCACTTCTATCCATCAAGGTAGGTACCAGCACTCCGTTGTGGACTGCTAACTTCGCTTCTTTGGACAATTTTTTGTTAGCGCCAACGGCGTTCAGTCCTCCATTAACGGAATTACCTGCATTTACCCTTCTTTCAATATCTCTGTCAGCCTTCCCATCTCTCGTAAACATACTTCCTAAATACACAAACTCATCCACCTGCTCCATTTCAAGCAGCGTTTTAATTCTAAATGGTGGAAACTGGTTTAAACCATGGTTGTACTGAGAATATCTTTCGCTTTGGAACGTGCCAAAATATACTACGCATATGTTTCTTTTAATTAGAAAATTTTTAAATAACAAAAATAAAACAGATCAAATTTTATTGCGCACCCCAGGATTTGAACTCGTGACCTCCGGCTTGTACAGAGAAAAAATATTCCATTAAAAAGTTACAGCATGTCAATCCAGAAAAAAATTTAGTCATTCAGAATATATCGAGAAAACTTTTTCTTCTCCTAATAAATATCATGACAGAACGCGATAATATCAGTATGTAAATATCGATTATTATGTATGGACACGTGCTCCGCCGTCCTCATAAAACATTAAATTTTATCTGATACTTTGTTAGAAACTCTGTCAATTCATTTGTTAAAGGCCTGCAGTACCATTTTAAATATGAAAACGAATAATTTGGCCAGGTTTTTAGTAAATCAAGAGACTTTTATATCGGTTGGATTTCACCGTGTGCTAGTCGAAATTCTTATCCCTCGACAACAGAGGCTTTTTCGAATTTCAAATTTATTTCCTTATAATCAATATCATAACCGACTCAATTCTAAAAGCATCTGCCGACTAATAGAAATTTCAGTAGGTAATAGATGGGAAAATTATATAAGGGATGCAATTTTCGATTTATAATATCGTCTCTTGATGGGGAACAGATGCGCGGCTTTTTTCATAGAAAACTAAAATTTGGATTTTTGGCCAAATTACCTAACCAAACGACATAATACATGTTTTAAATCAAAGTGTGTATCAAATATCTAGTACGGATGTGCGCTACTTTATTCAAGTTTTAAATTATAAAATATAAAACTTTGGCAATTATTATTGAGTTTTTATTTATTTATTTATTTTATTTTATTTAATACATGTTACATTGTTTTGAAATTTACATAAAGTAGATATAATGAATCACCATACTAGGCGGCTGCCTGTTTCATGGTGACCAATTGAGTGTAATTACTTTGTATGAAATATGAAATCTAGTGTAAACATATGAAATTAGTAACTATATATGAAGCTAAAATTTTGGAAAAATTGTAATAAAAAGTAGAAGATAGAAATTAGAAAGGAGAAAGAAGTAAATTAGCATTAGATTGTAAAAATGTACATAATTATATATATAATTTTTTAATATGTGTGCATGCAAGCACACATGTGTATAACATAATATGTTTTGAGTACTGGTGTAACTATACTGTTAACACCATTGATGCCGGCATACACAAGACACATTTTCTCATATAAATCGTTAAATGGTCAAAAATGCAGTTATACTGTTATATCCGCCCATCAAAGATATAGCAGCAGACATACCTATATACATATAACAACACATGTATACATACACCATATGTTTAGTGTAATTATTTCAAAAAAATAATAATTACTCTGTTTACCGAGCAAATATGATTCTGTAAAAAATTTAAAAAAATCTTTATTTAAATTACAAATAGTAAAATTTCTATCAAAAACATTTTTTTCTAATTATATTAAAGCATTAGGTTGGGTAAGGTTATTTTTTGCCAATTAAAATTAACTCACAAAAAATGAAAATGTCTTTATTCCTCTAAAATCATCCGAAATTGAATTTTCAATGGCCTTTATTTTTTTAATAAAAACACACAAATAAATAAACAAATAACACATTTTGATTATTAAGAACTTTTCAGTTTGGTCTAGTATTTTGTCTTCAAATTTAAGTTTTGTATGAAGAAGGCCGCGCTGCCTTTCCCCCTAAGGGTTGCGCAATAAATTCTTACGCAAAAAAGCCTCTTATAAATTTTTGGTTATTTTATATTTATACTTCAAAGCCAAGGAGTTACCAACTGTAAAACAAAGCTAATAGTCAGACCGACGGGCGCTGCTCGCGGCTTCCCTCCATAAGGTTTTTTGCAATGAACATACACCCCGAGCATTAAATTTATTCTATGTCATTATTTTGTCTTGCTATTTGAATAAACTAATTTCCTGTGTCTGTCTTTTCAAAGAGAAAAGCTGTTGGGATGGATTTCCTTTGTATACTGAGGGAGAATATGTTTTCGCTAAAATAAAATACTCAAACTATCATAATAATACAATTCTATCGTATCTTCTTACATAACATTTTTTCTTTGTTTCTGCGTTTAAATAAGGCTTTTTTACTGTGTATTTGATTACAAGTTTTCACAAAAATATGTACTTATTAAACATACAACGAACGGGAGAGATAGATTTAGTAGCTCCTGACTATACTAATCTAGTCGCTATGGTTAATGCTTCTGATGTTCGATGTCTTACAAGGACGGTAATAAAAGTAACCACCTCCACCGCGCACAGTGGTAAAGTTTTGTCTTTGAGTCTAGAAGTTGTGGTTAAGATTCCCGTACAGGGCAAAATGTGGAATATTAATTTGATGATTTCAGTCATCATCACTTTTAACGTTCATGATTTAAATACAGCCAAAACAAAGTTGATAAACATAACGGGGGTTTCACAAGAATTTTTCTGACCTTTATAGTTAAAAGTACCTACATATTTTGATATTATTTTTAGAAACTTTTTCTATGACAGAACTTTTTTTTTGATAAAACTCAGTTACACAGTTAAGGAATGTATTAAATTATTACCAGTGTTTGATTATGCTTGTTTTCTGAGACATATAATCATTGTGTATAGTATATTTATACCGTTGATATTAAAAAATAAAATAAATTAAAAAATGCATCATAACCTTTCGACGTCCCATGATAAATTAATGTATATGCATCAAAAAATTCAATTCATAATAATTTTTAATTCCTTTTATTCATCTCTTTTAAAAGGAACCGATGCATTACAAGCAACCGAGCAGTTCTCGAAAATTTACACCAAATTAGGACAGCAGTTAATAAAATTCAATCGGAGATTAGTTTCTTTGAAAGAAGATAAGCACTTGAGGCGGTAGATTTTCCTTTGAGATATAAAATTAACAGAACAAATTCATTTGAAATGCTACTAATATTCAAAACATTTCGCTAATTTGCATATTTCTTATACCCGTATATTGGTATTGTACAGCTGTGGTGTACCAGAATTACTTTTAATGGGCCTAGTATCTATAAAACAAATTCCTTTTTATTTGTTATCATAAATTTATCGACACACAATAATAATAATTATACCTAGCTCTCTCAATAAAAATTTAGGCATATTAGATCTATCAAAAAATTTATATATAAAGATGCAAAAGTCGGTTATTTTGAATACATGTAGAATAACGAAAGATTTTTTAAATATTTATGTTGAGGGATCAGTAGGATTTATAGGCCCTGTTAGGAGTTCTACCGAGCCGAACCCTCTGATATGAAAATATCTGGAGTCGGTGAATTATTTTCCCATTTGATCTCTGGTGAGTTGACGTGTTGTTCTTGTATTGTTTTGTATTTATTTTGCTTATATAATGCACTTGCATAATTTTGATTGACTAGATGATCATATGTAGAAAAGTGTGTGGAAGGGTTTAGTTTTTCCTGTGGGGAAGATTTAACCCGGACATAAAATCGGAAGATTAATAGACACTTTTTTATCGCTTTAACACGATAAATAGCTGACAAAAGTTTCACACATTATTTTACTTTAAGCAAAACATATTTATCATTTGATTAACATTTAATTGGAATTTCGTAATACCCGAATCAATATTTTTTTCTCGTATGTTTCATATTTCTTTTTGTTTTTTTTTATCAAAACATTAAAATCACTTATATTATTTAATTATTTAACAATCGAGGAGCATTTTCACAAAAAGATCTGACCCAAAACATAAACATAAAAAAAAACACTTGACAGAGCATTTGTACAATTTTGTGTGAATGGCATTGAAGTCAAATCTAGAGAGAGGTGGAATTGCATGGCAGCCATTTTGCACGACAAACTTTTAAAAATATTTGTACGGAAAGTGGTATTATTGTTACTCTCTTAATTTTTAGTGCAATTATAACCGCTTATGATTTTTTTAAGTATTTGATGAAACAGTGAAATTTTCAAAAATTTATATAGTTTTCTATTTTATGTGTAACAGAAAATGAAAATTTTTCGTTGAGTGAAATATCTACAAACTTTAATTTATATAAAATTGAAATAAACAGGTAGGTTTACAATATAAAAGAGCCTTTAATATCGTATTTCAGTACATCTAAGTAGGGCCCCAATTATGCAATTGGTCCAAAGAAACGTCACTATATCAGTGGAAATAATTTTTTCAAACTTTATTCGGGTAGGTAAATACCATAATATTAGGTAACGTAGTAGCATATATAGTAGGTAACGAAACGTGAAACATATGCTTCGTTTATATTTGCAGTATTATACTTCAATGATGTATTATATTTATGGGTATAATCTCTAAAAGTTGTTCCAATAAAAAAAGGAACAACAATTTCAGAAAAGAAAAAATTATTTTTACTGAACCATTTAAACAGCCATCTTGAAATGGGAACGGAACGTGCAAACAAATTTACAGATAGGCGAATTGCAAAATGATCGAGTAATAGCGGGACTAAAATATACTATAATAATACATGATAATATACAATAAAAACATGTTTATATTTCTGAGTCTATGAACAAAATGTCAGTGTAGTCTGTCTTTCTTGTAGCTTGGTTGTTCTATAATTATTTTTAATGTGAAGCTTTCGAGCTTTTCAGAATAAGGCCGCATTAAAAGACCCCCACAACCGATAACTTTTTGAGTGTAAAGTTTACAATAATATTTTCGTAACTAAAAGCCTATTCGTTGGAATTTTAAGGCAACTTTCCCCATTAAATGTACTGATTCAATTTCCTAATTGTTTTGGTTTGACAGCGCTCATGTTTTCAGAATTATCAGGCAAAATGAAACAGTTTGACTTCAATGAATACAATTAGATACACTCTGTTAACAATTTATCAGAAGACCCTTTAGTTTAACGAACGGAAGCAAAAACGCGCTTTTGAGACAAACTTGAATTCAATTTAAATAATTGTAATGGCTCTGCGAAAGTTCACGGAGAAAGATTACTGACTACTACCCCTGGACCATGAAGGCCTTCAAAATGTAGGTCATCACTTATTTTATCATTTATCTTTGGACATACTATACCCATACCGGCCTCAAAAGTTTCAAGTTGCGCTGATTCCTGAAGGTTTAGAAATGTATTATAAACTGTATTCATTCATATGCACATGAATAGTAACGAAAAATAATTGTTTTGATATGAAAGTTGATAAACCACGTTGTTTAATAATTAGAATCAGGCAGCTAACAATAAAATTTCGAAAATCCCGCTTAAAACAAACCGCTTGTTTTTATTTACGCAAGAAAAAAACATCCCCAAAAAGTGTGTTATTTTATTTTGCGAAATTTAGGCACAAATATTTAAATGTTTCCTGATAATTTTCCAAATAAATAATTTTTCCACATTATACAATAAAACCACAACCGAAAAGATGTTCGTTAGTAGGAGATTTTGAAATTTAAAGCAGTTTTTGTTCATATACCTTATGCTATTTTTTTATGTGCTCATATAATGATTTATCGAATTTTTCTAAGGCCAAGATGTTCTATTCTACTCGCAGTATTTATTTATTATTTTGCATTAGTGGTGATAGTTGTTCACCAGCCCCCTTACCCCGTGTCATCATGTGCCGAGCCAATACTTCTGTTCTTTTTTTAAATTTTTTTTTATTATTTTTATTTCTTGCTATAGCAATCCCGATGAGTTACAAAACTCATTGGAGGACGAGAGGAACTTACATAACACAGGTGGGAGTTAAAAGGTACAACTTTACATTATTATATTGAAATCAAAATTATAAGTTTCACATGCAAAACAGTACAAAAATAGAAAAAGGGGGCTAAGTAGAATAAACTAGAGGGATATACACATAAACACAGAGCCAAGGAAGGACTTTAGAAGAAGTTACTTACCCACTAATAACATTGGTAAAAATAGATAATGCTCGATTACAAATACATGGGATAGAAAAAGAGAGATACAAAAGATAGTACAATATGACGAGAATTACGTATTTTCGTTTTTATGTAATTATTGTTTATATGTTTTTATAAATTATTCTCTTAAAACTTTTCTTTGAATTTTTGGATTTTGATGGCTGTTTTATACATAACTGGAAGGGAGTTTATAGAGTTTGTAGGCAATAAAGTTAAGCTATTTTATTCCATATGTCGTAGTTTGTGTAGAGGAATGCGGATTTTATTGTTATTCCGAGTATTGTGGTTGTGGATATTTTGATTGTAAGGTAGCTTGATGTTAGTATGGGTTGATTGTTGTGTAAATTGTTGGATGGTGGTCGTGATTTCATGTTTGGGAAGGACTGCGATAAAAAGGATACCGGAAATTGAATAGATTTCCTTATCCTCGAATGTGTATGCAGTGAAGAATTTTATAAACAGTTACTGCAAGAGCTTCACTCGTTTGTGACTGGAGACGTTGGTAGTTCGTCTCAAACGTCTGTGTCTCAAAGACATTTTTAGCTCTAGAAAAAATAACGCGAAGACAATTTTTAAGGAGATAATTTAAGGTAAAGTGAGACACAGACGAAAAATAAAAAGAGAAAAGGAAAAATAAACGGAAATATAGGGAAAAAAATATATATATATGGAATAACAAGTAAAAAATGAAGTTAAATATTTGAAAGGACGACACAACACCCAACAGTATGGATTATATGAAGAAATTATAAACATATAATGTAGTTTTTTCTGAAATAATTATAAATATATTACAAGGTGTTTTTTAGACGGTTGAGAGATTTCTGTAACCCGACTTAAGATTTAAGATAAAAATTTTATAATTTTATTGTGAGTTTTGAGAATATAATAGAGAAGAAACATACTCCTATAGTTTGATTAACTGTTTGTTCTCTTTAGTTCATGGTATAATCTTATCTGTCGGTGACTTTTGTTGATGCCAACTGACAATATTTTTATTTCAACGGTCTTCTGTCACCAGTGCTAAGCACCCAGCATTGACCATCATAAGTGTGAACTAATGTCGTCCACGTTTTTCTTGCTTCTATTGGACTTCTGAGCCTCACATAACTCTTGCCATGGTTATTTGTTTGCTTCGCCAATTTTTTCCTGCTAAGCGCTTTTTTTCCTCCTAACGTCAATACTAAAATTTATATTTAGGAGTCGGGTATGGGCACAGTCGTCCCAGTTACTATGTATTGGTCACACTAAGTGGTTAGTTACGTTTGGTGACTTAGCAGGGGTGCCCGAGTTCATTCATAAAATATTACTGGTGATGAATAAGTAGAACTTGCAATGTTGTTATGTCAACACTAAATTGTATCATGTATAGATTTATTATGTCTGTGAATACCACAAGAGTCCCAACTGCTAACCACAAATTGTTAGGATATATTTTGGTGCTAAAGAGAACGGGGATAGAAAGGAGATGGGGAAGAGGTTGGGAAGATTATTTCTACTTCAAGCAACGCGCAACGTTTCGATTCCGAATGGTAGTGTAGATAACCCACATCATCATTATTTGCAATAGTGGTATCTCACCAATGCGATACTGAGAGTATTCACTGATTTTTTATGCTATAATTGATTTTTTTTAACCCCAAACAAGTTAAATGCCCGTATAATGGTGGTAACATAGAACAAATAAAAACATATTATATTATAATATGTACAGGGTTTTCCAATAAGAGGTGTTATTTTGATATTCAATCGTAAAAGATCAATGGTTTCGTTGTTTGTGTGGCAAGTAGCGCCGTCTTCTTGAAAGTAAACGTTGTCCAGATTAATACCATCTAATTTCGGCCATAAAAAATCATTAATCATCTCTCGATAGCGCAATCCATTCACCGTAACTATTGCTCCAGCCTCATTTTCGAAAAAGTAAGGTCCAATGACTCCGCCGGACCATAAACTGCACCAAATAGTCACACGTTGAGAATAAAGAAGTTTTTCAACAATAACCCTTGGGTTTTCCGAGCCCCAGATGCGACAATTTTGCTTGTTGACGAAGCCACCGAGGTAGAAATGGGCCTCATCACTCAAGACGATTTGTATTTAATTCACTCAAGTGAATTTAAATAATTTCAACGCGTTGTTGAAGCATGTATCGTTCCATTTTTAATAATAACGTAGTTTCTACTTGTAAAATGTTGAAAAAATGACAGCTTCAAAAGTAATATCTACCGATATAGCGGGCTATTCAAAATAACACCTCTTGTTGAAAAAACCTGTATATTTGGAGTAAAACTTATAATATAACAAAAATACATTTAAAAAAGGCATACATACTATTATAAAAACAAAATTAATATCTTGCATTGACCAAAAAACATTCAGACATTTAAACAGATGATATTTGTTTGAGAATTCGTTATAGGTAAAAAGATACGCTCTTTTAATGTAGGTATTTTATCTAACAAAGATTTGTGAAACACGATTTTTTTTCTGAATTTGCATATCGAAAACGCAAAGCACATAAAATATCATCAATGGATAAAAATACGTCATGTTAGATTGTATCATTATCGACACGATGCCACTGTAAATAGATCGATAAAAATACATCCAGCAGTAGAATATTCCTGCGTATTATTATATGCCGTAAAAAAGTCTCTGGCATTCGTGAAATACCGTAAAATGTGTATAAAAATGATAATGTAAAAGTCGCACTGATTTACGGCCGTCCATATCGCTAAGTAGTTGTTTGAAAACGAAGATTATTATTATTTATTTCTTTGCGAAAAATTGAGTCGATATATTTTTTCATCGGGTATTTAAAAATAAAACAGATCGATTCCCAGAGAGCGGATGCAAATGACGATTTAAAGGAATTTTTATGACGGTAGCATTAGTTTCGTCCTATTTTTCAATTTTTAGATTTTTTTAAAAGAAAAATAAAATTTTCTGAAAAGAAATGTGTACTGTTTTATTTCTTATTTTGTTCATATGTTTACACCTTGAAGATGTTTACGTGTATACATTAGTACAGGTAAGTTGAACAAAGGAGTACAATAATAAAATCCTTTGTTCAACTTACCTATACTAATGTATAAATGTAAACATCTTCAAGATGTAAACATACAAATAAAGAAGTTTTTAAAATATTGCATAGAATAATAAAATGATCATGATTTTTTTAAATGAAATTATAAAGAATAGGTACAAATTATTAATAAGTTACATATAATTTTTAATAAGTTAATTTAATTACCCAGTTAGCAGAGAAATATTCTATCTAGGATCTTACCTTGGGAAGTAGGTCCATTAGGCAAGGGAGCTATGGCGTCACCCGGTTGGGCAGCGTTGGGAGGCGGGTTAAGATAGGGGCTGTAGGAAGGGCTTTATTAATTGTGGGTCGAAGAAGCCCGGATTATATGAAGGAGGAAAAACAGATATCGGTAGCTCGTTCCACATACGAGCCGTCTTAAAAACGAGTCAAAGAAGCATCCAGTTTTCATGAAGCCAACATCAACTGTGAACGGGTATTCCGCTCGTGTACGTCGAGTTTCACACACGTACATCGGTGCACCAGGAATCAATGCTGTTAGCTTTTTAGAGCAGGCTCCATTGAAATACCCGCAGAACAGACTCAGCATGCCCACATTGGGTGGATAAGAGATGGCAATCGGTCTGTTTACGATGGAATGTCAATCAGACGGACTGCCCTTCTTAATAAACATAAAAAATGTAATTTTACACAACTGATATACAATCATTGATGTATTGTAAATAGTTTTTTTATCAGGAGTGTAATTTTTCAGGCAACGTTTATTAGTTAGGGAGAAAATATTATATATCTGAAAATAATTTTAATCGATTCTTTCGAAATAATCCTCAACACTGCGCTAACGTTGAAATGGTTCCAAAATGACATTTAATTTTCAACAACTATCATCACGCAATGTGTGAAGGATTAGTTTGCGTTTTTTAATGTACGAATAATCCGGTGACCGGATAATTCATCACAATGATAATTCATCACGTCTTTAAAAAGTTATAGAAAGTCATGGAAAGTGATGAAACAAAAACTTTGCTTAGTAGGTTAGGTTAGGTTAGGTTTGGTTAGGTAAAAAAAAATTTTTTTTCATCGTTTCTAAAAACTTTATATCTCTTTTTAAAAATCTGTTGAATTGTCACTGTGTTGAGTTATCATGGAACCGAATAATTTAATAAGAATTTTTAACGATAAACTAATATTTATATGGCAAGTTTTTTATGCAAAGCACAAAAAAAATAATAAGCAGTAATTGTTGATTGAAGTACTAGTACATGTTGAATTATTTGGCGTGTTGGAAATAAGCCGACGTAGCTCAATGGTCCAGAGCACCTGACTGGACATCAGAAGGTGCGGGTTCAATTCCAGTCGGCGGTATTTATTTTTACTCGGGAGATATTTTCAATTTGTTTGAATATTTGAGGCAACTATTATTGCTAACAACAAAAAATGAAAAAAATGCTTTAAAATGTAAACTTTTGTAACACCTGGTAGCAAAACTACGTAATGTAACTCGGTCCATAAAACTGTCACGTGGATTTGACTCAGCCAAACACTTGTTTTGTTGAAGATCTCCGAGATATTCCCGTATTGACTCCGCAAACATCCCCCACCATGTTATTTCAGCGTAATATTATTTGAGAGAGATAAGATTATTACATTACGTAACTACTAACACACACAGAAGAAGCCACCAAAGAAAGATTCATTTATCCACTTTGTTATTTTTGTTGTTGTGTGGAATAGAAAGATCACCCTCCATTTATTATCCTACAAATGTTTTTTTTTTTTAATATATATATTAAGCCCACACAGAATGCCTTGAGGAAAATAATTATGAATATTATCCATCCCACTGCGGCGCAAGGCGATGCGTTCTCTTCAAACCAGCTTCTCACGATCTGGCAACTCACGCAGCTGATGGGCAGGCGCATCCTGAACACACTTCACTCGATGAAACCCTCCTAAATCACCAAACGTAGCGAACAACTCGGGGTAACATATGGCAGAGGTATAAAAAGTTCCCGGTGAGGCAGTACCCTAACCCGCCTCCCAAATTGAAAGTGATATTATTATGTATGCATGTAAACAAACAAAATATGTTTGTAAGCCCCTTTATATAAACATGTAGCATTACTAAAGCAGACCCGTAAAATATCACGGGATATTTTAATTTATTTTAGGATTGATAAACCCTTTAAAAAAATATAAAATCTGACTTTGTGCTTGTCCTGTTAAAATCCAGGGGTGCGCAAGCAAATTTGAAGTGATTAATTTGTGTTATTTAAAAATGTATTCATTTGAAATAATCCCTAAAGATGGATTTTTTTCCGCAGGTCCTACTGTGTGGAGCTAATATAAAAAAAATATTTCTATAATATCTGTGCGGGACCAGAATCGTAGATACTCTCAGTAACATACCACCATTATTACTAGGTATTATTTCAGGTTAATTAGTGTAAAATAAAATAAATTTTATTTTTTTGGCAGTAACTTGTAAGTGCCCACTTCCTCCCAAGCGAAGGGTCCATCAATCCCGTAAACGTTTAAAAGTTGTAAAGTAAAAATATGATGTGTGGCCAAATTAACAAATCGTTTGGCAGAGTTTCGGGGGAACATATTTATTTTAAAAGAAAAACAAACATTTCCGTGTTACGAATGTTTTAAAATCTCCTGTTACAACCACAGAAAGCGGAAAATGTTGCTCGTGTTGTGATGGAGGACTTAGCCAGCAGAGGAATTGAACACACTGCGATTGGATGGGACACAAACTCGATATCAACTCAGCCACCGACCGGTTTCGGTAATATAATCTGAAAGTTCGTCAGTCTAGTCTTGGCAAAAAGTGTCGGTTATAGAAATATTTTCTACCCTTTTTTGCGCAAAATAATTCACACAGATTTCCGTATTTTGAACGAAATTTTGTTTGTATTCACTGCGTGAAAAGTTCTCTCCTCAAGTACCTACCACGAAGTAATATGGTTGCTTCTGTTATAGTTGACACATCATTTGCTTAAGACATGTTCGTATTCCCTCATGTCCTATATATATATAGATCTAATGGTTTTGTGTTAAGTATACTTGCGTAATTTTTTCTCTGTCAGTTGCATGTCACATAGCCCACCCTAGTTAATATCATGAACCCATTATGTACTGTTACTCTCCCCTCCATTGACTGAATTTTTTGAGGGATATAGACCATAAAGATTACTGTTACATACAGAGAATAGTCATGATTTTATCCAGTCCTGCCTCGTATAATAATATTATCACCTTTGTTTGATACGCAGTTAAAAGTTTTTGCTTTATTAAAGCAATAAAGAGAGTCGTAAAAGACTCTTAACAAGGGAAATAAAGGTAGGGAAGGGAATTACACCAATTCGGACATTCCCGGCGACTTCTTTGAGCTTCCGGATCAAACTTAGTACCTACTTCCTTTACTACATCCGGAAATAAGGTTCGCTCACATCCTGACAATACAATCATATTTCAGTATTCAATTAAATACTTAATAAGTGAATTCACTTGAGATTTTTATGTAAATTTTTTAGAAACCGAACAAAAAAATAAATATTATTTTCAAGAAAGGTGATGCAATATTTTGAAGAATACTTACCTACCTGTTTTTATATATCAAATTATTAAGGACTACAGTTTTTATTTGACACATTTTATTCGCAGTAATCTTTCGTGGGTGAGAGTGTTTTTCAGCTGAAATGTAGGTAAAATTAAATAAATATTCTGCTTTTTTTTAATTTGTCCGAAATTTGAATTTCACGTTTTTCCCGGAAAATAAAATATTTAATATTTTTATTCAATAGTGATAACGATTGGGTCAACTAATAAATTATAATCCATATTTATTATACCCTTGATTATAATTTATTACTAATAAATTATAATCAAGGGTATTGTTGTAATTATTTATTCATTACTTTTGATAAATAACTTCCTATTTAAATGACAAAATATTTAGGAACTAAACGCAATCTAGATAGTGTCTTGGATAAATGTATCCATGTTTATTGTTATGTGCGATATCTATTGACTTTTCTACCAGTCCAGAAAAATATATTTATTTTTGGTATAATATTATGAGTATAACCTCAAATTGTGATATTTAATCATTGAAGACAATGTTGACGACTCTCAAATAAAAAAAGTGAAACAGAAAAGACAGATAAAGATAGCAGCCAAAAAAATATGCATTAAAAATGAACATAATATTGGTAGCTCTCGGACAAAGCGTTCTTCACGAACAGTTAAAAATGACATAAGTTGGTATGATGGAATTAGCTCAATGGTCAGAGCACTTCTCAGGTCGTGGGTTCAATTTCTAGATACGACCGAATTTTCTTCTATCTTTTTTGTTTCACATTTTTTGTTCCTGGGTCGTTCAAATTGTCTTCAATGATTAAATATTACAATTTGAGGTTTTCCCTATTAAGTTATTACAAAAATTTAAAACAGTTTCTGCCAACATAATTAGTATAGAGGTTACATAATGTGTTGTTATATAAATATAATATAGTTTAAAACAATTTCCAAATAAAGTTACTAACTACCTAAGTACATTAAATTAAAATATTTTATGTATCTTAAAAAATTGTTATTAAGGGACCGGAAATTTTGAAAAACTTTTTAAATACTGATTTGTTTTATAAATTTTTCAAAACGTGTATGATCAAAAGAACGTCTCAAAACTTGAGATCATCATTAAAAATATTTCGAATACATTGTCGATCCCTCATTATTAAACGTATTTTTCGGATGCGGGATATATTCGATTCAAAGCGACTTGTTTGAAAAAAAATCATATTAACTGACTCGTTTCCAACACCTCTTAGTGGCTTGACTCATTTTTCCACATCGGACTCACTTTTCCTTTGACAATTGTCTGTTTATACAATATTGAAATTATTATATAAACCAAATAATTAAAAACGGAAAACAAAGGTTTTCTAAAAATATTACGTTTATTCCCTTTTTTCTTTTCATAGACGTATATACACTTGCATATATTTACATATCGTTGGCATCTTTTTCATGTTTCCATTAAGAAGGCAATCAAATAGTAAAAATATTTAGTAATAATCAAAGTAGAGCGGTGCATTTCATTCTTAGATTGCCATTTGAAAACAAGTACATGTTAAAGTTTAAGACCTTGAATGGTTTTGTATACGAAAGCCGAGTCTTGTTTTTTTTTCGTATGTGTTATTTACAAATAAATAAAAATATAAATGTTTATTTGTTCAAAATGCTAAATCTCAGAAAGTTCATCACCGATTACTTTTTCTTTATATACTTATGTTATATATGTCACCTGTGACAGGAAAAAACATGCTTTTTTGAAAAACAGCGCCATCTGTTGGACACACATGCTTTTTTTTAAACAGCACTATTTATTGAACGTAAAAGCAACACGCGTTTTTGTTTCTCTATCTTCACAGAAAGACTGTGCCACAGCAAAACTAATCAACTTTTCTGTTTTGTTGAACTTTTGAAGAAATGAATTTTAACAATGCTGTATAGAATTTGTGAGTGTAATGGTAGCAGAATGTTAAAACGAAATAGTTAGCACACACTATTCCAACTACATTTTATTCGTTAGCGCAGACCTTTGAAATAGCGGTATATCAGTAGAATAGAAGTCAAATGCTTGTGGCTTATTTAATTTTTGAAGTTTTATATATAAAGAAAGATTTTTTTTAAAAGTGTTTTGAACACAATTGTTTAAGTCCGAAACTTCATTGCAAATGTGAGCCATTAAACTTTGAAAAAAAACGAGATAAGAGGGCATATAAGTATATTATAATGTTACGTACACATTTGCGAAAAGAAACACGAGACGAGCCACGAATGCACTGCAAGAGGCGTTTTGCGCCATTTGCTGTTACTTCGCTCCCTTCCCATAAGTTGAGGTTCAGCTCTGCAATTCGGCTCGCATATAAGTATTTTATAACGAGCCTATTTGAAAGAATGAGTGTACGTCAATAAGCCAGCGACCACACCCCAACTGAAAACCTGAAATTTTGAATGAAATGAAACCTGAAATGAAAAAATGTGTGAAAAAATGTTCATCATTTGCGAGATGTCATTTTTTACATTTAAGTTAATAAACTTTCCCATATTTACACATTACTTTAAGTAAAAACTGTCATTATTTAATTTAAAATCAAAAAAATTCAAAATTCAAACCATGCAGGTCATTTTGCGCCATCCTGTGTATTATTGTCTTCCATTTTGTGTTTGATTAAAAATAAGAAAAAAACACTGTCAAAATCTCGGTCAAAACCCGATAGAACCTAAAACTAATTCTCGTTAGCACTTTCGGAAGAGCGTCAAAATGTTTCCTTTGTAAAACATTTTGTATTTTACTTATGAATGCAAAGTTGCCACTTTGCTTATTTTGAAGTAGGTACCCAAATTTCGGCAGTTCAATGTTTCTTTTAATCCGCTTCAATTAATCACCAGCATGATACATATAATATCATTCATTCCCAAATTCCCAACCCTTCAGAGTGCAAATACAATGTTGCCATTCTTCTCCCGTTGTTTCACCGCTTTCTTTATGGCGGTGCCGCGGTTAATACGCGGAAGGTTCATTTATCAAAAACATGGAAAATATATTTTTATAAACACTGCAGAACTTCCGTTCCTAGAGTACTTTTGTGCTTAAGTACTTTATTTCTTCAGTACTTAGGTATAATAATAATATATTTGATAAACAGGTTGACACTAAATATGTACTTACCAACGTAGAAATAGATAAAACGTAAAACAAGAATCTATTTTACATCGGTTTTTGCACTTCTTAAGTTGATTTATTAATATCAAAATCAGATTAGCACATGAATTCGTACAACACAGCAAAATCACATTTGTACGAGAATTCGCACAGCACAGCAAAATCATATCTGCACATGAACTCGCACAGCACAGCAAAATATGCTGTCCGGGGCTAGTGAGATTAAAATATTCCTAAGTGATGTATGTTGCAAGGCTGAAGGATGTAGAGCAGGAAAGAAGAGGAAAGAGGAATGTTAGGAAATCAGCGGGATATTTAAACGTGATCACCAAACTCTTCTAAAGTCATTTTCAGCAACGTTTCGAGGCTGAATGGTGATCCGTCTTCATGGCGATATCACAATTCTATTTCTTAATATTTTTTTAACATTCAAACCAACTTTAGCCGAACTAACTAACTATACCGCTGAACTAACTAACAATTCTCTTAACATTCAAACCAACTTTAGCCGAACTAACTAACTGTACCGCCAAACTAACTAACTATAGCGCGGAACTAACTAACTATTCTCTTAACATTCAAACCAACTTTAGCCGAACTAACTAACTATACCGCGGGGGTAGTCAGATAGGATGGATCGCCGAACAACTCGGTTCTCCTTACTTCGTTCACATATATCGTCACCTTAAAGCAATAGTGGGATATCTTGAAAAATGCTGTTCTGAGATAATAGGACTTTTAGGTTTGCGTAAGCTCTAGCAGCATCAAATTAACTAATCTTGCAGATTAATGATTTAGTATAAGAGAGGTAAATTATTTAACATCAACACAAAATTGTAATAATAGAAAAATAATTAATTTTTTCATACTAATTTTGACAAAGTATACGTAAATCTGGAAATATCTCACTGTTGCGTGGAGTGTTTGGTAATCATCTCAAATTATCTCAGTGTAGCATAGTAATAATATTACGAGTTTAGATGGATAAATGAATTAATAATTGTTCCTCGGGAGATTTTTTCAATGTGTACGACTGTAGGCTAATAATTGCTTTAAATAATTAATAATTGCTTAAAATAATTAATAATTGCTTAAAATAATTAATAATTGCTTAAAATAATTAATAATTCTTATTTCTGCATGTTTTTCCATGATGTTTATAATCATAAATACATTTTCAACAGTACACACCCACTTACTAAAAAATAACAGAAAACCTTTAGAATAAAAAGTATGTAATTTTTTTTACAGAAAACTTTAAGAACAAAAAAATAAAACAAATATGTGTTGATTCCCTGGAAACCTACAATGAACCTTCATCGTTATTTTCTTCTTGTACATCGCAGTCTGTATTAGCAGTATTAATTAATTCAAAACAAATTATGAGGTTTTTTTGGTATAACACCACTTTGGCAAACAAATAAGAAATCACGATTTTTATTCGGTGAAATTGTAGGTGGAACTGTATAGTGTATAAGCTGGTCCTAAAATTATACTATTCTCATTCCGAACATTCTTTAGTCGCTCTCTCACATTAATGCTCTGATTAAATGGATCCTCGGTGTAGGTGCTTTTGTATTTGATAACTAACGATTCGTCTTTAGTGATCTGTAAAATCTTAACTTTATTCCAAATACATTTATTTTTGTCCATGTTTATTGAGAAATTTTTTCCAGTCTTCTCACATACCTTCTTCCAGTCAATGAAGTCCGTTGTTTCCATTACTGTTAACTTATAACGAGGTTCATTCTTCTTGGAACACTTTATGATCATCGCTAACTCCGTTGGAATAAATATTAGGCCTTGTTTTAAAACCCTGACCTTTTCTCTGTCGATGCAATAATGAATGGAGTCTCCTTTGTTCTCTGAGTGCCCAACAATTAGGTATATATGGGTAATGATTTGAATATCAAGTGTTCATAGTGCATGCATGTACATAGAAAATAAATAAAATTGTTTTTATTCTGTGCCACACAGTTATCAGAATAAAAGATCACTTCCCGTTTCCCTTGGCAAAGGTCTTTTAAAAATGTGTACACGCAGGTAGATATTTCAATTGCGCATATTTTAGCTACACCCTCATGCCGCATGTAACAATGGCCCTGTCGTGTTTGGTATTGTAAATACAGAAGTTATAACGTTTAACTTGCTCTTATAAAAAAATAGATATATTTCCATTTGGCAACGGCATAACAGCTTGAAAGTCATAAATAGCAACTACAGTATCATCAGTGGTCTTGGTAATGTTTTTATCTTTTTCTTGTCGAGATAGCTTTACATTCTGAATGTGTTCAGAATATTATTATTTTTTCTAATATCTCATTTGCAGTACTATAGTTGTATTATACACAAAATCCACAAAGGTTTTTTTTTGGTTAAAAAAAATATATATTGAATTTGGTATTGAATTGTATGTAGAGTGTGCAACATAGAGATTACATACCGATACACACTTCTATTTGTACAAATTGTACATCTTTTGGATATTTGGAGATCCTGCACGATAATAGTGCGATTCCACTCTACTAAAGCTGTTGATGTGATTCATAACACCATCAACTAAATCATCCTTTTGCAGGAAGCTGTCTGTTTTATTTTTTAATGCAGTGCTTATGGTATTATTGCTTATATCTAAGGTTGCCATAAAAAAATCTTACACATACGTATGTAATGTCCATCTCTCTCAAAATAATAACCACTATTAGCTAGCATTCATGGAATCATTAATATTAAAATATTTTAATCGATCAACTTCCAAAACAGATTCAAAACATTTGTATTTACAATTAGTACACAGTACAGGCTTAATTTGTTTTGCTCTGCGTATTTTTCCTGACTTTGCTACATACTCTTGACCAGTATTCACCTTCAGATTATTTATGTTTCTCTTCCAAGATCACCCAACTTGTTGAAATCTATAGAGCTACAATGAGACAATAAATTTATTTCAGTATTTTAAACGACCTTTTGAAAGCAACAGTGGGACAACATCAATATCTCAGTGTTGCTCTGAGTGACCGAACATTTCAATACTGAGATTTTACTTGTAACACTGGCAATTTTTTTTTTACAAAATATCCCAGTAATGCATCATGTAGAGCTCAAAATTTTACATCGAACTGCATACTTATCTCAAAAGTGTATTTTTCGAAGATATCCCACTATTGCTTTAAGGTGACGATATCCATAGTCGTATTGTCTAATACGTACACCCGAGTATCAGGTTCATTGATTCCGTGTCTTTCTAGGGTGTCCCCTACATCTTCTACCAACTTTCAAATTTATAATTTAGGAAATTCAATAATTGGCGATATCACATAATTCATATCAACGATCATTTAGGTACATCTAACTTTTAGAAATACCATAATACTAGGTGCAGCAAAACAGACAGTGCAGCTTTGAAGGGCTACAAAAAAACGGCTCAACTTACAGAAATAAATGTAGTTCATTGTATTTCATTCGGTACAAAATTCCGTTTTACGCATCAAGTCTTGAAGATGACATCAGAAAGATGATAACCCCCAGCAGCGATACATTGATAAATGCGATTTCTGAAGCTTTTGGCCGCATTTCGGCACATCTTGACGGGTAAAGCGGTGATTTCCTACCAAATTCGATCCTTGAGTTCTTCAAAGGCGTATACATTTTTTTTCCTACAGGTAACAAGTAGAAGTCGAAAACGTTCAAATCAGGTAAGCGCGTGGGCCACCCTTCAGATTCGTCGTAGTTTCTTCATTGAAAGTGGGCCGCAGCAGCGTCCTGTTGAAATCAGATGTCTCTCAAATCTGTTTCCTTTGTTAGTTAAAAAAATTGCAAGGAAACGTAATGCTAAGCATTTACAGTCACTGTTCGTTGATTTTCCTCAAAAAAATCAGACCAAATTTTCCCAAATTTGGAAATCGCACAACAGACGGTCACTTCTGGAGAGTGAAAGTCTATTATATGAATCTCGTGAAGTCGCCTTGGGCTATTTTCAGCTCAGTACCGAAAATTATGTTTATTCGCCGATCCACAAAGATGGAAATGGGCCTCGTCATTCGTCAAAAACGGCCATTTTCAAGAGACGCGTGGACGGCAAAGCCCCGGTGATGTCCTGACCAAACCATGATAACGACTGAAAACGGCACGACCCTCCCGACACAATGAGTCTCTTCCCAGATTTCCACCCCCACCACAAGGGATGTACCGGCTATTCAAAACTGTACTGTCTGTTTTGCTTCCCCCTTTACAAATCAAGGGTCCACTACAAGACCGTTTTCGACGACTTTTAACCCATATTCTTCTTCCTTTTGATATCTTACTGCGAAGCCTTTATGCGAGAACATAAGTCTAAGCGTAAAGTACAAACACTGAATGTGGCCGCACGCAATATTTATCTGGAAACTGGATCTGGATCTAGTTCTGAATATTTCCGACCTTCTTTGTTACTTTTCCGACACGCAACGAACACCTAGAAGGACGTCTCAATATAATAATACCCTTTGTAACGAAAACGATTTGTGAAGGTACTGCTTTCCGAATGAAACATCAGTAGCTAAAATTACTGGTTATATAATCTTATTATCTATCTTTATATAAATGAGAGTGTCTGTGGCAGGAGGGCGAACGCGTTGCGGGCACCGAGCAGGCGACTTGGAGTTAATTTATGTAAAAATCCACGTTTTTTTGTGATATTGAAGAAATTTTCCTCACCTCACTTTAAAAACAAAAGGAATCACTGTCTACATCCGATTTCGAAGATTGAATTAGATAGTCTATTTATATCCATCTATTTATACAAAGCAGAGTGTCTGTGGCGCCAAGAGGGCGGTTGGAATTTGATTTATGCAAATTTACAGTTTTATTCCAAGATTAATGAATTTTCGCACATTTGACCTACGCAATAAAAGGAATGCCATTGTCTGCATTATATTTCTAATAATGATTTACTACTATTACTCTGTTTAAAGCCCAGAAAACGCCAGGGACTTCAGCTAGTTTGTAATAATTTCAGCTGCCCGAAGTAAGCAAATTTTTTTTTTCGTATTTTAGAGATTTGTGTTAGATGAAAAGAAGAGAAATATTACTTAATAGGTTGGTACTAGAAATTTCAGACCTGATCACTACAAATACCCAAATGTATTGACATGCAACTTTTCAAAGAATCAGCAAAATCTCATAAATCTATTTTATTGTTCATTTATTTCATAAAATTTTGCACAGCTTTTTGTTGTCTTTTATCTTAACGCGATTAAAATTGCAGATACTCTCAATATTGCCCTGGCAAAACTTCACCATTCAGAATTGAAATTTTGTTGAAATGACTTTAGCCGTTTTATGTGACCAGATCTGAATATCCGGGTACTTTCCAAACTTCTTCCTTGTCAATTTCTAATCCTCTACACTTCCATCAGCCTCTCAACACATCCCGATAATTGGGTATACCATAGTCCTACTGGCTCCAGAGAGTCGATTCACTTCCACGGTATTCACATAAAACAAATTTGTTCAGCTTGAAACGTCATTTCTATCAATAGCTATAAATAATGTATTGGACAACAACAACAACAACAACAAAAAACAGACAACATTGTTTCCTCCATAGGTATATTTCAAAAATTGTTTAATAAGAAAAAATATTTTGAAATCTTGGTCGAAGCCGGATAGTAAAATTGAAAGCATAATAGTAGCTACCTACATACGACCATATTATTTTAGAATCTGAATCATTTAAATCATTAACAGTATTTGAAATTCCTTCATTATGAAATGAAAATATCTTTGGAAACCATAAAATACACGGAAAATAATTTCGACAAACAAAATATTTTTTCAGTGATAAAGAATACAAAAGGGCATTTTTTTTTTACTTTTCAACATTTGTATAGAAAAATCATCACTTTCCTCAGCATGATATCGATACCCGCCTATTGTACCACGTACAATGTGGAATGTATTGTTTATATTTTTCCTTTTTATCTGGCAGCCAATATAGAAATGTGAAAGCGCCGTCATTTTTCTGCTACGTATCTGCCTTATGTGTTTCACACTGTTTTAGAATGAGTGAGAAAAAATCCAAACTTTCTTATTACTAAACCTCAAATTTATAAATAAAATACAATAAAGTTTTAGCTTTAAAGCAATTGAAGCTTTGAAGAAATACTAACTGAAGTAACCATCACCAATCTTCCGTTTCTTGAACTTATACGAGTATATTGTTCTTCTATCAGCCATGAATTTTTTGCGTGCTCGAGTCATAATAGTTTTTGACTTTCGAATAAATTAGGGATACGAATTGAGTAAACAGGGCAGTTAGGATTCTTGTAAGGTAATCATATAAAAAAAAGTGTGGTTAAGGGTAGATAAGGGATTGAATAATGTTTTTGTTAACACTTCAAAATATTAAACAGTTTACAGGTGGAACAAGTATCAGTTTTTTTTTCTTTAATTTCATTAATATTATATAAACTTAATGAAGAAATAATCTACACACTTATTTTTTTTTATTTAATTGTTGAAGACAATATTAGCGATTCCTAAACGAAAATCTGAAACAAAAAAATCATAAAAAGATACTTGCCGGGGCACCGCTCTACCAACTAAGCTAATGAGACCCTTTCTCCTAACATTTTTCTCACCGCACATTTTTATTGTCAGCTATTTTTATGTATGATCGCAAGATTTAACCCGAACTAAATGCAATCATCCTAGATATATGTCCTAGTGTATGAAGTATTGACAAATAATAAGATATTTATGCTTAAAAGGGTGACGTATAAAGAATATTTTGAGACTTGTTAATTAACTGCAATTGCAATTGAACACACAAATATTTCAATATTCTAATTAACTACGAACGTAATTAAAGATGCACAACTTTACAGAATTAGTTTTTGAAAGACAATTGCCAAAGTTTTTTTAAATACTTTATAGTATATGTAGATTAAGTAAACGTACATTAAAGTTACAATATATCGTTATATTATTTTGATTTTTGAATTTTCATTATTTCAAAGTTTCGATAATATTAAATTTGTTTTTGGAGATTAAAGAAGTAGTGCTGAGCCGTGGTCGTTCTCAGGATTGAGATAGCTACCAGGCAATTTGTTTGAAATCTATTGCTTATGCTATCTGAGGGGTGAATTTTAAGGGTGAAATATTCTTTATAAATTTGATATAATTCGCTTCTTTTGTACAATTATGTGATAGATGGTATATTAAAAATGCCAATATATTTAATTTACTTTAAGCATTGTCTTGCGGTCCACCGTCTCTTGCTATTCCTTCGATTATGTTGTCAGTTAGTTTTATACAGTCAAAAAGTTGAAGAATATATAGTTTCACGTAGTTTGAAAAACACCACATTCAGCAAAAGCTAATAATAATTTAACGCAGTTCACAAGGAAAGATACAAAAAATTAAGCAGTTTTTTTTATTAGATTTTAAAAGATGACAAAATTCCATCTATTCCAGAAAGATTGTTCAACTTTCCAAATATCAATCTTCACCTGTCCTTTCTCATTACAATCACTACTTTTATCGCAGTACCTACACGAAAAAAATGAGTATTGTTGATTTATTGAAATCCTATTAAAAACGTGATGGCAATCCATTTCATCATAAAATATGATTCTATTTATAATATATCGGAACACGTCTTCATGCAGATATTATTTTCCTAATTAAGATACAACGATGAAATGTGACAATATTAATATTTTTAAGATCACGTATTCCGCCGTCCTTATAACACATTTGCCTTTTTACTGAAATCTGTCAATTCATTACTTTAAGGCCATCAGTCCCGTTTTTAACAGGAAAACGAATTATTTCACCAGAGTTTTAATAAATTAGCAATATTAATAAAAAAAAACATAGTTAAGCATAAGTAAATGATTTGTGTAGCCTAGCATAATCTAGTCTACTAACTCTAGTACCCAACTGTGTTCAATAATATCAAAGTTCATCTTAATAAAACGGTTGTGTTTCCTCTCTAGAGCGTTGTGAAATTGCCGCCGCAATTTAATATCAAAATGTTTAAGACGCCCATTCTTTTTGCGCGGATAAGCGTGAGGTCGAGATAAAATTTAATAAATTGACCGGCGGAGGCGAACCTGAGAACAGACCGCGATAACTCACTCGGCCGCTGATGTTTAATACACAAGAATTGCTTTGGAGTAGCCAAAAATCTGGCAGTTGCGAATTATATTTACCACGTACAAAACCTTGAGCTCTATAAGAAATGGAAAAAATATACATTATCTTATTTATGAAGACTAACAAAATATATCAATTTTAGTATTTGAAAAAACTGCCTCCGACGGTTTTAGACGGCCTCCGTTGTTGAGCGGTTATGATCCTTGGCTATAAATCTGGAAGTCGACGGTTCGAATTCATTTTATTTGATTTATTTGTGTTATTCCACATTGTAGAACGTTCGAAAGTGATTTATTTCAGTATCGCCCTAGTGAATAACCACTATTTAGAATCGATTGAAACGTTGTTTAAAATGGTTTAGGCCGTGTTTGGTGACCAGATCTGAATAGCTAGGTACTTCCCCACCTTCCTCTTCATCATCTCCTTCCCCTTTCTTTTACTTTTAGCCTCACAATAAACTCCAATTACGTGGAATGCCATCGTCTTACTGGCTGCAGATGGTTGGAAAAAGTTAGGAACAGTTGGGACCAGTTGGGACCAGTTGAGACTCTTGTGTAGTCGGTATTCACATAGTAAAATTTTAACCTGTCCTATTAAAAAATGCTCAAACATTTTTTTAGAATTTTTATTTTTTTTATTTTAAGTAAAAGAAATATACACATTTCACCTTCTTAACTTAAAAGTACACATTAAAATTAAAATATAATTGTTAACTACATAACTTACATAAGTACATTTTAATTTAGCTCGCTGATCTTAAGAGCAAATAGTTATTTCTTAAACATATTCATTATATTTACTGATGTTCGGCTATTGGAAAGGAGTTTGTATATGATTGTGTACACCATCGTGGCCGTTTCTTTTTCAATTTCAGTCTTTGCTGTATTGTTTATTATGTTGTCTTGTGTAGTGTTCATGTATTTGTGATGTTTTTATAAATGTTGTGTTTGTGTGTATAAATCCATTTTGGATTCTGTAGATTAATGAGTATGTGTTATATTCGTACAGTTTTCTGATTTTCGGTAATTTCGTTTCAAACATACCTGACAATGAAATGTATGGTGTACGTACGTTGATGTTTAGGGTCAGAAAAGAGTGCAGATATAAAAGAAATGGGTAAAGGTGGACAAATTTTTGCTATTCCATTCTAAAAGGCGGGTTTTTACAAGGGAGTTAATGAGTGTTTGGCATTCATTAAAACAATTTACTCATAATTGAATCATATGTAACATTGGGGTTTGACTGTGAAAAAATGTAGATTAATATCTCATGTAAGAAATATTCTATTAGCACTAAAAAAGCATTTTCTTTAGTGCTAATAGTAGACAGGATTATAGATATTTCATTGATAAATTATGGTTTGCTGCAGGTCGGGGACGATATACTGATCAAAATATTTCCATCTAACATATATTCCTGCATTCCTCCATCCAATTACCTGTTTCTGTCTGACAGTGTGGAATACATACCCACGTCAGTGACATCGCAACAATTGTACAAACCAGTCTGTTAAGAAATCCTATGCCGTGATTGTGTCAAATGCTCCTTCAGAATTTATAATATTGAATCTTTTTTTAAACTTTGTGCAGTGATTACTATCATAGGGCAATAATATCGATTCGCAACAAAACGTGTATCAGAAGACCAGGGGCAAGATCAAAATCCCTTTCAATTCTAACTGTTAACCAGCTTTCCCAAATAGTTGTTTGAATTTTAAATTTTTAATTATTGATTACAGTCCATTATATGAATGGAATCACTAATTAATTCGAAGATAATATTTTTGACTACAATCGGGACAAAGAGATTAATGCCCTGCATGATAGTACTTTTCGAACCACACACGAATCAGTCTGAAGACATGTAAAGCAATTTTAACACCCCTTCGGCCAGTAGATGGTTCATTCTGAGTATACCCAAAATAAATTCAGTAAGATAGAGCCGTGGGTAGTAGTCATATTCCAGGTAGAGAAATCTCAGCAATTCAAAAATATGAAAGACTCCATGGCTGAGAAATCAAAGCGAACTAAAAAAAATTCAACTGATATCCTGATATATTATATGGATGATAATAAATTTTTCTCGAAATCTCGAAATGACGTGCTCTAATAAAAAATGTCTTCCTTTATTAAAATTACTAATATAAAAATCACATCGATTATCTCTGGTGAAAAGATTTCTGCGATAGATTTAGTCTCTCTCCTCGAATGAGTATAAGAGTTTCCTTTAAATTTCAGCTATCATTGTTTTACAAAATGTCATAGAAAATACTGCCCTATTTACTCTTATATGTGACACCTCAGGAGAGTTTGCAGGGTTCCTGGAATCACTGCGACTTTATCACCCACAAAAGAGGAAGAAAAGTTAGTGAAAATACCTGGCTATTCAGAGACGGTAACTAAACATAAACCAAATGTAATTTCGATTCCCGAACTAATTACTAAATAATATTAATTAAATGAACGTTTTCTTTTTAAATTCATTCATTTGAATTTCACTTTTGTTCTCGTTAATGAATGAATGAAAATCTTGGAAGTAGAAATAAACCCACTTTAACATATATAGATTGAGCTGAAACTCGGCTGATAGACTCGTTATCGATGACAATGCAATCTATCTTTATTTGTAATCACGCATAAATATATACGCATCTCTCTGAAATTAGATGACATTACAGCAGTTAATATATAATAAATTTGTTGTACCTGCCCATACAGGATTTGGTTCAATTATTAGCGTGGTTGACTCCAGCCTCTGGAGGTTCAATCCTCAATCAACCCAAAAATGTATATTTTAGATACATCTGTTAATAAAATAGACGTACATAAAAAACGTTTTGTGTGCAAAAAATGTTTTTTATAGTTTGATTTTTTTTTTATTTGATGGAATGCAAATTTAGAAGTAGGTACCTGTATCAATTTGTTTTGTTATTTATATATACTGTAGTCGTACGAGCAAAACTCCGTTATAAATGGTATTCAATTTTCTTCCATTCGCCCGGTTTTAACCCTTCAACATTGTGGCCCTGCCGCGTCCCAAGACTAAATTGCTTATGTGCGATTTAAATTGTCAGAGGATTTCATTTTATTTTCTTTTTTACTAGGTGTTCTTTTCTTTATTTCTCTCAATTTATTCGCAAAGAGTGTGTTATAATATCGGTTATAATAATTCAAAGAAAGGTTTTAAATTAAATTTTATTATGAAAAAATTACGACGTTTGTTACAAAAGTTCTCCCAATTGCCATCGCCGATCTAAGTTGCTTGTCTGTCGAATCTAGGTCGTATGGTCGATAGGTAAAGACAATCGCCCTTAATCTTTCTGCTATCAAATTGAAAGAGTCGACTCCCAGCTCCAGAGAATCAACGGGGGTTAAAAAGGGTTCAAAGGGGAGCGTAACATAATACAGACAGTTTATCTAAGGCAAACCTTGCTCAAGGGTAGCTGGGCAGCTCTAAGGCAGCCTCTCTACTGGAAGGAAGTTTATATTTAAACTAGTTTGATTGATTTGCATATTGATCATATACAAGCCTTTTGTTGACTGGCTTTGAATGTAGACTACTCTCTTGTTATGTCGATTATTGGCATCTTTCATACATCCAAAGTTAGCATTCATTCTGGTTATACAGTATAAGAGCCTCCTCATAAAAGACACCAATGAAAATAATTTATTTTAGACCCAAAATCATATTTTAGGATACTGTATAGCGAGTCTTTTTGCGGAAAGGGGTTTTTAAGAGACAGATTCTCTGGGTCTTGAAGAGACATGGCATTTTGTGGCAGGAAGGAACGACTGGTACCAAAACAATCAATGAGTGAAAGTATACTAAGCACAGGTTATAATTGGTAGTGATCAATCCATCTTATGTGTGGATGACATATGTTTATAGTATGATGTTTGAATTCCACGTATCTTCCAATAATCATGCCACTCGGTAATTGGTGCATTGGAGTATGGAGATAGTGACATGAATTTTAAATGTTTTAGTTTTTCTGTGACACTGAAAGTGCACCCTTTTCTGTGCTGAATAAAATAAAGGGAACTATATTACCACTCTGTTGGGCGATGTCGTAAGGTGGGAAAAGAAATGATTTGTAATGGATGAAGGATGTCATTGTGGGTCGTGAAGTCTTTTTATTTTTATTTTTATTTTATATTATTTGGTTTCGCTCCCAGCCGGGCTTTGACATGGATTTTAAGAACAGAATATACCTAGTATATTATTCGCATGATATAAAAGTGAACTGATAAACTGAATATGAAAGAATATATGTAAAACCTGTAACAGTAACATAAAATAATATAGAAACTAGAACAACACTACTACAATGAAGATAAATCACTAAAACTATATTACCAACGCTACTTTAATTTGTAGGATTTAATAAAGTACCTACTGGTACAGATTACGCTTAATTCTATAAACGAAGTCAATAAATCAATATTACCCCCAAACTTGTTGCCCAGATCATGCATCCTATTTGTTAGTGAGTGTGTCTGATGGTTGGTTGTGTATTTATTGTAGAAAAATGTTGCATTTTGTCTTGTGTTCCTAGTCGGATCATGGAATTTTAATAGTGGCAACGATGACAGGATTGTCAATTAAGTTGTTAATGACTCTGTGTATTACAACCAGGTCCGACATAATTCTCTTGTCAAACAGTGTTATTAGATGCAATTGATTTAGTAAACTGACATAATTAATGTATTCTATTGGAATTTTGAGCTTAAAATCGACGTAGCTAAGAAAATTGTTCTGAACTCTTTTTATATTGTTAGAGTGAACTTTAAACAAAAGGGACCAAATAGGTGAATTATATTCCACTTGACTAATGAAATATATAGGGTACTCATACAATCTAAAGACTTGAAGTCAGTTGAAGTTCTGCAAAGGAAGCAAAGCTCTCTAAAGCCTTATTAGTTATTATAGTTAATGTGTGCAATGAATTTCAAATTTTCTTCGAATATTACAACCCAAATCACGAATTTATGACTTCGGTATTAATTTAATATTATTTAATGCATATTCATGTAAGACATTATAATCAGTGTTGGAAAATCGTATTTCTTGATAAAATAAAACAATTTGTTCACACCATTGATGAAGTTGATCTAAGCCAATTTGTAAAATTTGGCCATCGTATATATTTTGTATTCTTTCATATATTTTAAAGAAAAAATCAAAACTTCTACATCATTAAATTGGTCAACAATGTCATTGATGAATAATAAGAAAAAATTCAATTAGAAAAACCATTTTTAAATAATTGTTCGTTTTCTTGGTTTCCTATCTAGCTAAAACGTATTCAACATGGTTTCTCCCGTCACGCATTACCTATCAGCGGGCATTTATCATGCCTGTTAAATATTTTATGTTTCTAACAACGCAAAGTATTCGTTTATAGAGGACAATACAGTCCTCAGTTCATCCATACATTGAATTTTTCATGCATGACGTTTCGACTTTGTCATGTTCAATCAGTAAATATAGAATTCATGTAGTCTTCTTAGTCACTATAATATTATTTTTATATAATATTCTTTTAATATATAATATTCTTTTTCAAACTGTTTTTCTTTCTCAATTTTAATTAAATCACAAATATTCAAATTAAAAACATTTAATTATTGAAGACAATATTAGCGATTTCTAAACGAAAATCTGAAACAGATAAATCAGAAAAGGATACGGTCACATCTAGGACTCGAATCCGAGACCCTTGTCTTTCCGGGACACCGCACTACCAAGCCTCTGGTAGAGCGGTGTCCCGGAAAGACAATGGTCCTGGGTTCGAGTCCTAGATGTGACCGTATCCTTTTCTGATTTTTCTGTTTCAGATTTTCGTTTAGAAATCGCTAATATTGTCTTCAATAATTAAATATTACAATTTGAGGTTTTACTCAATAAAGTTATTCCAAAAAATAAATAAAAACATTTATTGTCAGTTACTTTTCTCTCGAATACTTTAGCTCTTAAATAATCAAAATTACTGACCAGTGCCTTCATAAAATTTATTAATACTATCCTTCTAGATTAGACGCGCAATATTTCAAATGTAATCCATAAGGGAAGTATCCGTTAACGAGACATAATTCATGCCTTCTATTTGAATAATTAAAGGTTTCAGGTTATATTTATATCACCAAAACCTCCCTTTAAGGTTTTAGGGGAGTTTAATAATAAATTTCAGATATTACGATTCTTTACCCTTCATATATTTCCGCGAACCCTTGGTACTGCGGTAAATAACATTTAAACATATTATAAAAAATTGTATTATTTCAAAATTATATTTTTTTAATCTGTTCATTTATGCTCGGCTAACAAACACAGGGTTGATTTCTCCAGTCCACAGTGTGTACGGTTTTGAATTAATCTGAAAACAGATTTTAAAAACTAAAATTGAAAACAACTAAATCTTAAAAACTGTAAAAACTAAACGGCCCCAAATAAACTGACTCGGTATATGAATTTATATCTTCTAATCTCTTGTTTAGTAAATTAAACGCAAAATTTAGTCTAAATATGATTTGTAATTAGATTCGCAAATACTCACCTACATAATTAATTATAAATCATTTAAACTTCACGTAACGTTTTTTTAATCAGGAATTATTATACAATTTTTCCAAACAAATTTCAGGCTGGTAAGTAACATAATATTGCATATTACGATTTGACAGCTCATAGTAGAAACCACAATCATGCGAAAACTGGAGGAATAAAAAGGTAGTATCCAACACAGTCACCATCTTGAATCGGAACGTAACAAACAAAAATGTAAAGATAGAGAAAATGCCAAAACAGGACTCAGTCATCAATGAATGTGCTTTTTATGTCGTTGTATGGGAACCAAAAGAGATTTAAACAAATATTTCCCCTAAATAAGTAACACAACACTCTCGAGAACTCCAAATGGAAGCTAAGGGAGCTAACATCATTTATCTTGCGTCAACAAACATGGAGGATTTCTGTGTTCATTTCCATAAATATGTATATATTATTGAGCCATCGAAGATTCCGACCCCCTCGACATGCATTGTCATAAAATAACACTCCCGGCTTACCCGAACAACACGCTGCGACATTCCCAACTACGTGTAATAGCTTTTATTTCATCGCTTCAAATCGAATATCGGAAAAGCTATGAAGAAAATACTTTTGGAGCTTCCACTGGTAAAGAAAATACTAGATTGATTTTTGCAATACTAAAAGTGAAATGCTATGAGGAATAACTATATGTTAAATAATCAAAATGTATTTGGTAAAACTTGTCGGTATAAAGGGCAAGTTCAAATCAATCGGTAAGCGCGTCCTAGAATTAAAATCTCGAACGTGACATTGGAATTAATTTTGTTTTGATAACACATTATCCATGTTCCGATTCCGCGAGGTCAGTGGAATGTTGTTAAGCTGGTGGTAATAGTGAAAGGAATGACAAAGGATAAGAGACGGTTGATAAGTACCTACTATTCAGATTTGTGTAGAATAAAATAAAAAACCTCCGTGCAAACCTTTGTCAAACTTGAATGCTGTGTGCAAGAGAACTGATCGAGAAGTGTTAGGACAGTAAAGATTTCGCTTATTTAACCCCAACTTTGGTCGTACCGTGTTTATTTACACGGAATGCACTGTAAACTAAATCAAAAAGGATGCAAAAATATAAAGCACATTCAATGGGGTTTGAAAATCAAGGGAAAATGTGGAATGATGGAAACAGCCTACCTTGAATTCCCATGAATCTCCGCAGTATGGCTCTCGACGAACTGGCACTGTACACAGGATGAAAATTTCCTTCAAAACGAGATGATATTTTGCAAACAGAGCAAAAAGCATGTAAATATACGACTCAAATTCACGACGACACAACGATTGCAACTGCTTGCCACGACGACACGAATGCAAATATTTACTGACTTGAGACAATTTACAGTGCAACAAAAATCATCTTCTTCTTTCCAATGTGGGTAAGGCTGTTTTTTTAAGAAGGAAATGGATATTAGTATGATAGTAGATGATGGTAGGTACTATCCCAAACTGTTAAAATACTAAGCAGGTATTAAAAAATGTGTTGCTTTTATTATGTTTACAAAAATCGTGTTCATGTGTATCGATGCCTTTTATTTACTCACATCAAAATGATTTGTATATTCTTTGGCTAGATACCACACAAACAATAAAGTAGGTATGCAATGTGTTTTTCAGACTTTTGACATTTTATTACACAGAAAAACCTACACCATTTTTGATCGCATATCCGCCACAAAAATATTATTTGAGATTGATTGTTTAAAATTAATTTGTCTCCAAAATTACACCCGTCCATTTAAGACTACTCGTGTTTGCTGTACGGGTGTACTGGCTAAGCTCACACGAATAAATATGTGGACTCAGTACTCCAGTTTATTTATTGCTTAAGTGCTCAGTTGTCTGATTATCTAGTTGTTTTAATATCGATGCTAGCAGATGAAAATGAAAAAAAATACTCCATATTTCGTAACTACAAATCGTCTTATCCTTTGAAGACAACATTACACGAATCGAATACGTAAAAACACTTCCCCGGCGAAAGGTTCAGGATTTTTCGTCTCTTTCCTTATTCAATCGATTCAATTTGTTAGAGAGGAACAAAAAATCCATTTTAACCCCTTGACTCCACAAAGTGACCCACTTGTGTTTATTTTTACTTACTAACAATATTTTCATCAGTTCTAGTTGGCCACTTTGATGTTTCCCCGACTCAAAATATTTGGGAAAACTGGGGCATGATTCCAAGATCCTTGAATTTCATTTGAAGTAATTATGTTATTATTGGGTTTGGAGGACCTTGGTCCTTTTCCCGGATTTCAAGAATTGAGTAAATTACTTGTTGACTGAACTGAAAACGAATCAAATTAAAGACAGGAATGAACAAGTACAGTAAGATGTTCATAAAGCGGACGTGTACATAAAGTGTATGTGTCCTTATTTATAGATGACATATACATAAAGCTGATATGTACATAATGTGGACGTGTACATAAAGTATAGGGGAACATATTTATAGTTGACATATTCATAAAGATGAAATGTATATAAAGTGTAGGTGTACATGTACGTAAAGTTAACATGTACATAAAATGTAAGTGTTCGTATTTATAGTGAACATCTACATAAAGTGTACATGTACAAGTATAGATCTACGTATTTATAGTGGACATGTACATAAAGTTAACACGTACTTTGAGTATAGGTGTACGTATTGGTGTATGTGAGGACATGTACATAAAGTAAACTTATACATAAAGTGGACATATAAATAAAGTGGACATATTCATAAAGTGGACATGTAGGTACATAAAGTGGACATGCACATAAAAAATACCTCAAACACCCTTAAACCCTCGAGCGCATACATACGACAACTCACTTGAATGTATTGCCTACGAAAATGGCACTTTAAAAATGATTCCATAATAATTATAATTAATTTTTGTCAATTTGGAAGGAAGGTATGGGTACCGCCGCCCCGAAGACCATTGATTGAATAACCCTACACCTCTGCCATAGGTCACTCCAAGTGGTTCGCTACGTTCGGTGACTTAACAAGGGTACCCGGGTTCGTGGGGTGAGGATTGTCTAGGTCTAGGTCAAAAGGGTCTATGTCATCTTTGTAATTTCCCTTTTATTATTTTCATCTTCTTTGCAAACCATGTTTTTTTACCTGAATATGGTGTCCGTTACTAGATAATAAACAAATCTTTAAAATAGATAAATGATTTATTTTTATATAATAATAATTTACTGAAGGCGGCTCTGAAATAATTTTTTTCGTCCATACGAGTGACGAGATCTAGCAAGTAAGTTGATAAATTTTTAGACTTTAATAAGAAGGCCGTACGCTACTTAATCTTGAGTGGCTCAGTGCGTTATGCGGGCTTTGAGTGCACGGAACCATTAACCAATAATGAATTGGTATACCCACTTCGACAAATTTATTTTAATCCCTATTTAATATTTTCAAATTAAACTCCTCCACCGTTTCCAACTTTTACCTTGGTAGGGGCAACAAAAAACTTGTAATAATCTCAGTAATCTGGGTAGATTTCAAGTTTTAAGAAAACTTTTCGAATATTCCAAAATAAATAAAAAATACCTTTAATTTAAAACCTTCATTTAATTTAACTTGTAAAGGTTGGTCTTATTTAAATTCCATTATTTTTGACGCGATGAAAGAGTTGTTAACAAGAAAAGTTTCGTACTTCTGTTGAACTTCATTATAAAAATTGGTCCGAGAAGATCAAAGTTGTTTTGGTTTTACGGGACAAATATTTGTTTCAAAGTAACCATAATTAAAACCAAACTTAGTGAAGGCAATATAAACCTGCCGAGAAGATACGAAGTCCTTATTTATCATCTTTATTTTAAAGTTTAGGTATTTACGCCCTATTCAAATGATTTTTTCAAATGTTTTTGTCAAAACACAAAAATTCTGTTAATCAATCAATAATACCTATTAACTAATTGAACGGTTCATCTGCAAGATTTTTTGCAATTATTTACCTGTGACTTAATTGATTCCTCTTTATTCCTCTGGGTTTAAGCTCTTCACCGCCCCCTTGAAACCTTTCACCGGCCACCATTTGCCCTCGAAGCAACCACCGCCCCCCCTGGAAGTCATCAACGTCCCCAGGGGGGCGGCGCCATCCCCGCTGGGAATCACTACTGCAGAAGATATCAGTTTGCTATGCCGGGTCACAGATCATACATGCAGGTATCACATAGCATATTATGTCATTTAAAATTACATAGACCCAGAAACAGCTATCAAAGCCTCTAAAATTACATTGGCTTTATTATGCTTGTCAGAAGTACGAAGTTTGAATGTACCTCTTACATACATAAGCTTTGGTAGGGAAATGCAAATAGCTTGAAGTTTGCAACAAGAAAATTTGCTAATGATTCCCGTATCTCGAATAACATATCAGTCACTCTCAAAACCTCTTCCATGCTTCAGATAAAATAGTAATCTTCATTAACAATGCTAATTCCTCAGCAAAAGTTAGCACTGATTTTAGCACAGCAACATCCTGAAAATTCATATCAAAATAATATTAGCAGAACTCTTCATCAAAATGAACGCATCAAAACTGGTGTTAGAAGTAAGATTCAAATTTACAATATTTTGAGCCTGTGTCTTGGTATTTTTGTTTTTTGTGGTTGTTAAGTTTTTGTAATCTGCGGTCGGAATGTAATTTCAAAGACGTAGCTGAATAATCGCGTATAATAATGGCGTTTCGCGAACGTTTTGTAAATTTTGCGTAAAATGTTTCGTCATATTAGTCAAAGTTGAAAATTCAATCTCGGAACGCGTTCTATACAGAGGCAGGTTCAAATTCGTTTTGTTTTAAATGCATTGTGTTTGCAAATTACAAAACACGTTGCAAAATCAACTTTGATGCACGCGCTCTGTGGCTAAAGTACACGAGGAAACTTCCCTGAAACATAAACATTAAACATTGTTCTTAGTCCTGCTAAGCGTGCACTAACAACTTGTGATATTAGTTGCAAATAAACTTATAACAGCGTGTCGTGTACGTATTACGAAGCCTTTCTGTTAGAGATTAAGGAAATGAGAGTAGGTATTCACTCATATATTGTTATAAATTTCCATCCTCTGATGCTATAAACTGCTAGCGAAGGAAAGTACGCTTCTAATGTTGTTCGTGTAGTATTAATAAAATTCATTTTAGATACTTTGGAAAACAGTATATTCTCTATCTCCTCTTGTGTAAATAATATTTAGTAGAAAGTTTTTCCACTACGTGGTTATATTGTTTTTGGAAAATATTTCTTACACTAATAAGATTAAAATAAATTTGTTGCTTACCACTTTATTGTATATATTTTTAATATACAAAACCAACCAGTTTCAGTTCACCCTGAACTTCGTCAGGGTTATATAAAAACATATTAAATCAACAACAGAGTTGATGAGTGTATTATAGGTAAGGGGTGAAAGTGGGTGAAAGGGAGGGGAATATGTTTAAAATGGGGCTATTTTAAGTCATATAGTTTATTTTTAGGATTTTTTATTTATTTCCAGAGCCTTCTAGATTGTTTAAACGTAAACCTTTGAAAACATAATTATCGTTAAGGGAATGACATTTATTTTGACAAATTTTAGGTATAATTCCATATTTGAAATATAAAAAAAATGCTGCATACAATATATTTATTTATTATTAAGTATGTAGGTATTTAAGTGCCTACTTAAAAATCTTATGGTTTCAGATGAAATTTTGCTTTTGATTTACTAAAGAATATAAAATTAGAAAGAAGTTTTTTTGAACACGAGGTCTACTGTTCATACACAAAGAAAAACGAGTATTGCTAAATCATTAAAAATCTCTTCGAAAACTGGATTGCAGGTCGTTTCCTGATAAACTTTTAGTGAATCCTAATATATCGGTACACGTGTTCATGCACCTGCATATTATTTGATGATATGAAACAAAATACGAATCAGAATTTTTTATGAACAAATGTTCCGACATCTTTACAAAGTTCTGTTTAGTTTTTAATCCCGCTTTTACCAAAATTACGAATATTTTGAAGAGATTGTTAATGAATTAACAATATTCAATATCAGTCTTTTTTTATTCGTTGGAACTTTAAGTTGGTCTGTACTATTCAAAAGTTAACAAGTTAGACCATTCCAATAAAAATTCGGATAAAAATACTCGGACAATATTACATTTATGAAATCAACAATAATAATTATTGATATGTAGTAAATACCCTAAAAAGAAATCCAGACATGCAATATTGGAAGAACGAACTTAATTCCAGATAGATTTGTAAAAAATAGGGTAGATACTGATTTAGTGAGTAAGAAAAGTCTGATCGATGCCATACCAGAATAAGTACAGCTTAACACATTGCTGTACAGTTAGTGCTTCGTGGCGCCGCTTGTATAGATTTAGTGGAAACAAAAAATAATTATTAGGTATTAACAATTTTCCGTGCATTCGTTGATTCCTCTTTTGGCCACCTGAAAAAGAAACAATATTTAACTGCAAAATGCGGAGGTAAAAGAATACATTTTCTTTATTGAGAGAGAACGAATTATTTTATATGCATATCAATTAGTTTCAATAGCAAAGTTTGTACATAATGTCAGTGTAAAGTATAATATTAGTATTTAATCAACTTTTTTCACAGTCCTTACGATAGTTTCCTGTTCTCAGGCGGCATGATTGTTTTAAAACTGTTGTATTTAGTTTCATGTTTGTCTTTACACCCTCTTCATAATGTTTGTAAGTTGATTATCACTTTGGTCTCTCGGTCATGCTTTAAATAAAGTCATTTCCGTTATTTTTTTGTTTGATTTGGTAGAGTATTGTACTTGTCCAAAAGATGTATTCAAACTGGGAATAACCTGTTTAATTTGGCTTATTACTCTCGTTAAGTGTTTATTTATTTATTTATTATTATTATTACACGCCCTAATGGGCTTTTACACACTACAAAGTGTAATAGTAGATTATCACAGTTATTATAAATTCTACAAAATTAAAACAATAAAGGAAACATAATACAACGAAAAAAGAAAAAATATTAAATGTTACAACAAAAGCATATAATAAAATAAGATACATTAGTAAAAATGATAAGAAGTCTCACATAAATAGATATTCAAAATGAAAATAAAAATATACATATTGCGGAAATTATAGATGTCTATTTGTGTCTCGATTTATAAAAGAATTGAAATAAAAAATATTTATATTGATTATTTTTAAGATGAAATATATCTCCCAGATCAGAATATTTATTTCCGAGACTGTGAAGTCTTGGAACCGGGTAATTTTGATAAGACAGTGTCCTGTGGTTGTAAAAATAAAAGGGTAGTAAATTTCGGCAAGATCTTTTGGGTATGTGGATGCTGATTAATTGGAGTAAATTTATTTAAAAAAAAGTGGGTGTGTCAAGCCTACGCAAGACAGAAGTGAAACTTCTAGTATTCCTCTCTCTCTATTTTCATTTCATCATCTCTATTTTCTCTCTTAGGTTAGTTTGAAAATTAGAGGTTAAATAATTCAACGACGAAGCATGGATTTGCTTTTTCTAATATTTTCTTATAGATGAATGACGTTCGATTAATGTATAGTTCCAAAAATTTTCAATTTATTCACAAGTATACAATATTACATAAATAACAATATTACAATTAAAAATTACAAAGAAATTACAATGACAATTTACCAATCATGTGCCATTTTCATTGTCAATTTCATGAATATCATTTCCTAATGTCGTGATAATTGGGTTATGGTAACTAAAGTGCGAGATATATACATGAGCACTTAAATCCTTAATGAATCGTGCAAAAACTGCATCGATTGTTGTCCCGTGTCGGGAGAGAACGTTCGTGAGCGGCTCCCCCACCTCAACAAGCGCATATGGTGAGAGAGGGACAGTGAACGGTGAGCGGTGGTGGGGGTACCCGCATTTTCGTGTCGATCCTGACTCGGTTTTACTCCGTCCCAGAAAATTCATTACGCGCCTAAAGAAGTTTCACTTCAATAAATAAATTTATGTTGGGCAGTGGAATATTAATGATTATTTTGTTTTAATAAAAAAATAAAAAAATTGGGTTTTTGTACATTGGACTAACAAGTTTTTAAATATTTCTTCTGTTTGACTTCTAACCGGAACTTTTAGAGTTGTCTTCATTTCTCCTTTTTGGGTTATCTTGAGCCGCTCTGTGTGAGTGCTCAGGGCAGATTATCCCGTACTCTAGTAGTAATTGACACTAAGCGTAGTATACTTAATATCGTTTATGTTGAGGATATTACGGATTTTTTAAGCAGTATATGTATTGGATCTGAAGTTCTATTCTGTATTGTTTAAATTCTTCCCATGATCTAAGTAACCATTAAAAAGATCTGATAACATATTTCCACTGCAATCATTTCATCTAAATTACCAATTCCATCACAAAATACTTCCAGTTAGTAGTACTAGATTACTTCTAACTGGAAACAAATTCCGACATGAGCCTCTCGCTGCAGACTTCTCGATTAAATCACCGCGCGCGCCGGCCGTAGTGGATATCCCCTGGAACTTTCACACGAAACTTCTCCATTCTGAAAGCTCTCGTGGCTCTGTTCTCGGAAGCTCTCCCGTGGGCGGCCAAATTGCGATTTAATTGAGTACGTTTCCCGAGAGGAGATATCGAGCGCACATTATGAAGATGACGAATCGTAATATGTAACTTATTAATATAACGTTACGTTCAGCCACTCTCAATATGGTTGGGATTCATGTCGATATTGTGCTTGCTTTGTACTGATTATTCAGTATTAGTCGTTTCCAAAACAAACTTCAATGATTACTTGTCCGTTTTAGTGAGTATTTGAGGCTGAATATTAACTCTCAAATGATGCATGATTGATTTTTGAATAGATACATAAAATTAATGCACAAAATTTAAAAAACATTGTTAACAATTTCATACGATTAACGATTCGTTTTTAAGTTCAACAGTTCGGCTGTGGAACGAACTGCCGGCCTCTGTGTTTCCTCCCTCCTACAACATGGGACTCTTCAAGACCCATGTTCACTCCCTCCTCTCCACAAAAAGACCCTCCACACAGCATCCCCAAAGATGACATAGGCCCTGAGGGAAATTATTTTCTTCAGGGCCTCCTGTGTGGAGTTAATATTAAAAAAAAATACAGTATAACTTAAATATCTGCAATGATTTGCTAAACAATTTAATTTTCCTTACTAGGTGTAACCTGTTCTGAGGTATTCAAATTAACATTTTATTATTTTTTTGTTTGTTTTGTGCCTTAATACACGGATAAAAATGAGTACGACGTTTTTTATCAATATATTTTTTTGTTAAAAATGGGACTGCATGTCATTTCCCAATAAAATATTAGTAATTCAGAATATATCTGAACATGTGTTCATGCAGGTACCCTTGTCCGAATAAATATAATAGACGAGATGCGAAACTATTATTATTTTGAAGAACACGTGTTTCGACTTCCTCATAACATATTCGTGCTTTACTGATAGTTTGTTATGAAATTTGTCAAATCATTCTTTATAGGCCTCTAGTCCCGTTTTTAACATTTTTAATTTGACTAGATTTTTTAAATTAATTAACAATATTTCATGTAGGTAAATTCTCTCCGTTCAAAAAAAAACAATATCTTGAATTTGTAAATAACACAGAAATAATAGTTTTTTTAGAGCTATATGAAAATATTATTACCATAGATTTTTAATAAATTAACAATATTTCATATCAGTAACTTTCTTCCGGGTACCAGTTTTTGCTTATATTATTATGATGAAGTCTATTCTCTTGAATTTTGAATTTATTAGCGCTTTTTTATGTATTATATAAACATAAAAAGTGTAAAAATACAGTCCTTTGATGGAGTTCAATAAATAGTTAATAATAAAATTGAAGTTAAACAATTCTGTCATTGTATGTTTTTTTAATTAAAGGGGTTAAACATAGTACAAAGAGAAAACAAGTATGCGAAATATATTTTATGAAGAATATTATGTAGGCAAGTGTGAAATGTTTTCTTAAATCCATTCATACCATAAAACATTTATATGAAGTTTTCGATAAAACTGAGTAGAAAAAAAGGTACCGTGACCTGAAGCTACTAACTTCAAAACCTTTTTTTTTATTAAAATGATTTTGATTATAGAAGGAAGTAGCGCAACACGGCATAATATTCCAAAAAGAAATCACTATAATGCTTTTGGCCGGAAAAAACTAAAATCATACCTTCATTTTTATTACTTATCTTTTTAAGTTCCATTCATAATATTAGTGAGTTAATTGTGTAAATTGAATTGGGTTAGAAGGTGAACGGTGAACAATGTGAAAATTCAAGGATTCGCGTTAAGTCATTCATTTGAGTGTTCCAATGAATACCTGGTGTTTTTGTCAAATGCCAAAATCCTCCACTAATTAAAATGTTTTTCGTAACCGAATTATTATCCCCATAATAATTTTATCATTTGAACGATGATAATTTTGTTTCAATAGATGGTAACATTATGACTTAGTTAATAGCTCGTATCTTCTCTTCATTAAATCATACTACTAAATTATTGTTTTGTTAGGGAAATCATTTTTTTTAAAATTATTTTAAGTTAGTGAGTGATGAGATAGGTAATTAGGTATTTGCGGATCTGGTGAGGAGACAGTAAAATATGCATTTAGTGTGTGTAAGAGCGTTTATTCGGGTCAGTTGAGTTGCGCAGTTGTGAGATGACTGAGACCGATGATGTCGATGATACCAGGTGTAAACGGCGATTCCGGGTACTCCAGTGTGAACGTGGTAGCCTAAGGTGCGATATACCTGTCGGCAGATAAGCGCGAGATGCAGGCCGGCAAAGGTGTCGCGGGGCCGAGGCGCAGACCGGCGGAGTGGTCGCAGGGTCTAGGTGCGTGAGATCAGCGCTGGCCAGTAACGATGGCCGGGGCTAGAGCGCTGATGAGATCCCAAGAAGTCCATAATAATTGTATACCGTGCAAAGTCAGGTATAGGTGAGCAGGTCCTGTAGTGATGTGGTGAAGAAAGAGCGGGAAGCGACACGCGGGGAACCGGCGGTCGGTGTCGGCCATTTCCTCAATGTGCAGCGAGCAGTAGCCCAGGGGGGTATAACTCCGCTTCAAAACGTCAACACAAACTGTAGCCATTTTGAAAATCTATGTTTGTGACGTAGGCGATGCTTGTTTTTTTGTTTCTCGCTCACTTTACCATAAGACTCGTGCGCCAGAAAGAAAGGGTTCGCAAACGGTGTAATGCATGTTCTCGCCGCTAGGTGGCCGACTCATGCTTCCCGCCATTTCACTTAACAAAGTTTGACGGACGCCGTTGTTTGTCATCATAACATTGTCAAAAATTTTTAAATATCTGGCTGTGTAAAACAGTTGATTTATGTGTGAAAATGCCTACCGATAAAGTCCTTAAAACGTGTTGTGTGAAAGGATGTACGGACAGAGACTATTCGACACAAGTTTCCAACCATAACCTCTGAGAGTCCATTTCGAGAATGGTGTTCAGCACGTATCATGACTACATCCTAAAAGGTATTCTATACTGCATCAGCCTATAATAATAATAATATGTTTTGTTAATTCGGTTAATGTAATAATTATCTTTATTTCAGAGCGTAACATCTCAACCAGCAGCGTACCCGTTGCTGCACAGGGGATGCTAGTAGAAAATGAAGGTACATATCTGTTTTATATTACTTAAAAGGGAATAGTTTTGTTCGTCTAATATGTCAATCTTTACTTCAATTTCTCAAGAACTATGATATATTTTTTCCAGAAATAAGTGCAGGACCCAGTCATGTCTTCTTTGCAACCAGCAGTGATGCTCTTGCTGCACAGGGGATGGCAGTAGAACATGGAGGTACATATCTGTTTTATATTACTTAAAAGGGAATAGTATTGTTAGTTTTGTTCGTCTAATATGTCAATCTTTACATCAATTTCTTCAAGAACTATGATATATTTTTTTCCAGAAATAAGTGCAGGACCCAGTCATGTCTTCTCTGCAACCAACAGCGTTGCTCTTGCTGCACAGGGGATGGCAGAACATAGATGTAAAATATCTTGCATAGGTGACCCATATGATCCCATAAATTCATCAATACTAGCAAGCGAGTACCGTCCCACAGAGAGGTTTTGCTTAAATTATCTCACTAAGAAATTTGCTATTAACGCTCTTGAAATTCATTATGTCGTCGAGTATTTAACTAACTAACCATCACGCCGTTTCCCCGCAGGGGTAGGCAGAGAGGACGGACCGCCAAACAACTCGGTCTTGGCACACACTCCTTGCCTCATTCACATTCATACATCGTCTCATACATAATCTTCTATTGTTCTGACTCTTGACATGGCCCGACTCAAGTATCTGATTCACTTGGTCATGCCATGTCTTCCTCGGGCGTCCCCGACTTATGCTACCATTCACATTTGCATCGTATATTCTCTTTACACTCCTTTCTTCGCTCATTCGCTCTACATGCCCAAACCATCTAAGCGTCCCTTTCTTGATCTTACCCATTACGCTTACATCAGCCTTGCACTCTTTGCGGATCTCCACATTCCTCACACGATCATACATTGTTTTACAACAATGGCAGTACAGTAAAAAAATGGCAGTACTGCGACATTTAAAATATGCTAAATATAGGAAGAAATGGTTGTCATAACTAATTTATTTTAATAAGTTAAAACCAATTAGGACCACAATTTGTTCCTATAAGCGTCTTTTAAATATCGTAGTACTGCCATGCTCCTCATTAAATCAGGTCCATTGTATGGTTGTGGTGTATCCTTGCCAATTCATTTTCTATTGACATCTCTATATGAGTAGTAGAATAATAACGAAAAAGTAAATATACAAGTCAAATATTGTTATCGGTTGTAATGTTAAGCCAAATATTCTCTGATGCGGAGTTTACATTATTCAGTTTGGCTGTATTAGTCTGCAGCCCATTTTCATTCACCGACTAGTGTTAATAATAAATAGTCGAATTAGTTTATTTTATATGTCTAGTTTATATATAGTTCTACTTTTTTATTACATACTTGACATCATAATGAATGTTCTCTCAACACCTTCTTTAAATTTTACTGTTGTATTTGGTGTTTTTATTTGTTATTATTATACCCTATTTATTTATCAGGTGCCAATATGTATTGTTAAAACAATAAGCTATTGTTAAATTTACTTTTCTGTTTACACTGTTACATTGTTTATGTTGTGTACTACTCCTAAGTTAAAAATATCTAAAAGGCATATAAAGTTTTTAAAACTAGAAAGTATTATATACTTACTATTTATATATGAAAGGTATAAATATTTAAGTAATTCAATTCAATTCAATTCAATTCAATTCAATTCAATTCAATTAGTTTATTCCTTTAAAAACATTACAAAATTACATTTTATTTCGTCTTTAAGTACATTTGTAAAATGGTATTACATAATAAGTGGTGTATAAACTATACCAGCATCAATAGAGCTTGCCTTTTAAAGGCAGCTTCACCGATGCTAAATATGTCGATATCCGAATTAATTCTGTTCAACAGCAAGACTGCTCTCCCCACCGGCATGACCATTGGCAAGTTGGTCCTGCAGGCCGGGAGATAAAACAGTCTATGCTGTCGGTGACGGAGATAACCATCAGGAACATAGAGACTAATACTCTCCATGATAGTCGGATTTACTAACCATCCACGAATCAGTTTGAAGAAGTGTGATACAATATGCACATCTCTTCTGACCCGTAGATGGTTCATACCGAGCATGCCCAAGAGAAAGTCAGTAGGATAGAGCCACGGGTAGTAGCCATACTCCCTCAGATAGAGGAATCTCAGAAATTTCTTCTGCACTCTCTCCAACATGAGGGAATACTTCACCTGATGTGGGCTCCAAACCACCGACCCACTCTCAAGCCTACTCCTAACCAACGCAATGTATAGCACTTGGAGAACCCGGGTGTTTCTAAAATTCATCGCAGTGCGTAGGACGAAGCCCAGCATTTTCAGTGAAGCACTACACGTCATTTCGATATGAGGATGAAATATCAGCCTACTATCAAACATGATGCTAAGATCTTTCATAGTGGAGACACGTTTTAAACTTCGGGCATTCATGGTATACCGGTAAAACCAAGTATGACGTGCCCTTGTGAAAGAAAGAATGAAACATTTAGAAACATTGAATTCGATACGATTCCGTTTACTCCAGTCAACAATTCTATTAATGTCCGATTGGAGTCGAATGCAGTCTTCTAAAGTTTTAATTTCCAAGGATAGTTTTAGGTCATCAGCAAAAAGAAGTGACCTGGAATGCAGAATATTTTCAATTTTTAGAATAAAAATTAGAAAGAGGAGCGGTCCTATATTAGAGCCCTGCGGAACGCCTGAGAGTACAAGGAATAATTTTGACATGAATATTCCATGAGATACAAATTGCTTTCTTCCAGTAAAATAGCTTGCAAAGAATATGAGAAACCGTAAAGAAAAACCTATAGTTGACAATTTATTCAATAATATGTCATGGTTCGAGAAATCATTATATGAGCAATCTACTTGGTAGCCCTTATCTAAAGATTTGGAAACATAATCTGTGAGTACCAGTAGGTTAGTATCTGTTGATCGACCTTTTCTAAACCCATGCTGTTCCGATATTAAGAAAGGCTCTTCTTGAAACAGCACATGTTTATGAATTATCGATTCGAATAAATTTTCGACAGATGTCTTTGATCCACTTTTGAAAATGGGACAAATTTTTGAGACTTTCCAGGAATCAGGAAATACACCAGTATCTAAAGATAGGTAGGAGTAATAAGATAGAGAATAAGAAGAAGTAGTAATAAGATAAGTAGGAGGGAAACAAAAATAATAATAATGTAATTAGACCCTAGTACAGCTAAAACAGTAGGTTAAATCGTTGACTGCCTTATTGACAATATTTTTTTCAATAGCCGTTGGATGTTGAAAGAAAATAACTATCATTTCCAACCGCTAGTTTTATATTGATACAGTAATTACTTCTAAATTCAACTTCTAAATATGTTTTGTGCTTATATTATTGTATTTCATGTTTAAATTAAAAAAATAAAATGATTGTACATGTAATTGTGAGTTTTTTTTTCAGCTTCCTTCTGATAAAACGCTGTCCTGAGAAAATGAGCTGTAAAGGAAGATACTTTAAAGGTCATTTCTTTCTTAGGACAGGGCTTTGTCAGATGGGACCTTGTGGTCTTGGGTGACATTTTACTTATGTTTTAGGCTAATGAATTGGGTTTTAGGTAGGTTCCGAAGCAGAATTAAATTGTCTATGGTTGCGCCTTTTTTTTAAATTTCCTCTATCCTTTGTCGATGATGTGGTGTGACGTCGGCGATGCGTGGTGTATTCAAATTTGCCAGATCTATGGTTAAAACTTGACCAAAGCAAACGTATGGAAAGAGGGCGGAATTATCAATCTACAGATAGTTTTTTTATAAATTTAATTTAGATTAAATTTGATAATATTATTATTAAGTTCTGCAAGTGTTTTAGTTTTTTATTATTGTGACAGCTGTTTCGGCTTACAAGGCCATTTTTAAACTGTGGTTAGAAACACAAAAACAATAAATAAAAAAAAATAAAAAATAAAAAAAATAAAAATAAAAAAAATAAAAAATAAATAAAAAAATACTATAGATAGTTGATTTATGCAGTAGCCGCGCTCGCTAGTTTGTCACTCGTACAACTGAGAATTGAAGACTGACTAAGTACTTTTGGGCGCGCCTCATTATATAGGCGCCCGGGTGCATCGAGAACTTTCAGATCTGTAGGAAGGAACGCCGGAACTCGCATTGCGACTAGAGTGTTCCCGCTATAATACATTTTGTATGGGCAAGCTTCTAGATAAATCTCTTAGCATCGCTACAGGTATATATCCTACCATCACGCATTTTATAAAAAATAATAACATGCTTATTCATAATTTTTGGTTACGCAATTTACACTATACACGTGTCATTTAGGCATACATACAAAACCGCTGTACTTGGAAGTAACATTGTTGTAATGTCTTTAATCCAAAATACCTTGTCTCCCGTCCTATCTCTGTCCTCGCCGCTCGTGCGCACGTCAGTTCTCTCGCCGCTTTTTTGAAAATTACATTCTACCGCTGAATCATGCAAGTTTACTCGCAGCCTTCCGCAGAAAGAAACTATCGCCTGATGAAGTTCACCGCCCGCCATATTGTGAGTGCCGCGCGTATCATTTACATGGCGAACCACGAATCCGCTATTTCTCAAATGAATATTGTTTGGATGAAGTAGAGAATTTTTTTACAAACCCATACATAACTTTCACAATCAACTGTCTTTCGATTACACTTAAAATTGTACTAAATTTACGCATCAATAGAAAATTTTTCGGTTTTCACCGTTTGCAAATTTTGGAATTCCTTACCTACAACCACCGTTTTTAATACGCATGTAAAAAAACAATCATGTGATTCAACGTAATGACAATAAACAATAACTTTTTGCATTTACGATTTTTAAAAATGTTGTTATTTAATATTATTTACGTAAAAAATAATTTACGATAAAATTTGCCAACCGACGCACCATTTTGACAGAACACCGATATTAAGTTCACGCATAATTCGCGTTTTTTTTCGGCAATGTAGAAAACATGAAACACAAAATCGTCATAATAACAATTATTCGGGATCGCTGGCCACGCACTCGAAAAATTGTTATTCGGGGTCGCTTGCCACGCACCCGTTAATTATATAGGTGACCAAATTTGATACCAAACATCAAATGAATTTGGTTTCATAAAATTTAAACAAATCTCACTTTAAAAATATGTCGATTATCTGTTCAGATTCAGTTTTACATTTCTTCGTAGAGAGAAAGTGCTCAACTTATTCCAACAAATACACATTTTCAACTTATAAAATATGTCACATAAGTTGGAGGTCTTTGAAAAGCCGACTGTAAATCAGCAAAACCTTTGCGAATTACCCCGCCATTTCGGTGCTCCTCAAAGAGCGAAAGGTTAATTCTTTGCAGTCCGCGGAGCCCATATTGCTGGAGGGTGATTTATCTGGTCAAAGTCGGCCAATTTACTACTGTTCCCATGTTGGTTGCCCTATTCCCTGGTTTCCCTGTTGACTTGAATTCCAAAATAAACAGCGATTTCACGAGCAACTCCCGGATGCGTTTTGCAATTCAAATGGATTTCGGACCGCGTTTTTCTCAACTTTTTTGCATTTAGCACAATAGATGTTGTTGCTATTTTGAACTGAAAACGATAAACAATGCACCGTGTGAATTTTGGAAAATTAATGACTTCGATAGAAATGAGTTTTCTTTTTTTGTGGATATGTTGGATGTTTACTGGTCTGGTTATATCACGACCTTGTTACAATATAACTCTTGATAAGCATTGCAAATTGTACAGAAAAACTTATCGTACCGAATGCAAAACAAAACTGTCTCCAAATAAAGCACAAAAAAAGGTTTTTTCAAATATTTCATGTATCACTCATTCATTTAACCCGTCTAGCCGAAAAAACAAAAATAATGAATGTTCACAAATATCAAAACTGCTGAATAGTAAATCAGCAACATTTCTTTTCAGTTTTGGCATCAAGAGTAAAAAGTCGCGAAAGAGAACTAGAAATAATTATATTGAAGTTTTTCAAATATATCATATATTTAACTTGTTTTTGACTTACGAGGAACGAAATATAAACAGCGTTGTTGGAGTGAGTAAGCATAAAGCATCAAACAAAAATTGTAATAAATTCATTTTATTTTGGCCATCTAAGTTTACAAATGTCTAATTTAGTATACTTTTAATACATACATGATTATATTTTCTTTTATATTAATATGGCTACTTTATATGTTTACTTGAGAATGCCTTGCTGGTTTTTTTTACCGCTGCAGATTTACGTTAAAGTTACGTTTTATTTATTTATTTATTTATAGTAAGTTTTTACTGATGTTCTGACTTACGTGACAACTATCCAGTTGCAAAAACTAATAATGAATACTTTTCATAGTATATTTATAGTTAGGATAGTTTAATCATGGCAATGAAAGGAATTTCGAGATTTTTAAAACGAGTATTTAGGTCATTTTGCACAAAAATTGGTCTTCGTCATAATAGGTTGGACTCCATTTGTTAAACCTATTTAAAGTAAAGAAAATTTAATAATGTTGTTAAAAGCATAGTAACTTCTGAAAGCATTTTATTTTTTAATGACGCGTATACATTTGCGAGCCGTACCACTTATCATGGTAAAGTAACGAACCAAACGCAAACGGCGCGCAGTTCGGTAATTTTCCACCATTTGTGGTTCGCGGTTCGGCTCAAATAATTCATAAACTTTAAATCATTATGATCTGTCTCTATTTGACATTGTCGCAGTTTGGTAATTCATCGAACTAAGAAATAGCTGTCACAACAATAAAAACTAAAATATTTGCAGACTTTCGTAAATAAGCTAAATGATATTATTAAAAATAATAATTAATTGAAACAGCTTTAATTTTGTTTATTACGTCTTACATTTATTTTTTATTTAATTTTTGCCATTTGTATATTCAAGTTAACAAATGTCAAATTTATTTTTATTTCCATTCATTATTACATTTTCCTTATTTATAACATTTTCTCTTGATTAATATGGCTCCTAGATTCCAGCTGAAATCTATTGATTGGTGAAGATTTTATAGTTTCCGCCAGGGCATTATAATATTGCTTTCCTTTGTAGAGTTAACTTCGGTATTGGCTTTGTCATTTTTTATTGTCTATTTTTATTGCACATCCTTGTGTGTGAATGTCCTTATCTCTAAATAGTATCAAATAAAGTCGCTATCCGCGTCTGACTGTTTGTGCGCTTCTTCTAAACCACGCAACAATTTTTTAGTTTTGAACAAAGTTTTCGTTGTTATTTAGTTTTTTTTTCCGGAAGGTTTATGTATATAATATATCCATGTTATATTTAAAGAAAGTAGAAAAAAGTCGATGTTTTGTAATAGGCGAAATTTTTTTTTCGGGAGCTTTCATAGCTCTTTGGCTTAACCTCAAGAGGTACATCAAAATTGTGTACTACTTAATTGTATTTCTCAAAAAGGCCTACAGAAAAAATCTACCACGGTATATGTTTATATCCTAAGGATAACTTCCAGCAAAGCCCGGTACACTCTAGTTGTATATAATTTTGTTTGTAAAGCATTTTGGGTTTTAAAATTAGAACAGGTTGTTTATTAATCTATGTATAAATATCACCCCGCTCAAGGTAAGCATCTATATCACTGTTAGCCAATTTAGTTCCATTTATGTTTTAGCTACTACTCAATAAAGTTATTCCGAAAAATAAATATTATTTTCCTGTTTACCACTGTACGCTTGTAATTCGATTATTACTTTATTGTAAAAGCCGTTTGAATGAATAAATAAATAAATATAAAATACGAACAATATTGGTAAAATAGTCCAAAGAAAGCGTTTCTTCCTTGTGTTTACGTATGTACATATCAGAGCAAAATTCATTTGTTGTGTAACCCACATCTCCGCAAGAAACTTTGAGCATAATATATGTACAATAAACATGTCATATACAATACGTTCGTATTCGTTCACGTGTAGTTCTACTACCTCTGGTACCTACCCCTAAACGAGGCAGACCGGTGCGCCCCGATTGACCGCGTATTCCTTTACATTAGATTGTTCATAAAATTTTCCTCCGAGGCTTGAGTTCTAGTTGCTTTGGTCCGTACTGCATCCACATAGACGCGATCCCTACAGGCTACAAGCTTCTTCTAACGACAAACGTTCACTACGCTATTTTGCTTTCAGAAAACTAAGGATGGATTGTTTCACAGATTTTGCACAATTCATAAAAAATTTAACTTGATTTACAAGTAATTGTACTGATCAATAATAATGTTATTGTAACATTATTATTGATCAGTTGTTTCACAAAACTGAAATTATAACAGAATTTGAATAGAACCTTACAGAACCTGAAAATAATCTTTAAAATTTAATGAATTATACAAATTCTGTGAAACAACCCATCCTAAGGGTTTCTTAAGACAATCAAGTCTTCAGTGTAGACAAAAGATATTCAAATATATGGAACAACGATGTACAGTTGAATTAATTTATTTAACCCTTCAGAAACTCATGGTCTCATGGAAATCGTTGTTTCTCCCTCCTTGTCATGGCGAGAAATATGATCTATACCAAGGCTGCCCAACCCCAGGCCCGCGGGCCACAATGTGGCCCGCGAACGAATTATAAGTGGCCCGCGTGAACCATTTTCAAAAAACCCGCCAATCCGCCAATTTGAAAAAGTGTCGCGGGCCCGCGGTAAAACAAACAATGCAGCTTGCGCGCGGTCACAAGTGTTGCCAACGAAGGCGATTTATCGCTATTTAGGCTACTCAGAACGAGAATCAGCGACGAAAAAATCTAACCTGTTGAACTTACTTTTTAAACAAAAATACACCGGTTTTTGATATAATATTTTTTGCGTCCGAAATGGAATCTTGTAGCCACCCCTCCCCCCATGGAATTCGAAAAATTTTTGTGGGAAATCACATATGATGTTTTGGGTGCGCGGAATTTTTTCTCAGCGAAGTTCCGTAACAACGTTTTGTGGGGAATTATGTTTTATAGAAATTCTCTAACAACCCCCCCCCCCCCCCCCATGGAAATAGGAACCGTCAGGTATTCAGTGGCCCGCCAGTGATTCAAAATCGTCAATTTCGCCCAACTGTTAAAAAGGTTGGGCAGCCTTGATCTATACAGTGTTAGAAAGAGAAAATACCATACTTTATGTTAAATATAGATTATAATATAATTATATAGAAGTTAACGACAGAAGAATTTCAATTTGTACCTTTATGAAAACAAAGGTACCGAACAAGATTTGGAAAAAAAATATGAAACTTCGTGATTTTTTTATTAATTACTTTTATATGAAACGTCAAAAAAATAATTAGAAAATAACGTTTGTAATCCTTTTTCTAGTAAAATGCGTATTTTTTTAGTCACAAAAAACGTCAGATAAGGCATTTCAACCTTTTTTTATGTTTGCGTTTAAAATTTTGATGTATCGAAAAATTATGTTTTTTTTTTGTATAAAATTTACATAGTGGAACTTGTTTATAAATAAACTGAATAATATTATTATAGAATGTATATAACCATTTTTTTTAAATAAAATTGATTTCCAGAAACTCATCTTATAACAATTTACTAATATTTATAGCATCAATTTGTTTTCGGTGAATATATCACACGAACGAAACAATAATCAATGTGATACAAATAATCAAAATCTTAAAAAATTAATTAAATTAAACGATGCTCTGTTTGCCGCTACCCCACTTGTCTGCGGGAATAATATGGCATATTCGAACAAAAGGGCACTCTGCCGGAAGGGGTGTAGACTTTCAGAACAAATATTTCCCATTGAAAGCTTGGCAAAAGGTTTGTTATGCGAGGCCGCTGCACTGCATTTACCCGGCGGCGAATTGCTTTTGAAATAAGTTTGAGACCGCTAAAAGCTTCTAGAATTCTGATAAAGAATTCTTTGGGCTCGCCTGCGCTTAATCTATTAGAATTCCCGCCGTGCCAGGTAATGCAATGAAGATATTTGACGCGGTTCGTCTTTTCGATCAAAGCACTAAATAAGTTTGTTGTTCGTAACCAAATTAAAGGTGCGAAATACCTTTTATTAATTTATTTTAGGTGTATACTTATAGTACCTTCTTTTTAAGCGAACGTTTTGGACAGCATTGCAGTGTCCATCATCAGGGAAAATGAGTAATCGCATATGTAATCCTGTCCGAAACGTTGGCTAAGGAAAGAAATAGCGCAAGACGACATAACATCCCAAAATAAATTACTATTAAATAAGGTTTTCCAATAAGAGGTGTTATTTTAAATAGCCCGCTATTTCGGTAGATGTAATATTTAAAGCTGTTATTTTTTAACATTTGACAAGTAAAAACTACGTTTTTATTAAAAATGGAACTATACACGCTTCAACAATGCATTAAAATTATTAAAATTCACTTGAGTGAATCAAATGCAAATCATCTTGAGTGATGAGGCCCATTTCCACCTCGGTGGCTTCGTCAACAAGCAAAATTGTCGCATCTGGGGCTTGAAAAACCCAAGAATTGTTGTTGAAAAGGCTCCTTATCCTCAATGTGTGACTTTTTGGTGCGGTTTATGGTCCGGCGGAGTCATTGGACCTTACTTTTTTGAAAATGAGGCCGGAGTAACAGTTACGGTGAATGGATTGCCCTATCGAGAGATTATTAATGGTTTTTTATGGCCGGAATTGTATGGTATTGATCTGGACAACGTTTACTTTCAACAAGACGGCGCTGCGTGCCACACAAGCAACGAAACCATTGATTTTTTACGATTAAATATCAAAATAACACCTCTTATTGGAAAATCCTGTACTTTTGGCCGTGAAAATCTCAAATCACGTGTGAAAATTCATATTTAAAAAAATTCATATAATAAATAAGTTTTCTTTGTATCCGGCTTAACGTACTTGTTGACACTCTTTGATCAATCTTTCTATATTAATTATTATGTAGGATTGATTACCAACATTTCGTCTCGTCTTTTTTTAACAGTATGGACATTTTAAATTCTCGTGCATATGGAAATTAAGACAGAAAAGATCTGAAAATTTCTGTACGCCAGAGCTCACCTTTCGATAAATTTTGCTGCACCACATATTTATGTTTTCAAATAATATCAGTTTTCGTTATCTGTATCTCGAAAAGAAGTCATTTAAAATGTCAAAAAATTTCTAACTGGAGTGAGAATGAGTGTTTTTTTTTTGCATGTGCCATGAGAAATGTGCGTTTCTCTGAACTTTTACCATGACAAAAATATCTTGTATACTCTGAAAAAAATATGAATCGCATTGATATAATAATTTGTTACTTTCTAGGAAATTTAACTGTTTTTTCAATGTTTCCTATTGGATGAATAGAGTGAATCAACCCCTGTAGTTTTGAAAATGTTTCGTATTGGTTGAATAGAGTCAATCAACCCCAGTAGTTTTAAAAAAGTTTCATATTGGTTGAATACTGTGAATCAACCCCTGTAGTTTTGAAAATGTTTCCTGTTGAGTGAATAGAGTGAATCAACCCCTGTAGTTTGTTTGCAAAGCAGTCAATGGTGTTTTAGCGGTTCCAAGATCTCAATGCTATGAGGCTCAAGGCTTTAATGCTCAACGCCCTGAAAACCTCCAAAACCAGGAGTGAATTAGCTGTATATTTCGTGAGTAAATTTGAAAGCGTGAAAATAAGAGATAATATTCTGAATTAAATTTCTACGCACTGTACGATCCTAAAATTTGAGAATTCTGAAATAGCCTCAATAAATGTTTTACAAAACGTATGCAAAAGCCATAAGCAAACGATACTAATTTTCAAAATGAATAATTCGATGTTCCAGCACAAATTTAACCCCTCCTGCGTTTCAGAGGCATATATGTATGACCGGGCATGAGTATTTTTATCTTTTTTTCTATTAGTAATTTTTTGACGTTAGAAAGAAAAATTATAATTCTTTCCAGTTTGTCTCAAATATTTATACTAGAATCTATCAATAAAATCCTAAAAATAGATAAATTAAAAATCCAAATTTAGTGCCGCTATCATTTGAGAATCTAACAATCTGTTTAACTTTAAGAATTATTTCTCATTTTTTTTTATTATATGAACGAAATAAAAGTGAAGATACAGTTTTCTGAGAAATTAAAAAAAATGTGTGTGTTTTCAAAATATCGGGTTCTCTTAATTTATCTATGATTCGATTAAAAAAATAAGTAAAAATTTGTTTAGCATTTTTGACAACATTTGATATTATAATTTAATTATTTGGAAATCGTAATTTTTATTTTAAAAGCAAACACCAAATAAATTTTTGTATCTAGTTTCTAAAACAGTATTTGTTTTTACGGAAAATTAAGAAATAAGTTGTTCATAGCGCATTTTAAATACACAGAAAATATTGCCAACTGAACAAAAGTGATGAAAGTACTGAAGGGTACAAAGATTACAACAACCTAATGTTAATAACCTTCTGAAGGCGAAGAGTTGTGAAAATTTATGTCACCAATGTAATATTACGGTTACTGAATTATTTAAAATGTCGAAACAAAGTATATTCTAGATATATGTAAAACCTATCGAAGGCATTTTCCGATTTTTGTTCAACATCAAAAGGTACTCTATTCAAGTGAGATTCCGCCCCTGGCCAAGGCTAACCTGGCAAGAGGTGACCCATGCATATTCATGTTCCAAATGGCCTACCTAAATTAGTGTGTAAAGTGGAGCTACTTGCCCCAAAGTTACTTGTTCCTGGCTTACGTGGGCTTAATGCACGTCAGATTATAAGACTTGGTCTACTTGGTCCCGGCGAATAGTTGGATGGAGACCAAAAGGTTTTGTCTGATCCTGTTGTGTAGGGAAAAGTTTTGTTGGTGCAGTAAAATCTTGGGTGGAATGAATAATAGAGACGCTGTTTCGGAACACATTACTTCCACAGAAGCAAAATACTCGGTACTTTCCTGTTTCAAGATGTGAGATTCTTTGTATAGTGTTCAATCTTGGTTCTTCTTACTTCTGTAGTTAAACATTGTTTGGTTTCCAGTGAAACTGTGAAAAGTAAAGATTAAAGTAATGTGTAGTCGTATTGTTGGAATATTGCCGCAGAATATGTGTAACAAAGCCTTGAAAAGGGGTTTTATTTTTTTTGGATACGTACCCAAGGGTATTCTCAGTGACAGAACAGTAATAAATATAACTGACTCAAATAGTTCATTTTTAAATTTCCGCTACCGGAGGTTATAATTTATTTATTTATACATTTTAGGAAAAGTTGACAGCAAATCTTTAATTATACAATGATACAATAATAATATAGTTAATTATGCCAATTATGAACTTTCCACTGATGAAATAATTATAAACAAAATGTATATTGTAATTAATATATTTTTTTTTTTTTTTAATTTTTATTCCAGATCTCGGGGAGGGTGGTGCAATCCCACGAGCTCCATATTATACATAGAATATATATAAAGTAAATATAAAGAAATATTGTAAGAAAATACATACACAATAAACGAAAACAAAAGACCATAATAATAATGCAAAAAAATATATAATGAGATTAAAGTTTTATTTTTAAATATATATATATATATATTTATCTATGACATCAGGATTTGGCTCCATCGCTTGTAAATAGGTCCCTGCCAGAAGTGCAGTGCTGCCATCACAAGACCGTTTTCGCTCGCGGCTAGTCGTGTTCGAAAGCTGGTGATCCGTTTTTTCATTAGTGCTCGGAATTGTATATAATTATAATTATTATATAATTATAATAATTATGATTATTATAATTATAATTAATATAATATAATAATTTAATATTCTTATAAATCTATCTATTTATATAAATATGAAGTTCTGTGGTGATGGGCAGGTGGCACTCGTCGAACATCGTGCTACAGGCGACGTGAGTCTAATTTTTATAAAAAAATTCAGTTTTCAAGATTGGTGAAATTTTGCACACTTAACCTTCATAAACAAGGGGAAGATCACTGTTAACAGGCATTTTCTAAAAACTCTGCTAATAACCCTATATCCTATTTATATTTTAATGGTTTATCCACCACACTATCTAGATTGCATTTAGTTCGAGATGAAACTTGCGATCATACATAAAAACATGAGTAAAAGCCAATAAAAAATGTGCGGTGCAAAAATGAAGATAATGCTGGGAGTTTTTATTAGGAAATAGGGTCCCATTAGCTCCGTTGGTAGAGCAGCGCCCCGGAAAGGCAAAGGTCCCGGGTTCAAGTTCCAGATGCGACGTTTTCTTTTTCTTATTTTTCTATTTCAAATTTTAAAATTATCATCAATAATTAAAAAATATATTTATGGTAGAAAACCTGGCTTCATTTTCGATTTGTTTGCGAATTAAATTTTATATCTTTTATTGATTTTCCGAATCCCTGGTGCATTCACTAGAATTTGTTCGCTAGTGGGGAAAATTTTCAAGTCAGTAACAGTTGATAAGAAATCAAGGTGGATTTGATTTCGCAATTACATTATTATATTAATTGACTAGACTCTTTAAAACATATTATCTTTCAACTGCTAGTTGAAATAGATATCTAGTTGTACTATTTCATTTCATTCTCCTCGTAACCTAATACTGAGCTCTGCGTATGATGAAAGCTTATTAGGCCTTTATTCTTCTGGCCTATCCACAGGGTATGTCTTCACTCAGACGTATATTACAGCTGTGGAGGATACTTACTAACATTAAATTCTTTCAAATTTTTATTCAAAATTAGAATAACATTAAAGCACGGTAAACACAGAACTACTCAAAAGAAACTGATCGCTGATCAATCTGCGATGATCAAGGTACGATTAATTGAAAGGTACATCGCAGATATCGACAGTAATCAGTAAGTAACGCGTTAGTAACTGTTGTATCCAAGATATTAGTTTGATGTATTAATCAGAGATAGCGCTTATAGCAGTAAGGCAAAGCTGTCGATAATACAGAAATTCCGAGATAGATACATACCATAGTTACCAAGGTCAAGTCCACAGGGTATTGTTTGATAACAAAGTGAAATTTAAAAAAAAAAAAATAATATTTTACAAAAATATTTCACCAATAATTGAAGATATCGTATGTCTCGACGCCATCTAGTGAGAAATTTAGCACTAACAAAGCCTCTCCTACAAAAATAAATTTGGTTGTTTACAGGTGAAAAAATATAATAAGCAGTAATTGCTGATTGAGGTACTAGTACATACTGAATCATTTGGCTTTTTGGAAATGAGCCGACATAGATCAGTGGTTACAGATCACCTGACCGGAGTATAATTTGTTAGACATCGGGTTAATTTGGCATTAAATGAGTCACATATAACCAGAGATGTGCTTTATTTCAAATAAATCCATTTCAAATGGAAATGCAAAATGCAAAATAGGTATTTTCCATTTTGCATTTTAAATGCTTTTCTAAAAACCGTTTTGCATTTTGCATTTTAAATGCTTTTCTCAATGCATTTTCCATTTTAAATGCTTTTTTGCAACATTCTTCCTACTATCTCCACTCATATTTTTTTCATAAGCCCCAAATATCAGTCGTTCCTCAGCCTCGCTATGAGAGATAATTTACATTTGTCAAGTTGCTCCCTGGTAGGAGCCCTGGCAATTGAGTGATACCATTACAAAAAATACTAATTATTATTTTTTTAGTAAACTAATGTTTAAGACAAGATTTTTTATGCATAGCACAAAGGGTAACAATTATTTTATAAGCAATAATTATTAGCCTGAAACACTCATCCACATTGAAAAATCTCCTGATAAAAGATACATGACGCCAACTATAATAAAGCCAAACCAAAATAAAGTTGGTTGATCATTTTTTTTTTTTTTTTAAATAAATTTAAAATAAATCAAATTTAATAATGTTATAATAATTATTAAGTTCTGCAAGTATTTCTGTTATTTTTACAGTTTTTAATGTGACAGCTGTTTCGGCGTTTGAGGCCATTATCAAACTGTCACTATCATAACTGTCACTAACAAACTCAAATGAAAAAAAAAAAAATGGAGTTCTACGAATTAAACACCAAAACAATAAATAAAATTGGTTGTTTCAGGTGAAAAAATGTAACAAGCAGTAATTGTTGAATGAAACACTAGTATATATTGAATTATTTCGGACAAGAGATAAGCCGCCATAGCTCAGTGGTCAGAGCTGTCGACCGGAAATCGAAAGGACACGGGTTCAAGTCCCGTTGGCGTCATGTATCTTTTATCAGGAGATTTTTCAATGTGGATGAGTGTTTCAGGCTAATAATTATTGCTTATAAAATAATTGTTATAAAAATACTGATTCAAATACTGAACATGGGGCCATGACGCTGTAATATTAAATTTTAGATGGCAGTTTCTATGTTTTTACGTTGGCAACATTAGTCCCGCGCAAATTTTTTGTGGTTTCATAATCCGTAGTCGTGGTGTTTTTGGATTTACCATCATGTAATATGTTTTTTCTACATTGATGTCCATTATTAAATGACGAAATTGTTTAAAAATTCTATAATTAATTTGATTGTTTGACCTGAGAAACCATTTTGCATTTTCAATGCATTTTGAAAATAGGTATTTTGCATTTTGCATTTTAAATGCTTTTCTAAAAACCATTTTGCATTTTGCATTTTCAAATGGAAAAGTTTTGACCCATTTCCATTTTGCATTTCAAATGGTTTTGGGTACCCATTTTGCACATCTCTGCATATTACATACATAAAAAGAGTTTATATATATATGTATATACAGGGTTTTCCAATAAGAGGTGTTATTTTGAATAGCCAGCTATTTCGGTAGATGTTACGTTCGGTTTTTTTGAAGCTGACATTTTTTGACATTTGACAAGTAGAAACTACGAAATTAATAAAAATGTAACAATACACGCTTCAACAATGCATTGAAATTATTAAAAATCACTTGATTGAATCAAATGCAAATCATCTTGAGTGATGAGGCCCATTTCCACCTCGGTGGCTTCGTCAACAAGCAAAATTGTCGCATCTGGGGCTCGGAAAACCCAAGAGTTATTGTTGAAAAGCCTCTTTATTCTCAAGCTGTGACTGTTTGGTGCGGTTTATGGTTCGGCGGAGTCATTTGACCTTACTTTTTCGAAAATGAGGCTGGAGCAACAGTTACGGTGGATGGATTGCGCTATCGAGAGATGATTAATGATTTTTTATGGCCGGAATTGGATGGTATTGATCTGGACAACGTTTACTTTCAACAAGACGGCGCTACGTGCCACACAAGCAACGAAACCATTGATCTTTTACGATTAAATATCAAAATAACACCTCTTATTGGAAAACCCTGTATATTACACGCGACTCATTTAACAAGTTTACGACATATCCCAGTTGAAAGCTATTCAACATGTTCTTTCGCTTTTGATTTGAATCGCCTATGTTGTCGTGTTGTTTGTATTTTGCCTGTGTAGTGCAGAGAAAATCAATTGCACTTATAATAAACAACTTCTTTCAGACATACGATAAAAACTTTTAGTATTAGCATCTGAGTCCATTTTCAGCAACGAATAATCAACGGTTGAAATTTCTTTCCAGATATGGATGAACCCAAAATCTTTGTCGTATTTTTTTTTTCTGTAATGACAATGCGTCGCTTCAGTGCTTAATTTTCCAAACGACCAATTGGAAAATTGTTCAATCTTCATTTTAGTACTAAAAATTAAGTACCGAAAACGATAATTAGTCACTTTAGCGATGGTGTAACCTTTACCTTTACGAAAATAGCTTCATCTTAAACACATGTATATGTATCCTTGAAATAAAGAGAGAAAACCTGCTCTCCTATAAAATTTCCTAATTGGTCGTTTGGAAAATTAAGCACTAAGGCGACGAATAGTAACGTATTACAAATTCGCCACTGGAATCATCACTCGAATCCCATCCCACTGTATACAGATAGTCGAGAGTAGTTTAGACTCTAGTGCTATATTCACACTAAAACATTACCAGGTACGTATTCTCTTTAAAACTTTTATCACGCGGCATCTCATTCCCGGCTAGTCCTCTGGGTATTCCATTACTAGAATTAGAAAAGGAAAACCCTGTTTCTTTTCCACAAAAATCCCTTTTTTCTAGCACAATGAAGAAACAAAGGCGGTGTTGTATTACTGCGTACGCTTTGTTCGGCGTTTCCCAGTTCCATCGTTCCCATGGCTAGACGTGGTTACCAAGAAAATAATAAATTTAATCTTCACCAGCCTTGCATAATGCAAAGAAAAATATATCAATTTTGTGAAAAATAACCGTGGTCATTTTAAGTAAAAAAAAGACGCGGTTTCCAGGGAGAAGTGCGCAGAATGGATAAATCGCTACTCATCTCCGTCTTAATACATTCTATTTTTGGTTACTTGATACGCAAGTACTCTACAGTCCAACATTCAATAACCGATCAAGGATTCAAGTTTCAAGAATTAATTGACCGCTGTAAATCTGCGCAGGCACACGTTGCCGATATTTTGTAAATTAGTCATCGACGCCAGTCTTCAACGACCAGCTGGGTGAGGTTATCGCTTCTCATGTCGGGTCGTCAAGACATAATTTCACGTGTCAGACATTTTGTAGCAATTCCTGTATGAGATCAATGCTAGGAAAACAGTTAACACAAAGAATGACAGATCATAAAAATTAGAGCTACGGCAACATTTTGGTTGTGAGTGAGGTTATGAAAGAATTCTAGTATTGACATTTCGAGAATTCAACAAGCATTGGTGGTAACGCGTGTCTCGTGGTTTCAATAACTATATATGCAGACTGTGTGCGTTGTTCACGACTTGAGTACATGACATGAGTACAGGACATCCCGATTGTGTATCCCGATCACATTGCGTATCCCTATGGAAGAAGGGGCTTATACTCATGCATCGTCTCAAAAAACACCATACATTTTTGTTATTCTTCATGGAGAAAAATATGCTGATTTATCAAAATCCGGCTAGAAACAGGATTAAACTTTTAGTTTATTTCTAATATATCGGAACACATTTTCATGCACCGGCATTTGCCCTGATAATTTATGATGACGAAATGATAAAATATAATAATTTTTTTATGAACACGTTTTCTTCAAAAACTTTTACTTAAAGTTTAACTGGAAACCTATCAATTAATGGCCTGTTTTCCCGTTTTTAACCGGCTAAATAAGTTATATTGCATATCAGTAAGATTCAAGTCATTGAGTAACTTGATCATTCCCTAACTCTTTCGGGCATTCTTGGTTCATATATCTCTACATTTTTAATACATTGTTGCAATTATAGATACCTTCACCTATTGTTCTAATTTTTCAAGCATTCATACTACTTATATTCTACGTCTGTCAGTTCCTTACCTCACTGCAGTACATCAGGGTTAGGAGCGGAACTCCATTATGGACAGCTACCCTCATTCGTTTTTACATTTTTTTACTTATCTACTGTCTCTACTATACTGTATCTACTATCTCTGACTTTACCGAACCTCTGTCCCCAATTAATTTTAACATACTTTTGAGACGTACTTACCTGCTATACAGCACTTGATTACAATTTTGTATTTCTGCAAAATCGCCAATTAACCTTTCTCTTCATACTTTCCACAATGTTTGCCTAAACCTTAACATTGACATTTGTACATAACTGCCTATATAAATATATTTATTATACTAACCCCACACAGGAGGCCTTGAGGAAAATAATTTCCCTAAGGGCCTATGTCATCTTTGGGGATGCTCTGGGAGAAAAAAAAAAGCGGTCAGGATGTTCTGGGAAGGAAAAGGGTATGAGGGGTGGGTAGGAATCCAGGGATTAGTGTGTTCAGGAGTCTCGGATAAATGATCTATTCTTCCGGATGCGTAAAGAGAAGCCAGTTGGAGAGATCAAGGATCTCTCAAACCAGCCTCTCCCGATCCACGCCACGCAGCTGGTGGGCACTGGGCAGGTGCATTCTGAACACACCTCAACCAATGAAGCCGGGCTCTCAATAATTTTATAAAGGATATAAAGGTAGGTAGCATCGTGCTACCTACCTTTATATCCTTTATAAAATTATTGTGGCCTATCGACCTCTCCCCTCCTCTCCTCTCCTATGCCGACGTTAGTTGAGTAAAAATATTCGTCCTGTCAACATCGTTTGTTTACGGAGCCCCCTTTATCGACCGTGTCGAAATCAAAGCCATCGTGAGCTCGCGCATGGTGAAATTTGTGAATTGTTGTGAACCAGCGCAAAGAAGAATTGAAAACCGTGGAAGAATAGAAAAGGGTAAGTCGGCATTCCGAACCTTTTCCAATCCTATTGTTCCGCGTTGCGACGGTGCTATATCCGTCCCCAACATTGGTCATTCGAGCCTGATAATTTATATTAATTGAAAAAATTGTGGTTAATTTAATTATTTCAAGGTTAAATTGTTCATAAAAGTTGATTTTTTTTTTTTTTTTTTTTTTTATTATAAATTTTTAAAGATATAGGTATATGCAGTCCCACAAAGCTGTCACACATGACGGCTTGTCTGTAGGTTCTACAAATAATATATATAAAACATTTTTAATTTTTAATACATGTATGACACAAAATTATACAATAAACAATATCACAAAATAATATATATCAAAGTACCTACCTATATACAAATTATTTAGGCAGGTACGTTGAGATGTTCAGGAATACATCAATAATAATGTTCAGAGATACATTGATTCATCGCTTATTAGCCAACGCTTAGTGTTTTTGGGGCAGGGCTCTCATTATTCTGAGGTTTAAAATAATTAATAAATTTATTGAAAATCTCTGGTATTAAATATTTAAGCGTTCGGCTTCCATACTTATTTGTTACTCTTGGAATAATGAGGCCCTTATTTTCAGTGAATCTTGTTGTGCGATTATGCACCGGTTGCTTTTTATATTTGCTATCTCCCTCATTATCCATTATAATAATGTACCAAAGAAGACCCTTTATTGGAAGTAGGCCCTCAGAACCATACAGTAGTTTTAGATTACTTCTTTGTCTGTAGATATTCGGTGGTACAATTTTTTTTATAATAGCAATTTGTAAGTTTTGTATATATTTAATATAAATATTGCTTGAGTGCCCCCAAGTTCGTATGCCATATCTGAGTATGGATTCGACCATAGAAAAATAAATTATTTTAAGAGTACAATGAGGCAAAACAAATTTCAGTTTATAAAAATTACTTGCAAAAGATCGGAGCTGGTTACAGATTTTAGCCACTTGTTTATCCCATTTAAATTTATTGTCTACTATTAGTCCCAGATAAGTATATTCGTTAGTAAAGTCAATTGTTTCACAGTGGCAAATATTTTCAATTTTTGATCTATGTGTAAAATTTGCGTCAGCCGTGCTGTTCGCGAAAATTGCCTGTAGGTAGTAAAAAATACTTAACTGGTGACAAATTTGTTAATATTTAAAATAAATTGTTGTATTCACTCGGCATTTTTGTGCAGATTAATTTCTCAATACAATGGCTGAGAAAAAAGTACTTTTGTTGCAATCCCGACGTGAGCGAATAGTATCTCGTATTCGTATTACGCAAGAGCTCATAGCGAGCACTTATGATGATAGTAAGAAAAAAAATACGTTTCTTGCTAGATGTGAAAAGTTAAAAGATTGGTTACAAGAATTTGAATCAGTTCAAAACGAGATTGAGGAACAATTACTGTCATTAGACAAGATTACAGAAATGTCAGAACTAGGAAACATTGCGAATAATGTTGATTCAATGTATTTCGAGATCATGCAAATGAAAAGCGTTATCACAAGTAATAATGAAAATTCAATTCCTAAAACGGCAAGTAATTCGGTGATTCGTGCACCAGTGATAAAGCTGCCCACTTTTGATAGTAACATTAAAAGTTGGCGCTCATTTCATTCATTATTTAAAAGTCTTATACATGACAGCAATGCATATACTAATGTAGAAAAATACCATTATCTTTTATCGGTAATTACAGGGCCGGCACTGGCACTTATACAATCATTGCCTCTTATCGAAGAGAATTATGACATTGCCTGGAATATTCTGGTAAATCAATACCAAAATTCTAGAATTCTTTTCATGCATTATGTTGATGAAATTCTTAATTTCAAAATATTACAAAACGAGTCTGCGTCAGGTATAGCGCGGTTACTCAGTACGTTTCAAGAGAATTGCGCCGCTATAAAGGCGATGAAGATAGAAAATATCTTTGATAAATTTGTTGGTCATATTATGATACGATCGATGGATCTGACAACTAAACGTCAATTTGAATCCAAATTGCCCGGTGAAGAGATTCCAGAATTGGATTCAATTTTCGAGTTTCTGAGAAATCAAACGCGAATTTTAGAAATGTTATCTCCACATACTACAAAAGAGAAAAAAGGTTCGTTTAAAACGTTGTTATCTGCCAATAAGAATGATAATAACCTTCATTGTCCATTATGTAAAGGTGCACATTTTCTTTACAAATGTGCATCTTTTACATCTTTAAGTCCCCATCAAAGGAGGGACAAAATTAAAACTTTAAACCGTTGTTTCAATTGTTTGAAACAACACAATGTAAAAGATTGTGTATCAAAATTCACATGCCAGGTTTGTAATAAAAAACACCATTCAATGTTGCACATTGCCGCCGAACCATCGGGCGAAAATGAATTTAATAATTTAAGTGCAACCCTGGCCGCAACAGCGATTCCGAGCGTTTCTACCGTTTTGTTAGGAACTGTACAACTTGAGGTCCGAAATCAATATAATGATTATATACCTATCCGCGCCGTCGTAGATTGTGTGAGTCAAGTCTCTCTGATTACGGAAAGATGTGCCCAGCTCTTGGGTTTGTCAATTAAAAAACATCGTATTTCACTGAACGGTTTAGGAAATTCTAGTATAAATTCTTGTCATGGAAAAACAAAATGTTTTATAAAACCTCGAAATAAAAAAGGGCCTATTCTTCAATGTCAAACTGTCGTGATTACAGAAATCACTTCTAATCATCCGTCATATGATTTACCATCGAGTGGAACGTCACAATTTAAAAATTTAAAATTAGCTGATGAATCATATTACAAGTCGGGCAAAATAGACCTTTTGTTAGGAGCTGACGTATACTTGGATATATTTAATAGTGGCCATGAAATAATTCACGGCTCTCCATGTGCTGTAAACAGTGTATTCGGTTACATTATAATGGGGAAGATGGAAAATTCGTCATTTCAAACGCCTTCGTCTTTATTTGTTGAAACAAATTCGTTAAGCAATACTCTTAGAAAATTTTGGGAAATTGAAGAAACACCTTCAATTGTGACGAGTAATCCGGACGACGAATTAGCCGAAACAATGTACGCTTCGAATCACTATCGAGAATGTGATGGTAGATATGTTGTACCATTATTAACAAAATCAGAAATTATGCCTTCTCAAAATTCCTTAAAACTTGCGGAATCGCGATTGAACAAACTAGAAATTCGTTTTAAAAGGGATCCCATGTTAGCAATTAATTACGGAAATTTTATACAAGAATATGAGGGTCTGGGACACATGACACGGGTACCTCGGAATTTAGATGCATTCTATTTACCTCATCATTGTGTTTTGAATCCTGACAGTAAAACTACAAAACTACGTGTGGTTTTTGATGGGTCGGCAAAAACCCAACCAAATAACTTATCTCTAAATGACTTATTATTGAACGGTCCAAAATTGCAAACTGAAATTCCACGTATGATTTTAAATTTTCGTTTTCATAAGTGTGTATTTACAGCTGATATTTGTAAGATGTATAGGCAAATATTAATTATTCCATCTCAGCGTAAATTCCAAAATATTTTGTGGAGAGAATCTCAGAATGAACCGGTTATTGATTTCGAGTTACAAACTGTAACGTACGGGTTGTCTAGTTCACCATTCTTGGCCATTCGTACCCTTCGCCAGCTAGCACAAGATGAAGGATCAAAGTATCCTGACGCTGCCAAGGTTCTATGCGATGATTTTTATGTAGATGATTTGGTAACAGGGACAGAAACGATTAGCACAGCCCTCAGACTAAAACAAGATATCATTGGATTGTTAAATCTTGGGAAATTAGAACTTAGTAAATGGCAATCTAATACACCGTCACTTTTGGATCACGTTTCGCAAGAGCACCAGCAAGATGGTCATTCTTTTGATAACGCCGGAACTGATCAAATTGTTAAAATATTAGGCATTCAGTGGAGTCCAACGACTGATAATTTTACCTACAAGGATGATCTACCTTCAAATAAGATATGCACAAAAAGAACAATTTTAACAACGGTAGCTCGTTTATTCGACCCACTTGGGATCATCACCCCAGTGACATTTTTCGCAAAATGTCTATTACAGGAACTATGGAAGTTAGGTGTCGATTGGGACGATCGTGATGTTCCACCACATATTCATAACACGTGGAGTAAATTTGTAAGTCAACTTTCATTACTTCGAACATTGAATATTCCTAGATATTACAATACGGTGATGACAAGTCGTCTTTTCCTCGTAGGGTTCTGTGACGCTTCACAATTGGGTTATTCTGCAGTGGTATATTTATTAGAGCGTAATAGCAATACCACTCACATCTTAATGGGAAAATCGAAGGTCGCTCCTTTGAAAACCCTGTCAATTCCACGACTAGAATTATGTGGGGCCGTTCTTCTCACGAAACTTGTAAAGTATATTATGTCATCTGTAAAGTTTGCCGAACAAATAGAAAACGTTTTTCTATTTACAGATTCGACTATTGTACTAGCGTGGCTAAAAACGCCGCCATATTTATTGAAAACATTTGTCGCTAATAGGGTTGTACAAATACTGGAAAATACACCAAATGCTGTTTGGAAGCATGTTGTCTCGGAGGAAAATTGTGCCGATTCTGGTTCAAGAGGGCTTTTCCCAGCAGACATTATATCACACCCTTTGTGGTTTACGGGACCAAAATGGCTTCACCAACCAATAGCACTCTGGCCTTGTTCAGCTGTATACAATCAATCTGACGGAGAAATACCAGAACTCAAAACATGCAACCTTAAAACGTTTGTATCATCTCAAATAGTACCTAATTCGATTATTAGTAAATATTCTTCATTTTATAAATTGCAACGCGTCGTCGCTTGGATAATGCGTTTCGTAAATAATTGTCAGAAACGTCCTGGTAGTGGAAATTCAAACTCGACTTATCTAAGTTCTCGCGAATTAAATGATTCGCTTATGAAAATCGTACGCATTGAACAGGAAACGTATTTTTCTGTTGATATACGTAATATGCGAAATGGCAGTCCATGTTCAACGCAAATTCAAAACTTGAAACCGTTTCTTGATAGCCACGGTATTATCAGGGTGGGCGGTCGACTCAAGTATTCAAATTTGTCATATGAAAGTAAATTTCCGATCTTACTTCCGAAAATCTGTCATTTAGCTTATTTAATTATAGATTATTATCATAAACTATATCTTCATGTTGGGCCACGAAGCCTTCAATTCACTATTCAGCGTAAATTTTGGATAGTGGCTGCACGGAATAAAATTCGCTCACAACTGTCGAAATGCATTGTCTACTATAAAATGAAATCTTCGGTGCTACCTCCCCTAATGGGTGATTTACCTCCCTCTCGAGTGCAACAAAGCCGTGCTTTTTCTCGAGTTGGTGTAGATTTCGGAGGACGTTTCACCTTGAAAGATCACAAACGTAGGGGAGCAAAAACGTCAAAGGGTTATTTATGTCTATTTGTATGTATGGCGACGAAAGCAGTTCATTTAGAGATCGTGTCTGATTTATCTTCTGAAGCATGTATTGCAGCCCTTAGCCGGTTTACAGATCGTCGAGGGTTATGTTCTGAAATCATAAGCGATAACGGAACCAATTTCGTCGGTGCAAATTGGTACCTACTAGGTATAAATAAATTCTTGGCATCACAGCGTGATGTTATATCTAATCATCTAATTCAGAGCGGCATTATTTGGTCTTTTAACCCTCCAGCAAGTCCTCATTTCGGAGGCTTATTTGAGGCAGGGATAAAATCTGTAAAATACCATTTAAAACGGGTGATAGGTGAGACCGTTCTAGCTTATGAAGAATTTGCAACAGTTCTCACTAGAATTGAGGCCATCCTCAACTCCCGCCCTTTGTGTTCAATGAGCTCAGACCCCGAGGATGTGAATGGACTCACCCCGGGCCACTTTTTAATCGGTGGATTCCTACTAGGTTTGCCTGAATATGACTTTCTTGACACCACGTCTAATCGTTTAAGTAGGTGGCAACATCTCCAAAAGATGTCGCAACATTTCTGGAAACGTTGGCATTTAGAATATTTAAATACGCTTCAACAACGATCAAAGTGGTGCAAAATTAATCCAAACATTAAATTAGGTCAATTAGTGTTAATAAAGGACGATCGTCTTCCACCGATGAAGTGGGTATTAGGACGAATTATCCACGTTCATCCCGGTAAGGATGGAATAGTTAGGGTAGCTACTGTTAAAACTCAATCTGGTTCGTTGGTTCGACCAGTGATAAAGCTTTGCCCGTTACCGGAAGAAAAAAATTATTATTAGTGATAAATCTTAAGATATACATCTAAAATAAAAATACGTTTTCATTTTCCATATTTTTGTTGTGTTTTATTTTTTATTTTATTTACCATTGGGATCTATATTTTTTTTGTTGTTGTTTAGATGTCTATACTCTAATTCTCGTTTTGTTTCTTACTCAGATTCTAGACCAAAGGAATATTACCAATTTTAAATATTTTTCAAAACCAAAATTTTTGTTATGGTCCAGGAACCATTCTTTGAAAAGTTATACTTAATTTAGTAAAGAGTTATTTTTTTTATTGTTTTCTGCGAGGCATTACGGATACAACTTGAATGAACAATTTACCCATGTATATATTTAAATTTACCTTATTTACCTTAAATTTTGTATCATAATTATTAATTCGTTCAAATTAGGTGGGCGGAAATGTTGGCACCTAGCATCGTGCTACCTACCTTTATATCTTTTATAAAATTATTGTGGCCTATCGACCTCTCCCCTCCTCTCCTCTCCTATGCCGACGTTAGTTGAGTAAAAATATTCGTCCTGTCAACATCGTTTGATTACGGAGCCCCCTTTATCGACCGTATCGAAATCAAAGCCATCGTGAGCTCGCGCATGGTGAAATTTGTGAATTGTTGTGAACCAGCGCAAAGAAGAATTGAAAACCGTGGAAGAATAGAAAAGGGTAAGTCGGCATTCCGAACCTTTTCCAATCCTATTGTTCCGCGTTGCGACGGTGCTATATCCGTCCCCAACACCTGCCAAGTCACCAAACGTCACGAAGCATTTGGGGTGACCTATGGCGGAACCGATAAATGGTTCCCGGGGCGACGGTACCCAAACCCGCCTCCTTAATTGCAGAATTATATTATAGAATATAAATTTAGATTATTAAAATAAATACCCGGATTAAATAATAGCATTTCCAATTACGCGTTTTCTCAATTATGTCCTCTGCACGCCAAATGTATTTAAGGCGATGCCATACGTAGTAATGCAAAATCATGTGTAATAGGTTTGAACATTTGGTCGCCTAGAAATGTTTCAGATGCTTTAATTAAATACTGCGAGTAGAATACATCTTGGCCTTTGCAAATCTTTGTTATGTTATTATTGCGTGCGGTCGCTAACTTCGCTAGCTCCAGTTTTTGAAGAATCATAACATGAAATTGTGTCTAAATCGAATCAAATTCGCTACTGAAGTGCTGTGTTTTTCTCGGGCTGTCACCCGGTGTGATTATCTCCCGGTATTCTACCGAGATATGCTTAAAAAGTGACTTTTTTCAAAAATATTGACACACAATCTACCTGAGAATTCATCTAGAAATGTTTTGAGAACTCGTACTAAAAGCGTCTAAGAAACTGAAATTTTGTGTGTAAAATAAAACTGGCTGCACAATCTATATCCTCGTGTGTCTATTCTACCGATACTCGAACGGGGAGTGCTTCAAAAGTGATATTAAAACTGGAAGTCTAAAATTTAATTGTGCATAAATGAACCAAAATAAAGTCTTAACCTAAATAAGCGAACTAAAACAAAACAAAATATAATAATAAAATAAAAATCTATCAATAAGTGAATTCTCAACAAATTTGAATTGTGAATTAAAAAACAAACTGTAACTAAAATACACTCTAGCACATTTCGTTGACAGTTGTTTAATATCGAGTAAAATCTCAGTGAGACTCAACAGTGAATTGGCATAAGTGTAAAGTGTTTGACTCCAGTATCTACGGAGAAGGGTTCAATCCTCGAACAAACCAAATCTTTTTATTTTATTATCATATTTACAAAGTACCTGTTCATAGATGGCGGTAAATACGTACACACACTAAACCAAAACGAGATAACCCTAACAGTCAATAGATGGCAGTAAAAGCGCAATCTGAAAATTAAAATATAAATAAATAATAATAAATACAATTAAAATAACTAAAACTGCAAACAGGCGTAAGTACGGAAAGTTTTTACAGGTGTGCCGAAATTTTGCCCAACAACAGGCGCTAATATACATAAACCAAATCACCCCATCTGAAAAAATTTTACAGAACACAAACAAAATGGACAAAAACATGGAATTATTTTTATCTAAACTTGATGAGAAATTAGAAAAACGAGCGGAAATAATAACTCATTCCGTTACTAGAAATGTGATGGAAGCGCTAGATGAGAAGATGAAAACAATTATTGAAGAAAACAATATCCTTAAAAACAAAGTTTTAGAACTAGAACAAAAACTTAAAGCAGTAGATAGAGAAAAACGTAAAAATAACCTGGTGTTCTTCGGAATGGAAGAGAAGGGAAAATCTGAAGGAGACCTAGTAGAATACATTAAAGACCTCATAGTAAACACGGGAGTACATTTGGACAGCCAAGAAATTAGCAACGTGTACAGAATAGGGAAACAAAGCGAAAACACGAATCGTCCGGTCATAGCCTCTATCACGACCCAATGGAAAAAACACCTTATACTCAAGAACAAGACAAACCTTCCGCCAGGTATTAATGTGAAAGAAGACTACTCGAAGGAAATCCTGGAAAAACGAAAACAGCTACAACCTCAACTAGAAGAAGAGAAAAAGAAAGGAAAAATTGCTTACATAAAATATGACAAACTGATAGTGTTAAAACCGATTGACAACATTAGCGAAAAGCGAAAAAGAGAAACTTCGGATTCTCCTAAGTCATCAGCACAGAAGAAAGTAAATACAAACAAAATATCAAGCAATCCTTCACAACCTCTACCCAAAACTAGCATGAAAGAGACCAACAGACCTAACATACTGAACTATGTCAACCGGGCAAGTTCTGACCCACAACTAAGTTCTCCAAAAAACTAATTACTGTCTCGGAAGATCGGAAACAAGGAATATTTACAACAACCAAAATTAACAACCAAAACCAACCAACAAAAAGTCTCCCAATTCGGCTGGTCCCCGCGGGAGTTATAGACCACAACCCTCTAACAACAAGAAGAAACAAAATACTCAATATTGCAACTTTAAATACGAGAACCCTTAGAACGGAAGAAAGCCTACACGAGCTAGAAATAACTCTCGAAGAAATAAAATGGGATATCCTGGGCATTAGTGAGATGCGAAGACTAGGAGAAAAGATTGATGAACGCATTGACTATATACTATTCCACAAAGGCGAAACAGCCGGCCAAAAAGGTGTAGGATTCATAATCAAACGGTCAATGAAACAATACATACAAGACCTAATTGGAATCTCTGATCGAATAGCCATTCTTAACATTGACATACCGGGATACCAAAAAGTATGGTCAATTATACAAATATATGCTCCAACAGAACAAGCAACGAAAACAGAATTCAAACTTTTCTATAAAGAACTAACACAGACAATAACAAGGTATTAAAACAACCATATTATTCTAATGGGCGACTTTAATGCTCAAGTCGGGGAGAAGCAATGCAAGGAAGAATATGTCTTGGGAAAGTTCGGTCAAGGTAGAAGAAGTCCACAAGGTGAGTTTCTGGTTGAATTCTTATTACAACACAACCTAACGCTCTTGAACAGTTTATATATGAAAAACCAAAAGAATAAGTGGACATGGATCTCCCCCGACGGCAACACCAAAAACGAAATTGACTACATAACATCAAACTATCCAAAAGCCTTCACGGATACGTCGGTTCTAACTAAATTCAACTTCAATACAGATCATCGAATGGTCAGAAGCAACATAAGAATAGAATTACCAAAGAAATCTAGAAAACATTTCGCTTCACTCACTACAAAACACCACAGCGATGAAAACTTAAAGGTAATAACACAATCTCTAATTAGATCAGCCGCAGAATTAACTACGAGTAACATTGATACTCATACGAAATATAGAAAGCTAGAAAATCTACTAACTAAAGTAAAAGCTGAGACTAGCAATATAAACAAGTACAAGCTAAGTGATACAACGCTGCAACTTATAAAAGAAAGAAAAAATCTACTTACAAAACATCCTACAAAAGAGAACATAAAAACTATAATGAAACTAAGTAAGGAAATCAGAGAGAACATCAGGAAAGATAGGAAGACCAAGAGGCTGCAAACATTAGAAAAGCATATAGTGAAAACAGGAGGAGTGAAAAAAGCGCTTAAAGAATTGAAGGAATCAAAAAAGGAATGGATACCAAAACTAAAGAAAAAGGGGACTAATTTTTCAAATAGAAATAACATCAACGAAATGGCCACAAAATTTTACCAGGACCTCTATTCAAGCCCAGACGACAAACAAAAATACGATCAGAAGACAAACGTCATTAAAGAGCAGAAAAACGTTATAACCGAACCAAAAATACTTTCCAGAGAAGTAGAAAAAGCCATATTCAGTAAGAAGATGGAAAAAGCTCCAGGCCCAGACAAAGTGACAAACGAACTTCTTAAAGGCACCCTAAAAGAACTACTACCAATACTCACTTCAATATTCAACGAAATACTAACAACTGGCCTAATCCCTCCACAGTGGAAAACATCAAACATTATTCTTATATTTAAAAAAGGACAAAAGGAAGATATAGGGAACTACAGACCTATAAGTTTGATGTCAAATATCTACAAAGTATTTTCCAAGGTTATCGTGGAAAGAATAAGTAAAAGGTTAGACGAAAACCAACCACGGGAGCAAGCCGGCTTCAGACAAAAATACTCTACCCTGGACCACATACACACAGTGAAACAGATAGTAGAAAAATATAACGAGTATAACAAGAAAATATACATGGCATTCATCGATTACTCCAAAGCTTTCGACAGCATAAAACACACCGCTTTATGGGATAGTCTTAAACAGCAGGGGATACCATTAATATACATCAATATTATAAAAAACATATACCTGAATTGCGAAGCGAGGATCCAACTAGAAACCTTGGGGAAAAAGTTCAAGATCAAGAAAGGAGTAAGACAGGGAGACCCTCTATCACCAAAATTGTTCTCGGGTGCTCTAGAAAGTATCTTCCGCAAACTAGATTGGGAAAAATATGGTATCAACGTGCAAGGTGCAAAACTGAACCACCTAAGATTTGCAGACGATATAGTCCTATTCGAGGAAAACCCAACGCACCTAAATAAAATGATAGAATCACTAAACGAGGAAAGTGTTAAAGTCGGCTTATGCATGAACAAAGACAAAACAAAATTGCTTACAAACTCTGATCCAGTAACTATAAAAATTGACAACCAACCACTCGAATATGTGTCAGAGTATATCTATCTTGGACAAATAATATCACACAAAGATCAAACCGCTAAAGAAATCGAGCGAAGAGTAGCAAATGGATGGAAGAAATACTGGTCTTTGAAAGAAGTCTTGAAATCCAAGGAACTAAGTATGCAAATAAAAAGGAAAGTCTTCAACACGTGTATAATTCCAGTCATCACCTATGGATGCGAAACTTGGGCACTCACCAAACGCCACAGAGAAAAGTTGGAACGCTGCCAGAGAGCCATGCAGAGAAGTTTGACAGGAATAAGAAAACAGGACAGAGTGATATGTAGCAAAATAAGGGAGATAACTAATGTTGCCGATATAGTTACCCGAATAGACCAACAAAAATGGAGATGGACAGGTCATATGATCCAAGACCCACAAGAGAAATGGTGTAAAAATGTCACTGACTGGTATCCCAGAGATGGCAAGAGAAGTAGAGGACGTCAACACATGAGATGGGAAGACGACCTAAAACTCACGGCTGGACATCAATGGAGAAGATTAGCGCGTGACAGGTCCCAATGGAAATTGTTAGAGGAGGCCTATGCCAAGAGGCAAACTGAGCTTCGGGATATATTATAATAAACAAAACATTTCTAATATTAATGTACCTAACAGAAGTTCAGAATAAAAGGCTTATTATTATTATTAAAATAAATACCCGGATTAAATAATAGCATTTCCAATTACGCGTTTTCTCAATTATGTCCTCTGCACGCCAAATGTATTTAAGGCGATGCCATACGTAGTAATGCATAATCATGTGTATTAGGTTTGAAAATTTGGTCGCCTAGAAATGTTTCAGATGCTTTAATTAAATACTGCGAGTAGAATACATCTTGGCCTTTGCAATAATCGAGTATTTTTTAGATAAGTCTTTTTATAAGCCCAGAAAAAATAATGTATAAGGCCTATGAAAACTGCTTTAATGTTTGAAATCTCCTACTCACGAACCCATTTTCGATTATGATTTTATTGTATGATGTGAAAAATTGAGTTATTTATAAAATGATCGAAAAAAAAAAAATTATGCCTGAACATCCACAAAATAAAATAAAAGGCACTTTTTGGCCATGTTTTTTTCTTGCATAAATCAAAACAGGCGGATGGTGTTAAACGGGAATTTAAACCTTATCGCCATTTACGTAAGGGTTGTTTTTGATAGGGGCTCAATTTAAAATATTACACGATGTAGTGCATCGCCTTAAATTAATCTAATAAATAATTAATAAACAGTGATGATCTTAAGTCACCTCCAGGTCAATATGCTCCTGTGTATTAAATGCCCGAATAAAAAATATAAATAAATCATAATGTATGCACGTATGCACGTAAGTATGCACGTCAAACGCATTCTACACTACATAATAGTTTTATATTATTGACCGATGGATGCAATCTGTTAACCCTAAGTTCTTATAGAAGTTATCTGTCGGAGTGTTGTAACCCAATGAGTCAGGTTCAAATGTTTAAGAAATAACGATGGTTAGGTTCGGTAACTTTTGATTGATTGAAAATGACAGGGGTCTTCACCATTACAAAGTGTTTGGAAAATGTCAATGGTTGATCGAACAGGGAATATAGCTAATATAAGAAAAAAATGCACGTTTTTTTTTTAAATTCCTGTTGACTAGGTCACCTGTTCGGAGAAGTGGGCAGCAGAAATGCTCATGGCGGCTGTAGCGCCACCGCCCGCCATCTGCGGCCAATCAGACATCAACATTGCATCATAGACAACGCCAATTTGTAGATACACAAGTCTTATTGCAATGTAGATACTTTTCATTCGTAAAATTTAAGTGGGGCAGTTTTGAACAAAAAAAAAATAACCCCTAAAATGTGATTTTATAGAAAACTAGCTGTACCCCGCCATGTGTTTCTGTGGCTCAATTTGTCCGTACAGATCAAAAAACAACAGATGACGCTGTTTTTCTGTCCTATAATTATAGAAATGTATTTGTAGTGCGTCCTTGAGGTAATTTTTCACAAAAAAAGCGCATTTAAATATTGTTATCTTTCATACTCAGTATATTACAAAGATATTAGAAGAACGAGATGTGCTATGCGCAGTTCGTACTGAGTGGAATTGTTTTGCCGAGTGTCGCCGGTTTTGTTCACCAATACTACTGCACACCTTCGCTTGCGCTAAGATATCCGCACTAATACATAGAACAGATTTCTGTGCGTACACGTCCCGATACCGTTCAAAGTACCCTAATTAGGTAGTACTCCGGCTACGGTCCGGCGGCCAACATAGCATATCTCTTGGTATATTATGATACGCACTATACATTTCTTATCATACTCCTAAACAACTCACTTATAGTAATGTATACAAGTAAAAGCCTTCAAGGCGTAAATCAATAAATAATAAATTCGGATTCACTGCTCACATTAATTTAAAAAGAGCATCATATCAATGACATAAACTGTTCGATGCGCAAACACCTAGGTACATCATTTCACTTCACATACCACTACTTCTCCACATACAAACACACTTTTACGCACACACACACACTTATACACGGTGTCCGGAAACTCGTAGTACAAGCGGGGAACTGGAGAATCTACACCACATGGGGAACCCAAAAAAACATAAAGTTTTTTTTTTGAGCATTTTCAAAAAAAAAAAAAAAAACCAAAATAAAATATTTTTCGGCTATTTTAGGGTTAAAGTTTTTTCTGGTGTTTAGGGTTGAATAACAGATGTTTTAACCCTGCAGAGCAGAAATATTTTATGATTACACCGGGTTAAATGAAGGGTGATTTCAAAATAATGCTTCAAATCCGAGTTTCTTCATTTGTTTTACTTTCAAATAGTTTTAATTAGTTGGGTACTTTGATCTTCAGTAATAATTTATAAGAATTTGATTAAAAAAAAAAAAAAAAAAAAAAAAAAAATCAACTTCAAACTCGATTTACTCGATAACGAAAGCTCAAATAAAAAAAATTATACTACAAAATCGACTCCAAATGTGATGTAGATTCACCAGTTTCCCGCTTGTACTACGAGTTTCCGGACACCCTGTATACTACATACGTCTCCCTGTAATCACTCAAAGTAAAAACCCCACAAAAATATATTACAAGGAAACATCATATGTTATTGGAGGTACCCAGTACCCACTATGAAATATTTTATATTATACCAGTATTTAGTATGGCTCATCACTCTAATGTGTGATGAATGTACTGTTTTTGTTCAATAATATAATGATGGAGGAGATGCAGTAAATTAATGCAGTAAATTAAGTGTGTGAAACCAATATTATTACCTACAAGTATTTTGTTTTTAGATTTTTTTGTTTTTTAGTGTTTTTTTGTTTTTTAATGGTTTCCGTCTAACTACTTATTATAAAGTCCAAATGCTATTGATTTTCCTGCCAATGACAATGGACAATAACAGCGGGAACATAACACGTCAATCGGTTTAATTGTTGGCTGATGAATCATCTAAATGCGTTAAAGATCGACGATTAATTTAATTTATTTATTCACTTCATTATATAATTCATGATATACAGGATTTTCCAATAAGAGGTGTTATTTTGATATTCAATCATAAAAGATCAATGGTTTCGTTGCTTGTGTGGCATTTAGCACCGTTTTTTTGAAAGGAAACGTTGTCTAAATGAATACCATCTAATTTCGGCCATAAAAAATCATTAATCATCTCTCGATAGCGCAATCCATTCACCGTAACTGTTGCTCCAGCTCCATTTTCAAAAAAGTAAGGTCCAATGACTCCACCGGACCATAAATCGCACCAAACAGTCACACGTTGAAGATAGAGAGGCTTTTCAACAATAACTCTTGGGTTTTCCGAGCCCCAGATGCGACAATTTTGCTTGTTGACGAAGCCACCGAGGTGGAAATGGGCCTCATCACTCAAGATGATTTGCGATTATGATTCATTCAAGTGAATTTTATTAATTTCAATGCGTTGTTGAAGCGTGTATCGTTCTATTTTTATTAATGGCGTAGTTTCCACTTGTCAAATGTCAAAAATCTACCGAAATAGCGGGCTATTCAAAATAACACCTCTTATTGGAGAACCCTGTATATCCAGCTAACCCATTTTGTACCCGTGTTCTAAAATTAATTTTCCTTCTTCTTTTGGCGCTAGTAAAATTAGATTCTAAGTTTCTACATAATGTAAATATATATGTCATTAAAATAGTAGTTATAGGCCTTAGTCGTAAGTCACTAGATATAAATGTTAGATGCAAGTCACTAGTTTTAATTTCTTAAGAAATATATTTGTACAGCGCCCTTGAGGTGATTTTTCACGAAAACGGCGCTATGTAAATTATCCAAATATAATTATTATTTATAAAGGCGTAAAGCAAAACAATTACATTGCCAAATAAAATGATTTACAAAATCATCAGTCTTTTACTGTCACTCCTATATATGTTCATAAAAATTAAAAATGCATAAAACTTCACCTCTTAAAGCTAAATATGTACGTATTTTAAATAAAAGCCTTAATCCTGTTTATTTGCCATATACTAACACTGATAGCAAGCCTGAAATACACCATGAATATGTGAGACAAAAGGGCATTATTATAATTTCAAAGCTTTAATACTAATTGAAATTTGTGGAGCAAGCCGAGTGTGATATGAAGTTTTGTACAATGTGTACCATTTGGTGCCATTCAGTATATATATATTATTATATTATGGATGTAGAGTGTTCCGCGGAATAATAATCAGAACCAACCTCACCCTTTCTCCTCCATCCGTGGTAAAGGGGCGGATTAGTTAGTGCAAATCAAGGGTTGAAATAAAATATAATAAAGATTTTAAAATGAATAAATGCCAATCGTGTAATAACGGTAAAAATAATTGAAATCCTGTTTGAAATTGTTCGTTTTGCATTTCATCTATCCGTAACATTTCTTTGTACTTTTCTTTTCCGTTTCAAGGTGGTGGCATTTTAATGATTCAGTAAAGAGAAAAAGGTCACGAGGAGGAAGTAGTGCCTATGTAATATACATTGTCATTATCTTACCGAGGAAAGGCTCGTGATTTTTACATGCAATGTGCTAATATTTAAAACAATAATAAGTATTGGTAAAATTCACGTACATCGCAAAAAAAGATTTCTGTATTATTTACAAAATGAAGATACTCTTTTATTCTTGGTGTCAGGGTGAAATTATACAGTCATGAATTTCGCGTAGATACCCACATAAGGGTACGTTAAATCAGTGTTTTGATTATTTTACAATAACTCCACACAAGGCCCTGAGATAAATAATTCCTCTCAGAGCCTTTGTTATCTTTGGGATGCTGTGTGGAGGGTCTTTTTAAGGAAGGAAATAGAGTAAATTCTGGCAATCAAAAAGGCATGAAGGGTGGGTAAGAAACATGGGGTCTGTGTGTCCAGGAATGACTGGCATACGAATCCATCCTTCCCACTGCGGTACAAGACGATCTTCCGAGACAGTCCTGCTGGCTTCAGTCTCTCGTAATCTAGCCTGCCACGCAGTTGGTGGGTAGAAGCATCCGCCACCAAGACCTAAACAAACCTCACCACATGAACCCGGGCACCCCTGCTAAGTTACCAAACGTAGCGAACCTCTTGGGGTAGCCTATAGCAACTACGTAATTTTATGACACCTTTGTAATTTTATAAAAATAAATAACATAGGTTAGGTTTTTTTGACGTGTGTGATATCTTCTGTGTTTATTTCTGGAAGCAAAATAATGATACGTGAAATTCACAACCGTTTAATTTTGTCTTCTTATCATTATTTTCTTAGTATTTTTTAAAACACCGTACGATGGCTGAGTTGACAAAGCATTTGGGTCCCACCCCGGCGTAGTGTGTTCAATTCCTCGGCTGGCTAAGTCCTCCGTTACAACACAAACAAAATTTTCCACTTTCTGCTGTAGTTGTATGATATTTTCAAATATTTTGAGGTTTGTCTTTCTTTTTAAAAGACTAATTTTTTTGTTGGGTTCATTATTTTCTACTCCCGCTCTGGCGGAATTTGGTGAGACTATAATCAAGTATCATTGAAATTCATTGAGTTGTGAAAGTGTCAAAGGAAGTATAAATGTGAACAAATAATTAAATAGAGCAAGGATTATTATTTGTATTATTTTCCTTACAACAAACATCTTCAATGTGGGTGTGACAATCTTGAGTACAACTGAATATTATACGTATATATTAATTTATGTGTTCTATATTACGGAACAAACTCTCGAAATTAGCATTAAATAATGTGGCACAAATATGATATTACATAGACTATACATACATAAGGTTTACGATGTGGTAAATATTCACGTGTTACGAGTTATACAGGGTGTTAAGGGACGTACTTGACTTATTTTAACCAGTGATTCCTGACATTTTTGAGAGTAAAAATATAAATTAAAATTTAGAATCCGATCACTTTTTTAATATTTTTTTTCGAAACCAAGCAAAAAATCCTCCACGTGTCGTCACTGGTCACTGTACCCCGATCCTAACTGTCCAATACCTACAAAAATAAAATATGTTTTAGGTTGAAAAAAAACGAAAACATCAAAAATGTCACCGGATGCCAAAATTTTATTTACCCTTGTTTTCTCCAAATAATATCAGGAATCTGATTAAAATAAGTCAAGTAAGTCTATTTTCACCCTGTATTCTCCTGCAAATTACCTGTCAATGATAGAGTTCTTCTCAGTTCCACATCTATAACTGACTGCTCAAATAGTTTATCAAATTTAGTTTTTGCCTTTTCTGGTTTCGAAACAGCACACAATTTTTGTTTGTATTTTATAAAATAAAATTATTTGTTTTATACACGATATTCCTGATGAGTTGTATGCATTGCTTTTGTATACCGTGTTTCAAATTTGTTAATCGACTTTAAGAAGCAAAATTCAAGTTCAGAAAAAACACTATCGTATGTTTCAGTTTTTTCAATCGCATTAATAAAAATAACTCACTGCAAAAACATTTCGAATTTCCAAAATCAATTAACGTCCGCACTATTGGCTAATATGATAATGAAGGTATTAAAGTTTTATCTGGGAGAATAACTATTTAAAATATGCCATTTTCGATTTGTCGGCAAAACGACATGTTGGTTTTAATTCTAGAATTCTGTTCCGTTGACATTACGCCGGGCGACATTGGTGACAGCCGTCTTATCAGGCACTGGCGTTTTCTACGTCATTATGATGTTGTAGCCAGTTAGAACTTTTTCGGAATGTGCTGTTTTCGATCGTTTTAAATCAATAATTATGAACGAAAATATTAAAATTACATGTTTTTAGCACGATAAACGAAATCATAAAAATGAACTTTAAGTCTTCCACACTTTTTTAGCGGTAGACATTCGTTGTGACAATACCCCATTGTTGTCAAATTTCCGCTCAACAAAAACAAGGCGTGTATAATAAGCAATACAAAGGGTATTTCTCGGAGACTTTTCGCAAGGAAATCGCTGTTGTAGGTGTAATAATACATATTCACCAATACAAACAATTCCAAATGCGCGACTCGTGTCAACTATAATTACGCGATGTGTAATAAATGTCTGCTTTTTTTTACTCATCACGCTAAGGTTTCTTTGTGCTTGACAGATGAAATTGATAGATATACTCAAGCCTTGAAGAGTGCACAGATGTTTTTAAAGGAATGGTGTGTTTTAAGTTATAGCTGACTGAGCGTATCCTGCATTAGATCGAATGTTTTGTATTTCATTCGTCTATAAATTTGTTTCTGCGTTACGATTCAAGATGGTGGCCGTTATAATGGTTGAGTAAATATTATTTTTTAAATATGAAATTGTTGTGTTAGTTACTCGTTGGCATTTTTCAATATTATAGTACCTTCCTGCGTGAAGAAAGTCTGAAAAGGGAATTGTTATTCAGATGGTGACGTTTCTTTCGACGAAGTGTATAAATCCTTATTATTATTGGAAATAATTTTTTTGTCCACGAGTTTCATAAAACACGTACTTCATAATTAAGAAGGTGGGTATTTTAAAGTATCTAGTCGCAAATCTTATGATTTCAGAAGTTTTTTTTTTGATTTATTGAATAAGAAAAAAATACAAACATGTTTTTTGAACGCGAGGTCCACTAGTTAAATTTTATTTAAATATTGTTACAATCCAAAAACATATGTATTTATTGTAAAAATTTGAGGTTGTTAGTTCTAGGATAAACATCAATTTTTTCAACTTTCTACATAAAGAATATGCATGTATTATATATATATATAAACCTTCCGGAAAAAATTTTCTAAATGAAAGTGAAAATTTTATCAAAATCCGTTGCATAATTTAGAAGAACTAAGCGCACAAACAGACTGACGCGGAGAGCGACTTTATATTTTGCTATTTAGAGATCTATCCCTCTAACCGTTAGAACATTTTTAGTTATCAAAACCGCGAGTTGTTTCTGAAAACTAACTAAACACATGCCACGGAGCATTTAACATGGCGTTGTATAATGTATATTAAACGGTTATTTTGCTTCGCGGTATTGTTCGTGGAACCTAGTAATTTTCCTCCTGCTGTATTCTCGCCTCTGTAATCAGATAGAAAAGCACTAAAAGGTGCCATAAATAATAACGTGTCTCGGTTACAGACCTTTAACTGAAATTTGCGGTTGGTATTGTGACTAATTGCCTCGTGGGTTTAGTTTTAAATGTAATAAAGCGGAGTTTCAAAATAAAGTGGAATCATTTATTATTTGAATTAAGTGTTTCATCCTGTAAAATAAATATATTATAATGAGTAACTGTAGTTTTTGCCCAACAATAAATACAATAAATAAAGTGGAGTTAAGTAAAGTAAGATGAAGAAGAAGATGGAGACTGCAGCAAGAATCCTAGATGGTGAAGAAACTGGACCAGCTGCTGCAGCGAGAGAGACTACCGTGTCCATCAACAGTGCAGCACGAGGTTCGTCATCCGTTCAGGTATGTGTCAGCTGCTAATAAAGCGCTGACACAATATCCTCACATAGATAACAGACCTTGGCAGCACCGCTGTGACGTTCGACGAAGATAGAAGATGGAGACTCTGCAGCAAACATCCTAAGTGGTGAAGAAACTGGACCAGCTGCTGCAGCGAGAGAGACTACCGTGCCCATCAACAGTGCAGCGCGAGGTTCGTCATCCGTTCAGGTATGTGTCTGCTTCTAATAAAGCGCTGACACAATATCCTCACATAGATAACAGACCTTGGCAGCACCGCTGTGACGTTCGACGAAGATAGAAGATGGAGACTCTGCAGCAAACATCCTAAGTGGTGAAGAAACTGGACCAGCTGCTGCAGCGAGAGAGACTACCGTGCCCATCAACAGTGCAGCGCGAGGTTCGTCATCCGTTCAGGTATGTGTCTGCTGCTAATAAAGCGCTGACACAATATCCTCACATAGATAACAGACCTTGGAAGCACCGCTGTGACGTTCGACGAAGATAGAAGATGGAGACTCTGCAGCAAACATCCTAAGTGGTGAAGAAACTGGACCAGCTGCTGCAGCGAGAGAGACTACCGTGCCCATCAACAGTGCAGCGCGAGGTTCGTCATCCGTTCAGGTATGTGTCTGCTGCTAATAAAGCGCTGACACAATATCCTCACATAGATAACAGACCTTGGAAGCACCGCTGTGACGTTCGACGAAGATAGAAGATGGAGACTCTGCAGCAAACATCCTAAGTGGTGAAGAAACTGGACCAGCTGCTGCAGCGAGAGAGACTACCGTGCCCATCAACAGTGCAGCGCGAGGTTCGTCATCCGTTCAGGTATGTGTCTGCTTCTAATAAAGCGCTGACACAATATCCTCACATAGATAACAGACCTTGGCAGCACCGCTGTGACGTTCGACGAAGATAGAAGATGGAGACTCTGCAGCAAACATCCTAAGTGGTGAAGAAACTGGACCAGCTGCTGCAGCGAGAGAGACTACCGTGCCCATCAACAGTGCAGCGCGAGGTTCGTCATCCGTTCAGGTATGTGTCTGCTGCTAATAAAGCGCTGACACAATATCCTCACATAGATAACAGACCTTGGAAGCACCGCTGTGACGTTCGACGAAGATAGAAGATGGAGACTCTGCAGCAAACATCCTAAGTGGTGAAGAAACTGGACCAGCTGCTGCAGCGAGAGAGACTACCGTGCCCATCAACAGTGCAGCGCGAGGTTCGTCATCCGTTCAGGTATGTGTCTGCTGCTAATAAAGCGCTGACACAATATCCTCACATAGATAACATACCTTGGAAGCACCGCTGTGACGTTCGACGAAGATAGAAGATGGAGACTCTGCAGCAAACATCCTAAGTGGTGAAGAAACTGGACCAGCTGCTGCAGCGAGAGAGACTACCGTGCCCATCAACAGTGCAGCGCGAGGTTCGTCATCCGTTCAGGTATGTGTCTGCTGCTAATAAAGCGCTGACACAATATCCTCACATAGATAACAGACCTTGGAAGCACCGCTGTGACGTTCGACGAAGATAGAAGATGGAGACTCTGCAGCAAACATCCTAAGTGGTGAAGAAACTGGACCAGCTGCTGCAGCGAGAGAGACTACCGTGCCCATCAACAGTGCAGCGCGAGGTTCGTCATCCGTTCAGGTATGTGTCTGCTGCTAATAAAGCGCTGACACAATATCCTCACATAGATAACAGACCTTGGAAGCACCGCTGTGACGTTCGACGAAGATAGAAGATGGAGACTCTGCAGCAAACATCCTAAGTGGTGAAGAAACTGGACCAGCTGCTGCAGCGAGAGAGACTACCGTGCCCATCAACAGTGCAGCGCGAGGTTCGTCATCCGTTAAGGTATGTATCTGCTGCTAATAAAGCGCTGACACAATATCCGTAGTAATAAAGCGCTGACACAATATCCTCACATAGATAACAGACCTTGGCAGCACCGCTGTGACGTTCGACGAAGATAGAAAATGGAGACTCTGCAGCAAAAATCCTAAGTGGTGAAGAAACTGGACCAGCTGCTGCAGCGAGAGAGACTACCACGTCCAACAACAGTGCCAGCACGAGGTTCGTCATCCGTTCAGGTATGTGTCTGCTGCTAATATTAAAAGAGTGATCTTTATCAATAGATCATCATTATCACACCTAATAGGTGTGTTTTATTTATTTATTATTGTATTAATTTATATATTTTTTATTATACTCATTTAAATATTTATGCGCACTTTGAAGGCTTTTTATGTACATATTTATTTATTTATTTACGCCCTAGTGGAGTTTTACATGAAGTTAATAAATCAATGTAATTAATAGAGTTGTGTTAACTCCGTATTTGTTTGTAAAGCAAATGCATGGTATTGATTTATAAAATAAATAAAGTTACATCCCGTTTAAGTTTAGTAGATTTGAAATGATATAGACAACTCACTTCTTTTAAATAAGAAATTAGATTAACTAATTTAATTAAATAGTGTAAATTATATCAAATAAAAAATTATTTAAAAAATTAATTTTGGAATATATATAAATAAAAATAAAGAAACAGCAAAATATATGTATTCAAAGAGGTAATCTTGTACAATTCGGAAAAGTTATTATGAAGATTTTGTTCATCCCTAATACGGAATCTTTAAACATGTCTACGACATTACTAAATCTTAATCAATATATTATCAAAATGATGCAGTTGAGTTATAGGTATAAGAACCTGATGATTTGTTTTAAAATTGTCACAGAAATGTACATATAATTTAAATTTCGTGAAAATTTAAGGGCTGCCAATACAATAATTAAAAATTGTACTTAATACAACAAGATCAGAAATAATACGCTTATCTGCCAGCGTAATCAATTTGAGTTGTTTCATCAGAAGCATATGTCTTAAAATAGATTGTTCAGCTTAAAGTAAATAAATATAAGAAATTAGTGCTCTACTTTTTCTATGTTTTTAGAATGTATTTTATTGAATAGAGAACAAATAGGCGCATTTACTCTGACTTCTTACTAACGAAGTGTAGAGAGTTTTCAAGAATTCTAGTGACTTGAAGCCACTTACAGTTCTGCATATGAAACTATGCAATGCACTGCTTTAGGTAAGTTGTTCAGGAGTATAATAATAAGTTTATAAGTACTTAACATATTAAAATGAGTAAAACTATATAAACAGGTACAATACAAGTAGTAATACATAGTTCTATTATAGAGTGGTAGTTACTGTCAACATCACCCTATTGAAAAACCTCCATACAGTATCGAAATGGTGTTTGAAATGGAATAAACCGTTTTTAGTAGCCAGATGTAAATAGCCAGGTAGGCATTTCACATCTAAGCCAGGTAGGCACTTCACATCTAGGCCAGGTAAGCACTTCACATCTAGGCCAGGCAGGCACTTCACATCTAGGCCAGGTAGTCATTTCATCTCCTTCCCCTCACTACTTTATTAAGGTTTTATTTGTATTATGTTGTGTTTGCATGTATTTTATTATCATAAAAGTTTATATTAATTTATTAGGCTTATATAATTTTCTCAATCTAGTAATTTTTCGAGAAACTTCAATCATAATAAATTGAGTGATATTTTTTATTTAAATTTTTACCTACTTAAGCAAAAAAAAAAAAACAGTACTATTATAAAATCAAATTAATTACAAAAAATACAAAATATCGATAAATAACAAAAGTGTTAAATGTTCCAGATTCGCCGGGAGCAATTTCCCGCGGGATTAACAAAGTTTTATTATTTTCAAAATTAAATACTACAATCCCTCGAATCGAAGCCTTTTTCCGCAGTAACGAATGTAAAATAAAATCTGGTCCGCGACTTAAAGCAGGCCCCGGGGGAAATCTAATTGAAGATTGACTGGCGGGCCCTGTAAATGGTCTCCAAAGGAAAATACGAAACCATTCAAAAATGGCTAAGTCCCTTATCCAATGAAGATATATTTAATCGACTTTTGGGAATTTATGGGGGCTTTATTGTGTTCTGTATATCGACCTGTTTGCTGCGAGCCTGGACTTTCGTAAATTCCTGGGGATTTATCTCTAATTGGCTTCAAATTTAAACATTACCTTAGATTGTATCAAAATACATCGGATATAATTTGAGATTTTCACGACCAAAAGTACTATCATGATTTAATTTTGGGATATTATACCGTGTTGCGCTACCTCCTTCTTTAGCCAATACTACGATGTTCATCATCTGGGCAGATGTGTAATTTTAATTTTATCTGTAATTACCCCAAAAATAAATCACTATAATATCTACCTGCTCGTTTTTTTTAAATATTTATCCGAATTTAAATGAATATTTTCTCAACAAAAGAACGGATATTATTTGTGATAATAGGATTTTTGGTGGTAATGTACAGCTAGAAATTAAAAAAGCGGCAAAACTTTGGATTGAGATCAATGACGTAAAATAGAAGACACTTTTTTTAAATACTAATCGATGCAAAAATATAGCACGGTTTATGAAAGGATTGCCATTGAAGTAACATGTGTGTACAAATTGAAATACATATACGATCGGCCCATTAAAGTATGTCCACTGGACCTAGTTCAGTAAAACCACGCGCGTTGTCTCAGTAACCTATCATCAATACATTACAATACATTTACCCTTGTCCTGGTCTTATAAAATTTATATAAAAATGTGACAATTAAAAAACACTCTTAAGTTTCAAATTAATTCTTAATTCAAACGTTGTTCGTGTATTACAAAGATAGGCATTTAAAAATACGTATCATTGAATGAAAATAGTACAGGCAAGGGAGAATGAAAAAATTTGTCTTTTTAAGTAGACTTCAGGTGTCTTTTTAAGTAGACTTCTCGCCTTTCTTTGCATCCTTTCACGCTGGTATACAGTAATTGAAAAGAAATCATTATAATTATGCGAAGACCTCCATAAACACCATAAAAAAGAATAGAATATCGGATATAAGTATTTACGTAATTTGTATTATGATCCATGAAAATTCACGGAATACTATGATTTCTTGAAAAATCAGTTGAATTATTAAAATGGCAAGTTTCGGTATTTACTTTATCGCTTTACTGAATGTTTCACACAGTCAATTGCCTTTTTGAAAATAACACTTAAATTCAAAGCAAATTTGAGTTCATTGAACCAGTTTTCACGCAGGACTAACTCACAGCACAGAAAACGGAAATGAGTATGTTTGATAAGTCGACGTAAAACACGGTATTAATGTATAGCAAAATCAGCACAAATTTACACAAAGTTTAAAAATATACGAAAACATTTTTAAATGATTTATCTACGAGCAAAGTTAGGGCTCAATGCAAAAGCTCTCGATCGGGGATAGTTCGAAAGCTCGCCACTGTGTGCTCCGGGAATCCATTCCCCAGTCGTGGTTTTTGGTTTTTCTCTTCACAGTTCAACTTTTCATTCAACCGGCGCACAATGGGACCGATACGAAAAGAACTTTTATGGCCTAGAATTGAGAAAAGTTTTTTTGGTTCGTTTTATTCCTTGGCAGAGGTTTCCCTACATAAATTACTTGGTCGGCTTTACCCCGTGCCCGCTACATATGTCCAATGTCCTTATCCAATGTAAATGTTCAATATCCATGTCCAATGTAAAAGTTTTTGTTTGGGATTAATAAAAAAATAACGTTAGCGGTGATACAATGACTATGTAGACAGCAAATTTACGGCAGTTACAGTATTTCGAATATTTTCTGGATTTTCGTAGTGTAATCTAATGAAAATAAAGAACTGTGTATGCACGACTATTTAAAAATTATAACAATTTGGTTTATGGGGATGTACAGTGGATATTATGTAGCTTTAAAATTATCATTACCATTACATATAACTCATGTAGGATTGGTAAAGGCAAGGCTTTAAAATCGATGGCTTAAAGTCAAACAACGTTAACTACAAAAAACAAATACATTATTTTAGGCCTAAGAGTCAAACAAGGTTTTTAATTTTATTTATTTAATGATAATACATTACAATAAGTTTAATAAAATTGATTTATTTGACTTAAACTAATTTCGGGTAAGACAAAATTAATTAAATAAAAAGAACTTATTTCTAAAAAAAATCTAGGTCTTAATGTCAAACAATGTAAGATAACTTTGTTTGATTTTAAACCATCGAGTTTTGGAATGTTTTTTTTGTAGATTTAGTATGTTTTATTTGGCTTTAAGAACTACAATTTTTATTTGTATATTTTTTGTAGATAACGTTGTTTGCTTTTAAGCTCTCGAAACGTTTCAATGAATTAGATTTATTAGGTAAAATGGCTTTTAATATCTTAATATAGGATGATCTTACAGAAATAAGAGGAAGTGACAGTTGAAATTCCGAGAAATGACCTGCGCTCACGCTTCTGCTATCTTCTATGTGGAAAATATAAAGAGAAAAAAGACAATAGAGCTATCGCCATGTAATTATCACAGTCTCTATTCCATTCATTGAGGAATCGTCCATCTATCTCAAGAACATAAAACGACCTAATCACATAGTGAAATAGTTCTGGTCACTTAACTATTTCTCTATTTTTTGATAGACGTTTCTCACTATCTACTTATTATTTCGCTATTTACCGCAGAGGTAGGCAGAGGGGATGGAGCGCCTAACAATCAGTCTTGGCGCACACTCCTAGTTTTATTCACATTCATACATTATGCCATACAAACCCTTCTGTTATTCTGAATCATGACATGGCCCAGCTCAAGCATTTAGTTCACTTGATCGTACCATACGGAAAAGTCCAATTAACACTTTACGTATTACGAGAAGTTAATACAACAAAAATGTTACAATTAAATATGCTATGACAAAATAGGACACAAAAAAATAGACTTGATCAAGTCAAGACAGGATCAAGGTTTTGATGAAGTTTACGACTTCAGCCATATCAATACAAAATATTACCTGCGTAATGACTGACAAAAATCATTTAGGCTTACACCAAAAAATTCAAGGTGCTGACTTGAGTTGACAAGTCTGGACATTGGTGAATGATATCCATAACTTGTGGAGTGTTGATTAAGGAAAAGCAAATCATAGTATCATGAAATATGTAATAGTTTAAGCTTGGGTTCAAATCTAACAAAAATGTTTCAAACTTCATATGTTGAAAAGTTTTTGAAAACAACTTTTACACTAAAGTAAGTGCTGTCTTGGTTTGTATACATTTCTTATGATGCTGCATAATTTTTTTTTTTTTTTTTTAAAAAGAAAGACAAACATTCCCGGGTTACGAATAACCCAACAATGTTTGAAAATCTCCTACTACCACCACAGAAAGCCGAAAATGTTGCTTGTGTTGTGATGGAGGACTTAGCCAGCCGAGGAATCGAACACGCGACGCTCGGGTGAGACCCAAGCGCTATGCCCACTCAACCACTGACCGTAAATATAAATAAAGAAGTTCTTATTAATGGTGCATAGTGTTCGGATCAAAGAAAACTTTTCTCATGAAACGGAAGGTCTAGAATTTATATAATAACGATGCAAACTTTTGATAATGGCCCGTTTGTTCCAAATATTGAAAGCAAAATCTAAAAATAATTCTGAAGGCTTTCTGAAAATAATAATAAAGAAGGAAGAACCCATAATAAAGCTTTGTAATAAAAACCAAATTAGGTTTTATTGATCTGAGTTTCAAGATTTCAGATATTCACAAAGCGACCTCCGCTCTAAAGCTTGATTTTTATACAGGGTGTCCGGGGCTAAAGTGCACAATCTTCGGGAGGTGATTCTACAATAGGGTGGAGTGACGTTGTATGGGACTTTTTTTTTTAAAGATGCCAGTACTGTAATAGCAAAAAAAAGTTGCCTTTATATAACACCTCTTTCGTCTAAAAAAATCAACTCGATCGAAACGTTCCTTTATTTAACAACCAGCACATTTATATTTAGAAAAAAATTGTATGAAAAAAGTCGCTAAAAACTCTGCCAAGCATTATAAACAAGCGATATTCATAGCAAAAATACAATTTTATTAGGGGTTTTATAGCTAATAAGGTGCATAACACATGTGAAAATAAAAATAAAATTACCATAGTTTCAAGGCGGGGTCTATTTTTGGTTTTTTGAAGAGGATTAATGATTTTTTATTGTTTTTTTCGTGTTTTTGAGAAACTTGTTTTTTTATTTAATAAAATACTTTAACAAAGAGAATTTTTTTAAACATTATCGAAGTTTTATAATATTTATAGTGTTTTGAAATGAGATTTGGTGTGAAATTCGGGCATTATATGCCTAGATTTTATTGTCGCCCGAATGAATCCATCTCTTGCTTCAGGCCCAACTGTAGACAACGATGCCTGGGTAACTAATTTGATGCACCTCTCGACTGCTTGAGTGTGGCAGGGAAATCTGGCAAATTCAATACTGTTCTTTTCTTCACCGAAATTATTTATCATTTTGACTAGGTCATCATTACTGATTTCGGATAGTATCGGTAGCGGTGTAACTTCGCATTCCTGCCAGTTGATAATATCGTAATATTTACTTGCTGAAAAGTTTATTGTTGGAATAATAAAGTCTCTAACAACAGATGGACTCGGACATCTATCTCGCGCCTTTAATATTCGTCTCAAACCCAATTCTCTTACAAAAAGGTTGTCATCCATTATCATGGATAGTAGCAGATTTTCCGGGTGGCAAAAATAGGCGTTTCTTTGAATTACTGGATTAATTATATCTCGTAGATCGGTGCTCAAATATCGGGTGAGTTTTATTATAGTAAAAACATGTAATGCCCCATCTTTACACGACGGGTGCCTCTTTATCTCAAACCATGTCGGAGCATATGCTTTAACAACATATTCAGCAAGAATTTTTAGGTTCACTGAAGGGGTAGTTGTTCCTATATATAATCGAAGTATTGAGTTTGCTGTCGTCAACCAGCGTGAGTGACAAATACTACCTGGATGACGGTTTGCTAAATTTGGTGGGCAGTGACCTGTTGTAACTGCAAAACATATTTCGTACAAGTATTTTTGGTGCGTGCTCAAATTTTTCAATTCCTCTGCGTTGAGTTTGTGCATCACAAAGTGTATTGGTGAATAATTTATAACGGTGTTTTCAGAGCTGCTTGAAAGAAGTTTTCCAATAGGTCCTGAAAACCCTTTAGGTCCTGTTGTAGCACCATCTAAGTGTTGAAACAAGTGGCGAAGGGGAAGTTCGTTTGCATGCAGCTGACAGATAAACCATTGTAACGGATGACCTAATTCCAATTCCATGAATCTAATAGTTCCATTTCTTTTGCCTGTATTGATAGCAGTCCCATCACATCCAATCGCTGATAAATCATTCAAATTAAAACCGTTCACTTTTAAATGGTGTAACATGCTGTTTGCGATGTTTTTGCCAGTTCCTGATGATGGTGTAACATGTCCAACATATTGAGACCCCGGCTCAGATAAAATGGAATAATGTTCTTCTGAAATCGTTCTCCGATGATATCTATCCCCTATTTTTTCCTGAGACAGTGTTTTATCCTTCCTTTCATCGAAATATAGACCTCGAATTTTTGTTGACTCCGACGACATCTGCCATGTTTTGATTAAAGAAGTGCGACACGTTTGTCTAGCTCGTCTGAGTTTGCTCCTATCAATCACCATTTTAGAGTCGTCTTCGGTTACTATGCCAAAATCTTGTAATGTAGCACTTGCAACAGCTGATGCCGACCTGTCTGACAAACCATACTGATCGCAGATTCTGGCCAAAGTGGGGAGTTTTAACATCATACGGGAATTTTCTGGAGGTTGCGAAGAATGTGAAGAAAATGATTGGTTTTCATCAAAAAGGGGTTGACGTGGTTTTGTCGCTGATGCTGTAGATGAGCTGACCTTCGAAGCAAGTTCAGATAAACGAGCTTGCATCCTCATTTTCCGATGTAATTTTTTTGTTGTGTCGGTGTCTATTGCTCCCAGCATCATTTTTCTCGAGGATCTTTGGTCTTCAAGGAATGCTTGTTCTTTGGTGGGTACCTTGCGCGTCTTTTCGCAGGAACACATATTAAGATTGTTACATTTGCATGAAACAATATCGAAAAGTTTATTCATTTTGATTTTATAAGAATTTAACTTAACATAATAATGCCTTACCATTGTTTAATCTCTTGTGTACTTAATAACGTTAAAAAACTCATAAAAAATGCTACCTGTCAAAATTCAGTGACCATAGACAACTTGGAGCTTTGCGCAGAAATTGTGCAAAATTGTGCAGACTGATCTTGTCTTTAATATATCTCCATAGATATTCATAATAGACGGGTAATTTCTTTCACAAATTGCAAAAATTCATAGATGCCCATCATTTAAGACCAAAATCATCCATTGGCTAGTGTTATTTCAGTTAACCAATCACAAGACATTTCTATCACAACAAAAGCGAATACGGATTATTGTAGCATTTGTTTCCCCAAAATAAATTTATAATTTCTATAATGTCCTCTGATGCGACAAAACCTTCTCGCGATGAATACGGTCACCGTAAGAAAAAAAGAGTACTGGACATTACGCTTTCCCCTAATGCCAAAAAAACAGATCCAGAGATCATCACAGTTGACCCTCATTATGAAGATTCTGACTCGGATGATGAGGGATCCCGATGCTCATATGAGCCTGACGTGTCTCCCAGTGCCTCTGGAGTAGAAGTCCTAAATGACGCCCAATCTCATCTGATGGCACTACAAGACGTCCTGGCAGAAAAAAGCTCAAAGGTATCAAAGGACCAGCAACTTCGAGTTTCAAGAAGCGTATCCGAAGTTCTCCGAGCCGTATCCCAATTGCTTCTGGAGCGCGAGGCTATGCGCGCTGATATGGCAACAGTTACTGCACAGCTTCACATCGCGAGAGAAGAAACAAGGAGCGAGCGAGTAGAAAATAAGCACCTACAAGAAAAAATCCTTCAGCTGGAGTCTGACCTTGGTCCTGTCATGCATAGAGTCGCTATGGCAACGGAAGCCAGCCTTTCTTTTGCAGACATTGCCCGGAATAGTTTTGCGGACGCTGTTCGGAATCGTCCTGAAAAAGCATCCAATCCCCCAATCACACGCACGAGGATTCAAGTGGGAAGCCCAAAGCCTTCGGTGTGCATTTTTCCCAAATTAAAGGCCAAAGATAGTGAACAAACAAAGCAGCTTATGAAGGACACTTTCCGACCATCAGATTTAGGTGTACGCGTGACGGGGATCCGGAAAATAAAAAATAATGGTGTGTTACTCCAGACGGCGACAAAAGAAGACTGTAAAAAAATTTTAAATGCCCCAGCTCTTGTCAATTCTTCAACCCTGAGTGCCCGACTGCCGACCAAAAGACTACCGAGAGTCATATTTTTTAATGTTCCCCGTGAGCTGACTGATGATGATTTCCTGCAGAGCGCTCTTACCGGCATCTCTGGGATAACTGACGTTGGGAGCACCATAGCGAGCTGCAGGCTCAGTCACCTAGCTGGTGCTCGCACAGGATCAACTTGCCACCGGGTCTACGAGGTGCCTGCTAACCTGCGACACATCTTAGTGGAACAGGGAAAGGTCTTTGTGGACTGGACAGTGTGCCGCGTACGTGATTTTATTGGCCTCACAGTATGTTCCAAGTGCCAAATGATCGGTCACTCTTTCAAGTTCTGTAAAGATCAAACAAGATGTGGTCACTGTAGCCAGGATGTTCACGCCCGCGAAAGTTGCCCAAATACTGCTGCGAAGGCAGTTTGCGCCACCTGCATCAGATTTGGAAAGCCCGCCACTCATCCTACCGGAGACAGGGAGAACTGCCCAGCATACCTAGCAGCGCTTTCGAGGGATTTCTCCACGATCAGCTATGGCGTCTAACTACATAGATGAAGACTATGATGTTGACTTTAAGAGAACTAATAGGTTAGACCAATGGACGGAAGAAATGGTAGAAAAAAACAGTGAAGTGGGAAGTTTTATATGTGTGCAAGTTAATATACGATCAATCTCTAAATATTGGGATGTTTTACATGCTAACCTCCAAAATTGTTGGAAAAATATAGATTTATTAATGTTATGTGAAACATCTATAAAAAGTGAACAAACTTGTCTTTTCGAAATTCCAGGTTATAATAGCATCAGTTACTGTCGCACATCCAAATCGGGAGGGGGTATAAGCTTATATATCCGGGATACTTTAATTTTTACACAAAATACATATGAAACAATGTTTTTCGAAAATATCTCATGCCTAATAACATTACCTAATAATACAACACTTAATGTTCTTGCTATTTATAGACCACCAAATCTTAGTAAACAATCTTTTATAAATGAGCTTTCTTCATTACTAACCAAACATTCGAACCGTAATGAAAATATGTTAATATTTGGTGATATAAATATTGATTTGCTAAATTATATTGACGCTATAACGATCAACTATGAAAACACTCTTTCAAATAATTATTTTACTAAATGTATCAGTGACGTTACGAGGGAAGCCATAGCTAAAGGTAAAGTGACACGTACGTGCCTGGATCATATATTTGTTAGGTATATTAATAAGCACAAAGACACGGACACGCTACGTGCTTGTGTATGTGACTTCATTATTGCTGATCACTTTACAACAGGTGTGAGCATTCCATATTATAAAATGAATAAACGTATTGTAAATGAAGTACGGCAGGTCTCAATTTTATCCCAAAAACGTATAGATTGCTCTATTAGAAATTATAACTGGAGTGCTTTACTACAGACAAACGATTGCACTAATTTATATAATCAAATAAAATCCAATTTTAACGAATTGTATGAAAATAGTAGATTAATTATAGATGTCAAACCTAAAGCTCGACCTTGGATAATAAAAGAATGGATGACCGAAGATATTTTATCACATATTAAAAAAAAAGATTTTTTATTTAAACGATGGAAAAATTCACCAACAAATACAATTTATGAAAAACAATATAAATCATTTCGTAATTATGTCACCAAATTAATAATCAAAAATAAAACGGCATTTTATAATGATAGATTTAAGCATCATTTTACAGACAGCAAAAAAACCTGGGATGAAATAAATAAAATTCTAGGACGTAACACAAAGAGTAACTGTGATGATGTTATATCTAGATATATGCTAAAAGATCAATCCGTGGAAATTGTGACAAACCAATTTGTAAACTATTTTTCAGACAGCATTTCTTCAATGGTACACAAATGTGATTTTAGGGCATCAAATATCGTCCCGCTAGAATTGCAACATAGCTTATATATACCACGAGCGTCACTCGCAGACATAGTGAGCATAGTGAAGCTCCTCAAAAATTCAAAGTCTCCTGGCATAGACAACATACGAATGTTTGACATAAAAAGACACATAGATATCCTAGGCCCTATATTAACACATCTGATTAACATAATTTTAACTCAGGCTGTAATACCGGATGAGCTGAAGTGTAGTATTGTCAGACCTATTTATAAAAGTGGAAAACATACCGATATAGGAAACTATAGACCGATTAGTATACTACCAGCTATAGAAAAGATTCTCGAAAAATACTTATCTTTAAAACTAACTAAATACTTGGACTACTTTTCTATAATAGATCCCAATCAATATGGTTTCCAAAAAAAAAAAAGTACCGAAATGTTACTACAGGATTTTTCTAATTTTATAAATAATGAATTGAATAACAAAAGACATGTTTTGGTACTGTTCATAGACAATTCTAAGGCATTTGATACTATAGATACGACGAAATTGTTAAATATTTTGGAGGCAATAGGGGTAAGAGGAAATACACTCAAACTATTCAAAAACTTTTTAACCAACCGCCAAATCAAGGTAAAAATATCAGATAAATTTAGTGAAATAAAAAATGTCAAAACTGGAGTTCCACAGGGGTCAATTTTGGGACCAACATTTTATATTATCTTTGTATCTCTTATGACAAAAATTTTTTCGTTTGTTAAATATTATGTATACGCTGATGATACTGCACTTGTCATATCCCATGAAAATTTATCTATTGCAATGAAATTGTTGCAGCAAGACTTTATTTCTTTATTAAGGTGGTCACATGATTATGGTATACTAATTAATTCTAAAAAAACAAAACTGATGCATATAAGATCACCACATGCCAAGTATAGCGAGGCACCTCTAATCATATATCACTCTTTTGACTGCATTCACAACAATATCACACAGCCCTGTGCGTGTACAAATATCGAACTGGTTAACCACTATGTCTATCTAGGAGTTACAGTAGATTGTAACATGAAGTGGGATGTACACATTTCAAAACTGTGTAAGCGCCTTCGGTCTATTGTAGGAAGACTGTATAAAATAAAATATTTTGTGCCTTTAAAAACTATGAAATTGATTTATCTGTCTCTTGCAGAATCTACCGTAAGATATGGGATAACTTCATGGGGTCAATCGTGCAAAACCAACATAAAACATGTACAAATGATTCAAAATGCCATGGTAAAGTTGTTAGTAAGCAAAACCGTTTATAACCAGAGGAGAGACATTAGTATTATGTATAAATCAATAAATGTACTACCGATTCGTGCCCTTATGTGGCAAAAAATTGTATTACAGCATATATCTGACAGTCCGTATAAAACAATGGTAGATCATGTACACAATACACGTTTCATACAAAATAAAGGAATGAAAGTACCTGTGTTTCAAAACAAATATGGTCAAAGAACTCTTGAATACACAATACCTTTAATTTTTAACAAATTGCCATATGAATTAAAAGAAAATTGCTCCATTAATAAATTCTCTTTAATATTAAAATCATGGCTACTAAGGAGTAACCTCATGTATTAAGACTGTTTTTTTTCCCCACAACACTGTTTCTGTATTTTCAAATTTAAGGTATAACACAATTTTTTTTTTTTTTTTTTTTGGTTTTTTTGTAGAAATGTATGTATTACTACGCTAAAGCGTTGATGATTATTTTAATTTTATGTACTATACTATTATTATAGGTGCAACTAATCTCCTGCTGACAAGCTACTTGCAGTAGCTTAGCGGGTATAAATAATATTGTATGTAATCTTTATACAAATAAAAATAAAAAAAAAAATAAATAAAAAATAAAATAAAAAAAATGCACACTTTTTTTTGGCCAATTTTTAAGTTTTAAGTATTCGTTATAATGATCTTGGATCAGTTTCATCACTCGATTGTGTGAAACAATGGGAATAGAAGCGCGCTTCCAAATTCCTTCAACAATTGCAGATATAACACTTTTTATTTCGAATACTGACGGTTTTTTTGTAGAGTTAAGATTACGCTCATATCGTAAGAACAAATAATGTTTAATCACTTCTGAGACAGTAGGTAACACTTGAGAGTTCATTTCAGTTGGTGCCCCGAATATTGGACATAAAATTTTGCTTCTCGTGTAATTTCCATTCATTTTCACAACAATTATATGTGTTAAAATTTAATCGGACAAGGATTCTAACACGTCTACGGTCAGCGGTAGCCGAAACGAAACTAGATGCAAGTCGCATCTAGTTTCTGCGACGAAACAATAGGAGCGAAATTATCCCCCCCACCTCCACAGCGCTCACAAACTCACTAGTTTAAGAGCAATTTATACAGTGTTTTTTTTTTATAAAACATGTAATGTTCAATAAGGTAAATGCAATTGAAAGTAATGGATATTATTTTATATTTTTGAGACTGTACTCAGATTTTGGGAAAAAAAGGCTAAATTTACGTTTTTTACGTTACGAAATCGCTAGGTTGTTGAATGAAGACATAAGTTTAGATTTTTTTAAGTATTTTTACGAGAATATGAAAGACATGAAGCATCTTTTGGCAGCTATTACAATACCGAGATTTGATTTTTGCAATGTCACTCCACCCTATTCTACAATTACATGATGTTAGAAGTAAAAAAGATAAGTGACTTATTATGAAATTCCATATTTTTATTCATACAAAAATATTTCGAAAATATTATTTCATACGAACAATTTGTTATATCTGCATTTACTATGCAGACTTTGTGTGTTGGGAACTCTATGAAAATAGTAAAAAGTCCTTCGTATAGTTGTTTTATTTACGTTATTATAAATAGGTCTGGATTTAGCTACACTGTTGTGTAACCCGAGGGTTGGTAATTTTCGGGTTCGAGAAGCTTGTTCCCTGACAATATAATCTCACAAGTACCATTTACACTCTAGCGACATCTGGAGTAAGCTTTATGACCAGCGCCATCTATCGATTAAATACTCAACCTTATTGTACAATACATCACACAATTTAACCTTCCAGATTGTACATTCTGTGATCTAGAAGTGGGAACTTTAGATCACATATTTTTTGGCTGTCCCTCTCTAAACAAATATCTTCTCTTCTATCAAGCCTTATCTAAAATTCCCTCCCCTCCATACAACATCTCATCTCTTCTAAGTTTAAACTCAACTCCAATCTTCGATATACTTTTGAAATTTCTCAATTCAAACAGAATTATTATAAAAATTCACTTTTCCTCTCGCCATAATTTAAAATGAAAGCAAGAAGCATTTGAAAAAAAACTAACCTAATATTTATGTAATGTAATAATGACCCAAATAATACATAGTTTCATAAATAATTTTATTTCAATCTACAGTTTTTTTTATTTATACCTAACTAACTCCCTCCATAATATAAATCACTAGGCCGGGAAACTGAGTCAAATTAGCCTTCTAACTCGTATGGAAGCCTCCAAAAAATCTTTTTTTCTTTATATTTTTAACATAAACTTAAACATTTTAAGATGTTTGAATAAATAAGAATAAATTGAAAAAAAATGATTTTTTTTTTTGTAAAATCCTATACAAGTTAGGAGGCTGCTTTAAATGAGTGTCCCGGCCTTGTGATCTAGGAGGTTTTGTTAAAACACCCTTGAAGGGTGAAAGCCAGAAACAATTGAAAAAAAAGTTATTTATCTTTTTTACTTTCAACATCATACAGAATCAACTCCAGCTTGTGCATATTTCCCCTAGTCCCCCTGTACAATGATTTCTGGTTTCATAAAACTTATTACTCATAGCTTCGTAACTAAAATCATTTTTTTAAGTGGATACCGCACAGGAGTCCCAATTACTTCCAACTGTCTGGAGTCATTGGGACTAAAACTAACTAACTAACCATCGCGCCGTTTCCCCGCAGGGGTAGGCAGAGAGGACGGACCGCCAAACAACACGGTCTTGGCACACACTCCTTGCCTCATTCACATTCATACATCGTCTCATACATACTCTTCTATTGTTCTGACTCTTGACATGGCCCGACTCAAGTATCTGATTCACTTGGTCGTGCCATGTCTTCCTCGGGCTTCCCCGACTTATGCTACCATTCACATTTGCATCATATATTCTCCTTACACTCCTTTCTTCGTTCATTCGCTCTACATGCCCAAACCATCTAAGCGTCCCTTTCTTGATCTTACTCATTACGTTTACATCAGCCTTGCACTCTTTGCGGATATCCACATTCCTCACACGATCATACATGGTTTTACCACACATACGCCTCAGGGATCTCATTTCAACAGCATTCAATCTACTTTCATCCTTTCTTTGCCAGTTTCATGCCTCACTTCCATACATCAGGGTAGGTACCAGCACTCCATTGTGGACTGCTAACTTCACTTCTTTGGACAATTTTTTGTTAGCGCCAACTCCATTCATGAGATGAAGGGAGTATGGAAAGAAGGAGATGGTAAAGAGGAAGTTTTGGAAGTGCCTCGGTTTTCCATTTACATGGTAAACCAAATAAGGCTATCGCCATTCAAGTAGCGCTCAAAATTTACTAGGACGACACTGAGAGTACAGTAATTATAACATTAGTTTTTCTTTGAACCTTTTTGTGGTTACCATTTAAAACAATCAATGTCTCGACACAAAATATGATTTGGATTATATTTATGAATATAAATAAATAAAATTATAATTAAAAATGGTAATAACCTTCATTTTTTCTCTGCTTTCTCGCCAATGTTTAACTCTGTATTAAATTGTAACTTGCAGTTCTGTTTACAGCGGACCCCACAAAATGTTGATTATTCTAATTTGACAGCTCGTAACGCTCATGCAAACTCTGGCGGAGTAAAAAGGTACTATCCAATACGGCTACCATATGGACAGGATTGACAACAAACTCACAACTAGTTTACAGATAAATGAAATGCAAAACTTCGAGCAACAGTACTCAGCTACGCTAAGTCAATAATACGGAGTTTTATTTTTACACATATATTTTTATCTATAATCAGAGTTGTGAAGTTCCTACTCGTCGATGTATATTACCTGCGCATAAAATCACTTCACTGAAAATGTAGATCTGATTTTTGGAGCCTGCCATTAAAAAAAGACCATTAAAATACATGAAATTGATAAAGGTTTAATCCTTCTGCTCGTATGCTCTCTGCTTCATCAATCACGGCGCCAACATAAATTTATTCCTTTTGTTAGTTTTTTAGAACAGATAGCTCTGAATAATAATAATCTAAAAAATCCGGTTTGGGTATGTGATTGAACAATAAATCAATCTGGCGTATAAAATATATGTAATATTTTCACAGCATAAAAACAAAATATAAGGATAAAAAAATTGGTTTAAAAACAACCGAAAATGCTTGTTCACAAGTCACCAATCAATTAAAAATCCAATATTATTAGAATTATTAATCGAATTAGATATTCCAAAAGAAGCTAGGATATTCTTAAAATCAGCAGAAAGTCAAAACCGGATGATGGCCATTATTTTATTGTACGGTGCCGGTAAGTGGTTAGATTTTACAAAAGCAATGGTAAGTTTTCCAAAATCATGTGTTGAATGGGAAATGACATTTTTTAATCGAAAATGTAATATTAAACATAAAGCACTTAAGCTTAAAAAACCAAACAGGCTGGAAACATAACTTCCAATCAATTCACTTTTATTATTAATTATTTCAACTGTAGCTTGTCAACTAAATTATCTCAAGGAGTAAGTACGAATTTTCGTTTCGCTGTAAGCTTTTTATTTACGAATTATTTTCAAAAAATTTTATATACTTAATAAATTAGGTTTTTTCCGTACTTACCCTTGATGAAATCTGGTGCCGCCAATTTGTAAAAAAATTCTCATTATTTTTTTTAATATGTTACATATAATTTTTAGTAAACGTTCTTAATGTGATTTCGTTTTTCATTTGATATTATTTACCAATAAAGTGTTTAGATTAGGCAGCTTTTCCCGGCGCTGAAGTGGCATTATCAAACTACGAATTTAATTAAAATGTATTATATTTGAATCTACAGCGAAGCCAGCTAATAAAACTGGAAAACTGATCATTCAAAAAAGAAATTCCAAATTCAAAAAAAAAAGTGTCTGTAAATGATCATAAGATGGCAATATTTGATTGGCCCACCCTTGTCTCGGCAATATTGCGAAACGTAATAAATTGTCTGCTATAATAAATAAGGGAAGTTCTCCCTTCTAGGCGCCCTGCTAACCTGGGCTCTGATCGTTTATCATCCAGACAGCCAAATCTGTATCGGGAGGTCATAAACGATATTTGAATAAGTATTGCCAGTAAATAAATTTCCGAAAACGTTTGCTTGAAATAATAATAACAATGATTAATACGGCGACGAAAATTAATTTTGCGGAAAAAACGCATCTTTGTTTTGCTGTACTATGATTGGGATGTAACTATAAATGGTAGTTCTGATATATTAACAATATTATTTTTAATACTATCAAGCATCTGAAATTATTCATTGCAACGGCGTTTCATTATACGATGGGATTTGGCCTTCCCCACAAATAAGGTTCTCCACTGGCTACGGTTTCTAGCCATTCGCTTCCAGACCTTTGTTCTCTTCCTGTCCTGCTCCAATCCTCTTCTACACATTCATCTCTTCCACGGTCTGTCTCTTGGTTATTTCCTCAAGGATACTAACTAGGTCAACATTTTCAGCGTTCGTGTAGTTATTTCGTGCACCGGTTTCTTTCCATTGGTTTAGGCAAAAATTCTCAACAGAAGGTAACAAATAGTCTTAAAAATGAACAGCTCTAAAAAATGACTTCGAAGCATTTGAGAGATTTCGAAAATTGTTGAAACTCAGGCACAAACCGGTATTAGCCGGTGGATATTGGACTTTAAAAATAAATTTGTTGTTAGTTTTACACCACTGATATACAATCATATTATGGTAAATGGTAGTTTATCAGTTGTGTAAATTTTAAAATACAGGGGTTTTTAACCGGTGTTCCGCGAAATGATGAAAGCCCAAATTTAATGCTGGCTCATGTGCTCTTGCTGAGTGAAATTTAATACTGGATTATCCAAAGCTTACTAATATTACTTTCTATATGGATAATATTTTTGAAAGAGCTATTGTCTGTTACTATTATCATAGAATGTTGTTAAAGTTAACATTAAATTAACTCAATATTTTTGTAATCCTGTTAAAAATATTATAGTAAATATAGAAATTTAAAAAAAACCGAAAGGCATACAAATTCACGGTGAGACCCAAACGGTCGCACTAGACATATCCAAGGCCTTTGACCGGGTCTGGCACCGAGGACTTGTCAACAAATTGCATTCTTACGGACTTCCCGCATCCCTGTGTACGTGGATTGCTGACTTTTTAAGGGATAGGTCGATTCAGGCGGTTGCTGACGGTTTCACCTCTTCCTCGCACTCCATAAATGCTGGCGTCCCACAGGGATCGGTTCTGTCTCCGACTTTGTTTTTGTTGCACATCAATGACCTTTTGACATGTGCACCGATTCATTGTTACGCGGATGACAGTACAGTTCATGATAGCTTTTTGTTTGACAAGCCCCCAAAGGGCACACAAACTCCAACGGCTCGGAGGGCTTTGAAGCAGAGAATGGACGGTTATCTCGAGAGTATTTCCTCCTGGGGTAAAAATAATCTCGTCGAATTTAATGTTTCAAAGACCCAATCCTGTCTGATTACGTCTAAAAGGGATCCAAATGATAATCTAGTCTCCTTCAACGGAAGCAATCTTCCGAACAGGCCTTCCATTGATATGCTTGGTGTAACTATAAGTGACCAGCTCAGGTACGGGGGCTCCATCGAAGCTAGAGTAAAGTTGGCCTCTCAGAAGCTGGGCGTACTGTACAGGGCCCGCAGATACTTTAATAGTACACAACTGCTCACCCTGTACAAATCGCAAGTGCGCCCTACTGTCGAATTTGGCAGCCATCTCTGGTCTGGAGCCCCAAAATACCTGAAAAAAACCCTTGACTCTGTGCAGAAACGGGCGGTCCGTTTGATAGATTCCCCAATCTTAACAAACGGACTGCAATCTTTAGAGCACAGGCGTCAGGTAGGTATGCTGTCCTTGTTCTATCGGTATTACAATGGAAGATGCTCTGAAGAACTAGCGTCATTGATCCCTTCGGCACCGGTGCGTAGTCGGGATACACGCCAAACGCGCGCCCACCATTTGTACACAGTTGACACTTGTCACATGAGAACGGGTCGCTTCTACGATTCGTTCTTAAGTTCAACAGCTCGGCTGTGGAACGAACTGCCGGCCTCTGTGTTTCCTCCCTCCTACAACATGGGACTCTTCAAGACCCATGTTCACTCCTTCCTCTCCACAAAAAGACCCTCCACACAGCATCCCCAAAGATGACATAGGCCCTGAGGGAAATTATTTTCTTCAGGGCCTCCTGTGTGGAGTAAATATAAAAAAAAAAAAAAAATTTAGAAGAAGAATTCAGAATAGTCTATACATCAAATATTATACCTAATATCGCTGAAATCTGCATAAGCCGAAAAGCTTTGGATATCCAGCATGGTCGATCAAAGAAAGTTCTAACAATAATGTAGGTAATTTTTCATTGTTCCTGAATAACACCTGTTTTTTTTATTCGTTTTTAACTGTTTTTTGTTCGTAAGCGATCTGCGAGGAACCGATTTCTTGAGGACTTTTTGATTTCGGTGCTCCGCAAATTTTCTTGTAGTCAAAAGTGCTCCATGACTTCAAAAAGGTTAAAAACCACTGCTTTTACGCTACGATAAGCTAACCACGAAATTAAATTTACAAAAAAAAGAGAAACAAAATGAATGAAATGACAATTAATATCAGTAATAAAGATCTACATGGCTCTTTGCCAATCGCTCTTAAAATCAGGTATTATTGGATGGGGCAGTGCAAATAACAATTTCCTTAAATCACCCATTAAAACCAAAAGAGCCATTATGATAATTATCTAAAAGTCCCTTAAACGAATATATTCTAAAACAACTTCTCTTTTACATTCATAAATACAAAAACAAGAAATAACAACCAACACATACATTATCTCAGCGTCAAAAACATTTACAACAAGCAACAACAAATACAACATAATAAGGGCAAAAAAATCTACCTATACTATGGCACTAAACTCTACAACATAATACCACTCTCATTCATAACCTAACATTTATATCTCAAATAAAAAGCTGGATACAAAACAAAGGCAGATAAAAAATAGACAATATACTGATATCAAATACAGACTGAAATTGAAACCCCTCAATTGACCTAAAAATATCTTGTAATATATTTTTAATTATTTTAGAAAAACTTTATCTATACTACTATTTTTTGATAAAATATACGTGAAATCTTCAGCACGGGAAAACAAATAGTAGAGAATTTTGTAATAAATAGATATAATGATATTCCAGTGAGGATATCATTATATCTGTTTGTTACAAAAAATAAGATTAATATAGCATAATATATAATAGAATATAGTGAAACAGTTAATCAATATATAATAGTATGTCTTCACTGTGACGTGACAAGCATATACATTAAGATGTAGAGTCATTAGCATTTGGTGCGATCATTTATGTTGTTGATGTTTAGTGGTACTATCGTAATAATAATTTGTGTTGTGTTGGTGTCTCAGTTCTATGTGTTCTCAGAGTACCCTGTTTCTATCAATCAACCGTCAAACACCTCGAGAAGAAGAATGCTAGTTGTCTTTCATCAAGGCTATTCTCCAGTATCTTCAACACATCTGAATCAAAGTGGGTTTAAAAACCAATTTAATTTTACGTAGAAGCCTCCGTCTGCTCTCGCACAATACAGCCTTATCATTGTACAAATCTCCGACGGGCTTGTTACCTTCAAAAAATATACCCGTGAAACTCAAGGGAAGTCGTTGTAATTTCCTGTAGCGATTTATTTTAAATCACCCGGAGTCGATTAGCATTTAGGAAATTTATTTTCACGTTTAAATTAAATTGGCCCTGAAAATGAATATTTTAGCTAGGTATGAAAATCAAACAAAAAATATCATTATGCATATAATCTTTAACGAAAATGGCTTTTGAATTTATGAATTATTTTCTTTGCTCATATTTATTTTCTTCTTAAATTTTTTGATGGTTTTCTGATAACTACTCTAATAACCGTAAAGAAATGTTTTTATTTTAGCCATTTAAAGATATAATTTTTTTTTACGTTTTCGTCGATAGATTTTACGTAAATACAAACGCTTTGCATAAATACATTTTAGTAGGCAACTTTTTTACATACAGGCAATATTTAAAAAAGAGAAATAAATGAAAAAATCACCGATAAAAAAAAAAAAAGTGGGTGTGTCAAGCCTACGCAAGACAGAAGTGAAACTTCTAGTATTCTTCTCTCTTATTATTAGGGCTTTTTTATACTAATTTTCATATATTTATTGGCAGGTAGAGTAGAAATTAATATTGTTTAGCGTTTGCCAACGACCATACCATGTTGAACACACCGGTTCTCGTCCGATCACCGAAGTTAAGCAACATTGGGCGCGGTCAGTACTTGGATGCGTGACCGCTTGGGAACACCGCGTGCCGTTGGCCCATTTTTTATGGTAATTTCATGTTTTTTTTTATTTTTTTATCGTTACTATCATTAATAATATCATAAAATTCTTTAACTTTTCAAGTATGCTACAGGCCTAAAATATTACTTAGTGGATTGATATTATGGTCAACCATTGAAAAAAAAAATTCCTGCAAAGTTATGGATGTAATTACGATCTTTTTCAAGCGCGTATGTAATGATTATTTTTATCAACGTCGCACACACCTTGCTAATGTTTTCAGTATTATTAGGGCTTTTTTATACTAATTTTCATATATTTATTGGCAGGTAGAGTAGAAATTAATATTGTTTAGCGTTTGCCAACGACCATACCATGTTGAACACACCGGTTCTCGTCCGATCACCGAAGTTAAGCAACATTGGGCGCGGTCAGTACTTGGATGGGTGACCGCTTGGGAACACCGCGTGCCGTTGGCCCATTTTTTATGGTAATTTCATGTTTTTTTTTATTTTTTTATCGTTACTATCATTAATAATATCATAAAATTCTTTAACTTTTCAAGTATGCTACAGGCCTAAAATATTACTTAGTGGATTGATATTATGGTCAACCATTGAAAAAAAAAATTCCTGCAAAGTTATGGATGTAATTACGATCTTTTTCAAGCGCGTATGTAATGATTATTTTTATCAACGTCGCACACACCTTGCTAATGTTTTCAGTATTATTAGGGCTTTTTTATACTAATTTTCATATATTTATTGGCAGGTAGAATAGAAATTAATATTGTTTAGCGTTTGCCAACGACCATACCATGTTGAACACACCGGTTCTCGTCCGATCACCGAAGTTAAGCAACATTGGGCGCGGTCAGTACTTGGATGGGTGACCGCTTGGGAACACCGCGTGCCGTTGGCCCATTTTTTATGGTAATTTTATGTTTTTTTTTATTTTTTTATCGTTAACATCATAAAAAATTTTATATCATTCTTTAACTTTTCAAGTATGCTACAGGCCTAAAATATTACTTAGTGGATTGATATTATGGTCAACCATTGAAAAAAAAAAAGGCGTTAAAAACAAAAAAATTATGTGCGATGGCCGAGAATCGAACTCGGATCAACTGCTTGGAAAGCAACTACGCTGACCATTACACCACCAACGCCAGTTGTCGAGATGAGCTAAGAAGCATTTATATTTTACTTCAAAACTTTGACTAGATCAAATGAACTTTAATCGGTCCCGCATTTTCGTTTCGGTCATGAGTTGGTTTTACTCCGGTACTCGAAATTGCATGACGCGGGTAAAGAAGTTTCACTTCAAAAATTGAATTTGGCCAATAATTGATGGTCAGATCAGAATTCACTGATAAAAATTAACAAGGACATATTTACGACTAATTCTAATCGCACACGAACGTTATTATAATACTATCATGCGATATTTGAGAGAGCCCTTAATCGCTATATTGCTTACCATACTTTCCCAAATAGTCAACAGATACTATATTTTACATGTGAGCGTGGCCTAGGTGATATGCCTTGATCTACTAAATTATATGACCGTAGACAGGAGAAGGGGGTCAAATCAAAGGAGCTGCCGTGGTCACGCGACTGTGAACAGTCAAGGTATATCCCTTATTAATAAATGAAATGCAGTTCTCCCTCCTTCCCCTCTCAACATTCTTCACATTTCTATTGAACACTTTATGTTTTTAAGTTCCTAAAAAATTAGATATTGTTTTTGTACATAATATCTATACAAACAAACCGAAACGGTAATTATATGAAATTTTCGTTGAGAGAAAAAAATCGCAAATTACGCTTCGAAAATGATTAAAGTCACATTTTGTTCTATTATTTAATGTGGTATAGGTATGAAATATTCATTCGTATCTTTAAATTTAAATTATGCATTTATCGAAAGATATTTGCTCTATTTTAAACGAGTTGTGTTTTATTAAATATTTTCGCTTAGTTATAATCGTTTTTTAATATTTGCGTGCTCTAACATTCGAATTTACATATCATTTCCCTTTCAAACCACGTTTTTTTTTAACGCTTACTACGGAGCCTTAAAAAAACATGAAATTCGTTAAATGTGAAATAAGAGTATATCCATTAGCCATCGGGTTTCAGAAAATCGTCAACATTTATTATCGAAGAAAATATAATTTGATGTGATATATGTAACATTTTATAATTCAAAAACACATAAAATCGAATTGATTTATGTCCGCCGTTCATACAAAAGTTGGTGGTTTATTGCGTTGTGTTGTAATTTTTTGCAAATTTTAAAATTTCTTCTATTAATACTTCCGATTTTATGTCCGGGTTAAATCTTCCCCATAGGAAAAACTAAACCCTTCCACACACTTTTCCACAAATGATCATCTGGTCAATCAACATTATGCAAGTGCATTATATAAGCAAAATAAATACAAAACAATACAAGAACAACACGTCAACTCACCAGAGATCAAATGGGAAAATAATTCACTGACTCCAGATATTTTCATATCAGAGGGTTCGGCTCGGTAGAACTCCTAACAGGGCCTATAAATCCTACTGATCCCTCAACATAAATATTTAAAAAATCTTTCGTTATCCTACATGTATTCAAAATGACCGACTTTTGCATTTTTATATATAAATTTGTTGATAGATCTAATACGCCTAAATTTTTGATGAGAGAGCAAGGTATAATGCCAGTAGCCGAAATAACGAATGGTAATATTTTTATAGTCTGAGAATGCAAAATTCTTTTTATTTCATTTCTTAAATCTGTGTATTTTCTTATTTTTTCATTAACAGATTCGTAATGGAATATTTTATATTATAACTTTTATTGAAAAAAACATTTGTATTTTTATTTAAATATTACAACCCGTGATTTTCCACGCTAGTAAATAAAAAATTCTGGAAAATTGTTCAACACTTAAAAATTCAATTTCGATAATTGTCGGATTGTTTTAAAAATTAACAAAAGTAATATAATAATAAAAATAGTTGACAATGCCAAATATAAACATTCTGCTGCTTATAGTGAATGACGTATTAGATGGAATAAAGAATGAGAAAAAAGGACGAAGAACAGGATTATCAAACAGGCATCGAGGGTTCAATCATCTGCTAGCTAAGTCTTAACATATTATTCGCTTTTAATGATAAAATTTCCTTAAAAATTTTTCAAAACAATAATTTTTCATAAAAATATAATGTGCCTACATAATATCAATCAAATATCTAAATTTAAATTTAAGCAACATTTTTAAAATTATTGTGTGATTTTTAATGGGTTTGAATTATTTGAACTAATAATTATATTAGTTCAAATAATGTTTTTTTTTTCAATTTTTTCTAGCTTTCACCCTATGCTTCAAGGGTAATCTAAGACGTCGTTTCAATTTTGGAGAGAAAGAAGATATATATAAATTATATGGAAGATTGTAGTCGAGTTCAGACTTAAAAGATATGAGATGTTGAATGGAGGGGAGGCAATATAAGAAAAAGCTTGATAGAAGAGAGAATATTTGTTTAGAGAGGGACAACCAAAAATATGTTATCTAAAGTTTCCACTTCTATACCGCAGAAAGTAAAATCTGAGAAGTCAAGCACGTCATTTTTAAAAAGGTGAGAAGGAACGGAATAATGTCCAATTCTCATTCAAATAATTGAGAAAATCTATTTTTTGGAAAAATGGGGAGTCGTTAAAACCACGGTTTTGAATTACTTCAAATATCTGTAATGCCAATACACACTTTTATTATTTAATTATAGCATTTTCGTTAGGTTGGTTAAGTTTAGCTTACGAAAGCTCCCCACTGACAAAAAACAATTGTGGTTGAAGTGATTCTTCAAAAGTACATGACGATTTGACTTCCACGTTTCATATTTAGATAGCCTCCATTTCCTGCGCAATGCGCGCCAAAAATCATATATACACCGTTTTGGCGGAATCTCTCTTCCGGTACAAGCGCTCGGCGAATACTTTGGTCTCCAGCAAGGTAAGTTTTTATCATTTGAATATATTAATGTTTTGTTTTAATATTTCAGCAGATGTGGAAGATATTCTCAGTATTGCCCCGGTGTAAGATCACCATTCGGAATCGAAACGTTGGTTCAAATGGCTTTAGCCGTGTTTGGTGTCTAGATCTGAATATCCAAGTACTTCCCCACCTTCCACTTCCTCGTCTCCTTACCTTCCTCACTACCTTCAACTTCACAATATACCCCAATTGGGGGCGCCGTAGTCTCACTGGCTCCAGGCGGTTGGGGTCAGCTTGAACCCTTCTGGAGTGTTATATCGTCTTTTTTGTCCCGTCTGGAGTCTAGGAGTTGAAATATTATTTTTTTATTTATTTATTCTTTTCTCTACAATGTAAAGACAGGGGATCTATGTTGTCGCCACCCGGTTGGGCAGTGTTGTGGGGCGAGTTGAGGTAGGGGATGACGTAGAAAGTGATGTATTAATGCGGGTCTTGAAGTGGCCCGGTTTATAAGAAAAACAGATGCCGGTAGCTCGTTCAACATTCGACCCGACACGAAAAACGAGTCACGAAGCCAACATAAACTGTAAACGGGTGTTCCGCTCGTGTCCGTAGAATTTCACGCATCGGAGATCAATGCTGGCTAGCTTCTTAGAGCAGCCAGCATTGATCCCGAATACAGATTACATAATAGAATTCAAATTACATCAATAAAGAATGTTGCAATGTATTTTTTTCTCTAATTATTCTACTCCCAATAAAACAAATGTTAGTTCAATGGCATCATGAGTTTCCTTTCAAATCGATAAAGCTAGAGTTTCGTTCATTTCATAGTGCGCATTCATATAAATAAGTATATGACAACACTTTCAGAACGCTTGATGTCATGTTCACTTCACTTGCATGGCACTTACTCTATCATATAGAGTAGTTTCCATACAATTGAATCGTAATACATGTTTTCAAGCGACCGACTGCCCATTGCAGACTTTGTTACAGATAGTCAAACTATCTTACGTTTCAAATAGGAAAGCTTTTCTATTCTTCGAAAAGCTTACCGAGTGAATAGATTTTGATAACTCGATTCAGTAAAATTATCTAGCTATACATATTTCATATTTCATAATTCATTGTTAGTTGGATATTGTACGTAATTAAATTATTTCACTTTGCGTAAAAAAAACAGGTGTTTAACAGAAATTTTTGTAGATTGTAAGGATTATTTTATTTTATTATTATTTTATATTTTTATTTCTTGCTGTAGCAATCCTGATGGGTTACAAAACTCACTGTAGGACGAGAAGAACTTACAATACATAGGTGGGAGTTGATAGGTACAATTTTACATTGGTATTTTGATATCAAAATTATAACTTTCACATTCGAAACAGTACACAAATATAAAAAATATCATAATTATAAGTGTCACATGCAAAACAGTACACAAATAGAAAAAGGGAGGTAAAATAGAAACAAACAAGCACAAATAAAAGGTAGTAATTTAGAAGAAGGTACTTAACCACAAATACATTGGTAAAAATAGATTATGCTCGATAACACATATATATGAGATAGAAAGGGAGAGAGAAAGAAACAAAACAAAGTACAACACGACAAGAATTACGTATTTATGTGTTTTTAAAAAATAATATTTTAAAGCCTTACTTATTACTGATTATATACATATTTAGAATAGATTTATAGAGTGTGTAGGCAATATAGTTAAGAGATTTTATTCCATGTTTCGTAGTGTGTATTAGAGGAATGCAGATTTTATTGTTATTCTCGATATTGTGGCTGTGGATGTTTTGATTATAAAGTAGCTTGATGTTACTGTGGGTTGATTGTTGGGTAATTTGAAGGATGGTGGTGGTGATTTCATGTTTGGGAAGGACTGTGATTGGAAGGATAATGGAAATTGTATAGATGTCCTTGACATGTATGTCCCATGAAAGACCAAGAACATTTTGGAGAGCTTTCACAATACGTATTTTCTATAACCTAGCGTACAATAAGTTTCCATTTTTTTTTGCAATAATATTATTTATGCTTTTCTCAAAATTAAACACACAAACTATCATGTAAACTCAGCCACCCTGACAACACGCCATTACTTTGAATGTGTTCCTGATGTACTATAAAGACCTAAAACAAATAAAGCACGCCTAATTATGGAGGTGTTTGAAATTCATAAAATCCTCGGTATCCGGTAATTAATAGCTACACCAAAACTAAACCCAGAAAACCATTTTAAATTTTGCTGAAATTTCAGCTCTTACGGGATAGGAGATAGCAAACAGGGTATCATATCTACATACATTAACATTCAATGACATACAACAATAACATTCAATGACAGCTGTCGTGTTTTTATTTCACTCTTGAAATATCTCAAAATAAAATAAAAAATTCTAGCTAAAATCTAAATATCTATATTTTAATAGCTTTAATAGTGAAGTGAAGTTATACTAATTAATATTTCGTGCCAAAATGACTACACGAGCAACTGCAAAAACACTAAATACTACGGACACCCAACTCCTCCAACTTCTTGACAAAAAGTTTGAAGAATTTAAGGAACAATTTCTGGAAATCATCAGAAACGAGTATAAAGAAGAAATCGAGGAATTAAAAAATAAAATATTAACTCTAGAAAAAAAAATTGATACGAAAAAAAACAACAACCTTGAAAAAACTCTGGAACAAAACGCCGTAATACAAAGTGAATTTAAAGAATTACAAAAACAATTGGATGCTAACGAACAACACGCACGCATTAATAACATAGAGATCATTGGGATACCAGAAAAAAAACAAGAGAACCTGACGGAGATTATCAAAAGGATCTATTCAGAATTAAATATAGTAAGCGACGACATTGAATACGCCACCCGAGTCACCCCCAAGGAGAAGATTGAAGGAAGACCGCGAAATATTATAGTAAAACTAAAGGGCAGGAAACAGAAAGACGAAATCATAGCAGCAATCCGGACAAGAAGGGGCCTAACAGCAGAGGATATTAACTTTAATGGAAAACAACGGATCTATATAAATGAACATTTAACTCATAAAAACAAAGTACTCTACAAAAAGGTCAGAGAGTTTACCAAAATTAATAAATTCAAATTCTGTTGGATCAAAAATTGTAAAATTTATGTAAGACTTAATGAAAACACAAATCACCATTGCATAAATAATTATAATGATCTAGAAAAACTAAAAACATACAATATTTCCATCAACTAACTTTCAATATCGACATCTTCTAAATATAAAATGTCCTTAAAAGAGTATTTCACTGATGTTTCTTGAATTGATGTTTCTGATGTTTATGTTTCTAGTATTTATATATTTATAATCCTGTTATGGTATAATTTATATGCACAACATTGTCTTCTTATGGTTATGGTTATGATATGATTTATATGCACAATATTGTTTGTATTCTTATGGTTACCAATGTATCGATAATCCTTTATTTTATATAAATTTTAGTTTTTTTTTTTTTTTTCCCCTTTATTTTTGTTGTATTATTTTGTTCTATTATTTTATACAATTCTTTTATTTTATATAATTATAACTTCACATTTCTCATAAATTTAATTATTTCTTCTAATGCTGTCTTACGTAAAGTCACAAGGAGGAAATCCGTAATTGGTTTTATTTTGGCTATTTCACTTATGTACAATCTGTAAAAATATAAACTGTTGATTTCCCAAAAAATGAATAAATAAATAAATAAATAAGCACCCACTTCACCACAATTTTCGATTACACATTTGCCCTGATGGTGGACACTGAAATGCTGTCTGTAACTTTGGCTGAAGAAAGAAATAGCGCAAGATGGGATAAAATCCCAAAGATAAATCATTATTACACAAATCGTGATTGATTTTTGGCTGGCATCTACTCTATTTTTACATAATCGCTCTAAAATCACAAACATTAATTATTGATTAATCATTATCTTTACTTACTCGACACACTAGGCATAAGGACCTTTATCATCGTAATTTTTTTGCGAACAATTTATGTAGCAAAGTTGCCGATTCCTCACCTATATAGCGCAGCAAACAAATATTCATATAAATAAAATCGTCTTATTTAACATAACAAATTCGATGTAAAATATAACCAATCAAATTTTTCAAGTCAATAAGCAATGGAGCGATACACACCTTAAGAGCGCAGAATTATTGTTACTGGTTATTTGACCAATTTCCGGTCTCTTGTTTTAACGCAGGTGGGGCAAAAGTAATATCATAATGTGAAATGGCTGCCATTTTATAGAACCCCACGCACTTGGTGCAGGACGATTGGGAAAACGACCACAGAAATTGGTCAAATAAGTATTAACAATAATTCCGCGTTTTTCAGGTGTGTATCGCTCCATTGTTTATTTCCAATTATTTCTGTCTTACAACAACATAAACGTCAAAGCACATTGATATTTGAGGCTGTTCGCAAAAATTATGGCACAACCACATTATGACATTACTTTTGCCCCATCTTACAAGAAACGATAAATCAGTTAATTTTCCGGCGTCGTGCGTCGATTCAACACGTGTTCCCGAACTTTTCCGCCCAATGAGGTTTCTTCCAAATCCTTGGACTTAAACGACAATATTGAAACCAGTTTTCCCGAAACAATATCAAGGCTTACGTGTGCGGAGCACCTTTCTCCATTTCCCCTCATTCCCGAATATTCTCAATTTTCCCATTTCGAGGGATGGTGTTTTGTAGCAATACAACTAAATAAATATCACGTGAGTGATTTTAAACGACCTAAAATAAAAATACTAATTTCGGTTTTGCCTCTGTCTGCAACTGCAGTTCAATTATATGTTTATTTTTTTAATAACGAAAGTGTTTTTTAGAAAATTCAGACAAGCACTAAAGTATCTACCTATAATCTAATATATTTAACAGGAAATAATCTTAATTGCCATTTTCAAAATTGGAATTGATTTGTCGAGAATTTAGAATATTCCGGTAGATGTATCATATTTAGATTCGACAGAAAACCAAAACACTGTTTCCACTATTCTACGTCTAGTTAGGTCGATTTGACCCCCAATGCTCCCAAAGTTCTAACGCCGAACGACCGTAAACTACCAAATCCGATGAAAATAGTGGAACACTTTTCGACGAGACATTTCTACGTAATGCGCCTTTATGACTATCGTATGTTCATAACTCAAAACGTAATAGATTGAATCACACCTGTTTGGGTTTCTAAATTTGGTGTGAGGCCAATGGCAAATATTATTAATTACGGAAAGGCGTGTTTAGTAATAAAGTGGGTAGAAATGTATTAATGGTTATTTTAGTATTAGGTTGGTAGAACGATTGGCTTTGATCAATTGAACTTTGTTTAACACGAGTAAATTTGACGAATCAAATTTTGTCACAAGTAAATTTGAATTAATAAAAAGTTATGAAAGGGCTAATCGCAAAGACAAAGAAAGCGCTGACAGATATGGGTCGAAAAGACAAAAGGGGAAGAAGGGAGAAGTATGGATTAGAAGTGGGTCTTACGAGTAAATGGAGCACAGACATTCAATACCGAAACTGGAGAGAGTGGAGATCGAGACGGGAGTGGTGGTGGAACAACAAGCAAGCATTGTTGCCGGGCATTAGACGAAGAAGTTACGGTCAAGTTATTATTTATTTTTTTCGTAGAAAACACAGACACAGACCGTAATATAATAACCAAGATAATAAAAAAATTGAGTAGAGAATTTGCCTGAATCCTAACTATTTCTCAGACATATCAGCCGAAAAATATTATGATAAACCTTTACAAACATTTTCGCATAAATTTAATAGATGAAAAATCATAATGTTTATAACAAAATACAAATATTTTTAAAATCTGTAAAATGGCCTAAATTATACATAATCTATGGTCTATATGTCCGCCGCTCGCTATTTGTCTATAAACCACGCCTCAGGTAGGTCTTGAATGAAGAATGAACTTAGAACTAAATTATACATAGTCTATCTATGGTCTATATGTCCACCGCTCGCTACTTGTGTATAAACCACGCCACAGGTAGGTGTTGAATGAAGAATGAACCTAGAACTAAATGAAACATAGTCTATGGTCTATATGTCCACCGCTCGCTACTTGTGTATAAACCACGCCTCAGGTAGGTCTTGAATGAAGAATGAACCTAGAACTAAATGAAACATAGTCTATGGTCTATATGTCCGCCACTCGCTACTTGGGTATAAACCAGACCTTAGGTAGGTCTTGAATTAAAAAAATAACTAAGAACTAAATTATACACAGTCTATGGTCTATATGTCCGCCGCTCGCTACTTGTGTATAAACCACGCCCCAGGTAGGTCTTGAATGAAGAATGAACTTAGAACTAAATTATACATAGTCTATGGTCTATATGTCCGCCGCTCGCTACTTGTGTATAAACCACATTTCAGGTAGGAATGAAGAATTAACTAAAAACTTCAATAGGTAATTAATAAAAAAGGAATAATTTAGTTGGTAGTTATAAATACGTAATTTTTTTGTCTTGTAATGTACAAATGTTCGAATATTTAAATGTTGGAGCATTTTGGAATTGCATTAAAACCGTGTGAAGACAACAAAAACCACTTAAATTCGATATTAATTACTAGCACAACTCTTAAAAGATAAATCTTAAAGTTTGTCAAAAGCAACAGCATTATTGATTTTAGGCTATAAATAATAATAATTTTATTACTTGTATAGAGAAAATCACCTCAAGGGCGCAGTATAATATAATAGTACTTTTTACGGAATGATGGTTTTGAATCATAAAAACATCTTTTTTTTCATTTTGAGGTTTGAAACAATTATCGGACCTTCTCCGGGCGGATATTTTGAACTGGATATTCCTATTTGTGCTAAAATATCTAAGTTATCGATGGTAACACAAAAAATACCGCGCTTTCGAAACATCCGCAGGCACACTTTAAACGATATAACTTAAGTTCGAAACGAGCCTGAAAATTCAAATGAAATTAAGGGTGGACGTAATACGTTTTGGATACCCTAACTCTTCCGTTAATAAAAAAACTTTATTTTCTACGCATACAAAATATTCGTTACGTTATAAATAATGGCGTTTCTAGATTAAACGAAAAAATAATTAAGTGCTTTCGGTTAATGGTTGCTATTACGGCTCAATTGCCAGTCGCTCACTTCGTTTAAAACAATTTGTCAGGTTTTTGTTAGGGAAAGACTGAAAAATATGCACATTTTTTTATGTAAGTTCATAATAAAAAATATTTATTAATTTATAAAGCCGTGTTCGTGTAAAATTCACATCAAGGGCGTTTTCACTGTTTTTGGAACTGATTCCGCTGATAACTATGGTAGTTAGAGAAACTCCAAATAATCCCGGTTGACATTCAACTTTAAATAGATTCGCTGTTTTTAGATATGGATTTTAAAAGCAAAAGACTATTCGAGGTTTTAACATTGCAAACGGTCACATGCAATTAAAAATATTAAAATTTTGATTTAAAAAACAGAGGAATTTTTTGCAGTCGCTTATTGATTGATTTTCTTATAAACTGTGAAAATACTACTTTATTTGAAACTAAAAACACATTTAACTACAGAAATATTATTTTGTAATGATAAACTAATGTTTATAAGACAAGGTTTTTATACAGAGCACAGTAAAAATACAAATAATAATGATATTTGATAAGTCAAAATATTTCACCAACAAATGTAGATATAATATATCTCGACGCCATCTAGTGGAAAATTCAGCACTAATAAAGCTTTTCCTACAAAAATAAATTCGGTTGTTTGCAGTTGAAAAAAATATAATAAGCAGTAGTTGTCGATAGAAGTACTTGTACATATTGAATTATTTGGCGGATTGGGAATAAGCAGACGTAGCTCAGTGGTCCGGAGCACCTTACCAGACATCATAAGGTGCGGGTTCAATTCCCGTCGGCGGCATTTATTTTCAATTTGTATGGATATTTCAGACGAATAGTTAATGCTTATAATAATTTGTTAACTTCAAAAACCTATTATAGAAGTAATCGTCACTTTATTTTTTTTTATTTCTTTTTAGAATAATTAATAAAAAATTCAGAAAATTTTACACACATTTCGCACATAATATATTACAACTAATTGGAAGTTTCTATGGTAAACTTTTAAATGAAAATACAAAGAGCGGTGTTGCACCTTACTAATGCTACATAAATTATATACCACCGTAATACAAAAGAAGAACGACTTTTATGAATCCGTTTCAATTGTACCATAAAATGCACAAAGATAATAACGTCTATCGATGAACTGTTACTAAAAAAGCACACATTTGCCCAAAGGATTTACTTAAATTAATTTTTAATAATATTTAATTGAATAAACAAAAAAAGTAAAATATTTTGGTTCATTAGTAAGAACTCTGGAAATATCTGAACATTTTCTCAGTAATCGACCTCCATAGAACTATAGCTCAATGGAACTTGGGCTGTTTTCTCAAGGAAGAGAATTCATAAATTAAAAAGTAATTTAAAACAAATAAATGTAGTCTTGTGTTTCGCAGTCAGTTCCGAAGGTCTATATTATTTATTCAATGTATTTACCAAGGTTTTTTGTCGATTAGTTTCCTGGGGGCTGTCTTATCTGTTTTTTCCGAATTTACAGATGTAAAAATTGAGAAATGTTACAGTAACCGTGGTAATTAGGAATATTGGATAATTTTTAGGACTATTTTTGAGACTACCATAAGTGTAGTGTTTGGTGTTTGCGTTCGGGCAGCTTCGAGTTCTACCGAACATAACCGAACGCTACCAACAGCCTCGAATTACATTGCCGGGTGACGAGGAGCCATTCTTTCGCTAGACGGCCTTTAGGCAACTTGTACTTGTATTGTCAGTTTATTATATTCCGAATTAAACAACCTCCGTATATAAGTATCTACGATTATTAATATATATTACCAGATCCCTATCCTCCTTAGAATACTGGAGATTAAGGGCCCAGTATTCTATCCTGTAAAACATCAATACGTTACAATAACTAAACTAACAATAATACAAGTATCAATTTTAGAGTGCTTTTTTTGTGGAAATTTTCCCACGGGGAGGCTGTCAATTAATGGAATAAAATAACTCAACTTTTAATACCAGAGTAGTAAAAACTATCGGTATGGCCCTAGTGAACGACCAACATTCGGAACTAAAACGTTGCTTTATATGACTTTAGCCATATTTGCTTACCGGCTCTGCAAAGTCAAATACTTCTCAACCTTTCTCTTGCCAATCTTCTTCCCTCCCCACCACTTTCAGCCCCACAACATAAGGGATTATATAGTGCCACTGGCTACCTATTGCTACCAATGTCTCGTGAATAAACCAATAATGTAATTGAAAACACGTAGTGAGTTTGCGCAAAGTAACACATTAATAATATGATAATATTAGCACAGAATCACACAATTTTTAGAAAAAAAAAGGAAGAATACACATTTTTATAATAATAATTAATCATGCTTTCCTTTTCATTTTACATAATTTGTATAGGTTAGGTTTGGTTAACTACCTTTAATTTTTTATACATACTAAAAAGTCTAAATTAGACCATTGTCTGGGGATATGTAAAGGAAACGATAATTTACACAAATATTAACATACCGTTTTCCACGCTCATACCAAGAAGCTTTTAGGGAGAAAAAACGCTGTATGCATAATTATATTTACTTCCCATTGTATTCAAAACCTTAAGTTCATGTGTAAAAGGGTTTTTGCCTATTTTTATACATTTTATAATACAAGGTGGGGCAAAAGTAATGTCTTAATGTGAATGTTCAATAATTTTAGCAAAAGGTCGTTAAATTTCATTGTGTTTTGAAATTTATGTTGTAGACAGATAGAGAATTAGTTGACAATAAACAATGGAGCGACACACACCTGAAGAACGCGGAATTATTGTAACTGATTATTTGACGCCGACGGCCCCACCGTAACCATAATTGGTGAACGCTACAGACAGATGTTAAACGAGTTTTTTCCGCAAGTTGCTGAATTATGTCTTGAGCATTGTTGGTTCCAGGAGGATGGAGCGACCACTCACACAGCTCGAGCAGCAATGGAGATTTTGAAAAACCAATTTCCGGGCCGTGTGATCTCCGGGTTTTGAGATTTGTTCTGACCGGCCAGATCGTCAAATGTGACGGCACTAGCCTTTTTTTCCTTTGGGGCTTTTTTAAATCTCTCGTTAAGGGGAAGCTTAATGCTAAATCACTATTTTGATAAATCTTTATAACGAATTGGTGTACATTATGAATACCAAAAAATATCCTTTAGATAAATTGAAGGTTTTCCTATCGTTTTTGCTTGAGTAGAATACAAATAAAATAATAAAAAATTAAAAAACTCAATAAACAATATAAATGTAACATACTAAAAAATATATATTTTTCCAAAAGAAATGTATGAACGCGTAAAAAAAAACAACTTTTAAAAAATACAGTATTTTAGCTAAGATTATATGTGATAGTTTCATTTGATTTACGTTTTTGCTTTCTTGTAAAATTATTTACAAAATAAATTAAAACCAGTTTTGTGCTTTGTAGACTCCGTTTGTCAAGCGATTTTAATGCCTATTGCCTACAATATAAGGTATACCAAGAATATACACATTTTTGGCTTGTAGCTTCCTCTTAACGAACAAACCACAAACCTTAAAAGTCTTTAAAGCCAACATTGAAGAAGAAATCATCTTTTTAGAGCCAGATTATCACAAATGTGCATCATCTTAGCGGGTGATCCTTTGACCAATATCATTTTTGCAATTCAATGTCATCAATTTTACACATTAACTTTCTGTGAAAACAGAGTCCAATATTTTTAATTTCTAAGAAAATGGCAGCCACTTCACATTATGACGTTACTTTATCTCCACCTTGCATTTCAATGCGTTATTATCTTACTGGACAATTGTTTCAAAGTCCTTTCACTAGGTATAATTCAAGGTTTGTTAATTCATTCCTTCCGTATTCAGTGACATATTTTACAAAAGGATTTAATATACATCAAAATATCTGGAAACGGGCTTAAATATCGATATAATTTTTTTGGAGAACATTCAACTCGTGGTTATAATATATGTTAACACCTTACTAAAGGGCTTTCATATAAATTACCAGGATTAAGAAGCTCGAGGCTTGACAGTAATTCAACAAGTTCTCAATTAAATACCAAAAACTGGCTTGATAGATTTTTTCGTCGTCTTTGTAGCTATTTTATTTCCTTTTAAAAGAAAAACACTACTTCTTGTACATTTTTTGTGGATTTATTTGAATTTCTCCTTAATAATAATGAATTCAGCGTACATTACCCACCCCTGACTCCATTTTCCACTCGGCCATGTGCTAGATTAAAGGTTATCTGATGGATTTAGATATAAATTGTCGAAAGCTCGAGACATTAACAATCTTAGAAAACAGTTTGGATTCACCAAGGGTGTAGTGTAAACAATTTAAGGAGGAAAGATATACGATTTAAATTAAGTTTCACTGAAAACTTACTACTATAGTGGAAAGATAAGGGTACTCCAAAACTTAGGTGCCACAAAGTTAGCTTTTTCTTAAATCTTTCCATCTTCAACACATCAAGGATGCGAGTTGTGATAGAAAGTTAACACGGTACCTTCATCTAAAATCAAACTAAAATTGCATTTAATATGTTATTTGTTTTTACGTCATGTAACTGATTTCCGTGAGATTAGTAATAGAACAAACGTATACATGTGAGCATTGATGTATCTATGGCAACGAAGTATTGATTTCATATTTTAGTATTACAAATACAACAAAAAATATCAATAAAATTGAGCAAGGTGCTATTATCTACCTTTTTTACCTAAATCTTATTTAATAATGGGGAAATGTGGTCTTGCCTCATATTTTGAGAACTGTGGATTTTCAAAAACCTTAGTGAAATTTGAAAACGTGACCTGATGAAAATGATGTTGAAATGAATAAACATAGTATTTTATTTTTTACAAAAACAGCATTCCAGAGAAGTTCCATAATTGTAATAACTCATGTTATGATGTACTCAACGTATGACCTCTACCATGGCATATATTTAATTTACCAAAACTCCGTTTTTCTCTTTGTATTCGCATTGTCGCATTATAATTATAAAAAGTCCATTTTTTGCAATGATGGTGTATTATTTATTGTTGAAGTCAAAGATTTTTTATCTTTGAACGCATTATGACAGTATATGTGTGTGCTTTTTAAGCAACTATGCAATCATTTTTGTAACACTAATTTTATTTATTTAGGAAAAAAACAGTCGTACATTAAGGTATGAACAATACTTTCCATATGTTCTAGACCATTGTTCCATTAATTATTGACCTTGTATTTGTAATTCCACGGTATTATTACAATATAAAGAAATACATAAAATTATAAAGAAGTAAAATGCAGTTTTCGCTTGATTGTACTATTCAAAACAATAAAATAAACTACGGATATATTTTTACAATAATCAGTATATTTTTTACAAAATAAAAGTATTTTAAATCAGTTTAGTGAGCTGCATTTTATATCATTTCAAGTTATAGTTGAAAATTGCAAATTCTCATAATGCATTGTGAGTTTTACATGTACGTCATATCAAAGAGTTTTGCACGTATTTGGATTAGAGTTTGGTGTACTAAATAAGTTGTTTGATCTGGTGTTGTGTTCAGGGAAACGAAATATAATATTTTCAATCATATATCAATAGATTTGATGAATCTAATGTCTCTGTAGTAAGCATACTTAGTTATTTTATAGCAGGGCCGGTCCTGTGCAGGCGCTGTTGGTGCAGTCTGCTCCGGGCGCCGACTTGCCAAGGGCCAAGGAGCCAAGGCGCTGATAATACCTCAGCGTCATTGGTTTTTTGTACTAGCGCCAGACGCTGTTTGGCTCAGGGCCGGCCCTGTCTTATAGTATAGGTACTACACCTTTGTTATTTCATAAGGAAGTACGTAACTAACCACGAGCGACCGAATAATCCACAAGTTTAGTAATTTTTTTTTATTGAGAGATGTTTCTAGAAAGAACTGAGTTTATTTCGATTTAAAATACCTTTTTATTATAATTTTCCTTGTAAAATGTAGACAAGTAGCTACATCTTATAATAATGTTACGGTAAAATAATTACATAATTTATTTTAGTATTAAGTAAACTTACTAAATGTTTTTTTTATTCATTTGTCTCAGATATAACAGTTTTTTGTAAATGGATCGATTGAAATGTTTCTTCCGATCTTTTAAAAACGATTTTAATAAGTGGCAACAAATGTGGTGTTTATCATTTGTATTAGTCTATCGCACTAACGACATAATTATACAGGGTGTATCACGTGACTTCACATACCCAAAGGATATTAACCAGTGATTCCTGAGCACATTTGGAGTGAAAACATGAAAGTCATTCTGCTGTCAAAAAATACTTATTTTTTTCTATCATAGGATACGCGCTATGTCTCATCTGTTACCGTGCTGCTGTAACGAGACAGATTGCGTATCACGTAACCCGCCAGGCTGTACTCAATTAATAGATAGGCTGTACTTCAAGATTAATAAAAACTGTACCTTACCATTAAAATATTATATGTAAAACGGTACGAAAATTATATAAAACGTTTTAGTATAAAATCTGGATTTTATTCAGGTCTGGGCATCGCATATTTTTGTGCATAGCGTTTCGCTTAACCTCGTTAAGATTCTGGCTTTATCTTAGGCTATTGTCTCGTCTTAACAGTTGGCACTGAAAGATAGCTTTAATCACATAACTTGGCAACCTTGGCACACTTATCCAAATTACACATAAACTATTCGACAGAATTAATGCAAAATCCAACATAATTTGGTAGTTGTTTTTTCGATTTCATATATACCAATTTAGGTCAGGCAATTATGCAAAATTTTGAGGTATGGGCGCAGGGAAAAATTGTTCGAATTGAAGAACAAGTATCATCATTAAAAAAACCAGGTTAGCTTCCTATCGTTTCTGTTCATTTTAAAGGGTATCATTATGCGGAAAATTGTTAAATTTAGGAATAATTGTTTGCATAGGATGGTATTTTGTTTTCTGGGAAAGGTATTATTATTTTGCTTTCCTACTTATTGACATAAACAACTTTTTATTTATCTGAATAATCACATGGTTTTTACTCATTAGAAATAAAAACTAAATTATTATAATTTTGTAGGAATTAATAGAATAGGATAGTTGGGAAGTATTTGAAGTATCTAGTCATTTTGAGCCAAATTTCAATATTTAGCGTTGGTCTTGCATCGTGGCGATACTGAGAGTATCTACCTCATTAGAAATATATCGAGACTAATTAAAGACTAAAGTTTAACCGATCAATTTCTACCTTTAGGTTAACCATATTCAGAAAAAAATCACAACTTCTGCTTACAGGTGTCATGTTATACAATAATTCTTCAAAGAGATTCTAGACCTAAAATCAAAAAAATATTATCTTTATTTTTTTCAAATATCGTTTTCGAACAATTGCTCAATACCGCGCGTTAAAAATATAGGTTAAAATCATAATTACACAACGTTTAACCAAACAATAGATTTTGAAAATGGTTATATAGTTTTTTTCCCTCCCCAGGCCTCTGGCGTATTCTGTCAGAATATTCGACTATTTCCGTTTGCAATAAAATTTTTATTAATGAAATATTTCTTAATGTATTCAAAAACTAAATTTTTATTTGAATGGTGACGAAATACGAGCATAAATTTTATTATTAAAAAAACATATTTTTTTAAATATTGAATGAAAATATAATTTTTTTTAAATGGTTCTCCTTATATTTTTAAAATTAAAATTACTAACGCTGTTAGAAAAATGTATAATACACATTTGTGTTTCCTCACTTTTTGTCGTTACGTATAAAAAAATGAATAAAAAATCAACGAATTTACTTTTTTTTCTCAAATTGGGGGCGGAACCTTTTGTTTCATGGTCTATATTTATTCGTCTATATTTGAATATAAAGCGTGGAATTTTTTCTTTCTAACGCCGTTTAGATCACATTTTTCACTATAATAGTAAGGGAGTCACAGCAATTCCGATGGGACCATATTTGACCCGAGATGTTAACGAACCTTGTAAAAACCAATCTGTTTGTTTAATCAAGGGGTTTTTGTGGGAATAACGTTTAAAAATCAAAAGTATTTAATCCACGGTGATCGAAAGCAAGTACCTACTTTTACTATTGTCGGTTTTGTATGATGTGCGTTATTCTTGAGTGAAATTATTCACGTTCAATGAACTCAAATTTGCTTTGAATTTAAGTGATATTTTTTTGTAAATTGGAACAGCTTATAAGAAAAATAATTCAGATAGAGAAGGTATCTTCTTGGGATATATTATTTTAACAGAAAATTATTTCGCTTGTATTTTTTTGAAATTATAATAAAATTTATTATGTTCTGTATTTCGACCAGTCAGAGACTGAGTTGTCATCGCGTTTGGGTCCCACCCAGGCATAGTTTCCTCCGCTGGCTAAGTCCTCCGTCACAACACAAAAAAAAATCGATTACTGTGGTGGTAGTAGGAGATTTTCAATTATTTTCAGGTCTTTCTTTTAAAAAAAATACAGTGTGTGGCAAGCCTACGCACGACGGAAGTGAAACTATTAGTATTCTTCTCTCTCTCTTTTCATTTCATTCTTTCCTTTTTTCTGTCTTTTGACATATTTATAAGTAGCATGTGATAAAAAAATTAAAAGTTATAAAAATATGGGATTTGAACCCGGGTCCTGCATAACGAGTGTCGAACGCTCTGCCTCTTGACCGCAAGGAGAGGTATTTCGCGCGACGAGAACCGCATATACAACGTGTACTCCTCAATTGACTTGTCTCACGCAAATTTTCATTTTCAAACACGGCAAATGAATAATATCACATAACGTCTCGTTAACGCTTTATATACGGTCGAATCGAAGATATATCGGCAGTGTGAAGTCATATCTGTCGTTTTTCAAAATATTTCCGTATATTTGTCCGTTTTGGAAAAGATCTATCGTGTTTTAACAGTCTCATACCCGTATGGAGTTTGAATTTGAAAAACATTTCTTAATTTTGAAAAACTCACTTACGGCTGTGTTTTTTTACTAAAAAAACTTGTCACGCACGTCTGCGAGGGTAATTTGTCGCGTTATTGGCCTTGATTAGTAATTTAAATGATTCAAAATAAAAATAATTAATCAAAATACCGAGCGACTCTACCGGCTTGATTCGTAAGCTATATTTCGACCAAAATATCATATAGTCAAAATATCTAAAAGTCGCAGCACGAGAGCATTTTATCACTTTTCCTCGTATTAAAAAAATCACAAAAAGAAAAAAAATAGGTAAAGCGGGGATCGAACCTCGGTTCTTCACGACGACAGTCGGGCGCTCTGCCTCTAGACCGCGAAGCTGAGTTTGGAGAGTGACCTAAACTAGGTTTATAATATTAGCTAGGCTCCTATAGCGAAATGATCACGGTTTTTCGTGACGGTCATGAGTCGGTTTTACTCCGGTCCTCGAAAATGCATAACGCGCGTAAAGAAGTTTCACTTCAAAATATATTTATATATGAATTGTTTCATATTAAAAAATCTAATTTCACTGTACGTACAAACACAAAAGGTTCAAACCAGAAAACACTCTCTAGTGACCACCCTTAGTTAATATTAGTTTGTTAAGCTATTTGTAGTTCAAACATATCACATCTTGAAAGAAAGTTGGACGAGAAAGAAGATACCGTTAAAGAAACAAAAAACACAGTTCTTTGAAAGGAGATGAAGAAACATCCTGATTACGTCTGCAGCTTCCCGAGAGACCTAATCAATGCATCATGTGGTGTCACGGAGCACAGAAAGTCATGGAGGTCGTTAATCTTTTAATATTTGACTGTTTGTACGTTTCGTTTCCGTTTCAAGATGGTGGCCGTTTTAATAGAAGTTTAAGATTTAAGTAGAAATTATTTTTCAAATGTGAAATTGTATCGTTTATTTGTTTTCCCCTAGTCGAATTTTTTCAAGAATGTTCAAAATTAATTTTCATAATTCCATTGAGAAAGTAAACTTTCTCTGGAAAATGTTACGTAAAAAATTTGGCTTATTTTTTTTTTTTTTTTTACAGTATTACCGCACAAGAGTCCCAACTGCTCCCGTCTGGAGCCAGTGAGACTATGGCATCCCCAATTGGGGTATGTTGTGAGGCTGAGGGTATTGGGGAGGGGAGGGAGATGGGGAAGAGGAAGGTGGGGAAGTACCTGGCTATTCAGATCTGGTCACCAAACACGGCTAATAATAATTATAATTAAGTAGGAAGCTATTTAAGTACCTATTTACAAATTTTATGATTGCAGAGAAAAATTGGTTTAGATCAAAGATATTAGAAGAACATATCTTTGGTTTAGATTTATCAACTAAGAAATAATTAAAAAACAAGTTTTTTTGGACATGAGGTCTACTATTCATAGAACTACATAACAGTGAGATTAGTTAGGTTAAAAGAGTGTAAGGAAAATACACGACGGTGGGTGATGTTCTTAGACACGAAGGATGAATTTAAATCCTTAGAGCAAGTGGATGAGATGTAAATTGTAGTTGTGTGTATTTGTAAAGCATGTTCGCGGGAGGGAAGGGAGCAAAAAAAAAGAATAATGAATACAGATTAAACATAATGGCAAACTAAGTACGGTAGTAACTCGAAGTCCAGCTGTCCACGATGCAGTTCTGATACCAACCACAAAGTACGGTAGTACACGGAGAAAAACGAGTACTGCTAATTTATTATGAATCTCTTCAAATTATTGGTAGTCCAGTTAAAAGTGGGATTGCAGGCCGTTTCCTGAAAATCTTTTATAACATTCGTAATAATATCAGAAAATGTATTCATGAACCATCGTTTGTCTTTATAATATATAATTATGGTAGGATTTTTATTAACACGTGTTCTGACATTATGAAAATACATTGGTATTTTATTAAAAGTTTGTCAGTAAGTTTGTCAATTCATTTAGCCGGACTACGAATAATTTGGAGAGATTCTTAATAAATTAGCAATATTTTTTTATCAGTATATTTCCCGTGTGGAGCTATGAGTGAATAAACAACGGTAGGTCATTTGGCCATGTTTATTACAAAGAGCAGTCAAATGGAAAAGAATGGTCAGGAAAACAGATTTCATGAAAATACTTGAGAGGGATGTCTAAAGAAGATATTGACAGAATGTCGCTTAGTGAAACAACAAACTTTTAAAATTTAAGACAGTTTTTTTCACAGAATTGAAACAATTCATCAAATTTCAAAGTAAATTTTCAAGTTCTGTAATAGTTAAATTTATGTTCTGTTATTATTTTGGTATTATAAAATAACCGATCTTTGATAAAATATTAACAGAACTACAATAGAACATTCACAGAACATGAATTTTTATTTTTAAATTTGAAGGATTGTTTAAATTCTGCGAGACAATCCGTCCCAAGAGAGTGTTTTTCCGACTTCTTTCGAAACCAGCGTTCCTTCATAAAGGTTTTTTTTTAACATAAACTAGAGGCCTTAAGAAAAAATTAATTCCCTATGGGGCCTAATAAGGCCTATGTTATCTTTGGGGGTGCTGTGGGGGAGGTTATTTTATCGAAAGGCAGGAGAGAAGTTCTGGTAAGGAATATGAAGAGTGGGTTGGAATCTGGGGGCCAAACCATGAATGACGGATGTATAAATCCATTCCTCCCACAGCGATCAAAAGCGACGGGTCAAGAGAGTCCATCTGGAGAGCTCAAAAGGTCTGCGTCAACCAGCCTCTCCCGATTCGACCCGCCATGCAGTAGGTAGGCAAACGGATCCAAACCTCACCCCTTGAGGTGATTTTACACAAAAAGGCGCTATACAAATCATCCAAATATTATTATTATTTATTATGAACCCGGGAACCCCTGCTAAGTCACCAAACGTAGCGAACTATTTGGAGTGACCTATGGTAATGGGTTAATATGTACCTACCAACTTGACATTATTTGAAAAATGTAGTCGATGCATTAAGTTTTGAAGTGGGGGTGGAGGTGTGACGGGGGTAAGGAGGGTATGTAGGAGTAAAATACAGATGGTGTGGAGAATGAGAACATATTCACAACAGGACTGAATGAAAGATTTTTGTAAAACCGGTCGAAAAAAAAAACTCGATATAAAGTAGTGTTCTATTATGTGAAAATCTGTTATTTTTATAACGAACAACCATAAAGTATTAGCTGAAAATGTTTTATAAATACCCTTTCACAAAGCATAATTTGTGTCGATGGGGTAGTAATTCAGTATTCCTACTAGCAGTGTCAATCTACTGGGTCATCGATCACCCAACCCTTTACGTTAAATATTGGCAGTTGACTCGAGTAAGATGTCTTAGCAGCTGTAAATTCATATCGGCAAAAGTCAGCCAAAAACGGGGTTTACTATATTTACAGCATATAGGTTTTATCCTTTTCGAACATGCGTCATAAAAGAAAACACAGCTTTCTTTATTAGGGTAAGTCAAAGGATAAGTAATAATAAAATTGTATAAGCAAACGAAAATCTAGAAAAAATGCCTGTGTAGTAAAAAAAAAAGATTTCTAGGTTCTTTCAAAGACTTCCAAGTCCTGGTGCAGTGTTTTCTCAATAGGTCTAATCACGTAGTTAGTTATCCTGTTTACTTCTGCAATCCGTGGAACAAACAACAAATTACATACTGCACTATCAGCTTCTTGCCCCCTGGGTCATACAAGATGGAATCGTGGGGATTTATATAAAGAAACAAACTACATACATTTTTAACTGAGCGTATCGAAGCACTATTTTAACTCCTTAGTGGCCTCGGTGGTCGGGGAGTAAGACTTTCAACTGGCAAGCCATATGTGGCGTGTTCAAATCCCGGCGTGCGCAAGCAAATTTTATTTTACTTATTTGTGTTGTTTCACAATTTATTTCATTTTGAGCACCATTCAGAATTGAAACGTTACTTGAAATGGCTTTGGTCGTGTTTGGTGAATAGATCTGAATAAACAGGTACATCCCCACCTTCTTCGTCCCGATCTCCTTCCCCTCTCTACAGTTACCTTCGGTCTCACAACATACCACAATTAGGACTGCCATAGTCTCACAGTCTCCAGATGGTTGGGAGCAGTTGGGACTCTTGTGCGGTTTCACGATAAAAAAAGCTCGACGGGTTCAACATTGCGGCTGTTTTAATGGTTCGGTAAAAAATCATGTGAAATCATCGACATTGTTTAGAATTTCATATTCGCGTTATTTCATTATTATGGTTAGTATCTACCTACAAGAAAGTTTGAAAAAGAAATATCATTGAGATAGTGACCTTTCTTTGCACAAATCGTTTTAATCCTTATTTGAGAACCGAAAAATTTTACATTAAATATATGGTTTATAATCAAGTACTTAGGCATTTAAATATCTACATGTTTGATTTTTTTATTTTTTAGATAAGATGAAATCAGAAACATGTTTTTTTGGACGCGAGGTCTACTGTTTATAGAACTACTAGTTATCTAGATATGTTTAAATTATTTGACATTACTAAACTTATCCATCATTAAAATAACACAGGTACCTACTTTCTTCCAGAATGAAAAAACATTACTGTAATTGCAAAATATAAAAACTTCAAACAAATAATGACCATCACTTGATTTAGAGTATCTTTTCCGTCAGGTTTCACGAAAATCTTACCTTCGGTCCTTTTTTAATGCATTCCCACTCTTCACAACATCGGTCTCTCTTTCCCACCTACATTTCTTACTTAACTCCCTCCCCCGTCACACCTCCAACCCAATTTCAATACTAACAGCCTTAAAGTTAGTACAGGATGCAGCAAAATAGACAGAGCAGTTTTAAAGACCCATTAAAAAAATTGGCGTAACTTATATTAATGCGGTTAATTTTATTTTATTTGGTACATCGTGAAGTTTTATACATCAAGTCCTGAAGATGACATCAGAAAGATGATGGTCTCCAGAAGCGATACATTGATGAAGGCGATTTCTGAAGTTTTCAGCTGCATTCTGGCACATCTCGACAGATGTAGCGGTGATTTCCTCCAGAATTCAATCCTTGACTTGTTTGAGGTTCTTTATTGAAATTCGATCATCATGGGCCATATCACCGTCTTATTAACACCAGATGCAGAGATCTGTTTCCTCCGTTAGTTCTTCCAATTTTCAAAAAAAAAACAAATGGAGACATAACGTTGTAACGTTGAGTGTTGACAGTCACGTTTCGTCCATTCTCCTAAAAAAATAAGGCGATTAATCACCCAAAATTTGCAAATCGCACACCACGCGGTCACTTTTAGGGAGTGAAAAAGTCTTGTTGGGTTATTTTTAGCCCAGTGCCGAACATTTTGTTCATTCACCGCTCCACAATTCATGCGGTTTTCATAGTCAAGAGGTTTCAACTCTTGGACAATCATAATCCTGAAGATGTGGAATGATAAGTCTCGATGCACAATCCTCCTTAGTAAGCGGTCAGAAATGCCCAATGAAATTGCATGCTTCTAGACAGAGCGGCTAGGCAACCATTCGATTGTTTTTGTCGTCCTCGTTAAATTTTCAGCTGATCTTCTTAAACCTCTAGGTCTTAGTGTGGAACTAGTTTCTTTGAATGTACGCACACAACATTCGTACATTCGAAGTATTCGCGTATCACGACGGTGGAATCGAAATAACGGCTATTTTTTAGAAACCTGCGGACGGCGAAGCCCCAGTTTTGTCCTGACTATACTATGGTAACGACTGAAAACGGCACGATCCTTCCGACACAGTGAGACTGCTCCTAGGTTCTTACCCCCACCACACGGAATGTACCGGCCCTTCAAAACTGCACTGTCTGTTTTGCTGAACCCTGTAGATTTAAATAGCTATTATCGATGGTACATTATACCTTTAATAAAGCCTTGAATAAAGTTTGTTATGCATAACTCACAAGTATCACTCTGTAGTTTGCTAAATTGATGTTGATGTTGTTTGTTGAATAATTTATCTGATTTTTTTATTTGTATATTAGATTTTATTGAAGGGGTTTTGCCGTTCTGTCTGATTTAGATAGAAATAAAGAAACAGGTTACCTAAACGCGATGAAAGAAATGTTTTTTTTTGTGTTTTTTTCTTTCTTTTGACCAACAATATTACATTGACTCGATATTGACAATTTATGCAAATGTTTACGAAGTAACTCAGATTTTTGTATAACAAATGATATGTATTTGAATCTAGTGAATTGGCTGAATAAAATATGCAATTACAACGACCTTTTTACGTTACTCTAAATAAATTCATTATTTTGCTTATATAATGCACTTGCATAATGTGAATTGACTAGATGATTATTTGTGGTAAAGTGTGTGAAAGGATTTAGTTTTTCCTATGAGAAAGATTTAACCTGGACATAAAGTCGGAAATTTGAAAAAAAAAAACACAAATAAATGACAACATAAAAAAAATACAAATTATCCTGACTACAATAGCCACGGCAATAATTACTAATATATACCTACAACTAAACTGAAAAAATCTATATAAAATTACTGATATGAAACTGAACAGGATTCATAGCAACAACATGATAACTTGCAGTATGTTATTAAAAATAATAAATTATTCAATGTTAACTAGGATAATATTTTTAAACGTTCTTGAATCATAAGAAAATATGTTAATATCATTAAAATTATTATTAAATAAGTTACACGCTCTGGTTATAAAAACCTTTTGTCTATTATTAGTAGAGCATTTATAATGGTGAAAATTTTATTTACATTCTCATTTTGTCATTATATTTATCGGGAAAAGCGCAGCTGCATAAAAACGTATTAAGATAAATTCTGAACGGAGTAATATTTCATTAGGAAATAGATTGCCATCACGTTTTTAACAGTATTTTAGTAAATCATTCATAGTCATATTTCTCCGTGTTGATAACCAACCCTCATCAGAAAAGTGCTAATACCTCGTTTAGAGTTTTTATGTCGTAAATTTATATTGTTGACGTTTACTAACTATCATTCATAACTTCTGAACAAGTTGATTACAATTTCTACCAAGAGACTAACATTGCAAACCGGAGCGTAATATAGATTTAATCTATGGAGATAATTTGGATTTTATTAACCGGAGCAACGTTCCAGATTACCTTGATTGAACATGAGCAAACTTTGAGGCATCATAACCAATATTTGTTAACTATTACGTGTTAATCCACCGACTAGAACTAAATCAATTAATCACATACCTAATTTATATGTCTGTATTCCCCTTGTTTGGTGATATTCGCAATATCAACAATTTGCAGCTTCCCTCACAAATCTCCAGTACGTACGTCTGTGACTGATGTTGTCTGACTATGTGTCTGCTGTCAGTTGCTTTGTAATACATACATGATCAAAGTGTATCGATACCATAGTTCTACAGGGAAACAACTCAAAATTTGTGGGGTTGGAGTTAATAATGCCAAATAAATTTAATTAAAAAATAAGTAATTTTTTTTTCTAAATTACTTAATAATGTGTACCATGTCTTCATCGGACGTCCCCGACTTATTCTTCCATTAACATCCACGTCATGTATTCTACTTACACTCCTTTCTTTGTTTATCCCCTCTGCATGCCCAACCATCTTAGTCTTCATTTCTTAACCTTATTATTAACGCTTACACCTGTCTTACAAGAATTTACCGGATCTTCACATTATTTAAACGGTCAAACATTTTTTTACCACACATATGCCTCAGGGATCTCACTATACATCATTCAGCCTACTTTCACCCCTCCTTCGTCCTTTCCTCCGCCAGTTATACCAGGTCCTATGCCTCACTGTTCACAAAAATATGATTATCTAGAAAAACTAGAGTTGTTTCTCTATAGAAGTTAAATTCTCAACGGATTGCACTAGTTTGGGAGGAAATAAGTAGGAGTGTTATAACTTTTCAATAAATTAAAAAAAAAACTTTAGTATGAAAGTGTTGCTGATATGATGGGTCTATTGTGTCTACTCTTATGTAACAGATTTTCATAATAGAGTTTTTCACTATACATCATAATAGAGCGACGTATTTGCGATATATTTTCAAATCCAGTTTTCTCAAAATTAGGTATTTTCAGTTGTTTCCTTACAGAGCCGAGGTATCGATATGTAGAATAAAGCTTTGTAGTATCCAATGCTATAAGCAGGAGAAGACTGCCGTAGTTGGAGTCTCTTCCACGTCAATAGTTAACTAATTGAGATTAATTTAGCAACAATTAATAATGTCGATCTCACGTATTAGTTCTGAAATGAATCAAACGCAAAATTATGCGGATTTTGTCGCAAATAAATTAATAGTACCTACTATGCAAAAACACTGCCGAGTGATCAAGATGGCTATGCAACATTTGTTAACATTTAAACGGTAAAGTAAATGATCGAAGAAAGCAAACACTTTGTGGCTTAAAATTATATAAAATGAAAAAGATTTTTGTTTTAAACCACTTTATTTTATTATATACGTCGACCGCTTTCGGTTGATCTCAATCTTCTTGAGGACAATAAATATATATTTATTTATTTTGTAAGAAACAAACAGCTTTTATATAATATACAATGATAGATATAAATATACAAGCTAACTGAAGTCAAGCCACAGAAGTTTCTTATGTTAAAGTTCATTGGAAATGAAGTTTTAATATCTTATAATTAATTTGGTGTTAAAGGAAGAGGAGAGGAAGAGGAAAATAGGAAGAGAATAGGAGATGCTCCCGATACATAACATACTCTCATATTAATTATCGATCGTACGCATTACTTCATATCGATATTTCTTTAGGTTATTACCAAAAATGTCAATGCTGTAAAATTTTGTATTATATTGTGCACATATACGAGGAATTGGGGAATATTTTCGAATGTTTGTTCTACACGAGGGTAGATAAAATAAATCAGATTGTCGGGTTGATCTAGACGGAATATGAAGATTTATTAAATTGGTAAGTTCTGGTGAGTCCAGACCATTATTTAGAATTTAAAAATTTGAGAAGTGTAAGTTTAGTTTACAATTTATGTGTTTAAATTTTTTCTAATTCTTTCTATTCTTTCGATATGGGCTTGGTATAAAGAAGTTCAGATCGATGTACAGTGTTCCAAGTGGGGGCGAATATATGAGTGTTTATGTTGTGGAAGGGTTTTGCTATCCGAATTATAAATCCCAGCATTTTATTGACTTTGTTAATGATGTCATCAGTGTGTTGGATAAAGTTTAATTTAACATCCAGTGTTACCCCAAGGTCCCTGATATATTTTACTTCATTGATGTGTGTGCCGTTTAGTGTGTATACAAAGGATATTTTATTTTTATTACGTGTAAATGTTAATTTATTGCATTTTGCGATGTTAATAACAAGTTTGTTTAATTCGCAATAGACAAAAGACGATTGAGGTCCTCTTGAAGTTTAATGCAGTTGTTGATTGATTATATATATGTATTGTCCTGAAGATAGAATATATGACAATAAATACATATATTTATTGTCCTGAAGAAGGTCGAGATCAACCGAACCGGTTACGCCGAAAGCCGAAACGTATATAATAAAATAAAGTGGTTTAAAACAAAAAACTTTTTTTCATTTTGTAAAGTAAACGATTATATTAATAATGAAAACCGTCATCAAGGTGTATTGATTAGACAAAAATCATTTTTAAGTGAATCATTATTCATCGTCTCCAAGGTTATTACGATAATGTTATGAGATATGTTTGTGTGTGTTGTCAACATTTTTCAACAAATTTAGTTAAGGTTAGTTTAGTTTTTTAAGTTAAAATAAATATGCACATTTCTCTTTCTTAACTTAAAAGTACACATTCAAAATATTTTTGTTTACTACCTAACTTACATAGGTACATTTTAATTTAGGTTGCTGAGCTTAAGAGCAAACAATTTTTTTTTATCAAATATATTCATTCTATTTACTGATGTCAGGCTATTGTGAAGGAGATTGTTTATGTGTCTCCTCGTGGCTGATGTTTCTTTTACCATTTCAGTCCTTGCTGAATGTGAGTGCGTAGTTTATTATATTGTCTTGTGTAGTGTTCATGTACTTGTGATATAATAAATGTTGTGTTCGTGTGTATAAATCCATTTTGAATTATAAATTCATTTTGAACGGATTAATAAGCATGTTTTATATTCGTACAATTTTCTGATTTTCAGTAATTTTGTTTCTTTGTATACTTTTTTGGTGGGTTAAAATTGGTGAGGTAGGTTAAGTTATGAGAAATGGGGTCAGTTTAGGTTAGGCTTGGTTATATAGAGGAGAAATTATATAAAGTTCTGTAAGGTTAAAAAAGTTTCCAATGAAATCTTCACAATCCTAAATCATTAAACATGTCCATCAGCGACTCAATGGAAGTAGGAACATGAATATAATTGAAATATCGTGGTTAATAATCCTCAACATAAACGATATAAGTATACTATGCTTTGTGTCAATCACAAATAGAGTTCGGGATAATGCAATCATAACATTTCATGCTACAAAAGTACGCAATGCTATATCAAAACCAACAAAGAATAACAGAAATCAATATATTATTCAAAACTAAAGAAAAAAAATTGCTGACAGAATAGAGTGATAATCAACATGCAAACATTGTGAAGACAAATAGAAACTAAATACAAACGTATAAAATTTACAGGCCGCTTCAGAACATGAAATCCTAGTGAGAAGGAATGTAAAAACTTTGAATTTATACTTATATTAACCTTTATACTTACGTCATGTACAAACTTTGCCATAGAAACAACAAAAAAAGTTTTGCTTCAATCAATGCTTCTGATCTGGCCTTATTGGTCATTGAAGTGGTATGTACCACGCTGCCATAATCCTACTGCCACGAACGCCACATCTCCACAACAAACTATCTTAGCAGCAAATAACTGCAATCAGCAACAAAAAACACTGAAATTGTAAACTTGTGTCGCTAGCGAGCGAGTGTCTGATTTCAGCACCATGTTGTCCACTTCGCTTGTCTTGTTGGGTTACGGATTACGCGAACCGCGACCAAGTTGCTCCTACATCCCCAAAGTTCTGGTCCCAATCGTTACTCATCTCAAGTAAACTCATTACGGATCAACACATCCTTCACCGTGAGACTATGTATTTTACGGGGTACACACGTGTAGCTGTGCTGACTGTTGTGTGTACAATGTAGTCACAGATAATTTCGTAGTTTTGGGGTCATATTGTGTACGAGATTTCGAAAGCACGAAATGTTGGGGAGAGTAGGGCAAGTTGTTATTTATGAAGTTTTTAGGAAAAATTGACACATTGTTTTCGATGTCATGACCTAACTGATCCATTATTTGTATCCTGGCTAAAATATTCGTTTCTGTCAGTAGATTTTTATGGTTTCCTCTAGATTTATATTCTGAAGGGTATAATTAATTGGGTTTATTGGTATGCTAGATTAATTATTGTTCGTTTATTTATAAACTTTTCATAAAATATATTTTTGTAAATACTTTATTACTTTTTGAAATAATGGCGTACAGAGCCCAGGCCAAACAGGTCATAAAGGCCCTTTTCTCTTTCATCGTGATTTAAATTAACAGGTTGTTGAAAAATAGATGTGATTTAGGTTTTGTAAGAAATTATTTGCAATGAAACATGGCTGCAATATGGGGATAAGTTAGTCTTTAGGGAGGATTTGTTTGGTTTTTTTATAAAGGGTTTTTAAATTTTTGTCGTACCGGGCGAGGCAATTGATAGACGCGTTTACATGGGTTATTGTAAATATGTCGGATACATAAATGTGTATTTATTATGGGCGGACTTAATTCCCTGACGGCAGTTTCTACCAACTAACTAACTCAAAGGTGTTTTATAATCACTGTCAATTGTGAAAACTCATTTTAGTGCGTATTTATTTTTCGTATACCTACGTAATAATATGATCTAGTAATGTCATGATTTTTCTAATTAGGAGGTTTAGCAATTTACTCTTCTAGTATGCTGAAGAAATTTAATATTAATTTCATAAAAAACAAATAACTTTGTATACACCATTTTCTTTTGGTGTTAAATTAACAAGTTTTGTGGACGATGTTCACTTTTTCTCTAATGCATGCAGTATACTGTATTTGTTATTCCTTAAAAAGTGGCCAAACCTGTATGCAACATTTAAACAAACGCATTTGTCTTGTCATTAAATAAATAACGCCTTCACAAAGTGAATCCCATTTAGAAGAACATTTCTTCGAAAATCATATTCTGAATTTATTACATATTATTTTTGAATAACCTAACCCATAATAACCTATGGCATAATACAAATGGTAAGATAGTACATAGTAAAGAAAAATAAATTAAATATATATTTAAAAAAAAAAAATTATATAGATAAAAAAAGAACATATACTTTGGAGGTCAAAGTCCAGTGCTGCCATCACAAGATCGTTTTTGCTCATGGCTAGTCGAGGTTCTGTAGCTAGTGATCCGTTTTCTGATGAGAGCTTGGAATCCGAGAACGCGCCCTTCTTTGAACATCTCAGTAGCACTGCAGTACCTAGATAACTGAAAAATCATTCGGTACGATTTTTTGTTAAAGTTGGTCTAGAACCGCTGATTTATATAAGCTGATGCAGTATGTGTTAAAAAGTTACAATGTGTCGCCAATTATTTAGCCGTCCAAGAAACATATAATGTTCTCAGTCTTTCCGGGAACGCGCCCTTCTTTGAACATCTCAGTAGCACTGCAGTACCGAGATAACCCAAAAATCACTAGGTACGATTTGTTGTTAAAGTTGGTCCAGAACGCTGATTTATATAAGCTGGTGCAGTTTGTAAAAAAAGTAACAATGTATCGCCAATTCTTTCGCCGTCCAAGAAACATATAATGTTCTCGGTCTTTCCGAAATCAACATTACTATCTGCTTCACTTTATATGTTACGCCATTTAATGAACATAATATTTGCCCAAAAACATACGATGGCCTCCGTGGTTGAGTGGTTATGATGTCACGAGTTCGAAATCTAGGCGTGCTCAAGTAAATTTTAATCGATTGATTTGTGTTATTTTCCCAATTTACTAATTTATAATAGTAGATTTTATATTTTTGACACGTTCCAAAGTGGTGAATCTTTCAGTATCACCCTGGTGAAATACCACCATTCTGAATATTGCTTGAAATGTGTTTAGCGACCAGATCTGAACAGCCAGATACTTCCCCACCTTCGTCTGCCCCATCTCCTTCCCCACCGCATTACATTTGCCTTACAACATACCCCGATTTGGGATGCCATAGTCTCAGATAAAGTGCTTTTCTAACACTAAATGGCGGTTTAATTATTTGTTAATATTTAGCCCTATTCCTTCTCGTGCCCCGCCCTCCCCCTGTGTTTGAATGCACATACAATCACGGTATTTGAAAGCCTTCAGCCCTGTAATGAAGTGTTCAGTGTTCTGTTTGACTTGCTCCCACATATCTATCCGCTTGATTGAGATGATAGAACAACCAGAATTTCTATCCACAAGAACACTGAGACTGCTATGACTGGTTACCAGGGGTTCCGTTGATAGTGAGAAAATTTAAGCTGATAACCACTTAATTCATCGCTCCAATTAGGTATATACATTTTGGGAATCGTAACTCTGTCTTTACAACAATAACAATACTTCCAATTCTTCTAAAGGGGACAGGTAGTCAATATAAATTAAAAACAACATTAAACCCGACGAATATAATACTGACTGTATTTCTGTAAACACTGAATAGTAGACCCCGCGTCCAAAAAAGTTATGTTCCTAATTTTCTATTATTTAATAAATCAAAACCAAAATTTCCTCTGAATCTTCTAAATCATAAGATTTGTAAGTAGGTACCAACAATGCTATTGACTTGCCTACCAATGGACAATGGAAAATATCAGCGGGAACATTACAAGTCAATCGGTTTAATTGATGACAGATTAATCATCTGAATGCGTTAAAAATCGACGATTTATTTTATTTATTCATTTAATACATATATATTTATCCAGCTAACAATAAAAACTAATTATAAAAACACCTTAATATAATAGAAATTCCTTCTTTTTCTGGCGCTAGTAATAGATTGTTAATATTAAATGATGTAAAATTCTACATATGTAGATAAATATGTCATTAAGATAGTAGTTATAGGTCTTAGAGATAAGTCACTTGTTTTAAGTCATTTTGGAGGAGGCCCACCACTTCCCCGCCCTGTTTTAGGTACTGATGGTACCCCTTCAGAGCTCTCGCAAGGACGCTAATTTTTTTGAAAAAACGAGTCTACATTTAAAATTTCAAAACAAGACCTCCAAAATGTCCATGCATACGATGTTATTCGCAGTATGCAAGTGCTGTGTTTTAATAATTTTAGTAAGTTCTATTCTACTTGGTTAATATATTAAAAACACATTTACAAAATGTCAACAATAGGTAGAGAAGAATTAAAATAATACACAGCCACCTACAAAAAGAACAAAAAAGAAAAATGGTAAAGTATGCGCCTCTTTCTGTGGTGAAGGGGGTGTCGATACCCTCTAACAGGCAGACCTAGGGAGAGAAAGCTGGGCGTTGGATTGGCTTCACGAGAATCAGGTTCCGCGCCCCTAAGCCAGGAAACCGGTTGTGCCTCGACGAGAAGTGTGAGTTGGGGTTGGGAATATCCCGAAGACCATGAGGAGAAAGCGTCGGAATACCTGGAGGCAGGGCGGAAGGTCGCCGATCCACGTTCGGCCCATCCTCAGTCCAGTTCCTGACCTCAGGGGAGGCGCTGCGAGCAGACGATGACACAGATCCCTCATCGTGATTTGATCTTGAAGTTTGATATGCACGGACGAGGTCTTCTGTCACCCCAGAGTTGGGGTACGCCGGACTGACACAAGAAAAATATAAGTTCAGTGCTACTACCAGCAAGCAGGTCACTCTATAGTAGAAAAGAAAGAACAAGATACAAAGCAGTGTATAAAAATAAAAGAAAATCTTAAAAAAATTATAAGCAGAATCAGTCTGTTACAAAATATCCAAAATAACCTGCAATAAGAGATAGAAAGTAAACATTAGATGCAAATAATAAACATTAGTATAAACAGGAACAGAAAATTTGTAGAATGCTAATTAATACAGTAAATAAACAGAAAGAAAAGAAAAAAAACAGTTATAAATATGTACATGAAAACAATTGTCTCGTAGTCCATTGTGTCCAGGAGCCATTGTGTCCATTGAACCTGGCGTTAAAGCTATCGTTTTTAGTCTAGTATTCGACTCTAAGATCAGAGCATCTCTCAACCCAGATCTTTGTATACTTCCTCAGACACTCGAAATTCACTTTGTTCGAGACGAGATCGGAGTTCCAAACCGGTCTCGTTGTTACTTCCAAACCGGCCAATAATTCATCTCTTGCATCCATCATAATCTCACAGTGCCACAAAATGTGCTCAGCGGTTTGATCAGAACTACCACACGCGCAGTTTGGATGTGGGGACAGGGAGAGTCTATGTAGTCTCCCCCTGAACTCACCATGTCCTGACAAAATTTGGGTCATGTGATGATCCAATTTAATGTGGGCTCCTTCCATTCTGATTTTAACTGATGGAAAGAAGGAGAAAGTCCATCTTCCCATATTCGACCTATCCCAGCGAGATTGCCACTCGTTGAGTGACAAATCACTCATTTATCTAAGCAGTCCAGGAAGAGTCCCGACACCGCCTGGCGTAAGAGTTACGCCGAGATGGGTAGCGGGGAGTCCCCTGGTCAACTTTTTCTTCGTTAAAACCTCCCTAATTTCTAGATCGATTGGCAAAATACCGGCCAACACGGGCAAAGCGTCTGAAGCAACGGTTCTATAAGCACCGGAGAGCGCCAGCAAGGGGGTTCGCTGACCCCTCTTGAGAGCCGAGAGTATAAGCGAATTCCCCAAACGGTGCTCCCACACAGAGGCAGCATACGAGACTTGCGCTACATATGTACCCCTATAAAGTAGTCGCAGCGCTGGGGATCGCAACCCCCACTCAGCTGTAGAGATTCTTCTCAGTTTCAAGAAGAGGGCCTGGGCCTTGCTAGAGACCTCTTTAACATGAGTTAAAAAGGAAGACGATCGATCTAGTGTTACACCAAGATATTTGACAGAGTCTGCAAATTGAATAGTGGAGGCTCCCATTCTGATGAAAGGATTTCTTCCTCTACTGAGGGTGCCTTTCATCAAGAGTCCCACGGTCTTTTGGGGGGCAAAGTTCAACTTGTTCCTCTCACCCTAACTGAGGATTGCTCGCAATCCTTCTTCAGCCTTTCTTTCCACTTCCCTTCTGCTGTCCCCCGAGACCAGATACAACTTATCATCAGCGTAGTCGATCGATGTGCATCCTTCAGGAAAGGGTAACCTGGAGGAGTCATCAAAATTTATATTTCAATATTTAGGTGCCAATATGGAGCCTTGTGGGCATCCCTTATCAACCTTACGCACTATTTTCTGATCACCATAAACGATCTCTATTGTGCGATGATTTAAGTAATCGCAGTTGATTTTAAAAAGGTCTGGTGGGCAGCCTCTATTTTTAATTTTGGTGATCAACATCGGCCACCACGCGTGATCGAAGGCACCAGTTATATCTAAGAATATTCCAATGACATACTTCTTTGGATAGACCTTCACCCATTCAAGCGCATACATAATGGCGTGCTCGGTAGATTTCCCAGGGACGAAGCCAAATTGTCGCTCACATGCTGGTGAAAGATATTGCTGCAACCTGTTATTTATTAGTGTTTCCAAAATTTTGCTGAAAACAGGCAAAAGGGTGATTGGACGGTAGGCCTTCACGTCCGTCCTGAGTTTGTCGTTTCCCTTTGGGATAATCTTGAGCACACCTCTCTTCCATTCCGTAGGGAAAACTCCTCTACGCAGACATGTTTCCATAACCTGGAACAACTCTTCCTTGGCATGGATCCAGACGTTCTTCGCTATTATACCATTAAGACGATCGTGCCCTGGTGCCTTCTTCGGACCCAAACCCTTAATTATAACATCAATTTCAGCCTTAGTTACTTTTAGCGTTCTATCCTCACTGGCGAGGATCCTAGGTTGAAGCCGTGACAGAGCTCTTATCTGTTTGTGGTGGTCGTTTTCCCCGATTACTGAGTCTAATGGAACTAATTTATCCAACAAGGTGTTTAGTGTGCTGGTCACATCGGTACTCTCAGAGTTCCCAGAGGGATTATCCGATATGACGCTAGTCAAATACCGGTCAGAACCTTTTCCCGTTTTTTCGATTGCGCTGTGGATTTCCCACGGGTTGGCGTTACCCACTTGTTTTACCCAATTGTGCCATGCAGTTCGTTTTGCCGAGAGGATAGATAATTTGAAAGCTTTCCTGGCCCTACTGACACGAGTCTTAAGAGATGTGAGCATCTCTTGCGTGCCACCAGTCCTCTTTAGGGATCCAAGTGCCCTAAAAGCCCTCTTATAGTCCCCCTTCAGCAAAGTCAACTCACTCGACCACCACGGCGTTCTAATAGCGGTTTTTGGGTTTGATCTTCCCAAAGACCGTTCAGCAGCTGACACAACGGCTGCGTTAAAGTAATTCCCCAAATTATCCGGATCGTTTGCTGCTACGTTGTGAAATCCCCTTAGAGTGTCACGTAGAGCCTACCCAAAGTTATCCCAATTCGCCCCTGTGGTTTTGAAGTTCCAGGAGGATTTCGGAGCATGGGTCTTCTGGAGCCCCACAGCAAAAGTAATTAATCTATGATCGGAGACAATTGCGCTATCATGGACACTTGTTTTAAGTCAGCAGTTCTAGTATTAACTATTTAAGAAACATATTTGTACAGCGCCTTTGAGGTGATTTCTCACGAAAATGGCGCTATATGAATTAGCCAAATATTATTATTATCATTATTACTTAAATTCTTGCCTAAATAATTGTAAACCATAAATATTTTATGTAACTCAAATAAAGAAAAATTTCTAAATAAATGTCACCTAATTATCATGACCGTTATTTCAATGACAACTTTAATAAATTTTTCAAACTTTCTTCTAGCGATTAAATACCACAGTGTTGATTATTCAGATTTGATAGCACGTAGTACGTTCCAAGATCATGCAAACTCTGGCGGCATAAAAGGAAAGTATCCAATACGGCCACCATCTTGAATAAGAAAAGGAAAGTAACAAACAAATTTACAGATAGATGAAATGCCAAATTGTCGAGTTACAACGGAAGACTATGCGCGCTAAATCAAAAAAAGAAAGCAGTCATAATGACCGAATATGATCTTAGGAATAGGCCGCATTCAGTAATATTGAGCGAATATGATCTTAGGAATAGGCCGCATTCAGTAATATTGAGCGAATATGATCTTAGGAATAGGCCGCATTCAGTGATATTGAGCGAATATGATCTTAGGAATAGGCCGCATTCAGTAATATTGAGCGAATATGATCTTAGGAATAGGCCGCATTCAGTAATATTGAGCGAATATGATCTTAGGAATAGGCCGCATTCAGTAATATTGAGCGAATATGATCTTAGGAATAGGCCGCATTCAGTAATATTGAGCGAATATGATCTTAGGAATAGGCCGCATTCAGTAATATTGAGCGAATATGATCTTAGAATAGGCCGCATTCAGCTTACTTTTCCACAATTGTCTCAAAATAACAATATGTATAAAGGTTACAGATGTGTCATCAATAACTGCTTTTTATTTCATTGAATTGTTCCTTGTAAAGTGTCCTTTTATTTGAATCCATAATGAGAAAATAGAAACAACTTTCAGACAGTATACAATTTTAATAAGCCCTCCCTGAAATGGGACTCTACTTGTCTTTTCACAGTATTTTTTTATCAAAAATCATTTATCCCGGTCACTAAATAAATCACTCGATATCGTATCAAAAGCTGGAATGCGTGGAACTTTTGTGAGATTCCAAACTTATACAGATCATTTTACCTCAATTCTCCTTCTAATCTTGACTTCTCGTACATTCCACACTCGCGAGTTTCTAGATCTGGTGGAGAGATTACAGCGAAGAAGTTGTAGGTGTGAAAGGGGGACAAATGATATTGATAATATATTCCAGTAAATTGACGTCTGGGTCTGCGAGCGGAACTGACATGCTTCAACTTGCTGGATTCTTGCTTGCGACACTGTCTTTTCAATTCAACAACACAGAAGCTGAGAATAATGATCAACATATTTATCTATGCAGTCAAGAACGTCTTTACTGCAGATAGTTTGGACACAAAAAAAATGTAAATTTAAAATTATTTATGCCTTCAAAGGCCTTAACTTTGGGAAAAAAATTGATTCAGCATATATCTGACTGTGAATATAAAAATAAATTGGAACATGAACATTATACTAGGTTTACTAGGTGAATTTCCAAATAGATTCACATATATGCTGAAAACATGGCTGATAAGTAGAAATACTTTGTACTTATCATCAATCAACAGTTGTTTTTTATCAGCGTGTAGATTTAGTGTTATTTTAGACTATGTGCCAATAATAATAATCTGAATATCTAATAATTAGCAACGATATTATTTATATTAATGGTTAGTAATAATATAATTTATACATATTTACATTGTAATTGAACACGTACATGGAAATCTATCATTAACTGTTGGCAAACTGCTTAATTGTGATTTGACGTGAAGAAACCGAAAGAACAGTAAAAAAATAGTTCCCCTTTTGGCCACATTAACAGATCGTTTCAGATTGTTTCAGATCTGTAACTGAAATAGGTATGTTGTATCTTTTAAATATACCGATGTCAAAAAATACTTAAAAACAATGATGATTGGTAAAATTTATCATTATATTGGCGATGTAAATGGTGCGTCATTATTTGAGCACAAAAACCCATCACTGTGTACTAGATTATCTGCGAGTACAATCAAGTTTGTTGTAGGTGCCTTTCTACAATAAACCTTAAAAAAGTCTACATTGTAAGTGTATATTGGACCAAGAAATTACTTTACATGTGGGAAATTGGGTTTTTTTTAAGTCAATTTCCGTAAATTGGTCAAACACTTCAAAGAGTATACTTTCGTATGAATTATGTAAAATATATCCGAAAAAAATATATATTTAAAGCAAAGCAAAAGAGAGAATAATGCGGCTGACGTTTCGGTGGAAGGTCATAACAACAACAACAGAAGATCATAATGTAATTTGTTCAAAGAGATATGAAAAAAAATGTTTTAAAATCAACATTTTCAGAAGAATATTTAGAAGATTTGAAACATCCAAAAACAAACGTTTTCATGATACATTTAACATGGATTTATACTTCCATGCCCAACCACAATATTCATAACGATATAAAATAAGTCGGATTCAAATATCAACAATGAACTTTCCACAATTAGAGTTTACTAAAACATGCATAATATAATGGTGTTAATATCACCAAAAGTCTCGGTTTTATAATTCTTACGTAAGCTTCTGAAAGATTAAATATTTGGAGGATATGGTATAGACATTGGAATGAATAATTTCATGTTGGTGAAATGCACCTATATTGTTTATTGGAGACGTTGAAACTGCACGGATAAAAATGAATATTGCTAATATATTAATAATCTAATCAAATAAAATAAAATTCAAAATTGCATAGTGCACGGGATAAATTATATATCTGCACCTTTCAACACGTGATTTGTAAAGTAACCTGTCTCGCTCACCATTTTGGCGGACTGAGCTGTCTCGATACGACTCAATGTGGTCCCTATGTAGTATGATAAAACAAAGTTTTGTGCACAACGAAATATGCACGACTCGTCTGCGCTTGCGCGGGAGTCGTGTACGAGAAGATAGCTCAAATAATGATTTGGCGGGAATTATTACTGAAACGAACTTTCGTATATCGATAGCTGTGGCAAAAATATCGTTTTAACTAATATATAGAGTTTTCCAATAAGAGGTGTTATGTGTATTTAATTCCGGCCATAAAATGATTTTTTATGGCCGGAATTGCATGGTATTGATCTGGACAACGTTTATTTTCAACAAGACGGCGCTACGTGCCACACAAGCAACGAAACCATTGATTTTTTACGGGGAAAGTTTCCGGACCGTATTATATCACAAAAAAGTGATCATAGTTGACCACCGAGATCTTGTGATTTAACACCTTGCGACTTCTTCCTTTGGGGCCACATGAAAGAGAAAGTCTACGTCAACAGCCCAGCGCGATTCAAGACCTCAAAAATGGAATTCGTGAGGCTATCGAAGACATAAGGCATCCACTTTGCGATTTGGTTATGGAAAATTTCATGAAAAGGATATGGTCCTGTAGGCGTAGTCGTGGTAGTCATTTGACTGATGTTATTTTTCACTATTAACGGCATACTTTCCTCTTTATAATGAAATAAACATTCAATCATTTATATTAAAAATGGCATTTTTCTTTGAATATCAAAAAAACACCTCTTATTGGAAAACCCTGTATAAGTCTGAAGACAAGCAGTGCAATGTACAAATGCATGTACTAAGAAACTGCCTCTAGTAGTATAAGTTATGTACGATTCTCAAAAAAAGATATTTCCTATCTTTCTTCAGCCTTCCGATAACTGGTTAGTTGAATTAAATATCCAGTTATATCTGTAGTCCCCCAGATACAAAACGAATAAAAGAGTTTAATTAGTATAACTCAAGAATTAAAAACTGGCCGAAAGAGGTCAGTGAAAAAAAATTAATTAAAACTATATGGAAGACGCTCCTAATTAAATCAATTCAGTCCTCTTCAGCACAAGACAAAGAGGACTAAGAAATACCATTGTTATACTTAAATACACTACATATTTTGTATGTTCAGGAGTTTTATATAGGCTAAAAAATGGATGTATAATGGTAAGATTGTAAATATGTATTTTATAAAAAAGTGAACAACGTAATATTATTTTGAGAGAGGTATGAAAAGGGGAAAATTGAATATGGAAGTCCAATTTATTTTTATCAATAATGACCTTTTTTACGTAAAATACTTTTTTTCTGTTTTAGTTACTTTTAATAGTTAAAATAATTTTCAATATTCAAATTTTTCGGTTTCCCGAAAACTCACCAAATCTAAAAACGTGGCCAATGACGCCACCAGTTTAAAGAAGCCTACTTTTTTCAACCGGTGTTGTATTGCGTATGGGAGCAAAACCTTCTAGATCACAAGGCAGGAACACTCATTCAAACCAACCTCAAAAATTTAACGGAGGTTCCCATACAAGTAAAGACGCTGATCTGATTCATTGTCCTGGCCTTGTGATCTAGGAGGTTTTGATGGGAGTGGAGACGTTTTTTTATTCTTAGGATCACCCGATTTTAAAATTGAAGAACACTAAATATAATGTTAGCATCTCGTCACAAATGTAATTGTATTGAACAAAAGTGCAAAAATACATCCATGACCACACCTGATAAACAATTTACCGGTGTTTCAATACCTGTATTACAATATGTTCATCGGTCCCAATGTGAATGTGAACCATGGCTACCAATGCATGTTTTCTGAAATACCCCAAGAGATGAAGAGGCGTTCAAATTCTCCACAAAATCCCCACAAGTGCCTTTATCACCAAAATCAAAGAAAATTCTATTGAAATTAGCTTTTTTTTTTAGTATTCGGATTTTCTCTTTCATTCGGTTAAAATAAAACAAAATATATTAAGTGTCCATAATTATTTAAAATGTATTCTTTTATTTTATACACACATTTTCCCGGCAAAAAGATTCTCCTCGAAAAAAACCCAATTCAAGAAAAATCATAGAAATTCTCCACTAATTGTCAACCCTGATCTGGATATTAATCTGCAACTTCAGTCGTACCATCCAAACGGTATGTTTTAATGTGATGATGTTTCATTTGTTTTAAAATGACGATTCATAAATTATAAGTATAATAATAATACATAATGAAACTTATATATTCAGAATCAACGTTTGTTGATCTACACGGATAATTTGTTGAATCATAATATTTTTCACTGGAGTTCCTTGTTGATAAGGGTGGTCAATAAGAGTTACCTTAATATTTAAAGCTCTTTACAAAATATTACCAAAAATAATCCAACCCTCGTTTCGGTTGAGAAATACGAAAAAGCTGAAAAAACATCTAAATTTTGAGCGATATTGAAATTTGTAACCCAAGCTGCATCCTTATACGAAACAATCCAAAGCTTTACAACATAGATATAGTATTATTATTAATACAGGCCGCTCATTGAGGCCATTGTTAGCGCCGTATAAAACCGTTCCGCCAAACAAGAAAAAGCTCCACACAATAAGGCACGGGCTTTGGGGGTTTTAAAATAGATAAGTTGATGGCAAAAGTGTTTTTGTTCAGCGGAGCTTTTGTGCTTTGGGAAAAAGAGCACATAAAGCAATAACAGCGCGTGTGAATAAGGCTCTTATGCCTGGTTGTACTTTTAATAAAGTTACTTTATTTTTTATGGTTCATGTTGTTGTTGTAATAAGCAACATTTTTTTTAATCTATCGATGCGTAACGAGAACTTTTGATTTACGTTTCCTGATTTAAACTAACTAACTTTTTAAAATTTTTTTGGTAAAATTAAAACCAATTTTTAGGTAGCAATATGCACGCATCGAAGATATGAAATGTCGTAAAACTACGTCTGGGTAAATATTGAGATTTAATCATAGAATTTAATATTAAAAACTGTCAAAAAAACAAAAAACAGTAAAGCCCGGAGAGGTCCCGGGTTCAATTCCTACATGCGACTGAAAGTGTGGGTTCAATTCCTATATGCTACTGAATGTGTTGGTTCAATTCCTGCATGCGACTGAATCTGTGGGTTCAACTACTAGATGCGACTGAATGAGTGGGTTCAATTCCTACATGCGACTGAATGTGTTGGTTCAATTCCTGCACGCGACTGAATGTGTTGGTTCAATTCCTGCACGCGACTGAATGTGTGGATTCAATTACTAGATGCGACTGAATGTTGAATGAATTCTGTATAGTGACCGGTCGGTGGCTGAGTCGACATCGCATTTGGGTCCCACCCAGGAGTAGCGCGTTGAATTCGTCGGCTGTCCTCCATCACAACACAAGCAACATTTTCCGTTTACTGTGGTAGTAGTAGGAGATTTTCAAATATTTCCAGGTTATTCATAACCCGGGAATGTTTTTCTTTCTCTTAAGATATAAATAAAAATAAAAATGTGTGGGTAGGCATTCATAACAAACAAGTTATTCTGTTATTCTTGACATAACCTGACTCAAGTATTTAATTAACGTAATCATTGGAGCGTCACATGATCTCCTGACACGTGTATCTGACTGTTCAGACTGTCAATGTCATTTGAACTAACACGAAAAAAATTCTTCAGAGCCTATGTCATCTTTGGGAATACTGTGTGGTGGAATTTTTAGAGAAAGTTCTGGGAAGGAAAAAGATATGAGGTGTGGGTAGGTATCTGGGGGTCAATGTGATCCATCCCTCCCACTGCGGTGGAAGTTTATGGGTGGAAAGAGAGTTTAGCTTGAGATGTCAAAAGGTCTCCCTCAACTATTAGCTCTCAATCCGACCCGCCACGCAGTAGGAGGGAAAACGCATCCGCCGCCAAGACCTGGACAAACCTCACCCCGTCAACCCGGCTCTCCTGCTAAGTAACCAAACGTAACGAACCACTTTGGATGACCTACGACAAGAGTGTTGGTTGTCCAATAAATGGTGCCTGGGGCAACGGTACCCATACCGTCTCCCAAATTGACTATTTTAATACTCCGCTGCTCCCAACCGTCAGGAGCCAGTGAGACTATGGCATCTCCAATATTTGTGGTATGCTGTGAGGCTGAAGGTGTTGGGGAGCAGAAGCAGATGGGAAAGATGAATGAAGGAAGTACCTGGCTATTCTGGTCACCAAACATGGCTTAAGCCATTACAAGCTTCCAATTTCGTATGGTGGTCTTACACCAGGGCGATACTGTGAGTATGTATTAATATGAGAGTGTACTATGTATTATTTTAAATGAATTAATTGGGTAATACCACAAATTCCTCAAATAAAAATTACTTGCGCCGCCGGGATTTGAGCCCGCGACCCTCGGATTGCTAGTTAGGAGTCATACCTCTGACTGTTAAGATTGCTCTGATAATAGCCAACCTTCACTACAAGAGGTATCCCGAACTTAACTTTTCCCATCACTTACCTTCCGCCTCAAATTCAAATTCAAAAAATATTTACTGCACAAAAATAGTAACAAAGAGTACAAAGGGTTTAGCTTATAGGTTACATCCTATTTCTTCCAGCTAACCCAACAAATACACATTATATTACATAACCCAACAATTACATGTCAACAAATGTATGTAAATAAAAAATAAAATAAAAACAGGGGTATTTAATTTATGTAAGGTATTCATTTGAGGTGTAGTGACATTTGTTTAAAAGAAATGTTTTTAGTGATGATTTAAATGTAAGTATGTCGGTTATTTGTTTGATGCTACGTGAAAGGTTGTTATATACTTTAATGGCCATGTAGTGTGGTCCTTTTTGAAATATAGTTTTGTTTGCTTTTGGGATTAATAAGTTTTCTGTGAACCTTGTAGCGTGTTTATGTGTTGAGTTTTTTTGTGGGAACTTTTCTGGAGATGATCGAACTAACAGACATAACTCCATTATATATATGTCCGTCACTGTCAGAAGTTGGAGATTTTTAAAAATTGGTCTTCATGAATCCCGGTGATAACAGTTTGTAATTTTTCGTAGGCACCTCTTTTGGATGATAAAAACATCTTTAAAGTTTACTGAGTTTCCCCAAAAAACTATTCCGTATTTTATCATTGAGTATACGTATCCATGGTATAACTATGGATACGTATATCTCACAATATCTCTCTGGCTACAAACGGTTGGGAGTAGTTGGGATTCATGATGACTCGTTGGGAGTAGTGTTATGATAACTATTATTAACCTACTGCCTACCGCTCCATTATTTTTTACTTGATTGGCAATTTTCAAAACGTCCTGTTTCAACTCGACCGTCTTGCATTTCACCAGTCTGTAAATTTGTTTGTACGTTCCGTTCCCCTTTCAAGATAATGGTGTTTTAATATTTCAATGAAGATTATATATTTCTTAATTTGAATATTTAAACATTCTTATTAACATTTTTTTCAATATTATGGTACCTACCTGCCTGAAATAAGATTGAAAAAATATCATTTCTAGAAATTTCATAAATTAAATGGCAATACTTATTTGAAATTTAAAAAAAATGTATTTAAGTACCTACTTACAAATCTAATCTTTTCATAGGAAATTTTAGTTTTGATTTATGAAATGCAAATATAGTTTTTTGGAATCGAGGTAATATATTTACTTTATCATTTTTTAACTATTAAATTTATGAGTGTTGCTTTTTTTATTATTCATTTAAAAAATGGTTTCCCAGAATACAGAATTCTCCATCACACCAAGCTGTCTCGGGCAGACTCCTATTATCATCCACCTCCACTAGCGGCCGCTCTGACCACCTCATTTCTCTTCCACCTTTTTTGGATAATTCGCTTTCCCGCCCGGCATTCAAATTCGAAAAAGTAATCGAACTCAAAATGGCGGCAATCGACGGATTTATCTCTGGCGGGAGACATTGGTGAAAAAAAATCAGATTGATTTGGAAGCTACAAAAAATGACCAAGTGTTGATATTTTTTCATACGTTTTGAATTTGGCTTTTGCGGACCTACTTACATAGTATAAATCAGTAATACAATAATTCGTTTCTGATTTTTGTTTTCCAAATTTATTTTTGAATTCGAATTCCAACTTGCTCGCATGTCTATGACTATTATATCCCTAAATAGGGGAATGTTGAGACTGAAAAAAGTGGAAAAAGAGTGTGAAGATTGGGACATATCTGACTATTCAAATCTAATCACCAACCATGGTGACGTCTGTTTTGAGCAAGTTTTCAATTCTGATTGTCTTTCAACATGACTGAGAATTTTTTTTTTTAAATCTTAAAAATCTTAAAAAATCGATACAATATGTTTCTGTTTATTCCAGCATTGTTTAGAGGGCCTGAAAATCGCAACGAAAATTGAAAATCCCTAAAAAAACTGAAATAAAAATAACTTAATAAATTCTCTTTTGTACTCTTTGCGGGAATAAATATCAGTGAAAACTGAATTTACACAAGATCTTACTAGCGAGTGGATCATCTAGAAAATTTTCAGTCAATGTGCAAAGCATTTGAAACTTTTCGCGACCCGGCAATAAGGCCTAGGGGTCGAGCGCCATATTACTTACGGTCAACGGATCGGACGATTCGGGTTAAACGATTTTCGACTTAACGGTCATCGTAAATAGTGTTCACAGGTGTGCCGCTCACCTTTCCGAAAGTGAAAAGGATCCCGAGAAATACTGCCGCTCGACTCGTGCTCGGGATATTTTACGACAATTTCCTTATTGGGCAAACGTAAAACGTTTTTCTCTCTGGTGGACGCAATCTGAACACACCAAAATAGAAAAGACATATAAATTTACGTGAATTATTTTACATGTTTACTGAACATGCTGGAAAAATAGTTTGTGATCCCTTTAATGGCCCTCCACATTTGTTTAGGAAATATTTGAATCAATGAAAGATAAGCACTCTAAGCCATGTCACAAAAAATTAAAATGGCGATATGCTACCCTAAAATGTTTGTATTTTTGTGAAAACATTCAGACTTCTGTAAGATTCAATCGAAAATATCAGCTACAAGTCACATAATATAGCTATTTTAATCTTACCTGGCATTTAAAATATATTTTTGCTGATAACTAACTTATAATGGACATGGATTCAGTTGACTCACTGGGGTAGGCGGAAAATATGTGGATGATTAAATTAATAATATTTTGAAAATAAAACGTGACAATAGACAGATATTAATATAAGTGATGCATGGCAGTATTTTTGATTTTGTTTGATATTCGATTAAAATTCAGATTTCGTTATAATTTAAAAAAAAAAGTTATCGCTAATTTAGAGGGCTGCTGATTTTAAAAATAAAATTAACATTAAAAGCATGACATAATCTCTAGATCGTAGATTTTCTTTAAAGATATTATGTATCTATCTTTACGACAATAAAAATAAGTCAAACCTAGCTACAAGTATGAAAAAAACAACCACTTAAAAGATTATTTATAAGGGCTTACTAAAAATGTTTTAAGGCAGTAAAAACTTAAACCATAAAAATGTACGAATTCTCCTTTGTTACAAAGCATTGTAGAATAAGAACCCTTTTATAAAAATGAGTTATATCAACGTATGAATTATCTTTATAGCGCAGTATTGAATGATTCAGCGTTGTTCCTGTGACACGGATTTGATATAAATAATGCAGTTTTATAAGGGAGGAAGAATTAAATCGTATCTTTCGTAAGACAAACGAATTAATGAAAGTTTTAATCCAAAGATTCGTGCCACTGAACTATTCAATTAAAATTTCAGAGAAAGATAAGGAGGTAGAAGAAACAGCAGCCTGCCTCGGAGTAATGAAAGACTGGAAAGGTAGGACTAAGCCATTTAAGGCTTAGATCCTCGTTGTTCCTTTTATGTCGAGGCTCTCGTGGAAAATGTCTCTTAAGTGTTATTAAGAAAGGCATTAGGGTTAATATTTATGGATGCCTTTTTGAATAAATTTACTGCCTACGTTTGTAGTAAACTGTTTTCTTTATAGGGTTACCTTCTCGGGGCAGGCACCGGTTGACACATTCACTAGAGGGTGGAGACTATTCATTTTTCTGACAATTTTCGTACGTCGCGACTTTCCCTTTTAACGGTTCACCTTAACTCTTTTCTTACCAGGCTTGGTTCAAAGTCTCACCATACAAGTATTATTTTCATTATTTATTCTGTTTAGTCAGAGTGTTGCAATGTAACATAACTTTTAGGTGAAATTACAAGCATGAATTTTCTCCAAAACCGTAGGGTTTAAGGTTCCCATTTCAATCACCAGAGGTTCTCTAGGACGCGACAACACGGCTACGTAATCATCAGCATGCTGCCACCAGGGGGGTATAACTGGGGTCGAAAATTGGAACCGAAAAAAAGACACGATAATCTCTGTGGTCTAAAACGTCACCAAGTTAGCTATCCAATGAAAATGAATCCAATGAATTTTGACAGCCGAGTACTAGCGGAGTGGATATCTGTAGTGATTTCGTTTGACATCTTAAATTTGAAGCACTCGAGTTGTAGAGATTTGGCCGATATTGCAGCTAATTATGTATCTTTGTTTCTGCCAGGATTGTGCGTATTATGATTTCGTATTTATAGGCCAGTGCAATTAGCGATTCGCGATCGAAGTAATTCCGGTAGTCCCAATTTTTTTATATGTTATATAAACTGATCCCCTGATGTAAAATCTGAGTTTCCGACCTTGGCGCACCTGTGCTCGCGCCGCCATTTTGAAAAAACTGGCCGAAATCGGGCCAAAATCTAGTTTTTCCCAAATATCTCATTTCCAATGCAAATTTCGGCTAAAGTATTTTAACAAGTATAATAGAACATAAAATAACCTACAACTTTTGGAAAACTAAATTTCTTCTATCTCTAATAGGTACCGAGGTAGAAAGTCGTAAAGGTGCGTATATTTTTGAAAAACAAGTTTTTTGAGCGACTAGGTTTGGTTTTTTATAAATACCTCGTTTCCAGATGAATTTCATGAAAATTTTATTGATACCAATTATGTAGAACATAAAATTTCAAAAAAGGCTGTGCAGTTTTTATGTTTATATAGTTTTTTTTACCGATATAAAGAATAAAAAAATCTAGGTAGGTACGCACAGAAAATCTATCACGGTTTATTATCACGTTATTAGATTTTTGTTTGCATTTTTAAATACATACATCTATAAATTTACTAGAGGGCACTTCGGTATGGGGGGAACTACCCCCCACCCTTCTACTCCTCCCCACCGGTTCTCTTCAGTTGCCGCGTGTCACGTCTTGAGCCTATATTATAGTATTATTATATATTATAGTATAGTATAGCCTAGTCTATATTTTATTCATCATTCAACCCTCTACCAAATAATACAGAACTGGGAAGCAGTAAAATACACGTAATTGATGGAGGATATTTACTGCACAAAGTTGTATGGGGTCGTGCTCAACCTTTTTCAGTAATTTTCCAGCAATATGTCAGGTATGTACAAAATCATTATGGATCCAATGCAGTAGTGGTATTCGATGGATACCCAGATTCTATGGAAAAGAAAAGCACTAAAGGGGTGGAAAGAACACGGCGTGCCAGAGTTACAACTTCTGCTGAAGTTTTGTTTTTTGAAAGCATGCACCCACAAGTGCCACAGGAAAAGTTTCTGGGAAATGAGAAGAACAAGTCTCGTTTTATTTCCCTACTCAGAACCTCATTTGCACGATCCTACATCGTTGGTCAGGATATTGATCTGCTGGTACTCCTCGCAGCTCTCTCACCTCCCAACGTATATTACCAAAAAGTTGGAAAAGGTAAATCACCTAACGCGTTGTACTCGAACAAATGTTTAAAACACATTGAAATAGTTGAAAACATTTTATTCCTTCATGCCATAAGTGGTTGGTTGCGATACAACTGGAGCTCCGTTCGGTCAAGGCAAACACAAATTTTGTAATATTCTTCTCAAGAACCACTCAGTGAATGAACTTGTTCGTGTATTTCAAGACCTAAAAGCAAAGACAGAAACAATCACTTTGGCTGCCGAACAACTATTTGCACTTTTGTATGGCGGCAACAAGAAATCAAATTTGGAAAATTTAATGTACATCATTTTTGTCAAAGGAGTAAAAAAGAACAAATTCAATTTATCCAGGCTACCACCCACCAAAGATGCAATCCAGCAACACGCTTCAAGAACATACTTGCAAGTGCAGACTTGGCTTGGTAACGATAAAGATCCGACTGAATGGGGATGGAAAAAGGATGCTGTTGGGTTACTTACTCCAGTAACAATGTTGAAGGAAGCTGCACCTCAGGCCTTTCTGAACTTCATATCATGTCAATGCAAAAAAGGTTGCGATGGAAAGTGCACCTGCAGAAAGTCGGGTTTGAAATGTTCCCTGCTCTGCATTCATGCATGCAATGGCAACTCCTGCGAGAATGCTGTAGAAGCCTTCGTTGATGACGATGACGAGGAATATGATGACCCAGTCGCCACAAATTTGGGTGATAAGACAGATGAAGAAGCTATTCAGGGCCAGAAGTAAGAAACTATAGTCAAGGGCTCGTACTTCTGTCTAAACTGATCTAGCATTAATTTTATTTTTTGTTATGCTGACAACATAACTAATAAAGAAAAGAATGTCAATAAATGTTTATTTTACGAAAATACCAATTTTTTATCTTTTTTGTGTACCTTATCATCTTAATTGTATTAATAATCTTAAATGTATGTTGTGATTACGTTGATAGGCATGTCAGACCAAGCTGCGAGCACAAATGTAGTGGCTTGGCCTATTTTAGTGGTCTTCCCATTGGGAATGTATGGCGACCGATATGCTGAAATAGTCTATCTACTATATTTATAGCTCGGTCTGACACAGGCATGACGATTGTTGTCAACGTATAATATGTTCTTAGAACAATAATTGTTAGAGAAAAATAAAATCAAGGAATGCTAAGTTTAAAACACCTAACTTCTGTTTCAATGTTTGGCCTGGTTTTGGTGAATTAGAGTTTGGATACGTAATAGAGATAAAAAATATAAAATATTTGCCTATTTCTTTAACGAAATTTTATTTTATAAAAAATTATTATCTATAAATTTTTCACAAAATTGTACTGGAAACGAGGTATTTATAAAAAACCAAACCTAGTCGCGCAAAAAACTTGTTTTTAAAAAATATACGCACCTTTACGACTTTCTACCTCGGTACCTATTAGAGATAGAAAAAATTTGGTTTTCCAAAAGTTGTAGGTTATTTTATGTTCTATTATATTTGTTAAAATACTTTAGCCGAAATTTGCATTGGAAATGAGATATTTGGGAAAAACTAGATTTTGGCCCGATTTCGGCCAGTTTTTTCAAAATGGCGGCGCGAGCACAGGTGCGCCAAGGTCGGAAACTCAGATTTTATATCAGGGGATCAGTTTATATAACATATAAAAAAATTGGGACTACCGGGATTACTTCGATCGCGACCCCCTTTTTGGCGCTAATTGCACTGGCCTATTAACCTATTATGTACTTATAATGTATTGTCTTGCTGAAATAAAAATACTTAACACATAAATTTTTGTGTTTTAATTTTTACTGCCAAATAATTTTGAACCCTTATGGACATTTTTTTTTGGAATATGTAATGAATAAAACCTGAATATTTTAATATTTAAATATTCAAGATAATATTAGAGATTTAGAAACAGAAAAATCCTAAAAAGATACGGTCGCATCTAAGACTTTTTTTTAAATTTTGTTTTGTTTTTATTATTACGACTATTTAAACACTGTACGTACATTATATGGTAGTGAATATATGTATAGTAAATTGTATTTCTTAGTTCCTACTCACTAGGGTGACCTGTGCTGAGGCGGACTAAAGTTATTCATTTCTATTTTGTTTGTTTTCTACATCGTTTTTAATTTGTTGATGTCGTTTTTTATTCTTGATTTGTAATCATTAAAAAATTTTATTCGCTTTATACCTGGGGGAAGGATTTTGTGGATTTTTTTTTCGCAAAATAATGTAGTTGCTTTGTCCGAATGTGTTTTTTTCACTTGCAGTATTTTTTGTAATTTGAGTGTGATGAATACGTGGTATCCAGCAAACAATAAAAACTAATTATAAAAACAGTTGCATGATAACTCAACACAGTGACAATTCAACACACTTTTAAAAAGTGATAAAAGTCATTAGAAACCAGGAAATTTTTTTTTTAACCTAACCTAACCTAACCTAACCTCACCTTACCTAACCTACATAACCCAGTTAATAAAGTTTTTGTTTCATCACTTTCCATGACTTTATATAGCCTTTTAAAGATGTGATGAATTTACATTGTGATGATTTATCTGGTTACCCATATATATATATATACACACATAAACTTGTACAAAGTCTGAAAAACTATGAAAATCTAGGGACAACTGGGGAAATATCAGTAAAAAACAACGTGGGAAAGGGATAGAAGTGGGAAAATAGCTGCGCAAATATGGTATCCGAAAGCCAATTGCGCACCCCTTGAAATAGGCGATTCCATTATAAAAATAACTAACACAAGAAATTCCTTAAGGATTCGCATGAGTCCACTATTAAAAAGAAGGTAACTTCATTCAAGACCCATCAGCTAGTATTATTTAAAAGGCACTTTCTTATTTGAATAGCAGTGTAGCAATAACAGACTCACCAGGAGATAGCTGTCACCATTTTATTGTTCGGGGATCACTTTATCGAATTCCTTAGCCTTTGAAACACAATAAAAAAGATTTCGTAGGAAAACAATGGCAAAAGTCACAGAGAAAAAAATCAATTACACAATTCAGACACTTCCCGGCATAATACCGGGGGAAATGTAATATCAGGCGGTAGGTCTCGCCCCCACCATACTTGAAACGCTGTCACTAATTTTACTACAAAAACACTTACATACGCAATTAGTTGATATGGGCAATGAATTCGAATACGAAGAATAAAATTTAAACAGTATTTCATTTTGGACGTATTTCCTCCACCAATACCAATATATCTAATGCACAGCCACAGTGATATTGCATAAAGATGGCGACAGGCAAAATTCTCATCCGAATCGAATGAAGCCCTTAACACTTTCACACCCGACTTATTGTTTCCACATATATAAATTATGTAAGCTAGATTACTATCTATATTACTATTTAAGTAATAGTATTAAGCCCTTAACTCTTTCACATCCGAATTATGGTTTCCATATATATAAAATATATAATGCTTAAGATTACCATCTATATTACTATTATATATTTATTTTCCATTACTGTTTTAAAAAAAAAACCTCTGACGTTAAACCAAATAAACTAAGGATAATTAATAACGAAGTTATTAATTTGGCTTAACGTCATAGGCTATTTTTTAAACAGTAATGGAAAATTTATATAGCAGACAAATGATACAAATAACTTTTTGATGTCAAAAATCCAATGTTACGATATCCATTCACATTTATCAACAATATTACGATAATCTCTATGGTTTGTAACAAATTACAGTTTAAATAGAATTCATTCAGAAATTAGGAAATATTCGAGGGTAAAAATCTTTTAAAATTCGTCAAAAATATTCCCGTCACTACCAGTGTTAATTTGAATGAAAATGGAAATTTATTAACAAAATTCTGATAAATAACTGTGAATATTGAATCAAACTGATTTTATTATTATAGAACTCATCTTTATGCGATAAAATAAATGTAATTCTAGTAGAAAATATTGAAATCTCACCGTTAATTAAGCAATCAATAACGGTAGAAATTCGATGGAACGCACAATCGGCAGCTGTCAAAATATTTACCGTTTTTGTGGCGGGAATAAGAATTGCAACCAAGTGGAAAAAATAGACGCCACAAAAAAAACTACAAGCTATAAGAAAAAAAAACCGACTTTTCTATATTGCTACAGCTACAGTAAAAAAAATCGCAAAGTTCTTGTTAATTTGAATTAACACTAGGGCTGACGTAGGTAGATTCTTCCGTAAAATTCTTTTTACGGAAGAATCGCAAAGTTCTTGTTAATTTGAATTAACACTGGGGCTAACGTAGGTAGATTCTTCCGTAAAATTCTTCATTGCTTATGTTGTCACCTTTTCCCACAGCAATCCAATATATACGAGCGTGCAAAAGGTCCTAAATATTATTTGTTCGTTATAAAAAGGCTCGTTACTTTTTTTATTTTTTTTTATTTTATTAGGAACATTAACATGTTTATAACATAACATTCATAGAGAGAGAGAAAAAATAAGTAAAAGAATTAGGTTACAACCCAATAACCAATGTTCACATCATGCAATAAAGATAAAGAAGGTTAAAAAGCAATAAACAAACAAAGAAAGGTTAAAAACAGAGAAATGTTAAAAACAAGGAAATAATAAGAGAAAATGTATATATATATATATATATATATTGTCCTCTTCCCGTATTATGTTGATCCAGTAAGAAGTTGTTAGACTAAGTTGATCCACCTTTAACACCATATAACTTGGCTATTATGGAATACATCTGAATGAATTGACAACAGTGGTACAATAATTATCAATGTTGCCAGTTTGCCAGAAAAACCATTTGATATACTGTTAATAAAATTTTCAAAATTTGTATGGAAATCGGATGCATAATTTATGTTGATCTACCCAAATTGGCATACTTATGTTGATCTCATATATATTGATCTATTCCCGTAGTATGTTGATCCAGGTAAGAAGTTATTAGACAAAGTTGATCTGTGTCCCTATACATGGTTTTACTACATGAACCAATCAAGGGGCAATCGGTGGACTGTTCATCACAAGGTTTTATGTGATTCCGTAATCTTTTGTGATATTGAACTCAAAGTATTAGTCTCTAGAGTCGAATATCGCATGAAATGACTGTGAAATGGTACCGTTTCAAATCAAAATGACGTGTGTTGCTTGAATTGTTTATAAGAAATGTATGCGTATTTAGATCGAAACGAAAATTTCGCAAAAACAAATCCATAAAAAAATCATAACTTAGCAGGGGTACACGGGTTCATAGGGTGAGGTTTGTCTAGGTCCTGGCGGCGGATGCGTTTTCCCATCTACTGCGTGGCGGGCCGGATCGAAATAAACTGGTTGAGGGATACCTTTCGACCACAAAAATCCAAAATGGCGGCAAAAGGAATAATGTTATGTAGGAAATTTTGAACCTGTATCTTTTACCATCTCTCCTGATTACGCTTCGTGACTTAGTAGGGGAGGCCGGGTTCTTGGTTATAATGGGTAATTAATGGATGATTGGACGCGGTTGGAGCTAACTAAAAACTGTCCAAAGAAGCGAAGCTAGCAGTCCACAATGGAGTGCTGGTACCTACCCTAATATATGGAAATGAGGCATGGAATTGGCAGAAGAAGGCTGAAAGTAGACAGAATACTGTAGAAATGAGATCCCTGAGGCATATGTGCGGTAAAATCATGTATGACGAAATGTGCGTATGCTGTGTCTATTCTAGGGGTATTTTATTAGAGCCTGTTTATATATGAACGGGTCGTTTCTCCAACTCGTTTTATTGTAAGTCGGCTAGCATGTGGAACGAGCTATCGGCATCTGTTTTTCCTCCTCCATATAATCCGGGCCTCTTTAAGACCCGCATTAATAAATTCATTCCTTCAGACCCTACCTTAACCCGCCCCATAACGCTGCCCAACTGGGTGGCGACATAGTTTCTCTGTATTTAACGTGTAAAGACAGGGGCGCTCTAGTGAGATGTGTCACATAAAAAAGTCATACCTCCGAATTTGAATATGGAGACATACAAAATGATCTATATTATAAGTTATAACCAATGAATTCACACAATTTTTATCGATTATCACTTTTTATTAGGATTTTAAAAAAATCGTAAACTTTATAATCACATAACTCTTGAAAAGAAAGTCCCAATGATTGGCATAAATCATTCAAATCGAATAAACATTATTTTTTAAATATTAATATTCTTTTTAAATTATTGTCACATCTTACCGGAAATCGTTATATTTTAAAGTTCTTTAAATAAAATTAAATCTTCTTATTTAAAAGAATTATCTCACATTTAATATTATTTAAACAATATGACCGGAAGTCGGCATCTTTCAGTGGAATATACTAAAAAAACACCACAAGGTGGTTACAAATGCAATTATATTTAATCAATTTTTTCGATTATATTTTATGTGAAGAATTTTTCACAGAGGCCCAATGAATATTAATGAAATACAATGAAATCACTTGCTTCATCGGTAGAGGAGACCAAAGCCAATTGAACCAATTTGACTTTAACATTTTCTACGTCTTGCATATAAAGTTTACGAAAAAAATACTTATAATCAACGTCAGACAATTTAACTGCCCACCAAATTCGTATATGATTTTTTTTCAATCTCATATAAATTAAGCTATATGCTCATAAACCAATTGAGTGAAATGCTGCAATGACCCCGACCCCGGGGTTAGTATTAGTTTAATTTAGTTAGGATTAGTTTAAACTTACTCTTCAAAATTTCAATTATTTTTAACGTAATACACTATATATCCTCAAGAAAATCTGTTTAATCACGAACCGTAACTACTTGATGTAATAAAAAAAGAAAAACAAATATATGTTAATATCATAGTTTGCTTTAATCTCGATAAAAACAGAAGAAGAAAAAGTTTTTTTTATGAATGAGATAAAACTTTACCCCAAACAACGTGTAAATATATTAATTAAAATCAAAATATAAACTTCACATTAGGAAAGAGGACAACGAACAAATAATTACATTGACTAAGTGTTACGGACGGACATGCACTTGAGAAAGACTTGGGAGCTGTACTCACAGAAACTTTAAAAAAACTTGGGTTTATTTGTAGTACGGGGTCAATTATTATTATTATTATTATGTAATGAGCAGGCAGCATTCTGCTGATGCGCTCATATCTGATTTTACAACAAGTTTGACAGTAATTGAGTTGTACTGGTATAATTATCCCCCGAAAACATTAAAACGGAAACAATATAAACTACTTTTTTAAAAGAAAGACATACATTCCCGGGTTTCGAATAACCTGGCAATATTTGAAAATCTCCTACTACCACCACAGTCAGCTGAAAATGTTGCTTGTGTTGTGATGGAGGACTTAAACATTAGTTTAAGGAAAAAAAAGGATTTTAAGGAAAAGGAGGTTTAAGGAAAAATTAGGAAAAAAAATTCTTGTCTTAAACATTAGTTTACAAAAAAAAAAATAATTAATATCTTATTTCTGATTGTTTTTATTATAATTTCATTTAGAGTATCATCTAGCATCGTGCCGCAGTTAACCTGTAATCATAAATGATGCGTTTGCTTGAATAGGTATATATTGAGTTTATAGTTTTTCACTGATCCATTTATGTAGGTATGTTTTACATTTTTAACGGTGAATGGTTTTGTTTTGTAATGTTTTATCAAATAAAATTGTAAAAAATAAGGTATTTTTAATAACTTCAAATTGTTAAAAATAAGGTATTTTTAAAGTATTGAAATCCAATCTTGAAATAAATATTTTTTTATTGTAGCCTGAGAATTCCCCGTTTTTGATAAACAATATTTATGAGAGATCTGGAAACGGTATTTATAAACTCGTAATAGGATACATATGAGAAACCGGAGAATTTCTCTCTTTTTCTTAGTAATGACGGCCCCCATGGTCAAATGGTTGAGATTCTGGGTCGCGGGTTCAAAATCCCAGCAAGCGCAAATTAATTCAATAATTATGTGATATTTCATAAATAATTCATAAAATATAATGCATTTAATATAATATATTTTCCGCACGGCCAAGGATGGGAAATGCGTTCAGTATTGCCCTGAACAAAAACCACCATTTAGAATAGAAACGTCATCATACTAGGAGGCTATCTCTTTTATGGTGACCATTTATAGGGATTGATTAAATAAACTGAAAATTGCAAAATTATAATAGAAAATAGAAAAAGACATTCGTAATATAAAACATAATTTTAATATAATTTTAAAATATCTTACACACATAATATCGTAGTAAAATGAAGAAATTTACAAAAAGACAAAAAACACACCTCAAAATATTATATTTTTACAAAAATACACCTCAACATTTTGGAAACACATAAGGTAGGTACCTACTTTATAATAAATGAGTTTTATGAAACAAACATTAGATATTAGCAAAAATGATTACACATATAGTATAATGAACATACCTATTACTGGTAAACAAGACATGTCGATCATCCAGTTGATTGGTCAGACATCTCTAAATACAAAGTTTTGAGATAATGAGGAAAGCAATGTTCGAATGCTCGCCATAAACCAAATATTATTTACATGTGTCTGTATTTTATAAATTAAATATGCTATAAAAAAATAACACCGGGAAGTATAACGGTTCGGTACATTAGTACGACATTTTTAAATTTTCTACAAATAACCCAGAAAACATATCTTTTGTTTGTTTTTTCATTTTACATATAACTGTATACTCAACTCAAATTCCGATTCTTCGGAGATGTCTGACTAATCAACTGGACGATCGTTATATTTACATATTATACACAAATCGCGTGATGAAAATCACAACTTGAAATGTAAGATATTTACTCTTTATCGTATTATTACAAAGAATTTTTTTTCTTGAGCCAGTGGAATGTTACATATACACACGGCACGAGTTCCCAAAATTGAAGATGAAATAAACGAAAATTATAACCTAGCTAGAAGACAATAACTTTTTAAATAAAAATTCACAATTTAGAAAAACACACACAACACGATGAAAGTTAAACCCAAACAACATGGAATAAAATCAGCATTATTAAATAGCGAATAATTCTGTCAGTTATTAATTTTGGTACATACATATCCCAAACTTTAATTTATTGGTAAATCGAATAAATATACTCCAGAATAAATTGTATGAAAAAATGAAATGCAAAGTGATTACCAAGAAATAATCTAATCTAAAATTGGGATCATATTTATAAAAGAAGACAAAACAAAAACAAGCTGACGTTAACAACACAATTTTTGCGTAATTTGATGGAAAAACATAAAATATAATGTTATAAGAAGGTACAGTAACTATTGGATATGATGTCCGGTTTTTGACAACATTTCACTTGTAAGATATTATAGCGTAATGACTCCTGGATATATACTTATTGCACAAGACTGCAAAAGTGAACTAGATGTTCTGGAAAACATTGTAAAATTGATATCAAGTTATCAATAAACAATCGCATAAATTAACAATTTCCAAATGACCACTATGCTTTGAGCAATTGAAACCTTTATACATAAATTTAAATGGAAAATGAGAAAAGTGCACCACGTCTAAAACAGTAGAGGGACTTCTTATAAAAAAGTGATAAACAGAGAAATGATTAAAAGCACAAAAGATATGGTCGAAAAATGTTTGTTTTCTTATAGAAAAATATGTTGTTCATTTACCAAATGTTAGTAAGTGACTACATGCACTATCATGAATGCTTTAATTATTTAAAATACACGTAATTTATTATTAAAAACTATAATATTAATATGAAATAAACAAAACGGATTTTTATGCAAAATATTTTCCAACGTGATCATTTTAAAAATGAAACAATTCGACTGAGAATACACCAAGATAACACAAACAACCAGTACACTAATTGAGTTTGTGTAATCAAATGAACGTGAACAAATTCTAAAATACTAGACAAACCTAAAATTACAGATCATGGCACCATTAGTATAGTGATGACTTGAAAAAGAAACAGCAAAAATACTAGAAAAAGGGAATAATAGAAGAAATTTCTAAAGGTCGGATATGCTTATTACAAAAATGACAGATTGTTTGTTAATTTTAAAGTTCTATGAAATTTCTATTCAAGTTCTGTTATGATATCAGTATAGGCCAGGTACTTCACAGAACTGAAATAATATCGGAACTTGAATAGAACTTTCGCAGAACCTGAAAATTAACATCAAAATTTGATGAATTGTTTAAAATCTGTCAAAAGATCCGTCCTAAGCAACTTTTATTATTTTAACAACATTCATTATTGGCATTGTCCTTGATAGTTTTACAGTTAGTACAAAAATTTTCTTGGACCCTGTGCAGAACACAAATAGATTTCCTGCAAGTATAACAACACAGCTTAGTTTTTCTATCAATGTTGCGCGGGCAAAGATAACACCGTCTTCGTATTGCCTTGGTAGGTAAAACTTGTACTTCATTTAATACAATATCGTCGCTTGTGCTCGGCATAACTTTTTCAAATAATTCAAAGCCGTATTGCTGCGCTTTGTGAAATTTTACACCGCTTTCTTTTCTACTTTTAATGTTGTTTTTCACTAAGTCCATGGCCAACTCCCTGATAAAGATTTTTCGTCTGCTTCGGTCATTTGAATGCCATTCTGGATATTTAGTGATCCAAATAACATAAGCATTCAAGGCAGCCATATCTAAAATCTCCATGAAAATACGAAATGGCCACCTTCTTGTCGACCTAACGCAGGAATATTCCCTTGTCATTTTGTCCCCGGTGTCTACAGCCCCCTTTGTTGAGTTGTAATGTAATATTATATCTGGCTTTTTTGACTCTGACGCTGATGAAATTTTGTCGTCGTGGAATTCGGTTGAAAGAAGAGCCACTGCACTCTTCTTTTTCGGCACATAAGAAACAATTGTAAGTGAATCGGTAAAACCAAAAAGGCTTGTATGTAATTCCCTTTGCGGAGAAGGTAAAAATTCTTTTGGAATTTCTCTTTTATTCGACCTCAATGTACCAGTCAGCGTCAAATTATCATCCAATAATTTATTGGCAAGAGGTATTGACGTGACAAAGTTGTCTGTCGTAACACCTCTTCCAGAACCGTAATATGGTGCTACTAAGTCAGTTACGACTCGTAACCCCTGATTTACTTCTCGGGCATTGCCAATTTTGCCCGTGTATACTTGAGTATTTAAAATATAGGCTGTTTTGGCATCAGCTGCCACCCATATTTTAATTCCGTATCGTCCAGGTTTGCTTTTCATGTATACACGGAAAGGACATGATCCCCGGTACGTCGCCAAACGTTCGTCTACGGTGATGTGGGAATCCGGGGAGTAATTTCTAGTGCAAGCTGCGTTAAATTTTTCATAAATTGATTTTATCGCCTCCAGTTTTGTCCCACTTTGTGCGATTCTTTCGTGCCTAGTCACTCTATCATCAAATCGTAGAGTACTAAATAAGAATGCAAATCTATCTCTAGACATAGCTGCTGTATAAAAAAATTGCCTAAATAGATCATTCGTTGTCCACAACTCTTTCAACTGCATCTTTCTGCAACGGTTTCTCCCAGCAGCAAGCAATATGCCGATAAAGGATTTAATTTCATCCGTAGAAATTGATGCATCATCGGCTGTGCCCTTGTTTTCCCTCACACAAAAACGTTGGGTTTCAGTAACTATTTCTTTGAGAATATCGTCAGTAATAAACAATGAAAATGCGTCTCCAATAGATGAAATATTTTTGCTTTCATTTGTCAGGCCAGGACGAGAGTAAACAATATTGTGTTGCCTACTACGGGATTGTGTCGGAGGAACGGAACTCCACTTAAATCCAGATTTGGAAGTAAAAGATTTTTCTTCCGTTTCATCAGTAATCTTTTCGGCATCTTCGTCAGAGGTGTCGGATTCACTTTCAGAAGAACTTTCAAAAGAAACATGATCTTCAATGTCCGATGTGTTTTGAATGTTTTCAAATTCAAAATCACTGTTTGACTCATCACTACCAGAGTCTTTCTCTAATAACGCTCGCACCTGCTCAGCGTTTAAAAATTTTTTGGGCATTTTTTTAGAATTGTGTAAATTTAAAAAGTAAGTAGGTAAACTTGATATCGTAACTGAATCTGCAATCAGAGCCTGCAATCTGTAATCAGAAAAAAGTAATTATGTAGCATCAACCCACTTACTTTTCAATAATAACTAACTAAATATCTAATCATCACGTCGTTTCCCGCAGGGGTACCTAGGCAGAGAGGACAGACCGCCAAAAACTCGGTCTTGGTACACACTCTTTGCCTCATTTACATTCATATATCGTCTCATATATATATATGAGACGATATATGAATATATATATACAGTCAAACTTGGTTATAGCGAGCACAAAAAACTAAATTTTCTCCTTAGAGCGATTACTCGTTTTATCCAAAATAGGTTTTCTAAAAGTCGTAAGTACCTACCTACCTGCCCCTACTATTAATATATGTGTAGTGTATTAGAAAATAACACTTTTATTCATAAAATTTATAATCAATGATTGTTTTTAATTTTTCGTTTTCCCGCTCCACAATTCCTTTCTCAAAACAATCAACACATTATAACTACCTTCACCTGGTTCGAGGCTTCCAAGAAAAATAACATTAAATTGCCAGTCGTAATATAATCAATAGCATGGGCATATTGTAATTTTACTCATTGCACTTACATCAGCCTTGCATTCTTTGCAGATTTCCACATTTCTCATACGATCAAATATGGTTTTACCACACATACTCCTCAGGGATCTCATATCAACAGCATTCAGTCTACTTTCATCATCATCATCTGCCAGTTCCATGCCTCACTGCCATACATCAGGGTAGGTACAAGCATTCCACTGTGGACTACTAGCTTCGCTTCTTTAGACAGCTTTTTGTTGGCGCCAACGGAATTCAGTCCTCCATTAATGGAGTTACCTGCATTTACCCATCTTTAGTAAAAGATTTTTCTTCCGTTTCATCAGTAATCTTTTCGGCATCTTCGTCAGAGGTGTCGGATTCACTTTCAGAAGAACTTTCAAAAGAAACATGATCTTCAATGTCCGATGTGTTTTGAATGTTTTCAAATTCAAAATCACTGTTTGACTCATCACTACCAGAGTCTTTCTCTAATAACGCTCGCACCTGCTCAGCGTTTAAAAATTTTTTGGGCATTTTTTTAGAATTGTGTAAATTTAAAAAGTAAGTAGGTAAACTTGATATCGTAACTGAATCTGCAATCAGAGCCTGCAATCTGTAATCAGAAAAAAGTAATTATGTAGCATCAACCCACTTACTTTTCAATAATAACTAACTAAATATCTAATCATCACGTCGTTTCCCGCAGGGGTACCTAGGCAGAGAGGACAGACCGCCAAAAACTCGGTCTTGGTACACACTCTTTGCCTCATTTACATTCATATATCGTCTCATATATATATATGAGACGATATATGAATATATATATACAGTCAAACTTGGTTATAGCGAGCACAAAAAACTAAATTTTCTCCTTAGAGCGATTACTCGTTTTATCCAAAATAGGTTTTCTAAAAGTCGTAAGTACCTACCTACCTGCCCCTACTATTAATATATGTGTAGTGTATTAGAAAATAACACTTTTATTCATAAAATTTATAATCAATGATTGTTTTTAATTTTTCGTTTTCCCGCTCCACAATTCCTTTCTCAAAACAATCAACACATTATAACTACCTTCACCTGGTTCGAGGCTTCCAAGAAAAATAACATTAAATTGCCAGTCGTAATATAATCAATAGCATGGGCATATTGTAATTTTACTCATTGCACTTACATCAGCCTTGCATTCTTTGCAGATTTCCACATTTCTCATACGATCAAATATGGTTTTACCACACATACTCCTCAGGGATCTCATATCAACAGCATTCAGTCTACTTTCATCATCATCATCTGCCAGTTCCATGCCTCACTGCCATACATCAGGGTAGGTACAAGCATTCCACTGTGGACTACTAGCTTCGCTTCTTTAGACAGCTTTTTGTTGGCGCCAACGGAATTCAGTCCTCCATTAATGGAGTTACCTGCATTTACCCATCTTTCAATATCTCTATCAGCCTTCCCATCTGAGATTGATATTCTCAAAATATCTCAAATCGAAAATTTATGCATCCAAAAAATAACCATGGGTGCCTTCCGTTGATTATGTGTTTACATTTTTATGTTTTTAATGATCTATCAAATAACGAAGATAAAATAAAATAAATAACAAAAACATCTTGAAATTATTATTTCACATAAAGAAAAGAATTAAATGATACCTTTTTGTTAATTATAATTAATGTAAGACTAAATTTAACGCTTCTTGAGGTGAATTTTCACAAAAACGGCGCTATTTAAATCATATGGTCATATTCTAATGCGTGAAAAACTAGTAGGTACTATTAGTACTACTAGTAGTACGATTATTCTATAAATTGTATGGTTTGAGCAATGGAATACATAATGTTTACATGAAAATAAATTTAGAATTAATATAATAATTTTTATCATAAAATAAAAGAATATGGGAACCAAATGAACATTTTGAGTAAAAACGCAAAAACAAGCTGCAATAATATGCAGTTATAATAATAATACACCGAGAAATTTTGACACTGATACCATCAATAAAAGCAAACTATTAAAATGCAATATTTTAATATTGTGGAGAATAAATAATGTTTATGAATGTAAGTAAGTCCAAAGTCATGGTATTTGAAAGAGAGAGTATGAAAACAGTGTGCAATATATTTGTGAATGATGAATACTTGGAGCAAGTGGATGAGTTTGTGTATTTGGGAAGTATGTTTACGAGAGATGGGAAGGCTGATAGGGATATTGAAAGAAGGGTGAATGCAGGTAACTCCATAAATGGTGGGTTAAATGCCGTAGGCGCCAACAAAAAGCTGTCCAAAGAAGCAAAGCTGGCAGTCCACAATGGAGTGCTGGTACCTACCCTGATGTATGGCAGTGAAGCATGGAACTGGCAGAGGAAGGATGAAAGTAGGCTGAATGCTGTAGAGATGAGATCCCTGAGGCGTACGTGTGGTAAAACCATGTATGATCGTGTGAGTAATGTGGATATCCGCAAAGAATGCAAGGCTGATGTGAGCGTAATGAGTAAAATTAAGAAAGGGACCCTCAGATGGTTTGGGCATGTAGAGCGAATGAATGAAGAAAGGAGCGTTAGGAGAATATATGACGCAAGTGTGAATGGTGTAAGAAGTAGGGGACGCCCGAGGAAGACATGGCACGATCAAGTGAATCAGATACTTGAGTCGGGTCATGTCAAGAGTCAGAAAAATAGAAGAGTATGTATGAGACGATGTATGAATGTGAATGAGGCAAAGAGTGTGTGCCAAGACCGAGTTGTTTGGCGGTCCGTCCTCTCTGCCTACCCCTGCGGGGAAACGGCGTGATGGTTAGTTAGTTAGTTAGTTAGTTAGTTAACACCCCTGAAACATATACTTTTATACGCCATTGCATAAGATAAATGTACTTACCAATCTGAAGACGCCCGTAGCACTGTGAAACTGGTCCGTTCCCAAAGAGAATTATTTAACACCAAAACACAAGTTAGCAATAACCGAAAACACTATTTATTCGCTGCAGTCTTCAACCATACTGTACTTTAAACTTTTGAGCAAGTTCTATCTTCCAAATTCCAACAAATTTTAAAAAATAATTGTCTCTTTCTGGTCTATTTGTATTTCATACGACAAACAGAGACGGATGCAATTTTAATTGTGTTCCTAAAATGTGTTGCTCATAGAATGTATAAGGACACCTGCGCCGGATGTTACCCAGACGAAATGGTCTGGACCGCCAAGTGAATATCTTAGTATTTCAAAAGGACATATGAGAAGCGCTGTGTCACCGATTCGGATTAAGTCCTTTCTATTAATAACTAAGATATTACTTACTATCCCTTAAAAATTGTCCAGTTACCGCCTCTCCCATTTCAATTCCGGTCAATCATTAAGTAAAGCAAAATGGTAAAGTGATAATAAGAATACTAGCGTGACTCAATTATAACGGTATAGCCCTTTTTATTACAATGCAAAATTTATCTTTCGGCTACCGGCTTCGGCAGGATCTTCGTCCAGTTCGTGGAAACGATTATAAAGTCCCGCCCCGTAAAAAATATTCTATCAGATTTAGATGTAATTTATTTAATATCTTAAAAAGTAGTAATGCGATATAATTTTTTTAAATGCAGATCGATGGCATCCTCAATTGGGGTTGTTGTGAGACTGAAGATATTGTGAACCTCGAAGGAGATGAGGAAGTTGGGAGAGTACTTGGCTCTTCAGATCTGGTTGCCAAACACTAATTGTAAAATAGTACAAATTAATTTTAGTAAAATTTATTTGAGCCCGCGACCTTCGGATTGCTAGTCGATAGCCTTACCCCTCGATAACGGAGGCCGTCATTTAGGAACGTTTTAAATTATGTTTTACATTTGAAAGTAGACGTTTATTACAATTTGGGAGGAGGGTATGTGCACCGCCGCCCCGGGAACCATTTATTGGATAACCTACACTTCTGCCATAGGTCTCCCCAAGTTGTTGGATATGTTTGGTGACTTATCAGGTGTGCCCGAGTTTATGGGGTGAGGTATGTGAGGGGCTTGGCGGCGGATGCGCCTGCCTAATAACTGCGAGGTGGGCCGGATCGATTAGTCCTCTTTCAACGCATGGCCTTGCAACGCAGTAGGAGAGTTGGATTCTTATGTATATCACTCAATCACACTGAACCCCAGATTACTACCCACCCATCATACCTATTTACTTCCCAGAACCCACTCTCCTTCCTTTCCTTCAAAATTCCCCCAACACAGCATTCACAAAGATGACATAGGCCCTGAGGGTTACGATTTTCCTCAGGGCCTCCTGAGTGGATATGTTGTAAAAAATATAAGAAATAAACAACAATCTCGCTAAACGTTGACGGTGACCTATGGTAGGGGTGTTGGTTATCTAATAAATGGTTCCCGGGGCGGCGGTACACATAATTGTAATAGTTCTCGAGGGCTCTGATGTACAGACATTATGGCTCCTGTTGATTGACGAACATATTCTAAAACATCGTTGGTTGGAATCGTAGCTTGAAATGACTTTAGCCATGTTTAGTAATAAACAAATTAGAATAGATTTTTTAGCAATCATAATTTAAAATTTGTAAAATTTAATTCTCACCAATCTAATCGCCGCAATTTTAATAGGCACATATTATGGATATTACGCTTTGTTTCAACTTAATCATTACAAGAAACTTACGTCGGGAGAGATGGTAAAAGATACATTAAAATAAAATTTTATTCAATCAAAGTTCAAAATTTCTCTTATAAAATGACCCAGACAAACCTCACCCTATGAACCCGAGCACCCCTGCTAAGTCACGAAACGTAGTAAATGATGTATTAAATTTACAATTTTTGTTTAATCAAGTTCAAAAGATTTTTTTAGCATGGATTTGACGTTTGCGAAAGTTCCATTTCAATATAAATACTCGTGAGGGAGTCTATCCTCTGTAAGTATAAAGTCATTTTCATAGAATATGGATGTACTAACAGGATCTAAAAAGTACGACAACGCGCGCGAAATTGGCGGTTAAGTTACAACGCATGCAAGCCGTCAAGTTTGTCAGAAATATATAGATCAACAAAATAAATCGTGTAAAATGTATATGCGACCGAAAAATGGGCGTGGCTTACAGCTAAATCTCGATGACACAAGTTGATCTGTAGGGATTTACATATGTATGCCAGCTTGGGTAATGGATCAACATATCCGGGGTGGATCAACAAATGCAAACGGATCAACAAATACCTGGCGTACCGTCGCGCGAGATCAACATAGTACGAGAGGGGATAAATATATATATATATATATATATATTGACCTCTTCCCGTAGTATGTTGATCCAGTAAGAAGTTGTTAGACTAAGTTGATCCACCTTTAACACCATATAACTTGGCAATTATGGAATACATCTGAATGAATTTACAACAGTGGTACAATAATTATCAATGTTGCCAGTTTGCCAGAAAAACCATTTGATGTACTGTTAGTAAAATTTTCAAAATTTGTATGGAAATCGGATGCATAATTTATGTTGATCTACCCAAATTGGCATACTTATGTTGATCTCATATATATTGATCTATTCCCGTAGTATGTTGATCTACCCAAATTGGCATACTTATGTATGTTGATCTCATATATATTGATCTATTCCCGTAGTATGTTGATCCAGGTAAGAAGTTATTAGACAAAGTTGATCTGTGTCCCTATATATGGTTTTACTAAATGAACCAATCAAGGGACAATCGGTGGACTGTTCATCACAAGGTTTTATGTGATTCCGTAATCTTTTATGATATTGAACTCAAAGTATTAGTCTCTAGAGTCGAATATCGCATGAAATGACTGTGAAATGGTACTGTTTCAAATCAAAATGACGTGTGTTGCTTGAATTGTTTATAAGAAATGTATGCGTATTTAGATCGAAACGAAAATTTCGCAAAAACAAATCCATAAAAAAATCATAACTTAGCAGGGGTACACGGGTTCATAGGGTGAGGTTTGTCTAGGTCCTGGCGGCGGATGCGTTTGCCCATCTACTGCGTGGCGGGCCGGATCGAAAGAAACTGGTTGAGGGATACCTTTCGACCATAAAAATCCAAAATGGCGGCAAAAGGAATAATGTTATGTAGGAAATTTTGAACCTGTATCTTTTACCATCTCTCCTGATTACGCTTCGTGACTTAGTATGGGAGGCCGGGTTCTTGGTTATAATGGGTAATTAATGGATGATTGGACGCGGTTGGAGCTAACTTAAAACTGTCCAAAGAAGCGAAGCTAGCAGTCCACAATGGAGTGCTGGTACCTACCCTAATATACGGAAGTGAGGAATGGAACTGGCAGAAGAAGGCTGAAAGTAGACTGAATACTGTAGAAATGAGATCCCTGAGGCATATGTACGGTAAAATCATGTATGACAAAATGTGCGTATGCTGTGTCTATTCTACAGATATTTTATTAGAGCCAGTTCACAGTAAAGTTGATGTTATCTATGTATTTAGTTCACAGTAAAGTTGATGTTATCTATGTATGAACGGGTCGTTTCTCCGACTCGTTTTACCGTAAGTCGGCTCGCATGTGGAACGAGCTATCAGCATCTGTTTTTCCTCGTCCATATAATTCGCGCCTCTTTAAGACCAGCATTAATAAATTCATTCCTACAGCCCCTACCTTAACCCGCCTCATAAAGCTGCCCAACCGGTTGGCGACATAGTTTCTATGTATTTAACGTGTAAAGACAGGGGCGCTCTAGTGAGAGGTGTCACATAAAAAAATTAAGTACCGCCGAATTTGAATATGGAGACTTACAAAAACTTCCGTCTGGAGCCAGTGAGACTATGGCATCCTCAAAGGTGACCTCAAAGGAGATGACGAGGAGGAAGGTGGGAGAGTACCTGGCTATTCAGATATAACCAAACACTAATTGTAAAATAGTGCAAATTAATTTTAATAAAATTTATTTGAACCCGCGACCTACGGATTGCTAGTCGAGAGCCACCTCAAGTAGTTTGATATGTTTGGTGACTTAGCAGGAGTGCCCGGGTTTATGGGGTGAGGTTTGTTCGGTTCTTGGCGGCGGATGCGCTTGCCTACCAAATGCGTGGTGGGCCGGATCGATTAATCCTCTTTCAACGCATCGCCTTGCAACGCAGTAGGAGAGTTGGAATCTTATGTTTATCACTCGAACACACTGACCCCCAGAATACTACCCACCCATCCATTCCTATTTCCTTCCCAGAACTCACTGACCTTCCTTTCTTTCAAAATACCCCCAACACAGCATTCACAAAGATGACATAGGCCTTGAGGGTTACGATTTTCCTTAGGGCCTCCTGTGTGGAGACGATGTAAAAAAATACAAAAAATAAACAACTATCTCGCTAAAACGTTGGCGGTGACTAATGGTAGGTGTATTGGTTATCTAATATATTGGCTCCCGGGGCGGCGGTACACATAATTGTAATAATTCTCGAGGGCTCTGATGTACAGACATTATGGCTCCTGTTGATTGACGAACATATACTAAAACATAGTTGGTTGGAATCGGTGATTGAAATGACTTTAGCCATGTTTATTAAAAAATAAATTGGAATAAATTTTTCAGCAATTTCAATTTAAAATTTGAAAAATTAAATTCTCACCAATCTAATCACCGCAATTTTAATAGGCACATATTATGGATATTACGCTTTGTTTCAACTTAATCATTACAAGAAACTTACGTCGGGAGAGATGGTAAAAGATACATTAAAATAAAATTTTATTCAATCAATGTTCAAAATTTCTCTTATAAAATGACTAAGACAAATCTCACCCCATGAACCCGGGCACCCCTGCTAAGTCACGAAACGTAGTAAATGATGCATTAAAGTTACATTTTTGTTTAATTAAGTTCAAAAGATTTTGTTGATCTCATATATATTGATCTATTCCCGTAGTATGTTGATCCAGGTAAGAAGTTATTAGACAAAGTTGATCTGGGTCCCTATGTATGGTTTTACTAAATGAACCAATCAAGGGGGCAATCGGTGGACTGTTCATCACAAGGTTTTATGTGATTCCGTAATCTTTTGTGATATTGAACTCAAAGTATTAGTCTCTAGAGTCGAATATCGCATGAAATGACTGTGAGATGGTACCGTTTCAAATCAAAATGACGTGTGTTGCTTGAATTGTTTATAAGAAATGTATGCGTATTTAGATTGAAACGAAAATTTCGCAAAAACAAATCCATAAAAAAATCATAACTTAGCAGGGGTACACGGGTTCATAGGGTGAGGTTTGTCTAAGTCCTGGCGGCGGATGCGTTTGCCCATCTACTGCGTGGCGGGCCGGATCGAAAGAAACTGGTTGAGGGATACCTTTCGACCATAAAAATCCGAAATGGCGGCAAAAGGAATAATGTTATGTAGAAAATTTTGAACTTGTATCTTTTACCATCTCTCCTGATTACGCTTCGTGACTTAGTAGGGGAGGCCGGGTTCTTGGTTATAATGGGTAATTAATGGATGATTGGACGCGGTTGGAGCTAACTAAAAACTGTCCAAAGAAGCGAAGCTAGCAGTCCACAATGGAGTGCTGGTACCTACCCTAATATATGGAAATGAGGCATGGAATTGGCAGAAGAAGGCTGAAAGTAGACAGAATACTGTAGAAATGAGATCCCTGAGGCATATGTGCGATAAAATCATGTATGACGAAATGTGCGTATGCTGTGTCTATTCTACAGATATTTTATTAGAGCCTGTTAAAAGGAGCTAGCAGCATTGATCCCCGGTGCACCGTGCACGTGCTTGATACTCGACGGACCGAGCGGAATACACGTTCACAGTTAAGTTGATGTTATCTATACATATATGAACGGGTCGTTTCTCCGACTCGTTTTATCGTAAGTCGGCTCGCATGTGGAACGAGCTATCAATATAATCCGGGCCTTTTAAGACCCGCATTAATAAATTCATTCCTACAGCCCCTACCTTAACCCGCCTCATAACGCTGCCCAACCGGTTGGCGACATAGTTTCTATGTATTTAACGTGTAAAGACAGGGGCGCTCTAGTGAGAGGTGTCACATAAAAAAATTAAGTACCGCCGAATTTGAATATGGAGACTTACAAAAACTTCCGTCTGGAGCCAGTGAGACTATGGCATCCTCAAAGGAGACCTCAAAGGAGATGACGAGGAGGAAGGTGGGAGAGTACCTGGCTATTCAGATATAACCAAACACTAATTGTAAAATAGTGCAAATTAATTTTAATAAAATTTATTTGGACCCGCGACCTACAGATTGCTAGTCGAGAGCCACCTCAAGTAGTTTGATATGTTTGGTGACTTAGCAGGAGTGCCCGGGTTTATGGGGTGAGGTTTGTTCGGTTCTTGGCGGCGGATGCGCTTGCCTACCAAATGCGTGGTGGGCCGGATCGATTAATCCTCTTTCAACGCATCGCCTTGCAACGCAGTAGGAGAGTTGGAATCTTATGTTTATCACTCGAACACACTGACCCCCAGAATACTACCCACCCATCCATACCTATTTCCTTCCCAGATTTCACTGACCTTCCTTTCTTTCAAAATACCCCCAACACAGCATTCACAAAGATGACATAGGCCTTGAGAGTTACGATTTTCCTTAGGGCCTCCTGTGTGGAGACGATGTAAAAAAATACAAAAAATAAACAACTATCTCGCTAAAACGTTGGCGGTGACTAATGGTAGGTGTATTGGTTATCTAATATATTGGCTCCCGAGGCGGCGGTACACATAATTGTAATAATTCTCGAGGGCTCTGATGTACAGACATTATGGCTCCTGTTGATTGACGAACATATACTAAAACATCGTTGGTTGGAATCGGTTGGTTGGAATCCACCCCGGATATGTTGATCCACTACCCAAGCTGGCATACATATGTAAATCCCTACAGATCAACTTGTGTCATCGAGATTTTGCTGTAAGCCACGCCCATTTTTCGGTCGCATATACATTTTACACGATTTATTTTGTTGATCTATATATTTCTGACAAACTTGACCGCTTGCATGTGTTGTAACTTGTAACCGCCAATTTCGCGCGCGTTGTGGTACTTTTTAGATTCCGTTAGAACATCCATATTCTATGAAAATGACTCTGTACTTAAAGAGGATAGACTGCCTCACGCGTATTTATATTGAAATGGAACTTTCAAAAACGTCAAATCCATGCTTAAAAAATCTTTTGAACTTGATTAAACAAAAATGTAATTTTAATGCATCATTTACTACGTTTCGTGACTTAGCAGGGGTGCCCGGGTTCATGGGGTGAGATTTGTCTAAGTCATTTTATACGAGAAATTTTGAACATTGATTGAATAAAATTTTATTTTAATGTATCTTTTACCATCTCTCCCGACGTAAGTTTCTTGTAATGATTGAGTTGAAACAAAGCGTAATATCCATAATATGTGCCTATTAAAATTGCGGTGATTAGATTGGTGAGAATTTAATTTTTCAAATTTTAAATTGAAATTGCTGAAAAATTTATTCCAATTTGTTTTTTACTAAACATGGCTAAAGTCATTTCAAGCACCGATTCCAACCAACGATGTTTTAGTATATGTTCGTCAATCAACAGGAGCCATAATGTCTGTACATCAGAGCCCTCGAGAATTATTACAATTATGTGTACCGCCGCCCCGGGAGCCATTTATTAGATAACCAATACACCTACCATTAGTCACCGCCAACGATTTAGCGAGAAAGTTGTTTATTTTTTGTATTTTTTTACATCGTCTCCACACAGGAGGCCCTAAGGAAAATCGTAACTCTCAAGGCCTATGTCATCTTTGTGAATGCTGTGTTGGGGGTATTTTGAAAGAAAGGAAGGTCAGTGAGTTCTGGGAAGGAAATAGGTATGGATGGGTGGGTAGTATTCTGGAGGTCAGTGTGTTCGAGTGATAAACATAAGATTCCAACTCTCCTACTGCGTTGCAAGGCGATGCGTTGAAAGAGGATTAATCGATCCGGCCCACCACGCATTTGGTAGGCAAGCGCATCCGCCGCCAAGAACCGAACAAACCTCACCCCATAAACCCGGGCACTCCTGCTAAGTCACCAAACATATCAAACTACTTGAGGTGGCTCTCGACTAGCAATCCGTAGGTCGCGGGTTCAAATAAATTTTATTAAAATTAATTTGCACTATTTTACAATTAGTGTTTGGTTATATCTGAATAGCCAGGTACTCTCCCACCTTCCTCCTCGTCATCTCCTTTGAGGTCACCTTTGAGGATGCCATAGTCTCACTGGCTCCAGACGGAAGTTTTTGTAAGTCTCCATATTCAAATTCGGCGGTATGATTTTTTTATGTGACACCTCTCACTAGAGCGCCCCTGTCTTTACACGTTAAATACATAGAAACTATGTCGCCAACCGGTTGGGCAGCGTTATGAGGCGGGTTAAGGTAGGGGCTGTAGGAATGAATTTATTAATGCGGGTCTTAAAGAGGCCCGGATTATATTGATAGCTCGTTCCACATGCGAGCCGACTTTCGATAAAACGAGTCGGAGAAACGACCCGTTCATATATGTATAGATAACATCAACTTAACTGTGAACGTGTATTCCGCTCGGTCCGTCGAGTATCAAGCACGTGCACGGTGCACCGGGGATCAATGCTGCTAGCTCCTTTTAACAGGCTCTAATAAAATATCTGTAGAATAGACACAGCATACGCACATTTTGTCATACATGATTTTACCGTACATATGCCTCAGGGATCTCATTTCTACAGTATTCAGTCTACTTTCAGCCTTCTTCTGCCAGTTCCATGCCTCACTTCCGTATATTAGGGTAGGTACCAGCACTCCATTGTGGACTGCTAGCTTCGCTTCTTTGGACAGTTTTTTGTTAGCTCCAACCTCGTCCAATCATCCATTAATTACCCATTATAACCAAGAACCCGGCCACCCCTACTAAGTCACGAAGCGTAATCAGGAGAGATGGTAATAGATGCAAGTTCAAAATTTCCCATATAACATTATGCCTTTTGCTGCCATTTTGGATTTTGATGGTCGAAAGGTATCCCTCAACCAGTCTCTTTCGATCTGGCCCGCCACGCAGTAGGTATTTTTTATGGATTTGATTTTTGCGAAAGTTTCGTTTCAATCTAAATACGCATACATTTCTTATAAACAATTCAAGCAACATATATTAGGGTAGGTACCAGCACTCCATTGTGGACTGCTAGCTTCGCTTCTTTGGACAGTTTTTAGTTAGCTCTAACCGCGTCCAATCATCCATTAATTACCCATTATAACCAAGAACCCGGCCTCCCCTACTAAGTCACGAAGCGTAATCAGGAGAGATGGTAAAAGATACAGGTTCAAAATTTCCTACATAACATTATTCCTTTTGCCGCCATTTTGGATTTTTATGGTCGAAAGGTATCCTTCAACCAGTTTATTTCGATCAGGCCCGCCACGCAGTAGATGGGAAAACGCATCCGCCGTCAGGACCTAGACAAACCTCACCCTATGAACCCGTGTACCCCTGCTAAGTTATGATTTTTTTATGGATTTGTTTTTGCGAAATTTTCGTTTCGATCTAAATACGCATACATTTCTTATAAACAATTCAAGCAACACACGTCATTTTGATTTGAAACAGTACCATTTCACAGTCATTTCATGCGATATTCGACTATAGAGACTAATACTTTGAGTTCAATATCACAAAAGATTACGGAATCACATAAAACCTTGTGATGAACAGTCCACCGATTGCCCCTTGATTGGTTCATTTAGTAAAACCATATATAGGGACACAGATCAACTTTGTCTAATAACTTCTTACCTGGATCAACATACTACGGGAATAGATCAATATATATATGAGATCAACATACATAAGTATGCCAATTTGGGTAGATCAACATACTACGGGAATAGATCAATATACACGGTGTCCGGAAACTCGTAGTACAAGCGGGGAACTGGAGAATCTACACCACATGGGGAACCCAAAAAAACATAAAGTTTTTTTTTTGAGCATTTTCAAAAAAAAAAAAAAAAAAACCAAAAAAAAAAAATTTTCGGCTATTTTAGGGTTAAAGTTTTTTCTGGTGTTTAGGGTTGAATAACAGATGTTTTAACCCTGCAGAGCAGAAATATTTTATGATTACACCGGGTTAAATGAAGGGTGATTTCAAAATAATGCTTCAAATCCGAGTTTCTTCATTTGTTTTACTTTCAAATAGTTTTAATTAGTTGGGTACTTTGATCTTCAGTAATAATTTATAAGAATTTGATTAAAAAAAAAAAAAAAAAAAAAAAAAAAATCAACTTCAAACTCGATTTACTCGATAACGAATGCTCAAATAAAAAAAAATTATACTACAAAATCGACTCCAAATGTGATGTAGATTCACCAGTTTCCCGCTTGTACTACGAGTTTCCGGACACCCTGTATATGAGATCAACATAAGTATGCCAATTTGGGTAGATCAACATAAATTATGCATCCGATTTCCATACAAATTTTGAAAATTTTACTAACAGTATATCAAATGGTTTTTCTGGCAAACTGGCAACATTGATAATTATTGTACCACTGTTGTCAATTCATTCAGATGTATTCCATAATAGCCAAGTTATATGGTGTTTAAGGTGGATCAACTTAGTCTAACAACTTCTTACTGGATCAACATAATACGGGAAGAGGACAATATATATATATATATATATATATATATACACGTATAAACACATACATACATATATATACATACACATGCATATACACATATAAATACATACGTACACACATACATATACATAGTTGCATACATACATACGCATACATACATGCATACATACATACATACACACACGTACATTTGATGTTAAATACAAATAATATGTAAGAGTGATAATGAATAAATGATGAATGTAATGTATTAAATTTAGAAAAGGGTTAATTATTACAATACTCTGTTAACAATTTTTTTTAAAAGCTCCTAAGGTACACGACAGGATATCAGCATCAAAATAAGTTTTATTATAATGATTGCAAGTTCTTAGTAAGAAAGAATTACAAAACATATGCTTTCACTAAAGCACGATACTCTTTGTCTCTAGAAAATCTGGTACTTAAATTCATATTACGTATTACCTACATGTTTAGATGTCAATTCAAACTGACAAAATCAGAGTAGATTCTCTTGAAGAAGCATCCATTATTTTATTGAAATTCCTTACAAAAAATATCCTTTCCGAAAGTAATAATGTCATCCTTTCAGGATTAAATTTAGTCCATTTATTTCTCTCATAAAATTTCGATTATCCGAATAACAAAAAACTTATAACTCCCATAAAAAATAAATCGGATGGTAATATGAACCTTACAATAAGTTATTGAAAAACGAAGATTTAGACCGAAATTTGTCCAAATTTACTTCCGACTTGTAAAAGCTGCCCCCATTTCTGTTTTTCGTCCAATGAACAAGCACGAGCAATATGTTTTTTTAGGAAAAAACATTACACGGTTCCATTTTGCTTTATGGAGCGATGCTGGTATTAAATCTAGATCTATGTAAATTAATTCTGAAATAAGAAAAATATGAAGTTTTACTTTCACCATTTTCTTCTAAGATAATTTTAATGTTCACAGTGTAGCACAGTTTTGATTAAATAGTGCATTAAGTTATTTCTCAGAACTTACTAATAACATATATACCAGAGTTAATTTGAATGAACATAGAATTTCATTTATAATAGTTTGACAAATAAATTTGAAGAGTGAATTAAACAGATGTTGTTATTATAGAACATCTTTATGCATTAAAAATATGTAATTCGAGTAGAAAATATTGAAATCTCACCTTTAATTAAGTAATCAATGACGGTAGAAATTCGATGGAACGCACATTCTGCAGCTGTCAAAATATTTACCGTTTTTGTGGTGGGAAAAAGAATTGCAACCAAGCGGAAAAAATAGGCACCACAAAAAAACGCAAGCTATAAAATTTTCTTTATTGCTACAGTTAGAGTAAAAAAATAATCACAAAATTCGTGTTAATTTGAATTAACACTGGTTATTTTTATTAAATAAACGTGGTTCTACGAATTAAACACATAAACATTTTAAATTTCCTGAAGGTCTACTTAATCGATCAAAAATAACTGAAAAATTTATAACAATAATTTATCTTAAAAGCTACTATAAATGGCTACAATCACTAGGTAAGTGTTTATAATGACAATAACAATATGTATATTATTTTTAATATTTTTTACAATTGTTGAAAAGAATGTGACCCTAATGGGTAAGTACGTGGTAATTTTTGTGAATTATAAATTGTAAATTTGGTGAAGTTTTTTTAGAACGTTAATTTTTTAAGTTAAGTATTTTTTGAAAATGTTTAAAAATATACAAGAGGTAAATTATAAAGCGAAATAATAATATACTAATACATAATCTAATTAAGCACATTAACTACTATACTAATGACTTGAAGCCTTGTCAGACCACGCTATGAAGGAGCTATATTCTTATGGCTTGACAGATTTCAGCAAATCACTCGCCATACATTCCCATTGGTAGTGTATGACGAGCGATATGTTGATAGGCCAAGCCATGATGCGTATAGCGTAATGTGTGTCCACTGTTACGTGTGTTCATTGCGTGCCCACTGTCAGTGTGAATTGTTTTTACTAATATTAATTGAGATAGCACTGGTCAACACATTTTTTGTCCGTTTAACGAAAGTAGCCAAATCTGACAGGAAATTTCACGCTGATTTCAGATATGTAATTAGTTTTTTTCTATCACGTCAGGTTTTTATGGGTTTTAAGTTTTACTTAAATGTGTATTTATTCATATTTATTCGTGAGTTATCATTGATTTTTTTTATAATATGGCAACACTAGGCTCGAATGTCATTTGAATGTCACAAACATGAAAGAGAACTATGACAACATGAAGTTGCTGCTAACAAAAATTAAATATGTAAAATACGAATGGAAAATATGTGGTGATCTAAAAGTAATAGGGCTCATGTTAGGACTGCAAGCGGGATACACAAAGTATTGTTTTTTTCTGTGCGAGTGGGACAGCAGAGACAGGAAAGACCAAGGACTGGCCTACAAGAAAGCACCTTAAACCTGGCACAAAGAATGTTCAACATGCTCCCTTAGTAAAATCTAATGATATCTTACTTCCACCCTTAGACAATAAATTGGGTTTGATGAAATTTTTTTCAAAGGCTTGTCTAAGGATGGAAATGGCATGATTTACTTAAACCAAAGGTTTCCTAAGATCAGCGACGCAAAAATGAAAGAAGTAATATTCGTGGGACCACAAATATGGAAGGTCTTGACCGATCCGAATTTCATAACAGTGTTAAGAACAGTCGAGCTAGCCGCTTGGTCAGCCTTCAAGAATGTTGTCGAGAACTTTCTTGGAAGTCTTAAAAGTGAAGACTATCAGCATTGTGTCTGAAATGCTCATGGCCTATAAAAATATGGGATGTAACGTGTCACTAAAAATACACTTTCTTCACTCTTATTTGAACTTTTTCCCCGAAAATATGGGAGATGTCAGTGGGGAGCAAGGCGGAACGATTTCACCAGGACATTGCGGCTGTGGAAAAGCGATACCAAGGAAAGTGGAGTCCACCTATGATAGCAGACTATTGCTGGACCCTGCAGAGAGACTCTCAAGATACTCACAAGCGCAAATCAGGAGCAAAAAAAAAATTGAATTAGTTTTGAAATTTTGTTAAGTAAGTACCCGTCATACTATGGAAGAATTATGTAAAAAAACATTGTTAAATAATAAAAAAACCTGACCTATAAAAAATGTTTTTTGTTTCATTTCGTGTTTATGGATACTAAATACATATAAAAAAATTAGCTATGCTTAAGGGACTGCACTTAAATTTTTTAAATGTTTTAGACCAGTGTAATTATTTATATATTTTTTATGCTGTAAGCTGATAATTACCTATAAATGTATAACCTTACCGAGATTTTCCTTTTGGCTGTAAAGGTCATGACGTCCCGACCAATTTCTCATTTCATCGATTTTAAAATCAATATTAATCTTAACCCTAATCGGTAAGGAGGAGCTACCCAATCGAGCGATTGGTATACTTTTACCATATTATTGAACTAATACCATTCTTCAAAATATTATAATTGAAACATATGAAACTGCTTACTGCGGCTTAAAGCCGATGAATCCACCTAGATTTCACCGTCCATCCAATATTTTTAGATACTATAAAATTGGAATTTATGTCGAGCGATCGTTTAAAAGGTTTTTTGAAAATTGTTCCAAATCTCACAACACAATCAATTTCAATTCAACACAATTCACAATTCCACAATACGACGACATTCAATTTGGGGTAATTGTCAAATTTCAATCCACTATTTTAGTTCAATTTTAGGCAAACGATCCTTTTGCAGCGACAATATAACGTATGTTGAAAACTTTTCATCTCACTGCCAATTGGGTAGTTTATTTTGAAGACTACAATCTTCTATCTTGCTAGGTAAGAATTTGAAGGAAAGATAGGAACAAGGAAGATTCCAATATTCTAGACAAGACCTTGGGATATTGAATAGTCCCAAGCTGTTTCAATAGTATTCTGTTTATTTAATTAAATTTTTTAAATATATTTTTTACGCCTATTAGGGCTTTTACATATATATAACAATATTTACGTAATTATTCTCGTAAATAGTGCAAAAAATGACTTAAATGTTTAAAACACTTGCACAAAAATAAATATAAAGTAAAAATATTATTGAATTTGATCCACACAGTATGTAGGTACAAAATATTAACAAATCAAAAAAAAAAAATTCTTTCAGCCGACAAAATACGGTTAGTGTGTTAGTCAATTTAAATAGCTTTATGAGAATATTCCCCTATTTGATGAAAAAAAGTTCAATAAGGTATGCTTATATATTGAAATCGATGTACTTAATATATCAACAACGAGTATTTGTTTCCTAGCTGAGTGTAATATTGGGACGTTGATGTAGAATTGCTACAATAATATATTATAGTAGGTACTGTCTTGTAACTGACCTGCTTGGAGTATGAAAATAGATTACATATAATAAATCGGGGGTATCAAACCGTGGAATTGTATTCTATATGACTCCTTACTAGTGACATATATGTAGATAGTGGTACGCCACTACTTGACTCAAACATTATTCTAGAAGTTTCCAAACAAGCTTCTTGGATTTTCTTTAATTTTTTTAATTTTTGTTTCTGTAGCAACTGGAATGTTCGAGAATGTTTTATTTTCTACCTAGATAAACGACAACGTGAACGAAATGGTCAGTACAGTACCACCAACCGCGACATCGAGATCGAATCATTTTGCCTACGTGACGCGCTTCGGAACATTCTCGAACCTTCATTTCGTAAATCATTTTGTTGTATTTTCGACGTTTATTTACTGTTTTCGGATGTATTATTAAAAACCGACTCAGCCAAATTTCGTAGTTATTTATTAATAAAAAGAATACCGAACATAAAGACGTATATAATGTGTTTTCCAATATTGACATTATTGAACTCACTAGATAACCTTAAAATAAACATTTTCAAATTTTATTAGTTATTATTTCTATATTCTCGATAAAGTTAAAATGGTGGAACCTGCAAACAAACTGCCCTGTGGCAGCATTATGTGACTAATTTATTGTAATTATTAAAATACTTGTAATTTCTTGATTTTATAATAAATACAATATATAAAAATAAAATTTCATACGATAAAACCATTTTTTTCGTTTGAAAGGGTCAATTATCGTGCCAATATTTTTTTCTGTAGAAAGCTCCGTGTCTTTAACTTCTCCGGAATTATTCACATTTTTGATGTATGCCCGTATTTCGGCTAGTAATTCCGGGCGAGATATGCAAATCAATAACCGCTTCGAATGATAATCTTCCGCTCGGGAAGATACCTCCAGATAAAAGTTTTCTGAGAAATTTGCCTTTTGATATATTGCGAATAACCGCCGCCATATTTCACCTTCTCTTAATATATTTCAGACTAAAGAGTTAATAAATTTCTTAAAATATAGACGCATAATAATAATGGTGCGCCGCTAAGGATTTCGGTAATCGTGAAATGTGTTAATATTACCACATCACATTATTATTTAAAAAATTTATTGATCTGGAAACTAATTCTGGAAAAGAATTTGAAAGCGGAGAATAATCAAATCTATACAAATTTATTATCCTTTTTGTGAATGAGAACTTTTAGTAGACAAGCAAGATCCATTTAATATGTTCGCACATTTTTTGTTTTTTTTCCCTCATCGAGTGATTACAAAGAATTCGATTCTTTATGATTTCAATTTACTTATTATTGCTAGCTTTTTATATTATTTACATTGTATTACAATTTACTTGTTTTTGCTATCTAATAATATTATTTACACTGTATTTCAATTTAATTTTTATTGCTAGCTAACCTTATGATTATCACTGTATTTTTTTTAATTAATACAATTCTATGAAAAAGTTAATGTAATTTTTCAATAATGAATAATAACATTTTCTTGATTAGTACATACGATTACTTTCACATGGAGAAAAATGAGTACTGCTGATTTATTAAAATCCTATTAAAAAATTGACAGCATGCCATTTCCTAATAAACTATCAGTACTTTCATAATATATCGGAACACGTGTTCACACAGCAGCGCTTATCCTGATATTATGTAATGACGAAATTAGAAAATATTAGAATTTTTATGAACACCTGTTCCGACGTCGCCAAAACACATTATGGCAATCTTTAAAATCAATCGTTAAAAGCCTATAGTCCCGATTTCAACATGAATGCAAATAGTTTGAAGAGATTTTAAATAAATTCGCAATATTTTATATCAATAATTTTTATCACCTCTGCCCCATCTCATACCTTTTCCGAACGTACCCCAATCGGGGAAGCCATAGTTTTTTGTGATATGTTCCAGATACTTTCTGCATCGCCCTGGTTAAATACCTCCTTTCAGAATCGAAACATTCTATCTGAATTATCTTTCTAACTTTCTTGTATTCCGTCTCATTACTTCTCCAACCCCTTCAACTTCAGAACGTACCCCACAAGGAGAAAACTTACTTATATGAAATATTGTTAATATATTATCAAATTACTAGCTGACGTGGATCCGGCTTTGCTCAACTTTTCTCTACATTCTATAAATATAATATGAATTTATTATATACATAAACCTTGCAGAAGAATTTTTTTAAATGATAGTGAAAACCCTATCAAAATCCGTTGCGTAGTTTAGAAAAACTAAGCACAGGAACAGTCAGACGCAAATAGCGACTTGATTTTATACTATTTAGAGATTCTGTTTAAATGGAACTGGAAGCCTATAACGAATGATTTTCAAATATCATTAGAAACTTTCAGTAAAATACGTACATATATGTTATTTAGATGTCAGAATACGTGTTCTTCAAAATTATAATAGTTTCGGATACCGTCCATTATACAGGGTTCTCCAATAAGAGGTGTTATTTTGAATAGCCCGCTATTTCGGTAGATGTTACTTTTGAAGCTGTCATTTTTTGACGTTTGACAAGTAGAAACTACGCCATTAATAAAAATGGAACAATTCACGCTTCAACAACGCATTGAAATTATTAAAATTCACTTGAGTGAATCAAATGCAAATAATCTTGAGTGATGAGGCCCATTTCCACCTCGGTGGCTTCGTCAAAAAGCAAAATTGTCGCATTTGGGGCTCGGAAAACCCAAGAGTTATTGTTAAAAAGCATCTTTATCCTTAACGTGTGACTGTTTGGTGCGGTTTATGGTCCGGTGGAGTCATTGGACCTTACTTTTTTGAAAATGAGGCTGGAGCAACAGTTACGGTGAATGGATTGCGCTATGGAGAGATGATTAATGATTTTTCATGGCCGAAATTATATGATATTAATCTGGACAACGTTTACTGTCAACAAGACGGCGCTACGTGCCACACAAGCAACTAAACCATTGATCTTTTACGATTGAATAACAAAATAACACCTCTTATTGGAAAACCCTTCGGGGGAAAAAATTCGGGACAAGAGCACCTGCGTGAAATATGCGATTTGATTCAATTTCGCGTGGTAAAACTCTATCAAAACGGACTAATTTGTTAATGTTCTACTTTAAACATTAATAATCTACAATCTTCTAATATCAAAACAAAATATTAACTTAAGAATTAATGGCTTAAATAAATTGAGTTGATGTTTTCCATCGAAACGCTTTTTTACAATTTTTTCGTGGCACTAAGTAATTTATCACTTTATTTTAACCATTTATTTACTTTTCCTGCTTCGTGCAAAAAACTAGCGCTCAATTTATATTATTCAACTAGCAAACCCGTGAAAAATCACGGCATTTAATAGTAAGTAATTCCAGTCAATTTTTTTATGAATGTTTACCATCTTACTTACTTGCAATTACCACTATTTTTTTGAAAATTATTTACACTGTATCAATTTCACAGTTTAGATAATAATTTTTTAAATTTTGCATTTTTCATTCCCCAACAAAACAATCGAAATCGGGCCAGGTACACGCACCATGGTTTTATAAAGGTCAATCCCATTCAGTTAAAATTCTGGTAAAAAAAATACTGCTTTCCTCAAAAAAATGCAAAATTCAATGAAAGACTCTGGAACAGTCACTTTGACAGTCGGACATCAACTAAAAAAAGATAGTGCTCGTAGTCTACAGTGCGCTACAAGTTTTGGCTGAAATCTCTTGGCTACCAAGGCAACTAGTGCATCATAGAGGACAACATGTCTGTGAAACGCTCCATTTCACCCTTACCTACTGAAATGGCATTGAATTTGCTGTCCTCTTCACAGTTCTCGTATCTGAAAGGGTTAACATGATGTCCAAAAAATATATTACGCAACAATCACAATTTTGTGATTTACCACGGGACTATGACGGCCGGCATAGTCCCGTGGTAACGCATTGGACTGCCATTCCGAAGGTCGCGGGTTCGAACCCGGCGTGTGCAAATAAATTTTATTTGATTAATTTGTGTTATTTCACAATTAATTAATTAAAATAATATATAGTATATTTGCGGCACGTTCCAGAGTGGAAGATACTAGCAGTATCGCCCTGGTGTAAGACCACCATTCAGAATTGAAACGTTGCTCCAAATGGCTTTAGCCGTGTTTAGTGACTAGATCTGAATAGCCAGGTACTTCCCCACCTTCCTCTTTCCCTTCCCCACTTACCTTCAGCCTCACAACATCCCCCAATTGGGGATGCCATTGTCTCACTGGCTCCAGACGGGAGCAGTTGGGACTCTTGTGAGGTATTCACTATAAAAATAAATAAAAAAATTATTTGAGACAATCTTGTAAAATATTCGATATTTGACATTAATTTCATTATGTTTAATTGGATAACCAATAACCGCCCTATAATTCTCTTTGTTCAATAAATAAAGCTTTCGGAAAAAATATCAAAATTCCAGGTACCGGCCAGAAACACAAGACGAAATGTAACACTATTCTATAGTACATACACAACCAATTATCAGACACTCACTAACCAATAGGATACATGATCTAGGCAACAGGTTTGGGGGTACTATTGATGTATTTAATGGGACAATTTATAGAATTAAGCGTTATATTTTCCAGCACTTCGTTGAATCCTACAAATTATAGTAGCGTTGGGAATTTAGTTTCAGTGGTTTGTCTTAAATGTAGTATTGTTCAAGTTGATATTTTATTTAATTTTATTGTTACTTTTACTGATATTGTTTCACATTTAGTTTTATTGTTACTCTTTGTATTATTTTTCGTTATATTCTCACTATACTTGTAATCACAGTTTCATATTTTTGTATTTGAAGATCTATTTTGTCCTAACTTTATAATGGAATACATCTACATACTGTTCGTATTTCCTATACAATACATCTCCGCATTAGGTACACTGTATCATGTATCTAAAACACTTCATTTTTAATGCACTTTAACATAAGAAACTTCTGTGGCTTGACTTCAGTTAACTTGTATATTTATATCTATTATTGTATATTATATAAAAGCTGTTTGTTTCTTACAAAAATAAATAAATAAATCACGTTTATGTGAAAGCCTTTTTAGACGTATAAATAAATAAATCAATTTATTACAAAAATAAAACCTTTTTAAACGAAACGAAACGAAACGTTAAAAAGAAAACACATTAACTCCCATAAAACACATTAATTCCCATACTGTTAGTATTTTTTATAAAATACATCTCCGCATTAGGTACACTGTATCATGTTTCACTTTTATGTGAAAGTCTTTTTAGACGTACATATAAATAAATAAATCTATTTATTACAAAAATAAAACCTTTTAAAAAAAAGAAATACATTAATTCCCATACAACTATTTTTTATGCAATTTAATAATAATACTTTGAAGCTAATACAGGTTTTGTGAAAAACAGATGGTACGGCTGCTTGTTTACCGGTTCTACCTTAACATTTTGTTTGAACAATTGTATAAGGAGCAGAATTGTACAGCATATTATATTCATAGAAAAGTGAGAAATATTATTTGTAATGCGTCAACACCAAGTATTATCAATAATCTGCGGAGTAATAGTTATGGGCTAATGATTTAGACAGTGTAAATAGAAAAATATATAAATTAAAAATAATTTTATAGATTCGTTCATATTTCCTTTAATATTTACATTTTTAAATAAAGACAAACATTCCCGGGTTACAAATAACCTGAAAATATTTTAAAAGCTTCTAGTACCACACCAGTAAACGGAAACTGTTGCTGGTGATTTTTTAATATTTTTTTAAATCGGTACAATATTTTACATTTCATGGTACAATCTAGTAATGTTGGTCTCACTGGGTGGCTTACCCGTACTGAGGCCTCCATTTTATAGTACAAAAAAAATTACGTAATACATTTAAAGAAAATAAATATAATGTTGGTGAAAAAAAAACATAAGATTAAGATAAATTTAAGCTCAAAATATAGATTTAAAATTAAAGTAAAATAAAATTAATTAAAGTTAAAATCGGTATATCGGCCCTCAAGTATGATAAGAATGTTTGAATTAATCGAAAAATACTAGAAAAGCCAAGGAATAACATTTAATTCGTAAATTATTTATTATTATTAAAAATACAATCATTTCGATTGTTTCCCGAAGATTTTCAACGCCATTGGAAAAAGTGAGATAGCGAACTTAGTAACCCGTATGTATAAGGACAACCTAGGACAGTAGGCACACAGCATTCCGTATTCCTCTTAATGTAAGCGAGTAAGCGTATCTTGTCATCTCAGTCACACCTATGATGTAGAATGCAATATTCTATGCAACTTTTAAATACGAAAACACTGCGTTTATTTCATTCTTTCACGCATATTCTTTGAATGTCTATCTTTGTCATATATGAACAATGTTTGATTGAAGAATTCACTGGAAACATAAGAGCGTTTCTTACTTGCCAATTTTTTTCTTAATTTTGTGAGACAATAACAAATCTATATGTACTGTAACGTCAGTGGTTAAACCTAATATTTTAATTTGTAATCTTATTAGAATTCACTAAGTTTCAATGAGAAAATCATATGACTTGAAAACTTTAGTAATAATAGTAATAATATATTTATGTTATATATTGTCTGTTTGTGAGTGATGTGTGTTTTATATTGGTTTTGTGTGTTACGTGTAGGTTTTATTATTTTATGTTATGTTATTTTGGTAATATTGTCTTTTCCATCCATTTTGCAATTTTGTGTCTGAACTTTTTTTTTCTCAATTTTATTTTCAAGTGCTTTTATAGCATGATATTGATAGTATCTTTGTCCAAAGCTTGTATTTACCGTCGGACATTTTATGTTTTCTTTGTACGCTTGTCTAACTGGTCTGTTAGTGATACTTTGTGTATGCTTATGTTTTGTGTGTGTTGTGATGGAGGACTACGTCTGGGTGGGACGCAATGTCAACTCAGCCACCGACCGGTCATCTACCACATTTTTAAGTTTTTAGTGTTAGGTTTCTAATTTTCCTCAAGTGCAAAGTTGTTTTTTAGTTTCTTAAAAACGACTGGTACATAATATTCTATACTTATTAGATATTAGTGGGATTTTAAAACCTTTTCTTTAAAAACTTCCAACCTTTTCTTTGTAAAACGTGTGCCCTAGTGTTTTTTTTATATTTACTTTCTCCACAGTTACTGCAACTAGAAAAGTCCTTTCATTGTAAATACTCCCTTCCAATAAAACAATAGTTGTACATTTATTATTTATTTATTTACTTTTCACACCTACTGAGATGGGCAGCAAATGATTTCTGTAACTAAATAAAAATAAAAAAATATTTTTTTTTAAAACATTACTTTTCCGTACATATTAGGTGTGACAATTTTTTTGACGAAAGCAATTTGTAAATTTTGTATTTATAAGTATTGCTTGTAATTTCTCATCTTCGTATCGAAGGATAGATTCCACCAGATAAATATATACATAAGTTGCTTATCCTTTAAAAAAATAACTGGAATTCGCCTGCAACTTAAATATTTCTCACGGATCGACAAACTTCTTTGTAGTTATCAAGTCCAATTCCTGATGATATGATTTGTTTAGTCCTTAGCCATAATTCCATTCTAAAACACGGGTTTCGGTATTTTTACTTCTTTTTAGTTGATCACCGGACTGATCATTGGACAAATATCTACCAATATCCATTAAATCCACCTATGTATTAACAGACTTAGCATTTCAAAATAAATTAAACAAGACAAAATAAGAAAAAGAATGTACGAAACAAGTTTTATGCTCCGATAGCGATGACTTCTGAGGTTGTCAGAACGCGCCAATCAACAGTGACTCAACTGTAACGTTGCTACATTGACCATTATTCACACTTATAGAAAGTTTAGAAACTATCTTTTGACGCTTGTCACAAATTAGTAATACTGCCCCTCCCATGACCTTTTTATACTACTACTTTGCTATATCCCTACCAACCTTATAGTGCTGGCTAACGGATGTATTATTTTAATGTATCTATTGTATTCAATGTCTCAAATTTATATTTACACGTCCTATAAATTTCACCAAAAACACAAATCGCTCGAGCCAGAGACATACCACATGCGTGTTCACAGTTCACAGTCCCTCACTGCAAAACTAGACTGGGCCAAAGGCACATCAACTATATTGCCCCAAAATTGTTCAATTCTTTACCCAATTCCATCAACATGTGTCAAAACCTGAACTTATTTAAGAAATTTTTTTAAAGTTAGATAAGAAATAATTTCGAAGAGAGTAACTTTTTTCTATAATTTAATCTATCTGTTTCTAAATAACTAAAATACCACATGTCTTTCTGTAAACTAAAGATTAATTTCTGTAAATCAAAGAAATATACATACATCTATGTTTTATGTGTGTGTGTGTGTGTGTGGGTGTGTGTGTTTGTGTGTGAGGGTGTATGTGTGTGTGTTTCTGAATGTTATTTTTAATTGTCAAGTCTCTGACAGCCCTGAATTGTTGAAGCTACTTTGGCATACCCGCCGGCCATAGTGGCCAAGTGGAGATAAATTTGATTGTAACAATAAACTCACTACTATTTGCGCTATTATGATATTTTGCTAGATTATATCTGTTGGCAAGTCACCTTTTCGGTATATTTTATCCTGTTTAAATGAAGTGCTTTCTATTATTGTAACATTCTATGCCTTAAGAAAATTTCAGCTGTATCGCATTCCATGTCGTTTTGTATACATATTGTTGTGTTCTTAAATGTAATACTAATATTCACCTATGTACCACTGTGTACTTATAATCTCGTGTATCACATTATTGCAAAAGCCTTTTATGGCGTTTAATAAATAAATAAACCTTTTCTAGTTGTACTAACTAAAATAACACAATAATGTCACCTCTTGCATGTTCATTTAATATTGTTATCTTCAGCATTTTTAATTCTTCAATCTACTTACTTCAATATTTACTAAGTTCTACTATTCGTTATTGCTATATATAAAGCCCATGAAAAAAAAATATTAATATAACATTATCTGTAGATGAAGATGAAGCAAAATGAAGGATTTTCCAATGAGAGGTGTTATTTTGATTAGCCCGCTATTTCGGTAGATGTTATTTTAGAAGCTGTCGTTTTTCAACATTTGACAAGCAAAAACTACGTTTTTTTTAAATGGAACGGTACACGCTTCAACAACGCATTGCAATTATTAAAATTCACTTGAGTGAATCAAATGCAAATCATCTTGAGTGATGAGGCCCATTTCCACCTCGGTGGCTTCGTCAACAAGCAAAATCGTCGCATTTGGGGCTCGGAAAACCCAAGAATTATTGTTGAAAAGCCTCTCTATTCTCAACGTGTGACTTTTTGATGCGGTTGAACCTTACTTTTTCGAAAATGAGGCTGGAGCAACAGTTACGGTGAATGGAAAGCGCTATCGAGAGATGATTAATGATTTTTTATGGCCGGAATTAGATGGTATTGATTTGAACAACGTTTTCTTTCAACAAAACGGCGCTACGTGCTACACAAGCAACGAAACCATTGATATTTTACGAATGAATATGAAAATAACACCTCTTATTAGAAAATCCTGTACATCAGTTAAGTATATCATAATTTTAGACAAATTTCGTAAATAAACTTGGGTCTTGTGAAAAAAATACTGCCATTTTACAGCAATCCACGGGTTTCTCTTGAATTCCAAAACATAATCACAAAATGTGCATAACCCTTTCACAGAATTCTATGAATACAATAATATTAGTAACATCTATTGAAACCCCTTGCCGTGTTTCATCCGTAAATAATGCTTCTGATCGTTCATGTGAAAATAACCTTTTGATCGTAGATTCACTAAAGTGGATCAGTTTTAGGTCATAGAAAGAAACCACCTTCCTAAACTGATGGCGCGTTAGTTAATATTCGAACGAGTGCCTTTTAATTGCGAATTAATTTATTCACGACGCATGATACCTTAAATATTGAATTAAAAAATAAGTATGTTATATAAAATATAGAATGCACATCATCAGACATAAGTTCATAATATATATTCTTTCAATTTATTTTAATGTACGAGTTTTCCAATAAGAGGTGTTATTTTGATATTCAATCGTAAAAGATCAATGGTTTCGTTGCTTGTGTGGCACATAGCGCCGTTTTGTTGAAAGTAAACGTTGTCTAGATCAATACCATTCAATTTCAGCCATGAAAAATCATTAATTATCTCTCGATAGCGCAATCCATTCACCATAACTGTTGCTCCAGCCTCATTTTCGAAAAAGTAAAGTCCAATGACTCCGCCGGACCATAAATCGCACCAAACAGTCACGCGTTGAGGATAGAGAGGCTTTTCAACAATAACTCTTGGGTTTTCCGAGCCCCAGATGCGACAATTTTCTTGTTGACGAAGCCACCGAGGTGGAAATGGGCCTCAAGTGAATTTTAATAATTTCAATGCGTTGTTGAAGCGTGTATCGTTCCATTTTTATTAATGGCGTAGTTCTACTTCTATTTCTAATTCTATTGGAAAACCCTGTATTTTACATAAATACTAACTCACACGTATAAAATATCAATCGTTATTTTTTTTCTTATTACTACATTGAATTTATAATAATTATCATTTAATTATATACTACTTATATTCTCTTTAACTCTATACTGGTTATTTTCTTTTAAATTATATAATATATATTTCTTTTATTATCTTCTATATTTAATCTTGTTATATTATTTTAATGTACTGTTTATATAATTAACCACAACAAGACGGGCATGTGCCTAACTTGGTGGTCTTAACATTCTTAATAATTGTAATAACCATTTTAATGAATAAAAAAAAAATGTACTAATTTCAGTAGTGGGTAGATTTTATGTCTGTGGGTGATTGTAACTTTAGTTTAATGAAATCGGATTTGTTTTGAATTTAAGTGACATTTTCAAAATTGTAATTTATGTGTCAAGAATTCAGATTTAATTTGATAACTTACATAACAACAAAAAATATTCACGAAAAATTGTGTTATTAAAAAAGTTGCTGCTGTAAATATTTTTTCGTTAATATTTTTTCTCGATCATTCCGCCGCAATTGTCCTTGTCCTGATATTTTTCTCGATCATTCCGCCACAATTGTCCTTGTCCTGATATTTTTCTCGATCATTCCGCCACAATTGTCCTTGTCCTGATATTTTTCTCGATCATTCTGCCACAATTGTCCTTGTCCTGATATTTTCTTTACGTGAACTTTTAGTTTTAATTATTGTTCTTATAGTATTTATGATATCCTGTCTTTAAATGACATCCTCAACCACCAGAATATAAATGTTTGCTCCATAAAATAAATGTTTTTCTTATATTTCAGTGCTGGAACCTACCCTGATGTACGGAAATGAGGCATGGAACTGGCAGATAAAAGATGAAAGTAGACTGAATGCTGTAGAAATGAGATCCGTGAGGCGTATGTATGTTAAAACCATGTATGATCGTGTGAGAAATGTGGAGATCTGCAAAGAGTGCAAGGCTGATATAAGTGTAATGAGTAAGATCAAGAAAGCAGAGCGAATGAGCGAAGAAAGAAGTGTAAGGAGAATATACGATGCAAATGTGAATGGTAGCAGAAGTCTGGGACGCCCGAGGAAGACATGGCACGACCAAGTGAATCAAATACTTGAGTCGAGCCATGTCAAGAGTCAGAATAATAGAAGAATATGTATTTTTGCTGTATATAATAATATCAGGACACTAGCTTACCAAAATTCTCCGATTCCGAGACTTCACAATCTCGGAAACAAATATTCTGATCTGGGTGATATATTCCATTTGAAAACTAATCAGTATGAATGTTGTATATTCTATCACTTTTATTCTTCTAGACACAAATATACCTATGTACCCATATAACTTCTCCGCTATTTACTATTTTGTTTTGTTGAATCTTTTAAACTCAATTATATGCGTGAGGATTCATTTTTGCCATTATGTTTACATTCTTCTTTATTGTATTAATTTTTAAGTGTTTACTCTGATACAAAATGCTTGTATTTTTTTTTAAAGAAATGCCCACTAGGGCGTATAATAAATAAATAAAAAAATATAATTTTCTTTAACATTAAACATTATTATAAGTACATCAATATACGAAAAAAGAAGAAGAGGTAAAGTCAAAAGGGGAAATCCATTTTTTTTGGCTGTACACTACACATCTAATCCGTAAAAATGTACACTATCGACTTTCAAAAAACGAATACATAGGTAAATAATATTCACGATGGTTCAATGCTAGTAAAAGTAACACAGAACGAATATAAATAGAGTAGGTCCCAACTGCTCGGATCCAGCGGGACTTTGGGGTCGACAATAATTATGTTGACAAGGGTAGTTGAGTAAGCTGATTATTTATAAAACAAGTTGTTATTTTACTATAGATAAAATTACTTTAAAAAATCTGCGTTCAAAATGGTTAACTCTTATTTGCTATTATTTTCCCTGATACAAAAGACAATAGTCAATTAACAGCCACAAGTCCTAATGAACCCACTTTATGTACAGTCTACAAGACATCATTATAGACTCAATGTTTACTGAACAAGGGTTCAATCCCGATAGGAATTAAAGTTAGTCCGAATCAGTCGGTGGATGCGGTCAGACATCCGTAATCCCATTTAATCCCAATGATTGAACAAATTAAATTCAGTCTCTAACCAATGATAGAAGAAATAAGATGTCGCTGGGGAAACTGAAAGGAATGAAAAAGAGTGCTGGCTGTTTTGCGAGAAAATTTAGTTGTGATACCTACGCAAGTGTTTTGAGGATAATAAAAAATACTTATTTATTTTTAATACCATTTTTTTATAATTTTGACAAAAGTGTGACGAGTTGACTATTTTATTGCTTGTTTGTTTTTTCATATACAAAAATAATGTGTCTAATTACGTAGGTACTTCATAAAAAAGATGACCTTGTACTTTTAAATGAAATTATTAATAATTCCATTGACAACCCTGAAATTCTCGCCAAAACAAAATTTTACGTACCGACTAGAAATACGAGGCAAATGCTACATTTTTCTGTGACAATTTTAAAACCAACTATGAAGCTCATACACCTATAAATAGACTACATCATTTTGGAAATAAATTTGGGAATATTGTAGACACGTTTAAAGATTCCGTATTAGTTATAAAACGAAATCTTTTTAATCATTTTACTGATATGTATGAATTCACAACTCCGTAGTGAATACACTTTTGTTTTTATATTTATATGTTCCTTAATACATATTAGGCTTTACGTAATACACTATTGATTTGAATTTACCTTAATTTAATCAAAAATCATAATTTATTGTAAACTATGTAACACAACTGTATTACTTGTTAATTAGGGCGTAAATAAATAAATAAATCACAGATTTTTATGCAAGCCTTCTCACTGACTTAGGGGACTAAAGACTCTAATAAAGGGGCTTCTCGAAGCTGACATTTTAATTTATTCCGACGTATTCGTAACTACAATATCTTCTTTTCACACTGATACCCACAAATGTAAGTTATTTATGTTTAAAATTAATAAACACAACCTTACCATTAAAATGTTTTACGTGAAACGGTTTGAAAAATATATAAATCTTTTTTCAAACATAAAATTAACGTTAAGCACCTGATTTAATTTTTTTAGACGGTGAATTATTAACTTCCCGAGGTATTTATAAAGAAACATTTGAGATTTGAATAGTACTTTATTAATTAAAACAAACCCCGAGGATTGATAAATTTTCCAGGACAATCTGCTATAGCAAATTTGACCCTTAGTCCGTCCAATACGCTTTAATATTATTATTAATAACTTGTTCGCTTATTATCCCACTTTATTTAAGAGTATTTGGTAAAGCAAATTCGACCGTAAGTCCGACAAATACACCAGTGCCGCGCGACGAATATTTTTGTTTACATCTTCTTCACTTACGTCATTAAGATTCCGACTGTACTTTAGTTGGGTACTTAGCTAGGTCAGCGAAAAAAACGCGAGACGAATCACTAATCACGGAAAAGGAAGGAAGAAACCGCAAACGCCGCGAAACATCATTTGCGGTTGTTTCGTTCCTTTCCCGTAATTCGTGGTTCGGATCGCGCTTTTTTGTCTTTTTTTACGCATCCTAAGAGAGAAGGATGTGTAGATTTAAAATTTTGAAAGAATTGATATGAAATTATTATGCTATATGAATATGAATAAATTGTTTTCGTCGTTTGAAAACTCAATTCTTTAGAGAAATGCATAACATTACAACATTTTACCGACGATTTAATCCAACATTGTATTTGTATGCCTTTCTTGAAATAATTGAGTTTGTATATGGACAATAGTATTTATTCAAATTGCATATATACGGCCACAAATAATTAAATTAAAGCCATCTATAAAAGAGCAGTTTCGAATTGGCGCATTGGACAAAAATAATATAACATTGAAATCCAATTCATATATTGTGCTGCGTCCTTTACATATTTTATGAAGTTTATTATACTAAGGTAGTCCAAGACTTCAATGCAAACTAACTTATCGACGAGATTGGGTAAATTGGTGAAAGGAAATCAATCATGTATATCTGATCACAATCGCAATCTGTTTAGATACCAATAAATCCCACAACAATAATATACAATTAATGGAAGACAATATTGGCGTAGTGCTGATAGGGATTTTGTAACTACTTTCTGAAAAGAGAGGTTTCAATAAATTCCAAACGGTTTGACCTTAGTCTCTGTGGACTGAGAAGCCGGTTTTGTTGACAAAATTGAGTGTAGCTGGCAAATATGTTGTTTTCGATTTTTAAAAGTACTGCTTTTCTGGCCTAATAAAGTATTCCTGTCATGTTTGAAAAAAAACCTCTTACAAGAAAGATCACCTTCTCATTATACCAGTTTAAAATTTATTCAATGTTTTTATTTTTCAAAACCGGCAAAAACTATCAAAATCTGTCGGCGTACGCGTGACGTCTTACGTACATACCTCGGCTTTATCAGTTTCTCGGTAAGGTCAACCCCATTCTGATTGGTATGAAATCAGCAAATCCCAATTTAAACATTTAACAAAATAATTTTTATAATACAGTGATAACCCGTACGCGAGTGTACGCATGAATACTTTGCACAAAATTGTATGCATCATAATGCACGAGGCTGGCAGACCTACGTTATAAGATTTGTTAGGACCAACCAATCACAGCGCGTTTAAGTTTGTTACGGTTTTAATAGTTTTTAAATTGAGATTCATTAATTCTACGTATAATTATATAAAATAAAACTTATTAATTCAGAATCGGCATTTATTGATCTAATAATGACCGGTTTTAAGCCTTAATATTTTTCACTCATCTTCCTTATTTGTCGTGACGTTTGGGGTACAGGATAAGTTTGCCTGCAAAGATAATATAATATAACACCACATCACGCTATTTCTCTTAAGATTTAGACAAAATAGTATGGAAGGTCAATGTAGAATATTTGGTCGATGCTCGTCCACAATTATAATACATCGCCGCACACATCACGCTCTTCTGTTTTCCCACTTATAACGTGAACGGAATATTTGATTAACTTGATATTTCAAAGTCTTTTTCTTCCATCTGATTTTGATTTAACACCATTATGTCGTGAGGCTTAAGGAAATAGGGAGGGGAAGGAGATGGGAAGAAAGAAGTTGGGAAGTACCTAGCTATTGGTCACTGAACACGGCTGAACCTCTTCTAGCAAGGTTTCGATTCTAAATGGTGATATTTCTTAAGGGTGATACTGCTTCTGTGTATATACCACTTTGTAACGTGCAACAAATTAGATATTTTTTATGTACTTTTAAATATGCATTAAAAAATATTTCTAACGCCGAATTGCGAAGTACGAACCATATAATCCGGAGACAACGATCTCAACCGCTTACGGAGTTGATATATATAATAAGAATGAGAATAAAAAAAAATTGTGTTACGAAGCATAATATTTCCTTAAATTGAAGGAACTCAAAATTTCTAGAGGTTATTTTGGATTACCAAGTAGCAGCTTATTAAACAATGTGCCTCGTGATGAAACTGAATGTACGCATGAAAAATCAACCCTTAACTCTTGGATTGCCAGGAGTTAAATGCCAAATTACCCCTGCTGACACAATTTTAGAAATATAATTATGTTTTTCTCAATTGTACCTTCTTACCAGTTTTAATGTACATATATAAATTTTGATCATCTATCTTATGTTGTTTCACGGGATAGCTATTTATGTTATAAAAAAATACTACAAATTGAAAACAAAGGAAAATATTCTTAATTTCCGAAGCAAAATAAGCGTTATTTACAAAAAAAACACTCATATAAGACTTCTCTGTAAATAAATACAGAGCTAACGAACGGCCAGCCAGTGGCTGAGTCGGTATCGCGTTTTAGTCCCACCCATGCATAGTGTGTTCAATTACTCAGCTAGGTTAGTCCTCCATCACAACACAAGAAAAAAAATCCACTTACTGTGGTGTTAGTATGAGATTTTCAATTATTGTTTGGTTATTTGTCTTTCTTATAAATAAAAAAATATATATTTTAATTGCTACATATTAAAAAATTAAATTTCACTGTACGTACAACACGCAAAAGTTTAAAACCAGAAAACGCTCTCTGGTGACCACCCTTAGTTAATATTAGTTTGTTGAGCTATTTACAGCTCAAACATATCACATCTTCAAAGAAAATTAGACGAGAAAGAAGATACTGTTATAGAAGCTCAGCTGGCTAAGTTCTCCACCACAACACAAGCAATATTTTCCGCTTGTAAGTGGTGGTAGTAGGACATTTACAATAAAAAAAACTTAAACTTTGGAAAATCGGAATTACGACTTTTGACATGGAATTTTTCCACGCGCTTTTTCACAGATAAAATAAACATGTTTGCAAGTGACGAAACTACAAGCTAAAATACTATTAAGATATATTATTTGTTTGTCATGCGAATAGTAGTATATTAAAGTATAAGTGGATAAACAGGTCTTTAAAACACGCGCGATTTTTCTCGAAATAAAGCAAGTGTTTTAAAGACCAGTTATCCACGAATACTTTACGCTATTTTTTTTATTGGTACACTTTGAAAACATAAATATTGATATTATTATTAAAAATTTGGAAATAAGAACTATTAATGAATTCGTGATGTGACATCACAATATCTTGTTGTCATGAAAATGAAAAACACAAACATTAATTTGCAATCTGTCACATAAGATTAATAGTTGAAAACATTAAATGTCGAAAACATTGAAAGTCGACAACATTGAAAAAATTTGGAGACTTCCGAATAGAACAGACTCCAAACCGGCTAATGTAATAGTGAAGTTCTTACGTCAAAAATACCGAGACGAGTGGTTACAAAAAAAGAAAATCATACTGACAAACAATGATATATACGAAAATGGAAATAATGGCCGAATTTACATCAACGAAAATCTCACTAAAGAAAAAAAAGACCTCCTGTACATCACAAAACAAAAAATGAAAACAAAATTTAAATATATATGGGTTCAAAATGCAAAAATATTAGTAAGAAGTGAAGGTGAAGGCAAAATCATACACATCAAAAATGAGAGTGATATAAACAGATATATTTAACAATAAAATAAAAACACCTTTTGACTCGGAACACTTATTTTATCAGTTATAAATTCACGTCATGGAAGATTCAACACTATTTCAAACTCATAAATTTATCAAATGCTATAATTTGGATAGCTGGATAAATGATACAAAGATCAAAATGAAGTTTGTGGCTATTCACCTAAATATAAGATCACTAAAAAAGAATTTTAATTCATTTATTGCACAAATTAATGACGTTCTGCAGTTTATTGACGTAATCTTTCTAACGGAAATAAATACTAAAAACGAAACAATATCTATTTTCAATATTCCAAACTTCATCGCGATTGCAAATACTCGAGAAAAAAGAAGAGGAGGAGGACTTATCATGTACTTAAAAAACCATCATACTTTTAAGGAAATAAACATTTCTTTTAAAAGCTGCGAGACTATCTGCGGAGAAATAACCACCGTTTGTCAAGATATTTATTTTTTATTTATTTATTTTATTTATTAATCTTAAGTTAGCTCACATCTTCGTGTGTGCTAATAGTTTTATAAACATATAAACATTTATATGTTTATAAATATTATATATATCATATATTATATATCATAAACATACTTGCAGTATATCGTCCGCCGAGCAGCAACAAGAATATATATCTGAAGGAACTAAAGCAAATATTACAAATGACCTCATCTGATTCAAATTACTTGTACTGTGGTGACATTAACTTGAACTTATTGGATACCAAAAATAGTGTAATTACAGAATATCAAAATCTACTCAGTGAAAATGGTTTAGAAAGTGTAATATTAGATGTGACCCGGGATGAAATATTAAACGGTAAAAATGTTTATTCATGTATCGACCATATTGCAATACGTAACCGTTATAACACTGTATTTTCATGTATTGTAACTAACAAAATATCCGACCATTATATAACAGGAGTAGCAATCGGGAAAGAGGTACTTACAAAGGATTTAAATAAAAAAAGGGAAATCATTGATAATAAATTGGTATATTCTAAATTAAAACTAGTAAATTGGGGAAAACTATTACAAACTGAATGTCCCTCAGAACTGTACTATAGTTTGAAAAATATATTTGATAATATTTATTCGTCCTCGAAAAAAGAAATATCATTTGAAAATAATCTTAGGCAAAGCAATCCGTGGGTTACTGAAGAAATTAAGAACATGATTAAAAAAAGATTATCTTTACCGAAAATGTAAGAATAGCCCAAATAACCCGGTATTTCGTTTAGAATATACTAGACATAGAAACAAAACAAACAAACATATTAATATTACTAAAAACGCATTCCACAAAAATGTAATAAATAGCTTAAACGGAAACCCGAGGAAACTCTGGGACGAAATAAACAACATAATAGGAAAACCTACACAAAATTTAGATAAAATAATTCTTCAACATATGGGAAATCAAGGAGACACAAAATTTTTATGCGATAAATTTGCTACAACATTCGTAAATGAAATAAAAGACATTAGACACAATTGTACTACAAAATTCTTAGATCGTAACATGTATACAACTCCTGCTATTATGTCAATGAGATTTTGACCTGTAACAGAAAAGATATTAAAAAATTATTAATGATATGAATGTTAAAAAGTCAGAAGGCAACGACCAAATAAAAATTAAAGACCTGAAGTTAATTGCTGATAATATAATTCCAGTCCTTACTAAATTAATTAACCTTTGTGTAAATAAAAGCATCATGCCTGATGAACTTAAAACATCCATCATCAGACCTATTTATAAATCAGGAAATCACAAAGATTTCACAAAATATCGACCAATTGCGATTCTCTCGTGTATTGATAAAATTATTGAAAGAGCTAATTTAACCAAATACAATTTTTTATAGAAAAAAACAGAATCATAAATCCTATACAGTACGGATTTCAAAAAGAAAAAAGTACTACACAATTACTTTCTAATTTCACTGACCACATAAATTGTCATTTAAATGAAAAATATTACGTTGGTATAATTTTTATAGACTTTAAAAAGGCCTTTGACACATTGGACCATCAAACATTACTAAAGGCAATGGAAGAATGTGGTATTAGAGGTCCTTCAAATAAAATGTTTAAAAATTATCTGTTAAATGGAAAAATTAAAGTTAAAATTGACGGAATTTTCAGTAATGAAATGTTAACAGACACTGGAGTAGCAACAGGGTCGATATCGGGACCTACGTGTTATATAATGCAAGTAAACAGTTTACCTAACGTAATAAAACGTTGTAAATGTTACATGTTTGCAGATGATACTTGCATCATATGTGCTGACAGAAATCTACAGAAAATTGAGGAATTTTTACAAACAGACCTAAATAACATAATTAAATGGTCCCACGACAATGGAATTATTATTAACGCAAAAAAAACAAAATATATGCTTATACACTCTCCATATGCAAGTTGTCAGGATAAAGAACTGCATATAAAAAGTCATTCATACGATTGTTTTCACACAAAAAACCAATCTCTGCCATGTAAATGCCCAAACATAGAAAAAGTTTACCAATATACATACCTTGGTCTTACAATAGATGTCAATTTTAACTGGTCAAATCACATTGAAAATGTATGTAATAGATTAAGATCCATATTAGGGAAATTTTATCACCTAAAAAACTTTGTTAATAAAAATATATTATACTGTATATATAATGCATTAGCGGAATCAATTATAGGATACGGAGTAAATAGTTACGGATTAACGTATAAAACGTACTTAAATAAAATAGAACAATTACAAATCCGTTTCCTAAAATTGATATCAGGCAAAAAAAAATACAATTATGTGAAGGCGATTATAAAAAAATGTTTTCTTTGTGTAATGTGCTCTCTATACATAGTAGGATAGATTACCAACTAACGCTAGATGAATTCTGGAATACAGAATTCAAAAAACCTGTAAACCATAACTACCCTACTAGGCATAGAGAAGCACAAATGTTTATTATTAAAATATCGCAAAATGTATACGGAGATAGAACAAAAAGACATAAAATTCCGGAATTGTTTAACTCATTACCAGAAGATATTAAAAATGAGACATGTCATTTAAAAATAAAAACGAAAATTAGATCGTTCTACCTCCGTCAAACATAAAAACAATTAATATTGTGGTACCAAGATATCAAGTTGAAATTAAATATATTGTTATAAGCTAATAAATAGAAAAAGTGAGAGATTTCTTACAATTAAACTGATTGATCAGTTTTTGTAAGATCTAAGTAAGAGAAAATAATGTACAAATAAAAAAAACTGAATAAACACATAAAAAAAAAAAGTTGACATCACAGTTTTTACTAGTTATTGTGTGTTGTAAAATGAGTTCTAACATTCATAATTTAAATACCAAAGCAGCATTTAGACTTCACATTTTGTTGATTTGTTGATGTTGCCATGGTAACTTTAAAAAACGCGCGTTCCATAAAGTGCGATTTAAACACGCTAGAGCATACTTTAAATGAGTAAAAAAGGGCACCAATAGAAAAAAAGTATATTAAAGTATAAGTGGATAAACAGGTCTTTAAAACACGCGCGATTTTTCGAGCACGACGGCGTAGCCGAGTGCTCTAAATAAAGCAAGTGTTTTAAAGACCAGTTATCCACGAATACTTTACGCTATTTTTTTTATTGGTACACTTTGAAAACATAAATATTGATATTATTATTAAAAATTTGGAAATAAGAACTATTAATGAATTCGTGATTTGACATCAGAATATCTTGTTGTCATGGAAATGAAAAACACAATTGACATTTAGACTTCACATTTTGTTGATTTGTTGATGTTGCCATGGTAACTTTAAAAAACGCGCGTTCCATAAAGTGCGATTTAAACACGCTAGAGCGTACTTTAAATGAGTAAAAAATGGCACCAATAACAAAAAATATATTTTAGCACGCTAGGAGCATTTTTTAACGTTCGAAATACAATAATATCGAGGTGAGTGCGATGAGCTACCAGCAAACCCACGGTGGATTTCTTGGCGCACTACGGGGGGAGGGGGGGGGGGTGAGTAAAACAGCTACCAAAGGAACATGTTCAATACCCTCGCTCTTTGGAATCATCAATCACGCGTACCTTCGTTTCATGTGAAAATACGAGACACGTTTCTATTTTTCTGCTTCAATTATTTTTGTCCCATTCACCGCATTTCCATTGATCGATCACGCCAATGCGTGGATTATTACTATTGCATGATATATGTTGTAATTCTACAGTTGCAATTTGTTTTATACTTTGTTACAACACTAGAATATTATGAAAAGCTTTATATCGTCAGTTATTATTTATTTTTGAGTTTTTTAAAATTATTATTGCTGCTGTTTTGTTAGGTTTAGGTTACTTATCGATGACGAAAACAGTTGCAGGTACGTAGGCACTTAACAGATTTTTTTAATATTTTCTCATTTATTATGTTTTGTCGTTTGCTTGCATTACACTATTTCAAACTTTGCATCACCAAAACTACACTAAATATTAGTAAATTTAATATTAGAAATATAATTGCAGTTGTAATATGTGATGCAAGTAGGTAACATTCTATATTAAAAAATTTAGGACGGGTTGTTTCGGAGAATCTGAACAATTCATCAAATTTCAACGTTAATTTGCGAGTTCTGTGAAAGTCCTATTCAAGTTCTGATATTATATCATTATAGGCTAGTTGCTTGACAGAACTGAAATAATAACAGAACTAGAAAATATCTTTCACAGAACTCGCAAATTAGCGTTGAAATTTGATGAATTGTTCAGATTCTCCGAAACAACCCGTCCTAAGTAATTAGTTGATCGAGGTTCGATCATCAGCGTAGCAATTTTTTATTTAAAATTCAAAATTTTCTTTATTAAAACTCAATTTTTAAGGATCTGTGTTTGCTGTATAATAAAATTAATTTTAGAATACTTTGTGTACGTAATCGAGCAACATTGCGACAGTGATTTCTGAAAGTTAAATGTCTTTCAAATGAAATAATTTTAAAAATGTATTTGTATGGATATTGTAGGAACTCAGCAAAAATAAGGTAATATTAGATATTCTCGATTAGGTACACAAGTCCCCACTTTTGTTAGGCAGTCCGAATGATTTATGTGAATGAAATCAAGTGAAACTTATTAGCCTTTGGTGGCGACATTCAAATGCCGGTTTTCAATTTGTGGCCTATTGGATACATCATTGAATATTCTGAATATGTTTTCCGTATCCGAAATCCAAATTTAATACGTGTATCCCTTATATTATTATGAACCAATAACGCTTTCAGGCCGAGATTTAGTTATCCAGCCAGCCATATCTAATAGGCTTAACCTGTGGTCTGCCGTACACAAGATTTGCCTATATGATACGAAAAAGATCCTGTAAGAGTCTAAATATTAGTCTGATTATTTCTAATATGTTATAATCTGAACAATCCTAAAAGCTAACTAGGTACCAAGATAGAAAAAAAAATAATACGTTGATTGAAAAATCTTGTCCATTGTATTTAAGACAATCATTTCAGAGAGTCAGGTAAAAGGAATAGTGGAATTGTAATCTTCCTTCTGTCGATTTTTTTACGCTTACAAATTATACATACCGCTCAAAATGTGTGGAAGATAAAAAGTTATTTTTTCTGATTCTGGACACTGTACTAAAAATGTGTAATTTTAATATATTCATTCATAATTATTGATTCGAAAAACCGCACATTCTGTGACGAATCAAATTTCGTCACAAATAAATTTGAGTTATAAACTGAGAGTGTCCCGCAGTGTGCCCCCAAAGACAAAAAAAGTGTTGACAGACGTGGTTTGTAAGGAAAGAAGTGAGAAGTGCGGGGTAAAGCGACAGGTCCTACGAGCTCAGGAAGGAAGACAGTCAAGATCGAGGCGGGAGAGAGAGGAGACCGAGACAGGAGTGGTGGTGAATTACGCGTTCCCCGCCCAGCGGTGTGATGCTGGGCGGTGGATGAAGAAGTTACAGTCGAGTTAGAGAAAGTGATTTTCAAGATATTTTATCCTCCGCCCAGCCACGTAATGCTGGGCGCGTGAGGCGAAGAAAGTGCGGTGATCAGACGCAACCGGGAGGCGAAGAAAGTGCGGTGACAGGACGCGGCCGGGAGGCGAAGAAAGCGCGGTGATAAAACGCAGCCGGGAGGCGAAGAAAGTGCGGTGATCAGACGCAGCCGGGAGGCGAAGAAAGTGCGGTGATCAGACGCAGCCGGGAAGCGAATAAAGTGCGGTGACAGGACGCGGCCGGGAGGCGAAGAAAGTGCGGTGATCAGACGCAGCCGAGAAGCGAAGAAAGTGCGGTGACAGGACGCGGCCGGGAGGCGAAGAAAGCGCGGTGATTAGACGCAGCCGGGAGGCGAAGAAAGTGCGGTGATCAGACGCAGCCGGGAGGCGAAGAAAGTGCGGTGATCAGACGCAGCCGGGAAGCGAATTAAGTGCGGTGACAGGACGCGGCCGGGAGGCGAAGAAAGCGCGGTGACCAGACACGGCCGGGAGGCCTGAGTTACAGAACTGCAGAAGCTGCCATCTAGGACTTCAGCCTTACTAAGGCCAACGAACAGAACCAACTCAGTGACAACAGTGTAGTAACTGTGAACAATGACAATGTGAATAGTGGAGAAGTAATCCGAACCATATGACAACTAGTTAAGTTATAGATGTAAGTAGATCTAAGTATAATTTAGATTTAGTATTAACACTTGACAAACCTAATTATAAAAGAGATTCATAATTAATAGATGTTATTAATTAAATTCACCTTCCTTGTCTTCACCCAAGCGACACGAATTGGCAATAAGGCAGAACATACGACTGAAGAGGTACGTATAAAACAGCAATATATTTAAGTATGATTCTGAGCTAGTTGCGGAGGATATGTTAACGATATGTTACAATTCCGCAAATGTTCTAACTGAATTTTATTATTATGACATAGAAAACTTACAAGGTCATTATGACATATAAACATACCGCTGAATGTGCTGGTAAGGCAGCTGTCACCAATGTTGCCTGGTGTGGCGTCATCGCCGCCAAGAATTCACTCAAATTCAGTCGTTTTGGCGACAAATTGAAAATTACACATTTTAAATGGTTAAAAATATCGTATTTTTCCTAATTTTTTTCGAGAATTCGGACAGCAAATTAATATGGCAACGCCCCTGGCGTCAAGGTTGAAATTTGAGATACATATCTTATGAAGTGAATTGATCTAAAAAACTGTAGATCTGCATTCAGACTGACAGCGTTCATGTAATAATGGGCGCTTAGAAAATTCTCATAGCAACGGCACGGTGACGCCACATATACGAGGCGTATCCAGAAAGTAAGTGTACTGAGGCTCTCACAACCGAATGAATTTTATTTTCGATATGTAGCCTGACTCTTCCCCTCCGAAACGAAACCTGTTCAAGGTCAGTACGTTGAGAAGTGTCGACGCGACAATATGTTTCGTGAAAAATGTCAATCCAATCTCCCGCCAAGTGCGAAATACGCGGCGTCATCCGTTATCTCGTTTGGAAGGAAAAACCCCCGTTTGAGGTTTATAATGAGGTTAAAACTGCATATAGTGATAAAGCTATGAATTGTACGAGTGTGCACAAGTGGTATCGCGAGTTTAAAAACGGTTCTTACCCCTTCACCCTCCTCCAAGAAGTTCAAAACCACAATTTCAGCCAAGAAAATCGTGGCATCCGTGTTTTGGGACTGTCAAGGCATAATTTTGATTGAATATCTGCCTCAAGGGGAGACCATCAACTCTGCAAGATACTGTGAGACCCTCAAAAAATTGCGGAAGGCGATTCATAACAAGAGGAGAGGCATGCTGACAAAGGGAGTCAGCCTGCTGCACGACAATGCCAGACCACACACGGCCACCGCCACGAAGGAACTGCTTGCTTCGTTTAAATGGGATGTCCTGAACCACCCCGCGCATTTCCCTAACCTAGCACCTTCAGATTATTATCTCTTTACCTCCCTGAAGCTGTACATGGGTGGAAAAAGGTTTTCAACCGACGAGAAGGTAAAGGAGGAGGTGGAAAAGTGGACGAAGGGGTTGGCGGGAAATTACTTCAAGGAAAGCATCAAAAAGTTGATCCCCCGCTTCACCACCTGCATTGAGAGGAATGGCGACTATGTCGAAAAATAGCTTACATATGTACTACGGTAACCATGTATTTTTTTTGTTTCAATAAAAAAAATTGTAACCTACAAAAATTCAGTACACTTACTTTCTGGATACGCCTCGTACATTTAAAATGTACGTTTTTTGTCACAACACTGCTAAAGCTCTATATAGTGTACAAAAAAGAGCCGTTGAAAATGAGACGATATACGTACGTCTGCTCCCCTCAAAGGAAACTTGAAATCATTATCGTTCATCTCCCTCACAATAGAAATAAAACGCCATTCCCGTTGCTGTCGCCGCGCACGTGCAGTACCCGAAGAAATTAGTGCCCACTCGTATATATACGGGGTGTTAAGGGACGTACTTGACTTATTTTTACCTGACATTATTTGATGTAAAAAATGTACATGAAAATTTGGCCTCCGGTGACTTTTATGATATATATATATATTTTTTTTATTTAACATATCGTCACTGATCACACAGCCGAGTAACCGTCAAACCTCTCGTATTGATATGAGATATCTGCCCCAGCTGTCGAATTCTTACTAATTTTCTTTATTTTTAAATAACTGCCATGGAATGAGGGTTAAGGTAATACGATTGTGTTTAAAAAGTAAGCTGGATTTTGCCAGTGGTGTGTAGACTCCGCACTGAACCAAATATATAAATATGCTGGAACAAATGAAGAAAAAAAATTTCAGGTATGTCTAAATATGGATGCATGGAAGTTATCTCTGGTTCATGCACCATACATATAGACTTACTTAAAGCGATAAATTGATTAATCTGAAAACCAGACGTTACGTAAATCTTGCAATACTTAGTTTTAATATAATTCAAAACTCTATTGATATCCCATTCCTCCTAAAATGCTATGGCTTATACCTTCCTAAACCTCAGTCGTAGTCGTCTCCGAGACTATTTAGGATACCACACGGGAGAACAGATGTTCTACAACAGCATAGTATGACAAGTGTAATGGTGCCATTGAATGAAATTTCTGAAACTCTTGACATAATTGGTCCTTAAATAAACTTTTGTGTATTTTCTAATGCCCGATATATCAGCCGGTCCTTAACCTCGCTATGTGCTACATTCCTCACTCAACATTTAAGTAGGCTAAATCAGCCGCTTAAGCCTTGGTGAGCCGCAGAGTAGTTCCTATTTTAGACGCCGAGGCGCTAGCAAATGTCAAATATGACGTTTAAGTGATTAATAACGTACTTCCACCTCACTGAAATGTACATAAATTGCCTGATTTTATCAGTATGGACTATTATATTCATTGAACGAGGGATTTTGATATTATTAATTGATAATCAATCTAAAATAGACAAATAATCTGGTAAGGTATTATAAGAGGAATTTGTTGACGTCAGAACAGTATTTTCATCGGTTTGTTTGTTTCATGAGTTCATTGACTCCACCAAAAACCAACAATATTTAAAATTCCATCAGCACCGTGCTAATTGAAGAGGGGGACTTTTAAAAAAAATCAATTCGTGAATTAAACCTTCTTGAAACATTTAAAATTTTGAAACTCTACTCGCGTACACATTAATTTGGTTTTACATTTACGTAATTAAGCACATTTCTCCATTAAAATCAAAGACAAAACGTGTAATATTACTGATATCTAAGTTTCCGATCTATATACGGATTATGTTCCAAACCACACTAAGCTCGACATTCCAACCAAGCCGATCTTTAAAACAACCAATACCAGGCCACCGGGCCTTTATGTTATAAATGTAAAAATAAGACGAGATCTGAAAACCCAGGTTAATTCTAACCCTTCTCTTGCCCATCTCCTTCGTTTCAGTTGAACCCACTTATCATACCTAGACCTAGCCAAATGCGTATTGGAGAAGCAGTCGATTTAAAATTAGTGTGAATTATTTTTTTAAATATAAATTAAAAATAATGGACGAAAGAGACATCTCTGGTCAGTTTTGGATAGATTTCGCTCTGCAGGTGAGTGATGACGAATTCCAGTCGCCTTTGCATTGATCAGTTGGATTCATCCGGATTGTATCATTTGTCAAAATAGGTCTATTTAAGACTAAAATGATTGAAATATTTTTGTCACAATAATGTGGCAGTGCTTATTATTACAATGTGCTGATTCATCATTATTAATAATTCTACTCTCTTGAGAGCTGGTTGACATATTATAATCTCATAGTGCGAATGTAAATATATTATTGTGCTGATTTGCCGTCTGCCGCCGAATTTGAAGATCAAGGAGAAGAACTCAATTGCTAGTGGTATTTTCTGGTGAGTCTTTCTGTTTATATGTATTTTGGTGGCTGGTTAATAAGTTTTGCTTCTCCTGCAGAGTGAATTCAATGATCAATCCATTTTTTTCATAGGGAATTAAAATATTCCTTGATGGTCTTTTCTACTTACAAGTTAGATCATCACCACGTATAATGGAATCCATAAATGGAGACCATACAGTCGACCCAAATGGCTTCGTAAGTATGCAAAGTAGAGTTATTTCATAATCACAATGTTTTGTCTTTTGTATTTCTTGTTATAAAGCATAGCATTTTGGCTGCTTTGCTTGCGATTTGATTAGTGTGACATGTATATTGTAACTTACTATCGAAAATCATACCAAGATTGCGCATATAAGGAGCTGGTTACAATTTTGGGTCATTTAACAAATATTGATTTACAATCATTTTCTTTAAAACATGACATTGTGACACTTCAAAACATTAGCAATAACTGTTATTCTGACAAAATATAGGTATGCTATTTAATTCATTCTGTAATTTGATAATTAATTAGGTTATTTATGGGTTTATTCAGTTTGGTGTCATCGGCAAATAATTTAAATTTAAATTCTATTTGGGATTACTATTCATATAATATTTTTGTCATAATATTATTATTTTTATTGTATTACTATCGTTTTTATTTTATTATTGTAATTATATATATTTTTTACTAAATTATTAATAATTAATACGTTATAATTTTAAAAATATTTCCTTTTGTACTTATACAAGTACTATACCTTTTAAGTTTTCCTTTATTTAAAACATCGGCTGCGTATAAGCTTTTTAAAAAAGCAACACTTGTTTTCAACATAAATATCGTATAGAGACAATTATTTAAGTCGGGGTTTAAGTAATCATGCACAAAATAGGTTTTTAAGAGTGTTAGTTAGAAATATTTTTTGTAACATATTTGTTTTCATAAACTTCAAAGTCAACATTCATTGAAAAAATAGAACATTTATGCATCTTTCACCATCTTTCACCACATTAATGGTTATTTCTAGCGGCAATTAATTTGAAACCAAGTGCAATTCATATATTTTGCTTGCAGCGGAATTCGACAAGTTTATCAAACTTTTTTACACGTTATTATTTTAAACTTTATGTTACACACGATTCCTTGATAACTCAAGACAGTGACAATTCAACACACCTTTAAAAAGTAATATAAAGTCATTAGAAGCGAAGAAAATTTTTTTAAACCCAACCTAACCTCACCTACTAAATCCAGTTAATAAAGTTTTTGTTTCACTTTCCATGACTTTATATGACTTTTTAAAGATGTGATGAATTATCATTTTGATGATTTATCCGGTCACCGTTACATACAAACATATTTAAGCACATTTTTATACGGCATATACGGCTCCGTTACTTCTTTCTTAACTGAAATTTGGTGTTGAATTTTTATTTGGAGAGTTCAACTGGTAAATTGTATATCATTGGCTCAGTATAAAAAGTGGACCCATTATTGAAAACACCTGGCATGTTTATGTAGGCTATGTAAGAACACTTCACGTGAACCCTTCTCCCTTCCGCCGATCATAAATCAACCTTTTTATAAATTGCCCAAAAAGAAAAGCAATAATAGCGTACCCCGCATCGCCTACCAGCTACCTAATGCCGAACGCACTTAAGAGCCAGATAAAAGTACGATAATAACGGATTTTCACTCAATTTAAAGCCGATATTATATTATCGCATTAATCTTAATAATGTTCAAAAGGTGAAATAATGCTTTATATGTGTTTTATTGGCTTCGAAAATAATATCATGTTTCTCAGCTTATTTTACCGCAGTGGAAATTTCATCATAAGTTCTGATGTAAGTATCTTTCGCATATTAAAAATCTAAAACCGTGCTAGAAATAACACAACTTACAGTTCATTTTTTTTATTTATTGAGTTGGTTTATACAACATTTGAATATAAACTAATATAAACAAGATAAAATTTCATTTTGTAACTTTAAATATTTTTATTATTGTAGAAAGCACTTTGCTTCACTAGCACTTTGTGGTTTGACATATTCAATAAAATAAAATACTTTTTGTTTTAAAACCACGAGTTTTTAATATTTTTTAGAACCGACTGGTTTCGCTTTACTCAAGCATCAGGGTACATCTTCAGAGTACAGTAATAATTTGTACCCTGAAGATGCTTGAGTAAAGCGAAACCGGTCGGTTCTAAAAATTATTAAAAACTCGTGGTTTTTAAACAAAAAGTATTTTATTTTATGAAATATTTTTACAATAAACATAACATTTCTTTTTAAATACATTCATTCTTCAGACTTTCACGCATTTCATCATACATCTTTAGTCCTTTGTACATTAGGCAGTTATGTGATTTTAATTTCTTCATATGCGGCAATCTAATTCTATTTACATTTCTGGTTTCGTAATTATGAACATCTCTATTAAAAACAATTTCATCCTTAAAATATTTTGGCATTTGGTTGTTCATGACTTTATGCACAAAAATTAACACATAAAATAACAGTCTCTTTTTTATTGTAATACAATTTAGCTGCTCTCTCATTTGATTAATGCTTGCGTATTTGCTTTTTTCCAGTATACATCTCATAACTCTATTCTGTATAACATCTAGTTTGTTCAAATATCCTTCATCGGCCAAATATAACAGAGCAATAATCTAAATGTGCAGCAACTATACTTATAGTTGGTCAAGGAAAAAAGAAACAGTCGCGCTTAAAGAAAAAATATCAAGGTCCCAGGAGGTCCAGCATGATCAAATTGATAATTCAACAATATCGGATCGATAGACTTTACTTTAACGGACGATTTTTTGTCAATATCCCAAGCACGGTTGCGCTGTCGATACCCAAACCGACATTAACACGAAATAAATAAGAAATCGTTATGCGATGGCAACACTGGCGGCTGTTTATGAATTGACAAGTCAATCATCAAGGCAACATACAAATACATACTTGTATGTACAACATATTGACCATACTAATTGAAATACTAACTTAAATTTTCATCAGCAGTTCGCATTTATTCTTTAAACTAAAAAGGGAGTTAAGTATTTAATGAGGTCTTTAATCACAACTTTTTATGTGAATACCGCACAAGAGTCCCAATTGCTCCAAACCGTCTGGAGCCAGTGAGACTATGGTATACCCAATTAGAGTATGTTGAGAGGCTGAATGTAGAGGGAGGGGAAGGAGATGGGTAATAATAAGGTGGGGGAGTACCTGGCTATTCAGATATGGTAATCAAACATGGTTAAAGCCATTTCAAGCAACGTTTCAATTTTGAACGTGCTGCAAGTATATAAGATATTATTTTTAATGAACAATTTGTGAAATAACGCAAATTAATCAAATTAAATTTACTTGCGCACGCTGGTATTTGAACCTGCCACCTTCGTCTTACCCCTGGACCACGAAGGGCGTCTTATATTTAAATTTGTTGTATTTGAAAAACATTCTCCAAGCTCCAACCAATATTACAATTACAAAATCATCAAATCTACTTAATATTCCAAAACTTAATTCAACTTTTGACCAGACGAACTATAAATTCCATATAAAATAAATGTTATACTCTTCCAAAAATTAAAGATACCAAGAAAATAAACAATATTGAAAGCTTTATCAAAATATGACTAGTTAAATAATGGGTGAGCAGATCATAAAGATTGTGGAGAAACAAAAACATAATAACCAACAGTCAACAAACATGAAAATAAGATTTACAAACATTATGTGAAAAAGACCAACAAACACAGTAAATAAACACGAAGATTAGGAAATCATACAAAATGTGAAATAACACCAGCACAACAACATACAGTCAACAAACACGAAGATGAGGAAATAAAAAAAAATGACACCTACTCAACAACCTACAGTCCGTTTCGGAACAGGAACCCTGAGTGAGAAGGACCGTGAATATAGATTATTATTTACTATAAATATTCAAGATTAAAAAGTAAAAATTAAAAACAAAAAACACATTCGTACATCGTTTCAGACACTGTCCTCAGTAACACCGCAATTTACAAGACCGGACTCAATTTACGAACTCATTTCGACATGCCAAGTCTATTGGGTCATCATCAACTATTTAATCTATTCAATTGATACGTCTTTATTTATATTATGTGCTTTAAGATTCAGAACTCATTTCAACACGCCAAGTCACTTGGGTCATCATCAACTTTTTAATCTATTCAATTGATACGTCTTTATTTATATTATGTGCGTTAAGATTCAGAACTCATTTCAACATGCCAAGTCTCTTGGGTCATCATCAACTATTTAATTTATTCAATTGATACGTCTTTATTTATATAATGTGCGTATAACTTCGGCCTTGAACCAATATTTATCGAGTGTCATCAAAATGGACACGCCAGTGTAAAAAATATGGCATCGAAAGCCAAGACCGAGCAAAAATATCATATTAAATGGGGCATTGAAAAGGGTATGGGCACGAGAACCGAAGTCTGGGATAAACTTTTGGAAGCCCCGTATTTCTCTTACCGCCACATCCACATCCACATATCGAGTATGCAGCACGGATGAAAAACTATAAACTTCAAAATAAGAACTCCGAGTACTTTTTATCCGACCTTTTGAGTTCGACGGTTAATATTGACCAGAGAGAGAGAGAGGCCCCAAATAGCAGGGAAATATAAATAATGGCGCAGAAACTCTAAAACCTATCCCCAAACATTCAAAATCAAACTTAACCTAACCTGACCAAACAAAGTAAGGCAACCGCATAAAAAAATCCAACGTAAAACATGCTTCGATTGTATAAATTGTGTTTGAAATTTGTCTCTTTTTACTGCAGTGTGTGATGGATAGGGTAAGTTTTGTACGAAATACAAAAGCACGGTAGTAAATTTATGAGGAGGGTCGGCGATTCTGAAATGCTCATTTTTAATCTCACAAACGCACCTCGACTAATCCTTTATACGCTGAGCTCTTTCAAAACCCTTTCACAAAGTTTTCATTCCGGGTTTATTATGAAAAATATCACAATTTTAATGATAAACCTAGTGCCAAGGCTCTTAGTGGGATTAGAAATGAAATCAAACACCTTTTAGTAACGTAAGTATAGTGGAATCATTCCATTAATGGTTCTGGGTTATCGCTAATATGAGCACACGTAAACTGTTTTTTTATTGCTTTGAAGAATGCCCAATTGATGAATAAAATAGTATATCATAAAAGTAGGCATATCACTGGGTCGACGTATGCTACGTAAGCAATGCATTGTGACATTTGGAATAGTTAGAATTCATACATTTTCTATGGAAATAGATACTTTAAAACACACTTGTCACACGCAACGCAAACCCACGCTTCCTTCGCTGAGCCGATTTGGGCTGTACAGATCGGAGTGGGTAATGTAAAGATAGAGATGGTGACGTCACGTCTCGACGTTAACGAGTTAATTTCAAATCTATGAGTGATATTATCTATGCATCTATTGTTACGTTTGGTAAATGCACCTTGACCTGGGAACGTAGTAATGCGTGCGTCGCGTACGTCTACCCAGTGTGTTTCTACCTTAACTCTTTATCAGGACCTTGATTGTTTTACTTAAATATCTAAAAAAAAGACACAACATGACATTAAAGAAGTAAGAATTATTAAAATTTAAGCATTTTATTCCGGACTACACGAAGGGGTTGTGAAATGTAATGAAACCAAATTTGGCTTTACGGCACATAATAATAATCAACTTAGAGTTAAAATTTACCAAAATTGTCAAAAAGTTAAGATCTTTATAATTAATCAGAAATTGAAATGTAATTAGCATTAATTCAAAATAAAAGTTTAAAAATGAAGTGAAGCAAATAAAAATTTTCAGAAAAAAGTCTTGAGGATATGTACGTCTTGGACGGTCAAAATAATGGAGAGTAATCTTTATTATTTTTATGGAGCACGTGAATAAATAAATAAATAAAGTAAATAGGTCCATGGCATGGATATGATTTTAATAGTTTTGTGATTTGAAGATAATTTTTTTACATAAAAGTTGTGACCCACAAGCTTTTAACTGTAAACCGAGAAATATATTATTTAACGAACCATCTTCAATGGGATTACTTTTTATGGTCAAATTCATACCTTTGACTTAGTTCTGAATGCGGATGCATTAATTCTACGAGCGTTAAAAAGAAATGATTTAACCTTCCATTTCAACCCTCATTTGCTTTATTGTTCCCTTTTATTTCTATGTAACGAAAGTTCTCATCTCAGTGAAAATTTAATTTTCCATCTTTTCTTTCGTCCGTTTACCAACGTCAATTTACTGGGCTATCAAAAATACAGGTTGTTTTTCCAAGTTTACCAATAATTCCGTTTGGATTTAGACTTGCGAATCAATTCGACAATATTCCTCGACGTTTTTGTTTTTTGTTTCATTCTTCAATTTCGTAATAAAAAACCAAAAAATGTTAAATTTATGTGTTTTCAATCCAGTACACCACTAATAAGCAAGGGTTTCTTCAATATTATTTACCAATACTCCCTGTACTCAATATAGAAAATTGCAAGAAATGTAGGCATGTTTCGTGATCCAAATATTTTCCCAATCGAGGCTTAAATTTCTAATACAAAACTATGTTTACGAAATTCAAATGATATGAAGATCTACAATGTAATACGAATATAAGTGAGACAGAGCGCTGCGTTGTTTGTCTAAATGAAACATTTGTTTCCGTTTAAATTTGTATTTTAATACCAATAAAATAACGACATAAAAAATTTAAGAACGAATTAAAAAAATACAAAACAATATTATATCAGCAGTTTTGAGAAAATGCAAATAACTAACTAACATCGTCTCATACATACTCTTCTATTATTCTGACTCTTGACATGGCCCGACTCAAGTATCTGATACTCCTAATCGTGCCAAGTCTTTCTCGGGCGTCCCCGACTTCTGCTACCATTCATATTTGCGTCATATATTCTCCTTGCATTCATTTCACTCCTACTACAACTACTTAAATATACAATTAGCGTATATTTATATTTTCTGGAAGGCAATTTTAGTTTTCTTCTCTACTATATGCCTGCGCTATAAAATATGTTGAAATCAATACCACAACGTCCAGAAAAATTGTAACCCTGAGTATTGCTCAAACTGCCCAAAGTTCAGCCCATCACTATTGGATAATACACAAACCCGTTTACGCATATTTGGCACGACATCACATTTACCATGTCCTGGGCTTGTGGAATATTTCTTTTCAAATTTTCGCGTTTACTGGATTTAAACAAAAAATATGTTGTGATCGCTGTACGTTCTTTGTATGACTCTTGGTAACGAGCCATATAAGCGACGTAATCACATTGAAATTGTAGAGCTCATTCTCATTTATTATAAAACAATTTCCAAGTTTATTAGTAAGTTGCAGGATTTCAAATGCGATTCGCATCCCGTACGCGATTCCCGCACCGCGTTCCCTATATCTAGTACAGGGTTTTCCAATAAGAGGTGCTATTTTGATATTCAATCGTAAAAGATCAATGGTTTCGTTGCTTGTGTGGCACGTAGCACCGTTTTGTTAAAAGTAAATGTTTTCTAGATCAATACCATCCAATTCCGGCCATAAAAAATCATTAATCATCTCTCGATAGCGCAATCCATTCACCGTAACTGTTGCTCCAGCCTCATTTTCGAAAAAGTAAGGTCCAATGACCCCACCGGACCATAAACCGCACCAAATAGTCACATGTTGAAGATAAAGAGGCTTTTCAACAATAACTTCTGGGTTTTCCGAGCCCCAGATGCGACAATTTTGCTTGTTGACGAAGCCACCGAGGTGGAAATGGGCCTCATCACTCAAGATGATTTGCATTTGATTCACTCAAGTGAATTTTAATAATTTCAATGCGTTGTTGAAGCGTGTATCGTTCCATTTTTATAAATGGCGTAGTTTCTACTTGTCAAATGTCAAAAAATGACAGCTTCAAAAGTAACATCTACCGAAATAGCGGGCTATTCAAAATAACACCTCTTATTGTAAAACCCTGTACATGCAAGGAATGTAGCACCGTGTTATATTGAAACCGTGTAAAAAGGAAGTACAATGTATTTGGAGCAGGTGGATGAGTTTGTGTATTTGGGAAGTATGTTTACGAAATATGGAAAGATTGATAGAGATATTGAAAGAAGGGGAAATCCAGTGAACTCCATTAATGGAGGACTGAATTCTGTTAGCGCTAACAAAAAAAATGTCTAGAAAGGCGAAGGTAGCAGTCCACAATGGAGTGCTGCTACTCGTACCTATCCTGATGTAAAGTAGTGAGGCATGAAACTGGCAGAGGAAAGGTGAAAGTAGACTGAATGCGGTTGAAATGAGATTCCTGAGGCATATGTGTGGTAAAACCATATATGATCGTGTGAGAAATATGGAGATTCGCAAAGCATGCAAGACATTAAATGGTTTGAGTATGTAGAGAAACGAACGAAGAAAGGAGTATAAGGAGAATGTATGAAGCGAATGTTACTGGTAGAAGAAGTTGGGGAAGCCCGAGGAAGACCAGATACTGAGTCTGGCCAAGAGTCTGTATTTAGAAGAGTATGTATGGGACAATGTATGAAGCGAATGTTACTGGTAGAAGAAGTTGGGGAAGCCCGAGGAAGACCAGATACTGAGTCTGGCCAAGAGTCTGTATTTAGAAGAGTATGTATGAGACAATGTATGAAGCGAATGTTACTGGTAGAAGAAGTTGGGGAAGCCCGAGGAAGACCAGATACTGAGTCTGGCCAAGAGTCTGTATTTAGAAGAGTATGTATGAGACAATGTATGAAGCGAATGTTACTGGTAGAAGAAGTTGGGGAAGCCCGAGGAAGACCAGATACTGAGTCTGGCCAAGAGTCTGTATTTAGAAGAGTATGTATGAGACAATGTATGAAGCGAATGTTACTGGTAGAAGAAGTTGGGGAAGCCCGAGGAAGACCAGATACTGAGTCTGGCCAAGAGTCTGTATTTAGAAGAGTATGTATGAGACAATGTATGAAGCGAATGTTACTGGTAGAAGAAGTTGGGGAAGCCCGAGGAAGACCAGATACTGAGTCTGGCCAAGAGTCTGTATTTAGAAGAGTATGTATGAGACAATGTATGAAGCGAATGTTACTGGTAGAAGAAGTTGGGGAAGCCCGAGGAAGACCAGATACTGAGTCTGGCCAAGAGTCTGTATTTAGAAGAGTATGTATGGGACAATGTATGAAGCGAATGTTACTGGTAGAAGAAGTTGGGGAAGCCCGAGGAAGACCAGATACTGAGTCTGGCCAAGAGTCTGTATTTAGAAGAGTATGTATGAGACAATGTATGAAGCGAATGTTACTGGTAGAAGAAGTTGGGGAAGCCCGAGGAAGACCAGATACTGAGTCTGGCCAAGAGTCTGTATTTAGAAGAGTATGTATGAGACAATGTATGAAGCGAATGTTACTGGTAGAAGAAGTTGGGGAAGCCCGAGGAAGACCAGATACTGAGTCTGGCCAAGAGTCTGTATTTAGAAGAGTATGTATGGGACAATGTATGAAGCGAATGTTACTGGTAGAAGAAGTTGGGGAAGCCCGAGGAAGACCAGATACTGAGTCTGGCCAAGAGTCTGTATTTAGAAGAGTATGTATGAGACAATGTATGAAGCGAATGTTACTGGTAGAAGAAGTTGGGGAAGCCCGAGGAAGACCAGATACTGAGTCTGGCCAAGAGTCTGTATTTAGAAGAGTATGTATGAGACAATGTATGAAGCGAATGTTACTGGTAGAAGAAGTTGGGGAAGCCCGAGGAAGACCAGATACTGAGTCTGGCCAAGAGTCTGTATTTAGAAGAGTATGTATGAGACAATGTATGAAGCGAATGTTACTGGTAGAAGAAGTTGGGGAAGCCCGAGGAAGACCAGATACTGAGTCTGGCCAAGAGTCTGTATTTAGAAGAGTATGTATGAGACAATGTATGAAGCGAATGTTACTGGTAGAAGAAGTTGGGGAAGCCCGAGGAAGACCAGATACTGAGTCTGGCCAAGAGTCTGTATTTAGAAGAGTATGTATGAGACAATGTATGAAGCGAATGTTACTGGTAGAAGAAGTTGGGGAAGCCCGAGGAAGACCAGATACTGAGTCTGGCCAAGAGTCTGTATTTAGAAGAGTATGTATGGGACAATGTATGAAGCGAATGTTACTGGTAGAAGAAGTTGGGGAAGCCCGAGGAAGACCAGATACTGAGTCTGGCCAAGAGTCTGTATTTAGAAGAGTATGTATGAGACAATGTATGAAGCGAATGTTACTGGTAGAAGAAGTTGGGGAAGCCCGAGGAAGACCAGATACTGAGTCTGGCCAAGAGTCTGTATTTAGAAGAGTATGTATGAGACAATGTATGAAGCGAATGTTACTGGTAGAAGAAGTTGGGGAAGCCCGAGGAAGACCAGATACTGAGTCTGGCCAAGAGTCTGTATTTAGAAGAGTATGTATGGGACAATGTATGAAGCGAATGTTACTGGTAGAAGAAGTTGGGGAAGCCCGAGGAAGACCAGATACTGAGTCTGGCCAAGAGTCTGTATTTAGAAGAGTATGTATGAGACAATGTATGAAGCGAATGTTACTGGTAGAAGAAGTTGGGGAAGCCCGAGGAAGACCAGATACTGAGTCTGGCCAAGAGTCTGTATTTAGAAGAGTATGTATGAGACAATGTATGAAGCGAATGTTACTGGTAGAAGAAGTTGGGGAAGCCCGAGGAAGACCAGATACTGAGTCTGGCCAAGAGTCTGTATTTAGAAGAGTATGTATGAGACAATGTATGAAGCGAATGTTACTGGTAGAAGAAGTTGGGGAAGCCCGAGGAAGACCAGATACTGAGTCTGGCCAAGAGTCTGTATTTAGAAGAGTATGTATGAGACAATGTATGAAGCGAATGTTACTGGTAGAAGAAGTTGGGGAAGCCCGAGGAAGACCAGATACTGAGTCTGGCCAAGAGTCTGTATTTAGAAGAGTATGTATGAGACAATGTATGAAGCGAATGTTACTGGTAGAAGAAGTTGGGGAAGCCCGAGGAAGACCAGATACTGAGTCTGGCCAAGAGTCTGTATTTAGAAGAGTATGTATGAGACAATGTATGAAGCGAATGTTACTGGTAGAAGAAGTTGGGGAAGCCCGAGGAAGACCAGATACTGAGTCTGGCCAAGAGTCTGTATTTAGAAGAGTATGTATGAGACAATGTATGAAGCGAATGTTACTGGTAGAAGAAGTTGGGGAAGCCCGAGGAAGACCAGATACTGAGTCTGGCCAAGAGTCTGTATTTAGAAGAGTATGTATGAGACAATGTATGAAGCGAATGTTACTGGTAGAAGAAGTTGGGGAAGCCCGAGGAAGACCAGATACTGAGTCTGGCCAAGAGTCTGTATTTAGAAGAGTATGTATGAGACAATGTATGAAGCGAATGTTACTGGTAGAAGAAGTTGGGGAAGCCCGAGGAAGACCAGATACTGAGTCGGTCCAAGAGTCTGTATTTAGAAGAGTATGTATGAGACAATGTATGAAGCGAATGTTACTGGTAGGAGAAGTTGGGGAAGCCCGAGGAAGACCAGATACTGAGTCTGGCCAAGAGTCTGTATTTAGAAGAGTATGTATGAGACAATGTATGAAGCGAATGTTACTGGTAGAAGAAGTTGGGGAAGCCCGAGGAAGACCAGATACTGAGTCTGGCCAAGAGTCTGTATTTAGAAGAGTATGTATGAGACAATGTATGAACGCGAATAAGGCAAGAGGGGTATGCCAAAACCGAGTCGTTTGGCGCTCCGTCCTCTCTGCCTGCCCTTACGAGAAAACGGTGCTATGCTTAGTTAATTATAATTATTATTGTGGATTTTTTTACGATCCTTTTTTTTAAATCATCACTTGAGACTCAAAATTCGTAACTTTGCCTGTGATAATTATTATTGTTTGTGATTTCACCGACGTATTTCAAAATAATTAGTTCATTTTTACCTTAACACCTACTCAATACATATCTTTGTTATTAGGTTTAAAGAAATACTTAGTATTCATTAGTTTTCAATTATGAGCAAAAGCTTAGTTGCTAAGCATCTTTATATAATATAACTTAAGAGTACCAATTAGATAATTAAACATAAAAACAGTTACCAATAATAAAAAACAAAGAAAGGGCTTATTGGAACCAACGAAAATATTATTCTTGTATCCTGTCCTTGAACGAAAAATCTTAACATGTGAATTTGTATGTACAATTTACAGCGACACAAAATATTAATTTTACTGTCGTAAAATATGAGTCGATCTTATACAGCCGATATGAGCGGGGATAATATAATATGCTCCCTTTACGGCATCTGACATTGCGAATTGACTTTATTTTCCACATATTTCTCCCAATATTCATAGCCATATATTACAAAATGATGGATTGCGATGTCGGCAGATTTTAGAATTTCATCGTCGTTCTCTCGCTTTCTTTCTGCGTTTCTTCTGCTTGCCTTCTGGTTCACTTCTTCTTCTTCGCATCTGTCCTGAGAGAGCGACTCCCCAGGGACTAACGTTTCCTTACAGGGGCGCAGCACACTGTTGTGCAATGGATGGGGCGCACCAGGGCGCCCAAAACATAGTTTTTTTTTATCAACACTGGTTCTCACTTTTGAATTCATCTTTACAAATATTGGAGCATTCGCATTGGATTGAAAAATCCCAAAGATAGACTACATTGTACAGATAATACGATAAATACATTTGTTATTTTTTAATGCTTCATCAGTGCGAAGGAGGGATACATTAAGGAAAATTTCTTGATTTTTTTATCTCGTCTACATACATTCCCAAATAAATTATCTGTTAGTTTTTTAGTTATGTATGTTACCGTAAGACGATCTAGTGATTTTTTGGCACATTTCAATAATTTTCTATGATAAATCTTTTTACCTAACATACTAATTTGGGTAGTCTCTGCTGGAGTCCTGCATAACATATAGTTTAATGAACTCAAATTTGAGTGTCATTTTCAAATTTGGAATTGATTGTATGAAGATTTCATACAAGCGATTAAGTAGGTACCTAAAATATATTTTAACAGAAAATTATTTGAATTGCCATTTTCACAATAGGAAATGATTTATCGAGAATTCAGACTACCCTTTGATTTTTTACGGGTTTCGCTAGCAATTTTGATAATTACCACTCGCTTGAAGGTATTGGCCTCCGAGACATTTTACACTTAATGTTGCTTACAACATTCGTCTCTCTTATGAATTTACTCATAATACCTATCTATCTATCTAAATACCTAATGTATATATTTATATGATACCTGGACCACAAGTAATTTATCATAAGCGCTCTTTTTCTAAAAATACCAAAAATAAAATGAGTCATTAACTCGAAAACTTAAATGACTGTCAGATCATTGTTCGTATTTGTAGTAAGTTCGATTAAAAAATAATGACAAGACACCAACAATATGGCCAAGTGGGAGCAATGTAGAACTAGTTAGAGAAAGAGATGGAATCACTACGTGGAAATGGATTAGAGCAGGATGGGCAGCCCTGAAAGCAAGGGGTGAGGGTGAGTGCCAGTGAACTGAATTTTTTTAAAGCAAAATTTTTTTAAGACACGCGAATCAACCGCCCAAGGCGGCCCTGATTCCTTTGTTCTAACGCCACAACGACCGAAGCAGTATTATTAATGAGAATAATTCTAAAGATTTTTTTGCCTGCTGATGCAATGTTTTGTTGCATTAGGGTTTTATTTATAACCTCATAAATGAATCGCGCTTACGTCATTATTATTCTTATATTTTGTGAGAAAACAATTTTCACGTATAAAATTGAAACAAAAAATACACGATTTGGGTTGCAGGGGTGAGTTTGATGTTTATAAGCCTTAGTTTCAAAAGAGGTAAAAACTACTATTTTTTACTTAGATATAAGCCTTAATTTCTTAAGATGTAAAAACTACTATTTTTAAAGTTGAAAACGAACAAGAGTCCCAAACTGCTCCCAATCGCCTGAAGCCAGTAAAACTATAGCATCACCAATGGAGGTATGTTCGTTTTGTGAAGCTGAAGGTAATAGGTAAGCTCTTGGTCAAAGGACAAGGCTGTCGAATAGTAAGCTAGAGGTCACGGGTTCAAATTCTGGAATGCGCAGGTCAATTTTAGTCAATTAACTTGTGTTTTTCTCAATTTACTCAAAATACTTAAAATAATGTATTGCACATTTGCCACACGTTCCAGACTGTAAGATACTCCCAGTAACTATCGCCCTAGTGTAAGTCCTTCATTCACAAATTAAATGGTTCTGGCCAGGTTTTTTTGTGAGTTTAGTTATAAAAAACATATTTTTATATCTAGTATAAACCTTTTAACAACTTATTTATATGACATTAAGGGCACTTTACAATACATCTGAAACTTATTACTTATAATTTTTATAGTATTTAGGCATAACCCACAAAGAGCAACAAGGCTTTTAGCTTCTTTTACATCTGTCGGTAGCTCATAAAACATCTTAAATCATTTAAAATAGAGATTATTTTGGGTTCCCGAAAAAAATGTATTGTCTATCTCCACAGTTTCTCGTATTTTGTATGTTTGGTGACCAGATCTGAATATCCAGGTACTTCTCTACTTTCTTCTTTCCCATCTCCTTCCCATTCCACTACCCTCAGCCTCATAACATACCCCAATTGATATCTCACAGGAGCAAATACGGATATTCACTTAAAAATAAACATTAAAACGAAAAACTTTTATTTCAATGAGTTATATAACTCTTATAGATTTAAATAATAACTACAGAGCCTTCACAGCTTAATTGTTTAGGCATTTGATTTGGACCCGATTTCAGCATTGACAGATAAAAACAAATGATTTTAAACATTTATTAAATAAATTGATAAACATCTCTTTCGCCTTCGTTGTGTTAATATTTTTTGCGCTCATCAATTTATTTGTATTTGGTGCTATACAATAAAAATAATTATGTTCTATTAAAATTCATCAAAATTCGCAGAAAAAAGCATAGTGTATGTCAGTTTAAAGCATTGTTGATCCCCTAGACTATTTCACCACCGCGATGAATAAATAAAATTTAAAAAAAATAATGTAGGTTAATTAATTCTCATTAATCAGGCCTAATTGGCGGGGGATAATGCCGGCCGGCCGCTGACAAATAATAGCCAATAAAACAAATGGATTTGAAAACAAATTAATAAGAACCGCCTAATTAGACTAATTCCAGGGATGGAGCCCAGATCCGCTCATTTTGGAAAATCCATTTTGGAATTTCTACAGAATCAACTTTTGAGAATTCACGAAATTTGTCCTAATAAGATCCGAAGATCATAAAACTGCAGAGCATATTATTTCTAGATGTTATAAAAACTTTTTTTTCGTGAAACTTTTTTGAGAATGTTACTTTTACAAGTACAACATTGTGAAATAATTTTATATTAAATGAAAAAAATACACTTTGTAAAACACCACTTTTATTATGAATTAATATTAACAGCCAACCAGGTTTCGCTTAGCTCAAGCTTTGTCAGGGCTTATTATATCAACTAAAGTTATTTTCATACAGACACATATATATAGAAGAAAATAAAACAATGAGTGAAGGAGATAGAAATAAAATAACAGACACGAGTGGAAGAGATAGAAATAAAAGAGCTGACACCTTATTAGTACTAGAACGAGAAAGGATGTAGACTGATTACGGGATGGGTAGGAAGGGAGAGGGAAGGGAGGAAACAGTTTTATCAGAGGTTAACGGAATAAATTAAATATTGGACTATCAGTTAAATTGAATTGATTGTTGATTATATTTGATTCATTATTGACGGCTTTTTTTAATTTCGAGGGCTTCCAAATTGTTTAACCTAATTCCAATTCCATTTTTATGTAATATTTTAGTCCAAGAGGTAAAAAATTCTGAAACACGGATTGTGTGATTTTAGTAACTTATAAGTGTATTATTAAAAAATATATATTTTGTAAGTTTTCATTCTTTTTTATTTGAACCTTAAAGCTTTTTAAGCTATTTAAGCTTTTTATTTGAAAATATTGTAGCGTATAAAAACAAGTTTTGGAAATTAAAAATATTTTAACGCTGAAATATGGCAAAATTTTATCATCTTTAAATTTATATTACATATTTTTTACATATTGTGTTCTGAATGTAATGTAATGAAAAAAAAATGTTTTTTTTGTTTGAACGGACTCACAAGAAAATTATATTATTATATTTGTAGAATTTACATGAAGAAAATTGAAACAATATAACAATTTTTAAGTACCTAAATACTAAAAACAAATCTGAGAAATATAAATTTGGTGTGTTCAAATTATTTTACAGTACTTACCAAAAATATTTAAAAAAAAAAGGATAGGAAAATATGTAAATAATAAAATTTAGTAGACAGAAATAATAATAATCCACGTTGACGATAAAGCTTTCCGAAGTATCCAAAAAAAAAACAAATTAATAATAAAAATAATCTCTCCTAAATGGATAAAGTGAAAAAACACTAAAAACAAAAAACACAAATATCCGCAACTGAAATTTTGCAACCTCTTACTACAATATTTATTACGTATATATTTTTTTTTTTATTTTCGCGACCGTAAAAAATCCTAGCATTTATACAAAATAATATGTATAAATGTAAATATATTTTTTATTAAAAACCAAATATGTTCAACATATAAATAAACAATATTAACAATAGGAGCCTTTGAAATCAACAAAAAACCTTATTATATTTAAATTACTTCAAATAGAGTCAAGTTTGACCCATGAACATGTACATGCAGGTTGCATAAAAAAATTACATTTAAATCATATCAATAGAATCCTCAAAAAGTATTTTCAATCATAAAAAGTGTAAATTTATCATATCATCAAAAGTCACGATGTCCCATCGGTTCTATGGGATGCAGACACTGTGCTGTCATCAGCAAAGTTTGGGCGGCTTTCCAGCCGGACTCTCCCAGCCCATCGCCTCGCACCGCAGTGGGTAGGTTGGATTCATACGCCCATCACTCCTGGACATACTGATCCCAGCTTCCTACCCATCCCTCAAACCTTTTCCTTCCCAGACCTTCATTTTCCCTCCTTAACCTTAAAGAAACGAATAATTACATCATGAATATGAAACAAACAACAAATAACAACCTACAGCGGCGATTAGGAGTTCTCGGTGCGAGTCAAAGCTGTCGGTGAATTTCGCCAAAATTTGCGGCCTGCGCACTTATTAAAATTCCGTAATTCACCACCTTCTTTCACAACGTCCTAAATTTATTTTACTTTACCTGCCCGAGCTTTACGTATGGAAGTACTTCAAAAGAAGTGTATGACTCTATAGACGAGCTGACGTAAAATGTGCGCGACTCTATAACTTTGTAAAACTCCAGATTTAACGTAATGTTGCCAGTACGTCAAGATTGTACCCGTGTTTATATCGCTCTCCGACTCTCAGCGAATTAGACACATCTGATCTTTCCAAACATTTGAGCGAAACTGCTGATGATAACAAACCATGGTTTAAGTTCTCAGAATCAACAGACTTTGTTGGACGATAAGCGGAATCCTTTGCTCTTTGCCACGGTTTGGAGAAATGGTAAAGGACCCTACAAGGGTTCCTGATGTTCAGACTCACTGTTCCTTTTTTTTACATTTTTTAACCACTATTTCATTTGAAGACTGAGGTCAAGATTGAGGTCACGGTGCCTTTAGGATCGTCCGACAACTGCCTGATGATTACATCAATCCCCACCAAAGAAACCACCAAACGATAGGCTTAAGAGAAAAGTGTGGCACTATAGGTACTCAGATTGGTTTGGTCTGCTGGCACATTTCATTGATTTCCCATGGTCAGCTATCTTTTTTCGGCCTTCGGATCACACCAGATGTTCCCAGAAAATGCGTGGAGTCATCACATTTTCGATGTACAGATTCAATACTCTGGTTTGGGCTCAAATCTCTGATTCAGTCGACAATGCTCCGAAATAGTTTGGCAAAAAAAGCGACTTACCAAGCTACAACACATCTCAAACGTTAGAAAACAGATCAGCATTTAACAAAATGGCAAAGGAAAGCAAGAAAATCACAAATAGGCATCACTCAAGCTTGACCTGCAGATCAGCAAAAAGTTAGCTGGCTGCATTACAGCAGACCATTCTTGTCGCTTGCAAGCTCAATAGGCCGCAAATTCTGCAAAGCAAATCCAGTCTACCACTCCTTACCAGACCTATTTGTTCACTAGAAAACACCGCCGCCTAAAAGGCAACTCATTAGATGAAATGTTTTGTGGAAAACTTGACCTTCGATGATCGGGTGCTGTTCCTCACTGCGGTTTATATTTGAAAAAACTGAGGTTCACCAGGTCTTACGGGGGTTCGATGTTAGTAAAACTAGCGGGCCTGACAGAATACCTGCCGTGGTATTGCAAATGTGAGCTGCAGAAACAGCTCCAATTTTGATTAAGCTTTTTAAAATGTTCCTGAAGTCTGGCTCTATACCCCCTGGATGGAAAATGTTCCATATTCTAGGTGATGGAATCTGCTCACAGACCTCCAAAAGAACAAATGTTTTATCGTCTGTCAATACAAATTTCGGCGGAACCGATCATGCGGTGATCTTCTTGCGTATTTGAAGCATATTTGGGAAGGTGCCTGGAACATTACGGTAAGACACAAACGGTTGCACTTGACATTTCCAGCCCCTTAACCAGGTTTGCCACCGAGGACTTGTGAACAAACTGCCTTCTTATGGACTTCCCGTATCCTTGTATACGTAGATTGCCGACATTTTGAGAGAAAGATCGATTCAGACTGTTGCTGATGGTTTCACTGTTTCCTCAAACTCAATAAATACTGGCGTCCCACAGGAGTCGATTTTGTCCCAGACTTTATTTAGTTACATATCAATGAACTTTCTTTTTTATGAATTGTGCACCAATTCCTTGTTACGCAAATGATTGGACAATCCATGAAAGCTTTTAGTTTAATAAAATCCCAAAGAATACACTAACTCCAACAGAGGGCTCAGAGGGCTTTGAAGTAGACAATGGACGGATACCTCGAGCGGGTTTCCTCTTGGGGTAAGAATAACCTGAAGGAATTTAATGTTTCAAAGACCTAATCATGTCTAATTGCATCTAAAAGAGATCGTACAGACAATCTAGTCTCCTTCAATGGGAGCAATCTTCCTAACATATCTTTCATTGATAAGCTTGGTGTAAATCTAAGTGGCCAGCTCAGGCACGGGGGCTTCATTGAAACAAGAGTCATGTTATTCTCTTAGAAGCTGGGCGTACTGTACAATGCCCGCAGATACTTTAATAGTACCTACACAGCTTCTGACTCTGTATAAATCGTAAGTGCACCACACTGTTGAATTTGGCAGCCACCTTTGGCCTAGAGCCCCGAAATACCTGAAAAAAAACCCTCGACTCTGTGCAGAAATGGGCGGTCCGTTTGATATATTCAACTATCTTAACAAACATTGCAATATTTAGAGTCAGGTAGGTGTGTTGTCCTCGTTCTACCGGTATTACAATGGAAGATGCTGCAAGGAACTCAGATCATTGATCCCTTTGGCACTAGTGCATACTCGGTAAACACGCTAAACGAGCTATTAATATATGTACACGGTTGACCTTTGTCACATTGTCTTAGAAACGACCTGTTCTTGAGATTGACAGTTCGACTATGGAACGATTTGCCGGCCTCTGTGTTTTCTCCCTCCTACAACTATCTTTCCAAGAGTCTTTTCAAGAACCATGTTTACTCCTTCCTCTCCTTAAGAAGAATTTTCACTATAAACTAAATACTTACAATATTGAGTTTCCTTACAAACAGTGTCGATATATCCTCTACAAGTTATTTGACCACCGTCTAAGGGCAAAAGCAATTTGTCCCAAATGCAAATTAGCAACTGAAAGGTGTGGAGCATCCTGTTAAGACGAGACAATGTACAAATTTGCAATTATCGCGTATTTTGGCCTTTGCATATTAATTCTTAAATTATCAAGATAATATATAATATAATATGCATGAATGTGAATATGTGTTAGTTCAAATATTGAAACGAAACAAACTAGTTGAACAGTGGTTTACGCGTAGGCTGAAAACGGTATAGTCGACGTCAGCAGAATTTTTCATGGTTTATCCCTTTCTCACACGTATGAGAACAAAATAGACCGACCATATATGCGTCAGAACGAAATAGCTACATGAGCGGTCCGCTAAGGTTTTTTTTTTTTTTTTTAAAGAAAGACAAACATTCCCTGGTTACGAATAACCCAACAATGTTTGAAAATCTCCTACTACCACCACAGAAAGCCGAAAATGTTGCTTGTGTTGTGATGGAGGACTTAGCCAGCCGAGGAATCGAACACGCGACGCTCGGGTGAGACCCAAGCGCTATGCCCACTCAACCACTGACCGGTCAAAATATGTATATATAGTATGTCTCAGTTAAGTATCTTCACTATATTAATCCATCTATACGCTTTTATTTTGTGTTCGATTTATGAATAGTAACTGTTAAGCCGCATATAGATATTAGCAACACAATATGCAATGCAACAAATTACCATAGTTTTTATAATATATACTCGTATAAAGGTTTTTAAGACAGCCCTGGTTTACTTAGCCTAGTTACTTCCATATATCAACTAGTAATACTCAATCAAATGCAACTACAATATCAGGACCGAGTAATTTATATATTATACCTAGATTGTATGCACTCAACTGCAATTTAGTTACAAGAAGGCTATAATAACACACTTTCTAAATAAATATGAATGTTAGCTTTTGTCAATATTTTTATTCGTCTATATTATAATTTCCTTAACAAATTTTACTTCAACGTACACACTATAGTAATTTGTTGCATTGCATGTTGTATTGCTAATATCTGTATTCGGTTTTAGGCAAAACATTTCATTATTGCAAGCTGCGATATAATTACGATCCTCACGCAATCGCCTACGACCACCTACGACGGAAATCTCATGATTTTTAACGATACCAGGAGCTAAAAAATCTTTTTTTTAAATATTTTAATAAATCGTTCATCCCAATACGCACGACTGCATTATTTCAATTCTCGTTAATATTCCTCTTTTCTAGTGCCCTTAATCATCGTAGGTTGACAGGGCAAACTTCAACCTGTAACTGCAGTCCGGAATAACTGCGTGCGTACCAGTCACGTAGGAATCGAACCCTTGAAGTGCGGTGTATTTTTATACTCGTTCAACTGTTGGTAACACACAACTACTGCCAGGTACGGCACCACGATCTTTTATGCATTCCACATGGTAGAACACACATGTTAGCACAGCATGACACTAAATAACATTTAAATGCTAGATAACATTTCTCTTGATATCTTCAACATGTACTTTATTTCAAGAGACATGCAAATGATGTATGTTAATTCATTTCATCCTGGTTAACTTTTATGTTGAAATAATACATTACTGTATTTTTGGTACTGTTCAGATGGTTATAAACAATTAAAAATTGTAAATCAATCATTTCCTGAAATACAAAATTGTATCTGTAGCCTCGTTAATCATGTACAGCAAAATTAGTTACCGCATCTGTTTATATTAGACTATAATAATTGTGGTAGTGGTTGGTTATCATCAGGACACTGACTATCCTGCAGGCTGCAGCACAAAATAACTGAAGACGTAACCGGGCGTTGATTTTTCCATACAAACGTAGTCCCCATTTATCTTTCTGGATTTTAACCCTAGAGCAAATATTTTTATAACATAAAATAGATATCGGCGATTTGCGTGTTGGTACGTTTTTTTTGATAAATTGCTTCTTATAGAAGTTATGACCTTCCAAAAATCAATAAAATTGCCTGATTTAAACGCAGTCAAAAGACGTTCAGTCTACAAACTAGACAATATATTTTGAAAAAAAGCAAAACGGTCCGACATAGAATAGTTTCTTTTTATGTAATTGGTAAAAAAATTGAAAATCGGTTAACTTTTGGAGGAGAAAAATGGGGAATACAAAACCTCGATTTTGAAGATTTCATTTAGGTATTAGTAGAGCGAGCTGCATGTGTCCCTTTCGCTCAGTATTCGGGAGGTAATGGTCGGGGGGACAGGGTTTAGATAAATACGTATGTATTTGTGCGAAGTAATGTCACGTAGTCATAAATCGATATTCGATATTCTAGTGTTGTGTAGTCCCGAGTAATCGATGTTTTTTTTATTAGTTTTTCCGTTTGGTCATGTTTGTGTTTGTTTGGTGAAGTATTCCGATATTCTTACTTTAATTTCATATGTTTACGTAAAATAATATCTGTAAAAAAAACATCCGTTACGGCCAGACCGACTCCGAGGTGATTTCGTTCCGTATTGCCAATATGGATACAAAACACTCAAATGGATAATTTTTTTAAAAATAACTTTTGGGTAACTAGCATTATATTATAATTCTTCAATAAGCTATAATGTATATTGTTATTTTATTTATTTAACTTCTATTTCTACAAATAAATATACAGCAAAGTGATGTAGCGTAGTATATCGAATTGTGTCGGTGCACTAGTGTTGTCTTTTTCCGAGTTATTGATATATTTTATTGTTTTTTTTTTGGTTTAGTGACTTATTTCGAGTATACCATACTTGCCGATCTTTCTAAAATTGGACCAAATTCAATTTTTATACGTCAAGTACTATAATAATTTTCAATTTGGGAGGTGGTTATGGGTACCGCCGCCCCGGGAACCATTTATTGGATAACCTCTGTCATAGGTCACCCCAAGTGGTTCGCTACGTTTGGTGACTTGAGCAGGGGTGCCCGGGTTCATGGGGGTGAGGATTGTCCGGGTCTTGGCAATATATGCATCGGTCCGCCAGTTGCGTGGCAGGCCGGATCGGGAGACCAGTCTAAACGCACGCTCAAGTCGCGACGAGACTGAAGATGAGTTAGCAGCAAGAAGCCACCTGACTATTGTATGTGCGCGCTCAAGTTGAGACGCGACTTATTTTGACGAGTATTATAACAAAACCCTGTAGCAACCCAATACAGAATTTGGTCGTAACACGGACATGTACCTAGCATGAAAGTCAAAAAATCCTCAACTTCCAATGAATAAAGTATTTTTTTTTAAATATATATTTTTAAAAAGATGCCATTTGCGTGGTGATCTGTTATAACAAAACACAATAAGAAAAGTTGCGCCGTTTAGTCATGACATTTTCTATTATTTTCGAGTTACATGGATATTTAAATACTAGTTCATTTTTACTCATGATCCGATTTTCAGAACCCCGACATGTCTGGAGGTAGAGTGGAAAAAAATGGAGGTTTCCTCCACACCATCCGATTTGCAGTGTGGTGATTGGCAAGGGTGTTATGGCTTTCATGTCATTTTCAAAATTTCAACGAATGGCATTGGCGTTGGCTCTATTTAACAAAACACAATAATAAGATTCGTAAAACAAAATTGTGAACAAAAAATTACAATATTATATCGAAAATTGGTCACTTGCGATGTTTATATGGTAAAAATTGGTCATTTTGGCCAAATAAACATCGCAAGGGAATTAAAACCTGTTGATTTCAGGAATTTTACTAAAATAAAAAATAAATATTTTATTTTAATTCTTTTCCCTGTCTCAAACAACTTGAATGGTTAAGTTAAGTTTTGATAAACAAAAAAGATAACTATCTGTCCAAACAAGTATTTTATATTATTTTTAATTGATTAATTTAGAAAAACGACACAAATTAATTTAATAAAATTTACTTGCGCACGCCGCGACCTGCGGATTCGTAGCCAAGAGCCTTACCCTTCAACCACGGAGGCAGTTCAAATGTACGCACTTACATATATTAGTAGGTGTACCTATATGGGTAGTAAGATTTTTTTTTAATTTTTAAAAGAAAGACAAACATTCCCTGGTTACGAATAACCTAACATTTGAAAAACTCCTACTACCACCACACTAAGCGGAAGGTATTGCTTGTGTTGTGATGGAGAACTTAGCCAGCCGAGGAATCGAACATGGGACGCCCGGGTGGGACCCAAACGCGATGCCCACTCAGCCACTGACCGGTCAAGTAAGTAAGAGCAATACAATTAATTAGTAGTACATTATTTTGATTTATCTCACAAGGTTTAGCCAGCGTTAGCAATTTAAGCGCCCGAAAATATATTTTAAATCACTTGATTACACAATGACTTTCCTCTACTTTTTATAAATATAATACATATTTATAAATTTCGTGTGTAAACCTTTCGGAAGAAAATCTTTAAATGATAGTGAAAATCCTATCAAAATCCATTTCGCCGAGATTATACGCCGAGACAAAAACAGTAACGGAGAAATAAGTCGGAAAGATAACCACAAATACCAGATATACCTACATGACGAAGGACGGAAGACGGGAGATGCGGGGCGGGAGGGCGAGCGTAACATGCACACACTCTTAGTTGAGTGGGTACCTACACATCGATAGCGCGCTCGCTGAGCAGAGTGAAATAGCAAGTGATTTTTAAAATACCTATTGTTCAAATTTCTCAGCGCCCGGGTTTCCTCTTAATGGAACTGAACTCGACCCAATCACCCAGGTTTCGCAGCCATGAGTTGGAGGTTATGAAGCATCAGTCATTACTGTACATTTGTGTATCATATTAAGATGACAAATGAAACTAAAAATAGGTTCCGCTTTTTTACCTACAATTTTCCCAACGCTTTAACTAAAACTACCAAATCCCGTCTATGCGCACCACTTATCGCATTCTAATAGTGGAACATTTTTCGACGGTATATTAGTACGCATTAGCGCCTCTAATTGTAGCTACATGTTACTGTACCGTTTAAAATATGGATTTTTTTATAAAATATCATTTAAGTTTAATTTATATCAATTCTCCAGCAAAGTCTGATATTATTTTATAATAATATCCCAATTTATAACTTAATCAACGCTTACACGAAAAAAGGAAGTTTGTCGATGGTTCATAATTATTATAAAATACCTTTTCGGAATTTTTTTACAGAAAATTAAAAATATTTCGTATTAAATAGCTTTATTAGATTCCTAGCGATATTATAATAAAATTACATTATTCTGTAAGGTATGCCAAGACACCTGTCCTCGCTTAGATAATGAAAAATGAAATTCAAATTTATCCACAGTTTGATGAAAATTTTAATTTCTATTTGTAGATATTTGAAACGCTGTAAATGCTGTGTCCCTGTTCTCATTCCGTGAAATATTTTGTCCGTTCGAAGACAATACAAAACTAATTAAAGTTGAAGACCTCCAGATAAAGCAGGATTTCATCCTGAGTTAACCTTGTACAATTCTTCGGGGATAAAGTTTTATATTTCAAATTATAACTTTTTGTATGAAAAAACCTGTTTCAAAACTACTACAACCTCATTCACCGCAATGCGAATGGACGTAGTTATGTAATGTACGTATACCTATACATTAATTTTAAAAGAAAATGTTTACTGGAGCTTAAGGTACCCAGGTTAATACCCAGGATTTCCCAACTTCCCTCTTCCACATTTTCTTTAGTCTCACAACGTATCACTAATTTGGAATGCTACTGGGAATGCATTGGCTGTTAGAACTCTTGTGTGGGTTCACATAAAACTGCATCCTTTTTAAATGTGTTCACTCAATTTGGCCCAAAGAAGCTAACACATTGGACCTCATATTTTAGATCAGTAAAAGATATTGGTATAAATTCCACATATATATCATGCAGATAAAGCCGCTACAAAAAATATCGCAAGTACGTTTTAACCCTTCAGTTCTTTCATCACATTTGGAATGTTTACTTTGTATTTCAAATGCGCTATATACATATTTTTTTTTAATTTTCCGTGAAAATAAATACTGTTTGAGAAACAAGATAAAATTATCTTTCCGCTGCATGCATTTAAAATAAACATTGCTATTTCTAAATAATAAAATATTGACAAAAACGCTAACCACATTTGTTCTTCATTTTTCACTCCATTCATAGAGAACTCGATATTTCGAGAACACATTCGAATTGTTTGGGGAATTTGTAAGAAAACTGTTACTTCACTTTTATCTCCTTCATATAATAAAAAATAATAAGAAATAAATAATAAGTGACGGTAGCGGCGCTAAATATGAATTATTCATTTTCGCTATTTTTAGGATATTATTAATGGATTCCAGTATAAATATTTGAGGCAATCTGGAAATAGTAATTATTTCTCTTTCTATCGTCAAAAAAATTATGTTTTTCAGCATAATAGAAAAAAAACTTTTTTAAATATGTTCGCCCGGTCATATATGACCCTGAAACGCTGGAGTGGTTAAACACAAAATATTGTGACGCCCAGGGGGTTTCCACTGTTTGGACATCACACGTTTTACCTTTATGTAAAGTAGATGAAATTATATTATACTTGCTTTGCAAGGTTTCTTCCACTTCTATGCTTTTCCCAATATTAAACCTGGTCGAATGTTCTTGAGTTTATTACTCTACAAAGAATTCCATTCCACAAGACCATCATCCCTTCAAAATTTCCCTCAAATTTACTTTCACTTTATATTATTATTATATTTACAGTTTCATTTAACAATACCTTATATTATCACTAGGAACTAACTAAATGGAATGAGAAAACATTATTTAACATTTATAATTTTAGAAACGCTTTCCTGTAGGGTTAGCTTCCAACAATGCGGGATCACGAAGCCTAAAACATGCGTTGATACCTTCGTGGAAAATTTGCATAAAGGTTGTTTAATAAAATTTATTTCGCTGAATTTTCAAAAGGTACCTCCGCGTCTTACTCAGAGCAGTAAATCAAAGGTTTTTACATATTAATAACGACTAAATAGGGTGTTTATGTAATAAGGGACGTTTACAGGTTATTTAGTAAATCATACAACAAAATTATAGAGATGATTTAATGTTAAAAAAAAATTGATGGGCAAAAAGTTGAGTCAACCCTTAAGAGAGGTACTCGTACATACATTATTTTCTCATTGATTCAAAGTTTAAAAAGTTCACCTCGTGAGAAGCCGTTATCAATTTATTCCAGTATTGAAAAAACGCTGCTCAGGTATCACGATACACTCAGTCTGTGTCATCGCATTAAACAATTTATTCCACTTCAGTACCTTGTAATTCAAATAATTATTGGCATTCATAGCGTGATCCAAACACTAATTTGCATAAAGACTGATTTCCAGTAAATAAAAGTACCTACACAATGTATTTAGCTTAAAACACATTGCAGGAGGTAAATCTAAAGTTTTACAACACATCTCCGGAAAATTTGAACTTGCTCAAAACAGTTTCCAGAAACTCGCTAAATGACAGCTTGATTAATTATTATTTATTAAATAATTGATAAAAATAATGTTGAGGTTTCTGTCTTATCTAATCTGTTTCTATTATCTTTTGAATGCAATACACTTACAAGGATCATCGCGGTTAACAATTAATCACACTTCAGTTGTAATTCAAATAAATATTGGTATTCGAATACTAGTTTCCGTAAAGACTGGTTTCCAATAAATAAAAGAAAATCTAACTTAAAATAATTGCTGGCAGCTAAAAGTATATTTTTACAACGTTTAACAACAAATTTTCACTAAACGATTTCCTAAAACTGAAAATAACTTACTTTTATGTCTCAATCACGCTTTCACAAACTGCTTACTAGGGTTTCAAATCACACATCGAACAATACGAATGCAGTATTGTTAAGAATCCTAATCAACTTATAATAATTTAATTCTTCTTACTTCCGTGATTTATATGAAGAAAATGTTGCTTTATAAATAATTATTTATTTATTTAAAATTTACGGCACAAGTGCCATTTACATACAATATTTATATTATATTTTATTTACATACACATAGTGCAGTATGAAATTTTGATGAGAAAAATTAAAGAATTAAATTTAGTTAAAACATAACAAATAAAATAACAGTAAAGAAAGAAGCAATGACAATAGCCTGTTATGTAGTGACCTCATTAAAATAAATGGCGTTAAAATGTGTTATTAGTGCAGCTTTATACTTTACAAGGGGAATATTAAAAGTATCTGCGATTTTAGCATAAAAGTTCCCAAGTGTGTGGAATCTATTTATAACTGAGTTATATTCTGAGACTGTGGTATAATTGTCACAATAATACATACTAGAGGACCTTGATCTAATGGTAGGTACATGAAATTGAATCAACATTAATATGAAAGGGCTATCCAACTGATAATTTATAATTGTGTGTAAAAATATAAGATAAAAAAATTTTCTTATATCACCTAACTTAAGCAATTTCAATGAATGTAATAAAAAATCATAATCTATTGTTTCTAAAGGAATTCCAAGCCTAAAATTAATACACCTCAAAAATTAGCGTTGGACTCTTTCAATGGTATTAATGTGATTTTTAAAGACAGGTGACAAAATTGTAGAGTTGTATTTTAGAATGCTTCTAACGAAAGATGTGAACAGAATTTTTAATGTGTTGATATTTTTAAAATCCTTGAAAATTCTTACTATCAAACCTAACATTTTCATAGTCCTGTTAGCGATAGAATTTATGTGAGATACAAAGCAGAGTTTCTGATCAAACATTATGCCTAGGTCAAGTATTTCGATTGCAGAGATTAAGTCAACATTACACAATGAATAATTATACATTATTGGGTGTTTGATTTTGTGGAACCTCATAACATTTATTATATGTAATCTCTTTTCATACTCCAAGCAGGTCGGTTTCAAGACAGTACCTACCATATTATTGTAGCAATTCTATGTCAACGTCCCAATATCATACTCCTATGCGACGGATTCAACAGCTAGGAAACAAATACTCAGATGTTGTTGATATATTTAGTACATCAATTTCAATATATAAGCATACCCTATTGAAGTTTTTTTTTTCATCGAGTAGTGGAATATTTTAATAAAGGTATTTAATTTGATTTGACTAACATTTAATAATTTTGTCAACTGAAACAGAAAAAATATTTTGGATATTTTATATGTTGTGCCTGCATTCTGTGTAGATCAAGTTGAGTGATATTTTGACTTTATATTTATTTTTCTGCAATTGTATTAATAGTCGTTTCCTGCACTATTTTCATGTATAATTTCGTAAATATTTTTTATATATATGTATGTAAAAGCCTTAATAGGCGTGAAAGAAAGAAATAATAAAAAATAAAAAAAAACATGGCATTTTTTATTATTTAGTTGCAGTTTATTACTAGAACACCATTTGAAGAAGTTGTTAAGGTTCTTTTGCAAGATTATGCAGCTGTACACATCATTAATGACCCTTAACAACTTCATATCGTCAGCAAAAGTAAAGCTCGACATTGCAGAAAATGCTGGTAACGTCAATGATGAATAGGATAAATAATAAATTATGAATTACGATTGAACCCGTGACGGTGGTAATCCGACGCTTTGGATCCCACGACCAATTAACTTATTTTAATAATCTATTAATTATTATGTAATTTACTTTTTCTAATAACAACTTAGGACACAATAATTACAGAAAAAAAATCTGTCAATAATTGCAAAATACTATTCCGTACAAATTTGGTGTTAACGAATAATCTTATTGGTGCTGCGCACTCAGGTAGCTAGTAGATTCCAAGGCTTGCAGGTCTACCACACTGGCGCCACTACTATACATGGTGTATCGGCACTAACCCGACAAACTTTAACCAGCTATTCCTTAGCACATTTGGAGTAATAAATGTTATGGGCACTTTGCTGTCTGGTAGCATTTTTTTTTAATTAAAAACAAAAAAATAAAAATTTCCACACTATATCACTGTCATTGGCATTGCTTTTCGTGTTCAACAGCTGTTATAAGCAAGTATGTCGAAAAGCGTCTTCGCTCTTTCGCACGCACTAAATAATAATAGTTAAAAATGAGACGAATGGTCCCGTGCCATTCGTTGTGATTGTAAAAGTGCGCCAATATAGGTACACACGTGCATTATTCAACGGAATTCGAATAAAATATTGCCAGATGGGTTTTCAAACTTTGACAAAGGATAAAACAGTGATGACATGTGGTGAAAATATGAATAGTAATTTTTTTATTAAAAAAACGTTACCGGACAGCAAAGTGCACATAAGATTTTTTTCTCCAAATATGCTAAGGAATAGCTGGTTAAAGTTTGTCGGGTACGTGCCGATACACCCTGTATAGTCTATTCACCTAATAAAGATGACGGAAAGTCGCATATGTATAACGCACTTATGAATGGGATTTGGGCTTATTTTTGACTCTTAGACAGTAAGAGTATCAATTGGACGGGTGGATTTTATAGCACGGATATTTGAATGACGCCCCGTTTAAAGTTTGGTAAAATTTCTAATATTTTTAATAGGAGTTCACTTTACAAAAACTCCGACTACGAGATAAATGCGTTCTTTAAAAATATTTTTGCTTTGTTTACTAAACATACTGTACGAACAACTTGTGGGTAGGTAGGTACTTATTTTATTTTCCATAGCTAATGCATATAACTAAACAAAGGTAAGAGGATTTGAACCAACTTAAAGTCATTATAAAGGTTTATTCAAGTGGAGTCTTTAAAATCTGAGCATATAAATTTAATTACCACTGGCCAGAATAATGTACATGGCAACACCCTTTCACTTGAGCAGATTTAGGTAATTCGCCTAGGTTTTGGTGGAGTAACAACTTCATACGTTAGCCATTAGTTTTTGAATTCAAAGGGCCCAATAAACATTGCTTTGTGAAGTGTAAAAATTCTAAAATTAGAATTAATCATTTATAATCACGAGAATCACGTAGTTCCACAGTGTTGGGTTTTTTTTATGTGATAACCACCAAGAGTCCCAACTGTTCGAAGCCAGTGAGGCCATGGCATCTTTAATAAGGTATGTCGGAAATAGTGCAAAAGGGAAGGACATGGGATGATCAGATCCGTTCGCTAAATCTGACCAATACTATTTCAATACTACATAACTTACATATCATTCATTTTAATATCACAACCATTTCACCTCCTTTCCTAGTTAGGTTCGTTAAAGCCAGATTACGTTGGTTGGGTTATATTAGGCAATGTTAGATAAGGCTTAAATTATGTGGTAACACCCATTCTTCGTCAATTAGCCTTTGTGTGAATTGCACTGTTTATGTTATCATGATTTGTTACCGACCCTGTTTCTTCTTGCGTTGATTAAATAGCTTGACAAGTAATTAAAAATTAAATAAATTGTAATATTTTTTTGTCTTACTGTATTTATTTGTCTTAACTTATTTATCTATTCCTATATTTATTATTTTTCACTTTACGCTTATCCTGACGAAGAAACCACTGGTTTCGAAGTAGGTCGATTATTTTTTTTAAATTTATATTTATTTGTTTTTTACTGTGGAAAAATGTGATACCAAAAATATTTCACAACATTTTAAATTAATAACATAAATGCGAGTACAATTTTCAATTCCATAAATTAATTATATCAGTTATGATGCAATTATTAAGTCATAAAATACTGGTGTAAACAAAGTGATTTATTTTCAATAAATTAAATTGACGCCACAAAGCAAATTAGCGAATATTACAGAAGAAATTAAAAAAAAAATCTTTACCTACCTCAAATATGATTTAAGATTTTCACGGCAAAAGGTATTTTTGCTATTTGTTTTGGGGTGTTATGCCGTGTTGCGATAACTCCTTCTTTAGCCAACGTTTCGGACAGCATTGCAGTGTCCATCATCAGGGCAGATGTGTTATTTGAGGTTGTGTTAAAATGTGAGCTTATGTATGAGGTTGTGATACCGTGTTGCCAGCTCCAACCCTCTGAGCTAACATTAACGTATCATTTTTTATTTAAGTGGTTTTCTTCGTTTAGCTCTGGTGTAGCCGTCAATATTATCTTTACCTACCTATTTAATTTTTATATGAAATCGCAAAATAGTCCCAACAACTCCGAACCGTCTGGAGCCAGTGAAAATATAGCATCCCCGATTGGGGTATGTTTGGAGACTGAAGATAATGTGGTGGGAAGGAGATGGGGGGGAGGACGTTTGGGAAGTACCTGGCTCTTAAGACCTGGTAACTGATCTAGAATGTATCGTATTTCAAGAAATTTGTGGACGATGAGCAGAATAACTACTTAACAAGCATGAAGTTTCAGAATAGGGTAGGTAATCAATAAGAGAGTAACTAAATTGATTGTATGACGCGACCCCTATTATAGAACTCACCACCTACGCAATTAGTATGAAAAGAAACATCCTAATACGTCATCATTCATCATCCCCTGTTCCTAGTAGGGCCGGAAACCCATTGCATCATCTTTGATGGATGGTTGATAATTAGAAATGATTTAAGTACTCATACGTTCGTCATCACACTTCTATAAATGGGTTCTCAATATGCTTTCATTTAAACTCTTAAACTCGATTTTATTTTCTGGAAAATCGCGATAATGCAATCATAAGTTTTTAAAAAACTCGTTCCGAGCGAATTGCGAACTGAATTCCAAAGGGCTTAATAGAACATATAGCAATTGAACATAAGATTGTCAATCGTACAGCGAAACGTTCATTCCGCTGTATCAATGGCGCTTGTCTTTGCGCTCTTTCAAAATACCCGTTATTCTCCCGTCAATGTGAATTCCTAGATGTCAATCGCATTGACTCTTTAAAGGACCAATAATTTTATCAGCCTTTATTTTCAAAAGCATCAATGACGTAAATTGATGTAATTGATAAGCAATCAAAATGGCAAAATTAAGTGTTTTATATATTTTATCATTATTTTCCTTGAGGTTTTCTGGGTGGAGTTCTTACTTGGGATCGATTCACATATGTTGCGCGGCACGTCTGGAGACAACAGCATCAGGCTGAAAATAGTGACATGCGTACCGTCTGTCGACCGACGACGTAGCACTGACGAGCTGGACCGATTATATCGATCTGTATGCAGAACGTCGCGTGGAACTACAGCTTTTCTTTAATTCGCCTACATTTCACAAGTGACCGACGAACTCGCCCCACTTTTTCCAGCTTAATACCCATTGCCCAAGTACGGAACCCATGTAAAAAAACTAAGCGTCCTTTTGCAAACCAGCTCAACCCCGTATTGCCTTTTGTCCCATTGTGAATGCGGCTACCAATGTAACGTATTGTGTTGTCATAAATATTCACAGACTGCTATACCCAAGAAGTGAGATGCAAAGAAGGTAAGCAGTTACCTTTATTAAAAGTCCCGGAGAGCTCGGCAGTGGCTGTCACGGGTCCGCATAATCGTATATCATATAGAGTTTATTGAATCGCGATTGCTCGCACTCTGAATTTTATTCCCTCTTGTATGTTATATAACTTCATCCTCTGGGTTTATGGGGGGAGAACGTGTTTTGCTTTACGAAACGGTGTACACACAAATCTTCCGACGGGATAGGATAGGTGCCTAGGGCAGGGGTCGGCAGACCGCAGCTCGCGAGCCGCGTGCGGCTCTTTGCCTAGGCATCTGTGGCTCTTCAATTCCAGTTCTACCCCCAGTCTGCAGCTTGATTAAAAGAGCACGATACCCAAAAGGGAATCGCAATGCATAATATTCTTTATTTGAGTGCTCACACTATATACTAGTACTGCATCAAAATATACCTTACTAGCCTTTTGAAAAAATAAAAATATCTAGATGCTGTATATATACCTCGCAGAAAATACTTCCAGAACTTGATAAATTATTGAATTTGACTAACGTAAAATTTTTATAAAAATTAAATAGATTTCTACGAATACACCAAAACAATCATTAAGTTTATACTTGCTTCACTGAACACGTAGTATTCATTCGACCCTATTACAACGTGGCTACTGAAAAAGTGTTGCAATGAAATTGCTTTCTTTATAGTTCACTTTTTCAATAAATCACTTAGCATGGGTGATTTCCCATCGTCCATTAAATCAGCTGTCGTAACTCCATTAGTAAAAAAAACGTTATTGAACGCTGAAGATCTTTCAAATTACCGCTCGTTTCTAATTTTCCATTTATATCCAAAATCATAGAAAAAATAACTGCTTCCTACTATTTTGTCGAATATAACGCTTGCTATTAAGTCAGGTAAATTGGCACTACTTTCAGGCTTAAACATGAGTGCCGCTTTTGATACGATTGATCACGATTTTCTTATTGGTTTAAACGGTGGCGTTAAGAACTGACATTGTATTTAGGCAACCGTTTACAAGCCGTGAAGGTAGGCCAAAACCGATCAAACTATGTAACCCTTTCATCTGGAGTACCCCAGGGGTCTGTTCTGAACAAATCTTCATCGTATTCGCCAATGACATCACTAAAACAATTGAATCATTTTTTATTCTATCGCACTGCTACGCAGAATACCAAAAAGTTTATTTTTACTGCTTAACAGAGAAATGGACCGTCCAAAAATTCGCATAACTGAGTGTCTACAAGCAATTACTCACTGGATGACTGATACTCAAGGATGGATGATACTCAAACAGATTGAAGCTGAATCCAGACTGAGTTTTTCTGGACGGCCACGAGCAGACTTCAGCATAACTCCCCAATAACCATTTCAGGGAGCGACATCACTCCAAAGACATGTATCAGACTACTGGGTGTCAATATGTCAGTTGTATAGCGCCCTTCGTGGCAGCAGGACGCGTCCCAACGCGTCCTCCAACCGCTTTGTGTTTTTTTTTTCCTTTCCCTTATTTTTAACATCAATCAAATAACATTTTAACTTTAAAAAAAATATACTTAACAACCAGTTATTAGAACTTCATAATATGTGATTTGAGTGCAGTGTTTTAAAAGTGAATATTCTGAAATTTTGCTCAAAAATATTCGATATTCGAAACGAACGTCGATCGGTAAATGCACCTCGGATGTTTTCAACCGAATTCTCGGAAACTCTGAGGGCAAGTGTTTTGCTAAGCTCAGGGTAATTTATTATCCCGTCGCTTTTTATTGCAGACAGAATGCACCACTTCAACAATCACCAGGAACAGGATTACATGGAGATGAATTATGGACTCGCCGAACGTCACAGCAGTGCTGCCAGGGTCTCTTATCTATCTGAGGTGTCAGTGCTTTATTAGCAGCAGACACACACCTGGACGGATGACGAACCTCGTGCTGGCACTGTTGGTGGATGCGGTGGACTCTCTCGCTGCAGCAGCTGGTCCAGTTTCTTCACCACCAAAGATTCTTGCTACAGAGTCTCCATCTTTTATCTTCATCGAACGTCACAGCGGTGCTGCCAAGGTCTGGTATCTGTGAGAGGATATTGTGTCAGCGCTTTGTTAGCAGCAGACACATACCTGGACGGATGACGAACCTCGTGCTGGCACTGTTGTTGGACGCGGTGGACTATTTCGCTGCAGCAGCTGGACCAGTTTCCTCACCACCTGGGATTCTTGCTGCAGAGTCTCCATCTTCTATCTTCGTGTCACCTGTTTCTGTACTTCATTTTACTTAACTTAAATTCAGTTTATTTTTGTAATATTTATATTTTTGTAATACTTGCATCAACTGTAAAGCGCCCCTGAGGTGATATCTCACAAAAACGGCGCTATACAAATTGTCCAATAAATAAATAAAATAAATAAATAAATATGGACGCAGATTTTTCTCTTAAGCTCAAATGAACAGAACTGTAAACATGAGGTTCTTTCAATTAAGGCACAATAAAGCAGTGAGGAGAAAACTGCCAACAGAGGCGGCTAAATCGCTAGTCAATTCCTGTTTCACGTCTAGATAATTGCAATGAAATATATGCAAATCTCCCCAGATATCAAATGAACTAATTGCAATCCGTTTTCTAATCTGAATCTAAATATTCTCACATTTCAGAGCATCTCAAAAATCTTCACTGGCTCAAATGTCCTGAAAGAATTCAGTTCAAGTTCTGCTGGAGGGTATTTAAATCATTTAACGGAATGGCTCAAGCTTACTCATTGGAAATATTAATTCATGACAGTCAACCCTTAGGTAGGCAGTGTCATCAGCAAGGTTGAATGAACCAAAGCGCACACCGGATACTACGTTCGGTGAGCACTGAGCATGCTTTAGGATTGTCAGGACCTAAAGCCTAGAATGGACTGCCACATGATTTGAGAATTATCACAGACTCGACAGAATTCAGAGCTAAACATAAAACTCACTTTTTTAAATAGTCATTTCCACTATCCATAAAGTACAAAACCTTTCACGCTCACAGTCTGCGACATTGTAAATAACTAAATGTTTAAAAATGTAAACAACTAAGATTATGGAAGCTTTTTATTGTGGCTTTTTATTTTATTTTAATTTCGTTAAATAGTGTAATTATCTGAAGTGACCTGCCAGGTAAGTATTAAGTAGAAAGGTGTTTTTCAGAATCTGTTCGTAAATAATACAATTTTCTAAAATTCTATTTTATTTCTAACATTCTTATCAACTTTTGGTGGCAATCACACACACACACACGGTCTTACGTATTTCTCTGAAATCTGATGATATTACAACAGATAACATATGAAATAAATATCGATCCTACCCCATTTGGCAAGGTTGGTAGAGTTGTCGAATCCAGGCCCTGGGGAGGAAGGTTCTATCCTCAGTCAAACAATAAAATATATATTTAAAAATACATCTATTATTAAAAATAGATGTATTATAGTAAAAAAGAACATTGATTTCATAGGTTGATTATTTTCTGTTGTTTGATTTGTTAGAGCATTAAAATGGTTAAGTATCATGAAATTTAATATTTATTGGTCCAAAAGTCGTTTTCAAACTTGAAGTAACCAATGGATTTTAGCTTATTGCCCTCATAGTATTTTTGGTGACCGGATAAATCATCACAATGATAATTCATCACATCTTTAAAAAGTAATATAAAGTCATGGAAAGTGATGAAACAAAAACTTCATTAACTGGGTTAAGTAGGTTAGGTTAGGTTTAAATTATTTTTTTCATCGTTTCTAATGACTTTATATCACTTTTTAAAAGTGCGTTGAATTGGCACTGTGTTGAGTTATCATTGAACCGTGTATTTATACTGGGCAGAGGGAAACTTAATCACATACGTTTTTTTAGTTTTAATAAAACACATTTTTTATGTAATAAAGTTGTTGTGTTGAATTTGTACATTTTCTTTGCGAAAACAATTTAATATAATACAACGCGGTTATATTACAATATATTACTGATTTCTGTAACAGTATTAGCGTCACTGCGAAATTTTTTTTTTTTTTGTTTATGAAAATGTTAATATTTGTCTCCTCTCCCTAGAAAGTCTGCCGACCCCTGACCTAGAGGGAGGAGGGGAGGGGATAGGGGAAGATACGTCCGTTGGGCGATACCAAATGGGGTTATGCTCAGACAACGCAGAGAAACGATCAAGATCGGAAAATATTATTCCCAAACTAATAAATATCAAGGGCAAAAAACGATGAATATTTTCCAGTATTTGGATACTAGGTTTTATTTGGGTCGGTACCTGATCAGTTTTTATCCAATTGAATTTTTTGGTGTTATGCTTTTTATATTATATACCTTATACCACGTTGGAGAGTGCCTAGAATCTATTTCATTTCTGGGTAGGGGATTTGTTCTGTGTTTTCCTTTTGCATAATATCTGTTCGCGAGTGGAAATAATCTATTTCACTCCGGGATGGAGAATATTCTATGAAAAACAAATTGAATCTGTTCGATATAATAATACGTACATTTATATTGTCCGGATTGCAGAATAGTATTTTTTATGTTAATGACAATTTTAGTGTGGTATAAGAGGCCCAACTGCCCTGAACTATCGGGACTTATGGCTGGTAATGCATGGAGTGATACAAGCAGTCGATATTAGAAATACACGGACTGCCGTATTGGTCAGTATTTTTTTATGAGAACTATGCAGTTACTTAGGCTTAAAGCAGTCGATATCTTTTTCGATAGTCCAGCCTTAGAAATTCATAATTCGGGTATTATTATTTGGCTGAAGGGAGTAGAGAGAAAATGATGCAGGAATAGAAAAGGTTGGGAAGTTTGAAGTTTGGTAGAGATACGAGTTCAACAACAAAGTAATGAAAATTTCCAAGTAGCAAAAATATGATGCATTATGTTGAGGGGAGTGGAATAAAAGGAAATGTACGAGGGGGGCTTTATGGCTAATGATTGATGAACATCTGCTGGATGAATTCGGTTGCTTAAGCTGGGTCCAGACATGTTCTTTTCTCCGTACCATACCTCCGTTTCGTATCAGCGTCGCGATCAAAAACGCTAGTTTGGACGCCCGTTCGGTACGGTACGGTGGGACGGCGTCTCGATACGGATAGAGGTACGCTCCGATCCATCGCGAGTCGGTTTTTCGACCCGTTCAAAGGCGATACGGTACGGGTCTGCGCCAGTCTGGACGTGTTCGCGGCGTCTTACATCTTTCTCTGTTTTTGAACAATTCTAACTCCCACCAACGTCGCCTTTTTTGTTTTTTTTTCGTTATATTATTGTGAATAACAATGAAGGACGCGCAAGCAATCGTCAAATTCTCAAACACTTCCGCAGTCGACGACATGGTGGGAGGAAATGAACACGCGATGATCGCAGCGACGTTACGGAGATACGGGCTCTTGATCGCGACGCGGGTACGAAACGGAGGTACGGTAGATACGGACAAAAGATGATGCGTCCAGAGTTTTTGGATCGCGACGCTGGTACGAAACGGAGGTACGGCACGGACAAAAGAACATGTCTGGACCCAGCTTTAAAGCTGAACACGCACGGCAGATCCATTTGGCGACGGTCCAACACACACGAACGACCCGAGCCATGCCGAGTCACGCCGAGAGTGACCATTTTGGTCTGTCACCATCGAGTGAACAACTCGAACGCGTGAACTAAAATGGGTAACATAAAATAGGTATTTGTTCACAAATAATCAATAAAGGTTTAATTTAAAATAACGTCTTAGTTAGAAATAATATCAGTAGACACACAAAATAGCTCATATATTTCTGTCATCCCGAAGAAAATCACGCTCGCTTCCAGAGGCCATACTTACGACTCGAGGTCTGAAATCATACAGAAAGGATTTTGGTTCGAGGATCACACTCACACGGCGGAGCCTGCGAACCATTGGCTTGGAGATTTGCCGCTGAGACCGAGCCGATCCATGACTCTTTGGCTCTGAGAGTTTTAGACTCAAGGCAGACTCTTGGCCGAATATCAAGCGGAGAGTTCCGAGTCACGCCGATCCATCGAAGTTTCCCCACACACGATGAGTTTGGCAAGGCACATGGCCATTTTGCTCAAACAAGTAATTTTGATTAGGAAGGCAGGTGCTGAATAAATAACATATTTATAACAATTATATATTCTCAATTTTTTGACGGTAGGAACCAAACATATTCTCAATACGAAGTCCAATAGAAGGATTTGTTCCCAAATCATGCCTCCATTATTATTGTCCTTTGCCATCGTCAAATGTTATGATTATTATTTTTGAGATTTTAAAATGAATAATATTACTGACGCGGGTTGTGCGCTGAGTACCTACAATGAGTTATTTCTGTTGCAGGTGGTTGTGAATATTATTAATGAACTAGCTGTCGTGTACCCGGCGTAGCTAGGAGTTATCCTTAGGAGATAGACATATACCGTAGCAGATTTTTCTGTAGGTCTTTTTAAGATATACAATTCCGTACTACATTATTTTGGTCCATCTCATAAGGTTTAGCCAGCGTTGGCAATGTAAGCGCCCGAAATATTATTTTACGACTTGATTTCAAAAATTGACTTTTCTCTACTTTCTATAAATGTTATATGCGTGTATTATATATATTAACCTTCCGGAAGAGATTATCTAAATAATAATAAAAACCCTACCAACATCCGTCGCGTAGCTAAGCGCACAAACAGATAAACGCGGAAAGCGACTTTATTTTATACTACAGGGTTTTCCAATAAGAGGTGTTATTTTGATATTCAAAGAAAAGTGCCACTTTTTAATATAAAGATCGAATGTTTATTTCATTATAAATAGGAAGGTATGCCCTTAATAGTGAAAAATAACATCAGTCAAATGACCACCACGACCACGCCTACAGGACCATATCCTTTTCATGAAATTTTCCATAACCAAATCGCAAAGTGGCTGCCTTATGTCCTCGATAGCCTCACGTACTCCATCTTTGAGGTCTTGAATTGACGCTGGGCTGTTGGCGTAGACCTTCTCTTTCACGTGGCCCCAAAGGAAGAAGTCGCAAGGTGTTAAATCACAAGATCTCGGTGGCCAATTGTGATCACCTCTTCGAGATATAACACGGTCCGGAAACTTTTCCCGTAAAAGATCAATGGTTTCGTTGCTTGTGTGGCACTTAGCGCCGTCTTGTTGAAAGTAAATGTTGTCCAGATCAATACCATCCAATTCCGGCCATAAAGAACATTAATTCCTTAATTAAAATTCAAAATAACACCTCTTATTGGAAAACCCTATATTTAGATATATTGGCAATGCGAAAATTTTCCTGAACGTAGCAGGGAGCTGTAAAAATCACTTGTTCAGGTATTCTTCGAGTAAGTCTGCCTAATCTAATCAAATTTATGGCTCGTTGACACTTCAAAAAAGCTAAAGTGAAATTAAGGTGCGTATCTACCTACTATTAAGTAAGAGCAATTACATTTTCTTAAATCATCAGTTTATCTTATTAAGTAATAAAACAGTGATAAAACCTTCTTAAACGTAACCTCAGAAGTAGGTACCACTCAATTTCATTGGTCGTTAATTTAAGCGGCATTTAAAATTTTATATCCCAATCAGGTACTAGCGCGCGCACACATTGTTAGGTAGGTACCAGAGAGGATACTTACAGCAACTTCTGTGATAAAGAAGAATATATTATAACAATAACCAAAAAAATTGCCAGTTTCCAATCGTTTCAATTTTTTTAATACTGTAATAATATACTGCAAATTTGACAGTGTCAACATTCAAACTCAATTAAAAAATTATGAAATTGCACAATCTTACTGATTTAGAAGATACGTATGGTGGGAAAGAAGACGTAAGTTCTAAAAGTTATGTAAAGTTAATTTAAACAAACATTTTGTGTCAAAGCTTTACTTTGCAGCACGTTCCAGAGTGGAAGATGTTGAGTGTTATATCGCCCTATTTGCAATATTCAACTTCATTTCAACTCCATTTGAATATACTGTTTACCCAATATTAGAGAGGTGTTCGTCAGTTTGTGGCTCTCATTTCTTAATCGAAAGCAAAAAGCCGAGGGGTTCATTATGAAATTACGCGTTGCCAACGCCTAAACCTGACATCTTGAACACAAAATAGAACACGTGTTTGTAACCAAAAAAAGACGTAAGAACCTCTCTTTGTTTTGTTCCTTACTTGATCATTTGCCTTAATTTAACTGAAATGAATCTATTTTCTTTTTCAGACAGTATTCGTGTTCCAGACAAGAATGTGCGTACTGTGAGGCTGTACCGGATCGTGATTATATCATGCAAGGTAGAATTCCATCGTTCTACCTTATTCGTTAATGATTAAACCTGTATCTATAATTTATTGACTTGCTGAAATAAAAATGCAATATGTAACTGAGTTTTTCATTTTCCTTTCTTGGGGTAATATTTTGACATTTTAATTTTTTCAATATTTAAGTCTTATAAGTAGGCTCTAAATGAGAATTATATTTCCTATGGTCGCGCCTTTTTTCGAATTTTCTTTATCCTTGTCGATGGTGTGTGACGCAGTATTGTCGCACGCATAAAATTTGTCTAAATTCTGACATATCTATGGTTAAATAGAATAACAAATTGTTTCAAACAATAAGCCCGAAGACATCGATCTAGTGAGTGGTTTATTTATGGTCAAATCATTGAAAAAGTTTGTCGTCAATTCCTTGCCAAAATTCTTCGATTCCATCTCTAAATGCCCTAGAGCCAGCATCTAATATCATCTCACCTTTATTGCTAATGTATCTGAATTATTTATCCGTAATTTTATTATTAGAGGATACCTATTATTAAACCTACCATTAATGTGCGAAAAAACCCTTGTTTGGAAAACGGAGGAAGTTATTCATGGAGCTAGATTTACGCCCGACTCAAGACCTTCAGAGACCAACAAGGGGCGTACAGAAGATACTATCAGTATCGCCCTGATGTAAGACCACCATTCAGAATTTAAAAGTCGGTTAACATAGCTTTAGCCGTGTTTGGTGGCCAGAATTGAATAGCTTGGTACTTCCCCACCTTATTCTATCACTTTTCCTTCCCCTCCCCTCTACCTTCAGCCACAACATACCCCAAATAGGAACGCGATAGTCTTAAAGGCTCCAGTTATTTGGGAGCATCTAAGACTCTTTAAATTTAATATCTTTGTCTATATATATAATAAATGTAAGGGATTTTACTAATTTTACTCTCCTACTTTAAACACTCCATTTCGAATCCTATCCCACCTCATATATTTCAGTGGTTCCCAATTAGTGGTACGGGAACCCCTAGGGGTACGTGAGGTGGCTTGAAGGGGTACGCGGACGCAAAAATTAAAATCGTCTAAATATATTTTGAGTCAATCAATCTGCGGATGACAACAAACGACTTCAAAGGGGTTGCGCTACTATTCGGAAGAAAATTGTAATTCTACAATGACTGCTAACTAACTAATATAAAGGGTACCCAAGTTTGGGCTCTTTCGCCCAATGGGGCGAATGGGCCAAATGGGTACTCGGGGAAAACTAACAGGGAACCATTGATCTATTTCATAGAATGAGAATTGAAGTCGATTCCACTCATATCGCTATCGGGCTTTCCGTCGCATATAAAGACTCTCCCCGAGATATTTCATAGTTTCTACACATTCTACAGTACATCCACAAGTATACTTCGGAGCGACGGCGACGGTACCACGCGCCGTCCTAGGCCGCCGGGTAGAAGTCTCACAAAGCACTGCACTGTACACCGTTACCTGACTTTTTATGTGCGGCGGTCTGGAGTGGCGCGCGGTACCGCCGCTCCGAAGTGAACGTGTAATAGAACAGATTATTAGGTGAGAACTGGGAACCGAAATCGATAATTCGAATAATTATTATAGGTAGGTACTTACATACATTAAAATATAATATTCTGTGTGTATGCATGAGTGTGCATGTTGTATTTGGACGTTCCGTATTCAAACGTATTTCGTAAACGGCGTCATAAATCATATTTACATTTCATAGACGAAAATGTCCTTTTACGAGACGCACGTCACGAAATGACGAAGTATTATTGTCAAAAAATACTCATTTCGGTTTTCTGTGCGTCTTGCGTAACTCTGATTTAATTAAATCATAATATGTGCTTTTGAATTTAAGTGTCGTTTACAAAATTGGAACTGATTGTCTGAAGAAGTCAGACAATCGATAAACTACCTACCTAATGCAGCGATCACACGAGGACTGTACAATACTGTTTTGTCCCAGCTCGGGACCCACTGTCCTAGTGTGAACAGTTATCGGAAGACAGGACAACGAATCAAGATATTGTCCCAGAGATGGACGGGCAAGCTATCTCCGCAGGGTAGTGTATCCCTCATCACCGGCCGCATTGTCCGCCTGTAAACGTGTTTTTACAAGAGAGTAGGACTGTAGTGGTACGCCACTACTTCACTAGAACGTTATTCTAGAAGTTTCCAAACAAGCTTCTTGCATTTTCTTTTATTTTTTTAATATTTGTTTCTGTAGCAACTGGAATGTTCGAGAATGTTTTATTTTCCACCTAGATAAGCGACAACGTGAACGAAATGGTCAGTACAGTACCAGCAACCGCGACATCGAATTATTTTGCCGCGCGTTTTAAGTGACGCGCTTCGGAACATTCTCGAACCTTCCTTTCGTAAATCATTTTGTTGTATTTTCTACGTTTATTTATTGTTTTCGGATGTATTATTAAAAACCGGTTCAGCCAAATTTCGTAGTTATTTATTAATAAAAAGAATTCCGAACATAAATACAGGACAATAGCCAGTCACTCCGCGCGTAATGGTACGAATACATTTGCGAACCGAGCCACAAATTAAGGCGAAGCTTAAAGCTGAATCCCTATTTTCGATTAATCTTTATAACGAATTGGTTTACATTATGAATACCAAAAAATATGATTTAGATAAATTGACGTTTTTCCTATCGTTTCTCTTGAGTACAATTCAAATAAACTTTTATTTACTCAAAATAAAATACAAATGTAAATTACTAAAAAATGTATTTTTTCAATAGAAATGTATGAACGTATGTCATATATGTAATAAAATTTTAATAAAAACTACTCTATTTTTATGCATCCAAACATTCAAAATGCTTTTTCTCAAAAATTGTTTTTGTCAGTTAAAATGGTCTACATTCGAGAGGCTCAATTATAAAATCACACCCTATTTAATATAATAAAATTTTAAAAATCTTTTTTTTTTCATTTTTAACTTATTTGGGGGTTATAACCATCAATGTGTTGTAATAAGTTAAAAAGAAAATTATAAGTTTATAAAATAAGTTAAAAAGAAAAAAGGAGTTGTTTTTACAAAGTCAAGGTTATCCATACAAATAAAAAATCAGATATTTTTATCCGAGACACTATCTAGGTTACAAACCAATTTCATCATCAACTTTATTTCCATTTAAAAACGTGGATGACAAAAATATGGAACAATTAGTTGCCAGATGACACTGTGACAAACCACGCTATATTTTCGTGGCTTGGCCTATTTCAGCATATCGCTCACCATACACTATCAATGTGAATGTATGGTATATATACTGATATATACCAAACCAAAATGTGGATAGGGTAATGTGTCGAATACATAATTCTGAATTTGAAATATGATATCGACAAATATGATGCTTAATAAATAGGTCCTAATGATTGAGTGGTTTAAGATGCCTGTCCCGGTAAGACAAAAGATTCTGAGTTCAATTCCTAGTTATGACTTCATTTAGATATACATATTAGTTTTATCTTTTTCTTCAATAGTATAAATTTAAATTATGCCAAGAGATGAACCCACAACCTCTGGATTGGTAGTCGAGGACCTTACCCATCAACCACAGAGACGATAATACACATAGAGACCCTCGAACAGAGAATTAAAATTATATTGAGAAGGTATTTCAACATCCTCTTGATAGCTTATCCACAGGATAATGTTTATTTTTGATTGACAATTTATCTATAAGTTAACTATTCGGTACTCGAAACTGTACACCTCAAATAGTGGCTATATATCAAATAAGTTAGTCAAGTTTACAACCTATTGGCTAGTATTTGTTTATTTAGAAATAAACGGTGAATTACCTCCTGATACTCTGTAACTTTTGGGAATAAATGTAAAAAATAAAACAATAACGAATGGTATGTTTTTGAGAATTTTTTTTACACATAATTTATAATTCTCATACACAGCAGAGCAAAATTTGACAAAATCGTCGCCGTAGATGTCAAGAGAGTCAAGCCACAAATTTGGCGAAAATGAGTTAAGTATGCAGAAGTGTTTGAAAACCTTCAAAGTTGCCGTGGTCAAAAGATTTAAGCCATAAAACACTCCGTTATTGAGTATTTTGAAATTTGCCAATAGATCTAACACACATCGATGAAAACAATCAAAGCAGTCAAAAACTACAAGCCGCATAGACTTTTGACTTTCGAATAATTTTACACAAGTTAAAGCAGTCTATGACGACAAGCCACATAGATCTTTTGACTTCCCAATAATTTAATTTTATGCGTGGCTTGACGCCATTGGCAACACAAACTTCTCTCGAAAGCGTGCGCACCTCTACTCACATTCGACAATGATTTATAGTGTTGTCTTCCTCTAACTCAGCAAAATGCCTATCGTGTCGGTTTGTTCACGCTTGCACATACGTCTGCGCCCACGACAGTATCGCGAATCGCGAACTGTCAGTTCAGTGTTCAGTGCGTCGGTCAGTGTTATTTTAATACAACATCAGTTCGGTTCGTTCAGCGATTCTGTGCTTTATTTCGTTTTGTGCCTACAAACGTTTGTACTTTCAACTTTATTTAGTGAAACAGTGATAAGAAATGAATCATTCACGCGGAAAACAAATGGTTGCAGCAGCCAGAGCTGCTTTAAATCCACCGGTTCGACATAACATATTGGAATCTTCACGTGGCAAACAAATGATTGCATCAACTAAAGCTGCTAATCCACAGAACCTAATGAGTTCTTCACGTGCTAAACAAATGGATGCAGCAGTTTTAAATCCACAGGATCAACATAACCTCAAAGGTAAGAATCTAGTTAAAAATGTTGATTCCGATTGTTTGAAAACAATGCGACAATCTGACAGTTTTACTTGTTTTGTAGATTCTGAGGGGAATGCTGTACAAGCTGGACGTGCAGAACACGACCTGAACATGCAAAATCTGGACGTCTCTCGAAGCATGTATGTGGGAGGTTAGTATTTTTATTTGTTATCAATACAATATGCATACTAGTTATTATGTTGGCTGTGTAAAACCTGTGACTATCAGAGAAGCATTTGCTTGTAAAATTCAATGTTTATCTCGGTGTTTCAAAGAAGTAAACTACTTTGTTTTGTTTTACAGGCTCTCCTCTAAATGGTGTGCAAGCTGGATGTGCAGAACACAGCCAGAACGGTGGCATGCAAGTTCCGGATGAAATTGCTGTCCCAGCATTATACGCAGAGCTCCGAAGCTTCGCTTCAAGCACGCATGCGGGAGGTCAGTATTTTTATTTGTTATTAATACTAATGCATACTAGTTATTATGTTGGCTGTGTAAAACCTGTGACTATCAGAGAAGCATTTGCTTGTAAAATTCAATGTTTATCTCGGTGTTTCAAAGAAGTAAACTACTTTGTTTTGTTTTACAGGCTCTCCTCTAAATGGTGTGCAAGCTGGATGTGCAGAACACAGCCAGAACGGTGGCATGCAAGTTCCGGATGAGATTGCTGTCCCAGCATTATACGCAGAGCTCCGAAGCTTCGCTTCAAGCACGCATGCGGGAGGTCAGTATTTTTATTTGTTATTAATACTAATGCATACTAGTTATTATGTTGGCTGTGTAAAACCTGTGACTATCAGAGAAGCATTTGCTTGTAAAATTCAATGTTTATCTCGGTGTTTCAAAGAAGTAAACTACTTTGTTTTGTTTTACAGGCTCTCCTCTAAATGGTGTGCAAGCTGGATGTGCAGAACACAGCCAGAACGGTGGCATGCAAGTTCCGGATGAGATTGCTGTCCCAGCATTATACGCAGAGCTCCGAAGCTTCGCTTCAAGCACGCATGCGGGAGGTCAGTATTTTTATTTGTTATTAATACTAATGCATACTAGTTATTATGTTGGCTGTGTAAAACCTGTGACTATCAGAGAAGCATTTGCTTGTAAAATTCAATGTTTATCTCGGTGTTTCAAAGAAGTAAACTACTTTGTTTTGTTTTACAGGCTCTCCTCTAAATGGTGTGCAAGCTGGATGTGCAGAACACAGCCAGAACGGTGGCATGCAAGTTCCGGATGAGATTGCTGTCCCAGCATTATACGCAGAGCTCCGAAGCTTCGCTCCAAGCACGCATGTGGGAGGTCAGTATTTTTATTTGTTAACAATACTACTGCATACTAGTTGTTATGTTGGCTTGTAAAACCTGTGATTATCAGCGAATCATTTGCTTGTAAAATTCAATAATTATTTCAGTGTTTCAAAGAAATAAACCACTTTGTTCGGTTTTACAGACTTGAACGTGAACCTTTCCGAAAATGAAGACAATAACAGGCAAGAACATTCAAATCAACACCACGTTAATGCCTCAGGAACATCCATTTCTGAAATATTGGAAAGCAACCAACAGACAGATGATTTAAGTAGGAAACGCAAGAGAACCCCAAACCAATGGAAACGGAATTCCCAAAAGATATTGAGAATGGCAGGTAAAGAATACCAAAGCAGATCCGGAAAGACAGTTCAAGCAAGGACAATTAGAGATGTTAGCTGTAAATGCCATTATAATTGCGCATCCAAAATAGGAAAATCTCAACAGGAGCAAATGTTGGCTGACTATCTGAGTCTGGATTCCGACAGAGCGAGATGGGCCTTCATTGGTGGCAATGTAAATTGTATTCCAGTAAAACGACGATACCGTAGTGGAGACACCATCAAACGACAACATACATTCGAATATACGGTAATGTTAAATGGAGAGAGAGTCCAAGTGTGCAAAAAATTTTTTTTGGCCACCTTTGTCATCTCGGGAACAAAAGTTGAAAGTGCAATGAAAAAGTTGACTCCTTCAGGTGTCACTGAAATAGATCAGAGAGGTCGCAAGGAACCGCCAAACAAAAAATCCGAGGAAGTTAGGAATATAATCAGGGACCACATCAAGTCATTGCCCGTAGTTGCCTCGCATTACTGTCGGAGCAGCAGTAAAAGAAAATACTTGCCATCTGGTTTGAGCGAGACAAGAATTTACTTAGACTATGTTGAGTATTGTAAAGAACGTAACGTGGTACCAGAAAAGCTCGGCTTCTACAAACAAATATTTGTGACAGAATTCAATTATGGATTTCACACACCAAAAAAGGATCAGTGTGATTTTTGTACGCAGTACAAAAATAAGTCTGACGAAGAGAAGTCAAGAGACGAAGATCAATTTAATCTTCATTTAACAAGAAAAACAGAAGCAAGGGAACACAAACAAATTGACAAAGCCCAAGCTATGAATGATCCTAGCATCAGTTGCTTCACTATGGATCTGGAAAAAATATTATTGACTCCGAGCTTACAAGTGGGACAGTTATATTATACAAAAAAATTAAAAACGTATAACTTCACGGTGTATGAGCTGGCTTCCAGACAAGCAACGAATTACATGTGGCACGAAGGTGTGGGCACAAAGGGTGCTTCGGAGATCGCTACGTGTCTGTGGAACCTCTTGGTGTCATTAGGCCCCAAAAAAGTAGTGACGCTGTACTCGGAAACGGCTTCTGGTCAAAATCGGAACTCAGTAGTATCCGCTATGTTCCTACGTGCAGTGGAACAGCTGCCGATTGACGTCATCAATCAAAAATTTATGGAATCAGGGCACTCAGAGATGGAGTGCGATTCTGTGCACTCCACAATAGAGGCCCGAGGAAGAAAAATAGACGTGTTCACACCAGATGGATGGTACGTTGTTGCCCGTACTGCAAAAACTTCTAAACCATACCACAAGGTTGTGGAAATGGATTATGCTGACTTCCTTAACTATAAAAAATACAGCAATAAAGTTATGACAAACAAAAATATATCAGAAAATGGAGACAAATTAAAGTGGCTCAAAGTAAAGTGGTTTCAATACCGAAAAGGTGAACCCACTACTGTTTTTTATAAGTATCAATTGAGCCGAAATGACTTTGATACCCTTAACATTCAGCGAAGACGGCTTCGAACGTTATCCTGTGCAAGCGTAGAAGTAGAAAGACTGTATTTTTCAAAGCCAAAAATAGGCCAAGACAAATTAAAGGACCTACTCAAATTGTGTGATAAAGGCAGCATTCCGTCCACCTATCATGATTTTTATAAAAATTTGCAGCCTGAGGACGGTCCATCTCGGGAGAATGATGGCTCGGAGAGTGACGGAGAAGATGGAATTTAAAAATTATTATAACATTTTTGTAATAAATATTTTCTTCAGAATCTAACTTTGTATTAATTTTTTTTTATGTACCTCAGCCAACTTTATTTCAACAGGTATAAACATAGTAACCATACGATAGATTGCTTGACTATGGACCAAATTTTAAGGGATGATACAGTAGTACATTCACAGACTTAAAATGCAAAAAATGGAATGCTGATACCAATCTTAATGTGTATGGCAATGAGGCATAGAACTGGCAGAGGAAGTATACTATGAGCGTAGAATGATAGATTAGCCTGATTTATTTTGGGTTTTATGCCGTATTGCGCTACCTTCTTCTAATAATGGACACTAACGCTGTTCGACACATTGAAGAAGGTCGTAGCACAACACGGCATAATACCCCAAAAATCAATCGCTAATACTTTTGGTCGTGAAAATCTCAAATCTTGTCTGAATGAATTTTGGACAAATAAGATCTCTGAGGTGTATGTGTGGTAAAACCATGTTTTTATTGTGTGAAAAATGTGGTAATTTGCAAATAATGTAAGCGTGATGAGAAAAATTAAGAAAAGGATGGTTTGAGCGTGTGATCGGAATAACGAAGCATGTAGAGTGGATGAACAATGACATGTAGGAGGACTCCTGAGAAAAACTTGGCGCGATTAAGTGAACCAGATACTATTGTCGGGCCGTGCCATGAGTCAGAATAACTGAAGGGTTATGTATGAATGTGAATGAAGCAAGCAGTGCCAAGCTCTGTTTGGCGGTCCATCCTCTCTGCTCAACCCTTAGAGAAACAGCGCGGTGGTTAGATAGTTAATAGACTTTCCTTTAGAGTTTAGAGTATAGTCCAAAAAAAGTTAGTAATTTGTCCGCAAATTCTCAGTAGTCAACAGGCGTAAGAGGCTTAACTCTTTTGACTACCACACAAATGTACCATCTGTTTATTTCAATATTCAGTGGTCAAGAGATATAACCCAAATAACTTTTATAATACTGTTTTTTACATTTATTCAATCTAACTAATAAAAAGATAACATCACAAAATATCTATGTCTAAAATTACACTCTTCTATCTTTAAAAACAAAAAAGTTATGACAAAAAAATGTGATTTTTTTGTAGCCAAAAATCTTTGAGGGCCGTTTTCTCAGCTTTCTGGTTTTGTGGCTTGACTCTCTTGGCATCTACGGCGACGAAATATGCATCAAAATTTATAATATTCCAGGAATACAAAGGCATAAAAAGTACAGTACCATCAGTTGATTTATACCACGTATCATGTCAACCTAACAACATTATAAAAGTACAGTACCATCAGTTGACTTATACCACGTATCACGTCAACCTAACATTATAAAAGTACAGTACCATCAGTTGACTTATACCACGTGTCATGTCAACATAACAACATTATAAAAGTACAGTACCATCAGTTGACTTATACCACGTATCGTGTCAACCTAACAACATTATAATTCATCATCCAAATCGTTTTAAATATTTGCTTTGAACATAACTAGAACTAGTAAAAAAATATACATTAAACTTATGATTTATAAGTTTTGTTAAAGTTACTACATAGTACCTACATATTAGTAAATACGAGGATTGTACAGAAAGTAACTGCCATTTGGCTATAAATAAAAAAACCCTTATCTATACAGATTAATAATTTATTATGTGCCTCTTAAAACCATAGTTGTCCAATATTTTTCAACTTGGTTGCAATTTAAATTCAGGCACTTCACGTCATGAAGTTTCACCAATTTTCAAGTCAACAAGGAATGGGGCCAATCTGTCACACCGTTTTGAAGATCTTCGTTGTTATCGAGTTGTAGGGCTCCGGGACACATCTTCACGTGAGTAAGCAGACGGAAGTCGATTAGAGTCATGTCTGGGCTATGTGTCATTTGATTTGTGTGTTTTGTACATAAGCCATAGACATTTAAATCGATGGACTTGCACTAACATGAACGTTTTTAAACGAACTACCTGGCATAGCCGAAGTAAAAAATATCTGATTTGGAATTTGTAGTTTAACGTTTTTAACGCAGCTAGTAATTTGCTCGCCATTGTAAAAAGAACCAGTAATTTATAAGCAAATTTTAGTTTACGAGGACTGAAAGGTGATATTACAATGTGAGTTGCCTTTATACTGTCAGATTCATTTTATTGACTGGAAACACAGTTAAGTGCATATTTAAATAATATTATTATGTATGACTTTCACAAAAGCAAGATGATCTTTAATACATAGTAAAATATTACCCCAAATGGCTAGTAAATGAAATTAGAGGTCAAAATAAGAGGCCTGGCTTAATACAGGTTAATTAAGGACTTAAAGATAAACAACATTCTCTAGAACAAAATAAAAATGCAAATAATTCTGTGGCTTAAAGTCAAAAACGTTATCTACAAAAAACATACCAATAATTCGAAAGCTTAAAGTCAACGTTATCTTCAAAAAGACATAGAGATAAATATTATTGATCTATTTATTTTAGTAGATAACGTTTTTTGACTTACCCTCCAGTTAGGTATTGGAATGTTTTTGTTTGTTTGTAGATAATGCTGTTTTACTTTAAGCCCTCATACAATAATATGACTTTCACGGAATAAAGATAATCTTTCTTACATAATAAAACATGACATTTTAGTTCCATTAAAACAAAAAGAATACAAGGTCAGTATGCCACTGATCAGTCAAAACTAGATACATTTAAAAATTGTCCAATGCTACACTCATAATATATCTAAAACAACTTCAAATGTCCGGTCACTCTGTCGATAGCCTCCTTACTGGCGGGTCCTATTCCAACCACAGTCTTAGTGTTAGGTGCTATTTGAGTTCTGCCCGCATCTTGAATCAGCGATGTGATCAATCCATTTTTTTTGGCGCTATCCATGACACTCAAAAGTTCTCCTTCGGACTCAACTTTTAGGGCGATCTTGGCTTGACCGGTGTACGCCCATTTCTTCAATGACTCTTTGTCCTTTTTAGCCGCCTTCATGTACGCGCCGACTGCTGCGTGAGCGCATTGCGCCGCCACCTTGCCCTTGCCCATCTTCAAGTCGTTCCTTACTACAAGCACCATCTTGTATTCGCCGCTCTCATCGTTATAAGTTGGCTTGAAGAAAAGAAAAAAAATCATGTTTTAAAATATGTACTTTTGCCTATAAAGTAATTCAAATTTAACTAACCCTAGAAAGATAATGTTATCTATGATATTGTTAAGTCCTTAAGAGGAAAGGCTCGTCATCATTTTCATTTATTTATTTATTAACGTCCATTTTAGAGGCTTTTACATACGAATAGTAAAAATTATACAGTAATTATTATACATAACTGAACTGCCTTAATCTAATAATCTTTTATATTTGTGATAAATTGTAGATGTACACCGGCTTATTTATAATAATTTCCCTCCATTAGTATTATGGGCATAAATTTATTTATTTATTTAAAACTAGCTGTACCCCACCACGCACTGCTGTGGCTCAGTCTGTGCAGATAGAAAAACAGTAGCGCGTGTTGCTTTTACGTCCAACAGATGGCGCAGTTTTTCAGAAAGCATGTTTTTACCAGTCATCATCTACATAATATAGGTATATAAAAATACATGCGTATTCGAATGCAATATTGTTTAAAAATTTCAAAGCAATTGGTGAAGAACTTTCAGAGATTTAAGAAATTTGAACAAACAAACATTTACATTTATAATTTTATTTAGAATTAGAATTAACGGAACAAGTGCCATTAACATACATGAAAGATATTGATGTCATAGTGCATTATGGAAAGAAAGGAAAAAATACAAGATTAAATAAGTTAACAAGGACAAAAGAATACACATTAGTACAAAGTTATTAAAAAAACAGAGAAGAAACAAAAACAAAAAAAAATGTTAGTGATCTATCATAATATGTGAGTGAAAAAGTTTTATTTGTTAATACGTTGTAATATGTCAGTAATTTAAAATTTTTAAATTTTATGGAAATTTTTTATGGTAAAAAGAAAAAATATTGATTTATGGAAAAATGGCATTATTTTTTTTTCCTTTTACGTTTATTGTACTCAAAATAATGAATAAATTAATTAAAATACATAAACGAATATATCTATTT